>NC_037347.1:16250000-17500000 GCF_002263795.3 Bos taurus
ACTTTTACTTCCCTAACCAAATATCTCTAATATCTAATAACAAAAGTAGGGAGTTGTACTAACTTTAAAGTTGGAAGTTTTAGTTCCCAGCTTTCTGATCAGAAGATCAGCTCTTCTGATGCTGGTCAGTTTCCACTTAGCATCTACCTTTCCAAATGAACTTAGGGTGCCACTCTCAAACAGAATCAAAGGTAAATTCAGCCTGTCTCTGTTCCTGACCTTTGTACCTCTGCCCAAATCTAGCCTACTTACATTTCACCATTTCTCCCACTGCAGTAAGTCTGACTTCTCTTAATGTCACATATGTCTTCTTTGACCCTTATTATTTAAAAAATTATCACAGAGATATAAGTAATCACTCCTGCATCTCATTATTGACAGAATTATCTTTTAAAACACTAAACTAATTATGTCATTCTCCTCACAAGCCTCCAGTGGCTTCTCACCACTTACAAAGTCTAAAGTCATCAGAATGTCAAATAAAGCCCTTCAACATCTGGCATATCTCTTAGATGATGTTATTGTTGCTATTTAGTTGCTAAGTCATGTCTGACTCTTTTGCAACCTCATGAACTAGAGCCTACTAGGATCCACTGTTCATGAGATTTTCTGGGCAAGAATATTGCAGTGGATTGCCATTTCCTTCTCCTTCCTGACCCAGGAATCGAACCCATCTTTCCTGTATTGGCAGGCGGATTCTTTACCACTGAGCCATCAGAGAAACCCCACTCTCTTACCTACACTCTCATAATGACTGAATTCTAATTATACCTTACTACTCACTCACATTGGTTAGGTCTTCCTAGAAGACTTCTGGATGGGGTGGAGATGTAACTTGGAAGGTGGTGCCAGAATGCACCAGATGGAGATATGAACTGAAAATGCCAAGAGAAAAAAGTCAGAGTATGCTAATAAGTGATTACCGTATGGGCTTATATGTGCACAATTCCTCACAGATTCTCAGTGACCATATAGAGCACACCTCACAATTATTCTACCCAAAAGGCAAGGGCCCTGTGATATTCGTCCTTTAACTTCCGCCTGTCATATTTTGAGGGCAGTTACAGAGTGCATTAACTCCTTGATACTTCCAGCCTGCAGACTGAGCACACACTTGTGGCCAGCCTTCAGGCAGAACTGAAATGCTAGCCAGGACATTCATCTGTCTGTTCATCTTTAATACTGTTTTCTCTATCTGAAGGGCCTTTGCCCTACTTCTCCTCCAGGTAAAAAATTCACATCCCTGAAGAAGATGATGAAGAAGAAGACTTCTTCACATGTACTAGGCTTGTGGACTTTGTCTCCTGGGCTGCATAAGATTCTATACAGACTTGTGGCAGAACAGTAGCTTCGTTTCTATAAATACATTCTTACTTCCATCCCTTCCCTGCTCAGTCTAATCTCTCACGTTTTCATTAGTAACAAGTCCTTCACTTTGATTGCATTTCCTCAAACAGAAAGCTTCAGGCTACAAATGCAGAGCATAGAGCTCTAACGGCCTTGGGAGAATATTCAGTTCAATCTTTCATCTCACAGATGAGACATGTCTTGGTCAGTTTGTGCTCCTATCACAGAATACCATAGACAGAATCTTAAACAACAAACATTCTTTTCTCATTGTTTTGAAGGCTGGGCAGTCCAAGACCAAGGTGCAGGCCGGTTTGGTTCCTGATGAGTGCTGTCTTCCTGGTTTACAAAAGGGCATCTTCTCACTGTTTCCTCACATGACGGAGAGAGATTGTCCTTCTCATGTCTCTTCTTACAGCAGGCTCTTTCATTTTTTGCAATACATAGAGGCTGAAAATTTTCTCCAAACAAAGCAAATCCTTTTTGCTTAATGATTCCATTTTCAAGTTCTCTCTTTTTTCACATTTTTACTGTAAACAAGAGAAACCAAGCCACTCCAACATTTTGCATAGAAATCTAGCTAAGTATGCATTTCATCTTACCCAAGTTCTATCTTCCACAAAATACTAGAACATGAGCACAATTTAGCCAATTTCTTTGCCACTTTCTGCATTGCACAAGTACATGTTCCTTATTTTCATCTGAGACCACATCAGAATGACATTTACCATCCATTTTCATATGTGATTATTTATGTTAAGGTCCAAGGAGGAGGAAATTTGGTCTATATCTCTCCTCTATCCTTTTCAGGCTCTCACCAGAATCACCCTTAAAATTCTCTTTACCATAATCTCACCTTCTTCTAGAATGCACTCAAAACTCATCCAGCTTCTATTAGCCCATTCTGTTTCACCTTTTTAGGTATTTGTTACCCTAAACCAAATGGCTTAAACAAGCATTTGTTTCTCATCATTCTGGGGGCTGGAAGTCTGAAGTCAGGATGTCAGCATGGTCAGTTTCTTGATGCATTTCACTCCCTGGTTTACAGCCATCTTATCTCTTTGAGTTTCCATGGTAGAAAGACAGCTATCCAGTTATCTAGGCTCTTCTTACAAAGGCATCAATCTCATTCATGAGAACTCCATCCTCATGTTCTAGTTACCTCCCAACAGCCTACTTCTAAATGCTATGTTGGGATTAAGATTCAGCATATGAATTTGGGAGGAGCACAGACATACAGCCCACTGCACATGCCTACCTGGATGCCTATTAACCCCAGTCCTAATTCTCTGTCTCATCAATAACCCTGCCATCCTTCTCTGATATACTTCCCATATTATGGTATATTTTATTTATATAATATATTTACTCTATATTGCATATTTACAGTACAGTATGCCATCTCTTGCTAAGTAAGGAAGCTGCTTAAGATTTAATCTTTGTCTTAAATATATTTAGACCCCCATAGTACCTTACACATATTTTCTGAATAAATTAATGAATAAATGAACACAAAAGTGAATGAAGAGCAAAAAGAAATCAACCCTCTGCAACTGAGAAAATTAGCCATTGTAAACTGAGCATACTCTTACTTACTTCAGAGATGAGTAACAATTTCACATAAAATTAGTGTCCCTTATAAGAATATAGGTATATAATCCTAAGGTGATTCTTAAAATAATCTTTAAGTATTTTCTGGATGTTTCAATGCCTTGGTACAATGGATAGTATTTTTCCTTCCACCATGAGGATAGATAGTACCTGAAAAAAGACAACTTGGTACATTTCTTTCTTCACATGGGGTCATATAAATTGGGAGAAAAACAAGCACGAGGCCAATATCAAACATAGTTAAAGTGCTTACTTAAAGTTTTTTTAAGTACTTTTATTATTACTATTATAATATTAAGCTTAGAGTCCATAATAGTATTTTGGTTTTCCTATTTGCTGTGCAACAAACTCCAGTAGAACACTGAGATACAATAAACAGAGAGGTCTAAAGCATTAGTCTTAGAAAAGTTAAAGGAAAAATGATCTTGTCTTTTGATACAGCAATGGTAAGAAAATAGAAATGGCTATTTAATTCTGACAGTATGAAGCATTTGAGTTAGTAGATATACTTTTCTTTCTTCCTTTTTATATTTCTTCAAATCTTTAATGATTTTTGAAGCTTAAAGAAATGGCCCTCATCCATATTATACCTAATCATTGAGAAACTTTCTTTTTGGAAATGATCACTTTTAAGCTTAATTTTATGCTGTATATTTTTTAAGAATAATTGTCTTCACTCACATCAATGATAAGTATTTTCTCTCTGCTTTAAAAAAGTAAAATAGGCTTTTTATACTATTGAAGATATTTATAGTTTAAAAATGATTGTTTGAAGGGTAAAAAAGCTTCTGGAATCTACTTAAGTATAAATAGGAAATAAAATTTGCTAATGATTGAGGGGCTGTTAGCAAATGTGATGCTGCAGATGAAAACCTTTTCAGGGATTTTTTTGGGTGCTTTATTTATTGCTATGAAAGCAAATAATATGCACCCAAAATTCTACTATTTCATGAAAGTATTACATCTCAAGATACTTTTACTTAGGGATTTGTAGAAATACACTTCTTTAACTTGTAAATTGAAAAGTTTCCACTGGAGAGAAGCAGTTGCTAGCCAAATCCAAACATTAATCTTATGCAGAATAAAAAACAGTGATGACAATAGCAAAAATATGAGAACAAAAATTTCAATGCTTTTGTAACTTATCTTTAAAATTCAAAGTGTCCCAAACCACAGGACACCTTAGTTTCAGTTTAGAAACTGTTGGATGTTGTTTTAGTTCTTTCAGGCAAGCATAATTTAGTATATCAAAGGGTATCCTCAGGGTCTACATGAGTTTTAATGAACTATCCATAGGAGAAATAATAGAAAAACTTTGTGTTATTGAGCTTGATCTATTCCCCAAGTGACTTTCAAGACTTAGAGCAGTGTCAATAATTCAAAGGCCACAGCCTTCTGGGAGTCTCTTTGTTCAGGAAAAGACAAACTCTGCTGGTTCAATTTCTGGTATTCTCTTTCTCACTAAAAATTCAGCAGTCTTAATTTCTGAAATCAAATTAATATGTTAGTTTCAAACAAAATGAAGAAACTTCATGCAACAAAAATAAAAAAGCAAAACAAAATTTAGCTCTTTTCCAGAAGCCCTTATTTAGACATATTAATGGGTATGAATGTGGTCTTTGGAAATAATAACCTGAGATTATATATTTTAGAATCATTAACTGATACTATCCCTAGAAAGAAGTTTCTTCCAAAATATATAAGATGTATTTCTCTCAATTCTGCAACATTTCAATTTGCTAAGGAGTGAAGTTTTTAGTAGTATTGCGAAAAATTAGAAAGCAAAGCATTTGATCTTTGCTTACTTGGCAAAATTTGGCCAGAAAAAAAAAAAATGATGTTGAAAATTGAAAAGTCAATGGTAATCACAGACTTTTCTCATCCTTAATTAGGAAATGGGAAAAGTATCTTATTCTGTTGCTATTATATCAACACCATTTGATATTTTGATTTGCAAAATATGGATGCGATTACTGCCCAACTTGTATCCACATCTCTTTCAATATAATTTTGCAGATCTTCTCATCAAGAAATTAGTTTTCCTAGTACTTAGCCTGCCTTATGAATTTACTTAGCTAGTTGAATGTGGCAAAACTGTTATGCGTCAGTTCTAAGCCTAGGCCTTTTTCTGTACCTTCGTAGGCACTCTTGATCAGCTGCTATATGAAAAACCAGAGCTAGTCTCCTAGCTGATGAGAGACAGGAGTATTTATCACCTAGGTTGTTCTGGGTTGTCAGCCAGCCAACCACCTGAAATGTTAGTGAGACCATGCTAGACCAACCAGCCAACCTGCCAGCAAAATGCAGATACACTAGCAAGCCTAGCAGGGATTGGCTGATCCGGGTCAGATGAGCAGATCTGTTGCCAGAGCTGCTCCAGATCTTTTTGCTCAAAACTCTTCAACTCCCCACCTTTAGCAGGAGTTTCCTTGCTCAAAATCTGCCAACCCCATCACCACCTTTAGAAAGAGTGAGCATAAATCTTTAAGTTAAAAGGTTTCAGAGATAAGAAAGATATCTGGGCTGGGCTGGGCTAGGACCTGAGCAGGGTCCATATGACTTAATTTGGTAACAGATTCATCTAGTTAACACTCACTTGTGAACAAACTAAATGGTTATATTATTTTTTAATTGAATTTTTTATACAATTTTTTTAAAAAATGTGTACAATGTTGTGTTGGCTTCTGCCATATGGCAACACAAATCAGCCATTATACATACATCCCTCCCCTCTCCCCTCTCTCCCATCCCCCATCCTGTCCCTCCAGCTCATCACAGAGCGCCAGACTGGGCTCCTGTGCTGCACAGCAACTTCTCACCAGCTATCTGTCCTACACCGGATAGTGTATACACGTTAATGCTACTTTCTCCATTCGTCCCACTCACTCCCTCCCCCACTGTATTCCATATGTCCATTCTCTACATATGAGTCTCCACTCCTTTCCTACAAATAGGTTCATCAAGCATCTTTCTAGATTCCGTACATATGCGTTAATATACTATATTTGTTTTTCTTTTTCTGACTTACTTCACTGTGTAAAACAGGCTCTAAGTTCATCCACCTCACTAGAACTGACTCAAATGCATTCCTTTTATGGCTGAGTAATATTCCATCGTAAATATGTACCACATCTTCTTTATCCAGTCATCTGTAAAGCC
This sequence comes from Bos taurus, assembly GCF_002263795.3. Lineage (NCBI taxonomy): Eukaryota > Metazoa > Chordata > Mammalia > Artiodactyla > Bovidae > Bos > Bos taurus. Next base: position 16,256,118 of record NC_037347.1, read on the forward strand.
ACTAAATTAGAGTTTGCTTTGTCACACTGCAAAAGAAAATTCATGTATCATTAGAAAACTTTATTCATTTTATTGAGGCAGGAGATAAATGGGCAGGAGATAGATAGATAGGCTGAACAATTTCTCCCCTGTGGACAGAAACTCCATAATAGCAGAAACTCCATAAAAGCAGGATGATGGAAGAGGATAAGCCCTGCCCATATAGGAGATGAAAGACCACATAATCCTCATTCTTCCAACTACACATGCACAGAAAGTCTCCTTGGAGGTCAAAAGTATAGGGTATAGGTGACATCACCTCATAGTAAGTGATGCCAGCTAACTGCATACACCTCCTCACTAGAATCCATCTTGGCTAAAAGCTATGCACGTACATATGGGAGGACCCTGAGATATACCAAATATGGACTCATAGTCAGGCAAGTCAAAGTGATTGGCCAGAGGAAACCCGGAAGAAATGCCCCATAAAGGTGATTCAAACCACCACCAGAGTGTGACTCTCTCGGAGTCCACCCGTGTGTCTAAGTAGTGTACTCTTTTTCTTCCTAATAAGTATTTGTTGTACTACTTTCTGTCTTTGTGGGAATTTTTTTCCGCAAAGCTGAAGGACCAGAGCCTTGCCACTGACCACTGGTCAAATGGCCAGTATTCAGTGCTCCTACCTCTGTGACCCAACTTCAATCACTGGCAATTAGCTCTCATTTAGAATCTAACTGAACAAAATTAAGAAAAATATTCCAATGAAGACATTTATTTTTCAGCTGCTCAGGGTACCTCACTATATAGTGGAGTAAAAATACAAATTGTTATAAAAACACAAATCTAGAGCTCCTTCTAGTTCTGAATATATGTATGAATGGGTTAGGGGATGAAGTAATACACAAGGATGGGCTCTCTTGTCTCTTCAGTGCTTTTCTTCAATTTCTAGAGATGGTGGGGCAGGGAATAAGGAAAGGATGAAATTCCAAAGCTTGTTTGTTCCCTGTGCAGCTAGAAGTTGAGATCCAAAGTAAAAGCCTCTTTTACATGCTTTGCAAAACAATGGAAATCAGGTAGGATTAGCACAAGGAAATAATGTGGTTGGTTCAGGGGTTCATAAAATACTCCCATGGGGTTCAGGACATGCTTCCCCCAAATATGGCACCTTGGCACACTGAGTATTTTGCGCTGAAAGAGTTTGAGAACACAGCAGATGGGTGAAGGTCAGTCTATCTTCACCTTCCCTGCTTCCCCCTAAGGAGGTCATAAAGGCTCCTCCGTCTCCCCCTAAGCAAGTCATAAAACTCTTCTGTGATGGGTACCCTCCTCATACCCAGAACAGAGAAACAGTCTTCTCTCTGAAGAAATGGACCCTGAAAAGAATTTGAACAAACAGGCCTTGCCAAATTCCCCCAGTTTGTTACACTTCTATCCTGCCCTATCACATTTCCTCTCCAGGACTGTGTATTCAGCATCACTCAGATTTAACCATCTCTTTGAGTTTGTCTTCCTTTAAAGTGGCTCCTATGTTACAAAAAACTAATATTAATCAAATGTTTATGTTTTTCTCCTCAATCTATTAATCTTTATTTCTCAGTATTACTTTCAGATCTAGCCAGAGACTGTAAGAGAATTAGAAATAAATTAAAAAAAAACAAAACTTTTTTCTCCCCTAATAATTCTTTTCTAAAAAGATTATTTCTATTAATATTCACTGCCAGTAGGAGCCAAAGAGAGCAGTGGATGTTGAAGGTGAAATTGTTCACAGTAGATGGAGAAATTTTATAAACCCAGATATTAGAGGAAGAAAAATCTGGAGAAGGTTCCAAGTTCAAGTTATGATACTTGGGCAGCCCCAGGAGTTTGTACCTTCTAAAAGAGAAGGCATTGTTCAAATATTGTAGTATTATTCTCAGTTTACATGGAAACTAAGGCTCAAAGCAGTAAAGCAATTTACTAAAAGTTCCTGCATCATAAATTTCAAACACTGCAATCTAAGAACAATCTCCTATACTTTCAAACAAGGTTTTTTAAGAAAATAGACCTTCAAAGCTAGTGTAGAATACCTTCTTTGCCAACCTAATTCGTTGGGTCTGATATAAAACCCCTGAGAAGGCAATGGCACCCCACTCCAGTACTCTTGCACGGAAAATCCCATGGATGGAGGAGCCTGGTGGGCTGCAGTCCATGGGGTCACTAAGAGTCAGACACGACTGAGTGACTTCACTTTCACTTTCCACTTTCATGCATTGGAGAAGGAAATGGCAACCCACTCCAGTTTTCTTGCCTGGAGAATCCCATGGACAGAGAAGCCTGGTAGGCTGCAGTCCATGGGGTCGCACAGAGTTGGACACGACTGAAGCAACTTGGCAGCAGCATCAGGAATGGAAAAATGTGGCTGTAATTTTATTGTCAATCTATTTGCATTGAAAAATAATATAGGCAATTGGCATCCTTGTTACACAGATCCTCCAAAAAAATTGCAGCCATCTTTAATTTCTCTGAGAGGAAAAACAGAAGGTACTGCTACTAGAATTTGTTATTAATATTTTAGCATTTATACCAATGTAGTCACAGCCCTCAAAAAAGATTTTTTAATTTGTAGGTTCTATCAGCTGGAGGCATGTTGTCTCTCAAACCCGTGGTTTATATTTTGCATAATCCTTTATAAAATATAAGACATTAGGGGACTTCCATATCCAACTAATAAATCCTTAAATTATAAAGTAAATTACACCCTGAAATAAAAATTAAAGAAGAGCAGTATCTATGAGTCTTTGTTATTGGATTAGCATCTTTTTTTGTAATTGTTTGTTTGTGCTTAGCTCATTTATTTCATCATCATTCCAAAATATATTATCATTTTTCTGACAAGAGATTGACAAATGAAAATTGGATAGGCTTAATTTTTCTGGAAAAATGAACATCTTAATAAATATCTATGTCATACTGCCATAGTAGCTACATTTACAAAACAAGTGCATTTCCTTGAGAATTGAAATTATATTGTTTGTTGCACACACCCTCAGTCATATCTCACTCTTGTGACCCCATGCACTACAGCCCATCAGGCTCCTCTGTCCATGAGATTTTCCAGGCAAGAATACTGGAGTGGGTTGCCATTTCCTACTCAATGGAATCTTCTCAACCCAGGGACTGAACTCACATGTCCTGCACTGACAGGTGGATTCTTTAACACTGAGCCACTAGGGAAGATCCTGTACTGTTTATTAGGTGTTGGTAATCAGTACCAAGTTGTCTGCTAATAATATTCTAGTTGATAAAGACCAGGAACTATTGACAGAAATAAAATCATGATAAAGACAATACTAAAGTTCCAACATGGGTTTTCTCATATTTCCATGGAGTTTGTAAAAAGATATTTATTGAACATCTTCTTTATTCAAGTACTATGCTAGGGATACAGGGACAATAAGACACAGCCCAAGAAGCTATAAACCTTAGACAGATATATAGGTAACAGCCCAATGAGACAGAATGTTCAAAGTGCCATTGGAGAGGGACAAGAAGAGATCTCTAAAGGAATTATCCAGCTTGTAAACCTTTTTATTGCTTCATGACTTAATTCCCTTTGTGTGCTTTGGATATGATATGTTTCACCTACCTCATGAATGTTTTTGCAAGCTGATCCCAAAAACATATTAATAAAGCTCTGAAATTTGTTACTTGTGTTTGAAAAGAGGAAGTCCCCAATGGGAATCATATTCTAGAATCCAAACTAAAAAACCCTGGTGAAGAGAGTAGAACTTACAAAGTAATGGAAGAGATAAATAATGCATAAGTATGGGATACCTTAACTCTGTTTTAAGGAGGCGGTATGGGCCTCCTTCCTTTTCTAGAGACCAATGAGTCAAGAAAGTAGAATGAAAGGCCAAAGTTTCTATTTTCTGTGCTGCTAAAATCGAGATCCACAATATATGACTTTTTGTATAGCCATTCTCTGCAGACAATAGAAACCAAGTGTGATCAGCACAAAGAAAGGAGCTTGCCAAATCCTTTCTCCAAAAAAAGCAACAATAAAGCTTGACAAAATTGTCACAACCATTTCAAGACTCTGGAAATCAACCAAAGTCTTAGGGAAAAAAAAAAAACCTTATTCAAAGAAAAAGTACTAAACCTATGGCAAAAACAGTGACAGTCTATAGATAGCCTTCTTGAGCAAAACTTCGCCAATAACCCTGTCCCAGGTTGGTCACTGCAATAGTTCTGTATATGGCAGGACAAGTCGTGAGAACCAGCTGCTTCAACGCCAGCAGGGGCTGACTAGGTTTGAAGCAGAAATTAGAAAAACTGCACATTCAGGCACATAGGCATAAAGCAGTAGGAATTTTAGTAACAGGGAAAGAGGTTGCAGCACCAGTTGGGGCAAGCAATGGAATGACAGACTAGCCAGATGTTCAATGGGGAGATAAGGGATGGGTTCGATGTAGAGACTCTTGATAAGTATCCACACACACCTGGCGGTCTGGAAACTGTGCTCATGTCCAAGGCTATACGTGTACAGGAGAGTCCAGAGAGGTCCCCAGCCATCCACTAATCCCTGGCTGAGCATGATGCCATGTGCACATGCAGGACCCCATGGAAAGCAAAAGCCTGAGATTTCAATATACTCGCAAGCCCACATGCAGATTCACATAAAGATTCCACGATGATGATGAAAGGGTTACTGTCTCAAGGTATTTGAATACAACCTCTATTTAATCATTGGCTGAGTAACTTCCAAGGAGTAACCACTAGGACGTTAAGCCTTATAATGACAAAAACAATTTTTTTGAGCAGAAACATTAACAGATGCATTTTGAGGGAGAAACGAACTATACAGATTTAGCTCAAGCAAGTAACTAAGGAAAGCTTAATAGAATCCAGACTTGCTATATTATCTAGAATATTAATTTTTTTAATTATGAGAGACATGCAAATAAACAGGAATGTGTGGATACAAATATTGATTTGGCAAAGATTTTAATGTAACTATAAATATATTCAAAGAAATTAAAGAACTCTTAACAGTTTATTTATAGTACACATTCTATATAATTCACCCACTTTAAAAATTCAGTGAGTTTTGGTAGATTCACAATGGTAATATACAACCATTACACAGTCAATTTTAGAACATTTTCATTACCTCATAAAGAAATGCTGTATTGTATATAAAACACCATTTATTCTCTACTTCATCCTCCAGTTCCAAGCAATGACTAACCTATTTTCTTTATCTAGGTGTGCTCAGTCATTTCAGTTGTGTCCAACTCTTTGCAACCCTATAGACTGTAGCCTGTCTGGCTCCTCTGTCCGTGGGATTCTCCAGCAAGAATACTCGAGTGTGTTGCCATGCCCTCCTATAAGGGATCTTCCCAAACCAGGTATTGAACCCATGTCTCCTATGTTTCTTGCATTGGCAGGTGGGTTCCTTACCACCAGTGCAACCTGGGAAGCCCTTCTATATCTAAAGATTTGCCTATATGAGTAAAATCATACAATACCTTTTCTGCACAGCTGCTTTTACTTAGCATAATTTTTTCAGGGCATCTACGCTGTTCTATGTATCTACATAAAAGTGATTCAAATACTCACACTCGAGTATTCTTGCTGGAGAATCCCATGGAAAGTCAATTCATTAATTGATGTACATTGGGATTAATTTAATCTTTTGGTTATTATGAATAGTACTGCTATATTCATCTACAAGCTTTTTGTGTGTATATATGTCAACATTTCTTTGGGGTATAGGCCTAGTGTGTAGTTGCTATATTTCTGTTTAACTGTTTGAGGAACTCCCAGGCTGCTTTCCAAAGTGGTTGCACCACATTACTTTCCCATCAGCAGTATAGAGGGGTTCAGATTTCTCTACATCTTCACCAACACTATTTCTTATCTTTTTGATCCTAGCCACCCTAATGTACGATGTGGTCTCTCACTGTAGTTTGCATTTGCATTTCCCTGATGGCTAATGATGTCAAATATCTTTTCATGATCATATTGCCCATTTCAATATCTTCTTTGGTAAAATGCCTATATAGAACCTCTGCCTAATTTAAAACTTTTTATCACTGTTCAGTTATATGAGTCTTTGTATAATCTAAAATAAGTACTTATCAGATATGTGATTTGTAATTAATTTTTTCCCTCTGCGGGTTATCCTTCCAGGTTCTTGATGGTATAATTTTAAGCAGAAAAGTTTACTTTCAATGAAGCCCTATTTATCTATTTTTTGTTTCTTCTGCTTTTGGTGTCATATCTAAGAATCCATGGCCAAATCAAAAGTCATGAAAATTTACCCCTAAGTTTTCTTCTAAGTGTTGTGTAGATTTAACTATTATACTTAGATCTTAAGTTCATTTTGTGTTTTGTGCGTATACTGCAAGGTAAGAGTTGACCCTTTTTTTGACATGTGGATATCCCATTGTTCCAATATCTTTTCTTGAAATACTTTTTTTTTTAATCTATTAAATGGTCTTGGTAACCTTGTTTTTAAAAAAAATTGCCTGCAGATGTATGGTTTATTTTTGGACTCACAATTGTATTTCATCAATGTATATCCTTATGTCAATACCAGAATTTTACTTTGTATTAAGTTTTGAAATTGGGAAGTGAGAGTACTCCAAGTTTGGTCTCCTTCATTAAGAATTTTTTCAGTTACTTTGAGTCCCTAGTAATCCATATGAAATTTTGGAATTATCTGGGTAATATTTACAAAGAGGTCATCTGGGATTCTGATGCAAATTGTACTGAATCTGTAGTTCAATGTGGGTAGTATTTCTATCCTAACAATATTAAGTTTACAAATCCATTAACATATTATCTTAATTATTTTGATCTTCTAAAATTTCTTGCACCGACGTTTGGTAGTTATTTAAGAGTATATTTTTATACTTCTTTTGTTAAATGTATTCTTACTTTTTATGTCATTGTAAATTGAATTAGAATTGTTTGCTTAGTATCATTTTGAAATGTCCTTACAACTATAGAGAATATTATACATTCTGAATATGGATCTTGTATTCTACAAACCTGCTGAACTTGTTTATCAACTCGAAGTTTTTTTTTAACTGTTCTTCAGGAATTTTTATATACATACTTCTATCATCTGCAAATATAAATAATTCTCTTCTTCCTTTCCAGTATACATGCCTTCTTTCTTTCCTTTTTTAATCTAATTGCCCTGGCCAGACCTTCTAGTATAAGGATGAATCCAAATGGAGAGTGTAGGCATTCTTGTCTTGTTCCTGTTTCTTCAGTTCAGTTCAGTTCAGTCACTCAGTCATGTCCGACTCTTTGCGACCCCATGAATCGCAGCATGCCAGGCCTCCCTGTCCATCACCAACTCCCGGAGTTCACTCAGACTCACGTCCATAGAGTCAGTGATGCCATCCAGCCATCTCATCCTCTGTCATCCCCTTCTCCTCCTGCCCCCAATTCCTTCCAGCATCAGAGTTTTTCCAATGAGTCAACTCTTCGCATGAGGTGGCCAAAGTACTGGAGTTTCAGCTTTAGCGTCATTCCTTCCAAAGAAATCCCAGGGCTGATCTCCTTCAGAATGGACTGGTTGGATCTCCTTGCAGTCCAAGGGACTCTCAAGAGTCTTCTCCAACAACAAGTTCAAAAGCGTCAATTCTTTGGCGCTCAGCTTTCTTCACAGTCCAACTCTCACATCCATACATGACCACAGGAAAAACCATAGCCTTGACTAGATGGACCTTTGTTGGCAAAGTAATGTCTCTGCTTTTGAATATGCTATCTAGGTTGGGCATAACTTTCCCTTCCAAGGAGTAAGCGTCTTTTAATTTCATGGCTGCAGTCACCATCTGCACTAATTTTGGAGCCCCCAAAAAATAAAGTCTGACACTGTTTCCACTGTTTCCCCGTCTGTTTCCCATGAAGTGTCCTGTTTCTTAGGGGGAAGCATTTAGTCTTTAAGTATTAGGGGTGATAATTGTTTCGGCTTTCTTTCTGAGTTGTGCTCTATCAGGTTGTTGTTATCTAGCTGCTAAGTGGTGTCCTGCTCTTTGAGACTCCATAGACTGTAGCCCTCTATTCTCCCTTGCCCAGGGGATTTGCCAGGCAAGAATACTGAGTGGGTTGCCACTTTGCTTTCCAGAGGATCTTCCTGACTTAGGGATCAAACCCACATCTCCTATATTGGCAGGTGGATTCTTTACCACTGAGACACCCAGGAAGCCACATTAGGTTATTGTTGTTGTTCAGTCATTCAGTCATGTCCGACTCTTTGTGACCCCATGGATTGCAGCATGCCAGGCTTCCAGGTCCTTCACCATCCCCTGGAGTTTGCACACACACATGTCCACTGAATGCCATCCAACCATCTCTGTCATCCCCTTCTCCTATCTTCAATCTTTCCCAGCCTCGGGGTCTTTTCCATTGAGTCAACTCTTCACATCAGGTGACCAAAATACTGGAGCTTCAGCTTCGGCATCAGCCCTACCAATGAATATTCAGTGTTGATTACCAAGAGAATAAGACCAAAGTAATGTCATTTGTTTATCTGTGATTGCAGAGACTTGCAATAGGATTATAAACTGTTATAATGAGCAAAGGGTTTGTGGGGAATATTTTCACCTATATAGGCAGGTGGTGGTGATGGTGGTTTAGTCACTAAGTCATGTCTAACTCTTGCGACCCCATGGACTGTAACCCTCCAGGCTCCTCTGTCCATGGGATTCTCCAGGCAAGAGTACTGGAATGTTTTGCCATTTCCTTCTCAGGTTGAGGAAGTACCTTCTATTCCTAGATTTATTGAGTATTTTATCATGAAAGGAGATTAGATTTTGTCAGGTAGGTTGAAAGAATGGCAAAAAATATACAACACAAATTGTAACTTTAACAGAGCTGAAATGCTATACTAGTATCAGGCAAAATAACGTTTAATACAGAAAAGCATATGTTACTAAAGACAAAGATGGCCAATTAATAGTGATAAAGTATTATTTCATTAGGGAAACTTAATAATATAAGCATCTGGGTGAACTCCGGGAGTTGGTGATGGACAGGGAGGCCTGGCGTGCTGCGATTCAAGGGGTCGCAAAGAGTTGGACACGACTGAGCGACTGAACTGAACTGAACTGGAAAGAATCACAAATACACAAAACAAAAATTGATATAATTGAAATAAGCAGTAGGAAATTCAATAATAATAGTTTGAGACTTTAATCTGAGTTTCAATAACTGATAAAACAGAAAGATAGAAAATAAGTAAGGATAAGGTCAGCTGACCTAACTGACATCTATAAGAACAGTACACACAATAGCAGTACTCTTGCATTGAAAATCCCATGGACAGAGGAGCCTGGTGGGCTACCATCCATAGGGTCACAAAGAGTCAAACAACTTCACTTTCACTTTCACACACAATAAGAGCAAAATACACATTCTTTTCAGTGAATGTGAACCTTCCTGGGAAAGAACATGTAACAGTCCATAATAAGTCTCAATAAATTTAAAATGATTGTAAAATACAAAATACATTCTCCAACCACAACAGAATTAGAAGCAATAAAAGAATTTTGACAGACCTCTAAGCATTTGGAAACGAACTCTAATACACATCACAGATGAAATCACAAGTATAATTAGAAAATATTTTAACTAAATTGAAATGAAAACACTACAGATTAAAATTTGCATGATGCAATCAAAACATATTTATTAGAGAGAAATATGTAGAAACCTCTATATTAGCAAAATAGAATGATCACAAATCAATAAGCGAAGATCCCACTTTAAGAAACTACAAAAAGAACAAAAAACAGAACCCAAAGCAAATAGAAAATGAAAGTGATAGAGATTAGAAACCAAATAGGTTAAATAAAAACAGGAAAACAGTGGATTTTAAAAAAGAATCAAAGACCTGATTTTATTTTGAAAAGATGATCAAAATTAACACATTATACATAGAATAGCTTAAAAAAAGAGAAAGAAGACACAAATCAGCAATATCAGGAGTGCATTTGGACCCTCACACTGCACCATACACAAACAGTAACCCAGAATGTGCTCTACACCTAAATATAAAATCTAAAACTATAAAATGACTAGAAGAAAACATCACAGAAAAATCCTTGAGAACTTCAGCAAATAGTTCTTGGATATAACACCAAAATATGATCCATTAAGAAAGACTGTCAACGAATGAATTTCATCAAAGTTGAAAAAACCTGCACTTCAAAATACATTAGTAAAAGAACGACAACAACAACAAAAAACCAAGGCCTGGAAAAAACAATATGCAAATCATATATCTGATAAAGAACTTGTATTCAGAATATATATTTTTAAAAAATCCTTACAAATAAATAATTACCTGATGGAAAAATCTGAAAGAGATGGGAATACCAGACCACCTGACCTGCCTCTTGAGAAACCTGCATGGAGGTCAGGAAGCAACAGTTAGAACTGGACATGGAACAACAGACTGGGTTCCAAATAGGAAAGGGAGTATGTCAAGGCTGTATATTGTCATCCTGCTTATTTAACTTATATGCAGAGTACATCATGAGAAACGCTGGGCTGGAAGAAGCACAAGCTGGAATCAAGATTGCCAGGAGAAATATCAATAACCTCACATATGCAGATAACACCACCCTTATGGCAGAAAGTGAAGAGGAACTAAAAAGCCTCTTGATGAAGGTGAAAGAGGAGAGTGAAAAAGTTGGCTTAAAGCTCAACATTCAGAAAACTAAGATCATGGCATCTGGTCCCATCACTTCATGGCAAATAGATGGGGAAACAATGGTAACAGTGTCAGACTTTATTTATTTATTTATTTTTGGCTCCAAAATCACTGCAGATAGTGACTGCAGCCATGAAATTAAAAGATGTTTACTCCTTGGAAGGAAAGTTATGACCAACCTAGATAGCATATTCAAAAGCAGAGACATTACTTTGCCAACAAAGGTCCATCTAGTCAAGGCTATGGTTTGTCCAGTGGTCATGTATGGATGTGAGAGTTGGACTGTGAAGAAAGCTGAGCGCCAAAGTATTGACGCTTTTGAACTGTGTTGTTGGAGAAGACTCTTGAGAGTCCCTTGGACTGCAAGGAGATCCAACCAGTCCATCCTAAAGGAGATCAGTCTTGGGTGTTAACTGGAAGGACTGATGCTAAAGCTGAAACTCCAGTACTTTGGCCACCTCATGCAAAGAGTTGACTCATTGGAAAAGACTCTGATGCTGGGAGGGATTGGGGGCAGGAGGAGAAGGGGATGACAGAGAATGAGATGACTGGATGGCATCACTCGATGGACATGAGTTTGAGTGAACTCCAGGAATTGGTGATGCACAGGGAGGCCTGGCGTGCTGTGATTCATGGGGTCTCAAAGAGTCGGACTCGACTGACAGACTGAACTGAACTGAACCAAATAGAAAAGTAGAAGAATTGCATAAACATTTCATCAACAAAATATAATAATGGAAAATAAGCACATGAACAAATGACCAACATTATTAATTACTAAGGAAGTGCAATTAAGGGTACACTGAGATAACACCCCATATCCACTAGAATGACCATAATCAAAATGACAAACTATATAAGGTGCAAGTGAGGATGATGGAAACTAGAACCCTCATACTTTGTTGGTGGTAGTGTCAAATGCTAGAAACACTTTAGAAAACAATTTAGCAGTACAGCAGACAGGCCCTAAAATGGTCCCCAATAATTCCCACCTCCTAATAGTAATCACCTCCCCTTGATTCTGGTATGACAGGTGCTATGCTTCTAACCAATAAAACATGGCAAAGGAATATTGCTTCCATGATTACATTTTTTAAGACTGTAACTACTGTCTTGCTAGTAGATTCTCTCTCGCTGACTTTGATCAAGTGAGCTGCTATATTGTTAGCTGTCCTACAGAGAACCCACATAGCAAAGAAGTAAACATATCTTATGGTGGACAGACAGTAAGAAAATGAGACCATCAGTCCAACAACCCCATAAGGAAATAAATTCTGCCAAGAACCACAGGAGCTTGGATGCAGATTCTTTCTCAACTGAGATTTGAGATAAGACCACAGTTAGTACCTTGACTACAGCCTTGTGAGAGACCCTGAGCCAGAGGACCCAGTTAAAGCAAGCTCAGACTCCTGACTCAAAAACAATAAGATAATAAATATGTGGTTTTTTTTTTTAGCTACCAAGTTTAAAGTTTATTTTTACACAGCAAAAGATAACTAATACAGCTATTTCTTAAAGCTAAACTTAACTTACTATACAACCTAGCAATTTCAATACTAGTATATGTTCAGGAGAAATGAAAACATATGTCCACACAACTATTTATATACATTGGTTCTTAGCAGCATTATTGTCACAGCATAGAACTGGCAATAAATTCAACTCTTCATCAACTAGTGACCAGATAAAATATGATCTATCAATCCTATGGAATCCTAGTCACCAATTAAAATGAACTGTAGCACAACACAAATGAACCTCAAAAACATTAAGCTAAGTGAAAGACATGGAGAAGGAGAGGGCAACCCACTCCATTCTTGCCTGGAGAATTCCAAGGACAGAGGAGCCCAGAGGGCTTTAGTCCACAGGGTCTCAAAAAGTCAGATACAACTGAGCAACAAACACACATTCAAAACATTAAGCTAAGTGAAGGAAGACACACACATTTGATTCCCTTCATATGAAATACTCATAAAAGTGAATCTTATAAAACAGAAATTTCTCTGGTTGACTGGGGCTGGAGATGAGAGTCAAGCTTATACATATAGATGGACAGGAGGGATCTTTGGGGTGATGGACTGTTCTAAAAATGGATTGTACCGATGGTTACCCAACTATGAATCATTAAAAATCACTCAATCATGCACTTAACAGTGGATGAAACTTATGGTATGTCAGTTATACTTCAATAAAGTGTTTCTTTTAATCCTGATAGAGATCTTGCCTTAGAAAGAATTATTTTTACTCCCTGGTTTCTGCAACATAGGCCCATATAAAACCCACAGATTACCCTCACCAAACCATCAAAAACTTCCCTAGCCAAAACTGACTCCCCTCCGACTGTGGCTTCTCTGAACAGTAAAAGGAGGAACATCAAAGTAATATAGCTACACACCTTGATGGAAAGAGGGAATTTATGAGCTTGGTCTTAAAGAAAAACTAGGCACCCCACTCCAGTACTCTTGCCTGGAAAATCCCATGGACAGAGGAGCCCTGGTAGGCTGCAGTCCATGGGATCGCTAAGAGTAGAACATGACTGAGCAACTTCACTTTCACTTTTCACTTTCATGCATTGGAGAAGGAAATGGCAACCCACTCCAGTGTTCTTCCCTGGAGAATCCCAGGGACGGGGGAGACTGATGGGCTGCTGTCTATGGTGTCCCACAGAGTCAGATAAGACTGAAGTGACATAGCAGCAGCAGCATCAGGAATTGTAGAGCCTGAAAGGAAGACAATTTAAGTAAAAGAAAAAGCAGAAGCAGCAAAGAACCAGATATATTTGCAGAAGACTGCTTCCCAGGTGGCACTAGCAATAAAGAGCCCACCTGCCAATGCAGGAGACATAAGAGACTCAGGTTCAATCCCTGGGTTGGGAAGTTCCCTTGGAGGAGGGCATGGCTCCAGTGAATACACTCCAGTATTCTTGTCTGGAGAATCTCATGGACAGAGGAGCCTGGCGGGCAACAGTCCATGGGGTCGCAAAGATTCGGACACAACTGAAGCCACTTAGCACACAAGGTGTTTGTTTTAGTTGAAATGTTTCAGAAGGAAAAAAATCTGAATATGAGAACAATAGGATTCTTAATGTGAGTTAGTCTTCTCAGATAGACTCTCTGTGATCATCATTATCATTATCTCCATCATTCAGGGAACACTAAGAATGTACACACACAATGTTAAAATATAGAGATAAAATGTGCAACATGTATGTCTTATAGGCATAAACATTTTTAAATGCTAAAATTATAAATGAGAAAGTACAAATATTTTCAGAGAGGATTCCATCAGATTTCCTCTCATTCCCCTAGGATGGACAGGGAAGAAAATGGTGAAAGAAATCTAAGCTATTTTATCTTCTCTAAAAAGTTTCTCTATCCCAGAAACCAGAGGAGCAAAGAAAGAAGTGCACAGTGATATGACTACTCCCTTTTTTTTAACCCTAAACTGAAACAGATGCATGCTGTAAGGTCAGAGATTCCAGTTCTAATTACTAACTTTGCCAACATATATTTCTAAAGTGCTTTCTCAGAAGCACTGATAATAGCTGGTAAAATATACACTACCATTCCAGGCAACAGAACAAGGGAAACCTAGTAAAAAGCAGATAGAGGGCATTCCATGCTTTATAGATAAACAAAATTATCATATTTTTCACAAAGTCATGGTGAGAAAAGGACAGCTATTATTCAACATTTAAAAGGAGAAGCTTACAGTTCCCTTTATACTTTGTCTTTTTACACTCTGTAGAAGATACAGTGATAATGAGTACATTTCGTTGGAGCTACAATCAGTTGCTGAAATAAAGACTAAGCTAAAGTATCCTTTACTTCCTATCCTGATGTCACTGATATCAGAGCAAGTCCTCTGTTCTAGCCAGGGTTTCAGTATTTTCCATTAGCAGTCAATATACCAAACACATGCTTTTAGAAGTCCATGAATTATTTTAAGAATTCATCTGTGTCTAGAAGGTTAGGTAATTTCAAAGGCAATGAGTGCCATGTATCTATAACAAAAGCTACCCTTTGATTATTAAATCTAACTACAGGAATGCATGTAGGAATTAGACCTGCCAGAAATACACAATTCAAAATGAGGAAAGGTAACAAGAGCTCCAGTGAAAGTCACTTATAGCTCTTTTCAAAAAACCTTTCAAGCATTTGAAAGAGATTCCAAAATTCTCACTAGCCCTAATTGGCTTCTACACAAATACAAACACACACACACATAATCCATCTGTCTGTATGAATACATATTCTTCTGTTTTGGCTAAACCTTCATTTCATATCTTGGTTAACTACTATAAAGGCACTAGAAAGTTTTGTTCTGCAGTGTTATAATGTCATAGAGTGAATAAGTCAAACTTAAAGAAAGAACATTTTGAAAGGCTGTGAAAGTGACATTCAACTTGAGGGCCACGGGGGAGCGATAATATCAAGTAAGTAAGCTTGTGTGCTAGATAGGCTCACAACTGCTGCCAGATTACTTTTCAAGTTTTGGTTCCTTAAGGAATTTTCCCAGGCAATCTTTTCTGTCCAGCTCATCCTCACTCACCTAATTCAGCTCTGCTAATTAAAATTTGCTCCAACTATTGTAAATAGACACACACCCCTACCTTAATTGTTCTAGATAGAAATGTGACAGGAGGTGGGTCACTTTTGGATTTTTGATAGTCCTGACTCTGAATGGAAATACTACCAACCTTATCTCATGTATAAGAGAATGGAGGGGAAATGGGTTCCAGAGATTCTGAATCATATACCAAATGGAACTATGATTCTGTTAGGGTAAAAATAATCAGTGCACATTTTCCTCTAAATAGTAAAATAGTAGAAACAATTTTATTTAAAAATCTTTATTTAGTTTTGCCTTGACACACAACATGTGGGATCTTAGTTCTCCAACCAGGGTTTGAATACCTGCCCCCTGCAGTGGCAGCATGGAGTCTTAACCACTGGACTGCCCGGGAAGTCAAAGTAGCAACAATTTTGAAAAAAAAAAAACAACGGAGATTTGGGCTTAAAGCAAAATGTCATAACTTCTTGTTCCATAGATTATGTCCCCACTCAGAGCTCACTTGGACTAATTTATGTCATACACATGGTTTGACAGCACACTCTGAGCAGGCAACTTGTTAATTGTGTTGAGGGTAGAGAACTGAGGATGTCCTCAATAGAAACTTCTGCTGTTGTCCATGTTCCTATCTCCCAGACAGCCACTGGACTCAACTAAAGAGATGATGTTGATTTTTTATTTTTGTTAGCAGAGATCAGAGTATTTCAATTACTTCCTATCAGAACTGAACTTCCACTGACAAACATATAATTTGATGTAGAGCTATGCAAAGACAATTTATCTGTTTGCTTATTTTCTTGAGTTTCTAAAAATTTCTCTTCATTAAGACAGCCCCAGGATACAAGAACCATCACACCACATTAGTAAAGGACAAGAAAAGCAAGGTGCAATGATTAAAATATATGAACTTAGCTAAAGGATATTTTAATTCTATCTTAATTCATTCATCATTTGGGATCTTGTAGCAGTTTTAAAGTATACATGAATGTTGGCCACACAGAGCATTTAATGCAGACAATGAGAATGTGTCTCATCTGAAGAAATTATAGGAGTATAGCTATGCATACAGGGGAGAAAAATTACTAGCAGTATTGCAAAAACCATCCTTATGGATCACGACTAAGGGCCTGGAATTCAAAGAATACCACTAGAAAGTTCTGCTTCATCATTTTGTGCTCTATGCTGGGACAAAACTCAAAACTCTCAAACTTGTCTGAGCTTTGTCTGAGTTCCTGTAATGCTAGGTTCAGGAAGAGGCTCCAAGAGGCAAGAGCCACCTCACTAAGATTTTTCTCTTTCATTTATTGAATGATTATTTATGAGCATCTATTAAGTTCAAAGTTTTGAGGGATACAGGGATAAATGAGACTTAGTCCTTGAGCTCAAGGAGCACCCGGGCTGTACCTTTTTGTGGTAAGAATATTCTTACTCACCTCCTACATACTCTGCTCCCTCATAATAACCTTTCAGAATATTTTTCACTTTAATTGGAGCTTATTCATGTCACTAACACTAAAACCACTGACCCCCTACCTTCCAATAGCCCAGTAATTATCTTAAATTTTGAACCTCGGTGTCAGCTCATTATAACTACACTGTATACGTGTTAATGCCTGTCTTTGGAACAAAGGAAAGATTTAAAATATAGATAGGATCTATGAAATGGCAACCCACTCCAGTGTTCTTGCCTAAGAATCCCAGGGACAGGATAGCCTGGTGGGCTGCCATCTCTGGGTTGCACAAAGTTGGACATAGCTGTGAAAATAAGGGAAGCAAAAAGCAAAGGAGAAAAGGAAAGATATAGAGTAGAGTATGAATGTAGAGTTCCAAAGAATAGCAAGGAGAGATAAGAAAGCCTTCCTCAGTGATCAATGCAAAGAAATAGAGGAAAACAACAGAATGGGAAAGACTAGAGATCTCTTCAAGAAAATTAGAGATACCAAGGGAATATTTCATGTAAAGATGGGCTCAATAAAGGACAGAAATGGTATGGACCTAACAGAAGCAGAAGATATTAAGAAGAGGTGGCAAGAATACACAGAAGAACTATACAATAAAGAGCTTCACGACCAAGATAATCATGATGGTGTGATCACTCACCTATATCCAGATATCCTGGAATGTGAAATCAAGTGGGCCTTAGAAAGCATCACTACAAACAAGGCTAGTGGAGGTGATGGAATTCCAGTTGAGCTATTTCAAATCCTGAAAGATGATGCTGTGAAAGTGCTACACTCAATATGCCAGCAAATTTGGAAAACTCAGCAGTGGCCACGGGACTGGAAAAGGTCAATTTTAATTCCAATCCCAAAGAAAGGCAATGCCAAAGAATGCTCAAACTACCACACAATTGCACTCATCTCACATGCTAGTAAAGTAATGCTCAAAATTCTCCAAGCCAGGCTTCAGAAATATGTGAACCGTGAACTTCCAGATGTTCAAGCTGGATTTAAAAAAGGCAGAGGAACCAGAGATCAAATTGCCAACATCTGCTGGATCATCAAAAAAGCAAGAGAGTTCCAGAAAAACATCTGTTTCTGCTTTACTGACTATGCCAAAGCCTTTGACTGTGTGGATCACAATAAACTGTGGAAAATTCTGAAAGAGGTGGGAATACCAGACCACCTGATCTGCTTCTTGAGAAACCTATATGCAGGTCAAGATGCAACAGTTAGATGTGGACATGGAACAACAGACTGGTTCCAAATAGGAAAAGGAGTACGTCAAGGCTGTATATTCTCACCCTGCTTACTTAACTTATATGCAGAGTGCATCATGAGAAACGTTGGGCTGGAAGAAGCACAAGCTGGAATCAAGATTGCTGGGAGAAATATCAATAACCTCAGATATGCAGATAACACCACCCTTATGGCAGAAAGTGAAGAGGAACTAAAAAGCCTCTTGATGAAAGTGAAAGAGGAGAGTGAAAATGTTGGCTTAAAGCTCAACATTCAGAAAACGAAGATCATGGCATCTGGTCCCATCACTTCATGGGAAATAGATAGGGAAACAGTGGAAACAGTGTCAGACTTTTTTTTTGGGGGGGGGGGCTCCAAAATCACTGCAGATGGTGATTGCAGCCATGAAATTAAAAGACGTTTACTCCTTGGAAGAAAAGTTATGACCAACCTAGATAGCATATTCAAAAGCAGAGACATTACTTTGCCAACAAAGGTCCATCTAGTCAAGGCTATGGTTTTTCCAGTGGACATGTATGGATGTGAGAGTTGGACTGTGAAGAAAGCTGAGCACCAAAGAATAGATGCTTTTGAACTGTGTTGTTGGAGAAGACTCTTGAGAGTCCCTCGGACTGCAAGGAGATCCAACCAGTCTATCCTAAAGGAGATATGCCCTGGGTGTTCATTGCAAGGACTGATGCTGAAGCTGAAACTCCAATACTTTGGCTACCTCATACGAAGAGTTGACTCATTGGAAAAGATCCTGATGCTGGGAGGAATTGGGGGCAGGAGGAGAAGGGGACGACAGAGGATGAGATGGCTGGATGGCATCACCGACTCGGTGGACATGAGTCTGGGTAAACTCCGAGAGTTGGTGATGGACAGGGAGGCCTGGCGTGCTGTGATTCATGGGGTCGCAAAGAGTCAGACACGACTGAGCGACTGAACTGAACTGAACTGAAGTGACTTAGCAGCAGCAGCAGCAGCACCATACCCAAGAAGCCCATGTGATGGGCTTCACTGTCGATGTAAAGCAGAAAAGGAGTATACTAAAACCTTAATGTCTGCTTAAGGCTAGTTCACATGCCAATACTTACGTACACACACACACACACACACACACACACACAAATATGTATATACACATATATAAAACAGACTTTAACTAATTTTAGGGAATTTTTGTTAGAGAAAGGGGTGTGTGAATATGCTACAAAGCAGAAAAGAATTTAGAGAAGTTGCTTGTGGGGCCACAGTTCCAGAAACTGAAGGAACCTATATTATCTATGCATTACCTACATTTCCACAAAGTGGGTTGCTACCATAGGAATTACTTTCTCTTTTTCAGTTCCACTGACATTTTGTATTGAGTTGGCCACAAAGTTCGTTCAGGTTTTTTGGCCCATCTTACAGAAAAACCTGAATAAACTGTTTGACCAACCCAATAACATTGAGGCAACTGCTTATCCTAACTGGCTAGGAAGTAAATTTGTAAACCATTTTACGACTTTAATGGAACTAAGTGATGAGCAACACACAAAGCCTCCTTCCGTGCCACTTGATGTCAAGGATGGTTGGAACTGGCCTATTTAGAGGTGAGAATGGCACTCAAGAAAGTAGAGGATGGGAATCTATGTCTCATCAGCAGCCAGTTGAAAAGAACCTACCTGGATATGACTTGGGGATATTTAGGAAGTCATCCTCTAAAAACTTGTGACAAGTGAACACAGGTTTCACAAGATAAGAATGAAACTATAGAATTTTGATACTGTATTCAGATTTAACTCTCTAGAAGCAAGATCCATACCTCCAAAAAAGTCCAATTAAAGCTATCAGAGATATTCTATTAAACACAGTAAATTGCAGATAAACTATTATTTCAGCTTACTTCAGAAACTTCACTAAAATTACAGTAAAGGAACTAAAAGGATAAATAGAAAAGGAGAATGAACTAGAGAGTAGATAGCATACAAGATAGGTCACCAAAATTTTGCAAGATGGATAATAAAAGAATAACAATTGACTTAGGCAAAACTGTGCTGTCTAGAGTTGTATCTAGAATTCAATTGGTGGCTCAAATGGTAAAGAATTTGCATGCAATGAAGAAGACCTGGGTTTGATTCCTGAGTTGTGTATAAGGAACAGGAAGCTGATTCATCCTATAGAATCTCAGAGACGTTCAGGATTTGGAATCAAAAGGCATATATATGTCAACATGATACAAGAAGCTGGTATCAGATATTATTTTAAATTCTAGTTAGACTTTAAAGCCCTGCACCCATTCCCAAGCAAGACACAACTATTCCTTCCCAGCTCCTGAAGGGAATGATAAGATGTAGATCTGGAAAACTGAACTATGGAGGCTTCAGATTTAGTGAAAATGGGCATAGGCAAGTTCATGGAAAAGGTCCCTAACTGACAAGAAAGGGAATATATGAAATTCTTCATGATGAATGATGAGGCATCCCAACTCTCCTCTACCCACCCACCACCACCCATCTTCATTCACCTTAGTTCCAGGGACACTGGTAGCCAGACAGGAAACTAGAAGTTTCTTCTTTGGAGAAAACTGAAATCTCCATAGAGAAGAGAGGGAAGAGAAGAAGGGAATGAAAACATTTTCTGATGCTTCTGATGATATTTAGACCCAGCTGTCAAAGATATCTGTTCAGTAACTTACACATGCTATGTATAATTAATGTCAATCCTACCTATCTTATCTTCTCAGCCATGAAACTATAAGTTTCATAAGTTCAGAGGCCATTTCTCAATCTTCTGTATAAGTTATTTTATTAAAGTATCCATTCAGAGCTAATTGTGTTCATCAAAATCTGTCTCTTTTCACTGAGCACAATTGCTATGTACAAATAGAATAAGGCTTTCCAAATGATATGAAAGAAATGACCTCCATTATTTAGAGGGTTCCTCTGCCCTTTTTGATTATCTTCTATGGGATCCAGGGAACACAGAGTGTTGTGTGTGGTTGGGGAGATGATACTTTATTTGTCCTCCTGTGCATTAACATTATCCAGAACTCTAATAGTAAAGTGACTGCTTCAGCCTAACATGTTGCCATATCCATACTGATTCTAATTCCTATATAAAAATAAAGCTCCCATGATTATGGAATCCCTTGCATTTTAAGAAACAATAACATAGGAGTCTATGTATTTTGATGCAAATATAAGTGTAAACACACACACACACACACATATACATAGATACTGAAGTTCATCTCTTGAGGCCTAATCAAAATCATCCTTTTCAAGTATATTCTCAATGATGTAAATCTCAGTCCTAGCTACATGCAGCATTTTGGATTCTTTAATGTAAACCAAGGTTTGAGTCAGTTTTCCATTTTAGTAAGTAGAAACAATTAGTTCAACCCTTGATATCAAACCCAAAATGTACTTTTTACAACTAAGCAACAGAATTGCTTTAAAAAAAAAAAGTTTCACTGGGCATATTTCCAAAAATAGCTCATTTTTAAAGTACCAAGGTGATGATATCTCAAAGTTGAATTGTGTGTTGATTCTTAACATATTCTAAAGCCCTGTAATACCTGGATAAATATGTTGCCTAGTTCCTCAGGCTTTAATGAGATTACTTTTTAAAAAAACTAATTCCTTGGATGACCATTATATCTAGTACCATGGACAAGAATCCCTTAGAAGAAACAGAGTAGCCCTCATAGTCAACAAGAGAGTCTGAAATGTAGTACTTGAGTACAATCTCAAAAATGACTGAACGATCTCAGTTCACTTCCAAGGCAAACAATTCAACATCACAGTATTCCAAGTCTATGCCCCAACCACTAATGCTGAAGAAGCTGAAGTTGACAGGTTCTATGAAGATCTACAAGGCCTTCTAGAACTGGCATCCCCCACAAAAATGTTCTTTTCATAATAGGGGATTGGAATGCAAAAGTAGGAAGTCAAGAGATATACCTGGAGTAACAGGCGAGTTTGGCCTTGTACAAAATGAAGCAGGGCAAAGGCTAACAGAGTTTTGCCAAGAGAACACAGTGGTCATAGCTAACACCTTCTTCCAACAACACAAGATAACTGTACACATGGACATCATCAGATGGTCAATACCAAAATCAGACTGATTATATTCTTTGCAGCCAAAGACAAAGAAACTCTATACAGTCAATAAAAACAAGGCCAGGGGCTGGCTATGGCTCAGATTATGAACTCATTATTGCAAAATTCAGACTTAAATTGAAGTAGGGAAAACTACTAGGCCATTCAGGTATGACTTAAATAAAATACATATGATTATACAAGAGAAGTGACAAATAGATTCAAGGGGTTAGATCAGATAGACAAAGCGCCTGAAGAACTACGGATGGACTTTCATAACATTGTACAAGAGTCAGACATGACTTAGCAACTGAACAACTTTTTTCAGCTGTAAGCATAAATAATTAAAATAAAAACATGCCCATTTATATGAATTAGCAATAGTCCTCACAATGTGAAAATAACCAAGTTAGCACTTGCTATATATGGCTCTTAAT
Source organism: Bos taurus (assembly GCF_002263795.3). NCBI lineage: Eukaryota > Metazoa > Chordata > Mammalia > Artiodactyla > Bovidae > Bos > Bos taurus. The sequence goes on from NC_037347.1 coordinate 16,278,580, forward strand.
TTTCATTATATACTTTTTTGTTTCCCATATAAGCATATTTATTGCTTATAATTTTTCTTACAGATAATGGGAAGAGATACTATAGATTACCCAGAGTAGACTATGTGTTGTAGAATTTTCAGTTTGTGAATCACTGGTGATGAGTCCCTGTGCTGAGAGACTGTATAAAAGTGATGAACTGGAAATACTAATTAACTAGTAAGTCAGCTTAATTTTAAGCTAAGCTGAAGACTCTGCATCAGAATCAAAAAGACTTTACGTTCAAGTCACAGATTACATATCACTGTATTAACATGCTCCTAGCATCTAGCATCTGGCAAATATTAATACTAGTTGAATGAATGAAAAGTTAATGTTTTAATTTTATTTCCCCATCAAACAATCAGCTTGCTCTACCATTCCTATTTGAGAACACAGTGGAGGATAAATGTCCTTTTGTGCCAATAAGCACCTTACAGAGTTCCTTCTCCTTTACCCCAGTGATATGTCATTATTGGGAAAGGAGCACAACTCAGCTACATATACCTAAAGGTCCAGGCTAGAAAAGAGAGGAGAAAAAGAAATGATCAATGATAAAACAAAAATAAGCTAATGGAAACAAGAGAATTTCTTGTTGGATGGGTGTGATTGTATCTGTGCTTTGTCTTTGGAAAGGAATTTATCTATGTATTGTGGAATTTTACCTGGAAGCAGTAGAATGATAAACCCTACCAGCAACAATGCAATGAGGCCCTATTTTGTGCCGAGAACTGTGTTAGAGGTTTTGTATAAATCTCTCACTCAATCCTCATACAGATTCTGTTTAAAAAGTCTAGCTTGTTTTGTTTGCTGGTCTCTTCAGTGTCTAATTTCCACCCTGACACAAGGGGGGCTGTGGTGGTCACTTTTTTTAGGCTTGCTTGTCCAGTCGTGCTGTGGGGAGGGAGGAACACTGCAAACAAATATCACTGGTGTGCTCACAGTGATTCAGCCACACTGGGTTTGCCCCCGCTCAAGGCGTGTGTGCTTTCCCAGTCTACACTGCTCAGGCTCTAGATTGCTCTGCTGGGAACTGTCTGATGCTGGCCCTGGGTTGCATGCACTCCCCAGATCTAAGCCGCTCAGGTTCTCGGGCACTCCACAAAGGCACAGACTTGGTTGGGCCTGCATTTTGTGCCCATCCCAGGTCTAAGCACCTCAGGTGACCAGGTGCTTGGCAAGCGCTGTCGCCCCCAATTGAAGGCTGTGACTTATCACCTCCCCCGTCCCAGCCGCCTGGTTTTCTGGATGTACAATGGGCGCACCTTCTCAGGTGTGCCGTGTCTCTCTTCTGGGGAGCTGATCTCTGGCTGCAACCCTCCTGGCGGATGTCAATTTTCCAGAATCCCAAGAAGTCTTGGTTAGCAATGAAGTCTACTTGCAGTTTGGTAGATGACGCCTCTCTGAGGCCACGATCACCCCCTTTCAGCTCTGGCTGCCCTCCTCTGCCTGTCTCTGATGGGAGATGGGCCAGTTCACAGCCAGCTAGCGCTTCTCAGTCCTTTGTTCTGTGACAGGGCCTGGCGGTGTCTTAGGTTAGGGCTCTTCACAGGATAATTATCCCACAGTTTGGGTTGCTATCTCAAGCTAGTTCCCTCAGATTGCCCTCGGGACATTCAGGCCTGGTCCTTACCCTAAGCAATGCAGCCGGAGCCTCCCTGTCCAGCCCTCCCTTGCAAGAGGGGGATGCAAGTGTCTGGGCTGCTGCTCTGCTGGGAGTTGTTAGGCATGTAATCTGTGGGTTTTAATTATTTATTTATTTTTACTCCAAGAAATTTTGCCCTCTGAGATTCCAAGGCTCTCCACAGACCCCATCCTGTTCCTCCATCATGTTAGGACCGCCTCTGTCAACTTGGAAGAAATGGACAAATTCTTAGAAAAGTATGACTTTTCAAAACTGAACCAGGAAGAAATATAAAATCTTAACAGACCCATCACAACCACGGAAATTGAAACTGTAATCAGAAATCTTCCAACCAACAAAAGCCCAGGACCAGACAACTTCACAGCTGAATTCTACCAAAAATTTAGAGAAGAGCTAACACCTATCCTACTCAAACTCTTCCAGAAAATTGCAGAGGAAGGTGAACTTCCAAACTCATTCTATGAGGCCACCATCACCCTAATACCAAAACCTGACAAAGACCCCACAATAAAAGAAAACTACAGGCTAATATCACTGATGAACATAGATGCAAAAATCCTTAACAAAATTCTAGCAATCAGAATCCAACAACACATTAAAAAGGTCATACATCATGACCAAGTGGGCTTTATCCCAGGGATGCAAGGATTCTTCAATATCTGCAAATCAATCAATGTGATACACCACATTAACAAATTGAAAAATAAAAACCATATGATTATCTCAATAGATGCAGAGAAAGCCTTTGACAAATTCAACATCCATTATGATAAAAACCCTCCAGAAAGCAGGGATAGAAGGAACATGCTGCTGCTGCTGCTGCTAAGTTGCTTCAGTCGTGTCTGAGTCTGTGCGACCCCATAGATGGCAGCCCACAAGGCTTCCCCATCCCCAGGATTCTCCAGGCAAGAACACTGGAGTGGGTTGCCATTTCCTTCTCCAATGCATGAAAGTAAAAAGTGAAAGTGAAGTCGGTCAGTCATGTCCGACTCTTAGCGACCCCATGGACTGAAGCCTACCACACTCCTCCGTCCATGGATTTTCCAGGCAAGAATACTGGAGAGTGGGGTGCCATTTCCTTCTCCATAGAAGGAACATACCTCAACATAATAAAAGCTATATATGACAAACCCTCAGCAAACATTATCCTCAATGTTGAAAAATTGAAAGCATTTCCCCTAAAGGCAGGAACAAGACAAGGGTGCCCACTTTCACCACTACTATTCAACATAGTTTTGGAAGTTTTGGCCACAGCAATTAGAGCAGAAAAAGAAATAAAAGGTATCCGGATTGGAAAAGAAGAAGTAAAACTCTCACTGTTTGCAGATGACATGATCCTCTACATAGAAAATTCTAAAGACTCCACCAGAAAATTACTAGAGCTAATCAACAAATATATTAAAGTTGAAGAATCTAAAATCAAACACAGAAATCCCTTGCATCCCTATACACTAACAATGAGAAAACAGAAAGGGAAATTAGGGAAACAATTCCATTCACCACTGCAACGAAAAGAATAAAATATTTAGGAATATATCTACCTAAAGAAACAAAAGACCTATATATAGAAAACTATAAAACACTGGTGAATGAAATCAAAGAGGACACTAATAGATGGAGAAATATACCATGTTCATGGATTGGAAGAATCAATATAGTGAAAATGAGTATACTACCCAAAGCAATCTATAGATTCAGTGCAATCCCTATCAAGCTACCAACGGTATTCTTCACAGAGCTAGAACAAATAATTTCACAATTTGTATGGAAATACAAAAAACCTGAAATAGCCAAAGCAATCTTGAGAAAGAAGAATGGAACTGGAGGAATCAACCTGCCTGACTTCAGGCTCTACTACAAAGCCACAGTCATGAAGACAGTATGGTACTGGCACAAAGACAGAAGTATAGATCAATGGAACAAAATAGAAAGCCCAGAGATAAATCCATGCACATATGGACACCTTATCTTTGACAAAGGAGGCAAGACTATACAGTGGATAAAAAACAATCTCTTTAACAAGTGGTGCTGGGAAAACCAGTCAGCCACTTGTAAAAGAGTGAAACTAGAACACTTTCTAACACCATACACAAAAATAAACTCAAAATGGATTAAAGATCTAAACGCAAGACCAGAAACTATAAAACTCCCAGAGAAAAACATAGGCCAAAACTCTCTGAAGTAAATCATAACAGGATCCTCTATGAACCACTTCCCAGAATATTGGAAATAAAAGCAAAAATAAACAAATGGGACCTAATTAAAATTAAACACTTCTGCACAACAAAGGAAACTATAAGCAAGGTGAAAAGACAGCCTTCAGAATGCGAGAAAATGATAGCAAATGAAGCAACTGAATCAGTTCTAATGAGGTGGATGAAACTGGAGCCTATTATACAGAGTGAAGTAAGCCAGAAAGAAAAACACCAATACAGTATACTAACGCATATATATGGAATTTAGAAAGATGGTAATGATAACCCTGTATGCAAGACAGCAAAAGAGACACAGATGTATAGAACAGTCTTTTGGACTCTGTGGGAGAGGGCGAGGGCGGGATGATATGGGAGAATGGCATTAAAACATGTAAATTATCACATGTGAAACAAATCGCCAGTCCAGGTTTGATGCATGATCCAGGGTGCTCAGGGCTGGTCCACTGGGATGACTCAGAGGGATGGGATGGAAGGAGGTGGGAGAGCAGTTCAGGATGGGGAACACATGTACACCCATGGCTGATTCATGTCAATGTATGGCAAAACCAAAACAATATTGTAAAGTAAAAATAAATAAATAAATAAAACTGAAAAAATAATAAGTCTAGCAAATTGGTAGCAAAACACAGCCAATTCCTCTTAGCTCTTTTCTTTCCCACAACCTCAGATATAGCACAGTAGTACCGGTAAGGGAATTAGGATTATAACTACCTAGAATGTAGTTTGAGTCCTGGCTCTATAACTTACAGATATTATACTGCTGGGCATATATTTAACATTTCTCAGGCTACACTTCCTTGTTTATAATAATACTTTGTCCTATTATGTGACTGGTATGTTTTCAGATTATGATATACTCAGTTCAGCATCTAAAACTTGGCAAACAATTGTGGAAGCTATTCTTTATGATGCAAGATTTTACATGTCAGTGCATATTAAGGAGTCTTTTATGCTCTATGTGCATTTTCAGAGCTCCTTCAAAGATAGACTGACTATGTGACCCAAGTATCCTAGCCACAGCACAGCAGAACCAAGATCCACTCCTTTCCCAAATGCAGCCAACAACTTTTTGGCCAGCAGCATCTAAAGGGATCTAGCATGACAGATTTGTCAAATAGAGTCAAAAGTGTCTAATGCAATAACATCTCTGTGCTGGAGATTTTGAATATACAATCTTTAGAGACAATCAGAAGTTGGTGGTAGCTGGAATTTCCCAAATACTATACTAAGAGAGTATAGTACACAGAAGCCATTAGCAATAGAAGCCCTGAAGCTTCTATTAACCAGAGACCATGAGAGCACTTAATTAGCTGATATAACTTGAGGTGCCTCTGGTCATTAAAACCAGAAGCAATTTATCTTACTCAGAGTATATTTAGTATTAGAATTATGAGCAAGGGGACCAAGTGGACACAGCTGATCAACAACCTAACTACTGTATTGAAGCATATTTCCTAACCTGAAAAGATTACAAAGAGGAACATGATGTCTCTACGATTTTTTTAGGGGAAAAAAGAGTTAATAACAAAGGGAATATGTGATCATTTCCCTCAGAACAGGCAAGTTTTTCTCTAAGATTGTGTTCACAACAACTGCACAAATAGTAAAGAACAATGAAATGGTCAACTGACTATGCCAGCCACCTCCTTCAACACAGTGCCAATTGACAAATAATTTGCAAGATGTCACAGGAAACATTTAATTAAGCCTATAATGGCAGTTCCTGTTAGCTTTGCCTATAATTTTTCTTTATTTCCTTAACATAAACAAATTAGCTTTAATAGTATGTCAGATGGTGTTTTCAGTCTCCACAGGACTTCTAATTTGTAGACTTTTCAGTTGCTGATTTATCAAAACTGTCCATAAAGCATGCTCTCAGCCCCATGCATCTGCTTCTCTGGTGCTCTTCTGGCCCCTGAATATCTATTAATTTACTTTCTTCACACTGGGACAATTTTTTTGTGTTTTCAAAGGGATAATTTCACTTTCTAAGAATAGATGTTACATGGTGTCAAGAACATGGTAGAACTCCAGGATACTAGTATAATTTTGAAAAGTTCATGCATGTTAGAAAATTTCTGTGTTTAAGACAACAATGTTCCTCAACTGTTTAATGCAACTGGAAGAGAAGACACATTTTAGAAAATGAAAATATTTTCTCTGTCAAGTAGTTTAAAATAGTGAGTTGCTACTGTCATCTAAACAATTTATAGGAGTGTCATATCTGTCTGTGAATATGAAATAGCCACTCAATCAAGAGCTAGGAATAACTGAATACATTCCCCCAATTGTGAAATAGGGGGGACTTAAAGTGTTGCTGAGTATCAGGGTGTTAGTAGTCATTCAAATACTACCACCGCTGCCTATCAAAGTAGGTCATGAAATACAGGCTGCTGTGATCCATGACAAAGAGATAGAAAGAGACACAGAGTCCCCTCTCCAATCCCTTCTCATTCCCTCTGAATTCAATGTGGTGCTGGTATTTTGTTGATATTTTTACTAAGTCACACAGACCTGAAAAGGACTGCCTGGTCAAAACAATGTTGGCTGTGGTCTCAACGAATTACTTCACAATTGGCATTAGTCTCTGATTCTAGCTCAACATAATGAGCTGTCCCCTCTTTACAAATTTGTACTCTAAGTTTGTAATCCCAAGGTCATCTTAGAAATGGAATTTCAGTGTCTTGGTATATTTTGGTACCAAGTGGCTCACTTGTGGTAAGTCACTTGGTACCAAACCTCCTCAACCTTAGTTGTTGCTGTTGGTTGGTAAGTTGTGTCTGACTCTTTGTGACCACATGGACTGTAGCCCTCCAGGCTCCTCTGTCCATGGGATTTCCCAGGCAAGAATACTGGAGTGGGTTGACATTTACTTCTACAGGGGATCTTCCTGACCCAGAGATCAAACCTGCATCTTCTGCATTGGCAGGTTGATTCTTTACCACTGAGCCACCAGGGAAACCCTAATCTTCTCTTAAATGCTTCCTAAAACTTTTATTCCTCTTATTGTCCTATGCCCATCCTATAAAGCATTGAGTTAAGATTCCCCGAGTTTCCCCAAATGTTTAAAAACCACATATTTTAGAAGTCATTTGGGGACAAACAAAATGTTCCAGAGATGAAAATAATGTATGAGATGCCAATGAAAAGTATAATCATAGTAAGCAATGTCTTCCTTAGGCAAGCATGTCAGGGGATAGCATCTTCTATGAATGCTAACCAAGCCCATCAGTAGAACCATGCTCAACAAATAACTCTAATGAAGATTCCAATGTCTGTCTCTCTGTCTTTCTTTCTTAGTTCATTTGAGGAATCGGAGGTTCCATTCTAAATTGCAAAGAACTGTTGCTTTAGCAGTATCTTTATTTTTCAGTAATCCTTCAGCTTATATCAGAATCACAAAGATTAGTTGGACCGTCTTCCAGAATCTTTATGATAATGACTTTTAATACTCCCAGGCATCTGAATTCTTCCGAAATGGAAATACCTTCTACATTCTCTGTATCCTTTTCCAGTGTTCACTGATGCTTGTTTCTGGAATAAATATTTTAACTCAACTAGATTCAGTTCTAGAATGACAAGATTTAAATGAATCTGGAATCATTAAATATCAACAACAATAACAACAAAACTTCAGAGTATGGGAATAATATCTAACTGCTAAAGTTTTCAAAATCTGGTGTTATTTATTGCCTGTCTCCTCTTCTCTGGGTGATGGTTTAGTGTGCCCTATGAAAAGCAAAGGAGAAACACAGACACAGTTCCTGCCTGAACATACTAGCCTTCATATCTAAGTTTTGAAGTAAATGAGAATTTTTTAAAATGTAGCAACATTTTCCTCAGTAAATGTTCTAATTTAATACCTAGAGAGGTTTATTACACCTTTCTTCCATAACTTTGTTTTATTATGACTTCCTCCCAGTCCAGGAGAGGAACTCAATGTCAGGCAATATCTAAATATAACATAAAAACTTCTTTTGTCTCCATTTCACATGAGATAGGGAGCCAAGCTAAAAGCCATGCATTTGCTGTTATTATAAAGAAAGATGTTTTAATAAACTATGCAATAAATTGGAAAAGACCCTGGTGTTGGTAAAGATTGAAGGAAGGAGGAGAATGGTATGGCAGAGGAGAGATGGTTCGGTGGCATCACCGATTCAATAGACGAGTTTGAGCAAACTCTGGGAGATGGTAAAGGATGGGGAAACCTGGAGCACTGCACTCCATGGGATCACAAAGAGTCAGACATGACTGAGTGACTGAACAACAACAGCATCTAATACTGGGTGTTACAGCATAGAAACTCTAAAGGTTTTATAGAGATAGGGCCAAATTTATCCATTATTTCAACTGTCCAATTCTCTATAGATTTCCACATGCTTTTGCTTACAATGCTATGTGACAGATTATAACCATCATCCTGAATGCACAGGTGATTATGTTTATTTTTTAAATATTAAACTCAGTAATTTTTATTCCCTTTTCCTGTTGGAAACTTCCAACTATTGACCCAAGTACATTCAGTGCTAAGACCCTAGCTTAAAACAAAGACAGTATCACTTAGCTCTTGGTTGCAAATTTAATTTCCTCGATCCATAGTCATCTCTAATAGTCTTGACAGCTAGGCCATGTTTACAGAGAAAGTCTCCCTTTACATCTAAATCCAAAAGTTATTTAGCTCATTGGCTTTTTTAAAGTATTATTTCTGAAAGGTTAGATGACAAAGGAATATTTCCCACTTGACAGAAAGAGGAAGTAGAAAACCTGTGTGTTTTAGATTGGGAAGAATTGTGGAAGGATAAGACTTGGGGAATTATAACCCCTGAGTTTCTGGAGAGAAACATGGTCGAGAAAAAAATCTGGGAACTCTCAGGTTTTCAAGCTAGTGATATGCATCCTTATAATATGGCACAGAAGAAAAGAGCTCCAGGGACAGAAACGGGTTGGGATAGATGGCCCTGGAAGATTGAATCCAAGTCTCTCTGATCTTCTGTGTTATGTCAAAAGAATCTAGGTTATCTCAAATGTCCATGAATGGGTTGTGGAGCTCTTTTCATCATAACAAAGGACAGAAGTCTCACTGGAGCAGAAAGACAAAGAAACTCAAATGCTTGATTAGACAGTGTTGCAGCCAGCTTCAGGGGTTAAACAAGGCTTTCAAGAACATTGGAAAAATCCATCATACCTATCCTTTGACAAAAGAGCATGCTAGAATTTCTATGAGTCCAGACTTTGTTGTGGTGACTGTAGTCAAGGTCAACTGGAACGCAAGACATGTTAGCCTTCTAACATGTCTCCCTTACCACCACTGTGGTAAAGCTTTTCACAAGCTTTCTCCACAAGCAGGGAGGCATGAAGCAGGAGAAAGACAGACCTAGAGAAGTATTTACTCAAATTATGTTCAATTAAACTGAAACAGACTGCTTAAGGTCAGAAGAGCTGACCCTAATTGGCAAGTTTTCCTTTCTCTTCTACTATCGTCAGAAAGGGGGCTTAGGAATATGCAGACAGGTACATTTTTGCACATTTTACAATATAAACTACTCCCTCTTTTCTAGAACTGTATTTCCATTCATATTAGCTTATATTTATTAATGTTTCTATTAGATGCTACAACTGCATCTCCCTGAGTGGTACCTATTATGTCAATCTGCACAGAAAAACCTCTCTAATTAGTCAACAAATCCACTCATTCTACCTGATAGCACTATCTTAAATCTGCCCAGTTTCCTTCATCACCACTGCTACTCATATGGATTTTTGCAAGATTCCTAATGATCTTGATTTCCATGCCTTCTGAATTTTTTCAATTCCATTCATAGCCAACACAACCCCAGGCCTCTGTTTCATTCTTTATATATTGCATCTGAAATAATCTCTCAACCAGCAACTCTGTTCCATTATTGTGCTGCTTCAAATCCAATGGTTTTCAATTTTCTTGAGGATAATCCAAGCATATTTTAATGATATATCATTCAGGGTCCTAATAAAAAAGACATGACACATTCAAATTAATATCATTTCAGGTAGATCTTATAAATGACTTTATTTAAATAGTAGTATAGGGTGTGATGTAAGGAAATCACAAGGAATAGTGCAGTGGGGTTGCACCATGTCAATATGGCTAAGCTAAAAACACATTTTTCAAAATCTCCTTCGCTGTATGGCTCTGGCTTTGAATAGACCAGAAGAGAAATTTTGAGATTTGGAATACAGAAGTGAGGCAGAGACCATTACAATCTGATGGCAGGTGTTTTAGACTGGTAAAGAACAGGTACAGAGATACAGATGCATCCCAGCTGGTCCATGCTCCAGGTATCCTTTCCTAACTGCCTCCAACAGGGAGCCTGGGCTTGTAGACTCTTCCCCCAGCTCGCCATCAACATTGTAGTCCAGGTGCTGAAAGTGACTAGTATCTCAGATTGCCTGACAAACTTCAATGTGTACTCCTGTATCAGTGTTTCAGAAGAACTGATTTAAGACTTCTCTCTAATTCTCTCCAATAGACCATTACTCCCCCAGCTTCTCCCACCATTGTGGAAGCTTTAGTTCGTGTATGCAAAGTCACTTCAGTTGTGTCTGATTCTTTGTGATCCTATAGATTGTAGCCCACCAGGCTCTTCTGTCCATGAGATTCGCCAGGCAAGAATACTTGAGTAGGGTGCCATGCCCTCCTCCAGGGGATCTTCCCAACCCAGGGATCGAACCCACATCTCTTATGTCTCCTGCATTGGCAAGTGGGTTCTTTATCACTAGAGCCACCTGGAAAGCCCATGGACCATTATTCTCCCAGCTTCTCCCACCACTGTGGGTGGTCTTACTCCTATAATAAGTCCCTTATTTTATAATTCCCATAGCATTTCTGCTTCTCTGACTTTTCAGAGCATTTGAGAGTTTGGGATTATTGCTATCCCTAGGCAAAAATAAGAGCAGATAATTGGGTAGAGGAAGTCTCCTTGAGATCAGGAGGGACTTTGAGCTATGGAAAGCTATTTCATAGGAAGTGCAGCACAGAAATAAGTACCCTGATTTAGCTCTCTTCCCACCTTCAAGCCTACTGCCTGGGATCCTCCTTGGCAGAAACTGCAGGCTTGGTAACCATTGATATAGCTGATATTTTCTGACCTCCAGTGCAGAGATTAAGTAACATACTGGAAGACATCTAAGACACATATTTTACATTACACATTGTGGCCAGTAAAACAAAACTTGGTGAACGAAAGTAAAGAAATAGAAAAAATTTTAAGCCAAAGAACAGGGAGATAAAGATTGAAGGAAAAGTCTCAAGAATTGATTAGATGATATCAAATGATCTAATATACATGCAACTGATATACCAAAAGAAGATAGAAAGAGTGGAGCAGAAAAAAAAAAAAAGATTTTTTAAAACAATTGAAAGTTCCCAATTTATTGAAGCTTAGTATTTTTCAAAAAGAAGATATTAAACATCAAATGGAATAAACACAAAGAACCTGTTATGAGGTGCATCATAGTCAAAATGATAAAAATCAAAGATAAGGAACAACTCTTAAAAGCTGAAACTCCAAACATGTATAATATAATACAAGAAACGAATCGCCAGTCCAGGTTCGATGCAGGATACAGGAAGCTTGGGGCTGGTGCACTGGGATGACCCAGAGGGATGGTATGGGGAGTGAGGTGGGAGGTGGGTTCAGGATGGGGAACACATGTACACCCATGGCGGATGCATGTTGATGTATGGCAAAACCAATACAATATTGTAAAGTAAAAAATAATAACAAAAAAAAATTTTTTCAATGAAAAAAAAAAAAAGCTGAAACTCCAATACTTTGGCCACCTGATGCGAAGAACTGACTTATTGGAAAAGACCCTGATGCTGGGAAAGATAGAAGGCAGGAGGAGAAGGCGACAACAGAGAATGAGATGGTTGGATGGCATCACCGACTCAATGGACATGAGTTTGAGCAAGCTCCAGGAGTTGATGATGGACAGGGAAGCCTGGCATGATGCAGTCCATGGGGTCACAAAGAGTCGGACACAACTGAGCGACTGAAGTAACTGATACTTGAAAGCAGTAAGAAAAAAACTTTATATACAGGGGATCAATGATCAAATTAATGACTTATTTCTCATCAGAAACATGAAGAGTGAGAGAATCTCTCTGTAGTGCTAAGTGGTGCTGAAACTGTTTTTTCTTTTTGGTTGAACAAGAATGTCTATAACATCTTTATCCTAGAAATATAGGATATTTTCCTTTAAGAATGAAAGCAAACTAAAGAATTCCAGGTAAAAGAAAACTAAGAATACTTTTACCAGTAAAATTGCACCGTAATAAATGTTAAAGAAAATTATTCAAGCTATGGGAAAATGTTAGTGGAAACTTGGGTCCTCTGAGAATAATAAAATTCAAGAACTGAATTCTGCCAGCAACCTGAATGAAGAGGGAGATAGATTCTCCTAGCATCTTCATATAAGACTACAACCCTGCCAACACCTTGATTTCTGACTATGTCACAGTGAAATAATTAATGAGTATTGTTTTATGCTGCTAGTTTGTGGTAATTTGTTACAGTAACAAGAAAAAATAACTTCACATGTTTTGAATGGAACATTTGGAGGTGAAATCTGTGCCATTTTTCCAAGGGTCCCCAACAGAATAATTCCCCATTTTCTATAGCAGTAACTAGTCCAATGATGCTACTTGGGTTAGATTTTCCTTCTTTTCTTGACTTATTCTTCCCATCCCCCCATCTCTGGGTCTCTGGAAGTACATTCTAAAGTGACCTACCTGAAAGGCAGGCTTTGCTTCAGGTTCTGATTTGGAAGGACCCAGGCCAAGATAGCTGGTCTAGAGAATGACCCTAAACAGCAGATCCTTAGTTTGGGAGAGTCCTCAGGTTAGGACCCCTGGTTGTTCTGGAAAACCAACAGGTCAGCTGGCAATCAGGGCCCCAGGGCTGCTGGTAGCTGGGGTGGTGATCAGAACTGGCTGCAGAAGCATCACAGTTGTAACACTCTAACGCTTCGTACATTAGGACAAGTTACAGACAAAGGTGATGCATTGGCCTATGAGGCAGAGGTAGTACTTGAAAGGTTTGGGGGTCTCTGGAAATAAGGTCTATAGAACTAGCTGTCTTGGTTAACTTTTTAAAGTCTTTTTTTAAAACAAAAACAGAGGTTTGGGTTATTCAACTCAATTCAAGGCATTCTATGAAAGTCAGAAAGCCTCATAGCAACACTGAAAACCCTTTTCAGGTCCACATGTGGGGGAAAATAATCAGGCTCAGGCTTTGAAGGTACTGGTAGGACACGTACAGGATACTGAATACTCAGCTTCATCAGTACTCTGGCATCCAAACCAGGGTCCTAATAGAGAAAAAGTGGGGTCCTGATACCTGGGAAAGATTCATTTGCATAACGATCTCACCTGAGGCAGGTGCCTCATAAGGTGAAGACATTTCCATTTCCATCTGCAGAATAGCTAACTGTAACAGAATTTACATCTCTTATAGGACTTTTTTTTTTAATTGCAAGAAACAGATAATATATCCTTATTGCAGCACAGGTAAATATAGCCATTGTTTTACAATGGCCTTAAATGCAGTATAATCTATAAGAAATATTGAATCATTATGTTGTACACCTGAAACTAATATAATGTTGTAAATCAACCAAACTTCAAAGGAAAAGCAGCTAACATACTTGAACATTTTGAATTCATATAAACAGAAGACTAAAGACTTTGAAAAAAACTTAAAAAAAAAAAAAAAAGAAAAGGTGGGGAGAAACAGAAAAGAAATATTAAAAATGTAGATACTAGAATAATGTAAGATGAATCATGCATAACAATATCCTATCTTTATAAACATTAGTGTTTAGTCCTTATAAAAATTTCTTTAGTCAGGAAATGCTATTTGATTTGTGAGTACTCCTAACGTAATACCAATATTTGAATGCAGAACTTAAGGCAAACAACAACAATGATGACAAAACCCACAAGAAACTACAAATACCAAGAAGTCAATTTTGGTTAGAAAAAAATTTAAATGAGAAGATATTAGTTTGACAGGTAACATTCTAATTGTTTATGGTTGCTTTGGACTCTACATACTTTAAGTAAAGGTCTTGAATTGTTCTTTTGTAAATAAATATGCCCTTTACTACCAGATGCAAAAATATTATAGGGTGTGGCCACAGAATTATTGCTCCAGACATAAAGGAAGAGACTTCTCTTCAATCAGACCTGGCCCCTAAGTCGACTGAGCACATTTAGCAAGTAAACCTTGGTAATTCTCATGTCAACAACAAGTCAATGTCATTGTATGCATATGACAACATGTAAATAAGTGATATGTCTGTTTATGAGAAAAGTGGAACAATGAAATAAAAGACTGTGGAGCTAGAGAAAATAAAGTTCAAATTACATTCTTCATTTATAAGTCGCATGAATTTTGGTAAGGCAGTTTTTCTGAACTTAAGCTTCCTATTTCAAAATACTGACATACAAAAGTATAGTTCAGAGGGTTACATTATACAACACATGTAAATATAGCAAATATATTGGAGAAATATAAATCCAAGACAAAACCTCCTGCCAACTCAGAAAACTTTACAAAAGTAGAAAAGAAGGGTTTTATTATTGAATGAACATTAAGGCAGAACATCATGTGCGTCACAGTCAGTCTGCTAAGAGATTGCAAAGACAGAAAGAAATCTTCCCCTTTTATGCAGCCAAGAACATACAGCCCATTACCCACATGTTCTTGAGATGAACAATAACTAGTCCTCAAGTAAGACAACTTAACAGTACCATGTGTCAGGCAGAGTTCATCCTAAATTCACCTGGTAACTATCGCAGCCATGTGTGTTTGCTAATTAGTTTTAGCCAAGGGAAAAATGAACTCCTCATATCTTTATCGGAGAAGGCAATGGCACCCCACTCCAGTACTCTTGCCTGGAAAATCCCATGGATGGAGGAGCCTGGTAGGCTGCAGTCCATGGGGTCGCTGAGGGTCAGACATGACTGAACGACTTCACTTTCACTTTTCACTTTCATGCATTGGAGAAGGAAATGGCAACCCACTCCAGTGTTCTTGCCTGGAGAATCCCAGGGACAGGGGAGCCTGGTGGGCCGCCATCTATGGGGTCGCACAGGGTCGGACACGACTGAAGCCAACTTAGCAGCAGCAGCAGCAGCATATCTTTGACAGGAGGTAGTTCTATAACTTGGAGCAATGGACTCCCTGAAGTCAGACCTTCCTTGACCCTCTGACAGAGACAAGAAGACAGGGGTGCTATTTTCCTTGATGGTTACATTTTAAAGGAGTGGCTCCCAGGTCCTTGTGAAAGAGACTCTTTGGGCAATTTTTAACTATATAACATATCAAATGAGCATGTTTCTGACTGTTTACCAAAATTAAAGCTGGTGCATAAAGTCTCCATTTGTACATAAATAAACAAGTGTTTGTTTTGTCTATTAAGCAGCAGTAAAAATACAAAATAAAAGAACTGTGAAGTTTCTCAATACCATAACTAGTTCATGAAATAAATATTACTCCAGAATAATGCCTGAACAGAAACACTGAAGCAGAATTTACCTGTAATTTTAAAGACCATGATATGAAACTACAAAGGCTGAAGAATACCTGCTGACTCCACTTCAGGAGATTAAATAGGCAAAAAATGCATTTGTGACTCTCATAAGGCAATTAGACAGGCCATATCAGCATGAAATGGCTTCAGAAAAGATGCGCTGTGGGCTTTGGGGCTGTTCTTTCACTCCAGAAGGATGTGTATTAAGTGGGCATTAACACAGTCATTATACCAGGGCCTTACCTGTATCTCATACAACACAGTCCCATGACCTCTTGTTTCAGTGGCATACCCATTTTGGTGCAGTCTCAAAGTTCCTGGGGAAAGAAGGGAAAATAAACTGGAGTTGAAGTAAATTCCAGGTTTAGATAGGACTGCAGCCAGTATAAAATCACAGTAAAATCATATTTTTATACAGATCCTTTTTAACATCTGGAGAAGAAAAGCAGGGGCATACTGAATTGTCAAGTATAGCATTTGGAGGACAATTGCTAAGCATGACAGGAACCTCAATAAGCTGAATTCTGTCAGTCTGACAGCTTGCCAGAAGCAACAAAATGTCAATTCAAATGAGGTTGCAGACTACAAATTCCTTAAAATGACAAGTAAATTCAGTCACATGGAGAAAATATTGTTCGACAAGCTACAGTTCAAAATAACTTAAAAAATTGTAGTAACAACAAAAAACAACATGGCCTTTTAAAAAAATTTAATAGAATACAAGGAGGAGTTGACCAATTGACAATCATAAAAAAGAGACTAACACACTGAGTAAGAGATTATGTAGAAAAAAATTTTTTAAAGATTTAAACACCATAGTTACAAAGCATGACCTCATACTCATATATTAAGTTCCTTCATCTAACAGTTGAAGAATATACACGCTTTATAAACATATTTTGAATACTCCCCACCAGCAACTACATATCAAAATAAATCCCAACAAATATGTGGGGACAATATCTTAAATCACATTCTTTGGCCATAATGCAACAAACTGACAACACAGAAAGACCCCCCCAAAAATATTTGATTTTTTAAAAAAATCATACTTATTATAATACATAGATCAAATAGGAAATTACAAAGAAAATAAAATAGGCCTCTGTGACAACTGATTAAGGAAAGAGACAAAATACAAATAAAACACAAAATGAAAAGGGAAACTGGCTAAATATAAAGTAGTTAAAGGATAGTTAAAATATATTTATTGGGGAACACCACTGGGAGTTGTCGGGTAAAATCTGCAACTGTAGGCAAAGAGAGACCAGAAACTAAGGCAGACCACTCCAAATTGGTAGATGGCAGCTTTAATGAGCAACAGAACTTACATACAGGGCTTGTTTTTGGTGGTCTCATGCAAATCTCCACACCAGCCCAGCATAATCTTAAGAGTTTATATAGAGGTCTTAATTAGGTTCAACCACATATTCAGCCCAGGTGGTCACAGTAATTCCTTATTCTTTCAAGATTATGTCCTAGAAACTGAGTCCCATTGTGGACAGAACATACATTCCTATACAGCAGAGGTGGTGTAGGGCCTCCAATTGCCAGGGTCCAGCTCACAAGATCTCCTCCAATAGTCAGCTATACTCTGATCAAGATCGTGACTAAAATTAAATGGATAAACTACTCAAACATTTTTTAAAAGCCAAACCTGTTGCAAAAGACATAAAAACTTAAGTTTTAAAGATATTGAAATAATAATTGAAATGTTGGAGGGTTCAGTTCAGTTCAGTTGCTCAGTCATGTCCGGTTCTTTGCGACCCCATGAATCGCAGCAAGCCAGGCCTCCCTGTCCATCACCAACTCCCGGAGTTCACTCAAAGTCATGTCCATCGAGTCGGTGATGCCATTCAGCCATCTCATCCTCTGTTGTCCCCTTCTCCTCCTGCCCCCAATCCCTCCCAGCATCAGAGTCTTTTCCAATGAGTCAACTCTTCGCATGAGGTGGCCAAAGTATTTGAGTTTCAGCTTTAGCATCATTCCTTCCAAAGAAATCCCAGGGCTGATCTCCTTCAGAATGGACTGGTTGGATCTCCTTGCAGTCCAAGGGACTCTCAAGAGTCTTCTCCAACACCACAGTTCAAAAGCATCAATTCTTCAGCGCTCAGCCTTCTTCACAGTCCAACTCTCACATCCATACATGACCACAGGAAAAACCATAGCCTTGACTAGACGGACCTTTGTTGGCAAAGTAATGTCTCTGCTTTTGAATACCCTATCTAGGTTGGTCATAACTTTCCTTCCAAGGAGTAAGCATCTTTTAATTTCATGGCTGCAGTCACCATCTGCAGTGATTTTGGAGTCCAAAAAGATTAAGTCTGACACTGTTTCCACTGTTTCCCCATCTGTTTCCCATAAAGTGATGGGACCAGATGCCATGATCTTAGTTTTCTGAATGTTGAGCTTTAAGCCAACTTTTCACTCTCCTCTTTCACTTTCTTCAAGAGGCTTTTTAGTTCCTCTTCATTTTCTGCCATAAGGGTGGTGTCATCTGCATATCTGAGGTTACTGATATTTCTCCCAGCAATCTTGATTCCAGCTTGTGCTTCTTCCAGCCCAGCATTTCTCATGATGTACTCTGCATATAAGTTAAATAAGCAGGGTGACAATATACAGCCTTGATGTACTCCTTTTCCTATTTGGGACCAGTCTGTTGTTCCATGTTCAGTTCTAACTGTTGCTTCCTGACCTCCATACAGGTTTCTCAAGAGGCAGGTCAGGTGGTCTGGTATTCCCATCTCTTTCAGAATTTTCCACAGTTTATTGTGATCCACACAGTCAAAGGCTTTGGCATAGTCAATAAAGCTGAAGTAGATATTGGAGGGTAACCATTCTCAAAAAATGTTTGGAGGTAACTATTCTCAAATTTGTTGTTGAGTCGTGTCTGATTCTTTGCCATCCCATGGACTGCAGCAAGCCAGGTCTCCCTGTCCTTCACTATCTCTCAGAGTTTTCTCATAATCATATCCATTGAACTGGTGATGCTATTTAACCTATCTCACCTTCTGCTGACCCCTTCTTCCTTTGCCTTCAATCTTTCCCAGCATCAAGATCTTTCCCAACAAGTCAGATCTTCGCATCAGGTGACCAGAGTATTGGAGCTTCTGCTTCAGCACCAGTCCTTCCAATGAATATTTAGGGTTGATTTCCTTTATGATTGACTGGTTTATTCTCATTGCAGTCCATGTGAACCTCAAGAGTCTTCTCCAGCAACATAATTCAAAAGCATCAATTCTTTGGCGCTCAGCCTTCTTCATGGACAAACTCTCATATCCATACATGACTACTGGAAAAACCGTAGCTTTGACTATACAGACCTTTGGCTATGTAATGTCTCTGCTTTTTAATATGATGTCTAGGTTTGTTATATCTTTCCTTCCAAGGAGCAAGTGTCTTTTAATTTCATGGCTACAGTCACTATCCACAGTGATTTTGCAGCCCAAGAAAATAAAATCTGTCACTGCTTCCACTTTTTCCCCGTCTATTTGCCATGAAGTGGTGGGACTGGATGCCATGATCTTAGTTTTCTGAATGTTGAGTTTTAAGCCAGCTTTTTCACTCTTTTCTTTCAACTTCATCAAGAGGCTCTTTAGTTCCTCTTTACTTTCTGTCATTAGAGTTATATCATCTGCATATCTGAAATTGTTGATATTTTTCCTGCTAATCTTGATTCCAGCTTTTGATTCATCCAGCCCAGCATTTCCCATGATGTACTCTGCATATAAGTTAAATAAGCTGGGTGACAATAAACAGCCTTGTTGTACTCCTTTCTCAATTTTGAACCAATGTCCAACTATTCTCAAATATTCAGTATAAATAGAAGGTTTTCTAATTTAAACTAAACAAATATTGCCATTTCCCTTAGCCTCTGTTGGGCTGCACCCTATAAGCTGGAAGTCTTGTAGCTGTCCAGCTAGAGACCTAAAAAAGAACCCAGTGACAAAAAACAGCAAAGGTTTATTGGACAGAGCATCTTACATGTCTGAAACAAAGTGTCCTGGAGCGACCCCTACTGTGCTTAGCAGATGGCAGGCAGGACACAGGCAGCCCTCTTCACTACTTGGGGAGAAAAAGGCTACCATTTACAGGGGGAACTGATGTCAGGTTAACTCATCTATTACCAGGGAAACCAGTGTCTGAGTCAGGGGGCAAGCATGTAGGCAATTACTGATTAAGCCTTATAATTCAGAGGATTGGAAAGTCATTTGAGGCCAGGACTGGTCGAACAGGGAATACATAGGTAGCAAGAGAATAGCCATCTTGAATGGCCTGACCACAGAGCCTCAAAAGAGAAATGGAGGGGAGCATAAGAACATATTTTGTTACAAACATATTTCATGCTTCTAATTAAAACATTAATGACAATTTTCCATTTGGGGTTGAGCTTATCTATGACCAGAAATATTTCCATAATAAACTATGGGAGAGACTGGAGAAAAAACCTCCTTGAGCTCAGAAATAAATCTCCAACAATCTATATAAAAATTAAAATTTACACTACAAATGTGAAGAAACAAATGCAATAAAACTTGTTGCAATTAATATATATAATTTGAAAACTAGCACACCAAGTGACTAGTCTGCATGGATTAGATGAGCATCTCAGCACCCATTCAAGGGGATAAAACACCTTGTACTCTAATCAAGTGACTTGCAAATGGACTTTGGAAAAGACACCCAGTCCCTTTCTGATCACTGAAGCCTCCCAAGTTCACAGCTTTCAGTGCCCTGTGTTTATATATCATGCCATTCTAATAACCCATAACTGTTAAGAAAGAACTTAATTATTTTATTAAGAGATGGATCTTACTAAACCAACAGATAATCCACTGTGATTGATAAGTATGCCTCTCCTAAGCTATTCCTTAAAGCAAAGTGTAGTGCCCAGACCAGTAGCATCAGCATCACCTGGCAAGTTGTGGGAAATGGAAATTCCAGAGATCTACTCTAGATTTACTAAATCAGAAACTCTGGAGGTGGCACCCAGCATTCTGAGTTTTAACAAGCTATCCAGGCAATTCTGATCTACATTTAAGTTTGAGAACCATCGGCCTAAAAGTCGACTCCAAGAAGCAGTTACTAAAGGTGTGTATAGTACAGGTTGTCAAATGGTATTGTTTTCTACAATGTGCCCATATTTACCTGTCACTTCAAGGAATTTGCAGTGTGCAACCTGATTTGAGCTATATTTTTCATTCCTGCAGCAAACTCTAATACTGATAGCAGGCAGATTGTTGAGGTTCCTATCATGCTCAGCAGTTCCTCCAAATGCTAATACCTTGGCAATTCAGTATGCCCCTGCTCTCCTTCACCAGATTTTAAAACACAAATGCCCAGGCCCCAGTGCCAGCAATTCTTATTTAATAGATCTGGAACAAGGCTTTGATATCAGTATCTTTAAGCCCCCCACAGCACGTGCATGCATGCAACACACACACACACACATACACCTCCTCCTAAAATATAGGCAGGGTTGAATACTACTGGCCTTTGAAACCATTTCTATATAAAGGTTAAAGAATTCAAATAAATCAACTGGTGATCTGTGTGAGGAAAGTTTAAACAATTCGGATGCTACATACCCATGGTGTTCCTCTGCACCCTGCCTCACCTCTTCACTTTCCAAGACCAGATATGGGCAAAATTGGAAGCTAAGAAATAATTAGGAGCATGAAGCTCCACATCACTACGTTCCACTTTTGTTAACTCATGCATGTGTGCTCAGTCAGACACGAGTGATGCTTTGGCCTGCTTTGTGATGCTATGGACTGCAGACTGCCAGGTTGCTCTGTCCATGAGATTTCTCAGGCAAGAATATGGGAGTGGGTTGCCATTTCCTTCTCCAGGGAATCTTCCTGACTCAGCAGTTGAACCTGTGTTTCCTGCATCTCTTACATTGGCAGGCAGATGTTTTACCACTGAGACCCCTGGGAAGCCCCTTGTAACTCATATATATGAGTCTATACTCCAGAGAAAGCATCAAACACAAGTCATGGAAAGTAAAAAAAAATTTTTTCAAAACCAGGAAGTTGCCTATTATACAAATTAGCACACCTACAGGACATTACTAGTAGTACCATTGTAGTAATCAAACCTTTATCTTATAAGAACGTATCTTCAGGGGAGTGACTTTCAGCTATTTAGACACAATCTCTGAGTATTCCATATTTGAGTAGAATTAAATATCACTGTTCTTATCCTTAGGTTTGACAGGAAATAAAAACTTGGTAAGTTATGATGAAGATAAGCAAGTGTCTTTTTTTCTCTTTTTCCTGAATTTATTTTTCCAGTTATGTTTGTCATCTATTATTTAATCAGAAATTGACTTCAGATCTTTCTCTAATATGTTTCAAAGACTCTTTCTCAAATGGTTTAGCTGGGCCACTAGCCTGATAGCAATCCTTGACCTCTCCGCCCTTTAATTAGATGAATCAGATGAAAATATTGCCCAAGGGGCTTGGGTGACTCCAGTAGCTGGACAGGATGATAGGCAGAGGAAAAGACATCGACTAATACTGCCACAGAACACAGGAAAGCCTATGTTTCACTCAGTAGTTGTGTAAAATCTTACAGAAAGCTTACAACACTGTGATTTTTCTTTTGTGCTTTTCAAGAGCTAGCTTGGCAGGACTAAGCAGTTTATTGCACCTTGAATTCGCCATGAATCTAAAAGGAAACGTAAAACCTGTGCTGAACCACTAGTGTTTAAGAGATAATGTTAACAGAATAAAATATGTTATCTGACCAGAGGCCTCCTCACACTATATAAATCTTAGGTAGCATCAACGCAAGCCAAGTTTTATAGCTTTCAGTATAAATGTATAAAACCTCATTTTTTAGACTAACTTTAGTTAACCATCTGAGTTGAGAAGCCAACTTATGCAACTATTCAAGCAGAGCAGACTGTCAGCACTACAGAAGAAAGCTAATCATAGAAGCTAATATCTATGTAAGACCTCAGTGAGCTCTTCAATCATACCAGCTGATATTTATCAGCAAGGTAAATTGTGGCTCATCCCTGGAAAACTGCCTAGAGGCAAAAAAGTTCTGAACACTTGTAGCAGGGAAGACAAAGCAGCCTAAGAAAAAATATCAGAAAGATGGGGAGCAATGAAGACACATGTCATAGATGTTTGAATTGAGTAAATATTCTCCACTTATATCTGTTTATATATGGAGGGACTTGAAATATCAAAGGTTGTTAGTACTCAGTTATTAAAAAAAAATCCTCTTCGTGGATCACAGCCTTGTCATTTCAAAGGGGCTTGCATAACTCAGTGAACCTATCAGCCATGCCATGCAGGGCCACCCAAGAAAGATAGGTCATAGTGAAAAGTTCTGACAAAATTTGTTCTGTTGGAGGAGGAAATGGCAACCCCTTCCAGTACTCTTGCCTGAAAAATCCCAAGGACAGTATAAAAAGGCAAAAATATATGTCAGAAGATGAGGCCCCCAGGTTGGAGTGTGTCCAGTACACTACTGGGGAAGAGCAGAGGGCAATTACAAATAGCTCCGGAAAGCATGACGTGGCTGGGCAAAAGCAAAAATGATGCTTAGTTGTGAATGTGTCTGGTGGTGAAAGTAAAGTCCAATGCTGTAAAGAACAATATTGTATAGGAACCTGTAATGTCAGGTTCATGAATCAAGATAAACTAGATGTGGTCAGGCAGGAGATGGCAAGATTGACCATCGGCATGTTAGGAATCAGTGAACTAAAATAGTAACAGCTGAATTTAATAACAATGACAATTATATCTACTACTGTGGGCAAGAATCCCTTAGAAGAAATGGAGTAGCCCTCAGAGACAACAAGAGAGTCTGGAATGCAGTATTTGGGTACAATCTTAAAAACTATAGAATGATCTTGGTTCATTTCCAAGGTGAACCATTCAACATTAGAGTAATCCAAGTCTATTCACCAACTATTAATGCCAAAGAAGCTGAAGTTGACTGGTTCTATGAAGACCTACAAGATCTTCTAGAACTAACACCAAAAAACATGTCTTTATCATTATAGGGGATTGGAATGCAAATATAGGAAGTCAAGAGGTACCTGGAGTAACAGGCAAGTTTGGCATTGAAGTACAAAATGAAGCAGGGCAAAGGCAAACAGAGTTTTGTCAAGAGAACAAGCTGGTCATAGCAAGAACCCTTTTCCAACAACCCAAGAGATGACTCTACACATGGACGTCATCAGACGGTCAAAACCAAAATCAGCTTGATTTTATTCTTTGGAGCCAAAATGGAGAAGCTCTATATCATCAGCAAAAACAAGACCTGGAGCTGACTGATGCTACTAATTGCAAAATTCAGGCTTAAGTTGAAGAAATTAGAAAAAAATCACTAGGCCATTCAGGTGCAACTTAAATCAAATTCCTTATGATTATACAGTAGAGGTGATGAATAGATTCAAGGACTAGACTTGATAGACAGAGTGCCTGAAGAACTTTGGATGGCAGTTCATAACATTGTACAGGATGCGGTGATCAAAAAACATCCCCAAGAAAAAGAAATGCAAGAAGGCAAAGTGGTTGTCTACTGTTGCTGCTAAGTCACATCAGTTGTGTCCAACTCTGTGCAACCCCATAGACGGCAGCCCAACAGGCTCCCCCATCCGTGGGATTCTCCAGGCAAGACTACTGGAGCGGGTTGCCATTTCCTTCTCCAATGCATGAAAGTAAAAAGTGAAAGTGAAGTCACTCAGTCATGTCCGACTCTTAGCGGCCCCATGGACTGTAGCCTATCAGGCTTCTCCGTCCATGGGATTCTCTGGGCAAGAGTACTGGAGTGGGGTGCCATTGCCTTCTCCAAAAATAACTGAGAAAAGAAGAGAAACAAAAAGCAAAGGAGAAAGGAAAAGATATGCTCAACTGAATGCAGAGTTGAGAATAGCAAGGAGAGATAAGAAAGCCTTACTAAGTGAACAATAAAAAGAAATAGAGGAAAACAAAAGAATGGGAAAGACTAGAGATCTCATCAGGAAATTTGGAGATATCAAGGGAATATTTCATGGAAGGATGGTCACAATAAAGGACAGAAACAGTAAGGACCTAACAGAAGGAGGAGATTAAGAAGAGCTGGAAAGAATACACAGAAGAACTCTACAAAACAGGTCTTCATGACCCAGATAACCATGATGGTGTAGTCACTCACCTAGAGCTGGACATCCTGGAGTCTGAGGTCAGGCGGACCTTAGGAAGCATTACTAAAAACAAAGCTAGTGGAGGTGACAGAATTCCTGCTGAAAATTTTCAAATCCTAAAAATGGTGCTGTTAAAGTGCTGCACTCAATATGTTAGAAAATTTGGAAAACTCAGCAGTAGCCACAGAACTGGAAAAGGTCAGTTCATTCCATTCCCAAAGAAGGGCAATCACATAGGTGTTTGAACTACCATACAATTGCACATATTTCACATGCTAGCAAGGTTATGCTTAAAATCCTTCAATCTAGGCTTCATTAGCACATGAACCAAGAACTTCCAGATATATAAGCTGGGTTTCAAAGAGGCAGTGGAACCAGAGATCAAATTACCAACATCCACTGAATCACAGAGAAAGCAAGGGAGTTCCAGAAAAACATCTACTCCTGCTTCATTGACTACACTAAAGCTTTTACTGTGGAAAAATCTTAAAGAGATGGGAATACCAGACCGTCTTACCTGTCTCCTGAGAAATCTGTATGCAGGTCAACAAGCAACAGTTAGAGTCAGACATGGGAACAACTGATTGATCCTAAATTGGGAAAGGAGTACAAAAAGGCTGTATATTGTCTCCTTGCTTACTTAACTTATATGCATGCAAAGTACATCATGTGAAATGCCACGCTAGATGAATCACAAGGTGGAATCAAGATTGCCAGGAGAAATATCAACTTCTCAGATATGCAGATGATACCACTCTAATGGCAGAAAACAAAGAGGAACTAAAGAGCCTCTTGATGAAGGTGAAAGAGGAGAGTGAAAAGCTGGCTTAAAACTCAACATCCACAAAACTAAGATCATGGCATCCAGTCCCATTAAGTTCAGTTCAGTCGCTCAGTCGTGTCCGACTCTTCGCAACCCCATGAATTGCAGCACGCCAGGCCTCCCTGTCCATCACCAACTCCTGGAGTTCACTCAAACTCGTGAACTCATCCAGCCATCTCATCCTCTGTTGTCCCCATCTCCTGCTCCCTACCCCTCCCAGCATCAGTCTTTTCCAATGAGTCAACACTTCACATGAGGTGGCCAAAGTACTGGGGTTTCAGCGTCAGCATCATTCCTTCCAAAGAAATCCCAGGGCTGATCTCCTTCAGAATGGACTGGTTGGATCTCCTTGCAGTCCAAGGGACTCTCAAGAGTCTTCTCCAACAACACAGTTCAAAAGCATCTATTCTTTGGTGCTCAGCTTTCTTCACAGTCCAACTTTCACATCCATACATGACCACAGGAAAAAGCATAGCCTCAACTAGATGGACCTTTGTTGGCCAAGTAATATCTCTGCTTTTGAATATGCTATCTAGGTTGGTCATAACTTTCCTTCCAAGGAGTAAGCGTCTTTTAATTTCAAGGCTGCAGTCACCATCTGTGTGACTTGAAATTTAAAAGTGTGCAGTGACTTGAAATTTAAAAGGTGGGGTAAATAATGTGCCAAGTGAAATACAATAATCAAGGACAGAAGGGGAGAACAAGATGGTGGAGGAGTAGGTGGATGTGGAGTAAATCTTTCTCCACGGATACATCATGAATACACCTTCAGACACAGAAGTGCATGCAGAACACCAGCTGATAGTAGAAAGGAGTACTTGACTAGTGGAAAAGAATATATATAGAACCACACAAAATTTGGTAGGACGAAGGAACTAGGGGGGAAAAAACAGGAGTGTTAGTAGGACGGGACCTGCCCTGGGCTGGTGGGGGAACTGAAGCATGGGTCCAATCCCCACAGTAGGGCAAATTGTCTGAGTCAGAGGAGAAATATTTAAGGCTGAGAGTGAAACAGCTATCTGTGGTAGCCTAAATGGAATGAGAATCAGATAGTCCTTGCCACAGCCATACATACCCCAGACAGGGATGCAGGTCCCCTGGAAGGTACAGTGGCTGGGAGCTGGACTTTAGAGGTTGTGAAGCAATCCCAGGGTGAGGACTGTTGTTGACTGCCAAGAGACACATCGAGGGGATGTGAAGGAGGAGATTGTGGTGGGAAATGCCTGTGGAGGAAAGTTGGGCCGCCATGGAAGCAAGGCAATTCTGCTGAGTCATGCAAAGTGGGTGGAGCCATCACCATAGCCTGCCTCTCCCCACAAGCCAGCATCAGCAGCTGAACAATAGAGAGGCTGGCCCATCAAACGCCTGATGCACTGAACTACAGAATAGGACCCTACCCAGGGTGCTCCTTTAAGTGACTGATGCTCTGTACTACAGAGTAGGACCCCAGTCAGGGTGCCCCTTTAAGTGCCTGATGTGCCAATCTACAGAGTAGGACCCCAGCAAGGGGAGGCCCCCTCTATGTGCCTGACACTCCGAATGACAGAGGAGGACCCCGGCAATGGGAGCCCCCTTTATGTGCCTGACACTCCGAATGACAGAGGAGGACCCCAGGCAAGGGAGCCCTCTAAGTGCCTGAATAGGCAGAGCTACAGAGAAAGACTGGCCGAAGAGGCCTTCTGATCGCCAGCTACAAGAGGCTCAAAAAAAGACTCTGATAGGGCCATAAATCCTGTGGCTGAGGCAGTCCATGTCCCTGCACACTTGGTGTCACCAGGTCCCTGGAAGCCAAGCAGCTGTACCACCTCCATGCTCAACTCTCACTAGGGCAGAGCTGACACAGGCCAAAAAAAAAAAAAGTCTTGTGTCTTTGCATGCTGGGTCACTTTGGTAATGTCCAACTCTTTGTGACCCTGTAGACTGCGGCTGGAGGTATCAACCTTCCTGACTTCAGATTATACTACAAAGCCACAATCATCAAGATAGTATGGTACTGGCACAAAAACAGAAATACAGACCAATTGAATGAGATAGAAAGCCCAGAAATAAACCCATGCACCTGTGGGTAGATTATTATTTTGACAAAGGAGGCAAGAACATACAATGGGGCAAAGACAGACTCTTCAATAAATAGTGGTAATTAGAACACTTCTAATACCAGTCAAAAAGGTAAACTCAAAATGAATTAAAGACCTAAATGTAAGACCAGAAACTATAAAACTCTTAGAGAAACATAGCCAGAACACTCAATGACATAAATCAAATCAAAATCCTCTATGACCCACCTCCTAGAGTAACAGAAATAAAAACAAAAGTAAACAAGTGGACCTGATTAAACTTAAAAGCTTTTGCACAGCAAAGGAAACTATAAGCAAGATGAAAAAGAAACCCTCAGAATGTGAGAAAATAATAGGAAATGAAACAACTGACAAAGGATTAATTTCCAAAATATACAAGCAGCTCATACAACTCAGTGCCAGAAAAACAAACAACCCAATCAAAAAGTGGAGAAAAGACCTAAACAGACATTTCTCCAAAGAAGGCATACAGATGGCTAACAAACACATGAAAACATGCTCAACATTGCTCATTATGAGAGAAATGCACATCAAAACTACAATGAGAGATCACCTACACCAGTCAGAATGGCCATCATCAAAAAGTCAACAAACAATAAATGCTGGAGAGGGAATGGAGAAAAGGGAACGTTCTTGCACTGTTGGTGGGAATGTAAATTGATACAGCCACTATGGAAGATGGTATGGAAATTCCTTAAAAAACTAGAAATAAAACCACCATATGACCCAGCAATCCCACTCCTAGGCATATAACCTGAGGAAACCAAAATTGAAAAAGATGCATGCATCCCATTGTTCATTGCAGCACTATTTACAATAGCTAGAACATGGAAGCAACCTAGATGTCCATTGACAGATGAATGGATAAAGAAGTTGTGGTACATGTGCATAATGAAATATTACTCAGCCACCAAAAGGAACATATTTGAGTCAGTTCTAATGAGATGGATGAACCTATAACCTATTATACAGATTGAAGATAGTCAGAAAGAAGATAAATATCATATTATAATGCATGTATACAGAATCTAGAAAAATGGTACTGAAGAATTTATCTACTGGGCAGCAATGAAGAAATAGACACAGAGAACAGATTTATGGACATGGGGAGAGGGGAAAAGAAGGTGAGATGTATGGAAAGAGTAACATGGAAACTTACATTACCATATGTAAAAGAGATAGTCAATGGAAGGGAATTTGATGTATCGCTCAGGAAACAGAGGCTCTGTATCAACCTTCCTCTAGGTTGGGGGAGGGTGGTGGGAGGGAGGTTCAAAAGGGAGCGGATATATGTATGCCTATGGCTGATTCATCTTGAGGTTTGACAGAAGACAACAATATTCTGTAAAGCAATTATCCTTCAATAAAGAAGGTTCTTAAAAAAAAAAAGAGCAGAAGGAAATTCCTTTAACATCATAAATGCAATCTACATTACTACAACAGAATCTACAGGAAATGTCATAGTTAGTGATAGAAACTGTACTAAGAAAATCCCCCTTCTTTACAAGGAAAAAATGCCTGCTACTATGGAACTAGATCTGATAGACAGAGTATCTGATGAACTATGGACTGAGGTTCATGATATTGTACAGGAGAAAGGGATCGAGATCATCCCCTAGAAACAGAAATGCAAAAAAGCAAAATGGCTGTCTGAGGAGGCCTTACAAATAGATGTGAAAAGAAGAGAAGCCAAAAGCAAAGGAGAAAAGGAAAGATATACCCATTTGAAAGTAGAGTTTCAAAGAATAGCAAGGAGCAATAAGAAAGATTTCCTCAGTGATCAATGCAAAGAAATAGATGAAAACAATAGAATGGGAAAGACTAGAGATCTCTTCAAGAAAATTAGAGATACTAAGGGAACATTTCATGCAAAGATGGGCTCAATAAAGGACAGAAATGGGATGGACCTAACAGAAGCAGAAGATATTAAGAAGAGGTGGCAAGAATACACAGAAGAACTGTACAAAAAAGATCTTCACAACCCAGATAATCACGACGGTGTGATCACTCACCTAGAGCCAGACATCCTGGAAGTGAAGTCAAGTGGGCCATAGAAAGCATCACTACGAACAAAGCTAGTGGAGGTGATGGAATTCCAGGTCAGCCTTTTCAAATCCTAAAAGATGATGCTGTGAAAGTGCTGCAATCAATATGCCAGCAAATTTGGAAAACTCAGCAGTGTCCACAGGACTGGAAAAGGGCAGTTTTCATTCCAATCCCAAAGAAAGGCAATGCCAAAGAATGTTAAAACTACTGCACCATTGCATGCATCTTACATGCTAGTAAAGTAATGCTCAAAATTCTCCAAGCCAGGCTTCAGTAATACATGAACCGTGAACTTCCAGATGTTCAAGCTGGTTTTAGAAAAGGCAGAGGAACCAGAGATCAAATTCCCAACATTTGATGGATCATCAAAAAACAAGAGAGTTCCAGAAAAACATCTATTTCTTCTTTATTGGCTATGCCTAAGTCTTTGACTGTGTAGATCACAACAAACTGGGAAAATTCTGAAAAAGATAGGAATACCAGACCACCTGACCTGCCTCTTGAGAAACCTATATGCAGGTCAGGAAGCAACAGTTAGAACTAGACATGGGAACAACAGACTGGTTCCAAATAGGAAAAGGAGTACATCAAGGCTGTATACTGTCACCCTGCTTATTTAACTTCTATGCAGAGTACATCATGAGAAGCGCTGGGTTGGATGAAGCACAAGCTGGAATCAAGATTGCCAGAATCTGCATAACCTCAGATATGCAGATAACACCACTCTTATGGCAGAAATTGAAGAGGAACTCAAGAGCCTCTTGATGAAAGTGAAAGAGGAGACTGAAAAAGTTGGCTTAAAGCTCAACATTCAGAAAACTAAGATCATGGCATCTGGTCCTATCACTTAATGGCAAACAGATGGGGAAACAGTGGAAACAGTGGCAGACTTTATTTTGGGGGAGCTCTAGAAATCACTGAAGATGATGACTGCAGCCATGAAATTAAAAGACACTTGCTCCTTAGAAGAAAAGCTATGACCAACCTAGACAGCATATTAAAAAGCAGAGACCTTACTTTGTCAACAAAGGTCTGTTTAGTCAAGGCTATGGTTTTTCCTGTGGTCATGTATGGATGTGAGAGTTGGACTATAAAGAAAGCTGAGCACCAAAGAATTGATGCTTTTGAACTGTAGTGTTGAAGACTCTTGAGAGTCCCTTGGACTGCAAGGAGATCCAACCAGTCCATCCTAAAGGACATCAGCCCTGAGTGTTCATTGGAAGGACTGATGTTGAAGCTGAAACTCCAATACTTTGGCCACCTGATGTGAAGAGCTGACTCATTTGAAAAGACCCTGATGCTGGGAAAGATTTAAGGCAGGAGGAGAAGGGGATGACAGAGGATGAGATGGTTGGATGGCATCACTGACTCAATGGACATGAGTTTGGGTAAACTCTGGGAATTGGTGATGGACAGGGAGGCCTGGCATGCTGTAGTCAAGGGGGTCACAAAGAGTCGGACACGACTGAGTGACTGAACTTAACTACATTTACTATTCTACATTGTACTAAATGTCTTAATAATTCAGTAAGAAAAAAGAGGTTAATATCTGAAATAAAAAGTTAAAAACTATCATTATTTTGAAGTAATGAGTTATAACTTACAAAAAAGCCAAATGAAAAAGGCAATTAGCTCCATTTAGAATTTATTAAGGAGACATTAGCCCTAAAATTAATAAGTCTCTATTTATCAATATCTAATTATTAAATTTAATGTTTTAGGCTTTCATTTTTTAACTATTTACATGAACTAATTATAGATTCACAGAAAGTTATAGAAATACTACAGATAGTTCCCACATACTCTTTACTTCGTTTGTCCCAACCTTCTACAATAAGAATATTATAGCAAAACAAGGAAACTGATATTATATGGTGTGTGTATACCCCTATGTCATGTAATCCCATGTGTAGATTCACAGAACCACCTTACAAACAAGAAACAGAACTAAAAGGTGCTCCTCACGCTACCTATCTCCTTCCCCACCATCCCTGTCCTTGACAGTAATTAATTTGTTCTCCATATCTGTAATTTCTTTATATCAATGATGTTAAATAAATGGAATCAGATAGTAGTGACTTTTTACATTCTTTTCCTGTTTAGCACAATGCTCTTATTGAAAACTGGAATATCGTAATGTAATAGGTCTGGAAATCAGACTGTCTCTGTCCTTGGAGTCTTGTTTATGTACCTTAATGTGGACACAACTGTTTCTTTATTTAGTGACTTTGTTTTGGGACTTCTCCAAACTATTCTTGTTAAAATGTATTCTTTTGTTATATGTGGTCTCTGAAAGGAACTGTTCATTTAGCTTAGGTTCAGCTACTATTTTGAAAGATTTCCTTGAATGCCAGAAACCAGTTGAGGTTAGGGGGAGGCAGAGAGAGAATCACTTCGAATACATAAGTGTATAAAATTATCATGGTGTTTGTAATGGGATAAGCAAATAATTTAATTAAAAAGACAAGTTGAATTGTAAAGCATATCTCCAAATATATGTTGTTACGAGACATCTAAAGCAAGGTAACTCTGAAAGCATTGAAAGTTCATTATAAAGTAAGTCATTTTGATTATACTTAACCAAGATCATATAATTACCTGTGCATAAATAGAACCAGTTTAGAAAGGGAAAAGATCTAAATTAAAACTTATGCATTAGAAAACATATGAGGAAAATGAGCCAAAGGGCCAACTGAAAATGAAAAAAGTTACATCCAACACATGTGATAGATGAAGGGTAAGATTTCCTTAGTGTTAAGATTTCCTTAAGATTCTTAAAAGAGGATTAAAACTCAATAGAAGAAAATTTTTTTCAAGCAGGTCATAGAAAGGAAAATATAAATGCATCTGAATACTTGAGAAGATGCTCAGTTTCATCCATTATTAAGGATGTATAAATTAGTTTTGCAATGAAATATTACCTTTCATCTATCATAGTGACAAAGATAATAAAGACTGGTAACAGGTTTATCGAGAAATATAAAAATTTTGCTTTTAGTTCATAAGTATAAAACACAAAATTTAATTTTATGTTTTACACAAATTCCATTAAGTTATTTATAATATTTCTATTTCTAAATGTTTTTCAGGTACTATAAGATCTGTAGAGGTATAGGTCTTCTTGATTAAAACCTATCTTCATGTCAGTTGCATATTAATTATTTTGTGCTTTAGTTTGAATGACTGATTATCACCATCATGTTATACTATATCCCCAAATTTCAAACCTGTGTCAAGGTCTCAAAAGGGATTCATTGATATAGTAGCATTACTATAGTTCAAGGGAGAAGAAAAGTGAAATATTACTGATGTTAGTAAAACTGTGATTATGGCAATAAACTGTGATTGTGGCAATTCCCCACAGGAAGACACAGATGCACAAAAGGAAATACAAATAAAAATTGAAATGGTGATAATCAGAAAGTCTGACTTTATTTGGATGAGCAATCCATTTTACCCTTTTACAATGTGGCATTGTCTGCAGAAAACATATCAAGTAGCATCCTGAACCCACTGAAATTCACATATCATTCTAAGACAAAACAGTGTCTTTCCTAGCAAGTAAATTAATCTTTTCTCAGAACGTGTATAAAATAATGTTTTCTAGTATCAAGTTCATTCATTTCATGACAAAGAAGACTAAAAATAGAGAAGCATCATTCAAAGTGTCATCCTTTCTAGAAAATACAAATTTAAGGGGCTGTACTGCCAAGAAGATAGCCAAACTGAGAGTAAAATTAAAGATGAACACTGTGTATAAAAAAAGAAACAGCTATGGGCTTGTTTTTCAAAGGATACTGCCAGACATAACACAATGTCAGGGGGATTCAATATAGGTGAGCAGGGACTACCACTCTGTTCATGATGATAGACACAACTTTACAACTATACGTGACTACTGACAAAGTGTACGCATTTGTTCCTGGTATGCGGGTAGTATATATACAAAAAACTTTCTGTTATACTCTTAAAACATATTAAAGAGTTGATTCCAAGTAAGTATTTTCTGAACTGTGATAGAGGCTGGAAAAGCATCAGTACTGAAAAATGGAGCTGTACACGCAACCTGGAGAGAAAGCACAGTAATGGAAGGTTTCCCCTGAACCATTTCACATCATGCTTCATATCAGAATATGGCAGGAGGTCAACAACATGCCTCCTGATCTTGATGCTTGGTTGAAAAACATAGAATTATCAATATATTTAATTGAAGGGACTGTATAATTTTTCCTTTTTGTCTTTTAAAATTTTTATTTAACAATGGAGTATACTTGAACAACAACGTTCTGAGTTTCAGGTATATGGCAAAGTGATTCAGTTATCCATACATGTGTATCTATTCTTTTTCAAATTCTTTTTCCATTTAGGTTATTATAGTATACTGAGCAGAGTTCCCTGTGCTATACAGTAGGTCCTTGTTGGTTATCTATTTTAAATATAGCAGTGTGTCAATCTCAATCTCAGTTGTGTCTCAAAGTGTCAGTGTCAATCTCAAACCCCAATCCATCCTCCTTCCACCCACCCTGGTAACCATAAGTTCCTTCTCTTGTGAGTCTGTTACCGTTTTGAAAATAATTTCATTTGTACCTTTTTTTTTCTTTAGTTTCCATATATAAGTAATATCATGTATTTGTCTTTCTCTCTCTGAGTTATTTCACTTAGTATGATAATTTCCAGATCCTTCCATATTGCTGCAAATGGTATTTATTATTTCATTCAATTTTTTTCAATCTGATATCTGAAGAAATATTCAATAATCATAAGACTATTTTCACAATAGTCTTAAGTCTATTTCACAAGAAGACTAATTTCACCTCAGACATGCTGATGACACCAACCTAATGGCAGAAAGTGAAGAAGAACTAAAGAGCCTCTTGATGAAAGTGAAAGAGGAGAGTGAAAAAGTTGGCTTAAAACTCAATCTTCAGAAAACAAAGATCATGGCATCCAGTCCCATCACTTCATGGCAAATAGATGGGGAAACAACGGAAACAGTGGCAGACTTTATATTTTGGGGTTGCAAAATCACTGCAGAAAAAAAAAATCACTGCAGATGGTGACTGCAGCCACAAAATTAAAAGACACTTTCTCCTTGGAAGAAAAGCTATGACCAGCCTAGACAGCATATCAGAAAGCAGAAACATCACTGTGCCAACAACGGTCCATCTAGTCAAAGCTATGGTTTTTCCAGTAGTCATATATGGGTATGACAGTTGGACTATAAAGAAAGCTGAGTGCCAAAGAACTGATGCTTTTGAACTGTGGTGTTGGAGAAGACTCTTGAGAGTCCTTGGATTGCAAGGAGATCCAACAAGTCCATCCTAAAAGAAATCAGTCTTGAATATTCATTGGAAGGACTGATACTGAAGCTGAAACTCCAATACTTTGGCCACCTGATGCAAAGAGCTGACTCATTGCAAAAGACCCTGATGCTGGGAAATATTAAAGGCAGGAGGAGAAGGGGATAACAAAGGATGAGATGGTTGGAAGGCATCACCAAATCAATGGACATGAGCTTGAGCAAGCTCTGGGAGTTAGTGATGGACAGGTGTGCTGCAGTTCATGGGGTTGCGAAGAGTAGGGCATGACTGAGCGACTGAACTGAACTTATTTTCACAGTGAAACACACTTTCCATTCAGGTCAAAGACAAAATTTACTGATCACTTTCCAGGTAACAGACATTCTACTTGTCTCATTTAGTTCTCGCCACAAACCCTACAGAGAAGGTATTGTTCTTATTTTTAATAAGGCAATAAAGACATAGAAAAGTTAAACAACTGACTCTTTGTTTTGTTAAAATCCACCTTAAGATTTAAAAGAACTGTTTTTATTAAATTAGTAAGTTAAATTTAGTATGTACTTTATTTTGTGATGAATAAATACAAGGCTCTTTTATAGTCAATACTGTTGCTGTTCGTTGCTTATTTGCTAAGTCATGTCTGGCTCTTTTGCTGCTCCATGGACTGTAGCCCACCAGCCGCCTCTGTTCATGGAGAGGCAAGAACACTGGAGTGGCTTGCCATTTCCTTCTCCAGGGGATCTTCCCGACCCAGGGATTAAACTCACATTTCCTGCATTAGCAGGTGGATTCTTTACCACTGAGCCCCGAGGAAAGCCCATAGTCAATACAGTCTTGTACAAAACCTGAGAGGTTGAGACTGACAACCTCTCTTCATAGGTAAGAATCTGATCACAAAGACAGAATGTGGGAGAGATTCTGCTCCCTATAATAAAGGAAAATAGGCGTAACTCTGAGTATACATTGAAATTTTGGACATGAATTGGATCAAACTCTGGGAGATAGTGAAGGACAGGGAAGCCTGGCATCTTGCAGTCCATGGGGTTGGTTGTAAAGAGTCAGACAGAATTTAGCAACTGAACAGCAGCAATAACAAGCGCATTGAAAATTTTAAAACTGACAATGTAAATCCTGACAAAAACAAATATCAAGAAAATTTCAGATAGTCATTGTCGTGTATATAATCCCATGTTTACGTGCAAAGTTACTTCATTCATGTCCAACTCTTTGCCACACTATGGACTGTAGCCCACCAGGCTCCTGTCCATGGCATTCTCCAGGCAAGAATATTGGAGTGGGTTGCCATTTCCTTCACTAAGCAATCTTCCCCACCTACGGATAGAACCCACATCTCTTAAGTCTCCTGCATTGGCAGTATGTGCTTTAACACTACCTCCACCTAGGAAGCCAGAATCCCCACTACCTCAAAATTAATTTAGAAGGAAATAAAAATGTTCAACAAATACTCCATGTATCTGGAAAAGTTTAAAGACATTTCAAATAGCTACTGAGTGAAATAAGAAATTATAACTAAGATATTTAGGTCTAAATGATAACAAAACAGTTTTATACTGTTTTTTTACACAGCTTTTGCAATGCAGTAAAAGGGGTTTGATTCTTAT
The DNA here is from genome assembly GCF_002263795.3 of Bos taurus. NCBI lineage: Eukaryota > Metazoa > Chordata > Mammalia > Artiodactyla > Bovidae > Bos > Bos taurus. The sequence continues at coordinate 16,315,050 of NC_037347.1, forward strand.
AATAGGAAAAAATGGCTGAAAATAAATAAATTAAGCATCCAAATTAAGGAATTATAAAAGATTTAGAAATCTACATGTAGTAGACTGAAAATGGCCAGAAATGTTTTTACATTCCTCCCACAGTGGAGGTGAGTGGTTGTCTGTGTTCCAGTCCTTTCAACCTGCACTGTTTCTAGTAACTTCTTTGATTATCAGAATAATGTGAAAATAAACATGTGCCAGTTTTAAATCTCAGAGGCATATCATGTAAAAAGTTCAACGACTCTTCTTGATAAGTCACACAGAGAAGCCCTTAGACTACATGAAAAGCAAGAGAAACTCAGCTGAGCCTAGCCTTCCAGCTGTCATTTTGAATCTCTAGATAACACCAGCCATCACTTGAATAGCAAGTGACCTCAGACAACACCATATGGAAAATGAGAATAATCCAGCCAAGCCCTTCCCAAATTCCTGACCCACATATTCATGCACAAATTGAGTGATCATTGCATCTTAAGCCACTGAAATTTGTGGTGATTTACCATACATAAATAAGTGAACAGAAATTGGTTCCCAGAAGTGCTGCAATAACAAAAAACTGAAACATGTTGCAATGACTTTAGGAGTCAGCCGCAGGTAGAAGAAGCTAGAACTGTGAAGACACTGTTGATGGAAGGAGAAGGGCACTGAGGCAGTGTCACTGAAAAGATGAAGGAAGGGGAGAAACAGACTACAATATCCACCTCCCTGACGTTTTAATCTGATACATTTTTTTCTCCAATTACAGTTTTCTGAGTAACATTTTTTCTTTTTTTTCTCTGACGTGAATTTTATTTTTTTTTAATTTTATTTTATTTTTAAACTTTACATAATTGTATTAGTTTTGCCAAATATAAAAATGAATCCACCACAGGTATACATGTGCTTATCCACCAATCTTCTTGCCTGAGAAAACTACAACCTAATTTTGTTTTGTGTGTAGATGGGACTGCCTACTCTTCTCTTTGGAGAGGTTCAGCTTCATTGCCTTTTGTTGGCTACTATTGGTTTAACCAAAAACAGCCACGCAGTCTGTTAGTATTAATACTTAATCTTCACTCCTCATGTTTTCACAGAGACAGAAATGATTTGTACACTACTGATTTGTGTACAAATTTCACAGAGACAGAAATGATTTATACAGGAGGGGGCTGTCTGACTCCCCCCTGGCCCTCTTCATCTCTTCCCATTGAAGAGGAGGTAACCTGATGGGTTGATAAGTTCAAGCAAAGAATTCAGCTGAGTCCTTCCAGATTCTCTCCTTCATTTATTTCTGCTTGGAAAGACTGCTATGTGGTAAGCTTACCTGGGAAGGCTGTTCTGTGCAAAGGGAGACCTGTTGTTGTGTATCTTATCTCTCATTTAGTTCTAAACTATGTTGGGGACAGTTCAGTTCAGTTGCTCAGTCGTGTCCAACTATTTACGACCCCATGGACTGCAGCACACCAGGCCTCCCTATCCATCACCAACTCCTGGAGTTTACTCAAACTCATGTCCATTGAGTTGGTGATGCCATCCAACCATCTCATCCTCTGTCATCCACTTCTCCTCCTGCCTTCAATCTTCCCCAGCATCAGGGTCTTTTCTAATGAGTCAGTTCTCCACATCAGGTAACCAAGATATTGGAGTTTCAGCTTCAATATCAGTCTTTCCAATGAATGTTCAGGACTGATTTCCTTTAGGATGGATTGGCTGGATCTCCTTGCAGTCCAAGGGACTCTCAAGAGTCTTTTCCAATACCACCATTCAAAAGCACCAATTCTTTGGCACTCAGCTTTCTTTATAGTCCAACTCTCATACCTATACATGACTACTGGAAAAACCACAGCCATGACTAGATGGACATTTGTTGGCAAAGTAATGTCTCTGCTTTTTAATAATGATGGGGACTAGGACAGCATAAATATCCTATACTCCATTCCCTCCAAATTCAATACTTCTGAGGTATTTACCTGTATCTTAGTTACAGGAACCTATTCACTTGATCAAATCTATATCCACTTAATTGTAATCCAGAGCAGATATTTTTAACCATATAAGCTTAAGGGATCTGTGAGCACCATGAAAATATATGCATAATTTTATATTCATTTGCATTTTTCTAGGAGAGGGTCAATAGACTGGTTTCATCATATTTTCTAACAGGTCCACAGCCTAACTCCTGTCAAGGACTACTGCTCTTGAAATATTCCAAAGAGCTCCTGTTTCCTCTCCAAGCAGTTAGTTTTTAATCAGTTGCAGAAATAAAGGATCCTTCCTTTCCTCTTTCAGAATATTCTCTGACTGGTGTTTCCTTTTGGGGATCTTGCTATGCTAAGTCACTTCAGTCATGTCCAACTCTGTGAGACCCCATAGACGGCAGCCCACCAGGCTCCCCCGTCCCTGGGATTCTCCAGGCAAGAACACTGGAGTGGGTTGCCATTTCCTTCTCCAATGCATGAAAGTGAAAAGTGAAAGTGAAGTTGCTCAGTCATGTCCGACTCTTAGCGACCCCATGGACTGCAGCCTACCAGGCTCCTCAGTCCGTGGGATTTTCCAGGCCAAGAGTACTGGAGTGGGGTGCCATTGCCTTCTCTGTTTGGGGATCTTACTTTTGCAATATCAATGTACCTCAAATTTAGGAAAATAGGAAGAAGACCATCCTCAAAAAGCTAACTATGGAAATGACCTTCCACAGTCTATAGATCCTGGGAAGGGATGTGTTTCAAAATTCACACTTTTTCAAAGTTTAGAAACATAAGATGATGCATATATTCTATTACCTAATGCCACCAGTAGAACATGGAACAGTATTCTATTAGCAAACACATAAGTATTTTTGCAACAAAACATGAATATGCATACGAAATGGGATAGAGACTATAAATAACGTCACCTCAGTTCAGTCAGATTTTTGCATAAAATGAGTTACAAAACACTTCTTTTTCAGTGATCTTGGGGGAACATGTGGTTAAGGAATTATGAACCTATAACTAAACACCATCCTTGCCCTCCTTTAATCTCCTCTTGCCCAAGACTAAATAATTCTAGTTTCTTAAATACATCTTTGAAAGTCTGTTTGTCATCAATCATCCCTACAGCTGTCCTTTTTCAGCATAATCTAGCAAGCAATAGAATTTGAGAACACTGTCCATTATTATGCAATGGGGTTTGAAGGGAAGATTACTTTTGGCTTCCCAGGACTGCAATGATACCAGAACACAGTCAACTTTATGTAGCTTCAAGGATGACACAATTTGCTTCTGCATCACTCTTCCTGGAACTTTATTATTAATCCCTGATATAAACTTCAGCCTCCAAACATCTGAGAAAGTCATCTTGTTCCTACAGCCCTTGGAAATAGGCCCAATGATCCTTTTATCCTACAACAAAATGAGCTGTCCAAAAATGGAACAGGCTGTCTTAGAGCATAATGAGTTTCCTTTTATTAGAGGTATTTAGGTGGAAGCTAGACAATAAAGTGAGTGTGCTCATAATACTGAACAAGGAAACAATGAAAGAAGTTCATTTAAGCCCTGTGTGACTGCACATTTCATCTTGTAAACCTACTTACACAGAGTTCGTAACTAAACCTTATTCCACGTGCTCCAACTTATTACCTCACACTTGGGCAGCAAAAGCTATGATCTCAATCCTTTTCTTGCCCACAAGGAGAATGAGTATCCTATTTGTACCCATAGGGTTCTCATGCCAGAGATCTGCTCTTCCCCAGAAGGGGTAGACAACTAGAATCCATTTCAATCCAAATCTGTTAACAAGTATTTATTGCTAATTTGCTTTATCTCTAATAAAAACTGCATAGAGTCTGCTGAGGAGACATTTACATGATGAGAAATTACATATGAGAAATTTACATATTATTTAATACTTGGAGGACCACACTAAGAACAATATAAGCATCTGTTAAACAATATGTTAAATTCCTTAGGCAAGAATACAGAATAAATTTAAATAAAGAAAAGAAAATTAAAAAGTAAGGCACTCAGCTTGAGGAGTCTAGAGTCTTGCTATGGGCTGGGCCAAAGAGAAAACTAGATGGCATTTGTAATCAGAGGACCAACTTTCTATTTTTTAGCCTTTCAGTCCAAAATTCTTACTGGATCTCATTTTCTTCAAAACTTGGTATCAGGAAAAATTCTGACCAGATTTTCTCATTTATATTATATTCTATTGAGGGTTCCATAGCATTTTGAACTGTGCTAGGACACTTGCTGCAGCTGCTGCTGCTAAGTCGCTTCAGTTGTGTCCGACTCTGTGTGACCACATAGACGGCAGCCCACCAGGCTCCCCAGTCCCTGGGATTCTCCAGGCAAGAACACTGGAGTGGGTTGCCATTTCCTTCTCCAATGCATGAAAGTGAAAAGTGAAAGTGAAGTGGCTCAGCCGTGTCCGACCCTCAGTGACCCCATGGACTGCAGCCTTCCACCCTAAATATATTGTAGCAATTATTATTAATAAATCATTGTATTTCCAAGGAGTCTATTGAGAGATAAAAAGTTGTAATACAATAGAAAAGAACTTAAATGATACAGTATTTTATGATTATAAAGATGTTGCAAAAGGACACATGCATCACAATATTAACTTTGGAACAAACAGGAAACTGCTCTATGGTCAGATATACATGGTGAGAAATATTTAGATGTATATGGGAAAACTACTCTTCCCACATAACAATAGGGATTTATCTCTGGGAAAGAATGAAGTGGAACTGTGAATTGTAACATTAAAAACACCAACCAAGGTGTATACACTTTTTTCATAAATATTTGGCAACATATTGTGCTGGCTGGGGATTACAAGAGAAAATGGCCAAGGATAACAAAGTTCTTCAGCTAGATTCCATTATACAATCAATAATTTTTAAAGATCATTTATATTCAAGTCCATACTGGTGCTATGGTTGCTCCAAATACGAACATGACAGAGTCCTTGTCCCTAAGACACTCATGTTCTTACTCTCAGACAAAGAAAACAACCAGGAATGCACGACCATTCCTTGGATGTTGATGACCCCTCAAGATGAACAACAGCTACCATGTTGTAGTAACCAGAAATGCTTGTTTTATCAAAATTGGGCATTCAGCCCACATTTCCAACTACACTTCTGCTTATGTGTAGTCTAGTACAATGAAATAAAATTAGGGCTTTCAGATGGTTATCCTGGGTATATAAGTCTTGGCTCTCATGCTAGACAGGACATGGAAAAATCTTTTAACTTCTCTAGGTCTCAGTCTGTTCATCTGTAAGTTAGGGATCAGCAGTAATGCCTATATTACAGTTATTGTGGTTATTAAATATACTAAGTTTTTTCCTAAAATAAGTTCTTTATTGTTTTTAAATTGGTATACAAAAAGATTTTAGCACCAAGTAAGCACCCAGCACTATACGAAGTACTAATATTCAGAAATACATAAATATGGACTTTGTCCTCAAGGAACTTGCAGACTACTTTGAGAGAAATACTGGTAATTAACTGCAAAACAAGATATAGCAAATGGTAACAAACTGTTACAAAGACTTAATAGAGGGAGAGATTAATTAGAAATTTGTTGAATCGGGTGAAATTAAGGCAAGCTCATAAGGAGCTAAAGTTAGAAGATGAGCAAAAGCACTTAGAGAATAGTGATATGGCCTTGTGTCTAAAGTAGGGGACACAAGATAACAGAATTTGGGATTAACAGACACACTATTTTATATAAAATAGATCAACAACAACAGGTAACAAAAAGTGGGGGACAAATTCTCAGAGTGAGGTTGTGCCCAATTTTATAAGATACTGGTGAGGAAAAGAGTCAGGGTTTATTGGCCATGTGGAACCATCACAGTTTCTAGAGCAAGAGAGAAAATAATACCTTGGTTTCACAAAGATTATTTTTTTTGAAGACAGTATAAATAACAAATTGAAAAACTTAAGTTGGGTATATTAGTAAGGATTATTTCTAGGCATCTGGATAAGGAATGATCTGACACTAGATAGAGTGAGAGATTGGGTCAGGGTTGTTTGAAGAGAATGGTTGAATTGGAGAGCTATTTCAGAGGAAAAAGAAAGGAAATTCATAACTGATTGAATATAGGAAGTGAGAGAAATCAAAGATGACTCAGAAGCTTCCACCAGGGGAACTGTGTGGATAGCAGTGCCAATAACCAAGACGCAATGCCGAGAAAGAGAGATGTGTTTTGGAAAATGGAAGAGAATGAGTTCAATTTGGGGTGAGTTGAGTTTGACAAGCCAGCAGGATATCCAGATGGAAATGTCCAGAAGGATGGGCACAGATGCACCGTTAGCAATTTACTTTGCTTTCTTTCCTCCACTGCAAAAATGGATGGGATATTGCTTTCCCCTTCTCTCCAAGGACTGTGGAGAGGATTAATGAGGCAGTGTGCACATTTATTCCACACCAAGGATCAACGAGAGCTTGGAAAACTATTAGGTTGAGTCCGATTATGGTAACTTAGAAACAAAACTGATTTGATATGAAAGCCATTGAAGGAGGAGAATGCAAACCTGTAGGACCACTTTGTAGGATATAACTGTACTTCAGACAGCCAGTCCAAGCACAGCCTTGATGTGGGTGAGCACTAACCTGTTTCCAGCTGAAAGCGATGAAAGTGAAGCAGCTTTCCTATTGTCTGCATTTTCTTTTTGAATTCCTTTCCATAGCCCAAATGTGAGCTCAGAAATTAAACAGAACCCTCACAATGCTTTCCAGTGAAACTCATTTCACAATTTCTTCCATCATCAACAACTTTGATTTCTGAAGCAAGCTACTGGTAATTGACTCTGTTCTAATAAGAGTAACTTTGTTTTATAAATAAGTCCCACAAATAAATGACATAGAAACCCACTCCAGTGTTCTTGCCTGGAGAATCACCATGAACAGAGGAGACTGGCAGGCTATAGTCCATGCAGTCACAAAGAGTTGGACACAACTGAGCGACTAAGCATAGTACATCATGTGATAAGGGGCTTCCCTGGTGGCTCAGACAGTAAAGAATCTTTCTGCAATGCAGGAGACCCGGGTTCACTCCCTGGGTTGGGAAGATCCCCCGGAGAAGGGAATGGCTACCCCTCCAGTATTCTTGCCTGGAGAATCCTATGGACAGAGGAGAGCCTGTAGGCTACAGTCCATGGGTCTCATAGAATCAGACACGACTGCGTGGCATATTCATCTTTCTCTGACTTCACTTAATCTGATAATCTCTAGGTTCATCAATGATGCTGCAAATGGCATTATCTCATTCTCTTTTTATGACTAATATTAGAAAAAAATTTTATGGTTACCAAAAAAGTAAAAAAAAAAAAAAACGGGTTCACACCCTGGGTTGGGAAGATCCCCTGGAGAAGGAAATGGCAACCCACTCCAGTGTTCTTGCCTGGAGAATCCCAGGGATGGGGGAGCCTGGTGGGCTGCCATCTATGGGGTCACACAGAGTCGGACACGACTGAAGCGACTTAGCAAGGAGTAAAAAGGGGTTAAATTAGGAATTGAGATTAACAGATACACACTACTATATATAAAATAGATAAGCAATAAGGACTTACTGTATAGCACAGGGAACTATATTTAATATTTTATAATAAAATAACTTTTAGTATAATCAAAAAGATTCTGAAAAATGATATATATTTTGTATACCTGAAAATAACACAACATTATATATCAACTATACTTCAACAAAAAATTGAAAAGAAGGGTAATTTTGTATTGGCTCATATGCCAGTGATTAGTAACACTCAGGTCACCAGGTAACGTATGCTCAAGTCCATTGCCAAGCCAGCAGCTCATATCTGAGATGTTCTTTCTGAAATGTGGGCTCAGGCATAGAATTATGCCTATTCACAAAGTCAGAACTTTCCAGAACACCTCAAAACCATTTAATTTACAAATTTTGCTTCCTCTTCCTATCCTTCAGAGAGGGCAGAGAAACAAAACACGATGAAAGATAAATGATACGTAGGAAGAGCATGTTCTTTGAGGGCTCTGACAGATCTGATTTGCAATTTGTCTCTTATTGTATCCCTTGCTTCTGGTCTTTCTGCACCTCAGTGTCCTTAATTGTAAATTGCAGTGTCATGAGGATTGAATTTTTGCCACTAGTTATTTATGTGACCTAGTACAGATTACCGAGACTCTTTTCACTTTGGCTTTCTCTTCTATCAAATAAGGATAATATTAACTGCCATAGTTTATGTAAGAGTTGGATGACATAAAGTTAGACTTTAGGTTTGGTTCTGATACATAGCTATTTCTAAATGTCAGTTGTTATACTGCTGGCAGCGCTGCTGCAATAACATGAAGCAGATGGCTAATTTAAGATCCTCAATGAAGGTAAATTTAACTATGGAATGTGAGTAGGGATATTACTACAAGTAGCTCCCATGTAATTCAGGTTACAATATACATCAGTGGTCATTTTAAATAGGAAAATACATCACTTAAGGACATCCATGGATGGATAAAAATATCTTACCTGCTTTGCCATTTAATGAGGAAACCTAATAAGTTGGGTGTGTTTGTTAAATGCTAAAATAAAATAGAAATTTGGAATAAAAAAATACTTATGGAAGATCAAATTTCTTCATTCTCAGTGGTGGTCTCCCAGCTGCTCATAGTGAGGGTCTTCAAAGCAGGTTCAAGGAGCCTCTCTTGGCCTAGGAAAACCTCTGAATATGATACATAAATGATGTTGGGCATATCTGGAGCAGCTGGAAAATCAGCAGAAATGACAAGACAACAACAGATGCCTCTCAACTTTCATTCCAGTGGTTTTAGGAGCAGGCGGAGACATCTGTGAAAGTCAGAAAGACTTCCTTTGGTAATAATTTTCCTCTCTTTCCTTGAAAAATATGTGTTTTCTTGTCTAGTATTGCATTTGTTGCATGTTGGCACTTTAAAATAGCTAAACCTTATACTCCTTAAAGACAAGGTCATTTGAGAAAGAATTAGGAAGTAGGCAAAGTTGCCTCTTTCCTTCTGTCCCTGAGGTTCATGTTGTTGGAACTAGAACTAACCCTCCCTTGTCTTCCGAACCTAAATCCACTACTAGTCAGGATCAGACTCAGTAGCTGTTTCTTCTTAAGACTGATGATTCTGCACATGTGCCTAATTTTAGAGTTTCCTAACCATCCTCTGCCATTGCCCTCCCCACCCAGGCTACTAGGGTTATCCACCCTAAGCCTCAGAGAAGACCCAGTAATCTGTCTGTCCTCAGGAATTCATTGTGTTTCAATAAAAATCTACTATACTCCTGGGGGAAAAAAAGAATAATCGGTCTTAATGATACAGATTCTGTTTAACCTTTTACTACATTTCATTAGATTTTGGAGGGGTTAGTCCACATCTATCTTCCACTGTACCCCTACCCACAACCCTTCTAAAAGACAGAATTTTAAGCAGAATGGCATCCAGGGAAGAAAAGAAGAAATATATATGCTAGAATAAGGTTTTCTCATCAACTCTTTAAGTCATTCCATGGACACCATGATTTATTCCATCTCTTTGTAGGACCTGTGTTGGTTATATGAAAACAGAAACTATGCATAATAACAGCAATTACTATAATTCCAGCCAAACAAATTAATTTCAAGCACCTTAATGCAAGTTGTTGGTGTTGTGAAAGGCAAGGAATCTGCAGTGGAAACAAAAATTTATATCACACTCAAAATTGGTCTCATATTTAGGATGTGCTTTTTTCTACATATGTTGCAAAAACTCTTCTTCTATGCAGGATGCCAGTTTCTTCATATAACTGATGTGCTGCCTTGCTGAATAGAGGACTGAAATAAACATTTAGAATGCTTATTTTGATTTTGATATCCCTTGTTAACCCCAAAATTTCAAGGTTAAGATGCTGCCTTTTATTTTACTACAATATTGCGGTTAAACCTGTAGTACTTTCAACGCTGATTGCACTGTTGGCCAGGTAACTACTGTGGAGGCTTAGCTTTTATCAGTTAGACTGAGAATTAATATTTTCACACATGACTTTGCTTGAAAGAATATCAATGTTAGAAATTATTTATAAAAATATAAACTCAGTTGACTGACTTCAGTAAAATTTTGCTTCCAAATTCTGGACATTATATAAAGCAAAATAAAAAAGGATTATGATCAAAGGTGAAAGTGCCTGGAAAGATGGATAAGTATGCAAATATTAGCATCTCATCATGCTGGGCTTAGTTGTTCAGTCATGTCTGACTCTTTGTGACCCCATGGACTGCAGCCTGCCAGGCTCCTCTGTCCGTAGGAATGCTCCAGGCAAGAATACTGGAGTGGCATCTTACCATAATGTTCCTCAGAAAGAAACGTATTACAAATTTTTTCCAAACCTAGTCCCCAAAATGGATTTTTAAAACAGAGTTCCAAAGAATAGCAAGGAAAGATACGAAAGCCTTCCTCAGGGATCAATGCAAAGAAATAGAGGAAAACAATAGAATGGGAAAGATTAGAGATCTCTTCAAGAAAATTAGAGATACCAAGGGAACATTTCATGCAAAGATGGGCTCAATAAAGGACAGAAATGGGATAAACCTAACAGAAGCAGAAGATATTAAGAAGAGGTGGCAAGAATACACAGAAGAACTATACAATAAAGAGCTTCATGACCAAGATAATCATGATGGTGTGATCACTCACACTCACCTAGAGTCAGACATTCTGGAATGTGAAGTCAAGTGGGCCTTAGGAAGCATCACTATGAACAAAGCTAGTGGAGGTGATGGAATTCCAGTTGAGCTATTTCAAATCCTGAAAGATGATGCTGTGAAAGTGCTACACTCAATATGTCAGCAAATTTGGAAAACTCAGCAGTGGCCACAGGACTGGAAAAGATCAGCTTTCATTCCAATCCCAAAGAAAGGCAATGCCAAAGAATGTTCAAACTACTGCACAATTGCACTCATCTCACATGGTAGTAAAGTAATGCTCAAAATTCTCCAAGCCAGGCTTCAGCAATACGTGAACCGTGAACTTCCTGATGTTCAAGCTGGTTTTAGAAAAGGCAGAGGAACCAGAGATCAAATCGCCAACATTCACTGGATCATCGAAAAAACAAGAGAGTTCCAAAAAAATATCTACTTCTGCTTTACTGACTATGCCAAAGCCTTTGACTGTGTGGATCACAATAAACTGTGGAAAATTCTTCAAGAGATGGGAATACCAGACCACCTGACCTGCCTCTTGAGAAACCTGTATGCAGGTCAGGAAGCAACAGTTAGAACTGGACATGGAACAACAGACTGGATCCAAATAGGAATGTCAAGGCTGTATATTGTCACCCTGCTTATTTAACTTATATGCAGAGTACATCATGAGAAACGCTAGGCTGGAGGAAGCACAAGCTGGAATCAAGATTGCCAGGAGAAATATCAACAACCTCAGATATGCAGATAACACCACCCTTATGGCAAAAAGTGAAGAGGAACTAAAGAGCCTCTTGATGAAAGTGAAAGAGGAGAGTGAAGAAGTTGGCTTAAAGCTCAACATTCAGAAAACTTAGCTCATAGCATCCAGTCCCATTACTTCATGGCAAGTAGATGGGGAAACAGTGGAAACAGTGAGAGACTTTATTTTTCTGGGCTCCAAAATCACTTCAGATGGTGACTGAAGCCATGAAATTAAAAGACACTTGCTCCTTGGAAGGAAAGTTATGACCAACCTAGACAGCATACTAAAAAGCAGAGATATTACTTTGCGAACAAAGGTCCGTCTAGTCAAGGCTATGGTTTTTCCAGTAGTCATGTATGGATGTAAGGGCTGGACTATAAAGAAAGCTGAGTGCTGAAGAATTGGTGCTTTTGAACTGTGCCAGTCCGTCCTAAAGGAGATCAGTCCTGGGTGTTCTTTGGAGGGACTGATGTTGAAGCTGAAACTCCAATACTTTGGCCACCTGATTCGAAGAGCTGACTCATTTGAAAAGACCCTGATGCTGGGAAAGATTGAGGGCAAGAGGAGAAGGGGATGACAGAGGATGAGATGATTGGATGGCATCACCAACACAATGGACATGGGTTTGGGTGAACTCCGGGAGTTGGTGATGGACAGGGAGGCCTGGCGTGCTGCAGTTCATGGGGTCGCAAAGAGTCGGACATGACTGAGCGACTGAACTAAATTGAACTGAAGCAAAATTCACATTCAACAAAACCATTATGATAAGGATTATAACAACAAAATTGTTGGACTTTCAGAACTGGGAGTGATTCAGAATTAGCTGATCTTTAGTAACCCACTCCAGTATTCTTGCCTGGAGAATCCCATGGACAGAGGAACCTGGTAGGCTCCAGTCCATGGGGTCACAAAGAGTTACACACAACTGCAGCAACTTAGCACGCACGCACAGTAACTCTGGAAGTGTCTCTAAAAGTCAGCCTTTGCTGACTGCCTGGCCTTCAGCCAACTGATGATGTTACCAATAAGTGGTTTTCAGAAATGCGATTGAAGAAGCAAACTTACAGTGATTGATTGAGATTGGATTATAGTTAGCTTTTTTGAGTCTGAAGTATAGGAAGTTTTTATTCTAAGAACAGAGAATCTAGAAAATGAACCGTAACTTAGCATATTGTTTAAAAAAGTGAAGAATCTAAATTTCTTCCCTATGTACCAGCAATGACAATAGGAATTTGAAATTAAAAACACAACATCATTTGCCTTAGCACCAAAAAAATCAACAAACCATTTTATCCTAAAGCCTTTGCCTTATATCTACCCTGTAGAACTCGGGAAGCGTTATGTGTTGAAGGAAAGGAGACCTTGTTAACAATCAGAGATGGAGCAGCCTTGGGCATATGGCAAGCTGGAACATCCTGTCAAGACGGTGGGGAAAAGTAGAGATTGATGTAATATTTGAGGCTAAAGATGAAATCACTGGGCACAGAGTAGCTTAGTACATATTAAAACGTCACACATAGTACAAGAAAAGACTAACCTGGATATTGATACACAAGTGATAGAATCATGTTTGGGGCATTATATGAGGGCATCAGTGCAGTTCAGTCACTCAGTCATGTCCGATTCTTTGCAACCCCATGGACTGCAGCCTAACAGGTTTCCCTGTCCATCACCAACTCCTGGAGCTTGCTCAAACTCAAGGCCATCGAATCAGTGATGCCATCCAACCATCTCATTTTCTGTCATCCCCTTCTCCTCCCGCCTTCAATCTTTCCCAGCATCAGGATCTTTTCTAATGAGTCAGTTCTTGACATCAGGTAGCCAAAGTATTGACGTTTCAGCTTTAGCATCAGTCCTTCCAATGAATATTCAGGACTAATTTCTTTTAGAACTGACTGGTTTGATCTCCTTGTAGTCCAAGGGACTCTCAAGAGTCTTCTCCAACACCACAGTTCAAAAGCATCTATTCTTTGGCACTCAGCTTTCTTTATAGTCCAACTCTCACTTTCACACATGACTACTGGAAAAACCATAGCTTTGACTAGACAGATCTTTGTTGGCAAAGGTCTATGCTTTTTAATATGTTGTCTAGGTTGGTCACAGCTTTTCTTTCAAGGAGTACACATCTTTTAATTTCATGGCTGCAATCACCATCTGCAGTTATTTTGGAGCCCAAAAAATAAAGTCTCTGTTTTCATTGTTTCTCCATCTATCTGTCATGAAGTGATGGGACAGGATGCCATGATCTTATGGCTGGTAGCTGTTCCCTTCCCCACGGGATGTTCCCAACCTGGGGATCGAATGCAGGGATCCCACATTGCAGGCAGATTCCTTACCACCTGAACCACCAGGGAAGCCCATATGAGGACATAGACATCTCAATAATAGAAGTGGTCAAGTCAGGTGGGGACCAGAAATCAAGCCCAGTTCAGAGAAAGTCTCAGTGGGAAAAGAAAGGAGGTGGGGCTCTGCTCCTACATACTGGAGTTCTAAGGACCTGGGGTGGAAACTAGTTGCCATGGCTTTGACACTATGTCCATCACATGAGTGGCCATGGAGACTGTAGATTAAAACTCATCAGTTGCTAGGCTTCTCTCCTTCCAGTTTCACTAGGCATTTTGTGGATTTTCTAGACCATAAACTGGTCAGGGGAAAAAAAGCTCATGATACCCTATATTATTTTGTTCTCAATAATTTTGAAATTAAGTAAAACTGAGCCTGAAAGTAACAGGCTCTAGTACATACTGCTAGGTTGAGCAGAGGTAGTCATTTTCTGAAATATCTGATAGGAAGAGTAATTTCTGAAGTGTTGAAGTGCTTGCTAGATAGTACATAGCTGTGTGGGATTTCTCATGGGCAACAGGTCCACCCAAGAGCGCTGGGAAATATGATTTGGCAAAGACTGGAAACCTGGGATTGCTCTTTAATGTCATCCCTCCTAACATACACTTTTAACTGTTTACAGACACCTTGACTCTTTTCCTAGTGAAACCTGGGATCCCAAGACCACCTCTGTGTCTACTGTTCTCCTGAATCCCAATTGTTCCAAGCTCACTTCTTAACTGTGAAAGCCAGTTCAAGCTACATGCTAAACAGGGGCTAAAAGAAGTGTGTGCATCTGTGTGTCTGACAAAACATGCATCTCTTAACTGAATATGATCATGTTGCTAAGTCATGCATTACTAGACAACATAAAACATAGTCATTGTGTTTTGACAGGCCATGAGAAGATCAAAACTTGTGGTTTCAGATGCCAGTCAAGGAGCTTTCCTCCAGAGATGACACATATCAATCAGACTGATGAGTTTTCACAATCATGATACTTCACAGGGCCAAAAGCTTACAAATTGTAGACATATTTCTTAATTCTATTCTATATAAATATTTCCCAAACCAATTTTAGTGCCTTCCCATGGAGCACAATCAATGCATGCTTACTTGGCTGAATCAAATAAATTATTTAATTGAATTGACTCATACAAAGTAAATGCTCAATTAATTTATGTTTTGTATTGATTTGAAGACATCTTCATTCTAAAACACAATAAAGTAATTTCGTACAAGCAAAGCTTCAAGTTGTATGATATAATCTGCCAAAAGAAATAAACAAGAGTTGAAAGCATAGTAAAAGACTGAAGCCAGTTCTCTACAATCACCGGGGGGAAAATGGACTGAGTATGAAACTGTATTCTAAATTTTTTTCTGCGATTCATTATGTAAGCCTCAGAATTTTCCATTTCAGACAACCACATTTTACTACACTCTCATTTAGTTTGCCTGATGGAGCATAAACTTGTGTACTGTATCACACATGAGAGTAAGGCTATAATTATTTAATTAAGAAAAAAACTAATAAAATACACAATTTAAAAACAATATATCTGCTTTCAGACTCTGTATCTTGGATCAGAACTGACTGTTAACAATTAAACCAGTCTGTGCACAGCCTTCAGCAAGTCTGATGGTTGTGTCTATACTAATCAGGGACAAAGCCTTGATATTCAGGTGATTGAATAAGTTATCAATTATTCAGATAATAAGTGATAAATTAGGTCAAGAGTGAGGTGATAGAATCTTTGTATCTTTTCCTTTATTAACAAATATTTTTAGCATCTACAATGTGGCTTGTAATTTCATTTTTCCATTGTTAGCACAGTTCCTATCAAATATTTGATATTTTATAAATTGTTGCCAAATCAAGTTATAAGAATATTTGTAACTGACCCCTGTCAAAATCATTTTAGTGATTCTAAGATTAGGAAAGCATTTAAATAAAGAAAGAGCACTTCAGAATATAATAGACTAATTCATTAGCAGATTATGTTAATGTTCTTGCCTATAGCTGTTCCAGTGGAGTAATTTTTGGTAACTGTGCTGCACACAACAAAGAAAAAATTATTGAAATGTAGAAATCCATTAGTGTTTTAGAAAGACACTAGAAGCTTTTTATATTTTATAGATCATACAATGCAAAATTTGATTAGTTCAGCACTAAATTATTCATGTTCTATATAACTCTTCACTAAAATACCAAAAATCTCACCTTGGATAAATTTAAATAAGCATTTGCTAATTTAAAAAAATAAAAAGATTATCAAAGGTGCCAAGCATATGCTGTGCTAATAAGATACCACCACATACAAGGACCTCACTTAATGAAACTCTGGACACAAACGTTATTTTTAATAGTAAAGAAAACTGATTATAAGTCAAATAAACAACATACCTTTTAAATCATGAAATGGCACTTTGGCATAGTTCACATGCTCAGGCCCAGAGAGGCTCATAAGATGAATCTGTGCAGTTGCACCTGACATAATTACACACACACACACACACACACACACACACCAACACACACAGTGTTACAAGTACACCAAGCAAAGAGAAGCTAGGAAGTTTCCAGGGTTCTCATCTTTTCTTTCCTGAAGCAAGTTCCCTTCTCCCTTCATCTCTAATGATTTCTCTATCTCCTTAAATTCCTACTAGTTCAGTTCAGTTCAGTTCAGTTCTATCTCCTTAAATTCCTACTAGTTCAGTTCAGTTCAGTTCAGTTGGTCAGTCATGTCCAACTCTTTGCGACCCCATGAATCGCAGCACACCAGGCCTCCCTGTGCATCACCAGCTCCTGGAGTTCACTCAGACTCACGTCCATCAAGTCAGTGATGTCATCCAGCCATCTCATCCTCTGTCGTCCCCTTCTCCTCCTGACCCCAATCCCTCCCAGAGTCTTTTCCAATGAGTCAACTCTTCGCACGAGGTGGCCAAAGTACTGGAGTTTCAGCTTTAGCATCATTCCTTCCAAGGAACACCCAGGACTGATCTCCTTTAGATTGGACTGGTTGGATCTCCTTGCAGTCCAAGGGACTCTCAAGAGTTTTCTCCAACACTACAGTTCAAAAGCATCAATTC
This sequence comes from Bos taurus, assembly GCF_002263795.3. Lineage (NCBI taxonomy): Eukaryota > Metazoa > Chordata > Mammalia > Artiodactyla > Bovidae > Bos > Bos taurus. Next base: position 16,331,870 of record NC_037347.1, read on the forward strand.
TTCGGCGCTCAACTTTCTTCACAGTCCAACTCTCACATCTATACATGACTACCGGAAAAACCATAGCCTTGACTAGACAGACCTTTGTTTGCAAAGTAATGTCTCTGCTTTTGAATATGCTCTCTAGGCAGGACTGGAAAAGGTCAGTTTTCACTCCAATCCCAAAGAAAGGCAATGCCAAAGAATGCTCAAACTACTGCACAATTGTACTCATCTCACACGCTAGTAAAGTAATGCTCAAAATTCTCCAAGCCAGGCTTCAGCAATACGTGAACCGTGAACTTCCTGATGTTCAAGCTGGTTTTAGAAAAGGCAGAGGAACCAGAGATCAAATTGCCAACATCCGCTGGATCATCAAAAAAGCAAGAGAGTTCCAGAAGAACATCTATTTCTGCTTTATTGACTATGCCAAAGCCTTTGACTGTGTGGATCACAATACACTGTGGAAAATTCTGAAAGAGGTGGGAATACCAGACCACCTGACCTGCCTCTTGAGAAACCTGTATGCAGGTCAGGAAGCAACAGTTAGATGTGGACATGGAACAACAGACTGGTTCCAAATAGGAAAACGAGTACGTCAAGGCTATATATTGTCACCCTGCTTATTTAACTTATATGAGGAGTACATCATGAGAAATGCTGGGCTGGAAGAAGCACAAGCTGGAATCAAGATTGCTGGGAGAAATATCAATAACCTCAGATATGCAGATGACACCACCCTTATGGCAGAAAGTGAAGAAGAACTAAAGAGCCTCTTGATGAAAGTGAAAGAGGAGAGTGAAAAAGTTGGCTTAAAGTTCAACATTCAGAAAACTAAGATCATGGCATCTGGTCCCATCACTTCATGGGAAATAGATGGGGAAACAGTGGTAACTGTCAGATTTATTTTGGGGGCTCCAAAATCACTGCAGATGGTGATTGCAGCCATGAAATTAAAAAACGCTTACTACGTGGAAGGAAAGTTATGACCAACCTAGATACCATATTCAAAATCAGAGACATTACTTTGCCAATTAAGGTCCTACCAGTTAGATGTAACCATATTATGAAGCTCTAGACACTGGAATAAATACCAATGGAAATATGTGCCACTTGAAGACATAGCCCCTAAAGACATCCATATATATCCCTTGCTACCTTTCTCCCCTTCATGGCCAGCTGAAATACAGATGACCCTCCCGTCTCTGTAGAGAACTTGAGAGCTACATATTAAAGACGGCAAAGCCTCCACCAACCAGGTCCTTGGATAGCTACACGAAGGAAGGCTGCCAGGCCATCCTAGGCAAACACCCAGTACTCTTAGCAAGAAGTAAATTTCTTTTGGTTTGACCTGCTGTAAACATTGGGATCTATTTGTTATAGCAGTTAGCCACATCTACCAGAACACTGTCTAACGTGGAGATATAAATCTAGACATGTGTACTTGGTTTAGTGTTCTCTGGCCCTGCTTCTTCAGAGAGCATATTCAAAGAACTAAAACAGCTCTAGCTACGTAAGATGCTTTTCCCCCAAGATCTGCAAGTGGAAGAACTTATGCCAGATTTAACCTGGATTTTCCTATATTCAAATCTAAATATTCTCTCCATTTCTCCTTGCCTGCAACTTTTCCATTTCCCCTAACCACAGACCTATTCTCTTTACTCCTATTTCCAGTGTAAGCCCTTCTTTTTTTCTTCCCTAGGACTTACATGTATACTTTATACGTTTGACATTTTGGCCATAATTTTCATTATTACCAGCAACATTTTGTTTTTCTTCTACAACCTAAACAGCTGATGCATGCCTGCGAGTGTCTTAGGTTGCTTTAGTTTTGTCCAACTCTTTGCAACTGTGGATCTTAGCCCCCCAGGCTCCTCTGTCCATGGGATTCTCCAGGCAAGAATACTGGAGTGAGCTGCCATGCCCTCCTCCAAGGGATCTTCCCGGCCCAGGGATCAAACCCACATCTCCATGTCTGCTGCATTGGTAGATGGCTTCTTTACCACGAACACCACTGGGAAGCCCAAACAACTGATAATGTTATAGAAAACACTTTTAACCACTTTTGAGCTTTTCCAAAGAAAAGTAAGACCATCATCCCACCTCAGATTATGTCCCTAGGTTACACAGTAAGGTAAGTAAAACAACAAAGCATAGTATGTAGCTCCACTGAGAGGAGGGAGGAAGGAGTAGGAGGGGTTAGACAGGGAATCCAGTTGTTTCATGGACATGACCACTTATTGGCATCCCCTGGTGAATGATACTTTTATGATTCATTTGTGTTCATACATCCTTAAAGATAATGAGCTAATTCAAATGAGATCTATCAAATAAAAATTATAGAAAATATATTATACACTGAGAATTACATTAAGACTCAAGAGAATACCAAGAAGTGCAAGTGCTGCACTCAATATGCCAGCAAATTTGGAAACTCAGCAGTGGCCACAGGGCTGGTAAAGGTCAGTTTTTATTCCAATCCCAAAGAAAGGCAATGCCAAAGAATGCTCAAACTACCACACAATTGCACTCATCTCACGTGCTAGCAAAGTAAACTCAAAATTCTCCAAGCCAGGCTTCAGCAGTACATGAACCATGAACTTCCAGATGTTAAAGCTAGATTTTAAAGGCAGAGGAACCAGAGATGAAATTGCCAACGTCCACTGGATCATCAAAAAAGCAAGAGAGTTCTAGAAAAACATCTACTTCTGCCTTATTGATTATGCCAAAGCCTTTGACTGTGTGGATCACAACAAACTGTGGAAAATTCTTCAGAGATGGTAATACCAGACCACCTTACCTGCCTCCTGAGAAATCTGTATCAGGTCAAGAAGCAACACTTAGAACTGGACGTGGAACAATGGACTTGTTCCAAATTGGGAAAGGAGTATGTCAAGGCTGTATATTGTCACCATGCTTATTTAACTTAAATGCAGACTACATCATGTGAAATGCCAGGCTGGATAAAGCACAAGCTGGAATCAAGATTGCCAGGAGAAATATCAATAACCTCAGATATGCAGATGACACCACCCTTATGGCAGAAAGCAAAGAGGAAATAAAGACCCTCTTGATGAAAATGAAGGAGGAGAATGAAAAAGTTAGCTTAAAACTCAACATTTGAAAAACTAAGATCATGGCATCCAGCCCCACTATTTCATGGCAAATAGATGGGGTAACAATTGAAACAGAGACTTAATTTTTTGGGGCTCCATAATCACTGCAGATGGTGACTGTAGCCATGAAATTAAAAGATGCTTGCTCCTTCGAAGAAAAGCTATGACCAACCTAGACAGTATATTAAAAAGCAGAGACATTACTTTGCCAATAAAGTTCTGTCTAATCAAAGCTATGGTTTTTTCGGTAGTCATGTATGGGTGTGAGAGTTGGACTATAAGACAGCTGAGTGCCAAAGAATTGATGCTTTTGAACTGTGGTGCTGGAAAAGACTCTTGAGAGTCCCTTGGACTGCAAGGAGATCAAACCAGTCAATCCTAAAGGAAATCAGTCCTGAATATTCATTGGAAGGACTGATGCTGAAGCTGAAACTCCAATAAGTTTTGCCACCTGATGTCAAGAACTGACTCATTAGAAAAGATCCTGATGCTGGGAAAAATTGAAGGCGGGGAGGGGAAGGTGACGACAGAGAATGAGATGGTTGGATGGCATCACCGACTCAATGGACATGTGTTTGAGCAAGCTTCAGGAGTTGGCAATGGACAGGGAAGCCTGGTGTGTTGCAGTCCTTGGGGTTGCAGAGAGATAGACATGACTGAGCTACTGAACTGAACTGAACTGAAGTGGTTTATTTTTGCCTCCATTTTATTCAACAGCATGGAGAATTTGATCCAGTGCCAGGAATTAGAAAGTCTCCCCTCTGCTGACAGATACAGTTTACCTGAAAATGAGAATGTCAGAGATCAGAGGGTACAAGCTCTAGCTGGCTCTCGTCTTCATTATGAGTTCTCCTCTGGGGAAAAGCTATAAAAGAGCACAGCACTTACATATCTAAAATATAATGAAATGACATGTTTTTAAAAGGTCAAGATGCGAGAATGTAACATAAGTTTGTGTTAAACTTATATTTTAAAAATCAGTAATCTTAAAGCCTTTGTAGAAAATTAAAATTAAATGCTAGATAGACTGACATTAAAAGCCCTTGAAAAATGTTATGAAAAATGGAATATAACAAAATCCAACCCCACTGAAGGTCTAAGGTAAAATGTCTTATCTCTAGGGTCTTTTATCCTCATAGTATTTCCTTTTGAGTTATAAAGTCTGACTTAGCACAATGTTTTAGATCAATAACTGTGCAAAGAGTCAAATATAAGGATCCAAGTGAAATAATAGAAATCACATTCTTTAACTTGCAACTATACATCTATTCAAACTCTTACAAAGTAAATACTTGACACTGAACGTATTTCATCTGGCTGGCTGCCTTTAATTCTGAGCTTTCTAGAGAAGACTGACTTCCCTGTAGGACTTCTTGAGAGGCAAAAAGTGACATATAGAATGCCATCAACAAACTCAGTTTGTGAAATACTAGTTGTGAGACCCAAAGCTTGGAGGTTGACCTCTTCAATGGTTTACCCAAAAGATGCATTATCAAAAAAATCAAGGACAATGTAAAGCTTCAAAGTCAAACACTCATTGTATTTTAATTATTATTATTGGTGTTATGTTATTAATATACAAAATATTATTTAGTTATTCATTTAAAATGAAATTACATAAAACCATGCCCCATCTCTGTTAATACCCTAAAATGTCTCATCTTTTTGCTCCTTCTTGAAGGCACACACATCCTGACAAATTCCTATTACTAATTCAATAGTCAGCTTAAAGCATCATTTCTTTTGGCAAGCCTTTCCTAGTCCCCAGGCAAAATGAGACAGTCTATCATTTTTAGTCACCTAATATTTTACATATTCCTTCATTTTAACAATCATAAAATTTCATTACATTTGTGCATTTTCCACTAGGATTTCTTTTTTTCCACTCTTAAAATTCTTTTCTAATTGAAGTATAGTTGAAGTTCAATATTATATAAGTTAAAGGTGTACAATATAGTGTTTCACAATTTTTAAGGGAGTTGAAAAGTGTCAGACATGACTGAGTGTGACTGAACAATGACAAAATACTCCACTTAAAATTATTATAAAATATTGACTCTGTTCCCTGTGTTGTAGAATATCACTTATGTGTGGAATCTAAAAAAACACAAAAAAGTAGTTAACATAACAAAAAGAAGCAGACTTGTAGATATCAAGAACAAACCACTAGGATTTCTTGAAGAGAAGAATTGTTTCTTATTCACATTTGCTTTCTGGTACCTGATAAGTGGCTAGCATAAAGCAGGAATTTAACAAATATTTTTAAATAAAAGCATAAATGAAGGGAACTAAATTATTCAGTAAGGAGATCTGTGTTTTAAAGCATGCACTACATTATACAAAAGGACAAGAAGGTACTAAAGCACTAGGATTACAGAGTTTATACAAGTTGTTATTATAATAATAATTAGTGTTAAGCACATTATTTGTAACAGAATCTATAATATAAACCCACAACCAGTTTGGTTAATTTAAATCATACAGATAAATGGGAGGACAAATGAGTATTTGAAGAAACAAGAAAAGTGATTGGTGAGTGATGTGAGCAGAAGGCTTGTACACAGTATAAGAAATATGTATTTACATTATCAAATAATCTTCTGGAAACATGTCATGAAAATGTTTCCCTTATGAATCTAAGTAACTGATCGTTAAGCTGTAACACTCTAACTGAGCTCCATATGTATCACTTTTCAGCACTGATATACATCTATGCCTGATGTAATTCATGAAAACCATGCAATTAAGGTACAGACCAAGACCTGAAAGTGTGTAAGTACTCATCGAAAGAAAGATGAAAGTGACCAAATCACACTGTATCGCAGAATGTACTTCCCAGCATTTTTCAAATCTTAACATCTCATTTCTAAATTATATAGGTGGGTGCATAAAATGCATAGCCTTGTCATGAGTTTGTCACCTCAGATGAAATCAAATGCTGCTGCTGTCACTGATTCTTTCTGGTGCTCTCTCTGTTCTGGTCTCATAATACATTTTCTCAGGTGCAATGCATCCTTTCACATTAGACCACGGGCTAGAAGTATCAAAGTGTCTAAAAGATTATTGTCGGCATTGATCAATATTATCATGTGCTGTATCTGAATTCAAATAATCCCAACATAGACCAAAATATTCATTTCTAATCCCACATTTTTTCCTTAACAAAATGCATCAAAGATTTTGGAAATGACATAAAACACTACCATGAGTTTATGGTGGGTTGGCTACAAAGAGCTCCACAGGACTTCTATTTCTGCCAACTTGGGGAAAATCCATCCTCCCTAGTTTTATCCACGTACAAGGGGAAAAAAACATGATCTCACCTAGTTCTATTGACTTACAAAGAAAACACCACAGCCATAACACAATAAAGAAAAAGAAGATGCTAAAAGCTGAAACGAAGGCAGCAGAATTTAAGGACCTCAGGACGGAAGACAACATGGCAGTGAGTACCCTGGGTTTCATTAGTGTCTCCTCGTATATCCCACCTCGGACACTAAGCTCTCAACTCAGAACTACTAACAGGCATGGCTTTTTAAAAAAAATTTCAAAGAAAACCTGTTTATATCGCACTGTTTTCTACATACATTTACTAGAAACAACATATGTATATTCATGTTTGAAGAAGAGCTCTCACTCAGAAAACATCACCAAAGAACATGGAAGTCAGCTCTTTACCTTCTACATAAGAAACAATCAAAAACAAGTTTCTGTATAGACTAGTGGTTCCCAAACTCTGGTTTTAATCACAATCTCTTAGAGGACTGGTTGAAATAAATTTCTGGAATTAACCCCTCCAAAGTTTTAACTCAGTAGATCTGGAGTGAGATCCAAGAACTTATTCTTCTGAAAAGTTAATACCAGCATAACACCAAAAGTAATACCAGTGTAACTTATCTGAATCATGCAATGGCCAACATAATGGTAATGTTAATATTCCCATAATTAAGCCACAATCTCAGCTACAAATATTCTGCTAATGGATAACTATATTCTATGTGTATTATACCAGGAAGACATACTCCTAGTCTAAGTGGATAATATTGTTTGCCTGGAAGGGAGGGAATATTTTCACTATCACCTTGAGAAGAGGTAGGTTTGGGAGCAGGAAATGGGCATATAGAAGGCAAGCCTTAGAATACATATAAAATATGGTGAGGGACTTTCCTGGTGGCTCAGATGGTAAAGAATCTGCCTGCAATGCAGGAAATCCAAGTTCAACCCCTGGGTAGGGAAGATCGGGAATGGCAACACCTCCAGCATTCTCTCCTGGAAAATCCCATGGACAGAGAAGCCTGGCAGGCTATAGTCCATGGGGTCACAGAGAGTCAGACACGACTGAGGTGACTTAGCATGCATGAATGGTGAGCCAGAGAGATTCCCCCCGCTTGGGTACCATGGCTGTTGGAGTCTGAATACAAGAAGTATAGAGATGAAGCCCTAAAGTCATGGAAGTTGGTCTTTAAAAGCTTAGGGAGTGGCACCACATTCTGGAGTTAGATAGTTGATTCCTATGTAGAAAAAAGAGGACACTGTTTTTTTATCTGTGGAATAACAGTAATACATAGCTGATCCTGTGTCTCAGCCCTTCTGAGACAATCAGAAACCAGGGAAGTAATTTATATGCAAGCTGAAATGTGTGGACATTAAAGATCCCATAATGTGGGGAGTTTGGAGGCACTCTTAACCAAGATTAGCACTAGAGATGATCTATCCTCAAAGAACCATATAGTCTCTGCAGGAATATAGATCATCTAGGCTTAATAACATCAGTGATTCCATATTAATTTCACAACAGGGCAGGGCTAAATGCAAAAGTCACACCACGTGGCAATAGATTTTTATGGCAGTAGACTGATAAGACCCCAGAGCTCTTTTCTGTTGATGCCAAAATGTGAACCACTTTGAGGATGTGGAAGATTCTGAAGTTCTTGGGCAAATTAAGGGGAAGGGGAACCCCAAGAGGGAAATTCTAGGTTTCCTGATAAAGAAGAAAGTTGGGTACTGAAGTGATTAGTTGAAAAAATTAAGGAGATGTGACCAAAGAGGTCTTCTGAATTAGTGGAGCATTTCATACCAATTACATGGTAGTTGTTAAATTCCCTGTGGTTGGTTGGCTCATTGGTTAAATCATGACACTAGGAAATAGTGGAATGGAAATTTAATTCTGCACTTGAATAGCCCAGCTATGCTCATTATCACCGACCCTGGATTCCTCCTAACACTGGCCAGGCCTTTTAAAAAAAGATGGTGATAATCCAACTTAAGAACTTGAAGAGTTTATGGCAGATGAGCACAAATTCATTACTGTAGCTGAATAAATAGTCCCAAAATGCACCTGATGTTAGTGGGCAATTACATTATCTTGGCATTCCAAAAAAAAAAAAAAAGTAGAATTCCAAATTGACAGAAATGCCATTTGACTCTTACAGAGATCCTTGAAACTCATTCAACAAATATAATATCTACCAGATACCACTACGTGTGTATGTTTAGTTGTATCCAGCTCTGCTACCCCATGGACTGTAGCCTTCCAGGTGCCTCTGTCCATGGGATTTTCCAGGCAAGAACACTGGAGTGGTTTGCCTTTCCCTTCTCCAGGGGATCTTCCTGACCCAGGAATCAAACCCAGTTCTCCTGCATTGCAGGTGGATTCTTTACTCTCTGAGCCGCCAGGGAAACCCCAGATAACACTATGCAAGTCCGCCTTATGAAGTGATTGTACTACTTTGTTCCAATCAACAGTAAAGGAGAATTCCAGTTGCTCCATATAAGAATCAACAATCAGTGTTTTCCATCTATTAAACTGAAGCAAATTTGGTTGTATGGTGATATCTCATTCTGGTCTTGATTTTCATTTTCCTAATGGCTGATGAAGTTAATGACCTTTTCATGTGTTTCCACATCTTCTCCCACTATGTAGGTTACCTTTTCCCTCCTCTAATAGTATTCTTTTATGCACAAGTTTTAATTTCAATACTGTCAAATATTAATACATGGATTTTTTCCTTTTTTGTTTCATGTGTCCTGTTAAATATTTGTCTATCCCAAGGTGAACAACATTTAACTCTGAAAATTTCATAGCTTTATCAATCACAATTGGATTTTTGAGTCATTGCTATTTTAAATAAAACTTTGTGTATGGCATGGAGTGAGTCAAGGTTCATTTTTTTCCCATATGTATATTCAATTGACCCAGTACAGTTTATTGAAACTACTATTATATGCCCCACTGGATCACAGTAATTTCTTCACTTAAATCAGTAAATTATTTAGATGTGACTACTTCTAGAGTATTTTTTCCATTTGTCTGTCTTTGCACAATATCAGACTGCTAAATACTATGATTTTATAATATCTGCAATCTCATAGTCTAACTCCTCTCAGTTTGTGTTTAAGAGGCTGTTGGCTATTACAGGTGCTTTGCATTCTCATATAAATTAGTGCTAGCTTGTCAATTTCCACCAAAATTAAAGCTGGAAATTAAATTGAGATTACATTGAATCTATTGGTCAATTTACATAAAATTGAAACATCAGCAATATAATCCAATTTAATAATCCAATCCATGAACATGGGATACTTCTCTATTTAGATGTTATTCATTTCTCTTGGCAATATTTCTATAATCTTCATTGTAAAGGCTTTCACAATCTTTGTTCAAATTATCCTTAGGTATTTATTTCTTTCATGTCATAACTTTAATTTTTTAAAATTTGATGCTAGCATATAACAATAAAATTAATTTTTATATATTGACCTTTATCCAGCTGCTTTGAAAAGTTTACCTACACATTCTAATTCTTTATATTCTTTTGGATTTCCTCTGTACAGCATCGTACAATCTATGACTATTGAGTAACAGTTTCATTTTGCTCTTTCCAATAATTTTTATCTTTTATATCTTTCTTTTTCTTGCCCTATTTCACTGGGCTAAGACTTCTAAGAATGATGTTAAAAAGACTGGTAACACAAGGATGGGGGCCTCCTTGTTATGTCCCTGAACTCATATAGATTGTGCTCAATATTTCATCATTTAGTATAACATTTACTATAGCTTTTTTTGGTAGATACATTTTAATATATCAAGAAAGTTACCTTTCACATTTTCTGGAAACTTACTTTCAATAGAAACTAAGCAAAACAATTTAAAGTAACTACTTTAGGAGTAAAAGTCTAAAAACAAAGTCTAAAATAAGAGTAATAAATACGGAAATTGGTAAATTGGCAGACATGTGGGTAAACATAAATTCTTAATTTAATTCAAATTTAAAATAATATCTGATTTTGGGGGGTTTAAATAAATATAGATAGGAAAATGCAGACACTTAATTTGAAAACTTGCTGTTTTTAACTACAGGAAACAAAAAATTAACAAATATTCATATTCTCTCTCTCCCCACAACCCAGAAAAATCAACCATCTCTAAAATTCAAGTAAATAATACCACAATCCAAGCATAGCCACAAACATTTCTAATGGTGCAACAGAGAAGGACAGGATATCTACAGCATCCCAAGACTCTTCAGCAAATATTCACTTCTTAAAAGAGAAATTCTCTGTAACAAAACTGATGTGAGAAGGGCTGAGATGTAACAGAACTCTAACTTCTCAGTAATGAAGAAAGAAGTTGCAGAAAGTGCCCAGGGGAGCCACAGTGAGCAGCTTTCAGAAAAGACTCCTTTAAAAGTGAGTCATCACTTGGGCAGGCAACAGTCCCTTAATGATGGTTGCCTCTGAGGCAGCCTGTGAAACTTGGCAAGAGTCACACGAGAAGTCTGAGCCAGACTACTCTGAGGTTCAGAGGTATCCCCTCTATACAGAAGCATCAAACTCTGTGGAAACAAGAAGCTACAGCTACAGGAGAGCCTCTGAACTTACCTACAAAACAGAAATAGAGTTGCTGCTGCTGCTGCTGCTAAGTCACTTCAGTCGTGTCCGACTCTGTGCGACCCCATAGATGGCAGCCCACCAGGCTCCCCCGTCCCTGGGATCCTCCAGGCAAGAACACTGGAGTGGGTTGCCATTTCCTTCTCCAATGCATGAAAGTGAAAAGTGAAAGTGAAGTCGCTCAGTTGTGCCCGACTGGTCTTGACCCCATGGACTGTAGCCCACCAGGCTCCTCCGCCCATGGGATTTTCCAGGCAAGAGTACTGGAGTGGGTTGCCATTGCCACTCCAGTACTCTTACTTAATAGAGTTACAGATGTAAAAAAACAAACTTATGGTAACCAGGGCGTAAGGGATAAACTGGAAGATTGAAATTGACATATACACACTATTACATATAAAACAGATAACTAAGAAGAACCTACTGTATAGGATAGGGAACTACTCATCACTCTGTAATGGCCTTTATGGGAAAAGAATTTTAAAGAGTGGATACATGTGTATATATAACAGATTCACTATGCTGTATACCTGAAACTAACACCACACTGTAAATCAACTATATTCCAATTAAAAAAAAATTTTAAAGGACCTCTGAGCTGAGAGGCTTGGAAAACTTCCTGGGCCTCTCCCTCCACCATCTCTACAAAACCTTCCTGCTACTACTCTAAGAAAACTCAATTCTATCACCTTAGAATAACAACAAAAATATGTTTGATAACATATAATCAGGGCTTCCCTAGTGGTTCAGTGGTACATTGACTCTGCCTGTCAATGTAGACTCAGGTTTGATCCCTGGATCAGAAGGATCCCCGGGGTCAGAAGGATCCCCTGGAGAAGGAAATGGCAACCCCCTCTAGTATTCTTGCTTGGGAAATCCCATGGACAGAGTAACCTGGCAAGCTACATAGCCAATGCGGGTCACAAAAAGTTGGATGTGACTTAGCAACTAACCAACAACATTATCAGAAAAAAGGAGAAATGAACAGCATAACCATTTTACAGATGATGAAAATTCACCAGGAAAATATATTTGCAAAACAGATAAAAAGTATAAAATAAGATTCTGCTTTCATCTCTGACATGTAAGGAATTTGGAAACAAGATTTCTATCCCTATAGGAAAAACTTTATTAAACTGAAAATCAAAGACATTTCTCTATCAGAGAACTGAGGTTTCAGGCCATTTCACCAGGCTGAAATCTGGAGAGGCAGGTGCATCCAGAGAACTATAGCTCCTGAGACATGCTTACCTGGAGCAGAAGCTCTGGGATGTCATGACCTGGTATGAATGAACTTTAAATAAAAATAATTTTGACAAATTGCTGAAGACTAGGTGTGGAACGTTTGAGAGTGAGAAATGTCTGAGACCCACAGTCATTGGGGAACCCCCTCACACTGATAAATTAAGATTTGTTATATAAATATCATTAAATACAAAAATCTTAGAGTAAAAAGTTTAATTGGGGTCTAAAGATTACTTTTAGAGCTTTGAGTATAAGAACACTTGATAACAGTTTTTTACTATAAAATAGTCCATATGAAGTTGAAAATTAATTTTAAAATATGACTCTACATTACCATAACAGTTATAAAAATCAGTTTATTATAACTAATAATTCGGAAAATAGCTAATTTTAATAAGAATAAGGAAAATTAATACTTATAATATTATAGCAATACTATCACCATCACAGTAAAGAAAACAGACACTAAAATGACTTGAGAATAAAGCCTTTATTTGTATCTGAGAATAAAGGCTTTATTTGTTTAAAAGACTAGCCTTTTAAATACTTTAATTTTTAAGACAAAACCTTACTAAATATTGTTAAAATTTTAAATGATTTTTTTGTTATTAAATATTATAAAAATATTAAGAGAATGATACAAACTAGCAAAATAGGCATAGACTCTCTACTTGAGAAATTATAAAATAACAATGAAAGAAATCAAAGATCTAAATAAATGGAGAGATAGTCTATTTTATGGTTTGGAAAAGTTCATATTATTAAAATATCAGTTACTCCCAATTTGATAAACAGATTAAATATAATCAAAATCAAAATCCCAGCATGCCCTTTTTATAAATGTTCATAAATAGATTCTAAAATCTACCAGGAAAGGCAAAAGTACTAGGAGAGCCAACACAGTTTTAAAAGGAAGAACAAGTTGGTGGAGTAACCATAACTCAATTTCAAAAGTAGACATGGTTAATTAATCAATATAACATGTATCACTGAAAGTATAAGCAAGCATATCAATGTAATAGAATAGAAAACCCAGAAATAGATCCACACAAATATACTCACTGATTTTTGACAAAGATGCAAAAGCAGTTTAACTGAGAAAGGATGTTTTTGGTTTCAGCAAATGGTTTTGCCAATTGGATACTCACATACAAAGGGAAAAAATGAGGCTCAACACAGACCTCACAGCTTAAAATTAACTCCAGATGATTATAGACTTAAAAGGAACACACAAACTATAACACACCCAGAAAAAAACAGGAGGAAACCTGAATGACCTTGGGTTTATTGAGTTTTCAGATACAACATATCACAGACATGAACCATTGAAAGGAAGAAAATAATCAGACCATATTAAAATTTAAAACTTTTGCTCTATGAAAAAAATTACTAAGAAATTAGAAGGTAAGTCTCAGACTGCAGAAAATATTTGCAAATCACTCATTTGACAAAGGATTTATATCCAGATATGCAAAGAACTCTTTAGTTCAGCTTAGTTCAGTCTCTCAGTTGTGTCTGACTCTTGGCAACCGCATGGACTGCAGCACGCCAGGCCTCCCTGTCCATCACCAACTCCCAGAGTTTACTCAAATTCATGTCCATGACAGAGAACGAAATGGCAACGCACTCCAGTATTCTTGCCTGGAGAATCCCGCGGACAGAGGAGCCTGGTGGGCTGCTGTCCATAGGGTAGCACAGAGTCGGACATGACGGAAGTGACTTAGCATGCATGCATGCATTAGAGAAGGAAATGGCAACCCACCACAGTATTCTTGCCTGGAGAATCCCAGGAACAGAGGAGCATGGTGGGCTGCCGTCTGTGGGGTTGCACAAAGTCGGACACGACTGAAACAATACAGCAGCAGCAGCATGGCCACTGAGTTGGTGATTCCATACAACCATCTCATCCTTTGTTGTCCCCTTCTCTCCTGCCTTCAATCTTTCCCAGCATCGGGGTCTTTTCAACTGAGTCGGGGCTTCGCACCAGGTGGCCAAAGTATTAGAGTTTCAGCTTCAACATCAATTCTTCCAAAGAACATTCAGGACTAATCTCCCTTAGGATGGACTGGTTGGATCTCCTTGTAGTCCGAGCATCTTCTGCAACACCACAGTTCAAAAGCATCAATTCTTCAGCGCTCAGCTTTCTTCACAGTCTAACTCTCACATCCATACATGACCACTGGAAAAATCATAGCCTTGACTAGATGGACCATTGTTGGCAAAGTAATATCTCTGCTTTTTAATATACTGTCTAGGTTGGTCATAGCTTTTCTTCCAAGGAGTAAGTGACTTTTTATTTCATGGCTACAGTCACTATCTGCAGTGATTTTGGAGCCCCCCAAAATAAAGTCTGACACTGTTTCACTGTTTCCCCATCTGTTTGCCATGAAGTGAGGGGCCAGATGCCATGATCTTAGTTTTCTGAATGTTGAGCTTTAAGCCAACTTTTTCACTCTCCTCTTTCACTTTCATCAAGAGGCTTTTTAGTTCCTCTTCATTTTCTACAATAAGACTGGTGTCATCTGCATATCTGAGGTTATTGATATTTTTCCCAGCAATCTTGATTCCAGCTTGTGCTTCCTCCAGCCCAGCATTTACATGATGTCCTCTGCATATAAGTTAAATAACCACAGTGACATTATACAGCCTTGACGTACACCTTTTCCTATTTAGAACCCATCTGTTGTTTCATGTCCAGTTCTAACTGTTGCTTCCTGACCTGCAAACAGGTTTCACAAGAGGCAGGTCAGGTGGTCTGGTATTCCCATCTCTTTCAGAATTTTCCACAGTTTATTGTGATCCGCACAGTCAAAGGCTTTGGCATAGTCAATAAAGCAGAAATAGATGTTTTTCTGGAACTCTCTTGCTTTTTCCATGATCCAGCAGACGTTGGCAACTTGATCTCTGGTTCCTCTGCCTTTTCTAAATTCAGCTTGAACATCTGGAAATTCACAATTCACATACTGTTGAAGCTTGGCTTGGAGAATTTTGAGCATTACTTTACTAGCATGTGAGATGAGTGCAATTGTGCGGTAGTTTGAACATTCTTTGGCATTGCCTTTCTTTGGGATTGGAATGAAAACTGACCTTTTCCAGTCCTGTGGCCACTGCTGAGTTTTCCAAATTTGCTGGCATATTGAGTGCAGCACTTTCACAGCATCATCTTTTAGGGTTTGAAATAGGTCAACTGGAATTCCATCACCGCCACTAGCTTTGTTCATAGTGATGCTTCCTAAGGCCCACTTGACTTCACATTCCAGGATGTCTGGCTCTAGGTGAGTGATCACACCATTGTGATTATCTGGGTCATGAAGATCTTTTTTGTATAGTTCTTCTGTGTATTCTTGCACCTCTTTTTAATAAATTCTGCTTCTGTTAGGTCCATACAATTTCTGTCCTTTATTGAGCCCAACTTTGCATGAAATGTTCCCTTTGTATCTCTACTTTTCTTGAAGAACTCTTAAAACTGAACAACTAGAAATGATCTCCCAAACCAGAATAAAGATATGAACAGACACCTCACCAAAGAAGATATATAAATGACAAGTAAGCATGTGAAGACACCCAACATAATTTGTTATTCACTTCTGTTCAGTTCAGCCGCTCAGTTGTGTCCAACTCTTTGCAACCCTATGAATCGCAGCACACCAAGCCTCCCTGTCCATCACCAACTCCCGGAGTTCACTCAAACTCGTCCACTGAGTGGGTGATGCCATCCAGCCATCTCATCCTCTGTCGTCCCCTTCTCCTTCTGCCCCCAATCCCTCCCAGCATCAGGGTATTTTCCAATGAGTCAACTCTTCGCATGAGGTGGCCAAAGTACTGGAGTTTCAGCTTCAGCATTAGTCCTTCCAATGAACACGCAGGACTCATCTCCTTTAGGATGGACTGGTTGGATCTCCTTGCAGTCCAAGGGACTCTCAAGAGTCTTCTCCAACACCACAGTTCAAAAGAATCAATTCTTTGGTGCTCAGCTTTCTTCACAGTCCAACCCTCACATCCATACACGACTACTGGAAAAACCATAGCCTTGACTAGATGGACATTTGTGGCAACATAATGTCTCTGCTTTTGAATATGCTATCTAGGTTGGTCATAACTTTCTTCCAAGGAGCAAGCATCTTTTAATTTAATGGCTGCAATCACCATCAGCAGTGACTTTGGAGTCCAAAAAAATAAAGTCTGACACTGTTTCCACTGTTTCCCCATCTATTTCCCATGAAGTGATCAGACCAGATGCCATGATCTTAGTTTTCTGAACGTGAGCTTTAAGCCAACTTTTTCACTTTCCTCTTTCACTTTCAAGAGGCTTTTTAGGTCCTCTTCACTTTCTGCCATAAGGGAGGTGTCATCTGCATACCTGAGGTTATTGATATTTCTCCTGGCAATCTTGATTCCAGCTTGTGCTTCTTCCTGCCCAGCATTTCTCATGATGTACTCTGCATACAAGTTAAATTAGCAGGGTGACAATATACAGCCTTGATGAACTCCTTTTCCTATTTGGAACCAGTCTGTTGTTCCATGTCCAGTTCTAACTGTTGCTTCCTGACCTGCATACAGGTTTCTCAAGAGGCAGGTCAGGTAGTCTGGTATTTCCATCTGTTTCAGAATTTTCTACAGTTTATTGTGATCCACACAGTCAAAGGCTTTAGCTTAGTCAATAAAGCAGAAATAGATGTTTTTCTGGAACTCTCTTGCTTTTTTGATGATCCAGCAGATGTTGGCAATTTAATCTCTGGTTCCTCTGCCTTTTCTAAAACCAGCTTGAACATCTGGAAGTTCACAGTTCACATACTGCTGAAGCCTGGCTTGGAGAATTTTGAGCATTACTTTACTAGTGTGTGAGATGAATGCAATTGTGTGGTAGTCTGAGCATTCTTTGGCATTGCTTTTCTAGAAAACATAAATCAAAATGACAATGAAACATCACTAGACACCTATTAGAATGACTAAAATCCGAAACATTGACAATTCCAAAGGCTAGCAAGGAAATCGAGCAGCAGGAACGTCCCTCACTGCTCAAGAGAATGCAAAATGATATAGCCAGTTTAGAGGAAGCTTGATGGTTCTTATAAAATTTATCATAAACTTAAATATTCATGCTCTTAAGTATTTACCCAATTGACTTGGTAACTTATTTCTACATGGATTCATGTTGATATATATTTCAAAACCAATACAATATTAAGTTAAAAAATAAAATAAAAAAACCCAGCAAGCAAATTTTTAAAGCAGTTTTATTTGTAATCACAAAAAACCTTCAACTATCTTGATGTACTCAATAGGCAAATACTAAAACAAACTTTGATGCATTGATGCATAAATAAATTTGGTACATTGATTCCATGGACTACTCTTAAGGAAGCAAAATCAGTGAGCTATTAACCTACACAAGCAAGGATGAATCCTAAGCATGCATTGTTAAGTAAAAGAAGCCAGCCTGAAAATGCTACATACTATATGAATCCAGCTAAATGTCATTCTGAAAAAGGCAAAATATGGCTACCCATTCCAGTATTCTTGGGCTTCTCTGGTGGCTCAGACAGCAAAGAATCTGCCTGCAATGCAGGAGACCTAGGTTCAATCACTGGGTTGGGAAGACCCCCTGGAGAAGGGCACGGCAACCCTCTCCAGTATGCTTGCCTGGAGAATCCTCATGGACAGAGGACCCTGATGGTCTACAGTTCATGGCTTTGCAAGGAGTCAGACACAACTGAGCGACTAAGCACAGCACATAGCTATAGTAAGATCAGTGCTTGCTAGAGGCTCAGGGGCAGAGGAAGGTAGCATGAGCAAAGCACAGGAGACTAATTAGTTTTTAGCATGGTAAGTCTATTCTGTATGGTATTATAATTTGAATATATAACATGATGCCTTTGTTACAAGCCATAGAATTTTAAGGCACAAAGAGTGAACTTTACCTTATGCAAATTTTTTAATAATATTTTAGAAGTTTCAGGGATCCTAGGATAAAGCCAGTTACACAGGCTCCAAACAAAAGGTTTTCAACTTCCAAGAGAACAGGGAATATTATTTAAATGAGTCTTTCTTGAAGAACTATTAAGAGACAAATTCAACCTGCTTCACCCAGAAAAATGAGTGAAGAAAGATCAACAAAAGGACTAGTGAATCAAAACTTCAGTACAAATATAAAATAGAAGAAGTGATCTCAGAAATAATTATCTAGTTCCTGATTTTAAAAAGAATGTTCATATTTGCCTTCATTACCTCTGCATCCTATGGCTTATTGGCAGTGTCTTTTATTAGGTGAGAAAATTTTCTATTCCTAATTCACAATGATTTTTTATATCATTAATTGATTCTGTGTTTTTTCTGTATATATTATTATTTTTATGTCTTTTCTTCTTTAATCCCTTTCTTGCTGTCCTGAGCTAACTCCTACATAGCTATAGTATTTTAGGTAACTTTTTACATTGCTGCTTTAAGTATATACCCAATTTTTAAGAATATTTAAATCCACCTGTAGCATTGGAAATGTTTTCCTACATTCTATTCTTAGAATAATTGAAGAGATATTGAAGCTTTCAGAAAATTGAGTCTGTTAATATTTTGATATATAAATTTTAACCACTGTTCAATTTTTAATGGTTATAAATATATGCAGATCATTTTTAACTCAGATTTGATCAATTTTATTTTTAAAATATTTCCTGTTTTATTCTGTTATTGATTTAGTGCCATTGCTGCTGCTGCTAAGTCACTTAAGTCATGTCCGACTCTGTGCGACCCCAGAGACGGCAGCCCACCAGGCTCCCCCGTCCCTGGGATTCTCCAGGAAAGAACACTGGAGTGGGTTGCCATTTCCTTCTCCAATGCAGGAAAGTGAAAAGTGAAAGTGAAAGTGAAATAGTATCGGACTCTTAGCGACCCCATGGACTGTAGCCCACCAGGCTCCTCCGTCCATGGGATTTTCCAGGCAAGAGTGCTGGAGTAGGGTGCCATTGCCTTCTCCGTTAGTGCCATTAAGTGACTTTTATTGTTTTCTTTTTATATATGAATCTATGAGTCATATTCTCTGCTTCATTTCTAACAGTATTTTATAGCTTTGAACTTTTTAAGTTGATAAATAGTGGTCTCTCTGTAGAAAATCATAGCATAGAAATATAATGTGTAAATTGTAGAAGGAAAATAAATAGAATGAAAAAAGTCTATCCAAAAGAAAGCGAGGAAGAAGAAAAACAGAATCCAAGATAAAGTGAGACAAGTAGAAATCAAAAAATAGGATACAAAAATAAAAGCAAGTATGTAGTTATAAAAATAAATATGAATATATGAAGCTCACAAAGCTAAGAGTTGAACTCGGGATACAACAACAACAAAAAAAAAAACACAATGAATTCTTGTAACAGGAAGTCTATGTTTATAAATCGAATGCCTACTAACTTGTTGCAATGTTTATTAAATAAGGCATTTGTGCTTGCCTGACTGGAACATTCTCCTTTCAAACAAAGGAAAAATAAAAATATCATGAACAGCCCCATCTTCCCACAAAAAAAGAACAAACCCAAAGCATATAGAAGGACATAAAGATAAAAGCAAT
The DNA here is from genome assembly GCF_002263795.3 of Bos taurus. Taxonomy (NCBI): domain Eukaryota; kingdom Metazoa; phylum Chordata; class Mammalia; order Artiodactyla; family Bovidae; genus Bos; species Bos taurus. The sequence continues at coordinate 16,351,661 of NC_037347.1, forward strand.
ATTAATATTAATGGAATATAAAACAATGATATAAAAGACTTTTTAAAAAGTAGATATTATACTCTAAAATTACTAATAAAACAAACAAAACCCTGATGAGAGTTACCAATAAAAAAAAGAGAAGGCACAAATTAACATTTGGAATAAAAGAGGTAAATTATATATAAAGTAAAAATTTTAATATAAGCAATCTGTTAATATAATAGATAAGTAAACATGAAAATATAGATGTCAAATTCCAAAAACTTTTTAAAACTGGCTCAAGAAGACTTCTGCTATTTATGTAAACATTACATAATTTGAATAAGAGGTTAAAAACAGTCTCTACAAAGAAAACCCCAGACCCAGACAGTCCAATTAGTGAGTTCCTAGAAACTATCAAAGATAGAAAACTTCAACTTACAAAACTTTTCTAGAGTTTTATTTAAAAAAAAAAAGAGGCACAACTCGTGAAATTGTTTATGAAACTAGTGTAAATAGATACCACAACCCGACAAGTATCGGAAAACAAGAGACTAACCTCATTCATGAACACACATTCAAAACCATAAACAAAATAAGCTAAACTTTAATTATATTAAAGATATAATAAATCATAGGCAAGTTTGTTTTAAATATAGGAATGCAAAGTTGGCTAACTTTTTAAAATTAATTTATTTATTTTAATTGGAGTCTAATTACTTTACAATATTGTAATGGTTTTTGCCATACATTGACATGAATCAGCCATTGGTGTACATGTGTTCCCCATCCTGAACCCCCCTCCCACATCCCTCCCCATCCCATCACTTAGGGTCATCCCAGTACACCAGCCCTGAGCACCCTGTATCATGCATCAAACCTAGACTGGCAATCTGTTTCACATATGGTAATATAAATGTTTCAAATCATCCCATCTTTGCTTTCTCCCACAGAGTCCAAAAGTTTGTTTGTTACATTTGTGTCTCTTTTGCTGTCTTGCATATAAGGTCATCGTTACCATCTTTCTAAATTCCATATATATGCATTAATATACTGTATTGGTGTTTTTCTTTCTGACTTACTTCACTCTGTAATAGGCTCCAGTTTCATCCACCTCATTAGAACTGATTCAAATGTATTCTTTTTAATAGGTGGGTAATATTCCATTGTGTATATGTACCACAGCTTCCTTATCCATTCATCAGCCAATGGACATCTAGGTTGCTTCCATGTCCTGGCCATTGCAAACAGTGCTGTGATGAATATTGGGGTACACGTGTCTCTTTCTCAATTCTGGTTTCCTCGGTGTTTATGCCCAGCAGTGGGATTGCTGGGTCGTATGGCAGTTCTATTCCCAGTTTTTTAAGGAATCTCCACACTGTTCTCCATAGTGGCTGTACTAGTTTGCATTCCCACCAACTGTGTAAGAGGGTTCCCTTTTCTCTGCACCCTCTCCAGCATTTATTGCTTGTAGACTTTTTAATAGCAGCCATTCTGACCATTGTGAGATGGTACCTCATTGTGGTTTTGATGTGCACTTCTCTGATAATGAGTGATGTTGAGCATCTTTTCATGTGTTTTTTAGCCATCTGTATGTCTTATTTGCAGAAATGTCTGCTTAGTTTTTTGGCCCATTTTTTGATTGGGTCGTTTATTTTTCTGGAATTGAGCTGCAGGAGTTTCTTGTATATTTTTGAAATTAATTCTTTGTCAGTTGCTTCATTTGCTATTATTTCCTCCCATTCTGAAGGGTGTTTTTTAATCTTGCTTATAGTTTCCTTCATTGTGCAAAAGCTTTTAAGTTTAATTAGGTCCCACTTATTTTTGCTTTTATTTCCATTACTCTGGGAGGTGGGTCATAGAGGATCCTGATGTGATTTATGTCAGAGAGTGTTTTGCCTATGTTTTCCTCTAGGAGTTTTATAGTTTCTGGTCTTACATTTAGATCTTTAATCCATTTTGAGTTTATTTTTGTGTATGGTGTTAGAAAGTGTTCTAGTTTCATTCTCTTACAAGTGGTTGACCAGTTTTCCCAGCACCACTTGAAGAGATTGTCTTGTCTCCATTCTATATTCTTGCCTCTTTTGTCAAAAATAAGGTGTCCATAGGTGCGGGGATTTATCTCTGGGCTTTCTATTTTGTTCTATTGATCTATATTTCTGTTTTTGTGCCAGTACCATACCGTCTTGATGACTGCAGCTTTGTAGTATAGTCTGAAGTCAGACAGGTTGACTCCTCCAGTTCCATTCTTCTTTCTCAAGATAGCTTTGGCTATTTGAGGTTTTTTGTATTTCCATACAAATTGTGAAATTATTTGTTCTAGTTCTCTGAAAAAATACCATTGGTAGCTTGATAGGGATTGCATTGAATCTATAGATTGCTTTGGATAGTATACTCATTTTCACTCTATTGATTCTTCCGATCCATGAACATAGTATATTCCTCCATCTATTTGTCATCTTTGAATTCTTTCATCAGTGTTTTATAGTTTTCTATATATAAGTCTTTTGTTTCTTTAGGTAGATTTACTCCTAAGTATTTTATTATTTTTGTTGCAATGATGAATGGAATTGTTTCCTTAATCTCTCTTTCTCTTTTCTCATTGTTAGTGTATAGGAATGCAAGGGGTTTCTGTATGTTAATTTTGTATCCTGCAATTTTACTGTATTCATTGGTTAGCTCTAGTAATTTTCTGGTGAAGTCTTCAGGGTTTTCTATGTAGAGGATCATGTCATCTGCAAACAGTGAGAGTTTTACTTCTTCTTTTCCAATCTGGATTCCTTTTATTTATTTTTCTTCTCTGATTGTTGTGCTAAAACTTCCAAAACTATGATGCATAGTAGTGGGGAGAGTGGCCACCCTCCTCTTGTTCCTGACTTTAGGGAAAGTGCTTTCAATTTTTCACCACCAAGGATAATGTTTATTTAATTTACTACATTAATGGATTAAAGGAAAGAACAATAGAATGTTATCAATAATGAAGGAAAATACTCATAATTCATTATCCTTTTGTGATAAACAGTTTATCACATAAGCAAAATGAACAACAAAAAAATCAAGCTAGTTAAAGAATAGAACTCTCTTATCTGATAAAATGATAATGCAGTATTTTTAAAATGTACAGTAGACAAAAATATGACTAGATATGTGGTCAGGGGCTTTATCTCATGTGTTAGATGAAGAAATTTGAAGGGAATATTTTGGGGAGAGCTAAAGGATTTCAAGCAGATTCTCTGTCCGTTTTGAAAAGATATATCTATGGGATATGCAAGAAGGAAACTATAGATAATGGTCTACAATCTAGTGGTTTCTAGTGTATAACTAAAATACAGAGGAATTAGTTTGGAAAGGAAGGGAGCAATATAAGAGATATTGAAGTAAAGCCAAGTAAAAGATATGTTAATCTGAAACCTCCCAATTTATCTTAATCAGTTCAGTCGCTCAGTTGTGTCTGACTATTTGTGACCTCATGGACTGCAGCACACCAGGCCTCCCTGTCCATCACCAACTTCTGGAGTTTACCCAAACTCATGTCCATTAATTTATCCTATACACATTAATATATATAAAATAGATCATCAGCAAAGACCTACTGTACAGCACAGGGAACTCTACTCAATATTCTGTAATAACATATATGGGAAAAGAATCTGGAAAAAATAAACAGACATGTATGACTGAATCACTTTGCTGTATACCTGAAACTAACACAACATTGTAAATCAATTATACCCCAATATAAAATAAAAATTAGATAAAAAACAATGTAGAAGACTTGTAAAACATTGCCTGTGAAGGGAGGAAAAGCAGAAATAGTTAATATGTTTAACATTAGCGATTGAATGGTCGGGGGATGTGTCAGTCTCACTACCTGGAGGTGGGACATAGAACTACCGTATAAGCAGCTGGGTGGGCAAGTGTACAGCTCAGCAGAACTGTGAGTGGTAACAGTAAGTGTACTGCTTGAAGCCATTCATTTAGAGAAGGTCGTCCAAAGACAAATTACAGAGGTATATTTAAATAAAAAACAAAATAAGGAGCACAAAAAGGAACTAAAAATGAACAGCAAAGGAAATCAGAGGAGAACTAGAGGAGACTCATTATTAAAGGTTTTAGGAAGAAACTGTTCAACCATATAAAATACTACAAAACCATAATTCCCTTTTGTTGCCTCCTTTTCACCAATCGTAAATCTTTAAATTGCACAAGATCTTTCGCAAAGACGATTAATGTATATCTGTCAGCCAGCGCCATCAGATTTGGATCAAGAAAAAAGCACATGTTTATTCCTGCCTCTTTCTTGCCTTAAATGAAAGCTAGTTAACTTCATCTGCCCAAGCAGAGTAAAATAGTTACCATTAAGGAGGCACTGGTTAGGACAAAGCCTCCACTAACTGAATTATACCTTAGACAGCCTACTAGAAAATGTTTCTCACAGAAAGTGAGACAAATAGTACAACTATAATGGAGAATGGACTTCCAATTATTGAGCTTGATAAAGGAAGAATATAACCCAAACAAGGCAAAACATTAGAATAAAAGAACTGTAAGTGGACAATAGCAAAAACTGCCCAAGGGAGATTAATGCTAAACCATTTAAATCCACCTTAGAGCTAATTTCCAAGACTTTAATCAATTGCAATCTTTTTTCTCAGAAAGAAGAAACTGCAACATTGATAAAAGGAAAATGCATACTATGTTGTTAGTTTCAACAGCCATCACTTAATTCCAGTCCAAACCCAATTCTACTCCCCAGAAATGATTTTTTTAACAGTATCAGACTACCTTTCATTTAATAATATTCCCAAGAGAGGGAACCAAAAAACTGTGGCTTTTTGATTCTTCATAATGCTGAGTGGTCATATACTGATTAGATTTACACAAGCACTCAAAGTACCTATACAATTTGAGAAAGAAGTTTGGGAAGGTTGGTGAACCAGCCTAGTAACATAATGATTGTTGACATATCAGACTTAAATATCTGATAACCAGATAGTTGGTGGAAATTTCTCCTATAGTCCCAGAATTGTGTCTAAAGCTGAGGAAGGCAACCTACAATCCAAAGCCAATAAATTATCCCTAGTAACAAAAGTGTTATAGAAGTCACAGAGTTTCAGGAAACAGCCATGGATTAATTATATCAAATCCTTATGATGATACGCACACCCTGCTTTATTTAAAACAGACAACTAACAAGGATTTACTGTATAGCATGGGGAACTCTGCTTAATACTCTGTAATAACCTAAATGGGAAAAGAATTTGAAAAAGAATAGATTTGTGTATATGTATAACTGAATCACTTTGCTCTATACGTGAAACTAACATAACATTGTTAATAAAATATACTCCAATATAAAATTTTTTTAAAAATTTAAAGAAAAGAAAAAAACAATGAGAGGAAAATGTGTTGCTTTGTTGCTAAGTCACTTCAATCGTGTCCAACTCTTTGTAACCCCATGGACTCAAGCCCACCAAATTCCTCTGCCCATGGGATTCTCCAAGCAAGAATACTGGAGTAGGTTGCCATATCCTTCTCCAAGGGATATTCTCAACTCAAGGGTTAAGACAATGAACCAGATCAAGGTTCTTCAACTTGGGCTCAAAGAACATCCAAATAAGTTAGCAGATATTATCAGAGAAGTGGTTTGTTCAGTTTTGTAGAGAAAGTTCTATAAGTAGTCAGTCAAGTTTCCAGGTGAAATTTGAATTCCCACTTTGAGATCCTGCTGCTGCTGCTGCTGCTAAGTCGTTTCAGTCGTGTCCGACTCTGTGCGACCCCATAGACGGCAGCCCATCAGCCTCCCCCGTCCCTGGGATTCTCCAGGCAAGAACACTGGAGTGGGTTGCCATTTCCTTCTCCAATGCATGAAAGTGAAAAGTGAAAGTGAAGTTGCTCAGTCAAGTCTGACTCTTTGCAACCCCATGGACTGCAGCCCACCAGGCTCCTCCATCCATGGGATTTTCCAGGCAAAAGTATCTATGTTTGGGTTAATGCTCACACTGCCTTTTCTTTCAAGTCATCAGACAGTATATAAAGCTTTCTAAATTAATGTATTTCATAACATGTTTTGTAATGAACTTTTAGAGCTTGTAGTATACTTGCAGCTAATAATAATTTTATAATACTGAACTAAACATCTTGCTGCTGCTGCTGCTAAGTCGCTTCAGTCATGTCTGACTCTGTGTGACCCCATAGACGGCAGCCCATCAGGCTCCCCCGTCCCTGGGATTCTCCAGGCAAGAACACTGGAGTGGGTTGCCATTTCCTTCTCCAATGCATGAAAGTGAAAAGTGAAAGTGAAGTTGCTCAGTTATGTCCTACTCTTAGCGATCCCATGGATTGCAGCCTACCAGGCTCCTCCACCCATGGGATTTTCCAGGCAAGAGTACTGGAGTGGGGTGCCATTGCCTTCTCCGACTAAACATCTTAAAAGCATATTAATTTCTATGTTATCAGTCAGACTGTAACATCTTTATGCATAATGAAGATATCAAAAAAGTAGAACTCTTCTAAAAATTACCAGAAAATGTAATTGTTACAAGATGAGGGCTCATTTAAATGCTAATAAAATCTATCTTTTCACATATCAGACATTTTCAGAGTTAACCTTATTTGGCCATAATTTATAGCAAAATAATAAAACTGACTTTCAGAAGAGTTTAACTTTTTACATTTAGAAGATTATAATTATCCTTTTGTCCTCTGAGGCTTATAATTTGATAGCATGCCACTCTTAATAAATAGACCAGTTTTGCAATTCTAATATAACCCTATCACATTTTATTATTAGATGATCATTAACACTTAAACCCAATGATTTATTCTTGCCCTCTGTTAATACATACTGTCATTGCTTATAAAATAAATTGAAGGAAACAGAATGCATTTTTCCTGGGAAGAGGGATGCAATTTGTAATAAACTGACAAGTAAACCTCATGAATAGCTTCCACACAGTATCCTCATTTTTATCTAAACATTTAACCAGTGCCAAAATTTAAAAAATAAAATAAAAATACCAGTAGGACATGATGAGCCCAGGCACAAACCATGTAGAGAGGGAATCTACTGGGACAGTATCCCTGTTCAGACAACTATAAAGTCCCACCTCCTGGTGCAGTGAACGAAGCCTCTCTCCTTAAAATGGGCCCAAAGCAAATCCAGAATCTTAATTTTAATGCAAAGGGGCTCTACTGTGAAGAAGTGACTATCTTGACACTAATGGCATATACAGAACAGGGCAGAATGCTTAAAGGAGAACTCATGTAATAAACCTGAAAATCTGAAGGAGATCAAAACAGAGACAGTTCTCTCAGCCAGAGATGACCAAAGTTTTCACTATTTTCTTAGAAAGGAGGAAATAAAATGAAAATCTCAAAACCCTCGTCTATAATATTTTAGTTGTTGCATTTACAAAATAGCTAAATTCTATAAAGTTCCAAGTCTATAATTTGTGTTCCATTATTTACAGCATATCTTGTGTTGTTCTGACGAAGTCCCCCTGGAACTAGAAATTATAGTTATGTGGCCTGTGTGGAGCCTGTTGAACTAGGACTGATGCCAAATGGGCAGATCACCCAAGTAAACCTGCCTTACAGAACAGTACCATAGGAGAGGAGGAGCTAAGATGGCGGAGGAGTAGGACGGGGAGAACACTTTCTCCCCCACAAATTCATCAAAAGAACATTTAAACGCCAAGTAAATTCCACAAAACAACTTCTGAAAGTCGGCAGAGGACATCAGGCACCCAGAAAAGCAACCCAAGTCTTCGAAAGGAGGTAGGAAAAAATATAAAAGACAAAAAAAGGGACAAAAGAGGGAGGGACAGAGTTCCGTCCCAGGAAGGGAGTCTTAAAAAGGAGAAGTTTCCAAACACCAGGAAACCTTCTCACTGCCGAATCTGCGCCGAGCCTTGGAAGCACAGAGGGCAACATAACAGGGAGGAAAAATAAACAATTAAAACCCACACATTGCGAGCCCTATGGTAACTCCCCCAGCGGAGAAGCAGCGCAGATGCCTGCACACGCCATTAGCAAGCGGGGGCTGGGCAGGGAGGCGCGGCGCGGGCTGCATCGCAAGAATCTGGCCTGAATACCCCGAGCATTATCTGAGCGAAATAATTTGGGCTAGCAAACCAGACTGCGGGATATCTACCACGCGAAAAGCCAGCCCTAACCTATGACACCGCCAGGCCGGTGCCCGGAACAAAGGACTGAACGGAGATAGCCGGCGGCAGACCATCCCCCTCCGGTGATAGGCAGCCAGAGCCGGAAGGGGACAATCGCAGCCCCAGAGAGACATTATCTATAAAACTGTAAGCAGGCTTCTTTGCTAACTAAAACTTCTGGGGGTCTGGACGGTCAACTGCCTGAGAAGGTGTGCCGGTACACAACTAGATAACAGAGCGGCGGGGAGGCGATAAGTCGCAGCAATTGCGCGCGCAAAACACCTCATCACCTGAGCTGCTCGGATCTGGGAAGGGCACAAAACGCAGGCCCAACTGAGAGTCTGCGCCTCTGAGGACTACCCGAGTGCCTGAACCTGAGCGGCTTGGACCTGGGAAGTACTGGCAGCCCAGGGCCGGCCGCGGATAGTTCGCGGCGGAGCAACCTAGAGCCTGAGCAGCGTGGGCAGAGAGGCTACACGCGCCGTGAATGAGGGGCAGACCCAGTGTGGCTGAGGCACTGCGAGCACACGCCAGTGTTATTTGTTTGCAGCATCCCTCCCTACCTCCCCTCAGTGCGACTGAACAAGTGAGCCTATAAAAAAAAAAAAAAAAAATTTAAGTCCTCTGTTATTCCTTTAATTTCCACTTTTATAACCGATTACTTTGCAAAAAAAAAAAAAGAAGACCCTATTTTTTTTTAAGCAAACTTCATATATTTTTTAAATAATTTTTGACCTTTTTTTTCTTTTTCCTTCTTTTCTTTAACATTGTATTTTTGAAATTCCAAACTCTACTCTAGATTTTTAATTTTAGCTTATTTATCAATTTTGTACCTATAGTTTTTTTTTGTTTTTGTTTTTATATAATTTCTGTGACCCTTTTTTATTTTTTCTTTTTGTCTGTTTCTTTCTCTTCTTCTTTTAAATAACATTGTATATCTGAAATTCCAAACTCTATTCTAGATTTTTAATTTATGCTTTTTGGTATTTGTTATCAATTTTGTACCTGTATTTCTTTTTTTTATAATTTATGCGACCTTGTTTGTTCTTGTTTGTTTTTTTTTTTTCTCTTGCTTTCTTTTTCTTCTTCTTTTTTTAACATTGTATTTTTGAAATTCCAAACTCTACTCTAGATTTTTAACTTTTGCTTTTTGGTATTAGTTATCAATTTTGTACCTATATTTTCTTTATAATTTTTGCGACCTTGTTTTTGTTTGTTTGTTTTTTCTCTCTTTCTTTTCCTTCTTCTTTTCTTTAACATCGTATTTTTGAAATTCCAAACTCTACTCTAGATTTTAAATTTTTGCTTTTATGTATTTGTTACCAATTTTGTACCTTTAAGAACCCAATCTTCAGTACCCATTTTTCACTAGGGAGCGAGATTACTGGCGTAACTGCTCTCTCTCCCTTTGGACTCTCCTTTTTCTCCACTAGGTCGCCTGTGTCTCCTCCCTAACCCCTCTCTACTCTACCCAACTCTGTGAATTTCTGTGTGTTCCAGATGGTGGAGAACACTTAGGGAACTGATTACTGGCTGGATCTGTCTCCCTCCTTTTCATTCCCCCATTTATCCTCCTGGCCACCTATGCCACCTTCTTCCTTCTCTTCTCTGTATAACTCTGTGAACAACTCTGAGCGGTCCAGTTGTGGAGTGCACATAAGGAAGAGATTACTGAATAGCCCACTCTCTCCTCTATTGACTCCACCTCATCTCATTCAGGTAACCTCTAACTCCCTCCTCACTCTTCTCTTCTCCATATAATGCTGTAAACCTCTCTGGGCAAAACAAGTTTCAGGGCAAGACGTACCAAGCAAATTCTCCAGCACCAAGGAACACAGCCCTGAGCTCCAAGATACACGCAGCCCAAAGTCACCACAAAACCATAGACATCGCATAACTCATTACTGGACATTTCATTGCACTCCAGAGAGAAGAAATACAGCTCCACTCACCAGAACACCGACACAAGCTTCCCTAACCAAGAAACCTTGACAAGCCACCTGTACAAACCCACACAGAGCGAGGAAACGCCACAATAAAGAGAACTCCACAAACTGCCAGAATACAGAAAGGACACCCCAAACTCAGCAATTTAAACAAGATGAAGAGACAGAGGAATACCCAGCAGGTAAAGGAACAGGATAAGAGCCCACCAAACCAAACTAAAGAGGAAGAGATAGGGAATCTACCTGATAAAGAATTCCAAATAATGATAGTGAAATTGATCCAAAATCTTGAAATCAAAATGGAATCACAGATAAATAGCTTGGAGACTAAGATCGAGAAGATGCAAGAAAGGTTTAACAAGGACCTAGAAGAAATAAAAGAGAGTCAATATAAAATGAATAATGCAATAAATGAAATTAAAAACACTCTGGAGGCAACAAATAGTAGAATAACAGAGGCAGAAGATAGGATTAGTGAATTAGAAGATAGAATGGTAGAAATAAATGAATCAGAGAGGATAAAAGGAAAACGAATTAAAAGAAATGAGGACAATCTCAGAGACCTCCAGGACAATATTAAACACTACAACATTCGAATCATAGGGGTCCCAGAAGAAGAAAACAAAAAGAAAGACCATGAGAAAATACTTGAGGAGATAATAGTTGAAAACTTCCCTAAAATGGGGAAGGAAATAATCACCCAAGTCCAAGAAACCCAGAGAGTCCCAAACAGGATAAACCCAAGGCGAAACACCCCAAGACACATATTAATCAAGTTAACAAAGATAACTTGATAACAAATCAAGTTATCAAACAAAGTGTTTGATAACACAAAGAACAAATATTAAAAGCAGCAAGGGAAAAACAACAAATAACACACAAGGGAATTCCCATAAGGATAACGACTGATCTTTCAATAGAAACTCTTCAAGCCAGGAGGGAATGGCAAGACATACTTAAAGTGATGAAAGAAAATAACCTACAGCCCAGATTATTGTACCCAGCAAGGATCTCATTCAAATATGAAGGAGAAATCAAAAGCTTCTCAGACAAGCAAAAGCTGAGAGAATTCAGCACGACCAAACCAGCTCTCCAACAAATACTAAAGGATATTCTCTAGACAGGAAACACAAAAACAGTGTATAAACTCGAACCCAAAACAATAAAGTAAATGGCAACGGGATCATACTTATCAGTAATTACCTTAAATGTAAATGGGTTGAATGCCCCAACCAAAAGACAAAGACTGGCCGAATGGATACAAAAACAAGACCCCTACATATGTTGTCTATAAGAGACCCACCTCAAAACAGGGGACACATACAGACTGAAAGTGAAGGGCTGGAAAAAGATTTTCCATGCAAATAGGGGCCAAAAGAAAGCAGGAGTAGCAATACTTATATCAGATAAAATAGATTTTAAAACAAAGGCTGTGAAAAGAGACAAAGATGGTCACTACCTAATGATCAAAGGATCAATCCAAGAAGAAGATATAGCAATTATAAATATATACGCACCCAACACGGGAGCGCTGCAATATGTAAGACAAATGCTAACAAGTATGAAAGGAGAAATTAACAATAACACAATAATAGTGGGAGACTTTAATACCCCACTCACACCTATGGATAGATCAACTAAACAGAAAATTAACAAGGAAACAGAAACGTTAAACGATACAATAGACCAGTTAGACCTAATTGATATCTATAGGACATTTCATCCCAAAACAATGAATTACACCTTTTTCTCAAGCGCACATGGAACCTTCTCCAGGATAGATCACATCCTGGGCCATAAATCTAGCCTTGGTAAATTCAAAAAAATAGAAATCATTCCAAGCATCTTTTCTGACCACAATGCAGTAAGATTAGATCTCAATTACAGGAGAAAAACTATTAAAAATTCCAACATATGGAGGATGAACAACACCCTGCTGAATAACCAACAAATCACAGAAGAGATCAAAAAAGAAATCAAAATTTGCATAGAAACTAATGAAAATGAAAACACAACAATTCAAAACCTGTGGGACACTTTAAAAGCAGTCCTAAGGGGAAAGTTCATAGCAATACAGGCATACCTAAAGAAACAAGAAAAAAGTCAAATAAATAACCTAACCCTACACCTAAAGCAACTAGAAAAGGAAGAAATGAAGAACCCCAGGGTTAGTAGAAGGAAAGAAATCTTAAAAATTAGGGCAGAAATAAATGCAAAAGAAACAAAAGAGACCATAGCAAAAATCAACAAAGCCAAAAGCTGGTTCTTTGAAAGGATAAATAAAATTGACAGACCATTAGCCAGACTCATCAAGAAACAAAGGGAGAAAAATCAAATCAATAAAATTAGAAATGAAAATGGAGAGATCACAACAGACAACACAGAAATACAAAGGATCATAAGAGACTACTATCAACAATTATATGCCAATAAAATGGACAACGTGGAAGAAATGGACAAATTCTTAGAAAAGTACAACTTTCCAAAACTGGACCAGGAAGAAATAGAAAATCTTAACAGACCCATCACAAGCACGGAAATTGAAACTGTAATCAAAAATCTTCCAGCAAACAAAAGCCCAGGTCCAGACGGCTTCACAGCTGAATTCTACCAAAAATTTAGAGAAGAGCTAACACCTATCCTGCTCAAAGTCTTCCAGAAAATTGCAGAGGAAGGTAAACTTCCAAACTCATTCTATGAGGCCACCATCACCCTAATACCAAAACCTGACAAAGATCCCACAAAAAAAGAAAACTACAGGCCAATATCACTGATGAACATAGATGCAAAAGTCCTTAACAAAATTCTAGCAATCAGAATCCAACAACACATTAAAAAGATCATACACCATGACCAAGTGGGCTTTATCCCAGGGATGCAAGGATTCTTCAATATCCGCAAATCAATCAATGTTATACACCACATTAACAAATTGAAAAATAAAAACCATATGATTATCTCAATAGATACAGAGAAAGCCTTTGACAAAATTCAACATCCATTTATGATAAGAACTCTCCAGAAAGCAGGAATAGAAGGAACATACCTCAACATAATAAAAGCTATATATGACAAACCCACAGCAAACATTATCCTCAATGGTGAAAAATTGAAAGCATTTCCTCTAAAGTCAGGAACAAGACAAGGGTGCCCACTTTCACCATTACTATTCAACATAGTTTTGGAAGTTTTGGCCACAGCAATCAGAGCAGAAAAAGAAATAAAAGGAATCCAAATTGGAAAAGAAGAAGTAAAACTCTCACTGTTTGCAGATGATATGATCCTTTACATAGAAAACCCTAAAGACTCCACCAGAAAATTACTAGAACTAATCAATGATTATAGTAAAGTTGCAGGATATAAAATCAACACACAAAAATCCCTTGCATTCCTATACACTAGTAATGAGAAAACTGAAAGAGAAATTAAGGAAACAATTCCATTCACCATTGCAACAGAAAGAATAAAATACTTGGGAATATATCTACCTAAAGAAACTAAAGACCTATATATAGAAAACTATAAAACACTGGTGAAAGAAATCAAAGAGGACACTAACCGATGGAGAAATATACCATGTTCATGGATTGGAAGAATAAATATAGTGAAAATGACTATACTACCCAAAGCAATTTATAGATTCAATGCAATCCCTATCAAGCTACCAACGGTATTCTTCACAGAGCTAGAACAAATAATTTCACAATTTGTATGGAAATACAAAAAACCTTGAATAGCCAAAGCTATCTTGAGAAAGAAGAATGGAACTGGAAGAATCAGCCTGCCTGACTTCAGGCTCTACTACAAAGCCACAGTTATCAAGACAGTATGGTACTGGCACAAAGACAGAAATATCGATCAATGGAACAAAATAGAAAGCCCAGATTAAATCCATGCACCTATGGACACCTTATCTTTGACAAAGGAGGCAAGAATATACAATGGATTAAAGACAATCTCTTTAACAAGTGGTGCTGGGAAAACTGGTCAACCACTTGTAAAAGAATGAAACTAGAACACTTTCTAACACCTTACACAAAAATAAACTCAAAATGGATTAAAGATCTAAACATAAGACCAGAAACTATAAAACTCCTAGAGGAGAACATAGGCAAAACACTCTCCAACATACATCACAGCAGGATCCTCTATGACCCACCTCCCAGAATATTGGAAATAAAAGCAAAAATAAACAAATGGGACCTAATTAAACTTAAAAGCTTCTGCACAACAAAGGAAACTATTAGCAAGGTGAAAAGGCAGCCTTCAGAATGGGAGAAAATACTAGCAAATGAAGCAACTGACAAACAACTAATCTCAAAAATATACAAGCAACTCCTACAGCTCAACTCCAGAAAAATAAATGACCCAATCAAAAAATGGGCCAAAGAACGAAATAGACATTTCTCCAAAGAAGACATACAGATGGCTAACAAACACATGAAAAGATGCTCAACATCACTCATTATCAGAGAAATGCAAATCAAAACCACTATGAGGTACCATTTCACGCCAGTCAGAATGGCTGCGATCCAAAAGTCTACAAGCAATAAATGCTGGAGAGGGTGTGGAGAAAAGGGAACTCTCTTACACTGTTGGTGGGAATGCAAACTAGTACAGCCACTATGGAGAACAGTGTGGAGATTCCTTAAAAAACTGGAAATAGAACTGCCTTATGATCCAGCAATCCCACTGCTGGGCATACACACTGAGGAAACAAAGAAGGGAAAGAGACACATGTACCCCAATGTTCATGGCAGCACTGTTATAATAGCCAGGACATGGAAGCAACCTAGATGTCCATCAGCAGATGAATGGATAAGAAAGCAGTGGTACATATACACAATGGAGTATTACTCAGCCATTAAAAAGAATACATTTGAATCAGTTCTAATGAGATGGATGAAACTGGAACCTATTATACAGAGTGAAGTAAGCCAGAAAGAAAAACACCAATACAGTATACTAATGCATATATATGGAATTTAGAAAGATGGTAACAATAACCCTGTGTACAAGACTGCAAAAGAGACACCGATGTATAGATCAGTCTTATGGACTCTGTGGGAGAGGGAGAGGGTGGGGAGATTTGGCAGAATAGCATTGAAACATGTATAATATTATGTATGAAACGAGTCGCCAGTCCAGGTTCGATGCACAGTACTGGATGCTTGGGGCTGGTGCACTGGGACGACCCAGAGGGAGGGTAGGGGAGGGAGAAGGGAAGAGGGTTTAGGATGGGGAACGCGGGTATACCTGTGGCAGATTCATTTCGATATTTGGCAAAACTAATACAATATTGTAAATTTTAAAAATAAAATAAAATTTTAAATAAATAAAATAAAATGAAATGAGATAAAATAAAACTGTTAGTACTAAAGGTAATTATTTTCTTAATTAAATTTTAGTAGATTTTCATTCTAAAAAAAAAAAAAGAACAGTACCATAACATTTATTCCTGAGTAACAGAAACGTAACACTTGATTTTATTTATTCTTTGAAAATCATTCATTGAGCACCTAGAATGTGTACTGTTCTGAGAAATACAGAGATAATAAATCATGAGTGGGTAAGGAGAGGGTTGCTAAGGCATATGAATAAATGCCAGGATGATCATATCAAAATCTCCTGATTCCCTCGCATAGCTACTTCCCACCAACTACTCTGTAATGGCACTGGGCCACACATCTCTTACAAACATTGCTACTTTATTACAGTAAGTTACTAGGGAGAAGGGATTGATGTTCAAGTATGTATTCCCAGAGTATTACAAATATAATTAGTACTTTGGAGTATGCTTTAGGAATTAATGAATTCATAGAAGAGAAACTTATTATCAGTTCATGTGATCTGGAAAGATGTAAAGAAAAAGCAGGCAACTCAACAGAAAATGAAAGGATGAAGAAATTACGTTACAGAAACTAGTGGGAGGTAATTTAAGAACAAACGCCTCTGGTCTGGATTATGGAACTGGAAGTTCTGCACCCTGTCTCCTTCAGACTTCTCCTCCCCTATGATCTTCTCCTAGATTGGCCTTCAAAAGCTAGCACCTCCAAAAAAAAAAATAAACAATTACTGAAGACAAAGGGAGCTGATTTTTATTTTAATTTTCCAGACATGCTCAGGTAATGGAGGAAAAAGACAAAAGTTTCGATTTGAATTTTTCCAAAGCAAATTATAGCTGTACACAGAGCAATATTTTTCAAAGAAGTCCTGTTCTCTTAGGACACTTTGTCTGTGTAACTGCATGTGAAGAGTTAAATTGGGTCCCCTCAAATATTCATATGTTAAAGTCCTAACACCCTCATACCTCAGAACTTAATTGTATTTATTAGGAGTCTCTAAAGAGGTAACTGAATTGGAATGAATTCATTGAGGTGGGCCCTAATCCAACATGATTGATTTCCTTATAAGAACAGGAAGTGTGGAATGGATACACAGAAGGAAGAGGATGTAAAGACAACAGGGAGAAAACAACGATCTAACAAGTCCAAAAGAGGGGCCTGGAACATATCCTTCCCTCAGAAGGAGCCAACCCCACCAATGCTTAATCCAGGATGTCCAGCCTCTAGAACTGTGAGAAAAGAAATTCCAGTAGTTTAAGTCACCAGGCCTGTGGCACTTTGTTTCAGCAGCCCTAGAAAACTAATACACTACGTTTAAATTTTGGAACCCTAATTTAGCCATGCCTCAGCTGGGTTTACCTTCATTCCTTCTAGGTGGTTGGAAAACTCTGTCCACCTTCAACACTCAGATGAAGTGATCAGAAGAAGGTGGAAGGGCTCCCACTTTTGCATGGAGAGGATATTAGGGCAAACCAATGACCTTGGAGATAACTGATCCCCCATTCTGACTTTCTCCCAGAGAATGCAAAGTCATCCTAGCTACTGAACTATCTCTTAGGCAAAAAAAAATAAAAATAAAAATATTTCTGTAACAAGGCAATGACCTCTACTGGAAGTTGTGTGGAATTACAGAGAATTCCAGTTAGTTCCAAGCCTTAGGGAGAAAAAATAAAATAGAACAGGTTGAAATGTTAAGAAGTAATGACCTCAGAGAAATTTGTAAGGGAGAGCTGTTACCGTCAACCATTAAATGAGTATAAATTAAAAGGAAGTGTAGCAGAGCAGAAACAGAAAACCTTCAAATCGTGTGTAGTTTATTGCTGCTGAGGGCACAGTGGGCGAGAGGGAGGAACACACGCACTCAGGGGTGTCTCCACGCTGAGAGTCCTCTGAAGGATTTCTAGCTCCTTGCTACCCAGTGTCCTCAGGGGACCAGCAGCAGAGGCCCCAGCCCAGAGCTGCTGAATGAGAATCTAAACTTTTTAACAAGGCTCCCAGGAGATCTGCTAATGCATTAAAGCTTAAGATGCATAAAGGTGACATTTTCATGCTTCTCTAATTCTGGGTGGGAAAAGGCAAATCAACGTAAAAGAAGGCATCGTATATGACCCAGTTCTAGGTTCTAAGCTCGTTTTTCTTGACATTAGTGCATATTATCCAACTATCCATAAAATACACAAATCGAATAACACATTTGATTAGCCTTTTTTTTTTATTTGAAATCTTAAAATGCAACTAATGACAGCTTGGAACTCTCTGATTTCCAGGGTTTTCTATGGAAATGCTGATCCTTCTAACTCTGCTATTAATCATCTTGTGTCAGGGAAGGAGGGAGCATGGATTTGAACTCTTCTGAATGAATGTATTTCACATACCAGAATCACCTCGGCAATTTGCTCAACAGCTTTAGAAGCCACGACCAGGGTGTAGTTCAAATTCATTCCATCTGTTTCTTAAACTGGCCGTACTGCTCATCTTCACACTATTGTAAAGCATGGTACCAAGAAACAGCAATTTTTGTTATCAAAAAAGACAGATTTTTTTCTTGTAAATGCCCCCCTAAACCAGGGTATATTAATCTGCTTAAAACTTCGGTTTATTTCTGGTGAATATTTAATAGCCAGCTTTCAAAGTAAAAGTTGGAGCCTTAATTTGTAGCACTTGTGATTTGTCACAGTGTAAATTCTCCAATCTTGAAGAATTTCAAGATACCAATATGATCATGAAGCCAGGGAAAGATGTGCACAATTTCCTGATGGTAGTACATGCAGGCACCGCCATGGACTTCCAAAATACTACCAAATACCTTCCCCTTTCCCAGACTATTTCCTGTATTATCTTCAAAATCCATGTCAGTGCACAGCTTTATATAAAGTACTAATTTTAATAATGATGTGATGTTTCTTTATTATAATAAAATGGTGATACATCATAAAAATTTAATGCTATTAAACTCTCAGGAGCAGAGATGCAAAACAGCTATTACTCTAGTAACAATACCCTTCCCAAACTTACCTGTAGGAGGCAGTCTTCTACAAAAAGAAGGCTGTTTGTAATATTTAGTATCCTTGCAACTATCCCAAAGTAGTATTCCTAGTTATGTCAACCCTTCCCACAATCTTCATTTACATTTGCTGGAAGGTCAGGAAGATCCCCTGGGGAAGGGAATGGCAATCTAATCTAGTATTCTTGCCTGGAGAATCCCACAGACAGAGGAGCCTGCCACTGAGCTCCAGTCCATGGGGTCTCAAGGAGTAGGACATGACTGAGCGACTAACACTAAAGCCTTTCAGTCTAGGCCAGTCATGCTCCTGGAAGCTTCTATGCTCTATCTTTTTTTCTTAAGTTGTTTTTTTTTTTTTTTCCAATGTGGGCCATTTTTAAAGTCTTTATTGAATTTGTCACAATATTGTTTCTGTTTTATGTTTTGGTTTTATGACCACAAGACATGCAGGATCTTAGCTCCCTGACCAGGGATCAAATCCACACCCCCTGCATTGGAAGGCGAACTCTTAACCACTGAACCACCAGGGAAGTCCCTGTGCTCCATCTTTAATCCCTCCATCTCACACCACAAAAACTTCTCTATATTTTTATTAATTTCCAAAGGACCATGACCCAACTCGTAAATTAACTCACAAAATTTCCATCAATGCCACCATACAACAGAATAACACCATTATAAGTTTAATTGCATCCTCCCCAAAATGTTAAAATCTTAACCTTTAAAATCTGTGAATGTAACTTTACTTGGTAATAAAGTTTTCACAGAAGATCAAGATCTAGTTATTAGGATGGATCTTAATCCAATATGACTGGTGTCCTCTTACAAAAGAGAAATTTGACACAGAGACAGACGTGCCTGGAAAGAGGACACAGAAAGAAGACGGCCATCTATAAGCCAAGAAGAGAAGCCTGGAGCAGATCCTTCCCTCAAAAGAAGCCAACTCTGCCAACACTTTCATTTCAGACTTCCTAGCCTCCAAGACTGAGACAATAGATTTCTGTCGTTTAAGCTACCCAGTTTATGGCAATTCTAGTGAATTCACACAGTCAGAAGAGTTGCGACCAAAGAGTCACTCTTTGTACTCTGAGATGCTTAAAGAGTAGATACGGATGGGCATCAGACACAACCCTGACTGCATCCATGAGAAGGGGCAGCACATATGAACATTGTTAGTCACAGGTGTCATGATAGAAAAAGAGAAATGCTAAAACATTTGGTACAAAACTATTACCAATGGAAACAGTGGAAATAGTGAGAGAGTTTATTTTCTTGGGCTCCAAAATCACTGCAGATGATGACTTCAGCCATGAAATTAAAAGATGCTTGCTCCTTGGAAGAAAAGCTATGACCAACCTAGACTAGACAGCATATTAAAAAGCAGAGACATTACTTTGCCAACAAAGGTCCATCTAGTCGAAGCTATGGTTTTTCCAGTAGCCATGTATGGATGTGAGTTGGACTATAAAGAAAGCTGAGTGCCGAAGAACTGATGCTTTTGAACTATGGTGTTGGAGAAGACTCTTGAGAATCTCTTGGACTGAAAGGAGATCCAACCATTCCATCCTAAAGAAAATCAGTCCTGAATATTCATTGGAAAGACTGATGTTGAAGCTGAAACTCCAATACTTTGGCCACCTGATGCGAAGAACTGACTCACTAGAAAAGACCCTGATGCTGGGAAAGATTGAAGGCGGGAGGAGAAGGGGATGACAGAGGAAAGACCCTGATGCTGGGAAAGATTGAAGGCGGGAGGAGAAGGGGATGACAGAGGATGAGATGATTGAATGGCATCACTGACTCGATGGACACGAGTTTAAGTAAGCTCCGGGAGTTGGTATGGACAAGGAAGCCTGGCGTGCTGCAGTCCATGAGGTCGCAGAGTCAGACATGACTGAGTGACTGAACTGAACTATCAACTTGTTAAAGTTATTAACTCCTACAAAAGGGGACTTAAATATGTAACTAAAGACACCTCACTTTAACCCATTCCTCTGATGCAGAAATTTTCAAAACTGAAAGCAGATGTTGATGTTCTGAGGGAGAAAAACCTACTTGAAATCCTTTGAATGGGCTCTATGCTGCTGCTGCTAAGTCGCTTCAGTCGTGTCCGAATCTGTGCGACCCCAGAGATGGAAGCCCACCAGGCTCCCCTGTCCTTGGGATTCTCCAGGCAAGAACAATGGAGTGGGTTGCCATTTCCTTCTCCAATGCATGAAAGTGAAAAGTGAAAGGGAAGTTGCTCAGTCATGTCCGACTCTTAGCAACCCCATGGACTACAGCCTACCAGGCTCCTCCATCTATGGGATTTTCCAGGCAAGAGTGCTGGAGTGGGATGCCATTGCCTTCTCCAGAATGGGCTCTATAGTCAGCCACAAACTCCATCTACATGAATGGCAAGCTCTGAAAATCAGTTTCTAAACCCAAAGGCACAAAAACAGAATGTAAGTACTAAAATTCTTATTTATTGAATCATAACATTTTAGATTCTGGAAGGATCTGGGAGCCCTATGTTTTATAAGAAAGAAAGAAAACCTAGAGGTACAGGAAAACTCAGCTCCATTTGTTTACCTGTGGCGGATTCATTTTGATATTTGGCAAAACTAATACAATTATGTAAAGTTAAAAAATAAAAAACTTAACTATAGTTGCTTTAGAATGTTACGTTAGTTTCTGCTGCACAACGAAGTGAATCAGCTATATGTATATATACATCCCCTCCCTCTTGAGCTTCCCTCCCACCCCACCTCCATCCCATCCACCTCGATCATCATAGAGCACTGAGCTGAACAGCAGCCTGTCCTGTGCTATGCAGCAGCCTCCAACTACCTGCTTCACACATGGCAGTGTATATATGTCAATGCTACTCTCCCAGTTTGTCCCACTGTCCTCTTCCCCACTGTGTGCACATGTCTGTTCTGTCTGTGTCTCTATTCCTGGCCTTACAAATAAGTTCACCTGTACCATTTTTCCAGATTCCACATATATGCATTAATACACAATATTTACCTTTCTCTTTTTTCCTTACTTCCCTCTGTATGAAAGTTTCTAGTCCATCTACATCTCTACAAATGACCCAAGGTTGTTCCTTCTAATGGCTGAGTAATACCCCATTGTGTATATGTACCAAATGTTCAGCATCACAAAGTGTTAGAGAAATGCAAATCAAAACCACAATGAGGTGCCACCACACCCAGTTAGAATGTCCATCTTAAAAAACCTAAAACAATAAATGCTGGAGAAGGTGTGGAGGAAAGGGAACCCTCTGGCACTGTTAGTGGGAATGTAAATTGGTACAGCTACTACAAAGAACGGTATGGAGGTTCCTTATAAAACTAAAAATTGAACTACCATATGACCTAGCAATCCCACTCCTGTACATACACACTGAGAGAATCATAATTCTAAAAGACACATGCACCCCAGTGTTTCCTGCAGCGCTATTGACAAGAGCCAAGACATGCAAGCACCTAAATGTCCATCCATGGGTGAACAGATAAAGAAGACGTCAACCCCATTTC
This sequence comes from Bos taurus, assembly GCF_002263795.3. Taxonomy (NCBI): domain Eukaryota; kingdom Metazoa; phylum Chordata; class Mammalia; order Artiodactyla; family Bovidae; genus Bos; species Bos taurus. Next base: position 16,373,606 of record NC_037347.1, read on the forward strand.
TTAGTTTCTTACATTCTAGTCCCAACTACCAGAAATAAAGTTCATGAGCCTGATCATGTCTTCTATTCACTTGAAGAACTTTTACAAAAATGCACATTTCCAGGACCCAAGCTTTAACCCAACCTTAAAAGTTCAGATTCAAATCCTAAGTTTGCCTCAAGGATCTGTACTTGCATTCTTGGGGAATTGGGCCATGTCGGGAAGTTTAAAACAACTTATGAAAAAGATCCTGCCCAGAGACCTGTCTCTTTTGGTCTGCTTCTCTCTCCACGTAGACATAGCCCTATGTGATGATTACCACCTCTTCTCTAATCCTGAGAGAAATGCTTAGGTTTCCCTGGACCTGTTTATAACATAGGTTCACACTGAATCTGATAACATAAAAACTGCTCCCCTTGATTCCTGGACAATTCTAAGTACAGAGAATATTTTAGAGCAGAAGAGGAAAAACAAGCCTGCAATGTCTTAGAACAACCTTTTTTTGAATGTTCTTTCATACTCATCATTTTCTGTTCCTAAATGTGCCCAAGTACATTAAATTTGCAGCCTTGCAAAAATAGCCATTTTCCCATTTACCAAGCGTAAGATGATTTATGTAGGGTGAGTTGCAATAAGCACAGGTTTCTTTTATTTTCTTTCATTGCTGTATTTCCTAGGGGGAGAGTTGATTTTAAAACAGTGAACCAAAACAAAAAAATTAATAAAACTGCAGTCAAGTGAATCACAATTATTTATAAAATTTGATAGTTCAAACTGGGACACAGGATTTCCTGGGGAATCAGGAGAACACAGAAGAGACTTGAATGTAATAAATTTAGAGGTATAAATAATTTCCCGTTGGTGGTCATGGTGGTGGAGACTGTCAACTGTAAGCTGTGTGACTAGAATGAGGTTGTCTATATTCTGGACATCCATCCTGAGCTTCCTCACTCTTACACTTGAAGATCCCATGCAACATCAAAGAGGGAGACAACATTTAAACTTTAAGAGGTGTGGTTGTACTGGAGATTTTACCCTTGAAACATTTCTCAAATATTCTTTCTCTTCCTTATTCTAACTCTGTCTCCTTAGGTGAGACCCTTATCCTCATGAACTAGCCCAGGAGCCTCTACCTGCTTTTCTTACCTCCAGATTCTGCCATATTCATGTCCTTTCAGCAATTTCTTCCGATTTGAGGCTTCCTTGAACCCTCAGTACCTCCAGCTCCTAATCCCAACTCTCCAGTTATTGCAAGACTTCTTGGAAATTGGAACTACATTCTCTTGCTTCTTGTTTGGAGATTCCTGCTCTAGAACACAGGTTCAGGCTGAAATCCTGTACAGCTGGCAATAATGCCAGGGTTTTTATGCCAAAGTGGAGAAACCAAGGAGATCTGGAATAGCCACATTTTGGAAATCCTCCTGGTTGGACTGTCTCTCCTTTGGGGCCCTATTTATTTGCAAGGGGAAAAAAGTAGGGCACTGGGGCTCTTTTGGAATTTGTGCTTCAGAGTCTAGACTTGACCTTTTTTCCTTTGTTTCCAGCAGTTAAACATGAGACCAGTTGGTTTTAGTGGCAGACGAACCCACTCCAGTATTCTTGCCTGGAGAATTCCACCCCCAGAGGAGCCTGGTGGATTACAGTCCATGGGGTCACAAAGAGTCAGACATGACTGAGCAACTAACACTTTCACTTTCAGTGTGATTAGTACTAAAATCAACTCTATATTCCTTCAGCGCTCTTCAGAAACTGCATCATGAACCAGAATCTTCCTAATTCTTTTTAATAATGGAATAGATGTATCAATCTTTATATTGATGTTTTATCTGACTCTGGGTTTCATCCGTCACTGACCTCGTATTTCATTATGAAACACCTTCATAATGAGCAGGGCATATTCTGACACAGAGATGTGCTGAATGAATCATCTCTGCACAAACGAATATGAGCCTGTGGCAGTGCAGGTTCAAGTCAAGCATTTGCACAGTCCTGCAATATCACTGTAAAACACGGATAAATCTTCCAGCCCTCTGGTACTGATCCCCAAGAAGTGAGAAGGAATCCTGAAGCTTAAGTACACAATGGGAGAGAAATTCCAGTCACTGAGCTTTCTTTTAGCAATATGTATCTACAGAGCCCAAGAAGTACAGACCATACCTGTTATGGGCAGCGGGGGCCAGGGGTTGGGGAGGTGGGGACGAATTGACAGATTTTAGCTCTATGCTCTGTGATGACCTAGATGGGTGATGTGGGGGTGGGGATGTCCAAGAGGGAGGGGATATATGTATTTGTACACATAGCTGATTCACTTTGTTGTATAGCAGAAACTAAAATTACAAAGCAATTATACTTCAATTTAAAAAAGGTCACAGAAGGCTCTTAGATACAGCAATGTGGGAAACTGTGCCCATGACTACAGTTGAAGGAAGCCAGCACCATCCAGGAAAGAACTGTGATTTTCCAGCCACCCGGAGTCCCCATCACCATGGTGGAAGCAAAAGTCTCTCATTGCTTTGGCTTTGAAAGACATTCAAAAAAGATGAAGGAAGAATGAGAGAATTCTCCCCTCTCCAGCTTTTCCTTAACCTCTACCCCTGCTGCTGCTGCTGCTGCTAAGTCGCTTCAGTTGTGTCCAATTCTGTGCGACCCCATAGACGGCAGCTCACCAGGCTCCCCCGTCCCTGGGATTCTCCAGGCAAGAACACTGGAGTGGGTTGCCATTTCCTTCTCCAATGCATGAAAGTGAAAAGTGAAAGTGAAGTCGCTCAGTCGTGTCCGACTCTAGCGACCCCATGGACTACAGCCCACCAGGCTCCTCCATCCATGGGATTTTCCAGGCAAGAGTACTGGAGTGGGCTGCCATTGCCTTCTCCAAACCTCTACCCCTAGTTTCTCCCAAATTGATAACTATAGCATTGCTATTGTTGTTGTTTAGTTGCTAAGACATGTCCTACTCTTTGCGACCCCATGGACTGTAGCCCTCCAGGCTCCTCTGTCCATGGAATTCTCCAGGCAAGAATACTGGAGTGGGTAGCTATTCCCTTCTCCAGAGGGTCTTCTAGATCCAGGGATCAAATCCAGGAGTGGTTCCTAAATAAGAACTTGGGAACCATAGAGTATAAGTCAGCATGAAGGCTAGAGAAATCTCAGACAGTCTTGTGACAGCTCATCTTTGGGGTACAAACCATTAAAAATAATCATAATAAGGTGCACAGTGTGGCTCTAGAGCCCAGCATTTTCCTACTTCAACGAATTCTTTAATTCAGTAACTTTTGTCTCCAACTTTGGGTCATGCCTTTCTGGGCCTTCTCTGTGGTCATTACATCATCAATGTCATGTCTGTGTCTGAAGCCTTCCATCTATGTCCAGCTCTTGGAGAAATTTCCTCCTTTCACCCTGCCTATCTTCTGAGTCTCCAACAGCATGCTCCTTTCTCTGGTCCTGCTCTCTGGCAGGGTGAGGCCCACCACCTGTTGAAAGGAGGTGATGTAAACAGAGGCACCTGGTGCACACAGATGCCTAAATATTAGTTCCCTTCTCTTAAGACCACAGGGAGGATCCCCCACTTCAAGCTCAGCTCTCTGAGATGAGACTCCCTAAGGCAGTATCTCTGCTTTACTCTCTACCATCAAATATCATCTCCAATCCTAGTCTAGAACTGAGCATCTGCTTTCATTCTGAACTGTCTTCCACTTAAACCAGCTCTTTGCTTCTGTTACAATTTTTCCCCTCCGTGTTTCTCCCTGGGAGAATGACAGCCCCATTCAAATTAATTTTCACACATACTTTAATTTACAAAAGCTATAAATAAAATTCTATCAGTGGGAATGGAGATGATACCTGAACAGGGGTGCCCTGGTGAGAATTGGTGTCCTGACCTTACAAGATTTCTTCAAATGCCCTGAAGGTGGCTAAGATTGGCTTTGGCAGATTAACCAAGGGCCCATGTCTTGAGAGCAAGAAATCAAGGCCCTCTGAGCCATTTCAACTAAAAATCAAAAAGCCTGTAACAACTAATAAAGCTAAACCCATGCATTCTTAAGAAGAAGGGAAACTTCAATCATTCTTCCTGTGCTCTGGAAAATTCATGAATAAATAAATATCTTAATGCAAATAGTTCCCACCTCAGAGACAGGTTTGTAAGAGGATGTCCTGTCCTTAAACTAAGCCACATTCTTAAACAGCTCTCCCACTTGACGGTAAAGCTGGCAGAATTAGTGAGTACGAATGACCTTTACTCATGCTGTAATCTGAACATGTAATTGATGACAGCCTCCAAAAGGATACTAACATCTGACCCAGTACTATTACATTTTCAAGGTAATTTGTGTCATAATGGTTCACTTAAAAACATGTACAAAGCAACCTTATGTAGCACTGAATATAATTACTTGCTCACATTCTCAGGATCTAAAAGAAGCAACATAGGCTTTCAGAAATCAATAGACAAGCCTAAACCTAATGGTTTATTCATTTGAACAAGTTCTACAGATTCACAGTCCCAGCACGGTCCTTGCAGAGCTGGATCATGTGGAAGACTCTATCTCACCCACCTCTGCTCTGAGGAAAGTCTAGGGGTCAGGGGAAAAGAAGGCTGCCAAGCAGTCCCAGTAGACTGAAAATGAGAGTTCAAGGCCGTGCTGGTATGAACTAAGTTCTACATTAGAGCAGAGAGCGATGCGGTTCATTTTTCTACTCTCTTGAACTGTATTAGTCGTAACAGCCTGGAATTTAGGAAAATAAACCTAGATATCTTTGGGTGGGGGTGGGGGAGAAATAGGAGATGTGAGTGGCTGAAAACAGACTGGCGATTACCAAGCATGGGCTGAGGGCTCTTTCTGAATGAACGTGTCCTAGCTGGTAAGGTAAGGAAACCAGGGGGTTATTTAGATTCAACAAATGATTCTGGAAACTATACTATTCTAGACCTCTGTACATTAGTATCTTAGGGTGAAACAAGTATGGAAAGGAGGGTTTTATGTTGAAAATAAATGACTTTCCTTCCAATGACATGAGGTACTGATGAAAGACAGGAGCAGGTTTATGGATCAGAGGACTAAGCCAACTGACCAAGGTGATACCAGGGCACATTAAGCTTCTGGCCACATCAGGGCCTGCAAAACCAGCAATGTGGGGGCCTTGGGAAACCTCAGTGTGTATCCAGCCACACAACAGGGCTCAAGGGTTGTCACAGCATTTTAAAAAAATTTTAAAGGTAAATTTGATTTTCTTTAAGCATTCACATAGGCCATATAACTATTTGGGAATTTTCAGAAATTTATGAACAGGAAGAGAGGCAGTCAAGACAGAGAGAATGCTGTATCTGTGGGACAGTCAAATAGTGAGCACTTCCATATTAAATAAGTGAACCCAAGTGCCAAGATTCCATAGTTATTCAATCAGACACAATGTTTCATTTATATTATCCTTGTTTTGTTTTGCTATCAGAGATTTATTTTTATAAACCTGCATTCCACTTTACCTTTTCTAAATTCTGAGACCTGGATTCTGTCACTGTAATCAAAACCTCACACATTCAAACATCACTTAATCATTGTGTGAATATAATTTAAAACACATACACACTAACTTTGATTGCTTTCAATACACGGTAAGGATAGAGTAAACTTCTCATAGCACTCATATTTACAACTGCAGCACTTATCAGGTTAGAAAAAAGTAGACTCATATGCAAATATGGTTTGATGTCATGACCCATCATTTCCCTACCCCTTTTCACTGTAATGGTGAAAAGCCCGTAACTGAAATGTTAGCTCAGAGTTCATAGCAAAATCTTGCTAAGCAAAACTTCTAACTTTTATTTTTCAGTCAGTAGGAAAAGTCAATTGACAACATTTATTACTATGGTGTGATGGTGACAGATGAACATTTTCCTCAGTCTTTTCCTCTCTGCCAGGAATCTGAGGTTCAGTGTCAGCTGTTACAGACAAGTCTCCTCCATCTGAAACTTCTAGAAGGTAATGGGCACAAAAGTACTTAGCACAGAACCCAGCAGGCAGCCCATAACTATTAGTTTCTTTTCCCAACCTCCTTTCGACATTACTAATTCATCTGCTTTCTAAGCTCAAAATGAAGTGTGAACTCCACTGCCTGAAAATATGCATAAACAAGAAGGACCAACTCTTCCACTCTCTTTTAAGCTTCCTATGCCTAAAAAATCCACTTTTCTGAGCTCCAACAACCATCTGCCAATACATTACTATCATGGTCCTCGATATCCTCTCTGTACACTATTATATCTCCCTCATCAAGATCCCCCACATTCGCCTTGCAGGGATCCACAGGATATTCGTAGGGATCCAAGGAACAACATTCAGAAGGGAAGCATTTACTCCCGAGTACTATCAAGTATCATGCCAAAAAGTGAGTAGAGCAAAATGTCACTACCTCTAGGATAAATGTATATGCCATTATCTTTAATGTGACTTGGTTATATCTAATAACAAAGGGAAGTAAGAAAATATGTATTATCCTATTTCTTGTTTTACCTAATACTTTGTATCTCCTTCACCATGGATGACTGATTAAAAATCTATACATACACCCACTTTACAAACATTGACTTATTCATTACTCATTCTCTGATACACAAGTGCATTAGTCTATCAGCCATGTCCAACTCTTTGAGACCCATGGACTATAGCCCACCAGGCTCTTCTGTCCATGGAATTCTCCAGGCAAGAATACTGGAGTGGGTATCATTCCCTTCTCCAGGGGATCTTCTTGACCCAGTGATTGAACCCAGGTCTCCCGCATCACAGGCAGATTCTTTACTATCTGAGTCACCAAAGAAGCCCCCTGATACACAAACTTTCACTATTTTCTTTAGTAAAAATATTTTTAAAAATTAATACTTCACTGTTTGGGGAAATTGCCTAAATGAAATGTCCCCAGCGAGTCTCCTAGTGGCCTCTGTTATGTTTTATTCCTCTCATATAAAATAACTCAGTCATTTAAAATGTATTTATAGAATGTCTACTATGTACCAGACACTGTACCCACCAAGTATTGAAGTTTCAAGAGGCAATAAGGCAGATATGGTCATTGTTCTCAAAGAAATTCCATTCTAGCGAGGAAGACCAGAACCCTTCTTAGAGTACCTAAAAAAGTGAACAGGATTTTGTGATGGAGATTAATAATACAGCTGAAAGAATAGGGCTTAAGGGAGACAGAGCAGTCAGAAAAGGCTATGTTGAGCAGGGGACCAGTGATCAAACACTTGAAGCACAAGAAGAAGCAATCATACAAAAGGCTAGAGGAATAACATCTCAGGCTATGGGAACAACTAGAGTTCTGCCTCAGAAAATGCCGCAAACCTAACCTACTGTCTTGAGAAAGGAAGGTTACATGGTTAGACATGATCACGTTTCTGTTTCCCTGAGGTCCTCTTTTGTCAGCCCTAATAACCCCCCAGGAACACACACTGCCCCCTGAGTCAAGGACATTCCACACTGCCCAAGGATCCTCTGCATCTGGTATCCATCAAGGGATTCCCCCAGTGTTTAATGAGTAAAGAACACACTACTGACTTTGGTTCCTGAGACATAATCAGAATGCAGGGGTAACAGTGATTTCCATGCTGTGCTCTGCAAAGACAGAGGTTCACCGGAGACCACTTGCATACGAGGCCAAGAGAGTGAAGCTCTATCTCACTAATCACTTTCAAGATTTCATTTAATAAAAGAGTTTTGTGAATAAAAGGGATTTGAAAACCATGGTTTCCAGCCTATTCTAGGATCTCTGAATGAATTCAGCTCTTCCAAATATGGGAACAGATGTTGGCACATGCTTGAGTCCCTCCAGGCTACCTCCTATTTTTTTTGTTCACTAAACCTAAATCTTTTATTTCCTGGTTCCCCTACTCACACCTTGTTTTGAATTCAGGCCTTGCATTCAGTTCTCTGCCTACCCTATAAATTACTTGGTAAGCCAACTTCTTTCTCTTTACTTTAGGATAAAAAACAAACATAAAACCTTAAAAGTAAAATGAAGAGATCATTAACGTATAAAAATTAGATCAGTCCAGAAACAAATATTTTTAACATTGATTTTAAGTTAAGTTACTGATTTTCATTGGGGAAAAAATTGAGAAAAATAATTAAAAATTCAACTTTGCAACTTTTCAAAATAAACGTGAAAATACTCAGTGTAATCTAAACACAAATCAAAATATATTGTATAATGTCTTATTATGAATATCTCTTTTATCAGAATAAGTCTCCCTTCCACCATCTCTTTACTCTAGAAGGGAAAAAAAGAAAAAGGACAAAATCAAGAGTTGAGAGAGAAAAAAATACAAAGACTGAAAAAAGAATAGAAAGAAAAAACATGACTGTCACACTTTTAAAAAACAAAAAGCTCATCTTTCAAACTTCCAAAAAACTACTATCTCTAAATTTAGTAACCAGGTTTTCCATATATATTGTTGTTCAGTGACTTCATACTAATAGTCTACAGAATGAGCATTCTCCCCATTTTCATAAAAATTTTATCAGCAGACTCACTGCATTCCAAGCCCAGATGGACTGGGTAGCATGACACAGCTTTCTGGGTTTTCCTTCAGGGCTAGTTAAAACTAGATACTAAGGCATTAAGGAACAAGGGGACCATTTTTAGCTGTCACAGATGCCTATGCACCCCAGAGAAGACATTAATACTGAAGTAGGCATGGCGGAGTTTCCTCCTTAATGTCTTGGTCAAATTTATTTACCTGTTGTGATGGATTCAATTCCATCCTGCAATTGCCAATCAGAAGCATGAAATCAAAATCAGCCAACTATATTCTAGCTTGTGATGCAGTGCAATGAACAAGCAGAATTAAAGTCAGCTTAACTCACCACTGCCCAGAAAATTAGTGAAAACCTCAGATACACAAATCAACCAGATTTATGAATGCAGTGAAACCTAAAATGTTACTGTTATTTAACTCTAAAATAAACACATTTGAACAGTGATTCTCAAAGTATTCCTCATTTGAATTATATCGAGTTTAGGAAATCAACATGTATTCTCAAAACACAAGAGCAGGAATAATTTACTGGCCTATTTATATATTAGCAGCCCATGGAAGGCTTTTGGTAACCACCCTCCATCTGTTCCTGAAACCTGTCCAAACCAAATTCATTGACTGGATTTCCTCAGCCTCCTGACCTAGAAGATAAACTTAAAACTGTATATACAAGACAGCATTCCTTTGTATTTCCCCCGGGGGTTGGGGAGACATGTTAAAAAAAAAACCACAAACACAAGAGGACAGCTATCCGTTTTCAGTTATCCTTTAGAGCATACACAACATTCACTATACATTTTAGGACTTAATAACAGAGAAAATAACTCTGTGACTTCCAGTCACTTCTTGAAATTTAAACCTGGGACTCCATTGTGTTTCTCAAGATGTAAATAGTAAGCTCTTCTAAAAGCAGTTTGGAAAAGAGGCTTCCAATAAACTAAGAAGGCAGTCATCACTTCTGAAGAAATCTAGCAGAACACCATTTTAATGGACCAGAAAACAAGCAGTAATTGTAAGTAACAAAATAAACCCTTCCAATTCAACAACAAGCATGGCTCCCATCCCCAGTCATATACTAGCTTAGGATGAGGGGGGATTTGGAGATGCTTGTACATCTTTGGGCTTCCTTTATGGCTCAGCTGGTAAGGAATCTACCTGCAATGTGGGAGACCTGGGTTCAATCCCTGGGTCAGGAAGATCCACTGGAGAAAGGATAGGCTACCCACTCCGGTATTCTGGCCTGGAGAATTCCATGGAATGTATGACCCACGGGGTCGCAAAGAATCAGACACGACTGAGTGACTTTCACTTTCACACATCTTTACTCAGCCTCTCCTCCCTCAAGCAATGAAATCATGGTGTCCTCCAGCATGTCTTTTCTCTTTGTAGACCATATGTTCTGGGTTGACCCTCACATTACTTCATCAAGAAGCAAACACATTTACTTAATAAGTGTGGTTCTGATTAGAATCCCATCTGCATTCATCGTCTTTTAAAATTACATATAAATTAACATGTTTGTTTTTTGTTGTAATCATAGTCTTATGATGCATTTAAAAATACTTATACAAAAAAAAATAAAATAAAATAAAAATATTTATACAGATGGATCTAGAGATCATCATACTGAGAGAAGTCTGACAAATGTAAATATCATATGATATTGCTTAAATGTGGCATCAAAAAAAATGGTACAAATGAACCAATTTATAAAACAAAAATAGAGTCACGGATGTAGAAAACAAAAACTTATAGTTACCAAGGGGGAAAATGGAGGAGGAGGGGTAAACTGGGAGATTGGGATGGACATATACACACTACTATATGTAAAATAGATAGCTAATAAGAACATACTGTGGGCTTCCCTGGTGGTTCAGATGTTAAAGAATCTGCCTGCAATGCGGGAAACCCAGGTTTGATCCCTGGGTCAGAAAGATCCCTTGGAGAAGGGAATGTCTACCCACTATTCTTGCCTGGAGAATTTCATGGGCAGAGGAGCTCGGTGGGCTACAGTCTACGGGATCACAAAGATTAGAACACAACTGAGCAACTAACACTCACATAGAAAATAAAGATTAAGCCTTGAGTGAATATATCCTAGAAGGTAAGTTTGAATTATATTTAGTGGAGAGAATCCTCAGATAAAGGATAAAGGTTTAGAATATGAGATATACCCCCAAACAAGAGGACAAATCAAGACTAGACTTCAAGTGAAGTGAAAATGTTAGTCACTCAGTTGCTGACCCCATAGACTGTAGCCCGCCAGGCTCCTCTGTCCATGAAATTCTCCAGGCAAGAATACTGGGCTGAGTTGCCATTCTCTTCTCCAGGGGATCTTCCCAACCCAGGGATCGAACCCCATTTCCTGCATTGCAAGCAGATTCTTTTCCATCTGAGACACCAGAGAAGTCCAGATTTCAAGGGTAGACACTAAACCTCTCCACTGCCTTGTGAAAACTTAATAGTTTCTTAGGTAGGAAAAGGATTCTCAATTAAAATTTGCAGTGGGCCCAGCTTTACCATTTTCCCTACAGTTGGCCTTTATCAGTGGCCCTTTAACCATAGAACTTTGGGGTGAGTTGATAACTAGTAACATCCTACTAGATACCCCTTAGCTTGCATGCATATTACTAAGTTACCTCTCTTAAAGAAATAATGAGCATAAATTACATGAATCATGCAGACATAATTCAACCTCAGTGCTAAATTGAAGCCTTTTTTCATAGGAGCATAAGCTCAACTGACCATGATGTTCTCTTCAGAGGCAATGTCACAAGCAGAAATAAACCTTTGAATGTGATTGAGGCCTCTAGATCAGTTACTGACATGTTTCTATTGACTAATGTCAACATTTTATATTCCACTATTCCTAGTTAATATGACTGATGTGTTTGTAGTTTGGCTAGTCACCACCTCTTTTGATTGATGTTCATTAAGTCAGTCACTAAATTGGCACTTTAAAATTCAATTTGATAGGAATGTTAGCTGTTTAATTCCTCTTAATAGTTTCCAAGACTATGTTACAATACTTCACAGATACATTTCCAAGGCAAACCCAAGACTTACACCTGATAACCTGATGAGTTGGATACACATCAAACCATTAAAAGCTCTCTTATTAAGACAAAAATCACCAGGGACAAATATAACAAGTATATCTTCATTGTCATTGGTGAGCCAATGAAGATGATCATCAGAAGAGTGAATCTGAGAGAAATGGCAATAAGAAGAGAACAATATGAAAGTCATAGGGGAAAAAATCTTTAAAAATTGAGAGACATACATTCTGTACTGAATTGTAAAAAAGTCACTGAAAGATGTGTCCCACCCATTTCACTTAGGAAGCCATCGGTAGTAGGACCAGTGACTACAGTAATACTAGGTCACACCAACTTTAGGAAAGGGATCCAAGATGTGAATTCAAACCTCTCTAGTCCTAATACAGTTCTTTTATACTATACAATCCTTGATCTAGCTTTAGCTACCTATTTCAAAACTAGGATGGCAACTTTTCATTATTCAAAATCTGTCTAGGAAGCTTGTCCCAAAACATACTAATATCACCTATTTCATTATTTATACTCATTCAATCAACATTTTTGGAGAACTTGATATATGCAGAAGTTGTGCTAGTCAAATAGCACTTCAAAGCTATTCAAGAAAATTTTTGAAAAGATGAATGTTTTCTTGGCTTCTTCATAGTTCTCTTCATAGGGCCTTATATACCTTCTGTTCCTTTTATCTACCCTGCTTTGGGCTTTTAAAAGTTCTCTATATCAAACCAGTAATCCCTTAGGATTCTTGGGTACTAGTCATCTACCGTTCTGACTGGCTCTCTGATATGTTTCATTTCCCACTTTTTTATACTTACTTCAATTTCTGATTTTCTGCCTGTATTACTGCGTATGGGACACTAAGGAAAACATTTTAATTGTCAAGAATTATCTCTCAACTAATTGTTCCCTTTGGACCACAATCTCCATAGAAAATTCCAAGAGCATTGGATTTTTACACTAATGACAGTTTTCCTCCTCCTGGGAAAAACTCCGTAAAATAAAGAATCTAGTTGACCACTGGAACATTACTGGAAATTGTTTTGTTCAGTTGTTTTTCACTAGCTGAATTCAAATTAAAAAAAAAAAAACAATAAATACTGCAGTGTGAAACTACTACCCCCAACTGGATAGAGGTGATGACAGCTCTCATTCTAATTTAAATATGTATTTAAGAAGCCTCTGATTCAGTAACAGATATTACTACTCATTGAGTAATAGAATGGATGTCTGCTTCATGTTCCTTCAGTAAATACTCAATTACCAATAAGCAAAAAGTTTTTTAAAATAGTGTCATAAAGTATTAATATAATAACATAAATTAACAATCCAATTATATATTAATAACAATTAATAAAACCAATAATAACTAGTTTTAGTTTGAAAACTGTTTCCCTGGGGATGCTTTTCAAGAAAAAAATACCATAACTTCACAAGGACACCTTACCTTGGCACAGTAACATCTTTATTTATTATAACATATTATATAAAGTTTATATAAAGTATTATATAAAGGTTAAACCATATGGAAGTTTTGAAATTTGACTATTTTGACCTACAAAAATGGCAATTCCATATAGTTCAAATTTATACTATAAGGGTTTACTGATATTCAACCATTTGCAATGTAAAAAATATCAAATGTTTATGATTCAACCTATTAAAGAAAAGCCAATTCTCATTTAGAATTTGCAGACTGCTATTTACTAAGCTAAGCATTTCTTATGGATCATTGCATTTAATCCTCACAAAAATCCCAAAATGTGGATATTATCAAGAAAACTGACTTTAGAGAATCATAGAAATATACATATGATAAAGGTGTTTGTGATGAGGTCTTAGCAGGAAATAAGGAATACTTTACTGAGCACTAGAGGAAAGACGATCCTTGCTATAAACCAGCAGAAAACTTTGCTGACTTGTGTTCTACTCCTGGGAGAAAAGGAGAGTAGGTTGTTGGGGGCTGAACTGTGTACCTCAAAAAGATACATTTAACCCCTAACCCCCAGGACCTGTGGATGGGACCTTCTTTAGAAATAGGTTCTTTGCAAATATAATTAGTTAATATGAAATCATATTGGATTGGGCTTCCCCAGTGGCTCAGATGGTAAAGAATCTGCCTACAGCGCTGGAGACTCAGGTTCAATCCCTGCATTGGGAAGGTCTGGAGAAGAAAATGGCTACCTACTCCAGTGTTCTTGCCTGAAGAATCCCATGGACAGAGAAGCCTGGTGGATTTCAGTCCATGGAGTCGCAAAGAGCCTGACATGACTGAGTGACTTTTCACATACTGGATTAGAATGGGCCTTAAATCCAATATGACTGGTGTCCTGCTAAGAGAAAAAGATAGACAGACAGACACGCATGCATACATATATACATACATGCACACACACACAGAAAAAACAGAGGGGAAAACATCACAGGAAAATGGAGAAGGAGACTAGAATTATGTGGCCAGAAGCCAAAGATTGCTGGCTACTATGAAGAAGCTAGGAGAGAAGCAAGGTACAGATTTTCCCTTAGAGCCCCTAGAAGGAACCAGCTCTGCTGACACCTTGATTTCATGCTTCTGGAATCCAGAACAATGAGATTATAACTTTCCATTGTTTTAAGCCATTTCTGGTCATTTGTAATGTCAGCCCTAGGAAGCTAGTTCAGAGAGACAACTGTCAGTCAGTCAGTTCACTTGCTCAGTTGTGTCTGACTCTTTGCGACCCATGAACCGCAGCACACCAGGCCTCCCTGTCCATCACCAACTCCCGCAGTCTACCCAAACTCATGTCCATCGAGTCGGTGATACCATCCAGCCATCTCATCCCTGTTGTCCCCTTCTCCTCCTGCCCTCAATCTTTCCCAGCATCAGGGTCTTTTCAAATGAGTCAGCTCTTTGCATCAGCTGGCCAAAGTATTGGAGTTTCAGCTTCAACATCAGTTCTTCCAATGAACACCCAGGACTAAGCTCCTTAGGATGTACTGGTTGGATCTCCTTGTAGTCCAAGGGACTCTCAAGAGTCTTCTCCAAAACCATAGTTCAAAAGCATCAGTTCTTCAGGGCTCAGCTTTCTTTTAGTCCCACTCTCACATCCATGCATGACCTCTGGAAAAACCATAGCCTTGACTAGATGGACCTTTGTGGCAAAGTAATGTCTCTGCTTTTTAATACACTATCTAGGTTGGTCATAACTTTCTTTCCAAGAAGTAAATGTCTTTTAATTTCATGGCTGCAATCACCATCTGCAGTGATTTTGGAGCCCAGAAAAATGAAGTCTGACACTGTTGCCACTGTTTCCCCATCTATTTCCCATGAAGTTATGGGACCAGATGCCATGATCTTAGTTTTCTGATGTTGAGTTTTAAGCCAGGTTTTTCACTCTCCTCTTTCACTTTCATCAAGAGGCTTTTTAGTTCCTCTTCACTTTCTGCCATAAGGGTGGTGTCATCTGCATATCTGAGGTTATTCATATTTCTCCCGGCAATCTTGATTCCAGCTTGTGTTTCTTCCAGTCCAGCGTTTCTCATGATGTACTCTGCATATAAGTTAAATAAACAGGGTGACAATATACAGCCTTGACGTACTCCTTTTCCTATTTGGAACCAGTCTGTTGTTCCATGTCCAGTTCTAACTGTTGCTTCCTGACCTGCATACAGGTTTCTCAAGAGGCAATCAGGTGGTCTGATATTCCCATCTCTTTCATAATTTTCCACAGTTGATTGTGATCCACACAGTCAAAGGCTTTGGCATAGTCAAGAAAGCAGAAATAGATGTTTTTCTGGAACTCTCTTGCTTTTTCGATGATCCAGCGGATGTTGGCAATTTGATCTCTGGTTCCTCTGCCTTTTCTAAATCCAGCTTGAACATCTGGAAGTTCATGGTTCACGTACTTTTGACACCTGGATTGGAGAATTTTGAGCATTACTTTACTAGTATGTGAGATGAGTGAAATTGTGTGGTAGTTTGAGCATTCTTTGGCATTGCCTTCCTTTGTGATTGGAATGAAAACTGACCTTTTCCAGTCCTGTCGCCACTGCTGAGTTTTCCAAATTTGCTGGCATATTGAGTGCAGCACTTTCACAGCATCATCTTTCAGGATTTGAAATAGCTCAACTGGAATTCTATCACCTCCACTAGCTTTGTTCGTAGTGATGCTTTCTAAGGCCCACTTGACTTCACATTCCAGGATTTCTGGCTCTAGGTCAGTAATCACACCATCGTGATTATCTGGGTTGTGAAGATCTTTTTTGTACAGTTCTTCTGTGTATTCTTGCCATCTCTTCTTAATATCTTCTGCTTCTGTTAGGTCCATACCATTTCTGTCCTTTATCAAGCC
This sequence comes from Bos taurus, assembly GCF_002263795.3. Taxonomy (NCBI): domain Eukaryota; kingdom Metazoa; phylum Chordata; class Mammalia; order Artiodactyla; family Bovidae; genus Bos; species Bos taurus. Next base: position 16,389,499 of record NC_037347.1, read on the forward strand.
TATCTTTGCATGAAATGTTCCCTTGGTATCTCTAATTTTCTTGAAGAAATCTCTAGTCTTTCCCATTCTGTTGTTTTCCTCTATTTCTTTGCATTGATTGCTGAAGAAGGCTTTCTTATCTCTTCTTGCTATTCTTTGGAACTCTGCATTCAGATGCTTATATCTTTCCTTTTCTCCTTTGCTTTTTGCTTCTCTTCTTTTCACAGCTATTTGTAAGGCCTCCCCAGACAGCCATTTTGCTTTTTTGCATTTCTTTTCCATGGGGGTGGTCTTGATCCCTGTCTCCTGTACAATGTCACGAACCTCATTCCATAGTTCATCAGGCACTCTATCTATCAGATCTAGGCCCTTAAATCTATTTCTCACTTCCACTGTATAATCATAAGGGATTTGATTTAGGTCATACCTGAATGGTCTAGTGGTTTATCCTTAGTAGCCCATTGATTCAAGAACTGGAGAAGTTTACACTTTTCAGTTTCACCTAGAGGAAGACTGTTCCACAGAGCACAACTAAACTAAAATTAGAAGTTTAGGTAAGTTTTGAGGGTAAAAGTATAAGGATATTACTGTTAAGTAAATATACACATACTAGACTCACGTATACACACACCTCTTATATGGAAAGATTGCACAATCACATGTCTATTGATGTGGGCTTAGCTATGTGACCTTTTTTGGCAGACATGTCACAAACAGAGCTTTAGAAAGTGCTCAGCTGGGGATTGCTCCCTTGTGTCTCTTCTATTGGCAAGAAAAGAACATACCTTGAGTAGCCCACTGGTTCCAGGAGAATGAACAGCAAATAAAGCTCAGGCAATCCTAGCCTAGATCATCTGAGCCCAAGTCGACCTGTAGATGCATAAGGGAAAAACAAATGTTTATTATTGTAGTCCAGAGATGTTTGCATGGTTGATAATTATACTGCAATATTGTGGTAATCGGAGAAGGCGATGGCACCCCATTCCAGTACTTTTGCCTGGAAAATCCCACGGACGGAGGAGCCTGGTAGGCTGCAGTCCATGGGGTCACGAGAGTCGGATACGACTGAGCGACTTCACTTTCACTTTCCACTTTCATGCATTGGAGAAGGAAATGGCAACCCACTCCAGTGTTCTTGCCTGGAGAATCCCAGGGACAGGGGAGCCTGGTGGGCTGCCGTCTATGGAGTCGCACAGAGTCGGACACGACTGAAGTGACTTAGCAGCAGCAGCATTGTGGTAATAGCTGCTTAATACAATACAGATTTTTTAATTATTACAATTCTTCAGGGAACTATATCCTAATGAAAAATAAATTCCTAGTCTTCTAAAACTGTTCTTTTCTCCTATCTCTGAATAAATTTGGGCAAGTAAGCCTGTCTTCCATATGCTCCCATGTTTGTTATTTCTCCATTTATGAAAGGCAGCATAACAAGTAATAAATCCAATGGGAAGAAGAAAAATCCAATTGAGAAACAGCTACAAAATCCCAAAAGAAAGAGGACCACCCATCCAGTAAGGTAATGTTCAGACCCTGGACGTAAGAGCTAGTCTTTATATGGACTCTCCACAAAGTGCTTTTCCTTTAATTGCTCATTATTTGTTAATTTGTGGAAAAATTGTATCATGGAAGTTTATACACATCAGGCCTAATTTTCATTTACTAAATAGAGAAAAATGCAACTACTTGTCTCACACAATCTAAAATCTTCCTGCTGCATGTTACCTATGGGAGGAACCTCCCATACTAGTGAATTCCACCTGTATGCCTAGGTTAGCTAACCAGACTTAGCTCATACTGTTAAATTATCTCTATCCATCTGTTTACTTGAAATTAGGGAGGGCTAAAAGTTTTGGAATACTCAGGATTATAGTACAAGTCTATTGAACAAAACTGAAGTCTATTATACAAAACTTTCATAAAATGGTAATTCTTAGACAGGAAATTCTAAACTCTCATGTTTTTGTTTTTGATTTTTGTTACTATTTTTTCAAATTTAACAATGATGGGTAACAATTGTCAATAGCAGTCTTGGTGATAAATTTCAATGGTTAAAACATACACTCATACAATATTTGTATGAAACAAACATTAAGTACCAAGAACAAAAGAGAGGACATTTTATATAAGGGAGTGAGAGTACATTTATCATAGAGCACTTTCTACAAACACTTAACAAATACTTAAGAGAGATTCTTTCTCAGTTCACTCACTTATTCAAAGGAATGGGAAGGATGCCTACTTGAAGTATGATCAATATAACAAGACCAATTGCAACAAAATCCATTTACTTGTCCCCAGATCAGAATACCCTGGAAAAATAAATTATGTGCAAATATACTTGAAAAACTTAATAGTTTTTAAAGTATTCCTATAAAATACATGTTCTAGGTGTAACCCAAAACCATTTTTTTTTTTTTGTCCCAACAAGCAGAGAGTAAAAGGGCTGAAATGTGTTCTGTGTAAAGAAGTAGAAGATTTAACTCTGTCCTTTGACAAGGTACACCTTGTTACTTTATTTTTTTCTCCCACTGGAAATTTAGGATCAGTAGACCACTTTTATAATCAGTAAAACAACTTCACAGACAGGAAAAGCATGACACAAAGTCTGGAGGAATTGGGGAAGGCCAGGGTCAGTCACCCCAGAGCTCAGTTCTCATCATGGCCCTGGCCCTGGTCAGCTGTTTGTGCTCAGGGAAAGTCACTTCAAAGCTGAAGTGGGCTAGGGGGCAATGCTTTTCCTACAGACTGTAGGAGCACTCAGCATGTAAAAGTTCTCCCACATATCAGGCACAGACTGAACTTAAAGAATGTCCTGAAAGGCAGGATTATGACTTAATATACCTAATATTCCTAGGGTTTATAGTGTTTTCCTCCCCTCAAGCACAGCAAGGAAAAACTGACCACCACAAATATTCAGGGAATCAAATATCAATTTTATCTTAAAATCATAAAATTTATTCATTTTCCCTTTTCCCACCCATCCACCGAAAAAAAAAAAAAAAAATGGAAGCAGTGATTATTAAACTCTGGTGTAATTCCTACCTCACTTAATAAAAATGCATACCCTCAAAACCCATACTTGAAGAATTCTGAGATCAATCCCAATCTGGAGGAATGAAAATAACAAAATGTTGAAAGAGGTTACCATTATCACAGATAATTTTTTCTTATCTATATTTTTTACACTGATATGTCTTGTTTAGGTAATCAAATGACTTCAAATGGTTGTAAAAGAAAAGAATTGTTTAAAACCATGTATGGCAAGACCAATACAATATTGTAAAGTAAAATAAATAAACAAAAATAAAATAAAATAAAAAAATAATAAAGTGGAAAAAAAAAAAACATATGGAAGATGCCATCCTGTTTAGAGAATATGTTTATAGGCAATACCATGGCATAAAGTGGCTGGATGCTTTCTCATGTAATTCAGAACAAGTTAATCCAGTCCTAATCTTAAAGGGAAAAGAAGGCAGGTATTTAATGATAAAAAAAGACTATGAAGTAAGAAGGGCTTCCCTGGTGGCTCAGATGGTAGAGAATCTGCCTGCAATGCAGGAGACCCAGGTTCAATCCCTGGGTCAGGAAGATCCCCTGAAGAAGGGAATGGCTACCCACCCAAGTATTCTGGACTGGAGAATTCCATGGACAGAGGAGCCTGGCAGGCTACAGTCCACTGGGTCACAAAGACTCAGACACAACTGATTGACTAACACTTTCACTTTCATGAAATAAGAAGAGGGGGAAAGAGCAGAGGAAGATTATCAAAAAGAAAAAGAGAGAGAGAGAGAATATGGCATTACTACTGTCATTAAATCAATTTCAATTTTTCTCCAATTTCACCGTTTCTTTAAAAATCCCCTTTATCAAGATTCATCCCTCACTATTTTCTCTTATTCTTTTAAGTCATTCTCAGACACCAGTAAGCAGTTTCAAAACTCTGAATCTGAAGAGAAATTGACAGTTTCCAGTCACTTAATAAATGAACTCTATTTTTGTTCTACTGCTCTGAACCCTAGTGGCCAGATCGACTGCTTGTAAACTATGCAACAGACCATCTGTCTCCTAAGAAAAAAAAATTACATTTATTTATCCTCCAGAACAGCTCAAAATGTGGGAGGGAATAGTTCTGTGTAGTGTTCTTTTCTCCACTGCTATGTACCACGTGCACATCAGAGCAGGAATAAGCAGTGGTCAGGCTTTAAAAGGAAAGGGACCACTCACCTCCCCTAGGCACTGCTGTCATGATCTCCATTGTCACTTGAGGCTCATCAGTTCACCTACTTAATCTTAACAAAATGTATAATGCTACTTTTAAATTGCCTCTTTAAAAAGGTGGGGAAAGAAAAAGAAGCAACTGAGAAAAAAAAGGCAATAATTTAGGATTAATTATACATACTTTCAGAGAAGGCAATGGCACCCCACTCCAGTACTTTTGCCTAGAAAATCCCATGGACAGAGGAGCCTGGTAGGCTGCAGTCCATGGGGTCGCTAAGAGTCAGACACAACTGAGTGACTTCACTTTCACTTTTCACTTTCATGCATTGGAGAAGGAAATGGCAACCCACTCTGGTGTTCTTGTCTGGAGAATCCCAGGGACGGGGGAGCCTGGTGGGCTGCCGACTATGGGGTCGCACAGAGTCGGACACAACTGAAGCGACTTAGCAGCAGCAGCAGCAGCATACATACTTTAGGAGCTTCCCTAGTAGCTCAGATGGTAAAGAATCTGACTGCAATGCAGGAGACCTGGGTTCGATCCCTTGGTTGGGAAGATCCCTGGAAGAGGGCATGCAACCCACTCCAGTATTCTTGCCTGAAGAATCGCATGGACAGAGGAGCCTGGTGAGTTAGTCCATGGGGTTGCAAAGAGACAGACACAACAGAGCAACTAAGCACACAGGACATACACACTTTATTAAAAATTAAATTTAAACTTAAATGTGCACATAACAAAAAATAATGGCAGCTGATGAGTCTGATGGCTTCTGCTGCCAATATCATGCCTTACGAGAGCAGTAATAAGAGCCTGCAGCTCTAGAGGCTTTAAAAAATTTTCTAGTCCCCTGTTGCTGTTGTTATTCAAGGTGTGTGCAGCCCACTGCTCATCTTCTGTATTCAGATGCCATTTCCAAACAAATCTACAACAGTCCATTCCGGACTACCTGTTGCCTTAGAACAGGGCTAATCCATACATTGTAAAAATGTTCAGTCCCTCTCTCAAGTTATTCAAATATCAGACTTCAAAGAGCTTTTATAAATTCAAGAAATCACAGCTTCACACAAAATCTGTAAATGCAATTTTTCTCCATTTTTACAAATAGGTCTGCTGTAACTGATTATGAATAGCCTGGGTTTTATGTCCACAATTTTCTTTCTCTCAGCTCTTGGAACACTGTGAAAACTTCCATGACTTTTGTTCAGGTCAGTTCAGTTCAGTTCAGTCACTCAGTCATGTCCATCTCTTTGCGACCCCATGAATTGCAGCACACCATTCCTCCCTGTCCATCATCAACACCCGGAGTTCACCCAAACTCATGTGTATCAAGTCAGTGATGCCATCCAGCCATCTCATCCTCTGTCATCCCCTTCTCCACCTGCCCTCAACCCCTCCCAGCATGAGGGTCTTTTCCAATGAGTCAACTCTTTACATGAGGTGGCCAAAGTACTGGAGTTTCAGCCTCAGCATCAGTCCTTCCAATGAACACCCAGGACTGGTCTCCTTTAGGATGGACTGGTTGGATCTCCTTGCTATCCAAGGGACTCTCAAGAATCTTTTCCAACACCACAGTTCAAAAGCTTCAATTCTTTGGCACTCAGCTTTCTTCACAGTCCAACTCTCACATCCACACATGACCACTGGAAAAACCATAGCCTTGACTAAACGGACCTTTGTTGGCAGAGTAACGTCTCTGCTTTTCAATATGCTATCTAGGTTGGTCATAACCTTCCTTCCAAGGAGTAAGCGTCTTTTAATTTCATGGCTGCAATCACCATCTGCTGTGATTTTGGAGCCCAAAAAAATAAAGTCTGACACTGTTTCCACTGTTTCTCCATCTATTTCCCATAAAATGATGGGACCAGATGCCATGATCTTTGTTTTCTGAATGTTGAGCTTTAAGTCAACGTTTTCATTCTCCTCTTTCACTTTCAACAAGAGGCTTTTTAGTTCTTCTTCACTTTCTGCTATAAGGGTGGTGTCATCTGCATATCTGAGGTTATTGATATTTCTCCCGGCAATCTTGATTCCAGCTTGTGCTTCCTCCAGCCCAGCGTTTCTCATGAGGTGCTCTGCATAGAAGTTAAATAAGCAGGGTGACAATACACAGCCTTGACATACTCCTTTTCCTATTTGGAACAAGTCTGTTGTTCCATGTCCAATTCTAACTGTTGCTTCCTGACCTGCATATAGGTTTCTCAAGAGGCCAGTCAGATGGTATGGTATTCCTAGCCTTGAAGAATTTTCCACAGTTTATTGTGACCCACACAGTCAAAGGCTTTGGCATAGTCAATAAAGCAAAAATAGATGTTTTTCTGGAACTCTCTTGCTTTTTCAATGATCCAGCTGCTGCTGCTGCTGCTAAGTTGCTTCAATCGTGTCTGATTCTGTGCGACCCCATAGACAGCAGCCCACCAGGCTTCCCCGTCCCTGGGATTCTCCAGGCAAGAACACTGGAGTGGGTTGCCATTTCCTTCTCCAATGCATGAAAGTAAAAAGTGAAAGTGAAGTCGCTCAGTTGTGTCCGACTCTTCACGACCCCATGGACTGCAGCCTACCAGGCTCCTCCGTCCATGGATTTTCCAGGCAAGAGTACTGGAGTGGGGTGCCATTGCCTTCTCTGAATGATCCAGCAGATACTGGCAATTTGATCTCTGGTTCCTCTGCCTTTTCTAAAATAAGCTTGAACATCTGGAAGTTCACAGTTCACATATTGCTGAAGCCTGGCTTGCAGAATTTTGAGCATTACTTTACTAGTGTGTGAGATGAATGCAATTGTGCGGTAGTTTGAGCATTCTTTGGCATTGCCTTTCTTTGGGATTGGAATGAAAACTGACCTTTTCCAGTCCTGTGGCCACTGCTGAGTTTTTCAAATTTACTGGCATATGGAGTGCAGCACTTTTGTTAGAAAAGCATAATTCTTAGGTGGAATGTTACTTGAAAAATTATTTTCTTGATACTCTAGATACTCCAGCTATGGCTTTTGCAGTAATCATGTACAGATGTGAGAGCCGGGCCATAAAGAATCTGACCACCAAAGAATTGATGCTTTTGAATTATGGTGCTAGAGAAGACTCTTGAGAGTCCCTTGGACAGCAAGGAGATCCAACCAGTCAACCCTAAAGGAAAGCAACTCTGAATATTCACTGGGAGGACTGATGCTGAAGCTCCAATACTGTGGTCATTTGATGCAAAGAGCTGACTCATTGGAAAAGACCTTGATGCTGGGAAAGATTGAGGGCAGGAGGAGAAGGGGATGACAGAGGATGAGATGGTTGGATGGCATCACCAACTCAATGGACATGAGTTTGAGCAAATTCCAGGACAGTCAAACTGAATGGGTCACAAAGAGTCAGACACGACTTAGCGACTAAACAACAACAATATTCTGTAGTCATTTAGCGTGCTGTACTATAAAATTTTCTGCATTCTATTGTAGTGACTCTAACTAGCAAGAAACCTCACTTATTAATTCTTCTGACATTTTGCTATATTTCTTAGCTTGGTTTCTTAGCTCAGGAAACAGCCTGAAGTTTGCAAATGGAGTGTATTTTACAAAATGATGTCAAGATATAGGAGTTGGGACTGGGAATGAGGAAGGAAGGAAAGCTAATTTAAAGAATGGGCACTCTATCTCACTGGAAAAGTCTCTAAAGAGCTATGCAAAATGAGCTTCAGAACTTTCCAGTCAAGTGGCAAAAGAGAAGCATCAGTTCAGTCACTCAGTCATGTCAATTCTTTGTGACCCAATGGACTGCAGCACGCTAGGCTTCCCTGTCCATCACCAACTCCCGGAGCTTGCTCAAACTCATGTGCATCGAGTTGGTGATACCAGCTTGTCCTCTGTCATACCCTTCTCCTCCTGCCTTCAATCTTTCCCAGCATCAGGGTCTTTTACAATAAGTCAGTTCTTTGAATTAGGTGGCCAAAGCACTGGAGTTTCAGCTTCAGCATCAGTCCTTCCAATGAATATTCAGGACTAATTTCCTTTAGGATGGACTGGTTTGTCCTACCTGTTTTTTTTTTACATTAGCCAAGGATTTCTTCTTTGAATTGGGAAAGATGACAATAGAAACTATATTCAGGTCTATAAAAAAATATGTAATACAAAAAGAAACTTGATGATCTTTAAAATAACAATGGCAAAGACACTGGTGTTGATGACCATGATTATAATATACACCATCTCCTATTTATGACTCTGTTTTAGGTACTGTGCAAAGCACTTACCCATATTTTCTCATTAGATGGTTGTCATGATTAATTTTATGTAACAACTTAGCTGTAGGATACCCAGAATTTTGACCAAACATAATTTTGGATGTAGCTATGAGGGTGTTTCTGCATGAGATGAGCATCTGAATTAGTAGACTGAGGAAAACAGACTGACTTCCCTAATGTGGGTGAACATCATCCTAATTGAAGACCTGAATTGAGCAAAATGGCTGAGTTAAAGGGAATTCCTCTTGCTTGCTACTCTGATCTGGGACATTAGTCTTTTCTAGTCTTGAGACTCAAAGTGAAACATTGGTTCTTTCTGGATCTCAAGCCTGTCAACTTCTGGACTAGAACTACACATCAATTCTCCTGGGTCTCAAGCTTGCTGACTGTCGATGGGAGTATGTCAACCCCCATAACTTCACGAGTCAATTCCTTATAACCAATATATTGGTCTCTTTGCGTCTCTCTGTTTTCCTCTATCTGTCTTGATCTGTCTCACCATGTGTACTCACAAAGAGAGACGTGCACATTGCATCCCATCCCATCCATTCTCTAGAGAACCCTGATTAATATAGTCTATATGTCAACCTTGGGTAGTCAGTAATGTAAACCTCATTTTATGTAAAGGAAAACTGAGGCATAGAAGTGCTAAAGCAACTCAAATAACATAGATAGTAGGTGGCAGAGCTATTTTATCTAATCCCAAAACTAACTCTGAGAACAGATAATAGATAAATAACTCCACTATATTTGTTTCATGGAATGTTGTTGCATGTAATGTTAATAGGAGGTAATGTGAAAAAACAGGTTGGTGCTCAAATAGGTTTTGTAAATGCAAGATTTTTCTTCAAGAAAATTAGAGATACCAAGGGAACACTTCATGCAAAGATGGGCAAAATAAAGAACAGAAACTGTAAGGATCTAACAGAAGCAGAAAAGATAAAGAAGAGGTGGCAAGATTACACATAAGAACTGTACAAAAAAGTCTTAATGACCCAGATAACCACGATGGTGTGCTGATTCAACTAGAGCCTGACATCCTGGAGTGTTAAATCAAGTGGGCCTTAGGAAGCATTATGACAAACGGAATTCCAGTTGAGCTTTATCAAATCCTAAAAGATGATGCTGTTAAAGTGCTACACTCAATAAGCCAGCAAATTTGGAACACATGCCAGTGGCCACGGGCCTGGAAAAGGTCCATTCTCATTCCAATCCCAAAGAAGGGCAATGCCAAAGAATGTTCAAGTTCAGTTCACTTCAGCCACTCAGTCATGTCTGACTATTTGTGACCCCATGGACTGCAGCACACCAGGCTTCCCTGTCCATCACCAACTCCCAGAGTTTACTCAAACTCTTGTCTATCAAGTCAGTGATGCCATCCAACCATCTCATCCTCTGTCATTCCTTCTCCTCCAGCCTTCAATCTTTTCTAGCATCAGGGTCTTTTCTAGTGAGTCAGTTCTTCACATCAGCTTGCCAGGATTGGTGTTTCAGCTTCAACAGCAGTCCTTCCAATGAATATTCAGGACTGATTTCCTTTATGATAGATTAGTTGGATCTCCTTGCAGTCCAAGGGACTTTCAAGAGTCTTCTCCAACACCACAGTTCAAAAGCATCATTTCTTCGGTGTTCAGCTTTCTTTATAATCCAACTTTCACATCAGTACATGACTACTGGAAAAACCATAGCTTTAACTAGATGGAACTTTGTTGGCAAAGTAATGTCTCTGCTTTTCAATCTGCTGTCAAGGTTGGGTCATAGCTTTTCTTCCAAAGAGCAAGCGTCTTTTAATTTCATGGCTTCAGTCACCATCTGCAGTAACTTTGGAGATCAAAAGAATAAAGTCTTTCACCATTTTCATTGTTTCTCCATGTATTTGCATGAAATGATGAAACCAGAAGCCATGATCTTACTTTTCTGAATGCTGAGTTTTAAGCCAACTTTTTCATTATCCTCTTTCACTTTCACCAACAGGCTCTTCAGTTCTTCTTCGCTTTCTGACATAAGTTAGGTGGTGTCATCTGCATATCTGAGGTTATTGCTATTTCTCCCAGCAATCTTGATTTCAGCTTGTGCTTCATCCAGCCTGACATTTTGTGTAATGTACTCTGCATATAAGTTAAATTAGCAGGGTGACAATATACAGCCTTGACATACTCCTTTCCTGATCAGAAACCAGTCTGTTGTTCCATGTCCAGTTCTAACTGTTGCTTCTTGACCTGCATACAGATTTCTCAGGAAGCAAGTCAGATGGTCTGGTATTCCTATCTCTTTAAAAATTTCCCACAGTTTGTTGTGATCCACAAAGTCAAAGCCTTTCGCATAATCAATAAGGCAACAGCAGATGTTTTTCTGGAACTCTCTTGCTTTTTTGATGATCCAACAGATATTGTCAATTTAATCTCTGGTTCTTCTGCCTTTTCTAAATCCAGCTTGAACATCTGGAAGTTCAAAGTTCACATACTATTGAAGCCTGGCTTGGAGAATTATGAACATTACTTTGCCAGCTTGTGAGATGAGTGCGGTTGTGTGGTAGTTTGAGCATTCTTTGGCATTGCCTTTTCTTTGGGATTGGAATGAAAGTTGACCTTTTCCAGTCCTGTGGCCACTGCTGAGTTTTCCAAATTTGCTGGCATATTCAGTACAGCACTTTCATAGCACCATCTTTTAGGATTTGAAATAGCTCAACTGGAATTCCATCACCTCCACTAGCTTTGTTCAGAGTGATGCTTCCTAAGGCCCACTTGACTTCGAATTCCAGGATGTGTAGCTCTAGGTAGGTGATTACACCATCGTGGTTATCTGGGTCATGAAGATCTTTTTTGTATAGTTCTTCTGTGTATTCTTGCCACCTCTTCTTAATATCTTCTGCTTCTGTTAGGTCCATACCATTTCTGTCCTGTATTATGCCCATCTTTGCATGAAATGTTCCCTTTGTATCTGGAATTTTCTTGAAGAGATCTCTAGTCTTTCCCATTCTATTGTTTTATGCTATTTCTTTGCACTGATCACTGAGGAAAGCTTTCTTATCTCTCCTTGCTATTCTTTGGATCTCTGTATTCAAACAGGTTTATCTTTCCTTTTCTCCTTTGCCATTAGATTCTCTTCTTTTCTCAGCTATTTGTAAGACCTTGTCAGACAACCATTTTGCCGTTTTACATTTCTTTTCCTTGGGGATATTCTTGATCACTGCCTCCTGTACAATGTCATGAACCTCCATCCATAGTTCTTCAGGCAATCTGTCTATCAAATCTAATCCCTTGAATCTATTTGTCACTTCCACTGTATAATCATAAGAGATTTGATTTAGGTTATACCTGAATGGTCTAGTCGTTTTCCCTACTTTCTTCAATTTAAGTCTGAATTTTCCAATAAGGAGTTCATAATCTGAGCCACAGTCAGCTCCCAATCTTGTTTTTGCTGACAGTATAGAGCTTCTCCATCTTTGACTGCAAAGAATATAATCAATCTGACTTCAATATTGACCATCTGGTGATATCCATGTGTAGAGTTTTTTCTTGTGTTGTTGGAAGAGGCTGTTTGCTATGACCAGTGCATTCTCTTGGCAAAATCCTGTTAGCCTCGTTTTGCTTAATTTTGTATTCCAAGACTAAATTTGCCTGTTACTCCAGGTGTCTCGCGACCGTCTACTTTTGCATTCCAGTCCCCTATAATGAAAAGGACATCTTTTGGGCGTGTTAGTTCTAGAAGGTCTTGTAGGTCTTCAGAGAACCATTCAACTTCAGCTTCTTCAGCATTACTGGTCAGGGTATAGACTTGTATTACTGTGATACTGAATGGTTTGCCTTGGAAACAGAGATCATTCTGTCGTTTTTGAGACTGCATCCAAGTACTGCATTTTGGACTGTTTCATTGACTATAATGGCTGCTCCGTTTCTTCTAAGAGATTCTTGCCCACAGTAGTAGATATATTGGTCATCTGAGTTAAATTCACCCATTCCAGTCCATTTTAGTTCACTAATTCCTAAAATGTCGATGTTCACTCTTGCCATCTCCTATTTGATCACTTCCAATTTGCCTTGATTTATGGACCTAACATTCCAGGTTCCTATGCAATATTGCTCTTTACAGCATTGCACTTTATTTCCATCACCAGTCACATCCACAACTGGGTGTTGTTTTCACTTTGACTCCTTCTCTTCATTCTTTCTGGAGTTATTTCTCCACTGATCTCCAGTGGCATATTGGGCTCCTACCGACCTAGAGAGTTCACCTTTTCCTGTCTTTTTGCCTTTTCATACTGTTCATGGGGTTCTCAAGGCAAGAATACTGAAGTGGTTTTCCATTCCCTTCTCCACTGGACCACGTTTTGTCAGAATTCTCCACCATAACCCGTCCATCTTGGGTGGCCCTACACAGCATGGCTCATAGTTTCATTGAGTTAGACAAGGTTGTAGTCCATGTGATCAGTTTGGTTAGTCTTCTATGACTGTGGTTTTCATTCTGTCTGCCCTTTGATAGATAAGGATAAGTGGCTTATGGAAACTTCCTGATCAGAGAGAATGACTGAGGGGGAAACTGGGTCTTGATCTGATGGGTGGGACCATGTTTAACAAATTTTTAATCCAATTTTCTGTTGATGGGCAGGACTGTTTCCTCCCTGTTGTTTTGAAAGTGAAAGTGGCTCAGTTGTGTCCGACTCTTTGCAACCCCACGGACTATACAGCCATGGAATTCTCCAGGCCAGCATACTGGAGTGGATAGCCTTTCCCTTCTCTAGGGGATCTTCCCAACCCAGGGATTGAACCCAGGTCTCCCACATTGCAGGTGGATTCTTTACCAGCTGAGCTGCCGGGGACCAGCCCCAGCTGATCCAGGGTATTCGAAGGAGAGACGGCCTAGGCGACTATTTATATGCTAATTAGAGATATAAAGAATAATAGAATGAGGATAGCTCAGTAGGAAAATTCAGTGGAGAAAAGAGGCTGAGTAGCTTGGTTTACGCGGAAAATCAATATAACCCGTGACACTAGGTTAGCTCTGACCACAGAGGCCGCAGGCGCCCTCTCGAATAGCGGAAGGTGCCCCACCTTAGACACCTTCTCGAGTGGGTCTTAGAAGCCCAGGCAAATAAGTGGTCGCAGAGGATATCCACGCTCCAGATGGAGACTTCAGCCGGAAGTTAAGGAGAAGAATGACATGGGGAGACCAAGCGTTGGTGAGCAAGGCCCGTAGCTTTATTTTCAACAGGGGCTTATATACCCTAAGTTACACATAGAGGATAATAGGGGATGCAAAGTCAGCAGTCTTTGATTCTTATCAAAAACCAGGGTTTCTTTCCTGCAAATTTATCGTATACAAATGGTTTAGGTGATTTACATCATCTTCTGGCCAGAAGGCCTACTAACATTTTATGACTCTTGACAAGGACTTATCAACAAAGACTTATTTTCTCTAAGAGTAATTATTTTAAGGTTTGGCGCCATCTTCCAAAGATAAAATTGCATTCCTATAGGGTGGATGTGTAATGGGTTTACAACAAAGGAAAGAATTTATTACATTAAGGGTCTAAAGTTACTAACACCAAGGCCACTACTTATTTTTTCTACATACCAACTATTAATTAATACACATTCAAGGATACAATTCAGGGGATGTGAAAACTTGGCAACAAGCATTGACTCATCAATGAAATCCTTTACTAGTCTTATTCTGACAGTTTCTAATTCTCTGAGAGGCTCTAAGCTATTTGAATATCTTAAGCTTCCTGTGCCTCTCGAGGCTGGGAGACTGTAAACAATCGTATGCATAGCTGCAGGAGTCCGGGTAAACTTGTCAGGCAAGTTAGAGAGCCATCTGAGGGGTTTGGATTTAAACACTCCTAATTGCCCAGGAACTTTATTAATTGGAGCTGTAAGTTAACTCTTTGACAGAGAGAGCGAGATGGTGGTAGGGGACAGCCCCCAGTAAAGTCAGAGGTGAGAGCACAAAGCAATAAAGTAGGCAGACTCTGGTTTTTGGGGGGAAGATACTCGAGAATATCTGGGGAGACTCCCGAGGCTCGATCCCGCCTTTGCGTATGCCGAGCCTCCTTCCTCATGACCTTTGTCACGAGCGGAATGTCTCTCGCCGGCTCCCGGCACTGAGCCATACCTGAGGCCAAACTATGGTGGAGGTAATGAAGATAATGGTGACCTCCTTCAAAAGGTCCCACGCACACACTGCTACACTTAGTGCCCCCAACCCTGCAGCAGGCCACCACTGACCCACACCTCTGCTGGAGACTCCTGGACACTCAGAGGCAAGTATGGGTCAGTCTCTTGTGGGGTCACTGCTCCTTTCTTCTGAGTCCTGGTGCACACAAGGACCTTTTGTTTGTGCCCTCCAAGACTCTGTTTCCCTAATCCTGTATAAGTTCTGGTGGCTCTATGGTAGAATAATGGCGACCTCCTCCAAGAGGGCTTATGCCAGACCCAGGTCTACTGCACCTAGAGCCTCTGCCCCTGCAGCAGGTCAATGCCGACCCATACTTCTGCAGGAGACACTCACAGTTTTGGCTCAGTCTCTGTAAGATCTCTGGGTCCTGGTGCGCACAAGTTTCATTTGAGCCCTCTGAGCATCTCTAGCAGGTATGGGTTTTGATTCTAAATGTGATCTCACCCCTCATACCATCTTGCTGGGGCTTCTCCTTTGCCCTTGGACATGGGGTATCTTTTTGGTGGGAATCAACATTCTGCTGACAGTTGTTCAGCAACAAGTTGTAATTTTGGAGTTCTTACAGGAGAAGATGAGTGCACGAGGTTCTACTCTGCCAAAAATGTTCAAACTACCACATAATTGCACTCATTTCACATGCTAGCAAAGTAATGCTCAAAATCCTTCAAGCTAGGCTTCAACCATACATGAATTGAGAACTTCCAGATGTACAAGTTGGAGTTAGAAAAGTCAGGGGAACCAGAGATCAAATTGCCAACATCAGTTGGATCATAGAAAAAGCAAGAGAATTAAAAAAAAAAAAAAAAAAAGCCATCTACCTCTACTTTATTGACTATGCTAAAGCTTTTGACTGTGTGTGGATCACAACAAACTGTGGAAAATTCTGAAAGAGTTGGGAATACCAAACCACTTTATCTGCCTTCCGAGAAACATGCATTCAGGTCAAGAAGCAACAATTAGAACTGTACATGGAACAACAGACTGGTTCCAAATCGGGAAAGGAGTACATCAAAGCTGTATATTGTCACCCTGCTTATTTAACTTATATGTAGAGTACATCACGTGAAATGTCAGGCTGGTTGAAGCACAAGCTGAAATCAAGATTGCTGGGAGAAATATCAATAACCTCAGATATGCAGATGACACCTCCATTATAGCAGAAAGCAAAGAGAAACTAAAGTGCCTCTTAATGAAGATGAAAGAGGAGAGTGAAAAAGCTGACTCAACATTCAAAAACTCAACATTCAAAAAACTAAGATCATGGCATCTGGTCCCATCACTTCGTGGCAAATAGATGGGAGAAAAATGGGCATAGTGACAGACTTTATTTTCTCGGGCTCCAAAATCACCGCAGATGGTGACTGTACTCATGAAATTAAAAGACACTTAATCCTTGGAAGAAAAACTATGACACATTTAGCATATTAAAAAGCAGAGACAGAGAGAAAACAGCAAAATCCTATAAAGCAATTATACTTCAATAAAAAATAAATTAATTAAATTTTAAAAAACAAGAAAAAAAAAAGCAGAGACATCACATAGTTGACAAAGTTCCATATAGTCAAAGTTTTTCCAGTATTCATGTACAGATGTGAGAGTTGGACCACAAAGAAGGCTGAGTTCTAAAGAACTGATGCTTTCAAACTGTGGTGCTGGAGAAGATTCTTGAGAGGTCCTTAGACTGCAAGGAGATCAAATCAGTCAATCCTAAAAGGAATCATCCCTAAATATTCATTGGAAGGACTGATACTGAAGCTAATGCTCCAATAATTTGATCACCTGATGCAAACAGCCAACTCACTGGAAAAGACCCTGGTGCTGGGAAAGACTGAGAGCAGGAAGAGAAGGAGGAGACAGAGGATGAAATGGTTGGGTGGCATCACTCACTCAGTGGACATGACTTTGAGCAAATTCTGGGAGATGCTGAAGGGCAAGGAAGCCTGGTGTAGGGCTGACCATGGGGTTACACAGAGCTGGACACGACTTAGCGACTGAAAAACAACAAATGCAAGATGGAACAAAATTAAGCAGGTTTCTACACAGTAAGACTTCCTCAAGTCTTTAATGCAAGATTTTATATGGTGAATCGCCAAGAGAGATATATGATACACACAATTTCTCTCTTAAACATGTTTAATATCATAAAACTCTTCAGTGGACTCTGTAGAGGTCTTTGGTTCAAAACTGGAAAACCATTTTACTTGACAATTGTTATTCTTTAATAGCATATTAAGTGGTAATTTTTAAAAGAAAATCTATGCAACTGAGGAAGAGAAAAGTATTCGGCTAGTAAAAACAGAATGTGTTAAGATGATTAATTCCGTGGACACTTTGGGGAACATAGGCAAGACAAAAAGAAGGTGCTAGAAGACAATTTACACTGTTTTTTTCTGCTAGAGTGAGATAAACAGAGATGAAGTCCATCTAAATAGAGCATAATATCCTGCAGAGATTATATCCACAAGCAGTGCTCTCCATTGCCCCCATCTGGGGAACACCCACATAATGCCACCAGGGAAGTCCCCCACATAATCCTAGTCATATTACATTAAAAAAACCAGTAGAAAAATAACTAACCAGTAAATAGGGGTAGAAAAACTCATTGCCCATTCTACCTCAAGGGAAGTTGTAGAAAGAAATTTAAGACAGATCTGCCCACAAAGGATGGAATCCCAGGGTGACCCTGCGTTACAAATAAAGGTAATTTCACTAAGTATAGAAGGGCTTCCCTGGTGGCTCAAATGGTAAAGAGTCTGTCTGCAATGTGGAAAACCTGGGTTCTATCCCTGGGTCAGGAAGATCCCCTGGAGAAGGAAATGGCTACCCACTCCAGTATTCTTGCCTGGAAAATTCCACTGATGGAGGAGCTTGGTGAGTTACAGTCCATGGGGTTGCAAAGAGTCAGACACAACTGAGTGACTAACACACTAGAAGAGGTGATGAACTACTAGGGTTAGTGCAGATCTACTGGCTTCCTCCATGATGCAAACATAGTCAATAAAAATAAATAAGTTTATTCATAAACTTTAACTTATCTTACTTAGTATCAGACACAACTTAGCAACTAAACCAAACTCTTTCAGTTTGTCCCATCCTCTCCTGCCCTTTACTGTGTCTATAAGTCTGTTCTCTGTGTCTAAATCTCTATTCCTGCCTTGCAAATAGGTTCATCAGTACCATTTTTCTAGATTCCATATATATTTATTAATATATGATATCTGTTTTTCTCTTTCTGACTTACTTCACTCTGTGTAATGGGTTATAGGTTCATCCACCTCACTACAACTCACTCAAATTCATTCCTTTTTATGATTGAGTGATATTCTATTGTATATATGTACCACAACTTCTTTTCAGTTCAATTATGCCCAATTCTTTGAGATCCCATGGACTGCAGCAGGCCAGTCTTCCCTGTTCATCACCAACTCCCAGAGCTTGCTCAAACTCATGTCCATTGAGTCGGTGATGCCATCCAACCATCTCATCCTCTGTTGCCCTGTCCTCAATCTTTCCCAGCATCAGGGTCTTTTTCAATGAGTTGGCTCTTCGCATCAGGTGGCCAAAGTATTGGAGCTTCAGCTTCAACATCAGTCCTTCCAATGAATATTCAGAACTGATTTCCTTTACAACTTCTTTATCCAGCTCTTTTCTGAGACCATCCTTGGTCAAGCCCAGTCAAGTGAGTAGGAGAAATAGTATAGTCAACAATTATATAGTCTCTTGATAGACCAGGAATTCCATCTGCTGATGGATATGATGGGAATGAGAATTGCTTTCTGTTCAAAAATGAGACTTAGTTTCTTAATTAAAATAATTTGACTATAGAAAGCATTGTAATAATGATTTGACATCTTAGAAATTCTAGACAATGATGAGCATGACACTTAATATTCTGAGAAGAAACAATTATCACATTTGATTTTGACAGGGATATAAATCATAGAAATAATAAGCAAATATATGTACAAACATACATAAAGTTAAGATAAACTATCAATAGTATTTCTTCTTTGATGAAGAATTTTTTGAAGTTACACATACGTGGCATGCTTAAGGAGACTGGGGTTTCAAAAACAGGTTTCTACTCTAGAATTTTCCAAAGTCAGCAGTAGAATCTTTCAGTGCATGATTGAATAAGTATGTTTGATAAAATGGTCCACATAATTTCTGTGGAACTTCACAAATCCTGTACTTCAGACATTATTATGCTATATTTGTGGCTCAGACAGTAAAGCGTCTGCCTACAATGCAGGAGACCTGGGTTTGATCCCTGGGTCAAGAAGTTCCCCTAGAGAAGGAAATGGCAACCCACTCCAGTATCCTTGCCTGGAAAATCCCATGGACAGAGGAGTCTGGTAGGCTACAGTCCATGAGGTCGCAAAGAGTCGGACGTGACTGAGCGACTTCACTTCACTTCATGCTATATTTATAGAATGTCTTATTAAAAATATTCTTTTCTACTCACACTTAACAAAAAGTAAGGGAAGGGAAAGATGTAAGCAGGGAAGAGTTTCCAATCATACCCATTTCAACTATTTGATGGGTTGAACTGGTGGGTATACATTTTCCATCACTGTTAGTAACTTCACCACCAAAGTCAAAGATGAAAAGCTTTGATTTAAAAGGTTATTAGAATTTTTTAATGTTATTAGACCAGATAAGTAATAAACATCTATATTATAGGACACAAGAGCAGCATCAGATAGAGACAGAGAGATCTTGTGCTCTGGTCACACAGACAGAAGGAAGGGAGGAAGGAAATTAAACTGGCAGCATTTTTCTCCAGATTCCATTTCACAGCCTCAGTTCCTAAGGCAGTGCACATTTCTTTCAGGTCTGTGACCTCATTTTGAGGCTTTCCAGAAGGCACCTTCTTAATATAAGCTCTTTAAAATATAATTTCCGAAATACTCCAGTTCCCAGGTAAGCAGAATATTTTCCTCAACAGAGGACTGAATGGAAGAGGATTGCAATTTAGTCATCTGATCACATTATCAGAGAACTCTGCTCCTGACCTAAGGAGTGTAAAGAAAACAAATTAAAAAAAGAAGAACCAATATCAGCCATATTTTGAATGTCCTGATATTAGTGGACTGATGGGAAAAGAACATTTTACTTCTCAAAGGAATATCATTTAAATTAAAAATATATATATATGGACAAAATGGACATAGAAATTGCTAAAACAAGAGTCCTAAGCTTACTCAAATTTTCCCTCAAATTATCTTAAGACTATGGTTTAGTTTAGCAGAGCACAAAGTAACCAAAACTAAATAAAAATAATTTGAATTGTGCCAAATAAAACCCATCAATACCCACTGTTGCATCTGAAACTCCAAAAATTAGAGTCATTCCTCAAAGTCAAGGCATTTTTCCCTACAGATTCATGTTAAAGTAAATACAGTATCTGTGTGTGGGTGTGCTCGGTTGCTCAGTTGTGATCCACACTTTGTGACCCCATGGACTGTAGCCCGCCAGGCTCCTCTGTCCATGGGATTTTCTAGGCAACAACACTGGAGTGGGTTGCCATTTCCATCTCCAGGGGATCTTCCCAACCCAGGGATCAAACCCGCATCTCCTGCATTGGCAAGTGGAGGCTTTACCACTGAGCCACCAGGGAAGCCCAAATACGGTATCTGGGAAAGATAAAAATTTACACCCTAGTCTGTATAGCCTCTTCCATACTGATTTATTGCAAAAGATTTATTTCTGAAAGGCCTCACTAGGCATTAATAGGCTAATGAGAATTGTGAATCTTTAAGATGGTAGTATAGAATGCAGAATTTTACAAAATTATTTTGCCAAGGAGCTTCTTTTATATCCCCTCAAGTTACATCCACTAATGTCTGGAGGAACACTAGCAATGTGGTTTGTGAAAGCATGCATCATCAGATGCTCTCATCTAACAGGAAACAGGGTGCTGGGGTCATGAGAACCAGGACATGTAAGATTAAATAGAAGTTTGGCAGAAAGGAAGGGGCTGCAGCAGAGACACAGCCAGGAGCAGACCCAGGAGGGACACTGGTATGAAGTCTTAGGAAGCCAGAGGATGTGAGTGAGCACTAGGGAGAGGGGAAGTGTGGGAAATTCTGGGCACAGGGATAGAGGAAGCAGTGGGAGGAAGAAGCACCCAAGATGAATGGTGTCTACTGCACAATCTGGCAGAGACAGCCAGGACTCTTCCAGGAGACACAGCTCACTGCAAACAGATCATTTTTACGGGCCTTATTAGCTCAGTGCTTTTAATCAACTAGGCTAAACATCCTGTCTGGCCACACTGTCTGTAGCAGAAACTCAAATCATATAAAAGGTTATACATTTTTATCTCGTAATTTGTTTGCAGGATATTAAGCCTGTCTTTGTTAGATAAGAAAGTGAGCAGGAATATTAGATTGTCTTCAGAAAGATCAGGAAGTAGGCCCCTCCCCACAGTTCTTGTTGTCACTCTAGAAATGCTATTATCCTGTCTCTCTAAGTGTCCAGAGTCCTATGTCCTGCTTTCCTCCCTTAATTATAACCTTGTTAAAAACTTTTCTTAAAAATGACTGCTGAGTATATGTATTACATTATGACTTAAGGTCCTGCTAAGGCTTAAAATTTTACTCCTCTCCAGGGGAGTGGTACTGTCATGATTTATACACGTATGTTCAAAGACAGATGTCCTTTCCTGACAGCCCATCATGACAAGGGGGTGATTTTTCCCTTGAGGCAGCCAACTAAGATTCTTTCTCAGTTTACATCGGTGTCTTTAAGGAAAAAAATTCCATTCTTCTCTTTCTAAAATTGTTTAACTTTCTTACTATTTTACCAACATTTTCTTTTCTTTTATAGCATCACTCACTTGATAGTAGTTGGTATGTCTATCACAACTGGCTCTTTGGGACTCTAGTAATCCAAGACAATTAAATTCATACTTCTGAAAATAGCATTTTCCATTATAGTAAAAAAAAAATCAACTTTTAAAAAAATGGCTAGCTTTACACAAGCTGTTTGATTTTTACAGTAACAAACAGGCCAACCAAATGTAAAAGAGGAAACCATTCTTCAGAGAGAATTGAAAGGGATTACAGAGATAAAGAAAGGGATTACAGGAGTCATTTTCAACTTGGAGTTGCTTCCATATGTTGACTTAAATAATTTGACAAATAACAGACGGCTTCAAATAACATCACTGTTTAGTCAACAACTCTGAAAACAAAGTAAAGGATCTAAGCTTTTCACCTTGGAACTATAAGGCAGAATTCAAAACTGACATTACAAGCCCCAGTTTCTTAGCCTGAAGTAAGAATCTTGTAATGTTAAAAAATAATAATAAAAAATAATGACATCACTGTTATCCCCAATACATCAGCAAGATAGCTGGGGTGATAAAGAATGGGTCCCAGCTGAGGTCACGTGGTATATCTCCACCACTGATTTGCTGTGTGAGCTTAAGCACATTAAACAAGAAAGTTTCACTCCAGTTTCTTTATAAGAAATATGGAAACAAAGTGGTTTCTTCACAGATGGTTTGGGAGGATGAAAACAGATGAGGTACATAAGAGCTCTTTGTATGCTGTAAAGCATAACTCGAGTACTAGTTATGGGAAGGGTTTCTAATAAGTAGAACACACATTTCCAGAAAGCTCCTTCACCCCCAGAAATCTAAATCAACCTTGTCTGCATCCTATTTCCAAGTCCCAAGTTTTCTCCAAATTTCCAGCTGTCCTTCCTCAAAGCTCTCTCTGACTGTACTCCAATATTCACGTGGGTCATTTCGCTTAGGCATCCTATCAGTTGTATAGAATTATCAGCCCTTTCTCCAGTACTCCCAGGGAACCCAATCACAGTAAGTTCATAGTGGTCCCTCTTCACCCTCTGGGAGGATATGTTCCAGGACCTCAAATGAATGTCGGAAGCCACGGTTAGTACAAAACCCTACATACACTATGTTTTATTTCCTGTGTACACATAAAGTTTAATTCATCAATTAGACACAGTGAGAGAAAATCCACATTGTCAGCACCCCACTCTTGTATTCTGGGGCCAGTTTTAAGTAAAATAGTGTTACTTGAACACAAGAACTGTGATACCTTTACAGTCAACCTGATAAACCAGAGGGCTACCAAATGACTAAGGCAGGATGGTGCTGGATGGTGTCAGATTTCATCACACTACTCAGAACATTACCCAGTTTTAATAACTCATAAATGTTTTATTTCTGAAATTTTCCTTTTAACATTTTGGACCATGGTTGACTGTGGGTCACTGAAACCATGAAAGTAAAGCCATGATGAAGGAGGGACCACCGCATTATGAAGTGAGTTATTAGAACAGAGATTTCAGGATATTATTGGAGGGCACACATTGGCTTCTGCCGTCTCTCCACCTGAGCTCCTCATAACTGATCCTCTCTGCTGAGAGCAGTCTCATGGCAAGTGCAGCCTGTTCTCCCATTACAAATGCTTTTCCCCAAGACAGTGGCCTCTTAGAGTCCAGTGAATATAATAATCACCAGCTTAGACTATGTTTATAATGACTGATTAAACAAATAATATTTGGAGAATAGCAAGTTTTCATGGGTAATGAAACATTCAGAAAATTGGTCATCCTTTCCAAAACTGAAGATGAAATGTATTGACTCTCCTGGGATTCTGAACTGCTATTTTATGATCAGAGGCCTTGCATAATTTGATGAAAAACAGTTAATTGCATGCAAAGAAATGCATATATGTTCTCTACACCTTCCTAAAAAGGTCTCTCCTTTTTCCTTCTAATAGTCTGGGTTTTTAGAGCCATTTATTTTCCACCATTTTCTATTCACAGCTATTATTCAAAAGACCATAGCTTATAATCTTATTTACTTTAGACTTTCATTACCTACAAAATATTTTTATCTGATATTCCCAGAAAATTTGTGTAGATGAAAAATACTAGTTATGATTATTTCAATTTTATAATCAGGAAACTGAGTCTCAAAGTGGTTAATAAACTTGCCTAAGACCACATAACTAATAAATAGTGGTACCAGAACTCAAACAGGTTTTCTGATTTTTCATCCCATGATCCTGTGCTTCAGTGAAACAAACATGATGAATCATATGCAGCAAATCAATGCAAAAGAAAAATCTTAAATGTATTTTGAATCCAGAGGAGGTCTTCATGTTATCTAAAATATTCTCCTCATAAGCATTTTGGTTTCAATAGAGCATTGTTACAGTAAGATACACCTGTGGGTCATGGAGAAATAGTATAACCACTGATAGTCCTGACTTTCAGATTTTTCTAAGAATTGTCTGTATGAAGCACATTAATATCTACAGTTTCCCCTTCTTGAAATATGAAGAATAGAAGCAATATTGGCTGTGTGTTGCTTGCTCAGTATGTTTTGTTGTAGCCAACAAACCCTGTGTTACCAGTTTAAGCAGAAAGTTACTTCTTAAGAGACAGGGTGAGCTCTCTGTAAGCAGAGAATCTCTGTAAGACTGAAGAGGCTGACTCCAAGCTGAGCTTCTGAGGAGACACCCAGAGCTACATCTCAGAACCAACCTACCAAGAAAGAAACTGCTGCCTCTGCCATCACCAGTAAGTGGCTAAATCAGGTCGCTGCTACCATCACTGCCAGTAATAGAGCCTTTCTCAATGCAATTGTCTGAATGTGTGTCCCCTGCTCAAAATTCATGAGTTGTAATCCTAACTCCCAAGGTGATGGTATTAAGAGCTGGGGATCTTTGGGAGGTGCTTAGGTTATAAGGGTCCTGCCTCATGTATGGGATTAGCACCCTTAGGAAAGTGGTTACAGAGAGACCCCTTGCCCTTCTACCATGTGAGGATACAATGAGAAGTCTGCAACCCAAAAGGGGGCCTTACTTGACCATAGTGGCACCCTGATCTTGGATTTCCAGCCCCTAAAACTGCAAGAAATTAAATGTCTGTTGTTTATAAGCTGCCCAGTCCATGGTACTTTGTTACAGCAGCCCAAATGGACTAAGACACTTTGTCTGAATACCCGCTGCAACATGGAAACAGCACCATACCTCTTTCCTCCACACAACTCAGTTCTGTCTGAAGTCTCTCACAGGTCCATCTGATGCATAGAACCTAAATCCTTTATTCTTCTCCAGGAGTAAAGTTTTCATTTGTTACTTTTCTCATTGGGATAGTAAGACATAAATCCAATGGAATTATGACAAAATGGGAAGGCTTTTAAAAATATTTTTTCCAGCCATATAGAACAGAAGTCCATCACAGAGTTTGTTTTAATGAGAATAATAACAGAACCTATCACATGGTATTGTCATATGGGTTAAGTGAAAAAGAATATGTAGAAACTTAAAACAATATAAAGGAAATGATCAATAGATATTATATATTATAATGTAAAGGGCTGCTGAGTAGAATCTTTCCTTTTATTCTGGAATCAGCAGTGAGGCCTCAAAAATGAGGACACAGGTTTTTCAATAAAGGTACAAGCAACTGTGCAGCCAGACAGCCCCTCCAGGATCTTGTAAAACATGAATATATTCTCTCTGCTGCTCCAAAACATCCCTTATGACACTCTCCAGAGACTTAAACAGAAAACTAGGGATGGGCAAGGGCAAGAAGGGGATGAGGATCCACAGACTCACACATGACTGATTCTGAGGTCTCATCAGGCTACTGAAGCATTTCCTCAGGGGAGAAAGAAGGAAAGTGAGTACTCAACCACCAAAGTCCAGTGACGGCTCCACCTAAAGGACCACTTGCAAGATCTGGGGGTGTCTACCAGAAAGAGAGACTAGCATCTCATTTCTAGTGTTACCTGTTAATCTGCTCAACTCCCAGAACCTGTCTGAACTGACAAGAGAATCAAACACGGATGGCAGAAGTGAAGGAAGGGAAGGGAAGCGATGTGGTGTCTGGTAATGTTTAAGTGTGTGAGTTATGTGTGATGTGTGAGTGATGTATGAGTTTCTCATATGTCGGGAGAACACTGTGGAAGGTAGTGCATGGCCTGAGCTGTGAGCTCACACCCTAAATAAGAGGGTTCTCTGTAGCTTCAGGAAGTAGCAGAAGCTTATGGCCATCAGATATACTGCCGACGAAGGAAGCTGGGGGCCAAGGGAGAAGTTTGAGCCAGACACAGATCTTCCATGAAAGTAACTATGAAGTGGGAGTCCTTTCCATGGGCCACGTAAAAAGTTTACACAGGTGTCCGTACATCTGTTTCTATCTTCTTCCCATTTCATCTCCTTTCTTCCTAACCCAACACACCAAAGGAGGAAGAGGGGAGGGCAGTGGAATTTAATAGCAAGCCCCTCACCACCAACTGCATGCCCCTTCAGGCCATTGATGAACCCTGAACTAAGAAGAGGAAATAGATGTGACTAGAGTTTTATATTAGACTGGACTTAATAACTGAAACTTATTTGGAAGCTATGAGGTCTGACCAAGATATTAATATCTAAGAAAACCAGATACAGCAGAATGAGGTCAAAGGCACTGGCTAAAGAAGAAATTAGACCCTTGTGTGTTTATATCCCACTAGGATAAACTTTCAAAATCCAGTTACAATGGGATTGTCTATTCACCACCCTACTTTTCCACCAGGACTTAGAAAGATAAGGCAACTAGAATCAAGAAGTCAGTGGCCTCAGCCAGGGCCATGAAAGTGTCTCACCATCCGTTAAACCTTTTCTCTCCCAAGATAATTCCAGTTTTCACACTCTGTGGCCAAGAGAGATAGAAAACAACCCACTGTGTTTGTTTTTTTTTTCTTCTTTAACACTTGTTTTCCCACAGACTTGTTTGGCCCTAACACAGATCTGAACTGGAGCAGTCCCAAGGGAAAGGTGTCTTCATGCTCTCTCTTAGACCATGATCTGCTTCTCCACAACTGCTAAATTACAATGTTGGGATGTGATAGAACAGCTTCTGAAACTTAAAAGATCATTAATTCACTAGGAATTTTGTGGAAATGTAAATTCTGATTTTATAGGTCTATGGAAAAACCTGAAAGATGGCATTTCTAACACATTCCCGAGTTCATGGACCACATCTTGTGTGGCAAGGTTCTACAGTGGAGAACTCTCCATCTTATTAAATGAGAGAACCAAAAACCAACCAAAAAAACCCACAAAGCTTTCCAGATCCTCTGAAAAGACATCAATAAAAGCAAACAAATAGGAATTCTATATATTCTGCCATTACAATATTGCTCAGACTGTACTCTGTGTAACAGAAGACTAGATTTTTTCATATCCACATCTCTTTTCAGGTAATGTTTATCATCTGATAGCAATCATATTTTTCTTTGTAGTACTGGAGATATTCTTAGAATATTTAATAAAATTCATTTCTCACCTGAGAAAACCAATTGAAGTCAATATTTAAAAGGTGATAAGTAGTGACAGAAGGAGTCAGTCTGTAAGTTCAACTCAAGAAGAGAAAGAAAATGTGGGGGAACCACATTTTCTTGCAAATGTGGTCCACATATGAGGAATCATAGAATTCCTTCCAAATGAATTCTGTTCAATTCCATAGAAGTACAAGAGTTCAACTTGCTTTCACTTACATAGAATTTTCTATTTCTCTTTTTCATGCTCCTCTTATGTCATTGTTTATATTTAATAAAACCAAGTTATCAGGTATTTTGGGGATAGTCATACATTTAAATACATTTAAATACATCTGTGGACAAACTATTTGACCTAATGTTGGGAAGACCCCCTGGAGAAGGGAAAGGCTACCCCACTCCAGTATTCTGGCCTAAAGAATTTCCATGGACTGTATAGTCCATGAGGTCACAAAGTCAGAGAAGGCTAAGTGACTTTCATTTTCACTTTTTACTCTCAATGAGGGTATAGCTCAGCAATCTATTTTAACAAACATCCCTGTTGATTTTGACACACAAAAATGAGAATCATGGCTATCAAACTACAACTTTCAAACCAGGCTCTCTAGTCTCTCTCTTTCATCCACCACCCCCTGGCCCCCACCACAAGTTCCTGATTCAGACTGAACAGTCCTAAAGTGGGCTGGCCACCTGTATTTTTTCAAAACTTCCCAGATGAGTCTAGTGTTCTAATATCCAAATAAGGTTGGAAACCACTGCTCTAAGGTGTGTGTGCTCCTTGGTACTGAATCAACCCAGAGACAGATGTGCAGTTGAGAGCAGAGCTGAGATTTAAATCTACAGACTTGGATTCCAGAACACAGCACTATATTAACATCTTCGTTTCTGGTTCCTCTGTTCCAGGTCCATGTAAGTATCTCCATTTTCACCCAAACTTCATCATTATGACTATCTGTGATTCCTCTACCCTTGCTTCTACAGTATTTTTCATCATGGCACCTTCATATTGAGATTGCTCTCTCTCACCCTCATCTCTTAGGTCACGTGCACATTGAAACCCTCCTTCCTCCTGCCCCTTTGCTGTCTGCTCAACACACAAGAGCACAATCATTTGGAGATCAAAATTCTGTCTTTGTCAATTCTTGAAATTTCAGGCTGTTAAAGCTGAAAGGATCTCTGGGATCAGCAGGTCTAGCTCCTTTTTATTGCTAATTAGTATAATTATGCTAGATTTTCCAGATGAGATCTTCTTACATACATTTCCTGCAGAGGATACGAAGGTAATACAAAACAAGTCTTCTGACACAACATGCCAAAGGAGAACTTATTCATTGGAACAAAGAGGCTTAGAATTGGCAAAGTCACCCATACAAATTTCTATTTTTTGTTTACTGTTGTGCTATGACCCATATGGTCTAAAATCCAAATACAATGCTCAAGTGGAGAAAAATCCACATGAAAGAGGCTAGAAAGGGATTAGTGAGGAATACAAAATTTCAAGCCTATGTAATCGTCTATGCCTTGTCTCAAAGCACCAGATCATATTGGTGCTTAAAACTGGAACATAGAGATCAAAAAATAGCATTAAAAATATTAAGAATCTTGAAAGTGGAGAGCATTATCTTCAACTACTAGACCTTTTTTAGGAACCTAAATATGAATGGGGAATGCTCTCCTAGAGTTAAACTATATGGCATATTATGGGTTAAATATGAATAACATGAAAATGAAAACTAATTAAATTGAGAATTAATAATTCAGTGCTGCCTGATGGTAACACTTCTCTGCCTCAGATTTCTCATCCATAAATCAAGATAAAGCACTTCCCCTACAAACCTCATTACATTTTCCCAAAGATAACATAACCAAGCATGTTAGTATCCTAAGGTCACATAATGTGTCTTTGCCTAGTAACTAGTATTTTAGTTTTTCCTGTGGGCAAAAGTACAGATGCTCTGGGTCACAGCTTTGAGAGGAGAACCATGATATAAGGCCCTGAATGGAGCATCTTTAAAAAAAAAACAAAAAGACAACTGCAACATCTGTCAAATTCTATCAGCTACTGACATGTTCAAAGGATCAAATCCCACCAAGATAGATAGCTTAACAGGAATGCTCAAGTAACTTTTTCTAACACAAAAATTCCTTTAAAGTCATTACCTACCCTGTGGACTATAACTTCTGGTCATTGATCATTTTAGAAAATGAAACTGGACAAAAACCTAACCAGGAGAAAGGTGACCCCCAAATCATCTTATAAGTCTCACCACAGTGAGGGCTGAAATAGGCACATTTGGCTTTTCTGACAATATGTTCACTCTTGGACAATTTATAACAAACTTCAATGGTATCACTATCAGACAAAGTTCACGTGTATAAATGGTTTCTGTTTTAACCTGAGTCGATGGGAAAATAAAAAGAATTGCAAGTCAGAGAAAATACCCAGAACCCTAGGGATGGTTTTAAGTACCGCTGCTGCTGCTGCTGCTGCTAAGTCACTTCAGTCGTGTCCAATTCTGTGCAACCCCATAGACGGCAGCCCACCAGGCTCCCCCATCCCTGGGATTCTCCAGGCAAGAACACTGGAGTGGGTTTCCATTTCCTTCTCCAATTCATGAAAGTGAAAAGTGAAAGTGAAGTCACTCACTCAGTCGTGTCCAACTCTTAGCGACCCCATGGCCTACAGCCTACCAGGCTCCTCCGGCCATGGGGTTTTCCAGGCAAGAGTACTGGAGTGGGGTGCCATGGCCTTCTCCGAATTGGCAATAAATACTTTTGTCATATTGCAAAGTGACGGCTGCCTAACTAGTGTATTTTTTTTTATAATCTGTATATAAGAAAACAGTAATCTCTAATTAATACAACATAAAAACAATACTTGGTGAAAAATAATCCAACACTGAAAATAATCAACCGGATTTGAAAGGCACTATTTATAGGAAGATTTAATGTGTGTGGAATCACCACTGGTTTCCAGAGGCATGCCTGGCTTGTGCCTTGCTTTGAACTGCATTAGTCTAATCATCCCAGTCCAGACTCCCCAAAGTCAAAATGCAATAGGCTTCCTTCAGTTTCTTGTACCTACAGTTACCGAATCTTTAGCACCAGAAGAGACTTGTGAAATGGCTAATTCTGAACGTCATGCTCCCTATCCCCCAGCTGAGCTGATGACAGTCATCACTGACCCACCATGGCCCCTTCTTGGATGAACAGAGACCTATCTTAAGAGATCTTCTCAAGAGAGTCCATTAAATACATCTGACAGGGTGCAGGCAGGAAACAGATGGTCCAAGCAAATCAAGATAATTCAAACAGAGTTTAGTAAAGAGACTATTTTTATCAAAGGAAAATCCTCAGCTTGTAAGGAAAGTAGGAACTATGGGGGTGAGGGGCAAAGAGGACAATAAGAAGGGTTGCATAGGGATAAAAGGCCTAAGGGTACTTATGACCTTTATTTGAGGGACAAAGTCAGCCCAAGGTGAGCTCACAGAAAAAGATACAAACTCCCTCCAGGCTCCTGCTGGGGCTCAGCATTTACCAAACCCAAAGAAAACCAGAAGACTAGGAAGCTTTCTGATGTGATCCTCAGCCCCCTGGGACAGAGAGAAGGTCAGAGAAGGACAGAGTATGTCCAGGGGGGTAAAAGGCAGTTACCCAGCACTCGGGGTGATTCACTCTAGAGCATATAGCTATTAAGTCACAGAAAAGAGTAAAAAACACATGCTTTCTTAGGCTTTTCTCAAGCCTTTTGTTTGCACACCACTGTGTGTGTGCGTGCATTCACTTGGGTGCACACATGCAGGCAAGTATACACCACACATGCCCCTTGAAGACAGGGAGCTGGCTCTGAGCACATTCATCTGGGATGCTCACCTCTAAATGGTTCTTCAGCCCTGTGACTAGTCAGGCCCTGCACACGGGGCACTCTGTGACGTTCTAGAGCCAACCAACCTCATCCGAGGGTTGCATCTTAAACCAGATGCCCTTAAGGCCCTTCTGGTTCCACTGGGTAGAACATAAAGCTGCTTTTCAAATTTACATGATCCCAAATTAGCTCACCTTTCTGACCCATGACATTACTGAAAATGTCAACCTGTCTTCAACCCAGTGTTATTTTGGAAAGTCCTGCACCCATAATTAACTTAGTGTCATGTCCCAATCTCCTGTGTACTTGGTGAAAGTAAGCAAAGAGGATTTATTAACGACTGGGCCGTTCAATACTGTTTAAAATGCCATAATACCTCAGCCACTACTGCTAGGTAGAAAGCCTCCCTCTTCCTCTTAAGCTCATACCATGAAAATGCACATTTTTGAAAGCACAGATTTGGGTTGGGACTTCTCTGTCTATAAATCTTACAACAGGACCATATCTCTAGACACCCATTAAAAATATTTTGGTATGATATTAATATAGAATGTTTTACCAAAAACTTCAGTTTCCCACTCTAATTTTGTACTGCATAGACAGCATATTAAATTTCCATATGGATTACTACACGTTCACTTACATTGGTATAAACAAATCATATCAGAACTAAAGCAATCAACCCGGAAACAAACGTCCTCATTTTCACATTCAATTCACATCAGTTATTACTCTCTACTGTCACCTAAATCACAAACCAAGAATGGTGCTATTTGCTAAGACATTCAGCAATAGGTAACACAAATAATTATCACAAAACACTGTCCTGCTTTAAGCTACTCTGTCATCAAAAGCACTGGAAGTGTTATTCACATGTATGCATAATACTGGTAAATTGTTATGATTTTTTAACTATATGATTTATGTGAAAGGCTTTTCCCTAAGAAAAGTGAGAGTTTCTAGATTAAAGTCACTAAAAGAAATTCTGGTTTGACATTAACAACCAAAAGAAGGTCACAAAAAGAAAGAACCAGTAATATAATCTCATCCACACACTCATGTTGGCAGACCACCTTCACTCTTAAAAAACTGTGTAAGACTTTTCATGTGATATGTGATATCACATGATAAGACTCTTCGTGTGATATGAACCTCTGGTAACAATTGAGACTTAGTAGTTTAATGGGTAAAAGACAATGAAGTAAACAAAGAGATAAGGGAGAGAATACAAAAGGGAATACATTATGAATTACTTCACCATTCATGTTCCATATTCATCTTACCATATTTATTTATCCTACAAGCAAACTTTCCAGTTATCTAACTAGTCAGTGAAAGAGCCAGAAACAAACCCAGATTTTATGAATCCTCTGGTGTAATTCCCACTAAATTCTTCTGATAATTCTTCTCTATTTGGATTGACCTCACACCTCCACCTTTCTAGGCAGAGTTCTTCAGAGGAAACGGACATCTATTTTAGTAAAGTTGAGATAAACTGTTAGAAATCAAAAGCAATTAAAAATCACATGCCACCTCTTCCCCTGAAGTAGCCTTACTCCAACAATCTTTGGCTCAGCTAATAAAGTAATGCTGCCCCTAGGTTATAATCTCCTAGGTGGGGTTTGTTTAAATGTAGAAATCATTTTTTGATGATTCTTCTCTTTGAAGATCTCAGATTGTGTGCAAAGGTACATTTAAGTACCATGAAGTTTTTGGGTCCTCGAGTCAGACAAATAAATACAATCAGTGAGTGGCCAAATAAAAATGTAACTGAAAATTAACCGTAGCAACAGATATAGCTAGTCTATTTATTTCTTCTAGGGGCAGTTCAGTGTTTCCACCTTTATGTGGTTTTTCTTCCACCCCACTACCAATATGCTGACTCAGGTTCATGCTGTCTCAATACCTGAAAGCACTGTTCTTGAGTCGGCCATATAGCTTCTGCTCCTCCAATCTGTCCTCAATATAAAGTAAAAGCAGGGAGTGGAGACGGTTTCAGTAAATGAACTAATCATAAAGCCCAAACTAAGTAAATACTAGCACCATAGCCATATAGACATACACAAACATACCCTGTATTAGGGTTCTCCAGAGAAACAGAACCAATCAGTTCAGTTCAGCCGCTCAGTCGTGTCCGACGCTTTGTGACCCCATGAATGGCAGCACACCAGGCCTCCCTGTCCATCACCAACTCCCGGAGTTCACTCAAACTCACGTCCATCAAGTCAGTGATGCCATCCAGCCATCTCATCCTCTGTCGTCCCCTTCTCCGTCTGCCCCCAATCCCTCGCAGCATCAGAGTCTTTTCCAATGAGTCAACTCTTAGCATGAGGTGGCCAAACTGGAGTTTCAGCTTTAGCATCATTCCTTCCAAAGAGATCCCAGGGCTGATCTCCTTCAAAATGGACTGGTTGGATCTCCTTGCAGTCCAAGGGACTTTCAAGAGTCTTCTCCAACACCACAGTTCAAAAGCATCAATTCTTCAGTGCTCAGCCTTCTTCACAGTCCAACTCTCACATCCATACATGACCACAGGAAAAACCATAGCCTTGACTAGACGGACCTTTGTTGGCAAAGTAATGTCTCTGCTTTTGAATACCCTATCTAGGTTGGTCATAACTTTGCTTCCAAGGAGTAAGAGTCTTTTAATTTCATGGCTACAGTCACCATCTGCAGTGATTTTGGAGCCCCAAAAAATAAAGTCTGACACTGTTTCCACTGTTTCCCCATCTATTTTCCATGAAGTGATGGAACCGGATGCATGATCTTCTTTTCTGAATGTTGAGCTTTAAGCCAACTTTTTCACTCTTCTCTTTCACTTTCAACAAGAGGCTTTTGAGTTCCTCTTCACTTTCTGCCACAAGGGTGGTGTCATCTGCATATCTGAGGTTATTGATATTTCTCCCAGCCAGCTTGATTCCAGCTTGTGCTTCTTCCAGCTCAGCGTCTCTAATGATGTACTCTGCATATAAGTTAAATAAGCAGGGTGACAGTTTACAGCCTTGACGTACTCCTTTTCCTATTTGACACCAGTCTGTTGTTGCATGTCCAGTTCTAAATGTTGCTTCCTGACCTGCATACAGATTTCTCAAGAGGCAGATCAGGTGGTCTGATATTCCCATCTCTTTCAGAATTTTCCACAGTCTATTGTGATCCACACAGTCAAAGGCTTTGGCATAGTCAATAAAGCAGAAATAGATGTTTTTCTGGAACTCTCTTGCTTTTTCCGTGATCCAGCGGATGTTGGCAATTTGATCTCTGGTTCCTCTGTCTTTTCTAAAACCAGCTTGAACATCAGGAAGTTCACAGTTCACATTTTGCTGAAGCTTGGCTTGCAGAATTTTGAGCATTACTTTACTAGCATGTGAGATGAGTGCAATTGTGCAGTAGTTTGAGCATTCTTTGGCATTGCCTTTCTTTGGGATTGGAATGAAAACTGACCAATAGGATACTACAAATGACTCCGCATATGAATTTTCTCATTGAAACGTAAACACTTTGACGTGAGTAATAATTCCTCTAGGTTAAATGTAGAAACTAGGGCTCAAATCGGTTTAGCAACTTGCCCAAGATTGGCTCATAAATCATAGAACCCAGAATCTCAACCCATAATCTTCCATGTCTGATTTAATTCCATAATCTCATCCCTATTTAAACCACACTCCAAACCTACTTCGTGTGGTTATATGCATTTTAGCAGCACAACTGGCGAAAGTTAACTCCCTTGGGATCTATGGCAAACCCAATCCCTTTGGTAAGTGATTCTTTTCCCTGCCCTGCACACTCTACTTTCTCCTAAAGGAACCATCACCAGTCCTGTGCAACTGAGCTTTTGTCAAGTTTCATCTCTTACAGGAACCTTCCTCATGTCACAGCTTGATTTCAGCACCCTTCTTCTGCTTTGCTACACCCATAGCATACTTTTATTGCAGCATCTGTCACACTATAATCCTATCTACCACTCGTCTGTCCCCACAAAAACCAGTGAACTTGAAAAATAGGGCTGTGTTCTCCTCATTATCCTGCGCCACTCTCACTCTCCCACTGTAGGTTTTCAGGCAGAGCTGGAGCAAAGAAAGAAATAGCTCTAAATCAAGTTTAAAGCTTTAATGATCTCTTAAACTGGAAATTCGACTGAATTGAGGTAGCATTTGTGACTTAGGTGAATAAAAGAATGTCAGTTCCTCAAGAGTGGACAAAACACCTATAGACTTAATGGGTTCTCAACCAGTGGCTGAGAATATTCTTAAAATGAAGGGAACAAAAATATAATTTTGCACTTTACTTACAATAGACTTATTCAACAACCTGGTCACTTTGTATCCCCAGTGCCTAGGACTCGGAAGAACATATAGTACAGTATCTGACATTTATTACACATTTGCTGTGCTAAGAAGGGATGTGGAAGCCTGCTTGTGAAGCATGATAAGGCAATTTATACATTTTATCATTTAACTCTCATAGGAGTTTTATGATATAGGTATCATTATAGATCTTCCCATATACGGACATGGAAACCAAGACCAGGGAAGTTAAGTGACTTGCCTGAGATCTTCCTGCAAGTCAGTGGAGGGTTCCAACCCAGACTATCTGTCTCCAAAGGCTATAGTCTTAACCAATACCTAAGACTGTCACCCATTCAGAGGGGACTTAAAGGAGAATGCAGAAGAAGGAATAGAGGAATTCCAAGCAGAGGAAATTGCAGGTTCAAAGTAGTGGAAGCGTAGAGGAGCCTGGTATATTTGTTGTTCAGTCACCCAATCACATCCCACTCTTTGTGACCCTATGGACTGTAGCCCCCCAGGATCCTCTGTCCATGGGGATTCTCCAGGCAAGAATACTGGAGTGGGTTGCCATGCCCTCCTCCAGGGGATCTTCCCAACCCAGGGATGGAACCCAGGTCTCCCACATTTCAGGTGGATTCTTTACCATCTGAGCCACCAGAGCATATTGGGAGAATGGTTAAGAATTTCCAGGAGCTGGGCTTTAGGAAGAGTGAGTGGGTGTCACAGGGCAGGGTGTGGGAACCTGGCTGTGAAGGGATTTGTGTGACATGATGAGGAGTCTTAGCATCACCAGTGATCTGCAGTGTAGGGAACTGCTCTGGCAGCAGTAATGGCAGATGGAGAGAAATTCAGAAGGATTGGGAAGCATAGACCTGTTGGACTCTGTTGACAAGAGTCTGAACTAAGGCAGGAGAAAGGGAGGTAGAGAGGACAGAGGCTTGCATTCAAAAGACAGTTCTAAGGTATAAGCAATAGGTGTCAATGAACAATCAAATATGAGGGGTAAATGGAAGGGAGGGGAAAATGGTGACCTTGGGGCTTGTGGTGGAGGATTGACTGAGGCACAGGGTTGCGAGGGGAGGTGATGGATCCAGGTTGGGGTGGGCAGAGTCTGAGGAACCAGAATATCTACAGGAGATGTTTACAGGCCTGTTCAGAGCACAGGAGAAGGATCTTTCATAGAATATTAAACGGTAAACTTTTGCTGAAAGTTTCTCTTCTAGATCACGTTTATGCACTGATATCTAGGTTGAAGCTCTGGAAGTGAGTGAAATCATCAGGGAAACTTATAGAGGAAATGAAAACAAGGGAACTCTTTGTCCTTATGTTCAACATTTAGGTTGTGCTCAGGTTCTTTTGATTCAAAGGCACTTTTATTATCATTCTATGATTTCTGACTGTATAATATCCTTTAATTACATTTTATTCTTTATTTCCATTTTATTACTAAGATGCTTAGTGGCTTTTTTTCTATATCAAATACTGGCTCCATAAACATATATATACACACACTATGTTAGGGTTCTCCAGAGAAATAGACCAATAGGATATAGACAGATATATAAAAAGACATTTATTATGAGGAACTGGTTCACACAAACATAAAGACAAATAAGATATGCTGCCTTCCAGTTGGATACCCAAGAAAACCAATGGTATATTTCACTTTGAGTCTAAAAGCCTGAGAATCAAGGGGCTGAGGGCCTGATGATGTAAGTCCTGGTCTGAGTCCAAAAGCCCAGGAACCAGGAGCACAAATGTCAGAGGGCAGAAGATGGATGTCTCAGCTCAAGCAGAGAAAGTAAACCCACTCTTCCTCTACCTTTTTGTTCTTTTCAGGCTTTCAACAAATTGGATGATACCACCCACACTGAGGAGGGCCATCTTCTTTACTCAGTTACTGATTCAAATGTTAATCTCTTCTGGAGACAGCCTCAGAGACACACCATAAAAACTGTTTACTAGCTATCTGGGCATTCCTTACCCCAGTCAAGCTGACACATAAAATTAACTATTACAAGTCCACCCCTTGTCAACTTGAGCCACTAAGCACATAGCTCAGTTGGTAAAGAATCTGCCTTCAATGCAGGAGACCCGGGTTCGATTCCTGGGTTGGGAAGATCCCCTGGAGAAGGAAATGGCAACCTACTCCAGTATTCTTGTCTAGAGAAGCCCAAGGACAGAGGAGCCTGGTAGGCTATAGTCCATGGGGTCGCAAGAGTCGGACATGACTTAGAGACTGAACCACCATCTTGTCGACTTGGCAACCATAAGCATCTCCCTGGTGGCTCAGTAGAAAGGAATCCGCCTGCCAATGCAGGAGATACGGGCTCAATCCCTGTGTCAGGAATATCCCCTAGAGAAGGAAATGACAACCCACTCCAGTATTCTTGCCTGGGAAATCCCATGGACACAGGAGCCTGGTAGTCTACAGTCCAAGGGATTGCAAAGAGTCAGACACGACTTAGTGACTAAACAACAACAAACCATATTTAATCTCCAGATAATAACAAGGTCATAATTCCACTTAACATATCAATACAACTATCCTACATACAATAAAAAATGCACTAATACCTTTCCCAGAAAAAAAGGTAAAAGTTCTTGAGTGATGTTTACTCTTCTCCTGATATCCAATAATTTAAATTCTATGATGTAAAGTCAACAATATTTAAATATTGATATCAAGTCAATGTATCTTACCTTACATGATAAGGGGATAATACAGGAAAGAAAGATGTTATACATATATACATACACAAACATATCCATACAAAATAAAGAGGAAATATTCATAACCATTACAGTCCTCATTTTTATAACTGCTCATGTGATTGTAGCTGATATTATAACTACTTTCTTCTGCCAGTCATTCTGTATTCTCTGCCTTTGCCAAGCACCTCAGCTGGTCATGACTCTTTACCTGGCAGGGTGATTCAATCTTCATTCCTGAAGGGTCTAGGCCATTAGTTCTATTTGGATGTGGTTGCTGTAATTTCTCCTGACCATATTATACAAGTTTTAGTAATACTAAATAGTAATACTCATGGCAATACTAAGCGAAAACCTAAGAGATCTCCTTTATTCCAGACATACTCTTCCTTACATCCATTGTAGACTGGCAGTCCAAGTTCCCTTTGAAAAATCAGGATCAATCATCTCAACCAGCACAATAACACCCTTCTTTGATTGCTGAGTCAGAGTCATGAGGAGTCCAAAGTGGCCAGAATTTAACCTCCAATTTAATAGAATCATTTTGCTTCCTGGTAGAAGCATTCCACCCTTTGGAACTAAGACCCCTAGGCCAGCATAAAGTTACATGAACAGATAGCAACAATTTTACTAGTAGGTTACTGCAGGTAATACAGGTTAGTGTCATTCCCATTCCACACCTTGATTCCTGAATGCTCAAATCCTAGCTATGGAAAAAACAGCACCATATCTTGTATGCTGATTTCAGAGCATATACAGCCTTTTAGGGAACTCCAGCTCTGCAAGGAACTGCCACCTAACTGGCATGGCAAATTAGTCTTCCAATGAGTATTCTACCACTCTATCAAGCCAGTTTCTTCAGGATGGTAGAGAACATGGCAAGAGCAGCGAACTCCATAAGCACGGCCACTGCCATCTAGGACTTCATCTTAATAACTCATTTCATTATCATTAAACTGCATTTATTAAGTGATAGCTCACAAACAGAATTTTTGCAAATCCATTTGTAGTAGCCAGATCCCTTTTTTGGCAAACTATCA
The DNA here is from genome assembly GCF_002263795.3 of Bos taurus. Classification (NCBI taxonomy): domain Eukaryota; kingdom Metazoa; phylum Chordata; class Mammalia; order Artiodactyla; family Bovidae; genus Bos; species Bos taurus. The sequence goes on from NC_037347.1 coordinate 16,428,311, forward strand.
GGTAATGAGCAGCTGGAATTTTCTTTGTCTTAGGCAGCAATAGTATCTTAGGCTATACTGAACCCCACTGGCTTAGTAAACACAATAGGAAATGCATTATTTATATTGGTCTTCATTAATAATTAATAAAATTACAGGTGTGTGATATTTCCAGGCTCCACAGCTCACATCAGTGAAAATGGTACATGAATGCCTTCTCCCCAAAGATCACAATTAAATGATTGCTGCTGACTCATGTTTTTTAATTAATTTGTGTGACCTTCTCACACTGAAGCTGGAAAACAATGAGGTAAATTTTCAAGTAGACAAACATGCTATTTTGTTCACAAACAAAAGTTTGTGAACTGTTTGTTCTCAAGTGTTGAAATTGCATCAGATTCATTATTTAACTTACTGCATACATCTAAAGAAATGATTATTACTAAATTAGTCTAAAGTTACAGGAAAGAAAATGAACAGAATAATATCCTTACAGCAGTATGTGATTTGACTTTCAAACCTAATCTTATTTTTTTTTTATCACTTTGCCTGTCATCCATTCTGACTCTTCTTTTTCACCAACATTATGATCTTTCACCCTTTCACATAGACGTTTCATTTGGTCATTAGGAACAAATAGTTAATGAGCCCTACTGGCCAATAAATGATACTAATTTTAAAATAATAATAATAACTTCTCATATTTATAAAAGCTCCTGTAGAAATGCTATCAAAAATATGATTTTATTTTCATGGTATATGCTAGCCTCAAGATACAAAGATGATTGAGATCCTGCATTTAGCATGCTAAAGTCTATTAGTAAAATAATAAAATATGTACCACAAATGATCAAACTATGAATCAGGAAATAGAAGTGCATGCTCTTCTCTACTCAGAACTCTTGGAAAGTAGGGTCCTATCTCCTTCCTCTTGACCGCCAGTATCTAGCTTCATAGTTGACACAGTGCTTGATGACTGAGTGAAGAGCCCAAGAAAAGGCTCCTGTCCTATGTGTCACAAATTGTGCTGAAAACCCAAGATAGAGCAATAAAGAAAACAGACCAGGTTCCTGCCCTAATGGCACTGATATTCTAATGGGAGAAACAACCATTAATATGGAAGCAAAAAAAAAAAAAAAAAACCAAAAGAAATGTAATGGGTTTGGTAAGTTCCAAGAAAAAAGTAACAGATACTGGAACAGGAGATGATGGTAGGTGAGCAGAACAGGAGGGTATCTTTAGACCAGGAGGGCAGAAGTTGCTCTGACCTGAGAAAATGATGTTTAAAGTGAATTAAAAGGAGCCACCCATGGAAGGAAGCAGGTAATAAGCATCCGGGGCAGAGGGAACAGAAATTGCAAAAGTTTTAAGGTGCGAAAAGCATCGAGAAGGAATTTCCAGGTTACAAGAGCAAAGCAAAGAGACCAAGTGGAACCCCAGTAAGAGGAGAAGGTACCTTGGTCTAAACAGAGGAGATGGAAAGATACAGTAGGTTTCAGATGGATCTGAAGACATGGTTTCCTTGCTCTTGATTCTCTTATAATATAATCTCAATTACTTTTTATCTTCTAGAAATGCTTTACATTTTTTTGATTTTCTAATACACTTATGGATTTTTTTAAATCTTTTGAGGGTAAAATTTAAAATAACAAGACTTTTCTAATATTTCAAAGAATGTTACAGACTTCAACTCGTGTATATAAAACACTTTAAAGTAAGCCAAATTTGAGCTTACAATATTGTTATTTTCCCAATCTTATCCTCTTTTTTGTGATCAGTATCTTGGCTTGGCTCCCTTGAAAACAGAGGCAGAAACAAAGATGAATTTCCTTTCAGGGAGTGGGATCCAGGTATAAGGAACTGGGGGCAGTGAATGGAGTGGAAAATCTGGGAGAACCAACAGAAAGACATATGATGGAGTTGGCTACTATGAGGGTGACTGACTGCTCCCTCGCACAGGACCTTCTGAGAAGGAGTCCATCTCCTCAGATGGGAGACTATCTTTGGGAAGAAGAGTATACAAAAGGAAGCATTCATTCACCATCTGGTCTCCTATTTACCAAAGGTTCACTCTCTAAGACTTGAATTCCCTTAACGTCTGAGTTGTGCGTGTGAGCCCAGAGGCAATTCCCACAGTACCCTGCTTTAAAAAACCCCCTTGCCCTGCTGCTCCCACCCTCCCACTGTAGCATCAGTAGAGAAATCCCTGGTCAGAAAGTGTTCAGATGGAGGCAGGCGTACGTTGAATGACAGATGTCATATGCCATTTACTGCTGTCAAAGATCTCTGAATGAACATTGTTCATTAGCACATTATCTATGGATATGTTAGAGGTTGCACAAGTTGAAAACCTCCAGGACTCCACTCCACAAGAATTGCTAAAATAACATGGGAATCATTTTAACTCAACTATACACATTAAAACAATTCTTTACACAATCATCACTTCAGTTCAGTCATGTCTGACTCTCTGCAGCCCCATGGACTGCAGCATGCCAGACTTCCCTGTCCATCACCAACTACCAACTTACTCAAACTCACATCCATCAAGTGAGTGATGCCATCCAGCCATCTCATCCTCTGGAGTGGGTAGCTTTTCTCTTCTCCAGGAGACCTCCCCAACCCAGGGATCGATCAAACCCAAGTCTCCTGAATTGCAGGCAGATTCTTTTACCAGCTGAGCCACAAGGGAAGCCCTCTTCACACAATGGAAGGATGTGAATGGGTCCCTCTCCCATGCAAGCCATGTAAGAAATTGCTTATTTTGCATTTTACTACAGTCATTTGTTCATAGTAGATTTGTCAGGTTTTCTTTTTCACTGCTTTCTAAGGAAAGCAAATTTTGGTATCTGGAGGAATTTCTATTTGTTAAACAGAAGTAAAACTTTTGTTCCTTGTATAATAGGGACTTTTATCCCTCATATAATAATTTGATGTTACTGTAGGCAGTTTTAACTAGTGAGTAGGAGTATCAAAGTTTGAATTTAAAACTGTTACAGCACTACACTGCTCTGCCTAAGAAAGGAAAAACAGAGAACTGAGAATCCCAGGTACAGATCTAGAAAATCTAAGGCAGGAGCAAGAAGGCATAGTGCAGATGGGAAAAGCGAGGCAGGAAAACTGGTAGCTCTGAGGAGGAGAAGAAGAATTTGGAAGATAAAGCAGGTCTTACTGAGCTTGGTGCGCAAACCGTGAAACAGCAGGATGGTGATATGCCAACCTCCTCTTTGTCATTCCATATCACCTCAGTAATTACTTTGTGCATGCGTATTAGTTGCTCAGTTGTGTTTGACTCTTGTGAGCCAATGGACTACAGCCCACCAAGCTCCTCTGTCCATGGAGTTCTAGTAAATATTTTATTGTTCTCTAATTCCCTGATGGCTCAGCAGGTAAAGAATCTGCAATGCAGCAGACCCAGTTTCAATTCCTGGGTTGGAAAAATCTCCTGGAGTAGGAAATGGCACCCCACTCCAGTATTCTTGCCCCCCCAAAAAAACTCATAGACAGGGGAGCCTGGTGAACTATAGACCATAGGGTCCCAAAGAGTTGGAAACGACTGAGCAGCTAAGTGCACTCACACACACACTTTTTTATTGATGTGAAATTCCATTTGAGAGAAAATAAAATAGAAAAGGACAATGAAAAGATGGAAGGAAGAGAGGAAGGAAGAGAGGGAGGAAGGATGAATTTTTCCTATTAGTAAACCAGTTTTCCCTCTAAATAAATATTGAACACGAACACACATTTAATGCCTGTTGGTTGAAGCGACACATTTTTTTAATTCTATAGGCCACCACAATTTTTCTAGACCTGACTAAATCTTATTTCTACAAAGTTAATAAAAGAGCTTTCCAGTGACATAACACAGGACATAACTTAATGATGTATGCTCTTCTATAGAAGCCAGTATTAATTCTTCAATATTTAATGCCTTCTCTATAAATCCTATCATTATCATGGAAAGATGAGACATAAACCCTACTTTAAAGGCTTAGAGAGATTTTTCTTTTCCCCCAAAGAATATTTTTTAAGTTAAGGGTCTTCTTTGACTTTTCCTATTGCTCTACTCTGTCAAGGACAAGAACTTGGGCACTGCTCCTCTGAAAATTAATAAGACACAAAACACTAATTTTTTAAGACCTAATGATATGATTTTATTTAGGTCATATCTGAATGGTCTAGTGGTTTCCCCTACTTTCCTCAATTTAAATCTGAATTTGGCAATAATGAGTTCATGATCTGAGCCATAGTCAGCTCCCATTCTTGTTTTTGCTAACCGTATAGAGCTTCTCCATCTTTGGCTGCAAAGAATATAATCAATCTGATTTCTCTGTTGTCCATCTGGTTATGTCTATGTGTAGAGTCTTCTTTTGTGTTGTTGGAAGAGGGTGTTTGCTATGACTGGTGTGTTCTCTTGACTGAACTCTATTAGCCTTTGCCCTGCTTCATTCCGTACTCCAGCCAAATTGCCTGTTACTCTAGGTGTTTCTTGACTTCCTACTTTTGCATTCCAGTCCCCTATAATGAAAAGGACATCTTTTTTGGGTGTTAGTTCTAAAAGGTCTTGTAGGTCTTCATAGTACTGTTCAACTTTGGCTTATTCAGCATTACTGGTCAAGGTATAGACTTGGATTACCGTGATTATTGAATGGTTTGCCTTGGAAACAAACAGAGATCATTCTGTCATTTTTGAGATTGCATGCACGTACTGCATTTTGGACTCTTTTATTGACTATGATGGCTACTCCATTTTTGTAAGAGATTCTTGCCCACAGTAGAAGATATAATGGTCATCTGAGTTAAATTCACCCATTCCATTTTAGTTTGCTGAATCCTAAAATGTTGACGTTGACTCTTGCCATCTCCTGTTTGACCACTTCCAATCTGCCTTGATTCACAGACCTAACCTTCCAGGTTCCTGTGCAATACTGCTCTTTACAGCACTGGACCTTTCATCCATCACCAGTAACATCCACAACTGGGTGTTGTTCTTGCTTTGGTTCCATCTCTTCATTAAAGCACAACATTCAAAAAACTAAGATCACAGCATTTGGTCCCATCACTTCATGGCAAATAGTTGGAGAAACAGTGGAAGACTTTATTTGGGGGGCTCCAAAGTCACTGCAGACGGTGACTGCTGCCATGAAATAAACAGACGCTTACTAAAGCTGAGCACCAAAGAATTGATTATTTTGAACTGTGGTGTTGGAAAAGACTCTTGAGAGTCCCTTGGACTGCAAGGACATCCAACAAGTCCATCCTAAAAGAGATCAGTCCTGAGTGTTCATTGGAAGGACTGATGTTGAAGCTGAAATGCCAGTACTTTGGCCACCTGATACAAAGAGCTTACTCATTTGAAAAGACCCTGATGCTGGGAAAGATTGAGGGCAGGAGGAGAAGGGGGCAACAGAGGATGAGATGGTTGGATGGCATCACCTACTCAATGGACATGGGTTTGGATGGACTCTGGGAGTTGGTGACAGATAGGGAGGCCTGGCGTGCTGCGGTTCATGGGGTCGCAAAGAGTTGGGCACAACTGAGCAACTGAACTGAACTCCTTGGAAGAAAAGTTATGACCAACCTAGATAGCATATTAAAAAGCAGAGACCTTACTTTGCCAACAAAGGTCTGTCTTGTCAAGGCTATGGTTTTTCCAGTAGCCATATATGGATGTGAGAGTTGGACTATAAAGAAAGCTGAGCACCGAAGAATTGATGCTTTTGAACTGTGGTGTTGGAAAAGACTCTTGAGAGTCCCTTGGACAGCAAGGAGATTGAACCAGTCCATCCTACAGGAGATCAGTCCTGGGTGTTCACGGGAAGGACTGATGTTGAAGTTGAAACTCCAATACTTTGGCCACCTGATTCGAAGAGCTGACTCATTGGAAAAGACCCTGACACTGAGAAAGATTGAGGGCAAGGGATGACAGAGGATGAGATGGTTGGATGGCATCACCGACTCAATGGACATGGGTTTGGGTGGACTCCGGGAGTCAGTGATGGACAGGGAGGCCTGGCACGCTACAGTCCATGGGGTCGCATAGAGTCAGACATGACTGTGTGACTGAACTGAACTAAACTGATATGATTTGATTCATTAGAAAAGCACCATTCCTCTCACATTCTGGTCATTTGTCAAGGTACTACGGCTCACGCTATTGAGTGGAGCCTCCTTGGCACAGGTGGACATATTTTTGTTGTGCAGACCATGGGATGATCATCAGCTGGTCAGTTCCATTCACACCAAAGAGAAATATGCTTTGGAGGAAACAATTAAATTGTAGATTAAAGTACCCAACAGTTTCTGCCTTAATATAAATTTCTATTCTGTGGGCTTTCTTACCATTCAAATGACTTTGCAAAGATGGCCACAATTTTGCCTTCTCTGTATCCATACTTATTTGTAATGTGACCTCCCAGCTGAGCTGGACTTGTGACTTAGTTTTATCAAGATAATGCAGCTGAAGTGATGTTGTGCCAGTTCTCTGAGACCAAGCCACAAGAAAGCTTGCTTGCTTCCTGTATTAGTTTGCAAGGGCTGCAATAACAAAATACCACAGGCCTGGTGGCTTAAATGAGAAATTTCTTTTCTCACAGTTCTGGAGACTGGAAGCCCAGGATTAAGGTGTTGGCAGATTTGGTTTCTTGTGAGGCTTCTCTTCTTAGCTCGCTGGCCACCCCCTTGCTATGTCTCACATGGTCTCTCCTCTATGCATGTGCACCCCTAGTTTTAATATCTCTCTATGTATCTAAATTTCCTTTTCTTAAAAAAGCATCAGTCAGACTGGACTAGAGTCTACATGAATGGCCTCATTTAACTTGATTGCTTCATTGAAGGCCCCATCTCCAAATAGTCACAGTCTGAGTTACTAAGGGGTTAAAGGCTTCAATATATGAATTTGGGGGGAATGTAATTCAGCACATAACATTTCCTTCATGCTCTTGGAACCCCATTGCCACCATTAGAATAAGCCTAGGGAAACTTCCTAGATTGCCAGACAATCCCTAAAAGCATAGCTCTCTACCTGAACTGCATTTCCACACAAAAACATGAGAAAATTTGTTCTAGGTACTTCACCATAAATATCTTTGGCAACATCTTTGCTTCAAGAATTTTTGCCACATAGCTAATTGAACCTAAGGTAATTTTGCCATGAAAGATAAGATAACTGGTAGAAGTTTTTGATTTAAAAGTTTAGTTTCAACAAGTTAAATACATTAGCATTTCTTCCAGTTATTAACATTATTGAGTTACTGACTTTTTTTTTTTTTTTTTTTGAGTTGATAGATGATTTTGTTCCACCACTGGATTTATTTTGAAACATACAAGGCCTTGAGAACTTCAAAGGCCCAGAGTTGAACCATGTGAATTATGCCAACAAAAAACAGTGCAGAGGTTTTCACAATTCAATACAAAGCTCAGTTACATTTATGCATCCTAGTATCTGAAAACTGATAACCTCTTTTAATAGAGGGAGAAATTTTAGCAAAAAAGAAAAAGTGTGATGCCAAACAGTAAGACAAGTTAACAATCAATCAATAAAAATACTATGAATGAAAGACTTAAGACAAGTGCTTAAGTACAATTCACAAAATCAAATCAGTTATATGTGCAGTATTGCATGAATCTACACACATTCTAAAGGTACTCAAACATTGACTTCCCTGGTAATCCAGTGGTTAAGAATCTGTCTGCAAATGCAAGGGACATGGGTTCAATCCCTGGTCTGGGAAAATTCAACGTATAGTAAGGCAACTAAACCCATGAGTCACAACTACTGAGCCCCTGCTCTAGAGCCTGTGCTCCACAAGAGAAGCCTGTGCAACACAACTAGAGAGTGTCCCCTGCTCAGCACACCTAGAGAAAGCCCAGGACAACAACAAAGACCCAGCACAGCCAAAAACAAATATATATATTTTAAAATGTATTCAAATATTTTGTATTTTGCAATAAGGTCCTCTTAATTTTGTTACTCATCTCTCATATTTTAGTATAACCTTTTTAGTGTCCCTCTTTTATTTTTCATTATTTTATATATTATAGCCAAATTACCTCACAGCCAATTAGTTATACAGTGAAAATGTTTGGGGCAAAAATACTTGTGGCAAAATTGCTTACGGCAATAAAGTACTGAACACAGGGAAATCTGGTTGAGATCAAGAGAACCAGACAGCTGAACTCAGTCTAATCCCCTGGCCTGCATACCCATGAGTTGAATAAACAGCTATTATTTCAAGCCACCACATTTAGAGGTGATTTATTCCAGAGTAGTAGCTAATCGAGACACCAACTATATGATTAAAATATATTGAGAATTTACCTTCAGATCAGATCAGTCGTTCAGGCGTGTCTGACTCTTTGCGACCCCATGAATCACATCACGCCAGGCCTCCCTGTCCATCACCAACTCCTGGAGTCACTCAGACTCACGTCCATCAAGTCAGTGATGCCATCCAGCCATCTCATCCTCTGTCGTCCCCTTCTCCTCTTGCCCCCAATCCCTCCCAGCATCAGAGTCTTTTCCAATGAGTCAACTCTTCACATGAGGTGGCCAAAGTACTGGAGTTTCAGCTTTAGCATCATTCCTTGCAAAGAAATCCTAGGGCTGATCTCCTTCAGAATGGACTAGTTGGATCTCCTTGCAGTCCAAGGGACTCTCAAGAGTTTTCTCCAACACCACAGTTCAAAAGCATCAATTCTTCAGTGCTCAGCCTTCTTCACAGTCCAACTCTCACATCCATACATGACCACAGGAAAAACCATAGCCTTGACTAGACGGACCTTTGTTGGCAAAGTACCCATAGCTATATCACCAGAGTTCTTTGGTGACAGCCAACAGAAACCATCTCTTGTTAATTAGGTAAATAGGAATTCATTGGAAAGAAAGCATGCTAACAGAATCTGTGGGAAAGCTTAGACATAGAAACACAAGTAGCTCTGTGGTTCAAGGACAACTATTTTATAGTTTTGTGAGAGTGCTCTCCTGTCAGTGAAATAAAACACACAAAAAAATCCATTTAGGACATATGCCACCAACCGAAGATTCAAAGTCCCAGGAGAAAGTAGCATTGGCTGAACCTGGGTCACAGGCTGCAAGACTGTCAACCAAATGCATAGAATATAATATGCTTACCCATCAGTAAGTTTACTTAGTTTAAGAAAGTGCACAGAAGGACAGCCACGTACTGCAACAATGACATGGAGGCTTTGGACACCCTGGACACATCTTCCAATTTCTCAGTCACTACAAGGGAAACACTGCAGTCAGGAGGTACATGCACTGACATAGGTGTGAATTACATAATCACAAGAAAACTGCAGGGCCTAGGGGTCCCTCAGCTTAAACGTCTTTCTAGTTGCCTATCACTGCAACACTAAAGGAGAGGTTGCAAGGTTTCCTTCCTTTTATGCAGCTGAAATCAAAAATCACAGGTTATATAATAAATTATCCTGACAACCAAATATGCAAGAATATTCATGGATCAGTAATCTATTCACAGCAAACCCAGAACGACCCTTGCTATGAATAAATTCCTTGAGTTGATACTGTAAGAAGTCTGACAATGTTCTATCTTTCCTCAATTAATTACGATGCTAAAGATGATTACAATCTAGCTGTTAACTGTTCCTTCCAAATATTCCTTCTCTCCTGCTTGCCTAAGTCAGGACAGGACAACTATCTTTTACCCACAGTTGTTCACAAAATGGAGCTGAGATAATTTCTCAGAAGATAAAAAGGAGAATGTTATTATCAAGATAGAAGCAGCAAAAATAACAGACACCTACAAAAAAAAGCACCATGTCAGGTTCTCTGTTTGAAAGAAGTAGAAAAACTAGATAAGAAGTAGCTTTTGTCCTTAAGGAGCTTAAATGTGTTTCAGGAAATAAAATGTGCACATAAAAAAGCACTCAGTCCAGTTAGTGGGGCCTATTTAGAAGTAACAGTTGAGTAATAGAGAAATAAAAACTAGATCAATAGAAAGTTATTGAGAGGGAAGGAGGAACTATAGAGTGGGGATTTCACTTAGTGTCTAAAGATGACTTCAGAAAGCTATTTAATGGCTCTAAAATGTAGATAGAATTCAGTGTGTGGATGGATAATATATGACATTTTAACTAATGTGGTTCCATCCTTAAAGGTTTGTCCCATCATTAGCTCAACACATGCTAAGTACAAGACACTGTTCTAGGCTCTAGAAATCCAGCAATGAACAACTCATATCAATTTTCCACCCTCAAAGAAATTCTCCTAGTGAGGCAAGACTTGAGATCAGTATTGTCCTATGGTGAGAATGAGCATTGGTGCTATAGAAGTAACCAGAAAAAAAAGAAAAAAAAATTCAAATTTTTGGCTTTTCAATTTTTTAAAACTCTCAATGTACATTTTTAATAGAAAGATCATACTTTCATTTTTAAATATTTTAAAAATAAGAACAGCTGAATTGACATTGCAATTAGTAGAATATTTCTCAAGTATAGTTCAATCTATAGACAACACTGTGTCCCAAATTCATTTGCAGGACAGACTTCCTACAATAGATCCTAAAGCTACCAGGACTCACAGGTGGTTAAACATTAATAAAATGTACAAGAGATGCATAGGCAGAGTACCCAAGTTCCACTCCATCCCTGAGGCTCACTGGTGCTTGTATCTATGTTCATATTATTAGGCTGGTGCAAAAGTAATTACAGTTCCCGACCCTGAATTTTTTAATTTTTTATTGGAAGATAATGCTTTACATTATTGTACTGTTTTCTGCCATATATCAACATGAATCAGCCACAGGTATATATAGTTCCACTCCCTCTTGAACCTCCCTCACATCTCCCACCCCATCCCACCCCTCTAGGTTATCACAGAGCACCTGATTAAGCTCCCTGTATCACACAACAAATTCCCACCAGCTATCTACTTTACATATGGTAATATATATGTTTCCATGCTACTCTCTCAATTTGTCCCAACCTCTCCCTCCCATACTGTGTCGACAAGTCTGTTCTCTGTCTGTGACTCCGCTGCTGCCTGCAAACAGGTTAATCAGTACCATCTTTGTAGAGTCTATATACATGTGTTAATATACAACATCTATCTTTCTCTTTCTGACTTATTCCACTATGTACAATACAATCCTTAAGATTCATCCACCTCATTAAGACTGATTCAAGTGAATTCTTTTTTAAAGCTGAGTAACTTTGGCTACCTCATGCGAAGAGTTGACTCATTGGAAAAGACTCTGATGCTGGGAGGGATTGGAGGCAGGAGGAGAAGGGGACGACAGAGGATGAGATGGCTGGATGGCATCACTGACTCGATGGACGTGAGTCTGAGTGAACTCTGGGAGTTGGTGATGGACAGGGAGGCCTGGCGTGCTGCGATTCATGGGGTCGCAAAGAGTCGGACACAACTGGGTGACTGAACGGAACTGAACATTCCATTGTATATATGTACCACAATTTCTTTATCCATTCATTTGTTGAGAAAAAAGAATGGAGCTGGAAGAATCAGCCTTCCTGACTTCAGAATATACAACAAAGCTATAGTCATTAAAATAGTATGGTACTGGCACAAAAACAGAGATATAGACCAATGTAACAATATAGAAAGCCCAGAGATAAACCCATGCACCTATGTATTTTTTACAAAGGAGGCAAGAATATATATACAACAGAGAAGACAGCATCTTCAATAAGTAGTGCATGGAAAACTGGATAGCTACACGTAAAAGAATGAAACTAAACACTTTCTAACACGACACACAAAAATAAACTCAAAATGAATTAAAGATTTGAATGTAAGGTCAGAAACTATAAAGCTTTTAGACAAAAATATATGTAGTACACTCTAACATACATCGCAGCAAGATCCTCTTTGACCCACCTTCTATAGTAATGGAAATAAAAACAAAAGTAAATAAATGGGACTTAATTAAACTTAAAAGCTTTTGCATAGCAAAGGAAACAATAAACAAGATTAAAAGGCAACCCTTAGAATGGGAGAAAATAATTGTGAACACAACAACTGAAAAAAGATTCATCTCCAAAACATGCAAACAGCTCATCCAGCTCAATAGCAGAAAAACAAACAACCCAATCAAAAAATGGGCAGAAGACCTAAACTGACATTTCCCCCAAAGAAGACATACAAATGGCTAATAAACACATGAAAAGATGCTCAACATCACTCATTGTTAGAGAAATGCAAATTAAAAGTACAATGAGGTATCACCTGACAGGGGTCAGAATGGCTATCATTAAAAAAATCTACAAACAATAAATGCTGGAGAGGATGTGGAGAAAAGGGTTGGAATGTAAATTACACTGCTGGGAGGAATGTAAATTGATACAAACACTATGAAGAACAGTATGGAGAGTCCTTTAAAAACTAGGACTAAAACTACTATATGACCCCGCAATCTCACTACTGGACATATACCCTGAGAATATCATAATTAAAGAGATACAGGTGCCCCAATGTTCACTGCAGCACTTTTTACAATAGCTAGGACATGGAAGCAGACTGAATTTTAAATCATTTTAACTAGGCTCAAACACATCTTTATTAATCAAAATAGGATTCATTACAATCAACAAATTTTTGCCAATGAGAAATGTTTGTCTATTCCTGAAGCATAAAAATCCATGCTTCAAGATTTGATGAACTCTTAGAAAGCATATCCTGTGTCCTGATGATTGTGGAAGCATTTTCCTGCAAAAAGTTGTCAAGAAGCTTGAAGAAGTGGTATTCAGTTGATGAGAAGTCAGGTGAATACGGCAGATGAGTCAAAACTCTGTAGCCCGATCCATTTAACTTATGAAGTGCTGGTTGTGCAATATGCAGTTGGCGTCATCACAAGGAAGAACTGGGCCCTTTCTGTTGACCAATGCTGATTGCAGGCACTGCAGATTTTGGTGTATCTTATCGATTTGCTGAGCATACTTCTTAGATGTAATAGTTTTGCTGGAATTCAGAAAGCTGTAGTGGATCAGACAGGCAGCAGACCACCATACAGTGACTGTGATCCTTTTTTGGTGCAAGTTTGGCATTGGGAAGTGCTTTGGAGCTTCTCCTCAGTCCAACCACCGAGCTGGTTGTTGCCAGTTGTCATATAAAATCTACTTTTCATCACATGTTACAATCCAATCAAAAAACGGTTCACTTCAAAACGATTTTTTTGATTTGCGGTCAGCTCAGGAGGCACCTACTTATCAAGCTTTTTCGCCTTTCCAATTTGCTTCAAATGTCAAATGATCACAGAATGGTCAACGTTGAGTTCTTAGGCAACTTGTCATGTTGTCGTAAGAAGATTAGCTTTGATGACTGCTCTCAGTTGATGGTCAACTTCCAATGGCCGGCCACTACACTCATCATTTTCAAGGTTCTCTTCTCCTTTGCGAAACTTCTTGAACCACCTCTGCACTGTACATTCATTAGCAGTTCCTGGACCAAATGTGTTGTTGATGCTGCAAATTGTCTCTGCTGCTTTACAACCCATTTTGAACTCAAAGAAAATTGCTCAAATTTGTTTTATACCTAACATCTTTCCATAGTCTAAAATACATATAAAATTGAAGGAGGAAACAGAACAGGCTCCATCTTGAAAGCAAGACTCCACTTGGGCTGGACTGGGACTTTGAGCTATATGCCCAGTATCTATGGAAACAACATACCAACAGGAAAACCAGACCCCACCCCCACCCCACCGCCCCAGATGGAAGAACCCCAGGGCTCATACCTAGACTCTCTGTCACCTAAAAGAATACCCTAATTATCTGTGTAACCAAATAGAATCATAAATTCTATTATGCTTATTGGGGTATGACCTCAGGCCTATTGATATCTGTGCACTGTTAACTACCTAGGCTTAAGGCATAAGAATCACGGGTTAACTTTCATTGTATCTTTCTTTTCCTTTGTTCAGACTAGTTTCAGGGGATTGGGGGAGGTGGCTTTGGGCACGTACACTTAGGGTATATAAGGTTTTCACAAAAACTGGTCAGGGTCCTTGGCTAAGAGGAGACTCTGCCTTGGGCCCGCCAGTGTAATAAACTGCACTCCATTATCTGCATTGTCCTTCTGAGTGAGTTTGTTTCCCTGGAACGCATGGCTACAACAAAATAAACAGCAAGTAATAATTCATTAGCAAAAGACATGAAGAAATGTGCATTAAGACGATGTATAACAAAACGACATTTATTTAAGAATGTATTCCAATATCAAATGGCAAATTTCAACAATGAGAAACTGCAATTACTTTTGCACCAACCTAAATATTAACCCTTCCCTGCGTGCAAAATGGGGTTTCCCTGGTGGCTCAGCCTTAAAGAATCTACCTGCCAATGCAGGGGATGCAGGTTCGATCCCTAGTTCAGAAAGATCCCCTGGAGGAGGAAATAGCAACCCACTCCAGTATTCTTGCCTGCATAATTCCACAGACAGAGGAGCCTCTTGGGCTACAGTCCATGGGGTTGCAAAGAGCTGGACACGACTTAGCAAATAAACAACAACAACAATCAGATGTGCAAAATGACAATAATAATCCACACGTAGATTAACTCAGGGTGTAGCCTTTTTACTTTTTGTCTTGCAAATTTCAAACCTTCATAAAATTAAAAGACAATTGCCTGAAACTTCCATATCCCTCCCCAAGAACCATCAACTGTTTATATCCCACCATACACTTTGCAACCAAATCCTGGCTGCCAACAATATCAACATATGGATTCAATTATTTTATCCTAATACACACATAATAGTTTCAGAATTACAATAATTGCAAGAGCTAACTACTAAATACAGTTTAAGATTCTCCTACAAATATGTGTTTAAATACAGTCCAGTGAAGTTACCTTCTATAGTTACCAGTTTAAGATACAATTAGGATTAGTGTTTGCTTCTGTTAGTAAACAATTTTAAGGTTTGACTTGTTTCATCCTTTCTGAATTTTATTTTTTGAACAAATAAAGTATTAAAATGGTTTAAAAGCCCAAACTATTGAAAATGCACACTAAGAAGTCTCATTCACTTCTCCATCTCTTTTACTCTATTCCTATCCCTCCCCTATTATAAAGCATCTTTATTACTTTTTCATTTATTCTTTGCATATTTTTAAATAAATACATAGATGTATTCTTATATTTCCAGAAGGAGAATCCTTTATGACCAAATTATTTCCCTTGTCCCATCCAGAGCCTCCAAGCCATCAAGGAGACAGGGATTGGAAGGAGAGCAGAGCCCTGAGAGAGGGAAAATTAGGGACTAAATGACCCAGCAGTGACCAGTAGCAGGGACCATTCAGGTGAAGCAAGATGGGGACAGGGCTTCTTGGCAATAAAACCAAGAGGTGAGGGAAGCAGCAACCCGAAGCCCCAACACGTGATCCATACATCCCAGGAATACCTATTCAAAGGAGATCCAGACCAAGAAGCAGAGTCCCGGGGTTCAGAAGTAATCCCAGAAGGAGGAAGAGGGGAGGACATGTCAGGATCTTGTTGCTGTTGTTATTTTAAACCTCAAGTCATGGAGGCATCACTGAAGGGATGGCTTACTGCCAGGAGCTGGATTAGGTGCCTTCTATCAAGCCAAATGCAGGCTGGAGATAGAGATGAAGTGCTGCTGCTGCTGCTGCTAAGTTGCTTCAGTCGTGTCCGACTCTGTACGACCCCATAGACGGCAGCCCAACAGGCCCCGCCGTCCCTGGGATTCTCCAGGCAAGAACACTGGAGTGGGAAGTGCAGCCATAGGTAAACAAAGGTTACATTTTTGCACACCACTTAGTAGCCTTTGGGAACACTGTGCGTAGGAGAATTGTCTGGGGAGAAAATCTATCATTTTAACCAGATTTTCAAAAGGTCCCTGAATCAAGACAGATTAACAGCCATACATAAACAATGTAAAGGCAAGAAAAAAATAAATAAATAAATGGAAGAGTTCATTTCACTACAACACGAGAATTTTTCCATTTTATGGCATCTCTGGCTCTAGGCTTTCCTCTGTCTTATTCACCGGGATGTTCTCATCTCTACTCAGAATTCAATTCACTCTGCATAACTATCATGTAGACTTCTTTTCTTTCCTTTTTCCTATTCCCATCTATTTTCCCTGGTAGTCTTATATGTGTATAGTTGCATGGAAATGATATTTCTTCCATCCTAATAATAATAATCATTATTATTAGCTAAATATTAATTATTCTTCCAGTCTAAGAATTATTAAGTATTCAACTAATACTGTGCTTAGCATATTCCTTTTCAGTTTATAAATCTAGATAAGTGAAAGCTTGCTTTATATGCTTATATTTTCAATAGAACAAAGTTCTGTATTAACATATAAAGTGCATTTATATTCATTTTGAAGCATTTGTAAGAGAGAAGCAGTGTATCACGGAAAAACAGAATATGAAAGCAACACTCAGTAATCTGTGTGCTAATCGTAATCTTGCCGAGTATGTAGCTGTGAAACCCTGCACATTTCTAGCTGTAAACCCCTTGGATATGAAGTCAGTTTGTTAAATGACTACCAGGTAGCCACAAGACAGGGTTCTGGGCCAGGTTCCTGGGAGAACAAATAGAGGCAGATATATCTTTTGATTACATTCTCTGCATGGTTCACCATTTTGCTTTCACATAGATTCTTCTAATATCTTTACATCATGGCCTTAACATTTTTCATGTCATCATGCATTTAAAAATGTGCTGAAAATACACAAATTTGGAGAACTTTGGATTAGGACCTGTTTTCCCTAATGCCCAACTTACCTTTTGCTTCTGGCAAGAGCACTCAGGTCAATTTCCCAGCAAAAGTAAATATACAAATAACAATTATGTCCCCTTCCCTACTAGAATTTTTCAATCATATGGAGAGTATTAATACAGAGTAATATACCTAAGGATGGAGAGAATTTTCAGCAATTCATTAAAATACAACTTTGTGGGGCTTCCCCAGTGGCTCAGAGGTAAAGATGCAATGCGGGGGGCATGGTTCTATCTCTGGGTGGAGAAAATTCCCTGGAGGAGGAAATGGCAACCTACTCTAGTATTCTTGCCTGGAAAGACCCATAGATAGAGGAGTCTGGTGGGCTACAGTCCATGGGGTTTCAAATAGTAGGACATGACTGAGCACGAGACAATAACTTATATATTTTAAGAACAGTTTTTTAAATCTCTGAAATATGAGACTCGCTGAATGTGGAGGTTTTACAGATGATTTCCCATCATCCCCCCTTACACTCTCCTTATGGGGTGGTGAAAAAACTGTAATCATAATATTTTAGTGTCAAAACTACACTGTCACTTATAAACACTTTTTGTTGTTGCTATCCCAAATCAGTGGTTTCAAACTGCTGTTATCTGCATAAATCTTTCCCCTAATGAAATCTTACCCAAACCCCAATATATAAAAGATTAAACACTGAAGGGTCCTGTTTGAATGGGAACAGAACGGGCCAGAGTTGTGTCTCCTTGGCCTCCCCCTCACTCTGTACCACAGCTACAGAAACCTCCACAACCCTGTTTTTGTCACAAAACAGAGTAACCAATTACCAATGTGGTGTTTTCAAAGATCAGGACCCATTGACGTATGGCTACCACTGTCAGTCCACACTCATTTAGTCAGCATATTTTATTGAGTACCTACTATGGGTCATGCACTATTTTAGATATTGGAGATACAGCAGTGAATAAAACAAACTACAATCCCTACCCACTTGAAGCTTCATTATAAGGTAGAGATATGCAATAAACAAAACAAATAACTGCATATTTAATATAATATGCAAAATAATAAGTCCGAAAGGGAAAATACAGAAAAGGGGATAAAAAATGTGTGTTTGGTCAGGACAGGGGAGTAAAATTTTAGACTAGATGGTGAAGGAAGGTTTCTTTGAGAAGGTAACACTGACATATCATTTCTTAAGAAAGTAAGGATGGGAATCATTTGAAAGAAGAGCAATCAAGACAGAGAAAACAAAATTCAAAGGCCTTGAAGCAAGAAACTTCTGTGCGAAGATAGGGAGGAGGCCATGAGTGTGGTTGAGTGAGGAGGGAGAATGGTAAGAGGTGAGATTGACCTCTCATTGGTGTGGGTTGAATCACATGGAACAGCCCATATCTGACACCTTTTCACCTACCAAACAGCAATTTTCTATATCTCAAGGTAAATTTGCAAGCAAGTACTTAAAAATAATATAACTGGATTATTCAACATGTGCAAGGGCAGGCACTAAGGATACTTAAGCAATTATTTTCCAATAGTCAGTGTGAGTTTTAAATCTCTAAATAGAATTTCGATTCACAGTCAATGTTTGGCAAAACCAATACAATATTGTAAAGTTTAAAAAAAAAAAAAAAGAAATATATGATGTGGCCTCAATAATGGAGGAGACAGAGCCCTGGACTAAGTGGCCTGAGTTCTGTCTTTGAGATTATCATACCACCACACAGACTCAGAGCTCCAGTTTATGTATCTGTGAAGGGGAAATGATGTCTACCCTCCTGGTCTCATTAAGTTTTGTAAAAATCACTCAAGAAAATGGGTTTCTATGGTCACATCTCTAGTGACATTTGGTTAGAATTTTTCCACCTCAAGCACCCATCTAGCACTCCACGTCCATATATGAAATGAGGATGGGGAGGCAACAGCTCATGTTGCATTTTTCGTTGCTATATGGACTTTCCCCATGCTCTGATAAAGAACCTCTTACTTTAATGAACAGGACTAGATAATGTGAGAGGCTAGCACTCCCTTGGGGACCTGGCCCAAAGCCTATACTAAAATCAAGCCCAGCAACTTCCTCTGTCTCTTTCCACAGCCTTCTGACTGGATGGGGTGCCACTCTGGGGATATGGGAAGAGCAAGCCAAGGGGGGCCATACAAAAGAAGTCAATCCAAAAGAATACAACAAACACATATTAGTCAGTTGGGCTCTCATCACAAGTGTCATACCATATTCCAACTAACTTACCCACAACAGGAGGGAATGATATGCTTCACAGAATCCTTAGGAAGACAAGAATGAGGACAGCTTGAGGGTCTGCGGAGCAGCAGCTCCGAGAGTGTCTCTTTAGGTCACTAGCATTAAAAATGAATCTGCTCCAAGAATTTTCTACTCTGAAATTGCTTTTTTCTGGATAATTTTTTATTTGATAACATTTCCTGATAAGAGGGTCCACAGTCAATTGAAATTATGTGTCTTAGGGATTCAGGAAAAGGAGAAATGGCCGAAGTTCAAATTCCCAGGAGGAATCTTATCGGTCTTGCTTGAGTCACTGCAGCTTTGAACAGAGAACTGGTACATCTTGAGTGATTATCTTATTAATATTAAATCATATAGAATGGGGGAAGAGTACTGTCCTATGGGAAAGCAGAATCTTGCTGAAAAAAGTAAGAGGAAAGACATGCTGGACAGATGTCGGATATCTACTGTGCCATGCTAGGCAGAAGCCCAAAGTAGTTACCACTTGCCCAGACCCATACCAAAACCCTTGTTTTGCCTTAATAAATGCCCATGCCTAAAATTTGCAAAAGATGTACAAGGTAGCCTTAAGGCTAATATATACCACACTATGTTCTTTTTCCTATACACCCCAGTGAAAGTGAAGTCACTCAGTCGTGTCCGACTCTTTGCAACCCCGTGGACTGCAGCCTACCAGGCTCCTCTGTCCATGGGATTTTCCAGGCAATAGTACTGGAGTGGATTGCCATTTCCTTCTCCAGGGGATCTTCCCAACCCAGGGATTGAACCCGGGTCTCCCGCATTGTAGACAGATGCTTTACTGTCTGAGCCAACAGGGAAGTCCAGTAAATACACCCCAGTAGGGTTCAGTAATGGAGAAGGAAATGGCAACCCACTCCAGTGTTCTTGCCTGGAAAATCCCAGGGAAGAGGGAGCCTGGTGGGCTGCCATCCATGGGGTTGCACAGAGTCAGACACGACTGAAGTGACTTAGTAGCAGCAGCAGCAGCGGGGTTCAGTTAAAAAAAAAAATTGCCTCATTTTCCAAATCTTGACACTGATTCTACATATCTGCTGGAACCAATGAAACAGGTAGAACACTTGCTTTAAAACAGGTTTTTGCACTGTCATAAAAAACTATAAGATGAGTCAGGACTTAAGGTGAACTATATTTACCCCAAATCCATATAGTATATACTCTGAGACATGATTTCATTCCATATCTGAAAGAGTTAAATGATATGAACCGACAATGAAGATAGTGCAGAAAATCTAACCTCAAAAATGTACATGTTCAAATCTCATGATATTGGCCCAAACACCTGAAATTTTAATAATAGAAGCTCTTCATATTGTCAATTTATTTCCAAACTAAATTCCTTCTCTATTGACCCACAGAAAATGAAAATCCTAAAATATGTATGAAAGCCTATCGCTTGCCCTAGTTTTTCATACTTGTTATTCTGCTTAGTTCCATCAGAAGTACTTAACCTTGGTACCTAGCTAGAATCTGGGTTCTACCACTAGCATATAAAAAAAGACTATCATCTGCCAAAAATGATATGTACTTTCAGCTCTCCATACTTGCGATTCTTCTAACCCCAAATCTTCTCATTTAACTTTCAATTCTCTGAGTTTTTAACACTCTAATTTTAACGTGCTTTAGCATCAGTTGCACAAAGAGGCTCTTCCTTTCCTGGGGAATTAGTTCTCTCTGGTACATGATTTTATTATTTTCTATACTTTCCCTTATAACACTAGTCACAATTATAACTCAGTATCATATGATTATGTCAATATGTTTGTCTCTACCTCTGAAGTCTAAGCTCCATGAGGGCGAACACTGAACCTCTCCTGGTTTGCTCACCACTGCAGTATTAGAGCAGTACTTAGGACCCAGCAAGAAGCAGGTGCTGTAAACATTCATTGAATGATTAACTCACACTTGCCTCCTGAGAAATCTGTATGCAGGTCAAGAAGCAACAGTTAGAAACTGACATGGAATAACAGACTGGTTCCAAATTGGGAAAGGAATACGTCAAGGATGTATACTGTCATCCTGCTTATTTAACTTATATGCAGAGCACATCTTGCAAAATGCCAGACTGGATGAAGCACAAACTGGAATCAAGATTGCCTGGAGAAATATCAATAACCTCAGATATGCAGATGACATCACCTTTATGGCAGGAAGTGAAGTAGAACTAAGGAGCCTCTTGATGAAAGTCAAAGAACAGAGTAAAAAAGATGTTTTAAAACTCAACATTCAAAAAATGAATATCATGACATCCAGTCCCATCACTTCATGGCAAATAGATGGGGAAACAATGGAAACAGTAACAGACTTTATTTTCTTGGGCTCCAAAATCACTGCAGATGGTGACTGTAGCCATGAAATTAAAACACGCTTGCTCCTTGGAAGAAAAGTTATGACTACCTTGACAACATATTCAAAAGCAGAGAGATTACTTTGCTTACAAAGGTCCATCTAGTGAAAGCTGTGGTTTTTCCAGTAGTTATGTATGATTGTGAGAGTTGGACCATAAAGAAGGTTGAGCACAGAAGAATTGATGCTTTTGAACTGTGGTGCTGAAGAACTCTTGAGATCAAGCCAGTCAATCCTAAAGGAAATCAGTCCTGAATATTCATTGGACTGATGAATATTCATTGGAAGGACTGATGCTGAAGCTGAAACTCCAATACTTTGGCCATTTGATGCAAAGAACTGACTCATTAGAAAAGACCCTGATGCTGGGAAAGATTGAAGGCAGGAGGAAAAGGGGATGACAGAAGATGAGATGATTGGATAGCATCACCGACTCGATGATGACATGAGTTTGAGCAAGTTCTGGGTGTTGATGATGGACAGGGAAGCCTGGCATGCTGCTGTCCACAGGGTCACAAACAGTTGGACATGACTGTGTGACTGAACTGAACTAACTCATTCACAGCCAAACACCTTCTCTTTGGGATTCTAAAGAGCAGAGTGGAAGGGGAACTAGAGCTTTCCCCAGAGACCAGTAGATAAGAAAGCACTGGAAGAAAAAAATGACAGAAAAAACAATAAAGGCAATATATCACTTAATCTATACGATTCTTAGGACCAGCATTCTCTCCATTAATGCTAGGTTTTATTATAGATAACACAACATGTTCAATCTCTTCAAGTGGAAAAAATATACCAGATAGATTCAAGTTCAAACTCAGTTTCAAAGTAACTGTAGCATATTTGCTTCTTGCCATCTAGATAGCTTTATAAATTCTATAGCTGCTGGTGCCACAGAGAATGCAACAGAAAGATACAAACAATGAAATGAAACGGAATCAAGAAAATCAATGCGAGATTCTTTGCCAATATGTTTTAGAGAACATGGATTTAGCTTACTTTAAAAAAGAACAGTATTCAAAAGGTACCAGCTTGACAAAAACTTAAAATTCATATTGTTAAACTTGGGGGCTGGGGTATGTAATGTCTTTTATGCCTTGTTATTTCAAGGCTTTAGCCAAAATTTACAACAACAAGCTAATCCAGAAATGGCTCAGTTCCATGTTAAAAATCTTGGTTCTGTTCAAGAGGAGTAAGATGTATCCAGAAAAGAGGGTGTCTTTGCAACTCCAGCAGATTTTCCACTCCCACCCCAGTATCAGCTTGAGCTTGTGTGTGTTCTACATACTAGACTTTCACAAAGTTTCTTTGAAGAAAAGATGCCAAGGGTTTTGGGGAAAATGCTTAAAAATAATTGGGCTAAGCTAACAAACCATGTCTTTGATCTAGCTCCATATACTTTGGTCAGGGAAATGGCCATTCTAAGTTTGTCAGGGTTTTTTTTTTTTTTTTTTATCATTAGGACTCAATTCTTTGTCATTATTTTCAACTACCAGCTCCTACATTCTCATGGCTACTTTTAAAATCACCTGGGGAAAACAGTATGGAGAATTTAGAAAGTCCTCTTACAAACACAATGCTTCTCATCTCTAAATAATTCTGTGCCTCCCATTTTTTCTAAAGCATTTCCATAACCTTGTTTTGACCTCATAGCATTTCTGTGTCTGGCCTGTCTTTTTAAGACACACTTTAACTCAAACATTCACTTTAAAGTCTTGTAAAAGTGTCACTTTAAAAAAAAATGTTACTTGTCAGAGTATTTGCTCTTTTACACAAAAAGTTTGAAGGGTCTTATAAACCTAACTTCTTAAAGGAGGAGAAAAAAAATGAAACCCCATCAAGTTTTCCAGATAATACCATATATTTATAGTTGGCTTAAACCAGTTACCATCTCCACTTTTGCAACTATATCACGCATATTTGGAGCCGACAATACTTAAGCTGATCCCCGCTAATCCCCAATTAAACCAGTTGTTGGGTTATTTTCTCCTTTACTCATAATCATCGCTGCACAGTTTTCATATTGCCTCCTGGCTAAGTTGCTGCTTCATAGAAATCATAAAAATCTGGCAGGAAGTAGACAGTATACATGTGATTAAGATTGTAGAGGAGGGAACCACACCCTCCATTCAAATACCAGCTCTTCCACTCGCTAACTGTATGGCCTTGGGCAACTTAACCCCTCTGTATCTAAGAATGACAGTGACAGTGTTAGTTGCTCGGTCGTGTTCGACTCTTTGCGACCCCGTGGACTGTAGCCCACCAGGCTCCTCTGTCCATGGGATTCTCCTGGCAAGAATACTGGAGTGGGCTGACATTCCCTTCTCCAGGATATCTTTCCAACCTAGGGTTCGAACCCAGGTCTCCTGCACTGCAGGCGGATTCTTTACCATCTGAGCCACCAGGGAAGCCCATGTATCTAAGAATACCCATTTGTAAAATGGAAGTAAGAGAAGCACCTGCCTAAAAGGTTGTTGTAAGGACTGAATTAGGGTATCTGGCCCATTAACTAATATAGAAATATCAATCACTATGGCTATTATTTACAGATGTCACTAATGGAGCTAGGAATTCAATCTGGGTGGCTCAGAGGTTAAAGCGTCTTCCTGGAATGCGGGAGACCCGGGTTCAATCCCTGGGTCAGGAAGATCCCCTGGAGAAGGAAATGGCAACCCACTCCAGTACGCTTGCCTGGAGAATCCCATGGAAAGAGAAGCCTGGTAGGCTACAGTCTATGGGGTCACAAAGAGTCGGACACGACTGAGAGACTTCACTTCACTTTCCAGGTATCTATCAATCCAATCAGAAATTGGCTGACCATTCAGTTATTTACAGACAAACAACCTTGTGCTTTGTTACGTAACTTTCGTAGATTTTTCTCTTCAGTGGTGATTCAAAGGAAGAATATGAAAAGCATAGGAGTTGGTGGTTAAAAATCACGACAAACACTTTCACTCAACATCAATACCAAAACATGAAAATATTAATAAGAATTTCCTTATTCCGATCCATGTTTGACCCATCCAGCTTGGGCTGAATTTCCAGTCAATGTTATAGAAAGGAAGGCTGGGTCTAGCCCTCCTTTTCATGGAAGGCATTCATAACTCTGTCAATCCTAAATAAATATGTCCCAATCCTTTTTTAAGTGTGTTTTCAGTTCCTACCTATAGCACTTCTTAGTGTGTCTCCGCATGTCCTTAACTAAGCCACTTAATGCTTCCCTATATTATATTAAGTTTCTAAAGGAACTTCTCTCATCCTAGGTCTTCAAGAATTTTTTTGAACAGGTCCTCTTTTCTCTTTCTAGGTTGTTTGCAATTTTACTGATATTAATCAGGTTTCTGCCTAGTCTTTGGTTTTCTGAGGGGAGGTCTAATATTTGTAGTACCTTTTCACAAAGAAGCCCTTACTCTCACTCGAGTTTCCCAATTTCTTTCTCCCCATGCCTGACCTTTGTACCCACAAAGGCATGTATACCCTCACCCACCCACCCACACACATTCTCTTCAGTTGCTTTTCTTCTGGTTTTCTCTAGTAACTTTTCTGTTGTTAACTGACAAAAATTCCTCTCCATATTTCTACTACAGATATATCATAATTTGTAGAAGAAAGATAACATCTTGTTTTCAGTTATCTCCTTTGAAGATGACAGATATTTTGTATGACCATTTGATTTCAGTAGTATATTGAATGAATAGCCTCAGAGAATATTCTACAGTGATTTCCAAGTCCTTTCTTACCAGAATTCTTTTAAAATCATCAATGGCTTTACAGAGTGTTTTGAAATTGAAGAGAAAGCTAAGTTCTGACAATAGTGTCAATTTGTAACTGAAAAACTGCTGCTTTCCAGTAAGTAAGTGTGTTAACTAACATGAATCCCAACAAGCAAAATAAAGGGGGAAAAAGTTCACTAATGAAGAACATAAACAATTAAGCTCTGGTTTCCTATCTGGGGTTGTTCATTATACTATGGCAACTCAAAAATATGTTAGTTATAATACCAAATATACATTGATAGTATGATTTGGGGATGGCATAACAATGAGGTTGATGGGAAATGAGTTTGACACACTTACCACATGGAGGAGAATAAAGACAGCTCAACCCTGAATGCCCTACACTGCGTATTCATTAGCCTGGGCTGTGACAAGGTCCCTGGGACCCTATGTTTCCCCTATAATAGGTGAGTGAAAACAGACGGGAAGACAAATACTTCATCTTTGAAAAGTCAAGGATCCCTTTTGGGAAAGTCTGAAGTAGGCTATCCATGTGGTAATTCCGTACATGCTGCTGAAGCTATAGGGGAAAAGATACAAAAGGAAGGTGTTCTGCACTTTTAAACACCTACAGAGGGAGAACAAATATACACCAAATACGATTGTTTGACCTAGATGTAACAGCACCCTGTAGGTGAATCATCTTAGCGCATGAGCCACTTACCATCTTGACTAGAGAAAACTGCCTGTTTACAAAGGCGGGGAAGAGCAAAGCCTTGCTATTTTTTTTCCTACTTGTTATTCTCACTTGGGGACAAAAATGATTTTCAAATGTATTGATTATTCTGAGCCATGAGTTTGAAAAGCGCAACCTTAAAAAAATAAAATGAAGAGCCTGTCTATAGTTTCTGAGGAAAATAGTAGTGTGTTGTAGAATATTTATGACATCCCAGGAAAGACAGCAATTGCTTGTGTAACTCGGAGCACATATTCATTGCTCTTTTTGAGACTCTCATCCTCCGCGATCACTTCATTAAGCAAGTGGCTCTCTACATGGGCAATTTTGATCACCGAAGGCCTTTTGTCAAATGTCTGGGACTTTTGGCAATGTCTAGACGCTGGGGTTGTTACTGACATGGAGAGACCAGGAACACTGCTAAACATTCTCCAGTGCACAAAGCAATTCCCTACAACAAAAACTATCCAGCCCAAAATGTCAGTAATGACAAAATTGGGAAACCTTGCAATCAGAGATGAGACAGCGATGTAAGAAAGGGAAGGCTGACACAAAAGCCTGGCCACAGGGGCAGTGTCTCTGCAGAGGGGCTGGTGAAGCTCTCTCACCACTTCCTGGCTCCCTGGAAGTCCTGAGTACCCAAAGGATTGACCAAATGCATATCAAGTAGTTTTATTGTATAGAATACAGAGCTCCATAAAGCTCGTTTGGAGAACGTCATGAGGAACTAAGACCAAAGCCAAGCTTCCTCATCCTGAACAAGCCTGACCTATCTCATCTGCCTAGGAGGTGCCCAGGAGCTGGCAGTCACCCGCTGTGCTGAGCAATCACTTCAATACTGCTACCTTCTGGGAAACAGGGCTGAAGAACCCTCTGCTCCATGGAAACATGGTATATGGGTGAATAAGTACTGCTCCTAATCACCAATAAGTATCAAAAAGCCTTGTTTGTAAGCAATGGGCTTCCCAGGTAGCGTTAGTGCCAATGCAGGAGACATAAGAGATGTGGGCTCCATCCCTGGGTTGGGAGGATCCCCTGGAGGAGGGCACGGCAACCCACTCCATTATTCTTGCCTGGAAAATCCCATGGACAGAGGAGCCCAGCAGGCTACAGTCCATGGGGTCGTGAAGAGTTGGACATGACTGAAATGACTTGGCATGCACGTAAGCACTCATGGGCATGTCTAATAGCACCAGGCAGTTCCTTGTGGTGTCTTACTTCACAATATAACTGTCTCTTTCTCCTACCATTCTCTTTGCCACTTATTCTGTTCCAACAGCACTGGTCTAATGCTGTTCCTCCAAGGTCCAAACATGTCAAAAACCCCAGCACAAGCTGAAGAACTTATATGTCCTTGGGTATGATGTTTGTTGCCCAGAAATTCCTCAGTTCACTCAAATGTCAGCTCAAATGATACACTCACTGACCACCCATTGCTGTGCCTCCCACCACCCCCCCCCACAATCCACTCAACTCTTACCCTGATTTACTTTTCTTATGCACTTACCACAACCTACCTGCCAATTTGCACATGTGTCTACTTATTGACTCTCTTCCTCCTCCCATCTAGGGTGCAGGCTCCACGAGAGCAGAGACCATATTTAATTGCTTAGTGTTGCGTCCCCTTACTGCCTGGCACACTGCAGGTACTCAATCCAAGTTTGTTAAATATTTTAAATGGCTTTCTATTTTCTTGCTATCTCCATTTTCCTCCCACTAACTTTTCTTAAAACTCTTAAACTCACCATGTTTTGATGTTTGTCTTATCCATTTTTATTTCTTTGATTAACTATTAAGCCAACGACAGCTTAATACCTACTACTAACCACTTTGTTGGCCCTTGAGGCTACAAGCTTTGCTGAACTTTTAGTAAACAAGGACTGTTCTATGAAGACCTCCAAGACCTTTTAGAACTAACACCCAAAAAAGATGTCCTTTTCATGATAGGGGCCTGGAATGCAAAAGTAGGAAGTCAAGAAACACCTGGAGTAACAGGCAAATTTGGCCTTGGAATACAGAATGAAGCAGGGCAAACTAATAGAGTTTTTCCAAGAAAACGCACTGGTCATAGCAAACACCCTCTTCCAACAACACAAGAGAATACTCTACACATGGACATCACCAGATGGTCAACACCAAAATCAGATTGATTATATTCTTTGCAGCCAAAGATGGAGAAGCTCTATACAGTCAACAAAAACAAGACCAGGAGCTGACTGTGGCTCAGATCATGAACTCCTTATTGCCAAATTCAGACTTAAATTGGAGAAGGTAGGGAAAACCACTAGACCATTCAGATATGACCTAAAGCAAATACCTTATGATTATACAGTGGAAGTGGGAAATACATTTAAGGGACTAGATCTGATAGACAGAGTGCCTGATGAACTATGGATGGAGGTTCGTGACACTGTACAGGAGACAGGGATCAAGATCATCCCCATGGAAAAGAAATGCAAAAAAGCAAAATGGCTGTCTGGGGAGACCTTACAAATAGCTGTGAAAAGAAGAGAAGCAAAAAGCAAAGGAGAAAACGACACATACAAGCATCTGAATGCAGAGTTCCAAAGAATAGCAAGAAGAGATAAGAAAGCCTTCTTCAGCGATCAATGCAAAGAAATAGAGGAAAACAACAGAATGGGAAAGACTAGAGATCTCTTCAAGAAAATTAGAGATACCAAGGGAACATTTCATGCAAAGATGGGCTCCATAAAGGACAGAAATGGTATGGACCTAACAGAAGCAGAAGATATTAAGAAGAGAAGGCAAGAATACACAGAAGAACTGTACAAAAAAGATCTTCACAACCCAGATAATCACGATGGTGTTATCACTGACCTAGAGCCAGACATCCTGGATTGTGAAGTCAAGTGGGCCTTAGAAAGCATCACTATGAACAAAGCTAGTGGAGGTGATGGAATTCCAGTTGAGCTATTTCAAATCCTGAAAGATGATGCTGTGAAAGTGCTGCACTCAATATGCCAGCAATTTGGAAAACTCAGCAGTGGCCACAGGACTGGAAAAGGTCAGTTTTCGTTCCAATCCCAAAGAAAGGCAATGCCAAAGAATGCTCAAACTACCGCACAATTGCACTCATCTCACACGCTAGTAAGGTAATGTTCAAAATTCTCCAAGCCAAGCTTCAGCAATATGTGAACCGTGAACTTCCTGATGTTCAAGCTGGTTTTAGAAAAGGCAGAGGAATCAGAGATCAAATTGCCAACATCCACTGGATCATGGAAAAAGCAAGAGAGTTCCAGAAAAACATCTATTTCTACTTTATTGACTATGCCAAAGCCTTTGACTGTGTGGATAACAATAAACTGTGGAAAATTCTGAAAGAGATGGGAATATCAGACCACCTGATCTGCCTCTTGAGAAGGAAGCAACAGTTAGAACTGGACATGCAAAAACAGACTGGTGCCAAATAGGAAAAGGAGTATGTCAAGGCTGTATATTGTCACCCTGCTTATTTAACTTCTATGAAGAGTACATCATGAGAAACGCTGGACTGGAAGAAGCACAAGCTGGAATCAAGATTGCCAGGAGAAATATCAATAACCTCAGATATGCAGATGACAGCACTCTTATGGCAGAAAGTGAAGAAGAACTAAAAAGCCTCTTGATGAAAGTGAAAGAGGAGAGTGAAAAAGTTGGCTTAGAGCTCAACATTCAGAAAACGAAGATCATGGCATCTGGTCCCATCACTTTATGACAGATAGATGGGGAAACAGTGGAAAAGGTGTCAGACTTTATTTTTGGGGGCTCCAAAATCACCGCAGATAATGACTGCAGCCATGAAATTAAAAGACACTCACTCCTTGGGAAGAAAGTTATGACCAACCTAGATAGCATATTGAAAAGCAGAGACATTACTTTGCCAACAAAGGTCCATCTAGTCAAGGCTATGGTTTTTCAGGTGGTCACGTATGGATGTGAGAGTTGGACTGTGAAGAAAGCTGAGTGCCAAAGAATTGATGCTTTTGAACTGTGGTGTTGGAGAAGACTCTTGAGAGTCCCTTGGACTGCAAGCAGATCCAACCAGTCCATTCTAAAGGAGATAAGCCCTGGGATTTCTTTGGAAGGAATGTTGCTAAAGCTGAAACTCCAGGACTTTGGTCACCTCATGCAAAGAGTTGACTCATTGGAAAAGACTCTGATGCTGGGAGGGATTGCAGGCAGGAGGAGAAGGAGACGACAGAGGATGAGATGGCTGGCTGGCATCACTGACTCTATGGACGTGAGACTAAGTGAACTCCGGGAGTTGGTGATAGACAGGGAGGCTTGGCGTGCTGCGATTCATGGGGTCACAAAGAGTCAGACATGATTGAGCGACTGAACTGAGAACTATTTAAAATAAATTTTTGTTTATCATCTCAAATATCACTAATGACCTCTAAGTAAACAAATTTAGTTATTCATTTTAAAGTGTAGTTCCTTTTAACTTCTTTGCATTTCAAACTGGTAACCACCTACTCTTTCATAAAACTCCTCCAAGATTTCACAACTTGAAACCTTCATAGATATCTCGTCCATGCCTACATCATCAGGTCAACTCCTCATTCACATTGCTCTTCTTTCTCAGTGTCTTCTGTATCTTATTCCCCATTTAAATCAGTCTTTACGTATATCTAAAATTTTTCACCAAAGCAAGAGCATATATGAGTAAACACTTTTTTTTCAATCTCCAATTAAACCAGTGGGTGGAAGAGGTAAATTAACTCAGTGACAACAATAATTGTTCATGCCACCTGGGTTAGAGTGTTGGAAACTAGTTCTATTGAAGGAATTGCTGCATACATTTCAACACAGGCAAAGTTAACCCAACTGATTCAGGATCCATGGCCATGAACCTTTCTCCGGGCATATGCCCAACTATCAGAGATTGCAGGGAGAGCATAGGCAAAGAGCTGAATCTTTCAAAACAAGAATTACAAAGGAGATTAATTGGCTTCCCTTGCTAAAGCCTTATCAGTGCCATGCATAAAGCCCTAACCATCTCCTTGAGCACATGCTAAAAAACCAATCCCTGGGGCCTTGAATAAACTTGACACTGTCGCCTTTTCTTTTTAAACTTATTTTTACTTAATAATCTCCTCTGAGTCTTACAATATAAGACATGTTTTGCCCCAGAATATGTTTTCCATGAAATCCCTAAACTAGTCTTTTTATTATTCTTATTGATTTTAAATTTGAATCTGTCTTTATTATATCTGAAACTGTTACCAAAGGAAATTTATAACTGATCCAACTATATGTCTTTAAATTCACAACTAAATTCAGTTCTAAATTCAGTTACACCTCCATGTAATTATTTGTTTTCAAAAAACAATTTGCACTTATGTGAAATAGTCAAAGAATGTTGCATGTTTTTGAAGAGTCTGTTTCTCTATTTGTAAGAGAACACAATTTTCAAGTGTAATTTATTTCCAATGCTTTCATCAAAAACACTCAGGAGTATTTCATTGTTTTCCCTTAAATCAGATAAATGTTATTATTACAAGTTGGCATGGGGACATCTATTTTAACATTTGTGAAATATTTTAATTTGAAGATAATATAGTAAAATATGCTTTCGGTGACAACAGTTATAATTGGAACATCTTTCTCTTTTTCTTCTTTTTCCCAACATAACTAATGTCTCTTTATTCTATGTTGAAGAATCTTTCAACCCTTCTTAATATAGCAGCAACAAATCTTCTCTCCAATCTGCAAGACTAAAAGTTTTATGAAGTACTTTTCCTTTTTTTCCCCAGTAAAAGTAGAATTTTTCATCTCTTGAAAGAAAATGAAATTAAGAACCAAAAAAATGAGGCTAAAATCACCTTGTCAGGAATGACTGAAGGCTACAGAGAAAATGAACAAGGAAAAGGAGAAACAAACATTCAAATAAATACAAATGGATCGAGCCAGCCTGCAAAGAGAAGTAAATGGGTCTCTGAGGAAAATGGCAAGGGAGAGAATGTTTGACAAAGTACACAAAAATCCCTGTGCTCAGCTCTTCTTACTTCACTGCACTTCCTGCCATGTTCTTGGTAAATTTGCAGACGTCTGTTGCTTATTTTATTCATGTAAACTTCTAATCATTAGAGCTCCATTTTGCCTTTCTAGAAGGCAAATTACATTGATAAATATCTGGCTTGGCATTACCCATCCCAGGAAGGGGAACTATAAGGAGGAATGAAGAGGGCACCAAGCTATGAGTGAAGAGGTCTTGGTTTTGGTTCCATGTCTACCTCTCAAAAAACATGCTTCTTTCTAAAAACTTAAGAAAAACAACACATGCTCATAGCAAACAAGTCGCTCTAGCAAGTGATGGATGTTAAGATGCTAGCATGGTGAGTGTGGATAAGAGGGCAGGACATGAGCTGTCCATAGAGACATTAAATCAAACTCAGGGACCAGTATATAGCAAGTGTTCTATAAAGACTTGCTGAATGAGCAAGTGAATGAATGAATGTATCTGTTGGTAGGCAATGCCAATCTGTCAAGTGGGGAAAAAAGCATGAACTCTTTGTTACAAGATATATAGGTATAGATATCATCATGATTCTCATGCAAACATAGAATGAACATGTGTCAGAGGTTTTATTTAACTAATTAATGAGGAATCCAGTAAGGTATAAAATCAGTTCAAAGAAGAATATGAAAAACAAACACATGTATAGGCAATTAAAAATGCTGAAATGAATTTGCTCATAAATGTAAAAACAATGAATACCAACATGATAAGCATCATTTATATCTCCACTGGACAAAATCTGTTTCAATCTTTGTGAACAAAAATAATTTGCATTGCCATCAGTTTTTTACAACTTACAGAGTTGTAAAGCAGCTCAAAGACAATAAGAAATACAGACTCACAGATTAAGAAGACTCTCAGAAGAGTGGTCTAGATATTTTCTAGCTTTCATTCAAAGGACACCCTACTGGCCATCTTTTGCCCATTTCTTTATTGTTTTTTTTAACAGATTTGCTTAATATGGTAGAAATATGAATTTTCTGGCTCTTTGTAATTTTATTGAACCCTTCTGGCAAAACCCCAACACCTCATCAACTCTACTATTTCCTTTCTCCTTGCCTTCATCTGAGAAAATCCCTAATGATGAAGAGCATAAAATCATGTTGACCACCAGCAACTGAGCACTTGACATGACCTCCACAAATCTACTGAATTTCTGTGGTTATTTCACTGTCTACAACACTTATACCAAATACTTTTCTCTCTCATAAAATCTCTGATCACAATAATCTTCAAAAGACTTCACCTCCAGTAAAAAATGAGCATCCACTGATCAGAACCAGGACTGTATGTAACTTAGGTGGCAAACAGTACTATCCTTTATATGCTGTATCATGGGAAGGTCTGGGGGTCCTGGGTAAGGGTATGGCTCAGAAATAGGAGCCAATGGTGATTCCTAGCATAGTTTAGGATTATTCCCATATTTTAACTATCAACATGGCTGTATTTCTGTATGTTTCCAATTTACTCACTTCCCTCTAATCTAAACAAATTACCTCACTTCCTTTTCCAAAGGGAAAACTAAAGCCATTAGATATTCCTTAGCTTTCAACTAGAAAATTTATCCTTCTACTGCATTTACCCCATTCTCCTGTCAAACACACATAGAATGTATCTGACATCTGACAGGATAAGAGCAGAGAAAAAGAAAAGACAAGATTGGGCTAAAATAATGCTGCAATCTGGAGGAAAGGAAGGGGACACTGAAAGGAAGTAGGTACCATTGGTTAGTGTAATTTATGTTTCATGCTATAGAAACTACAGATAACTACAGAAAAATGTGAGCAAGAATGATCAAATATACACAGCTTCTGTAAGAGGAATCCCTTTGAGGAAAATTTGTTGTGAGTTACTTCAAAAAGTTGAGAGTCATTTCCCAGCACGAGTGTTTTAGGAAGCCTGATTATAAATTCAATTGAAATGAACCCAAAGGAAATTTGCAAAATATCAAATCACTAGATGTAAGAATTTCATGCGTGCTTCAAACCAGGAGAGAAATTTATTTTGAGAATAACAACAAATAAAAAGAACCAGAAATGCTAGAAAATTTTTCTGTGCTTTCACTTAGAAGACAAGAATAAAGATTGTGTTCATCCCTTCTGGAATGAGAAAGACACACTGGAAGTGTGGCTGGATGACACTGTGGAAAAAAACAGAGCTCTAAAAGTAATGGACTAGACACTAGGCTCAGTATCCCCTAACAGGACCTCAAGAAAGGAAAAGCTTGGTATAGAATAAGAGTTGGCATACTTAAAGACAGTTTTTATATATATTTGAACTTAGAGTTCTTAAACTTGAGCTTACATCAGAATTTTCTGGAGGGCCTAATAAAACAGATTGTGGGGACCCACCCCCAGAATTCCTAAATCCAATAGGTCTGGGACTCAGCCTGAGAATCTGCATTTCTAGGGGTTCCAAGTAATACTGGTATAGTGGTCTATGGGCCACACTTGAGAATCACTGGTCTAAACTATATTCTAAAGTACAAACCAATGGGAAAATACTCATTTGATTTGATTTGTTTTTCTGTTTTCAATTTTTTTGGCCACACATTGCAGCATGTGTGATCTTAGTTCCCCAGCGAGGGATTAGGCCCACACCCTCTGCAGTGGAAGCACGTAATCTTAACCACTGAACTGCCAGGGAAGAACCCTGCTGCTGCTTCTAACTTTAACTCTCTTTTCCCTTGATTCTTGGAACTCCTCTCTATATATCACGCCATCAGTAATCACTGACGGCCCTAGACGCTTCCTGTCACTTTAGTTTCGCTCCCAGTTAATTTTAACTAAAACTGAGCCAACGAAAAGCAAACATTCTAAATGAAAGTCAGACAACTAAAGCAATATAGATGAGACAGTTTCAGCTCAGAATGTGCCCTGGCTTCTTCCTGTAGGGTCAACAAATCCACCACATAGTGTAGAAGGATGGTTCTCATGGCTGGCTCTGCTGTTGGACAGATACACCGGAAAGACAACAAATCTGGAACCAGCCCTCTGTGCCAGGCAGCGATGGGTGAGGGTGAACAGTACTACTGAGAGTACTAAATTGAAGATGGGAAAAAAAAAGTGAGGGAAGACACTGTAGCTGCTCCTATATTTAAGAAGAAAATGGTTAACAAAAAAGTGAAAGTGGGTGGTGTTATTCTTCAAAAATCTGTGGGGAAACAAAGCTATTTAGAAGCTTACACAACCAAATGTTAATGCTTCTGTCACCTGATTCAGAATGCAGTAAATTGTGTTGGAAAAAGGTACAGTGAGAGGAAGAAAGGTAGTCGATTAATACAGCACAAATATAGTCAAATTCAAGTGTTTGGAAAAATTTTCCAGTCACTTGAGACTGATTTTCAAAGATTGCATTTCTAGACAATATAAACCTTTCTCAAAACCATTTTGTACACTGCTGCTAAGTCACTTCAGTCGTGTCCAACTCTTTGCAATCCCATAGACGGCAGCCCACCAGGCTCCCCCGTCCCTGGGATTCTCCAGGCAAGAACACTGGAGTGGGCTGCCAATTCCTTCTCCAATACCTGAAAGTGAAAAGTGAAAGTGAAGTTGCTCAGTCGTGTCAGACCCTTAGCATGGACTGCAGCCTACCAGGCTCCTCCATCCATGGGATTTTCCAGGCAAGAGTACTGGAGTGGGGTGCCATTGCCTTCTCCGTTTTGTACACTAAAAGATACTAAATACTAAAAGATTTTAATATTGTCTTTTGTGATGGTCAGTTTTCTGTGTCAGCTTGGCTAGGTTATGCGTGTGTCTTTGCTCAGTCATTCAGTCATGTTCAACTCTTTGTGACCCCATGGACTGTAGCCCATCAGGCTCCTCCATCCTTGGGATTTTCCAGTCAAGAATACTGGAGTGGTTGCCATTTCCTTCTCTAGGGGATCTTCCCAATCCCAGGATTGAACCTGTGTCTCTTGCATCTCCTGCATTGGCAGGCAGATTCTTTACCACAGCACCACCCGGGAAGCCCTGGCTAGGTTACAGTCCCCAGTTATTCAATCAAACACTACTAATCTAGGTAAGGTATTTTATATGTGATTAAAATGTATTATTAGTTGACTTTAAGTAATGGGAATTATTTTCAGATAATCAGAGTGGTCCCAACTCAGTCAGGGGCTTCCCTGGTGGCTCAGCAGTAAAGAATCCACCTGTAATGCAGGAAATGCAGGAGACACGGGTTCTATCCCTGGATCAGGAAGATCTCCTAGAGGAGAGCATGGCAACCCACTCCAGTATTCTTGCCTGGAGAATCCCATGGACAGAGGAGCCTGGTGGGCTACGGTCCATAGGGTCACAAAGAGTCAGACATGACTGAAGCAGTTGAGCACACAGGCATAGAACTCAATCAGCTGATAGACCTTAAGACTGAAAGTTATCATTCCTTGATGAGGAATTCTGCCTGTAGACTGCAGCTTCAGTGCGAGCCAGAGTTCCAGTCTATCTTTTTGACAGCCTGCTATGTGGACTTCAGACTTGTCTAGCCAAGCCTCACAATAACATAAGCCAAAGTCATGCAATAAATCTCTTGATTTATATACCCTTCTGGCTCTGTTTCTCTGATTGAATGCTGATTGATATATGTTCCTTTTGCATTATTATTATATATATATATAATATATATATATATGTGACATATTATTCATTATGTCACATATCTGCCTCCTGCTGATGTCCAGAGGCCAGTTTCTTAGATATACTACATCAGTTTTTTACCATCTAATAAATATCACAGTACAAATGAATATGGTTACAATTTGGTAACCATTAAGAATTACTTTAGAATTTATGTGTAAGGCCATGATCATTTTCTCAATTAAGTGATAAAACAATATTTTTAACAATAGAGGAACATAAAATCTCCTCTATGTTCACTACACTATGAACAGTAGCCTCCTGTCAGTCCCTCCAAATCACCAGGAACCCAGTAAAATTTTATAACCCTTACCACTATTGGTAACTAAATAGATTTCCATGTAATTATCTGATACATGATTTCTCCAAGAATTTGTAAACTAAATAAGAGCAAGGACTAGGTATGTCATATTCATCATTATATCTTCAGTGACCAGCATTGTCAGACACAGAGCTGGCCCTCAGTACCTGGTGAACACATGAACTATTTGCTACAATAATGAAAGTTCCAGACACCAAAGCGTTTCTATGCCTCTCTCCAAAACGGAAAAAATTGAAACATCAAAAAATAGAAGCTTCTATAGGAGCTAAAAGAACAATCTCTGACAAAACACAGCTCAACTTTGGTTACTAGACATAAAAGACCTCAATCCATGAGGATGACAGATGAAAAAAACAAATCAGGAGGCAATAGAAACATTTTAGTACTTTTTCTAAAAAGTGAATAATTTGGGGAACCATTACAACTGCAATGTACTTGATAAATACTGTAAAGTTTGTGAAAAGTAATTTATTTGTGTTTCCAATAGTTTTTGCATGTATAAAAAAAGAAATGACATGAGTTAGGAATGATAGTTTTCAGGTGAAAATCAAGAGAGATGAGTTTTACTGGAGGTAATAAAGTAAAATTAATTAGATAACACCAAAAACAAGCAAATAAATTACAAGACATGTTTGACAAATACTCCCAGATTTCAGTGGAAATTTATAAAAAAGATAAATACACTGAACGAAATACTATCAACAGGGGAGGTATCCGGAACATCTAGTATAAAGTACCTTAAGAGCAGAGAAGAGCCAGACTAGAAGTAAAAATTAAATAAATTATAGGAAATATCCCTGATTTGAAAGAAAGAGAAAGGAATATATGAATTTTCAGAAAGTGTCCATTTAGTACCCTTATATATTTAATTATATAGAAAAATTAAAAAGCCACAACTTTACAGATTCTGAATAAAGTTTTTAAATTTTAAATAGATAGAAAAGTATCTCTCAAAGGCAACAAAAATATATTAACTGCCAAGACAGAAAACAATGTAATTAGTAAAATGTCAGATTCTGTTTAAGTCGTTTTATCAATATTATTGTGAAATTTAATATAAATATAAATAAACCTTAAAAGAAAATTTCATACCAAAAAAAGAACTAATAATAAAAGTCTAGATCTAATAGCTCGTGTTAATTATAACAAGTTGTGATGGGACAAAAGACAAAGTGGAAAATATTTTAAACTAGCAAGATGATGGAATTTAGTGGATAAGAGAAGGCACAAGGTCTGGATTCAAATTCTGCCCCTACTAATTATTAGCATTGTGCTATCAGGCTAGTGACTTAACTCCACAGAACTATTTTCTCATCAATAAATTGGGATATTAATATCTACAGGGATGTGGCAAAAATTAAATAATATATATAAAAAGCATTCAGCTTGCTAACTGGAACAGAGCAGGTACTCAAGTTGCTATACTAATAAAATGCTAATTTTTTAATCTAAAGAGAAAAATATGAGTTCAAATAACCTCTAGAAGAATAGAAATGTCAAGTAAAACTTAGAAAATTGCAAATAAAACCTAAACAACAGGAAAATAAAAGGGAAATGAGGAGATATTTAAAAAATCAAAAGGCTGAGTAAACTAGAATAGAAATAATTAAACTGAATTATCAGAAAAACAATGATAAATTATAAATACATAAAGCACAATTTCAGTAGATATTTATATAATTCTCTCAATTTTGACATATAACAGCAGAATTAATGAGGTATATACCAAATTTTGTATTTGATAGCATAAACATTACTCTTGAATATTCAAAGAATATTTATTAAATTGATCAAATTTTAGGTTACAAATAAGTCCTCAATAATTGCCCCCAAAATGTGTAGATTTCACGGTAAGTGAAAGTCACTCAGTTGTGTCTGACTCTCTGCAAGGGATTCTCCAGACCAGAATACTGGACTGGGTAGCTTATCCCTTCTCTAGGGGATCTTCCCAACCCAGCAATCAACCGGGGTCTCCAGCATTGCAGGCAGATTCTTTACCAACTGAGCTATCAGGGAAGCCTTGATTTCACAAGGCAAAGGGCAATTAGGTAGGGAGCTGAAAGCCCTGTGGCCCAGGACTCAGCAGAATATGGAAGCATATAGGTTATATGCTTTATAAATGCTTTGGATAAAAACAAACAACAACAATAAACAGGGGCTTTTTGTTCTGTGTTGGTTCTCAGAAGCCTAACTCCTTTCATGAATCAGCTCTTGCCCAGATGAAAATTTGACCCTCAAGAGAAAGAGCAGTGTTTGCCAATCAATAGAGTAACCTTTCATGCTTCAAGTCTTCTCTTTAACCTTTGAATTGCTCCCCTCCTCCAGTTACTGCATCTTCTAAAGCATGTTGCAGAAAAAAATCAGTTAACTACCACCATTTCATCTACCATTCAGTCTCTAAAATCTCCGAAATATACAAATAGCTCATGCGGCTCAATTAAAAAAAAAAATACATATCCAATCTAAAAATGGACAGAAGATCTAAATAGACATTTCTCCACAGAAGGCATACAGGTGGCTAAAAAGCACACGAAAAGATGTTCAACACCACTAATTATTACAGAAATGCAAATGAAAACTACAATGAGGTTATTTCCTCACCCCGGTCAGAATGGCCATCATCAAAAAATCTACCAACGATAAATGCTATAGAAGGTGTGGATAAAACGGAACCCTCCTACACTATCGGGAGGAATATAAACTTGTACAGACACTATGGAGAACAATAGGGAGGGTCCTTTAAAAATTAAAAATAAAGCTACCATATGATCCAACAATCCAACGCCTGGGCGTATATCCAGAGAAATCCATAATTTGAAAAGATATATCCACCCCAGTGTTCATCGCTGCACTGTTTAAATAGCCAGGACATGGAAGCAACCTAAGTGTCCACTGACAGAGGAATGAATAAAAATGTGGTACAAATACACAATGGAATATTACTCAGCCATATAAAAGAATGAAATAATGCCATTGGCAACAACATGACCTGGAGATTGTCATGCCAACTGAAGTCAGACAGAGAAAGACAAATATCACATGATGTCACTTATATGTGGCATCTTTAAAAAAGGTAAAACGAACTTAATTACAAAACAGAAATAGAGTTAAAGACGCAGAAAACAAACTTAGGGTTACCAGGGGTAAGTTGGGGGGAGGGGATACATTGATAGACCGGGATGGACATGTAGAATGATAACCTGCCACATAGCAAAACAGAGAACTCTATTTAATACTCTGTAATGGCCTCTATGGAAACAGAATCTAAAAAAGAGTGGATATATGTATATGTATAACTGATTCACTTTGCTGTACATTTGAAAATAATGCAACATAGTATATCAACTATTAGCAAATCACCTATACTCCAATAAAAATCTCCAAAAGAAAAAAACGTCTTTCTACATCTATAAAATGTATAACCATCATAATAGAGGGATTCTATTGAGACAGAAAATGAATTGAATAATATAACAAGTGTATTTGGAAGAAGAATGTGCATCACAGTTCCTGCAGCATTCTGGCAAACATCACCTCACCCGCCTGCTGGCTCACTGACAGATTTTTCATGTTTTCCCCAAAGTCTTTGAAGGTTTGAAG
The DNA here is from genome assembly GCF_002263795.3 of Bos taurus. NCBI lineage: Eukaryota > Metazoa > Chordata > Mammalia > Artiodactyla > Bovidae > Bos > Bos taurus. The sequence goes on from NC_037347.1 coordinate 16,468,655, forward strand.
GAATGTTTTTTGAATTGCCTTATATATGATCCTTGATGTTTCCAATGTCTCACCCTTCAAATCATTCAAAAAAGAGAAAAATGGTTTCAAAATAAATAGAAAAAAAGAAGTATCTCTTAAAAAAAAAAAAAAAAAAACAATGACTTTGCAAGTACTACCAGATTTATGACAAATTTTTAACTGGGGCGTTCCACATTAAAAATGATAAAAAAAAATGATCAACATAAAAATCCTTATGATACCTTTGCAACTGTGATGGCAAACCTCTCATGAAATTAATAGACTGTGTATATAAATTCAAATATATTTGGAGGTAACTTGCCTTTAAAGGAAATTAATTTTATCAATTGCTCTTTAGGATGAGTGATTTTGAAGAAAAGTACCATCCTGTATAGAACACATCATATTCATTCTGTTCCCCTCACCTCACTGTTCCTTTCTTGGCCTCTTTTTTCACATATGCCTTATTAACCTTCAAAGACACCTATTTAATCTATACAATTTCCTAATATCTCCAACGTTTGTCAACCTCTCCTTGAATCTTGCTGTTCTCAGGAGCTCCAGTTTAACACTTGGCTATTTCTAACATAACTTAAAGACTATGCTACTTACTTTCTTAATAAGCCTCATAGGAACTAGAATGATACTAGATGCAGAACTATGGAGAAGTTCATTGAACTTTATATTTTCCTGATTCATATTTGAAATATTTTCTCTTATTCTCTATTTATGGTTCTTTTCAAATTACTTTAGATCTAAGATTATGAGATAATTTTATTACTTTTTGTTACCTGATTTCTGCTATAATAATAATTCATTACTGTTTCTAACTTTTACATCAAAAATATTTTAAACTATACTTTATTTATATGGGCTTCCCCGGTGGCTCATTCTTTACCTCCCCCTGGTAAAGAATCCACCTGCAACATGGAAGACCTGTGTTTGATCCCTAGGTTGGGAAGATCCCCTGGAGTGGGGCATGGCAACTCAGTCCAGTATTCTTGCCTGGAGAATTCCATGGACAGAGGAGCCTGGTGTACTACAGTCCATGGAGTTGCAAAGAGTCAGACATGACTGAGTGACTAAGCACAGCACAGCACATATTGATATATATATATATATGTTATATATATCTTTAATAAAAACAGTTTATGACCAAAAAAAGACAATTTTTGTTTGAAGCTGAAGAACTGAGGCTTAGAGTAATTAATTTAAAGATAATCTAATTTGGGGTTTGGCATTTATATTTAACGTTTCCAAATTTTTTTTCAACAATTAGAAATCCCTATGTAATGTTAAAATTTAACAGATATATCTACTGAATTCATAATATGTAAAGCTTAAACAACTGCAGTTTCAAAGGCTTTGAAATTAGAGAGACTTTGCATCAAATCAGCAGAGTAACTCAAAGACAACAAAAACCCTTGAACAACCCCACATTTGAAGAACTGCACTAAAATCTATTTAAACAATGCAATTATTTTTAAGTTGGTCATGGGAAAAGGTTAAAATAAGAAAAGTAGGTCAGCCTGATTGAAATAATAATTGATGTCTTATAAGAGAAAAATCAAAAACCATTCTTTGGGGCTATATTTTGGGAGGTTTCAGATATGATTTGTTTTTTATTTGAGTGCCTTCACCCCTTTTAGTTCCTTAGAACAGATGACATCCTTTTTTTTTCTGTTTTTTAGTGGTTAAGAGTACACTTGTCAATGCAGGGGACACAGGTTTAATCCCTACCTGAAAACATTAGCATTTTCAGTTTACACAGCAGTGAGTCTACAAAATTTTGAAATAAATTCTACAGCACAAGAAACTCTAGAAATTGGTAACATGCCTGGATTACAGGGAAGATTCTGGAACTGGCTTTTCCTTACCCTCCCATAAATAAGTTCTTCTCCTTGATCTAATATTTCATACTGTCTTCAAAGAGAAATTGAACTATGTCTTCTCTATGTAATACAACCAATGGCAGATTCATTTTGATATTTGGCAAAACTAATACAATTATGTAAAGTTTAAAAATAAAATAAAATAAAATAAAAAACTTTACCAGCACAAAAAATAAATAAATAAATAAAATTCTCAAAAAAAAAAAAAAACAACCAAGTATTAAGAAATGGGGATAACTTTATAAAAAGCTTGACTCCTTAGCAGTATCATTACATGAGTTTCTCTCCTAAGCTCTTCTTAAGTTGAGGTCAGAGAATGTAGCCTGCAAGAAACTGTCTTTAAAATTTGTTGAAATATTATTTATGGCTCAGAACATGTTCATTTTTGGTAAATATTCCTTGAGCAAGGAAGAATATATACTTTTAAATATTTATAAGTATATTCCAAATATATTTGTTGTCTACATTTGTTAGAAGCAGTCTGTGTTCAAAGGATAACTATATAATGACATGGATGCATGGGGTGCATGAATGCATGTCATTATATAGTTATCCAAACACACAAAATATACAATATCAAGAATGAGTCATGATACACTATAAGCTTTGGGTAAAAATAATACGTCAGTATAGCTTCAATTGTGTGCCATTCTAGTAGAGAATGTTGATAATGGGGGAAGCATGCATAGGTCAGTTTTTAATCTAATCCCAAAGAAGGGCAATGCCAAATGATGTTGGCATTGCCAAGATTGTCACCCTGCTTATTTAACTTATATGCAGAGTACATCATGCAAAATGCCAGGCTGGAGGAATCACAAGCTGGAATCAAGACTGCTGGGAGAAATATCAATAACCTCACATATACAGATGCTACTACTCTAATGGCAGAAAGTGAAAAGCCTCTTGTTGAGGGTGGAAAAGGAGAGCATAGAAGCTGGCTTAGAACTCAACATTCAAAAAACTAAGATCATGTTGTTATCCAGGCATATCACTTGATGGCAAATAGAAAGGTGGGGGGGGGGAGCGGAAACAGTGACAGATTTTCTTTTCTTGGGCTCCAAAATCACTGTGGATTGTGACTGCAGCCATGAAATTAAAAGACGCTTGTTCCTTGGAAGGTAGACAGTATATTAAAAAACAGAGATATCACTTTGCCAGCAAAGGTCGTATAGTCAAAGCTATGATTTTTCCAGTAGTCATGTACAGATATGAGAGTTGGACCATAAAGAAGGCTGAGTGCCAAAGAATTGATGTTTTCAAATCATGAAAGTGAAGAAGACTCCTGAGAGTCCCTTGGACTGCAAGGAGATCCAACCAACCAATCCTAAAGGAGATCAACCCTGAATATGCATTGGAAGAACTGATGCTGAAGATGGAGCTCCAATACTTTGCCCACTTGATAACGCTTTCTCATTGTTTCTAACCTACTCTAATTTCCCTTGCTTTCCTGCCAGCCTTGTCATTTTAAAATACATTTTAATAAGCATTCTTGGTATTCTTTGACAGGATATATTCTCCAGATAATTATTCCGTCATATAACTGAAAATCAACATCGGCTCTTTTTACTTGTAGTTCTGTAAGAACTTTGCATGGACCCCTAACTACTTCACTGAAAAGTGTATGTGTATCAGTGATTTTTGAACACTGCCTATTTAAACAGGAAAATTCTAGGACTCCAGTCTCATATCTTTCAGGGACAGACTTAATGAACCTTGGGAATCCAATGGGTTGGTGTTGCTGCCTTTTCTATGAAAAACAATCACTTAGATGCCTTGCTTTCAACAAATCTCATTTTTATCTCACTCTGTCAGCAGCCAGTCCATAAGCTGTATAGGGCAGGCATCACTTGCTTTATTTACAAATATGTGTAACGGAAAGAGCAAAATGCACAGGTCATTGAGAGCAACTTGAGGTGCAGCCCACACACGGACACTGAGGGGTATGGAGTCCAGTCATCTGTTCCAGTCCTTTGCGCTTCCTACTCAGGCTTCCTGTCACAGGCAAACTGGAATGGCTTAGTTTGTGAGTAAAAACTATGCTCAGAAATATCTTAAGTTTATCACAAAAGTGAGTAGTGATAATCATAAGTCAGAGCCCTGGAAAAATATTTTGCATATAAATGTGGGAATGAACATTCCTTCTTTAAAAAGAAAAAAAGAGGGCTTATCAATGCTGATGCCAGTAATAAAATTAAGGAAATATTTTCATTTCCCAAGACTTCTGCCAATGTTCCTGAATTATGAGCAACGACATGCCAGCTACTTCAGACCACTCTGTCTTCAAACTGTCACAGATTCATGATAGTTCTTACTGTGTCAGCCTGATAATATCTTCTAAGGGATTCGTCTGTCTTGACTAAAGCACAAATAAACCGGTGGTTGGAAAAGGGCACATTTTAATCAAAGCTGAATGCTCAGACTCTGAGACAGTGACAGCAACCAGAACAAGAAAAATGAGTGTAAGTTTCTCCCAAACATCTCAGGAATTTAGCAAACTGCCACTATAATTCTTATACATTTTGTTCCCATAACATTCTCACCCCAGACCCCCATGACTACTCTGAGGGCTGCTTTGGGAAAGGGGACAAAATTGGGCAGAGACTTGTGAGCTACCTCACAGGCAGTTTGACAGAGCAGCAGGAAGTATCTCCCAGCTGATGCAGTTGTTGAGTCACTCAGTTGTGTCTGACTCTTTTACAACGCCACAGACTATAGCCCCCCAGACTCGTTTGCTCATGGTATTTCCCAAGCAAGAATACTGGAGAGGGTAGCCATTTCCTTCTCCAGGGGACCTTCCCAATTCAGGGATTAAATCTGTATCTCGTGCATTGCAGGCGCATTCTTTACCACTGAGCCACCAGGGAAGGTCCAGCATGTCTCAGTACCTTCCCATATTCTGTCTCTTGGGTCCATATGCAGCTTGGTTGCAGCACTTCAACCAAAGCACCAAACATCCACCCAGAAGGGGGATCGCATCTACACCAAAATGGTAAGAATCTTGCTAATAGTTCAGCAGATCCAAGATGCAAGGAATAAGATAAAGATTAAAAGTATGCCTCTACTTTTCCCATCAAGTGCCTCCTCAGTTCAGTTCAGTCGCTCAGTCGTGTCCGACTCTTTGCGACCCCAAAATCGCAGCATGCCAGGCCTCCCTGTCCATCACCAACTCCCGGAGTTCACTCAGACTCACGTCCATCGAGTCAGTGATGCCATCCAGCCATCTCATCCTCTGTCGTCCCCTTCTCCTCCTGCCCCCAATCCCTTCCAGCATCAGAGTCTTTTCCAATGAGTCAGCTCTTTGCATGAGGTGGCCAAAGTACTGGAGTTTCAGCTTTAGCATCATTCCCTCCAAAGAAATCCCAGGGCTGATCTCCTTCAGAATGGACTGGCTGGATCTCCTTGCAGTCCAAGGGACTCTCAAGAGTCTTCTCCAACACCGCAGTTCAAACGCATCAATTCTTCGGTGCTCAGCCTTCTTCACAGTCCGGCTCTCACATCCATACATGACCACAGGAAAAACCATAGCCTTGACTAGATGGACATTTGTTGGCAAAGTAATGTCTCTGCTTTTTAATATGCAGTCTAGGTTGGTCATAACTTTCCTTCCAAGGAGTAAGCATCTTTTAATTTCATGGCTGCAATCACCATCTGCAGTGATTTTGGAGCCCAGAAAAATAAAGTCTGACACTGTTTCCACTGTTTCCCTATCTATCTGCCATGAAGTGATGGGACCGGATGCCATGATCTTAGTTTTCTGAATGTTGAGCTTTAAGTCAACTTTTCGCTCTCCTCTTTCACTTTCATCAAGAGGCTCTTTAGTTCCTCTTCACTTTCTGCCATAAGGGTGGTGTCATCTGCATATCTGAGGTTATTGATATTTCTCTCATCAATCTTGATTCCAGTTTGTGTTTCTTCCAGTCCAGCGTTTCTCATGATGTACTCTGCATATAAGTTGAATAAGCAGGGTGACAATATACAGCCTTGACATACTCCTTTTCCTATTTGGAACAAGTCTGTTGTTCCGTGTCCAGTTCTAACTGTTGCTTCCTGACCTGCATGCAGATTTCTCAAGAGGCAGGTCAGATGGTCTGGTATTCCCATCTCTTTCAGAATTTTCCACAGTTTATTGTGACCCACACAGTCAAAGGCTTTGGCATAGTCAATAAAGCAGAAAGAGATGTTTTTCTGGAACTCTCTTGCTTTTTCCATGATCCAGCAGATGTTGGCAATTTGATCTCTGGTTCCTCTGCCTTTTCTAAAACCAGCTTGAACATCTGGAAGTTCACGGTTCTCGTATTGCTGAAACCTGGCTTGGAGAATTTTGAGCATTACTTTACTAGCGTGTGAGATGAGTGCAATTGTGTGGTAGTTTGAGCATTCTTTGGCATTGCCTTTCTTTGGGATTGGAATGAAAACTGACCTTTTCCAGTCCTGTGGCCACTGATGAGTTTTCCAAATTTGCTGGCATATTGAGTGCAGCACTTTCACAGCATCATCTTTCAGGATTTGAAAGAGCTCAACTGGAATTCTATCACCTCCACTAGCTTTGTTCATAGTGATCTTTCTAAGGCCCACTGGACTTCACATTCCAGGATGTCTGGCTCTAGGTCAGTGATCACACCATCGTGATTATTTGGGTCATGAAGATCTTTTTTGTACAGTTCTTCTGTGTATTCTTGCCACCTCTTGCCACCTCTTCTTAATATCTTCTGCTTCTGTTAGGTCCATACCATTTCTGTCCTTTCTCGAGCCCATCTTTGCATGAAATGTTCCCTTGGTATCTTTAATTTTCTTAACGAGATCTCTAGTCTTTCCCATTCTGTTGTTTTCCTCTATTTCTTTGCATTGATCGCTAAGGAAGGCTTTCTTATCTCTCCTTGCTATTCTTTGGAACTCTGCATTCAGATGCTTATATGTGTCGTTTTCTCCTTTGCTTTTCTCTTCTCTTGTTTTCACAGCTATTTGTAAGGCCTCCCCAGACAGCCATTTTGCTTTTCTGCATTTCTTTTCCATGGGGATGGTCTTGATCCCTGTCTCCTGTACAATGTCACGAACCTCATTCCATAGTTCATCAGGCACTCTATCTATCAGATCTAGGCCCTTAAATTTATTTCTCACTTCCACTGTATAATCATAAGGGATTTGATTTAGGTCATATCTGAATGGTCTAGTGATTTTCCCTACTTTCTTCTATTTAAGTCTGAATTTGGCAATAAGGAGTTCATGATCTGAGCCACAGTCAGCTCCTGGTCTTGTTTTTGTTGACTGTATAGAGTTTCTCCATCTTTGGCTGCAAAGAACATAATCAATCTGATTTCAGTGTTGACCATCTGGTGATGTCCATGTGTAGAGTCTTCTCTTGTGTTGTTGGAAGATGGTGTTTGCTATGACCAGTGCATTTTCTTGGCAAAACTCTATTAGTCTTTGTCCTGCTTCATTCCGTATTCCAAGGCCAAATTTGCCTGTTACTACAGGTGTTTCTTGACTTCCTATTTTTGCATTGCAGTCCCCTATAATGAAAAGGACATCTTTTTTGGGTGTTAGTTCTAATAGGTCTTGTAGGTCTTCATAGAACCATTCAACTTCAGCTTCTTCAGCGTTACTGGTTGGGGCATAGACTTGGATTACTGTGATATTGAATGGTTTGCCTTGGAAACGAACAGAGCTCATTCTGTCATTTTTGAGATTGCATCCAAGTACTTCATTTCGGACTCTTTTGTTGACCATGATGGCTACTCCATTTCTTCCGAGGGATTCCTGCCCACAGTAGTAGATATAATAGTCATCATGGAATTCACCCATTCCAGTCCATTTCAGTTCGCTGATTCCTAGAATGTTGACATTCACTCTTGCCATCTCTTGTTTGACCACTTCCAATTTGCCCTGATTCATGGACCTGACATTCCAGGTTCCTATGCAATATTGCTCTTTACAGCATCAGACCTTGCTTCTATCACCAGTCACATCCATAGCTGGGTATTCTTTTTGCTTTGGCTCCATCCCTTCATTCTTTCTGGAGTTATTTCTCCACTGATCTCCAGTAGCATATTGGGCACCTACTGACCTGGGGAGTTCCTTTTTCAGTATCCTATCATTTTGCCTTTTCATACTGTTCATGGGGTTCTCAAGGCAAGAATACTGAAGTGATTTGCATTCCCTTCTCCAGTGGACCACATTCTGTCAGATCTCTCCACAATGACCCGCCTGTCTTGGGTTGCCCCACGGGCATGGCTCAGTTTCATTGAGTTAGACAAGGCTGTGGTCCTAGTGTGATTAGATTGACTAGTTTTTTGTGAGTATGGTTTCAGCATGTCTGCCCGCTGATGTCCTCTTGCAACAGCTACCATCTTACTTGGGTTTCTCTTATCTTGGACTTGGGGTATTGCCTCCTAGTTCATACAAAACCAATGTCAAGCCAGCCTGAAATCCCTCTCATCACGTACTTGGTCCCAAGGGCTTTGTCCTGACACTACCTCTGTAATAAGGTCAAGAAGATCATTTCTGTCCCCCGCCCCCCCAGATCTACCCTTGGATTTTTTTGAAATGGCATTTACAGAAAATGCCAACTTCTTTTTTGCTCAGTACAGTTTGCCTTGCACTGAATGATCCCTCTGCCAATCATGGGTGGGATGTGAAGGGTAAGATGGGATGAAAAGAATAAAGACCCTTATGATCCCACAGCATACTCATTACCTCTGGACAAAATGCCAAGTTTTGTGTTACAGCTGTATATAGTACAGCCCCTAAGAGTATCTATATAAAGTCTTTAAGGCATGAGGTTACCTCTACCAAAGGATTTAGAGTATAAGCAAGCAGGAAAGGGTTCAGGAAGAAAAGGGACAAAGTCATCAGGAGCTTCCTCTATTCATAATCTCCTGAATTTTTGTTACCTGCTACACCTTCCCCTCTTAAGGTCAGCTGTGAACCAATACCATCCATTTGGGAAGGACTCCTGCTTTTAAATGAACTAAAATTTCCCAACTGCTCTTGCTCTGCACCCTAGGAGGTGACAACAGCCTGCAGCGATTTGTGTTTATTGCCATTCAACTTCTACATCTTTTAATTTCAGCAAATATTTGAGAGTGGGAAGAACAGCTTAGGTGTTTGAAAATGCCTTGACAGATCTGGCTAAGCACTCCAACAAGCATCTGATAATGTCTACAGAGAGGATTCTGTGGGTCTCATACAGTGCAGTCTGAGTCTGCTGAAATGAGCCTCTCTCTAGAAGAATTCACATGACAATAAGGAAAAAGGATATTCAGCAAGAGAGACTGATAACTGGCTGTAAAGACATCATTGATGGAGGAAAGGAGGAGGCCGAGAGATAGAAGAGTGGCTTCTGAAAGATGGTTTTCCCTATCAGCTTTTTAATCTTAAAAATATGACCACTCAAAACATTTGACAAAAAGAAAAAAGAGAGTCATCCATAATGAAAATCTTGCTGAGTTACAGTCTTTAGTATTTTTCCCTATAAATCTGCTTTTCCACTTTGTCAAGATCATCAGGGACATATGTCCCGGTCTTACTATCACTTCTTTGTCTTCCTATGTATGATTTTAATTTTTCCTGGCTCACTGTCTTCTAAAACTTTATCTCCTGGACATTTTCATCAGACATGATATGCACCTTTGCTATACACTTGTTTCATGGCTTAGGCCTCCTCTGAACCAAAGGTATCAAATTCAAAGGGCTCCCCCCCCCAAAAAAAAAAATTGGCAAAATATGCTGTTACCACTCTTGTTAGAGGAGTCTTGTGTCTTTTTTTCTCTGCCTTTTCCTGTCTCTATAACTTTCCAGTCTGTACAACCCATGACTGCTTACTCTTGGAAGAGGAAAATAATCATTTTCTCTCCCTGGTATGAGGAAGAGCTACTTTTACTCTTTTAGTGTGAAAGCCATGTGTTTTTTCATTAGTTTTCATTTGTGTCTTTGAAAAGACTTCCCCTCCCTTTGTGGAAATTCAAACTGGTGCTCAAAATCGCCCTTCCTGTTTCCTGTTTCAAATACCTTATAGTAATTGTACAGTAAATCAAGAGAGCTGCCTACTCCTAAGGTTTTGGTTATACCTGTTAGAGATCTCAACATTGTAATGAGTCAAATACTTCTTCCCAATATACACAGGTTAAATATGCAATATGGACAAATTTTAAGTAAGTAAGGATGCAACCTTTGGGACCTTCATGTGATACTTGGTTTGAGTCACAATGAATTGAAGCAATCAAGTACACTGAGATGTATTAATACATGTAAGTCACAGCACCATTACACAACGCATCACTTTAGTTTTCATTAATACAATTATATCTGACTCTAAGCTCCAGTCATTAGAATGATAAAATCCGTGATCTCAGTTGTTACTGTTTTGTTTTGTTTTGTTTTGTTTTTGAGGATGATAGGAGTGATCTTTCCTCACACAAACACAAACTTAGAAGAACCTATGAGAAATCTAAAAAATGAGGGAAGAGTCTGACTCTTAGGCCATTGTGGCCACTGTACTAATTTCCTACTGCCATTATAACCAGGTACCAAAAGCTTAGTGTCTTAACACAAAGTGTTACACTACAGTTCTAGAGATGGGAAGTCCAGAATGGATCTTACAGAGCCAAAATCAAGGTGTTGGCAGGACTGCATATCTTTAGGAGGCTCTAGCAAAGTACCTGTTGCCTTGCCTTTTGCAGCTCCTAGAGGCTGCCCACGGTCCTTGACTCACGGCCTGCTTCTACCGTCAAAGCCCCTGGTGACATCTACTGGGCCTTTGCTTTTGCCCTCATATCTCCTCTGCCTTTCCTGCCTTCCTTTTGCCCCATTCAGTCTTGTGATCACATGAATGATCACAATGATCAGATGAATCCAGAATAATCTTTCATCTCATGACCTGGTTACTGACAGAGTAAGATAAAAACGAGAAGGTTGGTTGAAAGCAAGGTATCTAGTAATTGTTTTTCAGTCACATCTGTGAGGTTCCTTTTGCTGCATAAGGCAATGGTCACAGATTTCTGGAGTTAGGATGTGGATATCTTTGAGAAATCATTTTCTGCCTGCCACAGCCACATTCTCACCTCTACAAAGATGCCACTGTCAACACTTGTTCTCTTCTGCCTACCAGACACTGCTGTTGTGGGTGCCCGCAGAAGCCACTCACCATGGCTCTCTATGGAGAGCAGTCTCAGCCCCAGACCCTGCTACTGTCTTCAGTGGTCCACCTTGGTGTCTAGAACCGTCCTTCAGCCACTGACCCAGGAAAGCGCTGTAGCACACAGGATACAGACCTCTACCACTCATGGAAATCCTCTGTCTCGTTCCCAGTCTCAGAAAAGCTAACTGCCTCTCTGCTGTGCAGAGATGTTCTCCTCCTGCACAACCTCCACTGCGCTCCTTCTCAAAGGCCCTTCACATTCCCCACAACTTTGGGTGTGGGATTGTCCCCAGATGCCTGGAAACTTGTGATTTTGACAGCAAAACCCAACCTTTTTAAATAATTCCCTAGACAAGGGACATAACTCAGACCCACTGAAGGTTATCACCCTTCTCTAGAGGGTTTAAAAAAATAATTCCCTTTGCTTTAAACTTCCTGTAGAATGGACGAGGGGGTAAGATATGAATATTTTTAAAAATTTTCTTGTCCAATCTACAAGAAAAGGAAAATCCTAAGATAAAAGTGAACAAGGGCAAAACATTAAAAATAGGTGCCATTAAGCAACAATATCATATATAACAGATTCAGGAGAATTTAATTTAGTCTCATTTCTAAAGAAATGCAAAGAACCCATTACAACACTGATATGAGAAACAGCCAGAATAAATCCACAATATGTGAGAGTTTTTTCTTTTATATATAATTGCAGTTTCAGAGTCACATCTTGACCAACAGTATTTTTTTAATCTATAGGATTTTTTTCCAACATTGGTGTTCTACTTTTGTTGAAAACGCTACAAAAAAAGAGCACGAAAGAAAGAAGCTGAAAAAAAAAAAGAAAGGGAAGTGAACAATTGAACAGGAAAAAAAAAAAAATTCTTCTGTAAAAGTTCCAGAAAACACAGCAATGAATACACCACATCTTTGGAATTGTAGTGTTTCTTTTAGGAATGTAAAAACTAAAATATGTATCAAAAGAGCTGATGGAGTCAGAAGAAAGGAACAAAAGGTTTAATTTTTGGCTAGACAAATGTTCCGGTTCCATTATAGCAGCTTTATTTCTAGTAGTTAAAAACTGGAAATAACCCATACATATGCCAACAATAGAAAAATAAGAGGAAACAGGATCAAGATGACAGAGTAGGAAGACTCTGAGTTCACCCACCCACACACCCACACACCGCAAAACTGCAGCTATATATAGAGCAACTCTTTCTGAAAAGAACCTGAAGACTAGCAAAACTGCTCTCTTACAGCAAGGCTATAAAGAAAGAAGTGGGCTTCCCTGGTAGCTCAGCAGTAAAGAATCCACCCACACTGCAGGAGACCCATGTTCAATTCCTGGGTTGGGAAGATCCCCTGGAGAAGGAAATGGCAACCCACTCCAGTATTCTTGCCTGGAAATCCCATGGACAGAGGAACCTGGTGGGCTACAGTCTACTGGGTCACAAGATTCAGACAACTTAGCAACTAAACCCCTGCCACCGCCATAAAGAAAGAACCACACAGAGTCTAGTACAAGGGGAGAAGTGATTTAGTTGGGACCCACATACCAGCAGGTGACCCAGACAAGTAGGGAGACATCACAGGCTCAGGTATCCTTCCGGGGGAGTCAAAGGTTCTGAGAATAATTCTGTCAAATTATTATAACAAATTCAGGTAGTATTATTGAATTATTGAAATCAATACATAGGTTAATTTTGGAAAGATGAGCTCCTTTCCTATATTGCCTTTTCCAACCCATTAATACAGTACATATTTTATTTTACCTTTCTCCAGGAATCCTGCCCATTTTTATTTAGTTACATGTTATTTTATATTTTTATTCTTGTTGTGTCTTAAGCAACCAGTTCTCAAACCTGAACATCAGAATTATCTGTGGAGTTCTTTTAAAATATAGATGCCCAGCTCCCATCCTTATAGATTCTAACGCTGAATACAGAGTGAGTTGTGACCATATTTCTTTTCTTGTAAGTAATGTTGATGCAGAACCAAGACTGAGAACACTTGGAAAATACAGAATGTAGCAACCAAGTTTAATAACTTTGTGCTTTATTTCTTGTCTTTTCTATATTCATTTTAAAAATAAATATATAATATTATATCTAATTTTCATTTATGAAAATTATTTACTTATTAATTTACCCTTAACATTAGTTCCTAGTGTTAATTAAAAATTTTAAGTATCAGTTTATTTCCTACATCATGTTTCATCTTATGGATAAAGCAGCATAATTTACTTAACTAATTTCTATACTTTCCCCATTTTCTGTTAGAAACATATACAATGTTATTTCTACTTGGGGTAACAAAGAAAACAAAAGTACATATCTCAGAATCTAAATATTTCATTATTTTTCACTGGGATGTTCTAGAATAGGAAACTCAAATTCAGACTCTACCATGTGACCATGTCACCATAAAAGAATGTCATAATAAGTTAATGTCATAATAAATGAAACTGTAGTCTATATCTTGATCAAGGTGAAAAAGGAGAGTAAAAAAGCTGACTTAAAACTCAACATTCAAAAAGTTAAGATCATGGCATCTGGTCCCATCATGTAAACAATGACCAGCTTTATTTTCTTCAGCTCCAAAATCACTGTGGACAGTGACTGCAGTCATGAAATTAAAAGCCGCTTATTCCTTGGAAGAAAAGCTATGACAGATCTAGACAGTGTATTAAAAAGCAGAAACCTTTGCTGACAGAGGCCTATATAGTCAAAGCTATGATTTTTTCAGTAGTCATGTATGGATGTGAAAGTTGGAACATAAAGGTACTGAAGAATTAATGCTTTCACATTGTGGTGCTGGAGAAGACTCTTAAGAGTCCCTTGGACAACAGGGAGATCAGACCAGTCAATGTTAAAGGAAACCAACCCTGAATTTTCATTGGAAGGACTGAATACTAAAGCTGAATCTCCAATACTTTGACCACATAATGCAAAGAGGTGATTCACTAGGAAAGACCCTGATAGAGGGAAAGACTGAGGTCAAGAGAAGGGAGCAACAGAGGATAAGATGATTGGATGGCATCATTGACTCAATGGACATGACTTTGAACTAAGTCCAGGAGATGGTGAAGGACAGGGAACCCTGGCATGTTGCAGTCCATGGGGTCACAAAGGGTCAGGCATGACAGGGCAACTGAACAACAACAATATCTTTAATTTTACTTCTCTGAATGAAACCATCCTGTTTAAAGTGTTCTGATATGACTGAACACTTGAGGAAATAATATAGATAAGTTCAGTTCAGTTCAGTTCAGTCGCTCAGTTGTGTCCGACTCTTCGCGACCCCATGAATCGCAGCATGCCAGGCCTCCCTGTCCATCACCAACTCCAGGAGTTCACTCAAACCAATGTTCATCGAGTCGGTGATGCCATCCAGTCATCTCATCCTCTGTCATCCCCTTCTCCTCCTGCCCCTAATCCCTTCCAGCATCAGGGTCTTTTCCAATGAGTCAACTCTTTGCATGAGGTGGCCAAAGTATTGGAGTTTCAGCTTCAGCATTAGTCCGTCCAATGAACACCCAGGGCTGATCTCCTTCAGAATGGACTGGTTGGATCTCCCTGCAGTCCAAGGGACTCTCAAGAGTCTTCTCTAACACCACAGTTCAAAAGCATCAATTCTTTGGTGCTCAGCTTTCTTCACAGTCCAACTCTCACATCCATACATGACCACTGGAAAAATCATAGATAAGTTACTTGTTACTATATATCGAAAAGAAAATGTTTTACTAAAGCAGATAATATGGGTAGCATATGCTACCCCTTATAATTTGTAACAAAATCTGGCAAATACTATGCTATTAAATCTTGCTTAAAAAGGCTTCTTGGCTGAAAAAATTTATAAATCATGGCAAATTCATATATAAAATATTACAGTACAGTTATAATTACAAGTGACAAGTGAAAGTCACTCAGTCATGTCCGACTCTGCGACCCCATGGAATTCTCCAGGCCAGAATAATGGAGTGGGTAGCCTTTCACTTCTCCAGGGGATCTTCTCAACCCAGGGGTTGAACCCAGGTCTCCCACATTGCAGGTGGATCCTTTACCAGCTGAGCCACAAAGGAAGCCCAAGAATACTGGGGTGGGTAGCCTATCTCTTCTCCAGTGGATCTTCCTGACCCAGGAATCAAACCAGGGTCTCCTGCATTGCAGGTGGATTCTTTACCAACTGAGCTATGAGGGAAGCCCTCACTGCTGCTGCTGCTAAGTCACTTCAGTCGTGTCCAACTCTGTGCGACCCCATAGACGGCAGCCCACCAGGCTCCCCCATCCCTGGGATTCTCCAGGCAAGAACACTGGAGTGGGTTGCCATTTCCTTCTCCAATGCATGAAAGAGAAAAGTGAAAGTGAAGTCGCTCAGTCGTGTCTGACTCTTAGCGATCCCATGGACTGCAGCCCACCAGGCTCCTCCATCCATGGGATTTTCCAGGCAAGAGTACTGGAGTGGGGTGCCACTGCCTTCTCCGGGAAGCCCTCACAGTTATAATAAATAAACTTAAATCACATGCACCAACACAGATAAGAATCAAAAATATGATCAGGGTGATTGAAAGTCAGTTGCAAAATCATACTTATTATTCAATTCATACAAGGATTTTCGATTCTAGAAATATAAAAGAATATATAGGAATGATTAAAACTCAATTGAGAAATGGTTGCCTCTGGGAAGGGAAGAAGAATGAGAATGTGAAGGACTACATGGGGAACTTCAACTATATCTGAACTATTTATTCTTCCAAAAACAGAAAAAATATAACCTACACTTGAAAGATGCTAGGATAAAAGATAATGAGTGATCTTTTATGAGTTTCATGGGTATTTTTTATGTTAATTTTGGTATTTTTAACATTTTGAAAAAAATCACTAAAATGATAATTCAGGGTACTGAATTCTAATATGACTTTTAACATTTCTGTTTGATCAGGAATACATTGCTTATCTGCTCTATTCTCCAATTCTTTTGTCGGTAAAATGAAGATGTTATTATTTGTCCTTCTTTATTTTATACAGGCGGTAATTGGCTAAAAGCAACAACTGTAAAAGACATCAAGTTCTATGTAGAATTAAAACACTTAAATCAAGGGGAAAAAACTTCTTCCCCTCTTACAAGAACTGCTAATCCTCAGGAGTAAGAAAAACTTCAACTGAAGACCCCAAAAGTCAAAAGTAACTCAATTTAGCTTTTTTATTGTCCTCTTTGTTAAACAGAGTGAAAGAAATATTTTACTTACTGACATTTTTAAAATTAATATAAAACATAAAATGGTCTGATAAAACAAATTAAAAAGTCATTTTTGTTATCTTTAGGTAAGACAGAGAGGGAGATGATGAAATAGAATAAGAAAGAAGGTATAACTAGAGCAACGGGAACAAATGGACACACGTATTAGAATACTGAGACACTGGCCCTGGAGGAAAGACACGCAGAGAAGGCTCACCCATAACAAGCACTGAGACAGCATGCAGGGGAGCCCCCAGTTATGAAGCAGAGAAAACCAGAACCACAGTAAATGATCAGACTTGTCTGTGCCTCCGCATACCTTACATGATAATCTCTCCATTTCTTACAGGCCAGCTCAGCCCAGGTGCCACTTCTCTCTGGCTTAAAGAAGGAGAGATGAAGCAGTTTTATTGGCTGTATTTCAATACCAGTCACTGGCCATGCTTCCTCCATCCTTACCTTTCTTCAGTTTAATCCTCTGAGATTCTGCCCTTCCCAATGGCCCAGTGTGTCTTTTAACAATATGCTTCTGCATTTGACTCTTCTTGAGCCCATATTATGATAATTTGCTTTTACTTCCAATTATCATTCATCTGAATGATGAATGATATCATTCCCCATTTCTACTACCTGTTCATCGATTTTTCTCTATAGTAAATATCACAGTTTTCTCTTAATCCATTGTACATTCAAAACTTAGAAGCATCCATCTTAAAATTTCTATTGCTGATTTCTACTGATGTACCACAGAAATTCTCTGAATGTGATACTGCAGAATCGGTTTATCCAGTGCCCTCTGAGTTGGTAAGAGGGAGTGTGTCAGCAGAAGTTACTGAGAGGCTGGTTGTGAATATTACTCAGGAGAGAGAGACAGTTATAATGAACAGCCCTCAAAATGGATATCCACAAGTCAAACAGTTTCAACTCTATACATGCAGTTTTAAAATAGACTTTAGGCTTCAGTGGTCCCTACTTCAGAAGTGCTCAAATGACATCTATGTCCAGGACATCAAAACTGGTGAAAATGTTAAATTTCTCAAAAATGTAGGCATGGAGCCCAAGGAGGGCTCCACTCAATAGGAGTTAGGACTCCCCACGTTTCTCACTGTGGTTCCTGGAACTGCCTCACCCAACTATTCCAGGAGCATGTCCTTTTTATTTTTTTAAATATGTTGGAGTATAGTTGATTAACAATGTTGTGTTAATTTCAGGTGTACATAAAAGTGATTCACTTATATGTATACATGTATTTATTATTTTCAAGTTCTTTCCCCATTTAGGTTAGCGTAGAATATTAAGCAAAGACCCAGGGATGGAACCTGCATCTCTTACATCTCCTGCATTGGCAGGCAGGTTCTTCTGAGAAGCCCCATTTTAAATATAGCAGTGTATATACATCAGTTCCAAATTTCCAATCTGTTGGAACTTAATAACCCTTTATCTTGGTCTCTTAACATAGAATGAATTGCTCACCTGGAAAATGTTGCCACACCATCTGGATGTTAGACTTACTTGCTAAATTGATCTATTTGCATCTTCAGCTTGGTTACTCACTGAACTAATGGTTAGCTTTGATTCTATGGTCAGATGTGCCCTGAGTTAAGGGGGGTCTTCATACAGCAGGAAATGGCAACCCACTCCAGGACTCTTGCTTGGAGAATCCCATGGATGGAGAATTCTGGTGCAGGCTACAGTCCATGGGGTTGCCAAGAGTCAGACACGACTGAGCGACTTCACTTTCACTTTCATGCAGCAGAAACTTAGAACACTTACATACGGTGGCCATTCATCCTGATTTGTTTGAGACTGTCCCAGGGTAACAATTAATACTGATCCCTTTCACTCTCGGAAGTGACCTGGTTTGGACAACAAATTATAAGGTCATCCTTAGGTTTTCGCCAATAAGGACTTCTAAAACTACATTTCATTTTTATAGCTATATTTAAAAGTAGAATATAAATTTTCAACTGTATTTAAATAGCAGATTAATCAATCCAGATGTGCTGTGTGACCACAGACTAAGGATTTATTGTTATAGTTTCAAAATTATATAAGAAGATATATGCTACTGAATGAGGACAAAAGCAATAGAAATTATTGCGGTCAGAATGAAGAATTACTAGGAAAAAAAACGATTAAATGAAAAAGAAGCATCATAACTAGGAAGCAGGTTATGAGCCAGGTATGACTCTAACAAGGCTCAAATATACTTATTTCATCTGTTAGTCCTAAATCAGTATCTCTTTCCTTTCTATTAATACATGACTCCCAGATCCCAGCAAAAGCTCACTCATGCAGGTATTCTGGGGATCCCATAACGTGTCCCATATGGGACAAAGGCAAAGAACAAATTCTCCCCCAGAGCCTCCTAAAGAGAGCAAGACCCTACTGGCACCTTGATTTCAGATTTCAGAATCCTGGCCTCCAAAACTGAGATAATAAATTTTTGTTGTTTATTGAGTTTGTGATAACTTTCCATGACAGCTACAGAAAACTAATAGAGATGGAAAACAGGCTTAGGGAAGTAGTTTGTCTAAGGTCACAAAGCTAGAAATTTGGAAAGCAAGGGTTGAAAGTCAAAGAAATGTCTCCAGAGCTCTTTCTAGAACAATTGAGGGCAGGAGGAAAGGGGAACAACAGAGGATGAGATGGCTGGATGGCATCACAGACTCAATGGATGTAAATTTAAGCAAACTGCAGGATAGTGAAAGACAGGGAAGCCTGGCATGCTGCAGTCTGTGGGTTCATAGAGTCAGACATGATTTAGCAAATGAACAACAGGCTAAGACACTCTACCAAAATACCTTCTGGGAACCAAATCCATGAGGTCTGTGTCCCAGAATCATAAAGAATGTTTCATAAAAATACCTTATTGTGGCAGCACTTTTCTTGGTATAGTTCTAGTAGAAATTCTGGGGGCTAGGTTGATAGATAGGGACAAATCCCTTCAATATCTCCTTCTCCTCCTCCATAGCCTCTGTGCCCTTCTGCTTTTATCATCTCTCCTTCCACCAAGAAAAACTTCTCATGAAAACAGATTTGAAAATCACATCTACTGGGCCCAGAAACAGTTTCACAGTTAGATAGAAGAATAAGTTCAAATAATGATGCCCTAGCCTTATCATTTCAGTTGCTCAGTCGTGTCCGACCCTATGTGACCCCATGAATTGCAGCATGCCAGGCCTCTCTGTCCATCACCAACTCCCGGAGTTCACTCAAACGCATGTCCACTGAGTGGGTGATGCCATCCAGCCATCTCATCCTCTGTCATCCCCTTCTCCTCCTGCCCCCAATCCCTCCCAGCATCAGGGTCTTTTCCAATGAGTCAATTCTTAGCATGAGGTGGCCAAAGTATTGGAGTTTCAGCTTCAGCATCAGTCCTTCCAATGAACACCCAGGACTGATCTCCTGTAGAATGGACTGGTTGGATCTCCTTGCTGTCCAAGGGACTCTCAAGAGTCTTCTCCAACACCACAGTTCAAAAGCATCAATCCTTCGGCACTCAGCTTTCTTCACAATCCAACTCTCACATCCATACATGACCACAGGAAAAACCATAGCCTTGACAAGACGGACCTTTGTTGGCAAAGTAACGTCTCTGCTTTTTAATATGCTATCTAGGTTGGTCATAACTTTTCTTCCAAGGAGTAAGCGTCTTTTCCTTTCATGGCTGCAGTCACCATCTGCAGTGATTTTGGAGCCAAAAAAAAAATAAAGTCTGACACTGTTTCCACTGTTTTCCCAGCTATATCCCATGAAGTCATGGGACCAGATGCCATGATCTTAGTTTACTGAATGTTGAGCTTTAAGCCAACTTTTTCACTCTCCTCTTTCACTTTCATCAAGAGGCTTTTTAGTTCCTCTTCACTTTCTGCCATAAGGGTGGTGTCATCTGCATATCTGAGGTTACAGATATTTCTCCCAGCAATCTTGATTCCAGCTTGTGCTTCTTCCAGCCCAGCGTTTCTCATGATGTACTCTCCATAGAAGTTAAATAAGCAGGGTGACAATATACAGCCTTGACATACTCCTTTTCCTATTTGGAACCAGTCTGTTGTTTCATGTCCAGTTCTAACTTGCTTCCTGACCTACATATAGGTTTCCTATTTGGAACCAGTCTGTTGTTCCATGTCCAGTTCTAACTGTTGCTTCCTGACCTGCATATAGGTTTCTCAAGAGGCAGGTCAAGGGGTCTGGTATGCACATCTCTTTCAGAATTTTCCACAGTTTATTGTGATCCACACAGTCAAAGGCTTTGAAATAGTCAATAAAGCAGAAATAGATGTTTTTCTGGAACTCTCTTGCTTTTTCCATGATCCAGTGGATGTTGGCAATTTGATCTCTGGTTCCTCTGCCTTTTCTAAAACCAGCTTGAACATCAGGAAGTTCACAGTTCACGTATTGCTGAAGCCTGGCTTGGAGAATTTTGAGCATTACTTTGCTAGTGTGTAAGATGACTGCAATTGTGCAGTAGTTTGAGCATTCTTTGGCATTGTCTTTCTTTGGGATTGGAATGAAAACTGACCTTTTCCAGTCCTGTGGCCACTGCTGAGTTTTCCAAATTTGCTGGCATATTGAGTGCAATATATAGAGTTTTGCCAAGAGAACGCACTGGTCATAGCAAACACCCTCTACCAACAACACAAGAGAAGACTCTACATATGGACATCACCAGATGGTCAACACTGAAATCAGACTGATTATATTCCTTGCAGCCAAAGATGGAGAAGCTCTATACAGTCAGCAAAAACAAGACCAGCAGCTGACGGTGGCTCAGATCATGAACTCCTTATTGTCAAATTCAGACTTAAATTGAAGAAAGTAGGGAAAACCACTAGAACATTCAGGTATGACCTAAACCAAATCCCTTATGATTATACAGTGGAAGTGAGAAATAGATATAAGGGCCTAGATCTGATAGATAGAGTGCCTGATGAACTATGGATGGAGGTTTGTAACAATGTACAGGAGACAGGGATCGAGACAATTCCCATGGAAAAGAAATGCAGAAAAGCAAAATGGCTGTCTGGGGAGGCCTTACAAATAGCTGTGAAAAGAAGAGAAGTGAAAAGCAAAGGAGCAAAGGAAAGACATAAGCATCTGAATGCAGAGTTCCAAAGAATAGCAAAGAGAGATAAGAAAGCCTTCCTCAGCAATCAATGCAAAGAAATAGAGGAAAACAACAGAATGGGAAAGACTAGACATCTCTTCAAGAAAATCAGAGATACCAAAGGAACATTTCATACAAAGATGGGCTCGATAAAGGACAGAAATGTTATGGACCTAGCAGAAGATATTAAGAAGAACTGGCAAGAATACACAGAAGAACTGTACAAAAAAGATCTTCACGACCCAGATAATCACGATGGTGTGATCACTGACCTAGAGCCAGACATCCTGGAATGTGAAGTCAAGTGGGCCTTAGAAAGCATCACTATGAACAAAGCTAGTGGAGGTGATAGAATTCCAGTTGAGCTATTTCAAATCTCTAGCTTTATACTACCTATCAAAAAATATCTCTAAGATAATCAATAAGCTCTCCAAATAGACAAATATTAGCTAAAAAGGAAAGTGAAAGACAAGTAATAGGAACATTCTCAAAGTAAGCTAAGCTATTCTCTGGATTCTTTCTTTAATATTATATTTTACATGTTGATGTACATCCAATATATGCAAGATCTTGCTTACGATGAAATTATTCTGGCACCTCCATCTACACTTTCCAATTAAGTGAACCGACAATTTTTTCAAAGAATATCTCTGAAATGTGCCTCATGAAGAAATATTTCTAAGGAAACGCTTCATAATTTAGACTCACCTTTTTTCTGTTAATAGAGCTGATTTAAGGTATCTCCAGAGCAAGATGCAATTTTGTGAAACATTAGGAAAATAAGAAATAGCTCAGTGTTTCAGAATATGAAGCAAAGGGCTTCATTTTACTACATCTTGGGCTCTGAACTCAACAGACCTATCTGATTGTCTCTGAATGCAACATTGCAGCCCCTAGAAATATACATTATTCATAACTTCTACAGAAATTCTACAAAACTAATGCACAGTACTCTTCCAAACCAAATAAATAATATTCTAATTTTTGTTATTCTACTGGTTTCTGGGACTTCTGTTCAGTCAAAAAAAAAAAAATAGCTTACATTTCTATAAATAATACTGGCAACTTTTCAAAACATTAGCAAACATTAACAAGTTTTATGTTGACCTGGACTCTCTGACTGCTTCTGTATTTTCCTTCTCCTTCCACCCTGTAAATACAGATATTGCCTCAGGTTTAATCTATGATCCCTTCCTTTTTGTATGTACAAAAAGGCTTTTCTTATAACCACAATGATATCCATTGCCTCAAATAACAACTGTACTCAAAATTCTCTCCTAAGCTTGATTTAAAAAAAAAAAAATTAAATACATAGAAATTACTCAACATATCTTTAACACAATACTAGAAATACAATCAATAGGAAACAATAGTGGTATTTCCCCATTAAAGTTAAAAAAAAAAAGGTAAAGACAGTAAATAATTCCGTTGTTAAATTTTTACATTATTTTAGAGGAAATAGACAATATAATTAGGCAAGACAAAGAAATGAGAAGTGTAAACATTGTAAAGAGGAGATAAAATTATCTTTTATTCAGCTGCTTGAATTAGCAGGGTCATCATGTCTCAAAACCTCAGGGACCACCCTTTCCATTATATTCCAGTCATTCTGGACTGTGATAAACTATTATAAACAATAAGAGAATTTAGTAAAGTGATTTGGCAAGACCAAATTTAAAATAGCAATTTAAAAATACTAAAATACCTAAGAAAAACTCAACATTAAAAGTGCAATATGAGACTTCACAACTGCACAATTGTGAAATTGCACAATTGCACTCATCTCACACACTAGCAAAGTAATGCTCAAAATTCTACAAGCCAGGCTTTAGCAGTACGTGAACCATGAGCTTCCAGATGTTCAAGCTGGTTTTAGAAAAGGCAGAGGAACCAGAGATCAAATTGCCAATATCTGCTGAATCATCAAAAAAGCAAGAGAGTTTTAGAAAAACATCTACTTCTGCTTTATTGACTATGCCAAAGCTTTTGACCGTGTAGATCACAACAAACTGTGGAAAATTCTTAAAGAGATGGGAATACCAGACCACCTGACCTGCCTCTTGAGAAATCTGTATGCAGGTCAAGAAGCAACAGTTAGAATTGGACATGGAATAATAGACTTGTTCCAAATCAGAAAAAGAGTATGTCAGAGCTGTATATTGTCACCTGTTTATTTAACTTATATGCAGAGTACATCATGTAAAATGCCAGGCTGGATGAAGCACAAGCTGGAATCAAGATTTCTGGGGAAAATGTCAATAACCTCAGATATGCAGGTGACACCACCCTTATGGCAGAAAGCAAAGAACTAAAGAGCCTCTTGATGAAAGTGAAAGAGAAGGGTGAAAAAGTTGGCTTAAAACTCAACATTCAGGAAACTAAGATCATGGCATCCAGTTCCATCACTTCATGGCAAATAGATGGGGAAACAGTGAGAGACTTTACTTTGGGGGCTGCAAAATCACTGCAGATGGTGAGTGCAGTCATGAAATTAAGACACCTGCTCCTTGAAAGAAAAGCTGTGACCAACCTAGATAGTACATTAAAAAGCAGAGACATTACTTTGCTAACAAAGGTCCATCTAGTCAAAGCTATGGTTTTTTCAGTAGTCATGTATGGATGTGAGAGTTGGACTGTAAAGAAAGCTGAGTGGCAAAGAATTGATGCTTTTGAACTGTGGTGTTGCAGAAGACTCTTGAGAGTCCCTTGGACTGCAAAGGAGATCCAACCAGTCAATCCTAAAGAAAATAAGTCCTGAATATTCATTGGAAGGACTGATGCTGAAGCTGAAGCTCCAAAACTTTGGCCACCTGATGCGAAGAACTGACTCATTTGAAAAGACCTTGATGCTGGGAACGATTGAAGGTAGGAAGAGAAGGGGATAATAGAGGAGATGGTTTGATGGCATCACCGACTCAATGGACATGAGTTTGAGTAAGCTCCAGGAGATGGCTATGGACAGGGAAGCCTGGCCTGCTGCAGTCCATGGGGTTGCAAAAGAGTTGGACATGACTGAGCGACTGAACTCAACTGATGAGACTTCTGGTTTCTGGTCCAGCATGTAAGGAGCTTAGAAATTGTCATTCTGCCATAACAAATAAAAAGCAGAACAAATTTTAAAAAAATTGACAACTCTTCTCAAATCTGTCATAGAACTGATGTCATAGAGCAAACCACTCTTCCAAAAACTGGGGAGACAAACAGGAGGTTATAGAGACTCACAACTTAGCAAAAACCTCCCTGGAGATGAGTATTAGAGTAGGAAAACCTAAACTATAACTGCCAAATTGCTGGAGACTCGGTGTGGAAAAAAGTCTGAGATTTAAAAACTCAAGGTGATACAGTCATTTGCAAGACCTCATACTTTTGTGGGTTTTACCTCCAAAATCCCTAACAGGTTCACACAGTGAAAATCAGAGAAAAGAGGCCCTCAGAGCTTCTAGCCAGATAAGGGTGGAAATATCCATTTTGAAATATACAAAAGCATTCTGTTCTTCATAGAAAAATCTGACTTCAAGAAAAACTTTTTTACTAATTTCATCAAAGCCTAACTGATCTGGGAGAAGAGAAATACCCAACTCTAGTCTACTCTAGCCATCCTGTTCACCTAAGATGTAAGGGGAGCAGGGGATAGAAATCAGTGAAGTTCACAATCCAGGGCATTAGCTCAGTAAAAGACTGAGACCTTATCATAAGACTATAGAATGCTTCTCCACCCCCATACCTTACTACAACACCACTAAAGC
The DNA here is from genome assembly GCF_002263795.3 of Bos taurus. NCBI lineage: Eukaryota > Metazoa > Chordata > Mammalia > Artiodactyla > Bovidae > Bos > Bos taurus. The sequence continues at coordinate 16,493,774 of NC_037347.1, forward strand.
CATATTTGAAGCAATTTCTTTTACCCAGTAAATTATTTCTGACTTTCAACAAAAATTAAAGAGCAAACTAAAAAATAAAAAACACAGTTAACATCATACACAATGGTGAAAACTTGAAAGTTTTTCCTCAAGTCAGGAATGAGACAAGGATGCCCACACTCATAATTTCTATTTAACATAGTATCAGAAGTCCTAACCAAAGGAATCAGACAAGAAAAAGAAATAAAAGACATTCAAATTGGAAGAAAAGAAGTAAAACTGTCACTATTTGCTGACAATTGACATTGTACACAGAAAATACTAAGGACTCAGAAAACAAAACAAAAAAAAGAAAACAACTATTAGAACCAATAAATGAATTGAACACAATATTAGGATACAAGATTAATATACATAAAACTGTTACTTTTCTATACACTAATAATAAACTATCAGAAAAATAAAGAAGAAAATGATCCTGCTTAGAACTGCATCAAAAAGAATAAAATACCTAGGAATAAACTTCATCAAGGTGGTGAAAGAACTATACTCTGAAAACTATGAACAGTGATAACGGAAAATGAAGATGAAGGAGATAAAGGGAAAGATATTCTGTATTCATGGATTGGAAGATAATTGTTGGAATGTCCATAGAATCCAAAGTAATTTACGGTTTTAATGCAATCTCTATCAAAATACCTATGATACTTTTCACAGAGCTAGAACAAATAATCCTAAAATTCATATCAAACCACAAAGACCCCAAATTGTCAAAGCAACTTTGAAAAAAGAACAAAGCTGAGATATCACACTCCATGATGTCAAACCATACTACAAAGCAACAGTAATCAGAATAGCATGGTACTGGCCCAAAAACAGACACATAGATAAATGGAACAGAATTGAGAGCCCAAGAAAAAACCCACACATTTATGGCCAATTAAACTATGATAAATGAGGCAAGAATATACAACAGAGAAAAGACAGTCTCTTTAATAGATGGTGCTGGAACTACTGGACAGCAACATGTAAAAGCAAGAAATTAGAACATTCCCTCATACCATATACAGAAATAAAATTGACCTGATTAAAAACCTAGAGATAAGAGCAGAAATCATAAAATTCCTGGATTAAAACATAGGTAGAACAACCTTACGTTGTGGAAATATTTTTTTGATCTGCCTCCTCAGGTAAAAGAAACAAAAACAAAAATAAGTAAATCAGGTTTACCTAAACTTAAAAGTTTTTGCGTAGCAAAGGAAATCATTGGCAAAACTAAAAGACAACCTACTTAAATGGAAGAAAATTGTAGCAAGTCATGACTGATAAGAGGTTAATATTCAAAATATATAAACATTTCATATAATTCAATATCAAAAGCTCAAAACAACCAGTCAAAAAAATATGCAGAAGACTTGAATACACATTTTTCCAAAAGGTACACATCTTTCCAAAGAAGATATACAGATGGCCAACAAGCACATGAAAAGATGTTAAACACTGCTAACCATCAGAACAATGCAAATGAAAAATCACAATGAAGTGCCAGCTCACACCTATCAAAACTGTCATTACCAAAATTCTATAAATAACAAATGCTGACAAAGATACAAAGAAAAAGAACCTAGTAATCAGGATTAGTTTGTTATAAGATACTAGCATTACCCATGAAGCAGTATAGTATTATTTGAAAGTGGGCTAAGTTTAGTGTAAATATACATTGCAAATTCTAGGGCAACCACCCAAAGAAGAAAGTGTGCTAAGAGAAAAATAAAATTATATAATAAGTTCATTTCAAACCACAAAATGTTAGTAAAGAGTGGTATATAAAAATAGGAGAAACACAAAAAGTAGACCAACCCTCAACAAAATAAAGGTCATATGTAACAAGCGTACAGCTGAAACAAGTGTACAGCTAACATCTACTCAATGGTGAAAAGCCAAAAGTTGTTTCTCTAAGAACAGGAATAAGAGAAGGATGCCTACTCTTGCCACTTTTATCACCACAGTATTTTATTCATCGTAGTATTGGAAGTCCTAGACAGAGCAATCAGGCAAGGCAAAAAAAAAAAAAAACTAAAACCACTATTCACACATGATTTGATACTATATATAGAAAAGTCTGAAGACTCCACAAAAAACTCTTAAAACTAATCAATAAATTCAGTAAAATTTCAGAATACAAAATAAACATGCAAAAATCACTTCTGTTCCTATACACTAAAAATAAACTATCAGAAAGAGTAATTAAGAAAGAATTCCTATTGACAATTGCATCAAGGATAAAATACCTAAGAATAAATCTAACCAAGGAGGTAAAAGACTTGTAACCTTAAAACTCTAGGAAAATGATAAAAGAAATTAAAGAGACTGATAAATAACAATATATTCCATGCTCATGAAGTAGAAGAACTGATATTGTTCAAATATCCCTACCACCTAAAGACATCTACTAATTCAATGAAAACCCTATCAAAATTCCAATAGCATTTTCAACAAGAATAGAAAAAATGATTCTAAAATTTGAATTAAATCACAGAAGACACAGGATAGCTAAAGGAATCTTGAGAAAGTATAAGTGCTGAAGGCATAATGCTTCCTGATTTCAAGCTATATTACAAAGCTATAGTAATCAAAACAGTATGAAATTGGCATTAAAAACAGATACATTGATCCATGGAATAGGATAGAAACCCCAGAAATAAACCCATGCATATATGGTCAATTAATTTATGTAAAAGGATCCAAGAATATGCAATGGATAAAATTTCAGTTCAGTTCAGTCGCTCAGTCGTGTCCGACTCTTTGTGACCCCATGAATTGCAGCATGCCAGGCCTCCCTGTCCATCACCAACTCCCGGAGTTCACTCAGACTCATGTCCATCGAGTCAGTGATGCCATCCAGCCATCTCATCCTCTGTCCTCCCCTTCTCCTCCTGCCCCCAATCCCTCCCAGCATCAGAGTTTTTCCAATGAGTCAACTCTTCGCATGAGGTGGCCAAAGTACTGGAGTTTCAGCTTTAGCATCATTCCTTCCAAAGAAATCCCAGGACTGATCTCCTTCAGAATGGACTGGTTGGATCTCCTTGCAGTCCAAGGGACTCTCAAGAGACTTCTCCAACACCACAGTTCAAAAGCATCAATTCTTCGGCACTCAGCCTTCTTCACAGTCCAACTCTCACATCCATACATGACCACAGGAAAAACCACAGCCTTGACTAGACAGAGCTTTGTTGGCAAAGTAATGTCTCTGCTTTTTATTATGCTATCTAGGTTGGTCATAACTTTCCTTCCATGGAGTAAGCATCTTTTAATTTCATGGTCTCTTCAACAAATGGTATTGGAAAACCCGAACAGCCACATGCAAATGAATATAACTCAAACAATAAACTTATACTATATACAAAAATCAACTCATAGTTGGTTAAAGATGAACATAAGACCTGAAACCATACAACTCAAAGAAAACACAGGCAGTAAAATCCTTGACATTGGTGTTAACAATTTTTTTTAATTTGACACCAAATGTAAAGACAAAAAAGCAAAAGCAAACAAAAAGGACTATGTAAAACTATAATGTCTTTACACAACAAAGAAAACCATTAACAAAATGAAAAGCAACCAACTAAATGGCAGGTTACCTATAATATTTTCAAATTATACATCTGATAAGAGGTTAATATTTAAGCATACCTTGTTTATGAAAGCCAGTTAGTCACTCAGTCACGTCCGAGTCTTTGCAACCCCATGGACTGTAGCCTTCCAGGCTCCTCTGTCCATGGAATTCTCCAGGCAAGAAACTGGAGTGGACTGCTACTTTCTCCATTCAGCCCACTCACTCCCTCCCCCACTGTGTCCACAAGTTCATTCTCTACATCTGCATCTCCATTCCTTCCCTGCAAATAAGTTCATCAATACCATTTTTCTAGATTTCATATATATACATAAATATATTTCTTTTTCTCTTTCTGACTTACTTCACTCTGTATAACAGGTTCTAGGCTCATCCATCTCATTAGAACTGACTCAAATTCATTCTTTTTATGGCTGAGTAATATTTCATTGTATATATATACCACATCTTCTTTATCCATTTATCTGTTGATGGAAATCTGGGTTGCTTCCATGTCCTAGCTATTGCAAACAGTGCTGCAATTAACACTGGGGTACATGTGTCTCTTAGAATTGTGGTTTTCTCAGGGTATATGCCCAGTAGTGGGGATGCTGAGTCATATGGTAGATCTATTTCTAGTTTTTTAAGCAATCTCCTTATTTTTCTCCATAACAGCTATATTGGTTTACATTCTCACCAACAGTATAGGAGTGTTCCCTCTTCTCCATATCCTCTTCAGCATTTTATCCAGAATATATAAGAAGCTCATATAGCTCAATTTTAGGGAAAAAAACAACCCAATAAAAAAAATGGGCAGAAGACCTAATCAGACATTTTTCCAGACATACAGATGGCCAATAAACACATGAAAAGGTGCTCAACGTCATTAAATATTTGAGAAATGCAAATTAAAACTGTAATGAAATATCACTTTACACCGGTCAGAATGACCATCATCAAAAAATCTACAAAATAAGAGTAGATCTTAAATGTTCTCATTACACAAAAGAAATTATAATTATGTGACATATTAGAGGTAACACAGCTAACAATCTGGTAGCAGTCATTTTGCAATATATGAGTATATGATATCAACATGTACAGCCTAAACTTATATGACATTATATGTTAATAAAACTAGGGTAGAATTGATGCTCTCAGAATATGTAGCCTGTAGAAAACATATACAATCTTTTCTCTGTTTGCTTTACTCAATTGTTATACACATAAAAGTTTATATCAAATGTTCAAGTCTCTCATATTTCAATGCCTTTCAAGAATAATAATAATAATGCTTTGAAATAATAATAATATTACTTCAAGAACAATAGCATAGGGTACAGTATAACCTTAATAAGTACATACTTTGGTGTTTATTAGATATTCTGATTTTGTATTTACAATAGGGGTAAGAGCAAATACATAAGAAAATCAATGTTTCCAAAAAAAGTATTAAAATTCTGTCTTCTTTGTGCTATCAGATAGAATAAATACCATTACCAAAGCAGCAGCAGTTATCTGCTGCTGAAGAGATAGATGGCTTTATTTAGTCTGTCTACACAGTTCAAAAAGAGATAGCCCAGTAGCTGTCATTTTTCTAATATTATAATGTGTGAAATACAAGAACTACTGCAAAAGGGGATTACTCCAGGGAGAGAGAAAGATCAAATGGTTAATGAAAATTCATTTCATAAGATAATACCTTTCATAGATACAGTGCTAGCTTCTGAGTTATTTAACATCCTATTGAAATCACAAGTATTTCCACGACAGGAGAGGGAAAGAGAGAGAGAGAGAAATTTTATATCAAAAAGTACCACTAAATTATGAGACCTTTCAGGATTTGAAATGTAACTTATGTTTTCACATGAGACAAATGAACTTTTTTTTAATCTGGTAAGCTAGTATATATTTTTATATATATACCAATTCTGGTGAGCTAATATATATATATATTCAATCTGTAGGTGAAATGTAATATCTTTTTCTCAATAGATTAGTTGTACTTTAAGAACACTTCCAGTTGAACAGTTTAGTCTACTTGTTTTATCTTTATGTGTTTTTAGTAGCTTGGGATCACATATATAATAGCTTTCCTCATTACGAGTAGTTGAAGGTTACTGACAAAAAGATTTTGAAAACTTAATATACTCTATTTAAAGTTGGAAAAGGGTAGTTCTTAGGGATGACTGATTTGGACTATATTAAAATGCAAAGAGAGAGGAAATCAATTTTTTTCCCCAGAATAAGATGATTTCATTAAGCTGCTTGTAAACAGAAATACTTTCCTGGAGACTCTCAACATTAATTAGACTAATTTTTCTGGGTGATAATCCTTCAGACTTGAGTGGGAAAGAAATGTCAAATGGCTATTTTCTCATTTTTATAAGATTCTTTTCCCGCATGTTACTATTAATGAAATCAGAATGTGATTTGTAGTGAGGGGCAAATTTAATTGAATGTTTCATTCATGATTCCCCTTCTCCTTCAAAAAGCTGTTGCTCAGTCACTAAGTGGTGTCTGACTCTTTGTGACCCCATGGACTGCAGCACACCAGTCTCCTCTGTCCTCCTCTATCTCCCAGAGTTTGCTCAAATTCATGTGCATTGAGTCGGTGATGCTATCTAACCATCTCCTCTGCTTCCACCTTCTACTTTGGCCTTCAGTCTTTCCCTTCAAAAACAGCAACTACCAATTTGATGATGCACATTATAATGTACACTGACTTAAAACCCCAGAAACATGCTGCTGCTGCTGCTAAGTCACTTCAGTCATGTGTGACTCTTTGTGACTCCAAGGACTGTAGCCCACCAGACTCCTCTGTCCATGATATTCTCCAGGCAAGAATACTGGAGTGGGTTGCCATTTCCTTCTCCAGAGGATCTTCCCAACACAGGGATCAAACCCGCATCTCTTAGGCCTCCTGCATTGGCAGGCAGGTTCTTTACCACTAGCGCCACCTGGGAAGCCCATGGATTAACCTATTTGTGACTGGGTGGACAGGCAAGTCAATGTTTAAGAAGAATAAGCTGACAGAAAACCGGGGTAATGTCATCCTTATCTAGGAGGACGTTGTGCCTCACATCGTCAGGCAGAATGGTACTTATTCCTTATTACCTCCCTCCTCTTCCTCTAGTTCCTCCATCACCATCATCACTACTATTAACTGAACAGCTACCTGTAGCAGGCACTGTCCTTTTAACAGATGACCTCCACGTGCGTCATATAAATCAATTTGTCCTCAGTCCTAGCTGCACCTTAGAATGTCAGGAGCTTTTAAAAATACAACTGTCAAAAAAAAAAGTTGTCCAGGCCCATTACAGAGCAGTTGTTTCAGAATCTTTGAGGGTAAGCCCTTCATATCCGTATTTTTTAATCTTCCCAAGCGAGCTTGATGCACACTGAATACTGAGAGTCACTGTTTTTCTGTGTTGCCACCAAACAGCGACGAGTACTTGGAACAGAAGCTACACTGACTCATGGCATATGCTTTTCAATCTCAAGAGATAATACTTCCTGAAATGTATAAAGCACAAGAGAAAAGGAGCCCAATAAAAGGAATCACTCACCTAGTGCTTTTAAAAGAGAAATGACCACAGAATAGGTTTGAAATTAATTCTTCTGAGAACCAGCTAATAACACCAATAACCACCAGGTCTTCAAGCACTCAGCCTTAGACTCCAACTTTCAGGATATCTGTCATTCATTATCATTAGTGTCAAATTTTTAGTCACACCTAGCAGATAAAAGGAAATGGCAACCCACTCCAGTACTCTTGCCTGGAAAATTCCATGGATGGAGGAGCCTGGTAGGCTACAGTCCACGGGATCGCAAAGAGTCGGACACGACTCAACAACTTCACTGGTGGTGGTAGCAGATAAAAGATGCTGGCTGCTCGGAGATAAGTGCCACAGTGAAACCAAGAAACTGTTTGGAACCCTAAGCTTCCATGGTCCATAACCCAAAATATTCCTGGAAATACACCTGTCATCAGTTGCTACCCTTCACCATGAGTCCCAGTTTAGAGGAATACGTCACTTTGTAACACTACCCTGGCTCATCAGAGGTGTCTTCTTGGCAGCCTGTCCCTCACACAGTAACTTTCATCTGTTGACAAGCTAATAATTTCACCTGCCATCACAGCAAATTCTCTTTCACCAAAGTGACTCTGGAGGAACACCAATAAAATGCCCAGATTCTAACACAATTCTGTTTTCTCCTTTCTCCCAATTTAGAAGATGTTACATTACACATACTGTGTGAGGGACCACTCTGTCAGCATTCAGTAGGAAATGGAGAAAGGAAACATACTTTCTTATTTTGATTATTTTACAGTAGTACAGTTTTAGCAACATGTTCACTGGCAACGTACAGAATCTTTCAGCTGAGGAATTTATTCCATGTGAGAAGTACACGATGGCACCATCACACACTCATTGAAGAGTTACCTACAAAAGGCCATATGTCTATTAATCACAGGAAACATGCCAGATCATGCACACATATGTGGAGTGGAGACACTCTGTTCCAAGTAGTTGCTACATTACTTTGTGATCAACACTTTTAATTTTCTTAGAATTGTGGAAATGCTTAGAATTTTTTTCTTACAGGTCCACAACAGCAGAAGAGGTGCTTGTGTACTATGGACAGTTTCCCTCAGGACCTGCACTTCATTTCTAATTAGAACAATAAAAAATTCAATAAGGCATGTGCTCAGATGCTCAGTCGTGTCTGACTCTTTGAAAGCCCATGGACTGTAGCCTGCCAGGCTCCTCTGTCCCTGGAATTCTCCAGGCATGGATACTGGAGTGGGTAGCCATTCCCTTCTCCAGGGGATCTTCCCTACCCAGGGATCAAACCTGGGTCTCCTGCATTGGCAGGAGGATTCTTTACCATTTGAGCCACCAGTGAAACCCAAAGGTTACTTCTCGTTCCTGTACTAGGAATCAAACCTGGGCTGCCTGAGTGAAAACCAGGAATCCTAACCACTAAACAATATGCTAAAGAAACAAGGTTTAAATATTTATTTCTAATTATACATAGTGAGTAGGGGGTGAGGGGTGGAAATCAGTCATTAATGAAGAACACACTGAGCATCATCCAGGTCAAAATGCAGTGAGTCAGGGACTCTTACAGTTCTCAGTCACTGTTTTCTTCAAGGGACTTACAAGAAAGTAAAGATTTCCATCCTAAAAGTAACTGTTTTCAGAAATGGTTTGTAAGGAAGACAAATTAGCAAACTGAGCACCCAGCAAAATCCTGAATTGCTATGCCTGAGCCCTTTTTCATCATTATTAAAATAAAATATCTGCTAGTAACATAAAAAATACCTAAAACTGAGAAAAAGAATATTTTGTGTTGTTACAATGTCTGTTACCATAAGCACATTAGCTTATAAGCGATTAGTAAATGAAGGAATGATCTCAGAATAAAACAGAGGTTGTCCTAGTTTACACATGATTATTTTTAGCCCATGACTAATTTGTGCCAGCCAGTATTCACAGTTAAAATCACACAATACTAGCACAGCCAAGTACACCAAGCCACTGTTCACGAGGCCCTTGTCCCTCCTCAAGGTTCCCTTCAGTCATGTTCTCTGTCTTGGAAGAGTTATTGCAGGTTCTCCCAGATCTTTGTACATTTTGCTTATCTCCCTAACTCAGCAGGCTTGATCTTTCCTTCTATGTTCCCTCCCATCAAAGTATCTATTTTTAAGGTAAAGTCTTAAATTCAACTTATTATTTCTCATTTTTTAAGAATTTTCAAATCTTTTGAGACTATACCAAAATGTATAAAAGGATTATTCTAGTTTTCATTAGTCCTTTGGTCACAAAGTTGCATAGGTTTTGAGTAATCTGCTCCCAACTCATTTCCCCCCTGAGTTCTGGTACCTTTAGTGCATGACTTTTTAGGAACACACAAATAGGCCACATGGGAGCTCAAAGAAGGCACACCACCTTGGGTGCTGGAAGATGCTTAGGGACCATCCTACAGCCTCAGAGCCTGATTCAGATGTTATAGGAAGAGAAGGACTCAGTTCAGAACAGAGGAGGCAAGAGTGGGAGGAGCAGTAGGAGAAGAGGGAGAAGCCATCAGTGCAAGCCATGTGTGCAAAACCAGCAGCAAAATGAGATCAAAAGGGAAACATATTTTACATTACATTTGCCCAGGATATAAAGGCCTACGATCTTAAAGTTTTTTTCTGTAAAGAGTCAAGAGCCACTGGAGAATTTAAGGCAGAGGAAGGGGCCAGAGGGGGCTTCTCATGTGGCATTAGTGGTAAAGAACCCGCCTGCCAATGCAGGAGACATAAAAGATGCGGTTCCATCCCTGGGCGGGGAAGATCCCCTGGAGGAGGGCATGGCAACCCACTCCATGGACAGGGGAGCCTGGCAAGCTACATACAGTCCATAGGGTCACAAAGAGTCAGACACAACTAACGTGACTTAGCGTGCACACAGGGACTACAGCATTGGCACAGCAACTCCCTTTTGGTGCAGCAAGGGCCTCTGGAAGCAGTCTCCAGTTCAGTTCAGTTCAGTCGCTCAGTCGTGTTTGACTCTCTGCGACCCCATGAATCACAGCACACCAGGCCTCCCTGTCCATCACCAACTCCTGGAATTCACTGAGACTCACGTCCATCGAGTCAGTGATGCCATCCAGCCATCTTGTCCTCTGTCGGCCCCTTCTCCTCCTGCCCCCAATCCCTCCCAGCATCAGAGTCTAACAGTCTAGTCTATCCCTATTCTTTTATGTTCAAAAAACTGAGATCCAGGTAAGTTACTGACCTATTCATAATCTCATTTATTCATAATATCTCCTGGTTCCCAGGCCAAAGCTCATATGACAATATCCATGTAACACAAAATGAATTTTTAAAATAATATGACGATTGCCATAGTCAATAATCCAAAAGTCAATGAGGACCTAGACTATGAGATATTGGTAGAAACAGAAGGAAAGGGAATATATTCATGAGACCTTATGAAGAAAGGGTCTATAGTTAAGCCTGGTAAATGGCCAATGAGGGGTCAGTGTTTCCTCAAGTAGAAACATGATATATGTCATTATGTACATAATAAATCACAGCAGGTAATTCATGTCTCTCTTTTGTGAGATCACATAAACTATTAAGGTGATATTTGCAGGGTTGAAGGGTTAAAATGTAGACAGTATGTGGCTCACCTCTGAAAATTAAGACTGGAAAAAGACAAAAGGAAAAGCTGTACAGGATGATGAAGTTATTCCATGAAGCAGAATCAAGACTATCTTCTGCTCTGCATTTCCCAGGAAGGAAGCTACCAAGCAAGACCCTCCTCCCTCCACGATCTGGCTGACCAGGAAGAGAGAGAGTCAAGGAAGACTCTCCAGTTGTGCGAGGAAGCCGGTCCTTCAACACAGGGCAGCAAGCCACACACATGCAGCATTTACACAGCCTCAGGCAAGATGCCACCTGGGAGTTGAGCTTGTCCCCTAGGGAGACTTCACCAGAGTGGCATTTCCTTGGGGAAGCCCAGCTTTTATATCTAAAATTATTATTTTGTCAGTGTTTCCAGAGTTCATCATTTTCTAAGGGACTGACAGAATTCTTTTATGCTAACCAAACTCAAAAAAGACACTTGCATTCACCAAAATGCCAATGAGGAAGAAACAGACTCAATACCCATGGTCATTCATCTATTCGGGAAGCTCTGAAAATCTATTTGGGAAGCCAAACATAATCAGAAAGTTGTGCAGCATGCATGAAAGCTGTGGAAGGGAAATGATGCAAAGGACCTTATAGCCCATGAAACAAAGACAGCCTCAGGCATCCACGTGTGCACCAATGCAGTTCTGCCAAACAGGTCAGGACACACATGTTCACTCGTGACAGCTGATGTGAACTGATTTCAAAGAAACATTTTCATAAACTGTTTCATAAAGAATGAATTAATTTTTGAGCAATTTTAAGTAACAGTATAAGAACTGCAATTAGAATCTTTACATTATAAGTGAGCTTAAGATAGTCAAAGGAATATTTTACTTTGTTGAAAGTTCCTGTTTGTTAAAACTATTCTGTGAACTCTTTCCAGGTAATTTCAGATTAATCTGATAACTGTTGCTAATTAGACTTAGGAAGGAAATTAGTGAATTAATTGTGGTTATCTTGAAACAACAGTCTCCCAGAAGAAAGAAGGCTTGCTTAAAAAGGCTTCCTTCAGAAATACAGACAATATATCAAAATTGAACAGGGAAGTCTGGAGAGAGAAACATAACATTATCAGAGGAAAAAGCAAGCTCCTTAATACTGCCTCCCTAACTTATGGAAGAATATTAGACTAAAAACTAAAAAATAGATGTGTCATTCAGTGAAATTTATTCAAAGTGTACTATTAAAATTAAGAGCACAAAAGTGTACATCAAATTAAAATCTTACATAGTCTCTGCACAACCTCATAATTCTATATTTGACCAAGTTTTCACCATTCCAAACTTGACTTGGAAATTTAGATGTTTTCAAACTTTTCATCTTTCTTATTGAAACAAGCTTCCATTTTATCTAATATGATAAAACGATAAAAATATCAAATTAAGGTAATGAATTTTACTGTCTGCTAATGTTGCCAGGGAAGTTCCTCTGGAGGAGGGCATAACAACCCACTCCAGTATTCTTGCCTGGAAAATCCCATGGACAAAAGAGCCTGGCAGGCTACAGTCGATGGGGTCACAGAGTTGGACACAACTGGAGTGACTCAGCAGCACCACTGTTGCAAGGATACCCTCCTTGCCAGATAATTTCAGGTTCTGTGGAGGAATTTTCTTGGGAAAAAAAACATACAAGCTCAGCAAACTGCCTGATGTGGCTGCTATTTCTAAGAGTTTTGGATTTTCCTTGTGATTTTGACTTTAGAATGTAGCCATCTCCTTACCAGATCCTTCTATGTAATATTCATCTTCATGGTGACCATGATAGCAATATGCTGTCAGTCTAGTTTTCCTGAATAGAGAAAAAGTGACTATTGCAGGGATGAGGAGATATTTGGGCAGAACATATACACAATAGGAAATGCAATCAGAGAAAACCCAAGTTCAGCTTTGTCTCCCTCTCTATTAGAAAGAATTCTAACTGTTAAGTTAATTCATCTTACCATTTCCCTGTGGGCTGCCCTGGTGGCTCAGTAGTTAAAGAATCCACCTGCCAATGCAGGAGACATAAGTTCGATCCCAGAGTTGGGAAGATCCCCTGGAGAAGGAAAGAGCAATACCACTCCAGTATTCTTGCCTGGAACTCATGGAGAGAGGAGCCTGGCAGGTTACAGTCCATGGCATCACAAAGAGTCAAAAATGACTTAACAACTAAAGAACCATTTCCCTAGCCTGGAAAACTCCTCCTTGGAAGCAGATAGTTTCTTTATTGGTTTCCTTCACAATTTTTTTTTTCTTTTCTATTGCCACCCACTTTTCTGGTTGAATTCTTCTCTTCTAGGTATTCAGACAATCTTTCCATCCTACTTCTTTAATTACTACTCTCATTTACTTACTAATACACCACATAAATATTTCCTAGGCAAAATGACTGTGCTAGAGATTGGTGACAATATAAAAATATAATACTCTAGCCTCCAAACGCTAGTCTATAAGTAGGAAGAGATGGGAATACCAGACCACCTGATCTGCCTCTTGAGAAATTTGTATGCAGGTCAGGAAGCAACAGTTAGAACTGGACATGGAACAACAGACTGGTTCCAAATAGGAAAAGGAGTTCATCAAGGCTGTATATTGTCACTCTGTTTATTCAACTTATATGCAGAGTACATCATGAGAAACGCTGGACTGGAAGAAACACAAACTGGAATCAAGATTGCCGGGAGGAACATCAATAACCTCAGATATGCAGATGACATCACCCTTATGGCAGAAAGTGAAGAGGAACTAAAAAGCCTCTTGAGGAAAGTGAAAGTGGAGAGTGAAAAAGTTGGCTTAAGGCTCAACATTCAGAAAACGAAGATCATGGCATCCGGTCCCACCACTTCATGGGAAATAGACAGGGAAACAGTGGAAACAGTGTCAGACCTTTTTTCTTGGGCTCCAAAATCACTACAGATGGTGACTGCAGCCATGAAATTAAAAGATGCTTACTCCTTGGAAGGAAAGTTATGACCAAACTAGATAGCATATTCAAAAGCAGAGACATTACTTTGCCAACAAAGGTTCATCTAGTCAAGGCTATGGTTTTTCCAGTGGTCATGTATGGATGTGAGAGGTGGACGGTGAAGAAGGCTGAGCGCCAAAGAATTGATGCTTTTGAAGTGTGGTGTTGGAGAAGACTCTTCAGAGTCCCTTGGACTGCAAGGACATCCAACCAGTCCATTCTGAAGGAGATCAGCCCTGGGATTTCTTTGGAAGGAATGATGCTAAAGCTGAAACTCCAGTACTTTGGCCACCTCATGCAAAGAGTTGACTCATTGGAAAAGACTCTGATGCTGGGAGGGATTGGGGGCATGAGGAGAAGGGGACGACAGAGGATGAGATGGCTGGATGGCATCACTGACTTGATGGACGTGAGTCTGAGTGAACTCCAGGAGTTGGTGATGGACAGAGAGGCCTGGCGTGCTGCGATTCATGGGGTAGCAAAGAGTCGGACACGACTGAGCGACTGATCTGATCTGATCTGATGATACAGTTAGACAAAATACAGATTATCCAAATAGATTCTACTTCACCAATATGTAAGGAATGCAGACAACACTTCTAGAATTCAGAGACTGAGAAAATGAGTTTGGGCAAGGGGGACTAGTAGCAGTATGGGATGAAGCAAGACAGCCTAATTTGGGGTGGCAGAGTTTTTGACACTGCTGAATTCTCAGTGATGGAAAGACTATGGCATCTTCCTGCCATCTAAAAATTGACACTTGCTATCTGCCTCTATGGGCTTCTCCTGGTGGCTCAGTCAATAAAGAATCCTCCTGCAATGCAGGAGACCCAGGTTGGATCCCTGGGTCTGGAAGACCTCCTGGAGAAGGGAATGGCTACCCACTCCAGTATTCTTGCCTGGAGAATTCTACGGACAAGAGAGCCTGGTGGAACACCCCACAGGGTGACAAGAGTCGGACACGACTTAGCGACTGAACCACCAACCACCTGCCTCTACAAAGAGTAAGTCACTAGCCACTGCAGCCACTGACCTTCAGCACACACTGAAAGGAGTTCAAGGTGGAGACCAAGAATAAGGCACACTGTGGTCTGGGGAAAAATTGGCAGAAAATGCCTTCAGATAGCTACATACTTTCAGGAGGAGGTTTTATAAGCCCAAGTTCTTGCATCTCCTTATACCTAGAAAAGCACTAAAATCAATGGTGACATCTGCTTCTCGTGACAAAGCCTCTGCCAAATGTGTACTTGACAGCATGTACCCCTCCTTCACTGAAACCTATATAACACTGACCTCCCCTACCTCTTTGGAGCAGTTCCTCAGAGCCATCTGAGATGCTGTCTTGAGCTAAAC
The DNA here is from genome assembly GCF_002263795.3 of Bos taurus. Classification (NCBI taxonomy): domain Eukaryota; kingdom Metazoa; phylum Chordata; class Mammalia; order Artiodactyla; family Bovidae; genus Bos; species Bos taurus. Next base: position 16,508,851 of record NC_037347.1, read on the forward strand.
TCCTCATTTTGGCCCAAATAAAATATAACTCACGACTCTCACATTGGACATCTTTTTTTCAGATGACATTCCATAAAAATGTGTTTTTAAATCTGCAAGTGGTGTAAAATAGAGAGTAAGAGCCAGATCAACCACTTCAAACCCTGAGTCTGCTACCCAACAGATACAGGCAAGTAACATAACTTCTCTGTAACAGTTCCTCATCAGTAATACAGAGCTGTGCTAAGGATAAAATAACGTGTATAAAATACTTAATGCTGTGCCTCACCCAGAGCAGGTACCATGTGCATGTTGGCTGTTGCTGTAATTATTTATTGCTAATCACGCCAAGGACTTCTAGAATCACATACACACCTCTAGAAATACCCCTGGTCACAAAGATGTGGATCTTGTTTTGAACGTACAAGATAATGCCACTTTCCTGTGTGGGTAACCAGATTCAATCAACACAGTTACTGTGATGAAGGGAGTTTAAGAGTATAAGGAGGAAAGAAGAGAACTGAGGAAACAGATGATGGTGATCAGATCTCCAAATTTAGATCACACTTTCCAAACCAGTTCAAACTATGATCCCTTGAGCCTTGATTTAATCACAGAATGTGTACAGCTTTCATCTCTTCATATATTGGTAAAGAAAAAAAATTCACAAATTCTAAAGTCATATTGCAAAAAAACTTTTCTTGCCTCCAAGTCCATTAATTTCAAAAGCTGGCTTCGAAGCACAGCTGGTTTTTCTAACCACCTTTCTCATTTGCATGTAAAACTCTGCCTCACCTTACATTCTTGATGAATATCAATAAGATGCTTTAACTTTTATCATGATGAGTCCCAGAAAAATGCCGCCTACTCTGTTCTTTGATGCCTTGACTGGCATTTAAAAGCATTGTGGGTGACAGCTGGACAAAAGCTTTATGGTGGCAGCTGAAGTGAGTGAAGGTCTTTGACATTTAGCATGAATGCATCAAAATGTGATTTTTAGGGAAGCATTTGGAGAGAGAATTCATGAGCTGGGAGTGCCCATGAGATGGAAAAACATGGTATGTTCAGATGGAGATGAGACCTGTCATCAGTAAATGTGATGGAGGGTGTAAGAGGAGAGCAAGAAGTTTACTTGCTTTCAAGTCTTTGTTTACTTTAAATGTTCATTTCAATATCACATTTATGTGTCATTCTGTTAAGGAGACCTAGGAAGTTCAACTAACCTGAATACTAAGCATGTGAAACACTTCAGAGGAAAAGTAAAACACAAATTGAAAGCTATCACTGTTATCACCATCGTCATCAGGATAGAAGCGGTATCCATGCTGTGTGACATGAACATGTTTCAGATGCTGAGAAAGAAAATATATTCAGAACACCACTGAAGAACCACTATAAATGTGTATCATTAAAAGAGATAAAGAGAGTGTCCACAGAGAGTAGGGAGACAGACAGGGGGAAATGGGAGGGTGCAAATGCAAAAGGGAAGTTAATAAACAGATCAGAATTGAACAAAGCAATATTTTCCCCTTGTTGCTGAATATTGGCAGTGGGGAGTTCAGAATAGGTTTCTTATTCCCTTTTAAAGCTCACCCTTCCTATTCCAAATGTTGGAACTGCTGAAAAGAAGTGAGAATGCTACAAATCCCACATACTTTTCAAAATTCTCAAGGATTAGGCATAACACAGAATTTAAATCTTGGATTCACTGGATTTAAGGGATGTGTGTGATTGTAGGTGGTATAACAGCATTAAAGATAGGAGCATCAGAATGATCATAAGCACCGGTATTATTCAGAAGAACGGTAACAATGTTCACTAATTTTAGACTAACATGATACACATGTAATTTACAATATCTAGGATAACTACTGAAAGAATACACATGAAGTATGCAAATTCCAAACAGTAAAAAGAAGTTAGCTAGAATGAGAAAAAAAATCCCAGAAGAATGTAATAAAGAAGAAAAAGCCCAATAATCAAACAGAAAACTCATAATATACTAGGCAAATATTGACCAAAAATGATGTGGCACATAAAACAGACTTTACAACAAAATATAAAACCATAATTAAAGACCATTATTACATATAAACTAATAAAATGCTCAGTTTACTCACGCATACTTAATAACATGGTCTTACATAAATAATAACAAAAACTGATAAAAATATTAGGGGAAATCACAGTGGGGGATTTTCACATACTTCTTTTTTTAATAAAACAAGAAAAATATAATCAGGAAGCACACAGGTGAATTAAACAGTACAATTAACAAGTTTGATGATGATGAACATATATAGAATATTACACACTACATTTGGAAAATAAACCTATATTTTTCAAGTATATATGGAACATTCCAAAATTTGACTAGGTACTTCACCAATGTAATTAAGTTATAAATTAATAACAAGAAGATAAGTTAGAAAGCATATGAATACTTTCTAAGCAAAGAGGAAACGATAAAAAAATCATAATGGATATCAGAATATGTTTATACTAAATAATATAAATGTCACATATTAAAACATGAGGGGAATTTGTTGTTCTTTAGTCACCAAGTCGTATCTAAACTCTTTGTGACCCCATGGACGGTAGCACTCCAGGCTTCCCTGTCCTTCACTATCTCCCAGTTTGCTCAAATTCATGTCTATTGAGTTGGTGATGCCATCTAACCACCTCATCCTCTGTTGCCCCTTCTCCTGCCTTCAATCTTTCCCAGCATCAGGGTCTTTTCCAACGAGTAGGCTCTTCACTTCAGGTGGCCAAAGTATTGTAGCTTCAGCTTCAGCATCAGTCCTTCCAATGAATATTTAGGGTTGACTGGTTTGATATTAGGATTGACTGGTTTGATCTCCTTGCATACCAAGGGGAATATGCATATCAGTAAATACTTACATTAGAAAAACTAAGGTCTTATAATTAATGAGAGCTACCTAAGAAAGTAGAAAGGAGCAGTATAACAAACCTTTAAAAAGTTACAGAAGCAGGAGTTATAGAGTTGGGTGAATTCCACCCCCAAAGAAATAAATATAAAATGGCCAATGTGTCTAAATTGGCTAGAGCAGGACTCTGGAAATTGACTAAAAGCAAGCAAATGAAGAAATGTTTATTCATAACTGTTAGAAATGTGGGTAAGAACAGTGTCATTCTGAGGCCTCCAAGAGTGGGACTGTTCCCCTTCCCAACCCCCTCATTCACTTAGAATGAAAGTTATACCAGAGTGGGGCTGGGCATGAAAACCAGCCAGTTTGCTGCCATAAAGAAAGGATCTGAATGGGATGGGTGATGAAAAGCCCTCCTAGAAACATTGATAGTAAAAGTATCACACTTGGTAGGAAACAGGAAATCACGGATCTCTAGCCTAGATAGTTTTGGTTGGGATAAATGATGGACTGCCAGAAACTCAGTGGGAAGGTCCCGGAAATGAGAGAGTTATAGAAGGATTAGACATGCTCTCTGTAAATTCCTGGATAGCTGTGAGAATACATGTACAAACAGGGGAACTGCAAAAGACTCAAGCCTAAAATAAAAACCAGGACAGACTTGATAACTGGCTGAACTTTAAACAAACTCCCCAACCCATATCCAATGAGACCCATCCACGAGGGTGGAAGACTTATAGTTTTGAGGTGTTTGAGCAAAATCATTAAATTTTAATCATATAAATACACCTATGCCAGCAATTCATTCTCAAGTAGCCAAAGAAATGAAAACACATGTCCACTCAGAGACATGTAAGCAAAGGTTTATAGCAGTATTATTAATAGCAGCTCAACACTAGAAACAACCCAAATGTCCATCCGATCATAAATGAATAAACAAAATATTTCACACCCATATAATGGCATATTAATCATTATTAGTAATAAAAAGACACAAACTGCTGATACATCCTACAACTTGTACGCACTGAAAAATAGCTATAATAGTCAAAAGAATTCAGACACAAAAGACTACATATTAGATAATTCTACTTATAGCTGAATAGTCCTATAATCATTTAGGAAAGTGAATCTCAAACACACATTGTATAAGCACTCTGGAAGACAGTTTTACAGTTTCTAAAAAGTTGAAACATACATATATCATAGGACCCAGCAACTTCACCCATAGGTATTGACAATGGAGAAATAAAAACTTAGGTTCACATAAATACTTAAACATAAGTATTTATAGGAGCTCTGTTCACCCCAAACTGGAAACAACCCAAATGTCTTTCAACCAGTAAATGGATAAACAAACTATGGTATTTCCACTTAATGGAATATTAGTCAGCAGAGAAAAAGGAAAACCTATTGATACATGCAGCAACCTGAACGGACCTCAGAAAAAAGTCAGCTTTGGAAGATTGCAGCTTGTATGATTTCACTTATATGACATTGTAGGAAAGACAAACAATAGCGATGGAAAACAGGTCAGTGATTGCCAGGGACTGGAAGTGGGAGGAAGATGCTGCCATAATTGGGATAGCAGGGGGTGTCTGTCCTGATTTGGTAGTGGCTACATGAATCAGCTCACGTAGTGCAATGAATTATATATAAATCAGTGCAACAGAATTATATACCCCTTCCCAAATTTCAATGTATTACTGTCTACAATATTTTAATGTTTTTAGTTTACCTGTATAGAAGCATAAATGAATCTTGAGAAACATCCACTTTTATGCCTGTATAATCTATTCTCCACACAGCAATCAGAGTAGCCCTTTTAAATGCAAATTTGACCATGTCATGCATCTGCTCAAAACATCCAGGACCTTCCCAACAATCTTAGAATAAAATTCAAAATCTATGAGGGTTTTGTGATCCTATCCATCTCTCACTCCCTTACTCAGTCCTTCCACTCTCACCCTGGCTCCCTCTGCTCCAACCACACTGACCTCCTTGCTATTCCTCAAAATACACTCCTGCCTCAGGGTCCTCACACTCTCTGTTCCTTTGCCTGAAACACTCTTCCCTTTGATATCACAGGGCTTGTTGCCTCACTTCAGTCAGGTCTCCATTCATATGTCATCCTTCTAGGCAGGTCTCTGGGACCACCCTAACTCAGCTGCTTATCTCAGCTGATTGATCAAATCTTCTCCCTTCCCCCTCCATTCAATGAGGATAGCACTTCTTGGCTTTTTTTTTTTTTTTTAATGAATTAATTCCCAGAACCTAAAATAGTACTTGGTACATAGTTGGCATTCACATTATTGTTGAATTAATGTACAAAGTAAAATGACTTAACATGTGAAATTAAAAGACGCTTATTCCTTGGAAGGAAAGTTATGACCAACCTAAATAGCATATTCAAAAGCAGAGACATTACTTTACCAACAAAGATCCATCTAGTCAAGGTTATGGTTTTTCCAGTAGTCATGTATGGATGTGAGAGTTGGACTATAAAGAAAGCTGAGCGCCAAAGAATTGATGCTTTTGAACTGTGGTGTTGGAGAAGACTCTTGAGAGTCCCTTGGACTGCGAGGAGATCCAGCCATTCCATCCTAAGGGAGATCAGTCCTGGGTGTTTGTTGGAAGGACTGATGTTGAAGCTGAAACTCCAATATTTTGGCCACCTCATGTGAAGAGTTGACTCATTTGAAAAGACCCTGATGCTGGGAAAGACTGAGGGCAGAAGGAGAAGGGACGACAGAGGATGAGATGGTTGGATGGCATCACCAACTCAATAGACATGAGTTTGGGTAAACTCCAGGAGTTCGTGATGGACAGGGAGGCCTGGTGTGCTGCAGTTCATGGGGTCGCAAAGAGGCAGACATGACTGAGTGACTGAACTGAACTGAAGAAAATCACAGGTAACTTTCATCGTCGCCTTTGTCCTCATCAGCTCGTTACCTGGCCCTTTACCCTACTCCTGCCACCAGTCAATTCTGAAAAATCTTAACTTCCTTCCTTCCTAATAAACTGAGATGGGAGGTCTAGTTTTCATTCCAGTCCCAAAGAAGGGCAATGCCAAAGAACGTTCAAACTACTGTACAACTGCATTCATTTCACATGCTAGCAAAGTAATGCTCAAAATCCTTCAAGATAGGCTTCAACAGTATGTGAACTGAGAACACCCAGAGGTACAAACTGGATTTAGAAAAGGCAGAGGAACCAGAGAGAAAATTGCCAACATCTGTTGGATCATAGAAAAAACAAAAAAGTTCTAGTAAAACATCTACTTCTACTTCATTGACTACACTAAAGCCTTTGACTGTGTGGATCACAACAAACTGTGGAAAATTCTGAAAGAGATGGGAATACCAGACCACCTGACCTGCCTCATGAGAAATCTGTATGCAGGTCAAGAAGCAACAGTTAGAATCAGACATGGAACAACAGACTGGTTCCAAATTGGGAAAGGAGTATGTCAAGACTGTATATTGTCACCCTGCTTATTTAACTTATATGCAGAGTACATCTTATGAAATGCTGGGCTGGATGAAGCACAATTGGAATCAAGATTGCTGGGAGAAATATCAATAACGTCAGATATGCAGATGATATCACCCTTATGGCAGAAAGTGAAGAGGAACTAAAGAGCCTCTTAATGAAGATGAAAGAGGAGAGTGAAAAAGCTTTCTTAAAACTCAACATTCAAAAAGCTAAGTTCATGGCATCCGGTCCCATCACTTCATGGCAAATAGATGGGGAAAAAATGGAAACAGTGAAAGACTTTATTTCCTTCGGCTCTAAAATCACTGTCAATGGTGCTGCAGCCATGAAATTAAAAGACACTTACCCCTTGGAAGAAAAGCTATGACAAACCTAGGCAGTGTATTAAAAAGCAGAGACATTACTTTGCCAACAAAGTCCATCTAGTCAAAACTATGATTTTTTCTGGCAGTCATGTACGGATGTGAGAGCTGGAAAATAAAAAAGGCTGAGCACTGAAGAACTGATGCCTTGAACTGTGATACTGGAGAAGACTCTTGAGAGTCCCTTGGACAGCAAGCAGATCAAACCAGTCAATCCTAAAGGAAATCAACCCTGAATATTCATTGGAAGGACTGAAGCTGAAACTGAAGCTCCAATATTTTGGCCACCTGATGCAAAGAGTTGAGTCATTAGAAAAGACCCTGATGCTGGGAAAGATTGAAAACAGGAGGAGAAGGGGATGACAGAGGATGAGATGGTTGGATAACATCACTGACTCAATGGAGATGAGTTTGAGTAAACTCCGGGAGATGGTGAAGGACAGGGAAGCCTGGTGTGCTGCCATCCATGGGGTCGTGAAGAGGACACAACTGAGCAACTGAACAACAACAAAATGTATATTAAAATTCACTGGGAGTTATCTTTTACTTTTTTGTATTTATTTACTTTTTTTTTTTTTTTTTGCTAGTCAAATATTACTAAATGTTGCTCTAGCTGCCTATTACTCATTGTCAATGAGGTTTAAATCATTCTTCCACACTATAAAGAGACACCATTTTAGAGCAAAAGAATAAAAGTCACATCCTCGGTTTCCGTATTTGGGGGTGGGGGAGGGTGTGCTTAGCCTCACCCTTTACTTTAGGCGTGTTTCACAGAATTCAAGAGAACCCATTTTAGAAAATCACTGCCGTCTCATCTCATCATATCTTCAGAATTAAATGACTCATCTTTCATTTTATTCTGGAGATAGCTTGTTATAAGCCAGTTCTTTGGACATTGGAACCTACATTTTTGCCTGGAGAGGGACAGAGTACAAAGTCACACTTGTAAAATCTGAAGCTCTTCAGTTGACAGTTTGTTGCTCTTTCCAGGATTCATGGGTAAATGTTAAACTTTGAAATGTCATCTCTTCCTTGCCAAAAGCCAATCTTTTTTCTGGGAAACTGCTTGTTCTGAGATCACTGATTGTATCAGTGATTGTATTTTCAATTGCACTATATTCCAAACACAGAAAGTCTAGCAATTGTAACATGCCCAGAATAAAACAGAAAACGTCTCAAAGACAGGTATTTTATAAATAAGAGATGTCTTATATTTCAATAAAAAATAAAGTCTGTCTTCCTTGCTTAAAACATATACTATCTTAAAGTTGATTTCTAGTTTTAAAAGATATTTTCAACAAATGGTAAATTTCAAAAGATTATGCCTTTCACTGTAAAGAGCCTGAAATCATTCATTCATGTTATGTTTTTAAACAACAGGAATATTTTAGAGCTCTGTCATTCTTTAGACTACTGCTTTAGATAAATGTTTACTTTCATTTCATTCAGTGTCACAATTTGTGGTTAAAATTACACCTTCCAGGAAAAAAAAATCACTGACAATTTAGCTCCTAAGTAAAACGACATGAGCAACCAAAAGAAAATGTAAGGGAAAATCTTCATGACATTGGACTTGGCAACGATATCTTGGATATGACACAGAAAGCAGACAATAAGAGCTAAAATAGACAAATGAGACTACATGAAACTTAAGGATTTGTGTGCATCAAAAGACACAACCAACACAGTGAGAAGACAACCTATGAACTGTAGAAAATACTTACAAATCATATAGCTGATAAAGGTTAATATATAGAAAATGTAAATAACTCCTACAACTCAACAACAAAATATCTACCAACCTAATTTTAAAAAGGGGCAAAGGACTTCAGTAGACTTGTCTCCAAAGATAATATACAAATGGCCAATGTGTGTATGAAAAGATATTCAACATCACTAGTCATCAGAGAAATGCAAATCAAAACCACAATGAGTGGCTCCACTGGTGGCTCAGTGGTGAAGTCTGCCTGCCAATGCAGAAGACACGGGTTAGATCCCTGATCTGGAAAGATGCCACATGACTTGGAGTGGCTGAGCCCACGTGCCACAACTTCTGAAGCCTAAGTGCCCTGGAACCCACGCTCTGCAACAAGAGAAGCCACCGCAATGAGAAACCTCAGCACCGCAACTAGAGGAGAGCCCCTGCAGAAAGGAAGACCCAGCATAGCCAAAAATAAAATAAAATTATATATATTAAAACACACACACACACATAACTAGACTGCTTCCCCGGTAGCTCATCAGTAAAGAATTTGCCTGCCAATGCAGGAGATGTGGGTTTGATCTCTGATCTGGGAAGATCCCACATTCCATGGAGCAACTAAGCCCGTGCACCACAACTATTGAGCCTGTGCTCTAGAGCCCAGGAGCCACAACTACTGAGCCCAAGTGCTGCAGCTACTGCAGACTCAGTGCCCTAGAGCCCATGCTGTACAGAGAAAGAAGCCATCACAATGAGAAGCCTGCACACTGCAGCTAGAGAGTAGCTCTCGCTTGCCACAACTAGAGAAAAAGCGAAGACTCAGCACAGCCAAAAATAAATAAATTTAATTTAAAAACACAATGAGAAGTGCACTGGGATGACCCAGAGGGATGGTATGGGGAGGGAGAAGGGAGAAGGGTTCAGGATGGGGAACACATGTATACCTGTGGTGGATTCATTTTGATATTTGGCAAAACTAATACAATTATGTAAAGTTTAAAAATAAAATAAAATTTAAAAAAAATAAGTAAAATAAAATTAAAAAAAAAACACAATGAGATATCATTCTCCACCCATCAGGATGGCTACTATCAAAAATAAGAGAAAATAACAAACGTTGGTGAGGAGATACAAAATCCGAAACTCTTGTGCACTGCTGATTGTTTTATAAAACCATGCAACAGACACAATAAACATGAAGTTCCTCAAAAAAATTTTTAAATAAAATTCCATATGATCCAGCAATCCCATTTGGGAATATATACTTAAAAGATATTTGCACTTCATGTCCACAGCAGTACTATTCACAATAGCAAAGAGGTGGAAGCAACTCAAAAGTCCAGCAACAGATGGAACTGATAAACCAAACATGATATACACATGCAATGGAATATTACCCATCCTTAAAAAAGGAAAGAAATCTTGTCACATACTACAACATGGGTGAACTTTGAGGACATGATGCTAAGTGAAATAAGCCAGTCACAAAAAGGCAAACACTGTATGACTATTCTAGGAGGTATATAAAGGCAAATGTATATAGAAATTAGCATGGCATTAACAGGATGAGGGAAGCAGCACAAGGGAAGTGGTTTAATGGGTAGAAAGTTACAATTACAAATTTACAAGATGAAAAGGTCTTGGAGCACTGTTTTACGATATGCATACAATTCACACTACTGATTTGTATACTTAAAATGATAAAGGTGGTACCTTATGCTATGTATTTTTACCATAAGTTTTTGTAAAGCCACATGAGCGGTTTAACTGGCCACATTTTCCAAATACTGGGTGTAATCAATGAGAGTGAGTTCTGGACACGTGTCCAAGAAAGTCCCCAGCAAAAGAGGCCATTGCTGACCCTTTAACACTCAGCACAGAACTAAACCAGCATATGATGGCAGAAATGTACAAAAAAAAAAATCACTAGTTACCTATACAACATGATTTAAAGAAATAAAAGTTCTGAATGACTCAAAATATCTGCCCCATAGTCTTTGAAAAAAATCTCTCTGCCTCTGCATACTATTTCAATTGTTCTCTGTTGAAAACTAGTAGGTACTAATAAGCATCTATTTCCAATAGCAATTAGCAGAAATTAACTTGATCCTATGAAAATTCCCTTCAACTAACAGAGATTTGCCACAATGAGTATTAGTAAGGACAAATGGATATAAGTGTGGGTCACAGGACACTTTAATAGAAAACCAACCCACATGGACTGTCACAAGTCTGATGCTAGAGGCATCAGGGCAGTAAAATGCACTAAAGAATAGGGAACAAAACTCAGATAAACTAATGAACTGTTCAGCTGTACATTTGGAAATTCACTGAACCTATTTGGTTCTATGTCCAATAATTGGAGAATTTGAAGCACTGAGTTTAATTACCTTTAAATACTGGCAAGTTTAATTATAAGATGAACTGTCTTTATTGCTCAGCATCAGTGAACAAGATATCATTTTTCACCTATTTTTAACACAAAAGTAGTATTTCATGTACTTTATATATTTAGTATTTTAATACTTTAATGTACTAGTTTCACATAATGAATTGATGGACTATTAGGACAACTTTATTATGGAAATGCATATTAAGGTGACTTTTACTATAAAAATAATAGCAATAAAATATAAATTAAAAGTTCAAATATATTAATCTAGATTTTTTTCAATAGGACTGTTCTTTCTACATTTATTTTTTCTGGAAACTGTACTATGGCACCAAATTCTACAGGCCAGTGGTTCTCAAACTAAAATAGGCCTCAGAATCACATCAGACAGTTGGTTAAAATACAGAATGCTGTGCCCAGCCCCAGAGTTTCCTACTCAGTAGTTCTGGGGTAAGGTCCAAGAATTGGAATTTCTAGCATGTTCCCAGGCAATGCTGATACTGCTGATTAGGAACCAGAATTTGGAAACCCTTGCTATAAAAATTGTTACTTTTATATAACAAGCTGAGTAAGTGCCACAGAGAAAATGTTGAGTAAAATGCATTTCTCATTTTAAAAAATATTATTAACTTCAAATTCACTCATTGTTTATAGATAACATGGTTGTTTGGTTGCCTAGGCTTACAGCTTAGTAGACAGCTTATATATCACAGCATAATGTTTAGCGTAAGGTTCTTATGTCCAGGACACTGTGTGACGGACCAGCCTGAGGCATGTAGGCATACTGGACTATCCTGTTGGGAGTCTTCTATTATGAAAAGTACATAGAATTCTGTTAAAATTACATGTCGTTTCACAAGTTCGTAAGTGAATGATAAAATGAACAGCAATTTGTCCATGAATAAGAACCATTGCTAGTAAGTGGCCTGTTCAATGTTGCCTTGAAATGTATCAAAACAGAAATTTACCTTTATTTCTAAGGTCACATTGAAGTTCTCCAGTCTCTTCATTTTGTTTTGATATGGTGATTTATGGGAAAGAGAGAACCAAAAAAAAAAAACTGGTCATATTCATAAACAAGATGTAAAGGTAACACTAACACTAATTTTTAGCAAGGTAACCAATATATGTTCATATGACATCAAGGACACACATATAGCACTTTTTTTTTTTTTAAGGAAACAGAGTTTTAGCATGTAATATTTTCTTCTCATTTACACTGACATGATTAAAAAATAAATTATCTGTTAGTGTATAGATTACAAATAAACACCCTTCTAGGCTGTTAGTAGGCAAGCAGCTCAGTGGTCTCTAAGACGACTTCTCAAAGTTCTGACAATCCTGTCACCTTCTCCCCAAACTAAGCATGGTTTTCATCATGACACATCTCTATGCAGATAGACACCTTGATTGACTTTGCTTTTCCTATTGGGGGCAATTTGGAACAATTAACAACATTTTTATTCATTACCCATGAATTTCATTGTGCTAGGTGTTGAGGTCATATGGATGAATAAATAGATAAGTCTCTGCCCTTGTATATCAGGTGTGAGGGGTATGGACAGGCACGAAGCCTGCAGGGGAAAGTCTTCTGTATCTATAAAACTGAGCCAACCTGGAGGTGGAAGGGATTGTCATACTATGCTTAACATGTTCTAGAACACGACGTGTGTGTGTGTGTGTGTGTGTGTGTGTGTGTAGTGCACGCTCAGTCACTCAGAAATGTCTCTTTGCGACCCCATGGACTGTAGCCTGCCAGGCTCCTCTGTCCATGAAATCTTCCATGGCAAGAATACTTAAGTGGGTTGCCATTTCCTACTCCAGGGGATCTGCCTGACCCAGGATCGAACCAGCGTCTCTTGAGTCTCCTGCACTGGCAGGTGGATTCTTTACCACTGCGCCACCTGGGAAGTTGGAGAACATAGTCCAGATACCTTTTAAAACATTTGTTAATTAGTTCGGTTGATTTGTGATTGAAGGAAACTTAAAAAGTGTCAGACATAGTCCTTTGGAGTCATTCCACCCATAAATATTTTATGATCTGACAGAAAATTCACTCATATGACTTTGACTTCCTCATAAATTTCAAAGTTTCCTGGAAAGAAATCATTTCAGATGCCAACTTTCATATGAAAGTTGCTGCCTTCTTTCATAATTCAGAATGCATGTTCTCTTGCATAAAATGTAACTGTGATAAATATATACACTATTTAACATATTTTTTATTTTATTCAACCATAAAACAACTCACATTTTTAGGAAATAGAACAGACCAATCAGGAACGTTGGCACTAACTGACAATTTAACTAAATTGCCCAATAAATCAATTCAGTTTTAAAATCTGGCTGATGATTTTTAGAAGGATGCATGTTTCTCTGCATCACTCCAAAATACCTCTAAAACTAAACACGATATTTGATGGGAAGATGTTTGCTCCACTTGAGTCAATAAAACACTTCGGAATGGACTAGTTTTCAGTATTTATCCCCCTTAAACAAAAATGGAATCTATAGTTGCCCTATTCTTCCTGCCTGACAAGAAAATGCTGTGAGTTTACTTGCGCTGAATCACTCCCGGCCACACCTATAGATCTTGGATTCATTCATTCATGTAATCAATCATTCAGCAATCCATTATTGAACAAAACTGGGTGCCAGACAGTTAGGTGCTAGAACCACAATGATAAACAATAAAAATGACACAATCCCTGCCCCTCTCATAAACACCATTATTAATCATATTTTCATCAACCTAATACAAAATTCAACTGTAGCAAATACTACAAGGGAGAGGAGCCTGTTCTCATGAGGGTATAAATAATAGCGGGAATTAGTTTCTCCAAGGATGAGATATTTGAGCTGACATTATAAACATAACATGGATACATGGATTATCAAGGTTGTCAGGGAAAGATGGCTCTTCTAATTATTTATCAACAACAAAAAAGCTTAATAGCTTATACAACATTTTGTTGTTATTTCTTAAAATTTTGTGGGTCAGGATTTTAACGGAACAATTTCCTGCTCCATGTGGCATCATGGGGGGTTATCCCATGATATTCAGCTGGCAGCTGGGCTGGAGGGTCCAAGATGGCTTCATTCACATGGCTGGCTTTAGGCAGGGATGTGCCTGTGAAAACTGGGCTTACCTGGGCCCCTTCTCCAGCCTCCCTTCTATATTCTCTCTCCAGACAGTTAGTCAAACTTGTAAAGTGGCATAAGAGACTAAGTGGAAGCAATCAGCCCTCTTAAAGTTTAGTGCCAGAGCTATACAACATCACTTCCACTGCACTTCCTTGGTCAAAGTAATTATAGTCCAGCCCAGATGCAACAGAAGGAAAATGAACACCACCTCTCAATGGGAGGAGTGTCAAGGAATTTGTGCACATTTTTAATACACCACAAACCACCAAAAGAACTTTCAGGTATATAAAATCATGTGTACAAAGACTCCCTGACAAAACTGGGGATTGGGGATATCTGTGTAGTTCCAGTGCACACATGTAAGTTGAAACAGGAAGATATATACAGAAACCAGCCTCTGAGCAATGACGAATCATTAAAGAATTTTTTATGCAGAAAATAGTCAGTTTTGCAGTTCAAAGAAATCATAAAGGTGTGAAATACTAATTGGAAGGAGGCCAGAGTGAATGTATGGAGACCAATCAAGAAAACCAGGTAAGAAACTACGGCTGTGACGATGGCATCATTAGAAGTGAGTACAAAGATAAATGAAGGATTCAAGAGCTTTATTAGGCAGCGAAGCTAATGAAACTTAATTGATATGCTCAATACAGGAAGTGAAGGATGTTACTCTTGTTTGGTCACTAAGTCGTGTCTGACTCTTAACAACCTCATGGACTGTAACACACCAGACTCCTTTGTCCTCCACTATCTCCTGGAGTTTGCTGAAATTCATGTCCACTGAGTCAATGATGCTATCTAACCATCTCATCCTCTGTCGCCTCCTTCTGCCTTCAATCTTTCCTGATTTAAAACTAAAGAGTCACATGTACATTTCTATTTCTTGAATTTGAAAAGTCATTTAATTAGAACTTCAAGCTACATCCTGTCAGGCTAAAGCAGTGAACAAATCTGATATCTGCCTTATAGATGGGCTGTTATTCTCTGAAGACTTGTGCAAAGAACAAAGACTGTTTTTGCAGTAGCAAAGAATATGAATTAGACATATTTTCAGGACCTTTCAACCCAATTCTGAACTCCATGTCATTTGAACTAAAAGTATCTAAAAAGAAAAACTTCAACTTGTAAAAAAACAAAAACTTAAAGGAAGAACCAGAGCTTCAAGGGCCAGCAATATGTGTATATTTTTAATGGCATGTCAAGTGCCCAAGCAAAAATGATTTAGATAAAAGAAAAGGTTTAAAAATTCATAACTGCCTACTTTTGGTAGAGATGCTATGTAACAAGGATGCTATGCAGCCAGGAAGAATCAGTATGATTAAATAATGGGGAGCCAAAGTACTCAAGATGAGAAAAGAATCTAAGTCAGGATGACTGCTTAAAGCCAGAACTGGAGTGGAGCTGTCCTTATGAAAGAAAGCTGAGATGATATAAACTGAGACTGCTGCCTAAGGATGCCTGAACACTCAAGAAACAGAAGGGAGAAAAATTAGCTTTCCAACCAGGACCTCAGTCGTATGTCCACAGCTCAATGATACCAATTATCAGAGTGTGGAGAAAGCTCAATGTACACCTGGAGCTATCTGAAAAATTGCTAGGTAGCAAAGTAAGAGTGCAGAGAAAGAGCAAACAGCACAACTCAAGGCTGCAAACTAAAAATTTACTAAAAAAAGAAAAAAAAAAGACAGCCAAATAAATCACTTAATTTAAAAAATGAATTTACTTCCAGCAAAAAATTAATATTAAGTAGGAACGGAGAGAGTTTCAGTTCAGTTCAGTCGCTCAGTCGTGTCCGACTCTTTGCAACCCCATGAATCCCAGCATGCCAGGCCTCCCTGTCCATCACCAACTCCCAGAGTTCACTGAGATTCACATCCATCGAGTCGGTGATGCCATCCAGCCATCTCATCCTCTGCCCTCCCCTTCTCCTCCTGCCCCCAATCCCTCCCAGCATCAGAGTCTTTTCCAATGAGTCAACTCTTCGCATGAGGTGGCCAGAGTACTGGAGTTTCAGCTTTAGCATCATTCCTTCCAAAGAACACCCAGGGCTGATCTCCTTCAGAATGGACTGGTTGGATCTCCTTGCAGTCCAAGGGACTCTCAAGAGTCTTCTCCAACACCACACTTCAAAAGCGTCAATTCTTCAGTGCTCAGCTTTCTTCACAGTCCAACTCTCACATCCATACATGACCACAGGAAAAACCATAGCCTTGACTAGATGGACCTTTGTTGGCAAAGTAACGTCTCTGCTTTTTATTATGCTATCTAGGTTGGTCATAACTTTTCTTCCAAGGAGTAAGCGTCTTTTAATTTCATGGCTGCAGTCGCCATCTGCAGTGATTTTGAAGCCCAAAAAAATAAAGTCTGACACTGTTTCCACTGTTTCCCCATCTATTTCCCATAAAGTGATGGGACCAGATGCCATGATCTTAGTTTTCTGAATGTTGAGCTTTAAGCCAACTTTTTCACCCTCCACTTTCACTTTCATCAAGAGGCTTTTTAATTCCTCTTCACTTTCTGCCATAAAGGTGGTGTCATCTGCATATCTGAGGTTATTGATATTTCTCCAGGCAATCTTGATTCCAGCTTGTGAGAGTTTATATTTTGGCTATTTTGTGGAAAAAATGCACAGGTCCATGTATGAGAACATTCGTTGCAGCATTGTTTGCAGTAGGAAAGAGTTGAAAGAAAGTCCATTAATTTGGAATAAAAAGTGAAATAGAGTACATGTGCACAATGGAAAAGTATGTGGTTTTCAGAAGTAACATAAAGCAACATGGATGGAGTTCAATATTACTGCTGAGTGAGCTATAATGAAACTTTATATAGCAATATAATTATAGACAATATATAACTGTGCACATTAAAACATGCACACAAAAACCAACACTAGTTTTTAAAAGCACACACAGGCAATGCAACATGCTAGAGGTTTGTGGATAAAGATGGATGCATTTGAGGGCAGAAATAGAATTAAATTAATCAATTAAAAAAATAAGACTAAAGACAAGTTTACATAGATTGATAATAATGGTGTACCATGACCTAAGAAATATAATCACCAGCTGGTTTCACCGACCTTATGCAATTAAAAAAGAAAGGAGAACATAAATTAGTACATTATACTTTACCATTACAAATTCTCTCTTCTGTAAAATTTAACTGAGAATAAATTAAACATACACTTTTATCAACACTTTACTTTGAAAAAAATTCTCATCCAACTAGTGAACAACTGAACTCAGCTGGTACAGAATCCGCCTGCAATGCAGGAGACCCTGGTTCAATTCCTGAGTTAGGAAGATCTGATGGAGAAGGGATAAGCTACCCATTCCAGTATTCTTGGGCTTCCCTGGTGGCTCAGCTGGTAGAGAACCCACATGCAATGCAGGAGACCTGAGTTCGATTCCTGGGTTGGGAAGATGTCCTGGAGAAGGGGCTACCCACTCCAGTATTCTGGCCTGGAGAATTCCATGGACAGTCTATGGGGTCACTGATAGTCAGACACAACTGAGCGACTTTCATTACTTTGAAAAAAATTCTGACCCAACTACTGAACAGAAAATGCAATGAAGGAAAAAAATAGTTTTCTTCTATGTGTGGGATGAGCTTCTTTCACATCACTTACTGGTGAATGGGGACATATCACCCAACAAGGATTTAAGACATTAACTCCAAATGGCTGGAATCCCAGTTAGAACTGAAAAGCTAAAATTTCAGAGGAACAAAAACAGGAAAATTTTCTTCATGAAAAGTATTTTCTATTACTTTTTAAAAAGCTCTTGTCTCATTCTTTAAACATGAGGGAACAAGCCACAGTTACTCTCCACAAGCTTCCCTCTGGAAAAATATTCATCCTGTGGGTTTCAAAAAACACGTGTCCACTTTTTTAAAAATTTTGAAAAGAAAAAAAAACAGTATTCCCGAACAGCTGAGTACTTTTCATTCCAAAATACCTTTCACGATTACAGTGCTTAAAATGTTGTGCTTGGCAGAACAGTATCTATTGCATGTCCCTCCAACAACCTACAATGCGAATGTCTAAACTCCTCATGAGACAGACAAACTCAGGACAGCATTAAAATCTGTCAAGTCCATCACACTGCCTTCAGAATTTCTGTTTAGAAATAATCTCACGAATCACTGAACCACCTTAGTATGCGTCTGTGCTGCTGCCTAGAAAAAGCAGAAAGTATGCCTGAATTTTCCAGACAAATTGTGAAACCCATCCACTGACGACTGGAAAAGTATTTTCACAGAGAATGAGCTAATGATGATGTTTTTCAACAATAAAGTTTTGGGCTAAATTAGCACACAAAACTCTTCCCACCATTTAGTCTTAACTGAAGAGTTGACTTAATAATGTCTTACCATTGATGATAAAAACCAATTAATAGAGAATTATTTTAATGGAGTAAATAGTTAAAATGAATCTAATTGACAAGCTGCTTGACCAAATTAATCCAACAGTATAGTCAAAACCATTGAACCAGTTAGGCTTATGATACCAGTTTATGCAGTAACCACTTTCACCAGCTTTCATCTTAGTCAATTCTCTCTCAAATGAAAGTGTCTAACCTGTCAGTGTGTTACTCTAGGCTAATTCCCATATATGGTCTTCTGTATCTCTTAACAGGAAATTATGCTCCTAACTTGTTTTGATTTTAATCCTTCACTCCTCATGAGGAGGAAAAAAAAAAAAAACTAATGCCTTTATTCCTTCATTGTGTAAGCCTCATTCTTTTTATTCTATATTCTGTTGCATTTTATACTCCCAGGAATTTTTGATCAGTTGAAAATGCATGAGTTTATGTATCATGTGGTTTGCCTGCAAAAAATTGTATCCTTATTGGTAAAATCAGTTATAGCAAGTGAGAGGCTTAGAAGCAGCTCCCACAACTGGACATATAATTAAAGCTAATAGCTGCATGAGAATCATCAACAAACCAAGTCACCTACTCATTCCTCTGCCCTTTAACAATTGAGTACATTAACCCCACCCCAAGCTACTGATGCATTAAGCAAAGTACATTCATATCAACTACCTTATATGTTCTTAACAACCAATTCTGAAAGTAGAAGAAATATACTTATGTTCTCATTTGTTAGATAAGGAAATAGACAAGAAGATAATGTACTCATTCCTTCAACAAATATTGAAATCCATGAAGGAATACAGGACTATGCTAAAGCTCTAGAACACAAATATGCATAAAATATAATCCACACTGTCTGTAGGCTTATGGTGAAGAGTAAACAGATAAATATAGAAAAAGAAAAACCACCATTTAGAGAGGGTCTCTTTGTGAAGTGTCAAATGCTATATTAGGTAGCTTATATATAATATCAATATCTCCTTTAAATTTTAAAACAACCCAGCAAAGAAATTTAACAATTTAAAGAAAATTAAAATTAGGTTAGCAATTTGCTCTAAGTCTTGCTGTTGTTGTTCTTCAATCGCCCAGTTGTGTCCAATTCTTTGTGACCCCGTGGACTGCAGCACATCAGCCTCCCTGTCCCCCACCATCTCCCAGGGTTTGCCCAATTCATGTTCATTGCACTGGTGATGCTGTCCAGCCACCTCATCCTCTGACACCCTCTTGTCCTTCTGCCCTCAATCTTTCCCAGCATCAGGGACTTTTCCAGTGAGTCATCTGTTCACATCAGATAACCAAAATACTGGAGCTTCAGCTTCAGTCCTTCCAGCGAATATTCAGGATTGATCTCCCTTAAGATTGACTGGTTTGATCTCCTTGCTATCCAGGGGACTTTCAGAAGTCCTCTCCAGCACCACAGTTCAAAGGCGTCAATTCTTTGGCCTTCTTTACAGTCCAGCTCTCACAACCATACGTGACCACAGCCTTGACTAGATGAACCTTTGTAGGCAGAGTAATGTCTCCGCTTTTCAACACACTGTCTAGTCTGTCATAGCTTTCCTTCCAAGAAACAATTGTCTTCTGATCTCGTGGCTGTAGCCAGCATCCGCAGTGAGTCTGGAGCCCAAGAAGAGAAATCTGTCACTACTTTTACCTTTTCCCCTTCTTTTTGCTGTAAAGTAATGGAGCAGGATGCCATGGTCTTGTTTTTTTTTTTTTTTTTTTTAATACTGAGTCTTAAGCCAGCTCTTTCACTCTCCTCCTTCTCCCTCATCAAGAGGGTCTTTAGTTTCTCTTTGCTTTCTGCCATTAGAGTGGCATCATCCGCATTTCTGAGGTTGTTGATGTTTCTCCCACCTATGTTGGTTTTGACTTGTAACTCATCCAGCCTGGCATTTCTCATAATGTGCTCAGCATATAGGTTAAACAAACAGGGTGACAATAGACAGCCCAGTCATACTCCTTTCTCGATCTCGGATCAATCAGTTGTACCATACAGGGTTCTAACTGTTGCTTCTTGACTCACGTACAAGTTCCTCAGGAGACAGGTAAGATGGCCTGGTATTCCCATCTAAGAGTTTTCCACAGTTTGTCATGACCCACACAAAGGCTTTAGCATAGTAGCTGAAACAGACACAGACGTTTTTCTGAAATTCCCTTGCTTCCTCTATAATCCAACTGATGTTGGCAATTTGATCTCTAGCTCCTCTTCCTTTTCTAAACCCAACCTGGACATCTGGAAGTTCTTGGTTCACATAATATTGAAGTCTAGCATGCAAGATTTTAAGCATGACATTACTAGCATGGGAGATGAATGCAATTGTCTGATGGTTAGCACATTCTTTGGTACTATCCTTCATGGGAACTGGGATGAGGATTGACCTTTTCCAGTCCTGTGGCCACTGCTGGGTCTTTCAGATTTGCTGACATAATAAATGCAAAACCTTGATGGTATCATCCTTTAGGGATTTGAGTAGTTCTTCTGGAATTTCATTGCATCCACTAGCTTTATTTGGAGAAGGCAATGACACCCCACTCCAGTACTCTTGCCTGGAAAATCCCATGGATGGAGGAGCCTGGTAGGCTGCAGTCCATGGGGTCGCTAGGAGTCGGACACGACTGAGCGATTTCACTTTGACTTTTCACTTTCATGCATTGGAGGAGGAAACGGCAACCCACTCCAGTGTTCTTGCCTGGAGAATCCCATGGACAGAGGAGCCTGGTGGGCTTCCGTCTGTGGGGTCGCACAGAGTCGGACATGACTGAAGCGACTTAGCAGCAGCAGCAGCAGCAGCTTTATTAATAGCAGTGTTTCTTAAGGCCCAGTTGACTTTGCACTCCAGAGTGTCTGGCTCTGGTGACTGACTATGTCATCAGAGTAACCTGGTTCATTAAGATCTTTTTTCATATAGTTCTTCCATGTATTGTTTCCATCTCTTCTTGATCTCTTCAGCATGGTAGGTAGGTCTCTACCATTTTTATTCTTTATTGTGCCCATCTTTTGGGCGGAATGCTCTATTGAGGTTTACAATTTTCCTGAAGAGATCTTTAATCTTTCCCCTTTTGTTGTTTTCTTCTATTACTAAGCACTGTTCATTGAAGAAGGCCTCCTTGTCTCTTCTAGCTGTTTTTTGAGACTCTGCATTTGACTGGATCTACCTTTCCCCCTCTCCCTTGTTTTCTACCCTCTTCATTCTTCCACTATTTGTAAAGCCCCCTTGGATAGCCACTTTGCCTCCTTGCTTTTCTTTCTCTTTAGGATGGTTTTGTTCGCTGCCTCCTGTGAAATATTATGGAGCTCTGTCCATAGTTCTTCAGGCATGCTGTTAATTAGATCTAGTCCCTTGAATAGATATTTGTTACCTCTACTGTGAATCCATATAGGATTGGATTTAAGTCATACCTGACTGGCCTATTGTTTTTCCCGGTTTTCTTTAGTTTAAGCCTGAATTTTGCTATGAGAAGCTGATGATCTGAACCACAGTCAGCTCCAGGTCTTGTTTTTACTGACTGTTTACATCTTTGCCATCTTTAGCTGCAAAGAATGTAATCAATTAGATTTCAGTATTGATCTTTTGGAGACATCCATGTGTAAAGTTGTCTTGTGTTGTTGAAAAAGGGTATTTGCTGTGACTAGTGCATTCTCTTGGCAGAATTCAGTTACCCTTTGCCCTTCTTCACTTTGTTCTCCAAAACCAAACTTGCCTGTTACTCCAGATATATCTTAACTTCCTACTTTTGCATTCCAATAACAAAGGTGAATAAATTGTCTTTTTTAGGTGTAGGAAGTCTTGTAGGTTTTCATAGAACTAATCAACTTCAGCCTCTTGGGCATCAGGGCATTGACTTGGATTACTGTGATATTGAATGGCTTGCCTTGGAAACGAACTGAGATCATTCTGTCATTTTTGCGATTGCACCCAAGTACTGTATTTCAGACTCTTTTGTTGATTATGAGGGCTACTCCACTTCTTCTATTGGATCCTTGCCCACAGTAGCAGATCTAATGGTCATCTGAATTAAATTTGACCATTCCTATCCATTTTAGTTCACAGATTCCTAGGGAGTTGATGTCTTTTCTTACCATCTCCTGCTTGTCCACATCCAATTTTCCTTGATTCAAGGACCTAACATTTCAGGTTCCCATGAAACATTGTTCTTTGTAGCATCGGATTTTATTTTCATTACCAGACACAAACACAACTGAGCATCATATTCACTCTGGCCCAGCCACTTCGTTCATTCTGGGGCTATTGGTAATTCTCTAAGTCTTAAACAGTGCAAAATCATATTTGAATCTTCACTGCATGATTCCAAAATTTGTCTTCCAGAGTAATGAGAGCAATAATGAGCTTTATATCTTCTGATAAAGGAACGTGTACATGGGATAAATTGGGAGATTTGGATTGACATATATACACTGCTATGTATAAAATAGGTTTCCCTGATGGCTCAGTGGTAAAGAATCCACCTACCAATGCAGGAGACACGGGTTTGATCCCTGAGTTGGGAAGATCCCCTGGAGAAGGAAACAGCTACTCACTCCAGAGTTCTTGCTTGGAAAATCCCATGAACAGAGGAGTCTGGTGGGCTACAGTTCATGGGGTCACAAAAGAATTGGACATGACTTAGTTACTAAACCGGACTTGCCTGATGGCTCAAATGGTAAAGAATCTGCCTGCAGTGCAGGAGACCTGGGTTAGATCCCTGGGTTAGGAAGATGCCCTGGAGAAGGGAATGGCTACCCACTCCAGTATTCTGGCCTGGAGAATTCCATGGACTGAGATGCCTGGCATGCTACAGTCCATGGGGTCACTAAGAGTTAGACACTATTGAGCAACTTTCACTTTCACTTTTCACTAGTAACTAAATGACAGCAATATATAAAATATCAATAGATAACTCATAAGAATCTACTGGATAGCACAAAGAACTCTACTCAGGGAACTCTGCCACTATTTCTCCAGCTGGTGCAAAAGAGGAAGTCAGAGATCTAAGCTAGAGAAGGATGCAGCATGTCATTGCTGAGCCCACCTAGGCTTCTACAAAACTGTAAGCTAATAAGTAAGTGCAGTTTTAAGCCATTCATAGTAATGTGTCATGCGGGCTTCCCTGGTGGCTCGACAATAAAGAATCCACTGGCCAATGAAGGAAATGCTAGTTCAATCCCTGGGTTGGGAAGATCCCCTGGAGAAAGAAATGGCAACCCAGTCCATTATTCTTGCCTGGGAAATCCCATGGACAGAGGAGGCTGGCAGGCTACAATCCATGGGATCACAAAGAGTCGGGCATGACTTAGCTACTTAAATAACAATAACAAATTTGTCATGCAGTGGTAGAAAACTAACCATTCAAGGATGTTAACTCTTCATAGGGTTATGAAATCCTCAGACCAACAGAAATAAGGAGAGGACATTCACAAGCGGACTGGGTGGAGTAGATGCTGTAGGTGCCCATACACACCTTACCACTGGATGACTTTCCACTGCCAGAATCTAAGTCTTTTTGCTTGAGGGCTTTCTCAGGAGTCGGGGAAGGCAATTCTGCCTAGTTATGACAGATCCAAATGGCTAAGGAATTAAATAGCCAGGGAATAGACCTCAACAATCGCTGACAATAGTTGTGTATAAATGTGGAATCTTCTTTACCCTTGATAACTTGGAGGATGTACTCCCTGTGCAATCAAGCTCCAGTTACCTGTAATGGTAGCTGACTTGGTAACAGAACTTTTACTCACTGCTTTGCCTTCTGTTTCATTGGAAAAGACCCTGACTTGGGAAAGACTGGAAGGCAGGAGGAGAAGGGGATGGCAGAGAATGAGATGTTGGATGGCATCACCAACTCAATGGACGTGAGTTTGAGCAAACTCTGGGAAATGGTGAAAGACAAGGAAGCCTGGTGTGCTGCAGTCCATAGGGTTGCAAAGAGTCAGACATGGCTTAGCAACTTAATAACAACAACTTCTGTTTCACTTCCCTGCTATGCCTCCCAAATAAACCACTTGCACTAAAAACCTTGTCTTAGGAATTGCTTCCAGAGCTGCTAGACTGAAACAGTGGATAATGTGAATGAAGTCAGAGAAGCCTGACATAATGGGACAAGGCACAGTGTGCTGGGAAGAGATTGGGCCAGAATATAGAGAACCCTGCATGTTCTCCTAAGAACTTAGAGACCACTTTGGGAGTCATCGGTGTGTCAAAGAGTGTCTTCCAATTTTTCATTAGTAGCAGGACCCTGAGTTATATGTCTAGCTGCAGAACTCCATCTCCCTATTTCCTCTGAGGATATGAATGCAAAAGATATGAAATAAAAGTAAAAGCTTTATGTGGAGCTTCTGAGAAATCCTTTTTCATACTTCCCCTCCTCCCCCTTCCTTTTTAACTGGAAAGCAAACATGATAGCTGAAGAAGCTCCAGCAGCCACCTTGGGACCATGAGGGGAAGAATGAAAGAATTGCTGAGGCTTTGGCCAGGAAATTCTTGAGCTGCTAATCTAGCACCAGCGACTACCTACTTCAGATCTATTGTTACATGACAAATACAGAAAAAAAAAAACCTTTCAAGCTACTGAAGGTAGGTTTCTATTAACAAGTGAGCACAGTTACTATCTGATAAACTGACATATCTAGAAAAAGAACTTGTATCCTGATTGTTTGACTATTGCCCTGATACAACAAGGACAGAGTTATCCCAACTTGCCCTGCAACTAGAGAAATACTGCCACAAAATCTCAGGATGTAGTTTAGAAACAGCAGCAAATGTAGCAAGAAATCTCAGGACACATTGCAGAAACATCAGCAAAGCCTTCCAAATTTTAATTATAAAAAACTTCCATGCCAACTTTATATTGCCATTTCACATTTGCTTATACAGAACCTTTTGTGTTTTCAAAGTCATTTCCAGGAGTGTTAATAAGGCACTAGAGACAGCATTTGGTGGCCTCTGCATTGTTTGATAATGCCAACAACACAAATGTCATTCCAACATCATTGAAAAAGTTTTCTTACCAAATTCTATAACCTCTAATTACCCCGAAAGAAATCCCCCAACACAAAAAAACAAAGCAATACTATTTTTACTATTGGCCTGAAAAGTATAAATATAGTTCACTTGTTTCTAATGCATGGGAGGAAGAGGAATTAAGAGTAGCATTTTACTAGTACCATCATTACACAAAGAAAGTTGCAAGAAGACATAAAGCTTGACACAAGTTTAGATAGAGAAGAATGTTTGTCCTATGGTATATCATTAATGCTCCCATAAAATGCTATGATTTACTAACACTTGCTCAAGTAATCTCTTGGCAGCATCTGTGTCATCAAATTCAGTAAATGATTCCAAGTCATAGGTTGCTATTTCCCTTGCTGTATTAATGTTTGTTTCTGTTACTTTAGAGGTATCTGATATTAAGAGCAAGAAGGAAAAATGTGCAGAGGGACCCTGTGCCACTCAGAGCAGATATCTGAAATGCCTTACTGTTAAAAGATATTTATCAAATATATTGCCAGTAGCTTTAGAAACATACCTATGTGAATATGCTATCCTTTGATCTAAGAGAGTTTCTCATGTGTAGGAGATCATTTGTATAAATGACACTTGGGGTGGCATAGACATATTTCCTCTCTGCCTCCCATATTTATTCAATTCAGAAATCCCAACAAGCCTTTATTCTTTTCAACCTTTCAACATTAATATTGATATGAAAAGACATGATGATATTTCTGCTTCATGCTTCAGTCCTACGCAATTTTTCTAGAGTTGTACAAACTTTCCTTATCTTGTTACTTTTCCATCTTTAAATGGTATCAAATAAGAAATGCCAGGGTCAATTCAACCTTGCAGCTTTTGGAGAGACGTTCCTGCCCCAAACTATAGAAAACCCACTGTTAAGAAAAGTAGTGCCATTCTCTAAGACACAAATGAATG
Organism: Bos taurus; assembly: GCF_002263795.3. Taxonomy (NCBI): domain Eukaryota; kingdom Metazoa; phylum Chordata; class Mammalia; order Artiodactyla; family Bovidae; genus Bos; species Bos taurus. The sequence goes on from NC_037347.1 coordinate 16,535,114, forward strand.
GTTATCAAATTAAAGGGAGTTTTAAAAAGGAGTCAAAACATTGTTTTTTAATGAAATCAAATCTAAAGTATTGAATTTGTCCCAAGAATTTTCCTTTATTATTTTTTTGATTCTAAGAGAAGAGCAATTTTGAGAAGCCATTATCAGTGCAGTAAGACTTTTTGAGAAGGTAGAAATCCCTACATTTAATTGTAAGATGCATGCTGTTTTTAGGGGGGAAGATGCAAGGAGAAGACATAACTAAGAAATGTGTTACTTGTCAGACTGCCTTCCCTGACAGTGCTCAATTTCAGGCACCGATGCATCCAACCTGCTCACTCAGCTGCTCGTTATGTTTGGTAGCTATTAGAATCACATCCTTACCCCAAAGTCTGAGGTGCCCACTGGGCTGAGTCATCCCTTCACCCCAGTTTGTGATTGTTCTCTCTAAACGTGCCCTTGTTCCTCTGTGTGACACAAAAGCCGGTTCTGAATTCCAGCCGTGTTGACTAAGACCCACTGACAACCATGCCTTCCTTTGCTCTTCTGCCAGTTGCTGCCTGAGAAGCTTACAAACATGCTCTTGACCAACAACACCAGTATGAGCCAGGAACTTGCTAGAAATGCAAATTCTTGCTAGGAAAACAAATTCTTACTACACTCCCCTCAAAACCACCCAGACCCACTGAATCAGAAACTCTGAGGGTGAAGTTGTAATAAGCCTTCCAGATGATTTTGATGTAGTCCCCAAGTGTGAAAATCACTAGTGTAAATCATCTCAACATTTCCCAGAGTTTTGCTATCAAATGGGCAATTCCCTCTGTTAAATCAATAGTAGCTAACATTCATTCACCCAAAAGAGATGTCCTTTTCATTATAGGGGACTGGAATGCAAAAGTAGGAAGTCAAGAAACACCTGGAATAACAGGCAAATTTGGCCTTGGAATACGGAATGAAGCAGGGCAAAGACCAATAGAGTTTAGCCAAGAAAATGCACTGATCATAACAAACACCCTCTTCCAACAACACAAGAGAAGACTCTACACATGGACATCACCAGATGGTCAACACCAAAATCAGATTGATTATATTCTTTGCAGCCAAAGATGGAGAAGCTCTATACAGCCAGCAAAAACAAGACCAGGAGCTGACTGTGGCTCAGATCATGAACTCCTTATTGCCAAATTCAGACTGAAATGGAAGAAAGTAGGGAAAACCACTAGACCATACAGGTATAACCTAAATCAAATCCCTTATGATTATACAGTGGAAGTGAGAAATAGATTTAAGGGCCTAGATCTGATAGAGCACCTGATGAACTATGGACTGAGGTTCGTGACATTGTACAGGAGACAGGGATCAAGACTATCCCCATGGAAAAGAAATGCAAAAAAGCAAAATGGTTGTCTGGGGAGGCCTTACAAATAGCTGTGAAGAGAAGAGAAGTGAAAAGCAAAGGAGCAAAGGAAAGATATAAGCATCTGAATGCAGAGTTCCAAAGAATAGCAAGAAGAGATAAGAAAGCCTTCTTCAGCGATCAATGCAAAGAAATAGGGGAAAACAACAGAATGGGAAAGACTAGAGATCTCTTCAAGAAAATCAGAGATATCAAGGGAACATTTCATGCAAAGATGGGCTCGATAAAGGACAGAAATGGCATGGACCTAACAGAAGCAGAAGATATTAAGAAGAGATGGAAAGAATACACAGAAGAACTGTACAAAAAAGATCTTCACGACCCAGATAATCATGATGGTGTAATCACTGACCTCGAGCCAGACATCCTGGAATGTGAAGTCAAGTGGGCCTTAGAAAGCATCACTACGAACAAAGCTAGTGGAAGTGATGGAATTCCAGTTGAGCTATTGGGGAGGGAGGAGGGAGGAGGGTTCAGGATGGGGAACACATGTGGTGGATTCATTTTGATATTTGGCAAAACTAATACAATTATGTCAAGTTTAAAAATAAAATAAAATTAAAAAATAATAAATAAAACAGATAAAAAAAAAAAAAAACCAAATCCTGAAAGATGATGCTGTGAAAGTGCTGCACTCAATATGCCAGCAAATTTGGAAAACTCAACAGTGGCCACAAGACTGGAAAAGGTCAGTTTTCATTCCAATCCCAAAGAAAGGCAATGCCAAAGAATGCTCAAACTACCACACAACTGCACTCATCTCACACGCTAGTAAAGTAATGCTCAAAATTCTCCAAGCCAGGCTTCAGCAATACGTGAACCATGAACTTCCTGATGTTCAAGCTGGTTTTAGAAAAGGCAGAGGAACCAGAGATCAAATTGCCAACATCTGCTGGCTCATTGAAAAAGCAAGAGAGTTCCAGAAAAACATCTCTTTCTGCTTTATTGACTATGCCAAAGCCTTTGACTGTGTGGATCACAATAAACTGTGGAAAATTCTGAAAGAGATGGGAATACCAGACCACCTGATCTGCCTCTTGAGAAATCTGTATGCAGGTCAGGAAGCAACAGTTAGAACTGGACATGGAACAACAGACTGGTTCCAAATAGGAAAAGGAGTACGTCAAGGCTGTATATTGTCACCCTGCTTATTTAACTTCTATGCAGAGTACATCATGAGAAATGCTGGACTGGAAGAAACACAAGCTGGAATCAAGATTCCTGGGAGAAATATGAATAACCTCAGATATGCAGATGACACCACCCTTACGGCAGAAAGTGAAGAGGAACTAAAAAGCTTCTTGATGAAAGTGAAAGTGGAGAGTGAAAAAGTTGGCTTAAAGCTCAACATTCAGAAAACGAAGATCATGGCATCTGGTCCCATCACTTCATGGCAAATAGATGGGGAAACAGTGGAAACAGTGACACACTTTATTTTTGCGGGGCTCCAAAATGACTGCAGATGGTGACTACAGCCATGAAATTAAAAGACGCTTACTCCTTGGAAGGAAAGTTATGACCAACCTAGACAGCATATTCAAAAGCAGAGACATCACTTTGCCAACAAAGGTCCATCTAGTCAAGGCTATGGTTTTTCCTGTGGTCATGTATGGATGTGAGAGTTGGACTGTGAAAAAGGCTGAGCGCCGAAGAATTGATGCTTTTGAAATGTGGTATTGGAGAAGACTCTTGAGAGTCCCTTGGACTGCAAGGAGATCCAACCAGTCCTTTCTGAAGGAGATCAGCCCTGGGATTTCTTTGGAAGGAATGATGCTAAAGCTGAAACTCCAGTACTTTGGCCACCTCATGCGAAGAGTTCTCATTGGAAAAGACTCTGATGATGGGAGGGATTAGGGGCAGGAAGAGAAGGGGACGACAGAGGATGAGATGGCTGGATGGCATCACTGACTCGATGGACGTGAGTCTGAGTGAACTCCAGGAGTTGGTGATGAACAGGGAGGCCTGGCGTGCTGTGGTTCATGGGGTCACAAAGAGTCGGACACGACTGAGCGACTGAACTGAACTGAACTGAACATTCATTCAGGTACTGCTCTAAAATCAAGTACTTCTCTATCTAAAACATTCTTCTCTATCTAAACTTCGTGTAATATTTCGTAATATTTCAAGCTCTTCGTAACATTTTAAGCTCATTTAGTCCTCAAATGAACCTGGTGAGGTCGTTACTGTTACAGTTATTACCATCTACACTTTGAAAACTGAAGTAAAGAGGTTCCAAACCACAGACACTTAACAAGAGAGGCAGGATTCAGGCACCAGTATCTTCTCTGAAGACTGGGTTCTCTTGTACTTTGCTGTGTGACCTCTGACCATTCATACATCTCAGAATTACATCAAAGATTTCCATAAAGAACACAGGGCATTCTAACAGTAAGGGACTTTCCCACAGGCTAATTGAACCCTCAAGACAAAAATCTGAGGTCGGTATTAGTGGCCCAATTTCCCAAATGAATAAAAATAAGAGCAATCTCATTAACACTAATCTGACCTTTGTTGGTTTGGAATTAATAATAATTTGGTTATATTGTACCTAAAACTAGTGACTGTAAAGTAATATTTTTCCTTGTGAATTTTCAGACTTCTGCTAACAAGAGAACCTGATTTAACTTTAATCAGATTTTGCAAACAAAGGACCCAAAGATGGACATTCCATTCTTTGTGCCTTTGGTCCTAAAAGACTAACTAAATAAATCTTGAAATGTCTGCTATTCACATTTCATCAAATACTCAGTCAAAAGAAGTAACAATAGCAAAGAAACCATAATCAATGAAAAACCAACCCTCTGAATGGGAGAAATTATTTATAAATGAAGAAAGTGACAAGGGATTAATCTCCAAAACATACAAACAGCTCATGCAGCTCAATATAAAGAAGAGAAAAAAACACAATCAAAAACTGGGCAGAAGACCTAAATAGACATTTCTTCAAAGAAGACATACAGATGACCATCAAACACATGAAAAAATGCTCATATCGCTAATTATTAGAGAAAAGCAAATCAAATCTATAATGAGGTATCACCTCACACCATTCAGAATATTGTCTTTCAGTCACTAAGTTGTACCTGACTCTTCATGATCCCATTAACTGCAGTACCCCAGGCTTCCTTGTCCTTCTCTAGATCCCAGAGCTTTCTCAAACTCATATCCATCAAGTCAACGATGCCATCCAACCATCTCATCCTCTGTCACCCACTTCTCCTCCTTCCCTCAATCTTTCCCAGCATCAAGGTCTTTTCCAATGGGTCAGTTCTTCACATCAGGTAGCCACAGTACTGGAGCTCCAGCTTCAGCATCAGTCCTTCCAGTGAATATTCAGCATCGATTTCCTTTAGGATTGACCGACTTGACCTCCTTGCTGTCTGAGGGACTTTCATGAGTCTTCTCCAGCACCAGAGTTTGAAAGCATCAGTTCTTTGGCACACAGCCTTCTTTATGGTCCAACTCTCATATCCTACTTGACTATGGGAGAAACCATAGTCAGAATGGCCATCATTTAAAAAACTAAACAATAGATGCTGGAGAGAATATGGAGAAAAAGGAACTCTGTTACACTGTTGGTGGGAATATAAATTGATACAGCCACTATGGAGAATAGTACGGAGGCTCCTTAAAAAACTAAAAATAGAACTACCATATGACCCAACATTCCCACTACTGGTCATAAACCCAGAGAAAACCATAATTCCCAATGATACAAGTACCCAATGTTCACTGCAGCACTATTTACAATAACCAGGACATGGAAGCAACCTAAATGTCCATCAACAGAGGACTGGATAAAGAAGATGTGGTACATAATCACAATAGAATATTACTCAGCTATCAAAAGGAATGAAACTGTGCCATTTGTAGAGATATGATGGACCTAGAGACTGTCATAGAGTGAGATAGAAATAGAAAAGCAAATATTGTATATTAATGCATATAGGTGGAATCTAAAAAGTGGTATAGAGGGTCTTATTTACAAAGCAGAAATACAGACACAGATTTAGAGAACAAATACATGGATAACAAGGGGGGAAATCAGGGTGGGGGTGGAGCACTGGGAGACTGGGACACTATACACACTGTTGAGTCTATGCGTAGAATAGATAACAGATGACAGCACCCTTATGGCAGAAAGTGAAGAACAACTAAAGGGCTTCTTGATGAAAGTGAAAGAGGAGAGTGAAAAAGTTGGCTTAAAGCTCAACATTGAGAAGACGAAGATCATGGCATCTGGTCCCATCACTTCATGGCAAATAGATGGGGCAACAGTGGAAACAGTGGCAGACTTTGTTTTGGGGGGCTTCAAAATCACTTCAGATAGTGACTGCAGCCATGAAATCAAAAGACGTTTACTCCTTGGAAGGAAAGTTATGGCCAACCTAGACAGCATAATGTTCAATAAAATCAAAAACATTATAGTCTTTGGTTAAAATATACTTAAGCATATCAAAAATCATAGTGGAAAAAAGTAGCTGTTTTTAAAAATTCTCCTAAGACTGAAGAAAACTCTAAGCCTGTATCTAATAAAATATAAACTCATTTTAATGATAAAAAAAAAAAAAGCAGAGACATTACTTTGCCAATAAAGGTCCGTCTGGTTAAGGCTATGGTTTTCCCAGTAGTCATGTATGAATGTGAAAGTTGGACTATAAAGAAAGCTGAGCACCGAGGAATTGATGCTTTTGAACTGTGGTGTTGGAGAAGACTCTTGAGAGTCTCTCGGACTGCAAGGAGATCCAATCTATCCTAAAGGAGATCAGTCCTGGGTGTTCATTGGAAGGACTGATGTTGAAGCTGAAACTCCAGTACTTTGGCCACCTGATGCGAAGAGCTGACTCATTTGAAAAGACCCTGATGCTGGGAAAGATTGAGGGCAGGAGGGGAGAAGGGGACGACAGAGGATAAGATGGTTGGATGGCATCACTGATTCAATGGACATGAGTTTGGGTAAACTCCGGGAGTTGGTGATGGACAGGGAGACCTGGCGTGCTGCGGTTCGTGGGGTCACAAAGAGTCAGACACGACTGAGTGACTGAACTGAACTCAGTGAGAACCCACTGTATAGCACAGGGAACTCTACTCAGAGCTCTGTGGTGACCTAAATGGGAAGGAAATCCAAAAGAAGAGGGGATATATATGAACATACAACTGATTCAATTTTTCGTACAGCATAACAAAATATTGTAAAGCGATTATACTCCATTTAAAAATTAATTTTTAAAAAATGTTAAAAAGAAATACAATCTATAGGGAAGAGATGAGGAGAAACCACCCAAGACTCTGCTTCTGGTGAACTTATGTCTTGGAGGTGGGCGGTTGTGGAGGAGCTGTGGGGGCATAAAAGTGACAATGCTGTATGACTTTGGTGCAAACTCTGATAACACTGGTACCAACAGAACGCTACCTCTCATTTCTGCATGAAATTGAATGTAGGGGCAGAGAAAAACAGCAGTCGGGTACGGGCGGGGCAACACAGCCCTGAGCAGAGGGAGCAGCGCCACCTGGTGGATGAAACCACGCCCTGCGGGAGGCGGTGACTCCCAGGGCTGGTGTTTCCTCTGGGGCTCATTCTGGCAGTGAAATCAACAGCAGACACCTGAGCAGCAGTCATCGAAGAGAGTGCCAGAGGAAGAAGTGAAGGAAGAGCGGGTGCCATTCTGAGCTGGCTGACTAAATCAGTCGCTGAGGAAAAGTGACCCACCCTGGCTGCTCCTAGAAAAGAACTGATATGGGGAAGAGGGGACTTAATGAGTTCAAGAAGACCTGCCTTAGCAAGAAAAGTGATGACTCAGGAAATTTCAAGTCAAATGTTTACATTGATCTATTTTATTAGTTCTGCAAATTTATGCCACATCCTTTTTGGAAGAATTTGGCTTTTTAATCATTCCAACAGTTATCTTAAAAAAAAATTGTGACTTTTTAACTTTCAGATTAGTGGTTGTTGACTTTTTTCTACACATATACTTGTAGCTATTCCTTTTCAAATTCTTCTCCCAATTAAGTTGTTATAGAATATGGGGTATAATTCCCTGTGCTACACAGTATACTGGTCCTTATTGATTATTCATGTTAAATATAGCAGTGTGTACATGTCAATCCCAAACTATCTCTCCCCTTAAACTTGTCTCTTGATCTGATTTTATATATGTGTTATAAAATTATTTCTGTTCTCAAATATTTTGTTATACTTCCTAGAAGTTTAAAAATGTTTGTTATACTTCCTAAAAAGGAAAAAGGAAACTAAGATATTTGACCATGACCCATTTGCTTTTCTCCATCATGTCAAATTATTCACTGAGTGTGATCCACATACTTCAATACCTTACTCTACTCCTGAAAAACTATGAGCCATTTAAAACAAACAAAGAAAAAAAAGATGTTAATACACTTTACAAGTAAAAGATCTGTCAAGTAAATTCTAGGACCTTTCAAAAAGTTGTTTTATTTCATAACACACACAAAAAAATCAATTTAGCAACTGGAAAAAGTAAAATAAAGTAATATGAGATATGTTGTGTTATTAATAGAAATATCTTTGTGTGGCAAAAGGCCATGAAAATTAATTCTAGAAAGACTTTTTCTTTTCACATCCTCTCAAGCAAGTAAGTTTAACCTTTGTAGGGTTCCAAGTTGCATTTCAAAAATTATATTTTCTGTGTCATTTCCAATTATATAGAAATAATTTCAAAAGATACTGCCTAAATAATATAGGTCAGATCATGCAGATGTTTCTCTGAGATAGGTGAGTTTCTGAAATGTTGTTCTAATTAAATCTATGGGTTTGTATCTTCAAGTTAAGAGGAATCGAAATGTTCAGTTCCCAGATACATTTGCTCAAAGTAAGAGTACAAACTAGTCCTTTGGAACATTAAATATCCTCCTTCTCCTTGATGATATATAATCTATTGTCTTTCCCCAAAAAATTCACTAGCTTCATCTACAGTGAATATCTGTTGAAGCCAGTTTGAAGGAAACTCCTTGCCACCTTTGATGGGTATACTAATTAACTCCCGTTAGTCTAAGGTGCTACAGAACAGAATGAGGATTAAACCTAATAAGCCGTTTTTTTTGTACAAGAATCCACTTTCCATCAGCAGCTTGCCCCTGTGCTCAGCTCTCGGTCTCAGAGCCCCTGACATTTGGCCAGCCGTCAGGAGGCACTCTGTTAGCACCTCAAATGCCTTCGGGACCAGGCAGCGACTGTTAAGTATCAGCCCCTTCACATGCACTCTGTAGATTCCAACTGTTTTTTAAACACTGCCTCGGGACTCATCCCAGCTTCCAATTTTCATTCTCTGTAATCTAGCCACACACACATTTTTAGGGCTACATGATTGCTTGCCCTTGTCTCTTTTTGAAGGACATGACACTTTGTCCATGTTTGAATCAGTTTTTGCCCTGCTGAATCGCTCTCACAGTTAAAGAATTCATCACGTGGGCCCCACAACACACATCATTTCTTTTTTTTAAAACTGGAGGATAATTACAACGTTGTGTTGGTTTCTGCTGTACAATGTGAATCAGCTGCATGTATACATATATCCCCTCCCTCCGGAGCCTCCATCCCACCCCTCTAGTCCTCACGGAGCCCACGCTGAGCTCCCCGTGTCATATTGCAGCTTCCCACTGGCTATCTATTTTACCCACGGTAGTGTATATATGTCAGTGCTACTTTCCCAATTCGTCCCCCTCCCCTTGCTGTGTCCACAATTCCGCTCCCTACGTTTGCATCTCTATTCCTGCCCTGCAAATCGGTTCATCTAGATTCCATATATCACACCATTCCTTACCACACACAATTTTGAAAATTACCTCTCCTTTGTTGCTGCTGTTCAGTAGCTCAGTCGTGTCTGACTCTTTGCAACCCCATGAAGTGCAGCATGCCAGGCTTCCCTGTCCTTCACTATGTCCCTTCACTACCTCTCCTTTAGTTTCTGTCATAATACTAACCTTGATACCAGCACTTTTCACACTTTAACAACAGTTGCACTTATTGGGCAGGAGGGAGTTCATGCCTGAACTCAACTTAAAACAATGTTCAAACAAAGCAAATCATCAGTGAAAAAATGCCATGACCATGAATAACTAAAACCACAATTTGTTGATGACTGGCAGAGCTGTTCCACCCAGCACACAGCTTTGCTCACATCCATGGAGGTCATTAAGTAGAAAATAATTACATTATAGCAGCTGAAAGTGTGCAGAGTTATAACTGTCTGCTCGGTGCTGTGCCATGGACTTCGCCTGCATTACTTCTTTTGAAATTCACTATCATCCTAAAGGCGGGTACTATCAGTATTTTAAAAAGCTGGGAACCAAGACATAAAACAGTCATTAGCTTTCCCAAGCCACACATGTAGTGCAAACATGTGTTTTGAACCCAAGTGTCTGCCTATCTGCCAATGCAGGAGACTCAAGAGATGCAAGTTCAAACCCTGGGTCAGGAAGATCCCCAGGAGAGGGGCATGGCAACCCACTCCAGTATTCTTGCCTGAGAATGCCATGGACAGAAGAACCCGGCAGGCTACAGTTCACAGGGTCGCAGAGAGTCAGACACAACTGAAGCGACTTAGCATGCATGCATGCATGTCTGAATCCAGTCTGCAGGCTCAAAATCTCTATGGACTCAATAGAGCTCAAATCATGGAATTGTTTTATTTTTATGAAAAAGTCACCATTTCACCCTTGTTGTCAAATACAACTCCAAATTTTCAAGATATATAGCTTCAATATTATAAAAATACTGTGTTCAATACAGCCATTTATATGAATCATCTCATTTGATAAATGAAACATGTAATGTAAAAATGTATATATCAAAATTTTCAGCTTTAACTCATGGAAAATAATTAGAAGCTATAACTTGGAAAAAACTTTACAACTTTTTGACAATATTCATGTTAAGATGAGAATGCAATCACAAAAAAATTACAGTAGATCAGAAAATGAATGGATTGCATATTATATATTCAGTTCAGTTCAGTCGCTCAGTCGTGTCCGACTCTTTGTGACCCCATGAATCGCAGCACGCCAGGCCTCCCTGTCCATCACCAACTCCTGGAGTTCACTCAGACTCATGTCCATTGAGTCAGTGATGCCATCCAGCCATCTCATCCTCTGCCGTCCCCTTCTCCTCCTTTACCCAATCCCTCCGAGCACAGAGTTTTTTCCAATGAGTCAACTCTTCGCATGAGGTGGCCAAAGTACTGGAGTTTCAGCTTTAGCATCATTCCTTCCAAAGAAATCCCAGGGCTGATCTCCTTCAGAAAGGACTAGTTGGATCTCCTTGCAGTCCAAGGGACTCTCAAGAGTCTTCTCCAACACCACAGTTCAAAAGCATCAATTCTTCAGCGCTCAGCTTTCTTCACAGTCCAACTCTCACATCCATACATGACCACTGGAAAAACCATAGTCTTGACTAGATGGACCTTTGTTGGCAAAGTAATGTCTCTGCTTTTAATATGCTATATTATATTTTACTAAAAAAGGAGTCATAATGAAAATATAGGGGTTAAACACATAGACAAAAATCTGTGTCAAAATAAAACTTTGAAATACATGTATAAACCTAAAAAACATCTAGTCTTTCAGAAGCATACAAAATGTTTTTGAGAAAGACTATCTTTGCAATGTTATATGTGAATTACGTCTCAGTAAAACTAGGGGAGGTAGAAGAATACCGACCCTCTTAAGACTCTTTTAAGGGACACAATTAAGAATTTAATAGGAAAAAAAACATGACAGAACCTACACATTTCCCTAATCCAAGCTTCAGATCTGTTCAATAGGTGTGTTATGATCAATCCTGCCTGCATCTGTACCCGTGTGCATGGTCAGAGAGAATACTCTTGTCTACAGAGTCAGAAGCGCTCACCATTTGTTTCTACTCTTAGCTAACATGCAAACCGTTTCTTAAAACTTTCTGCATGGGGACATCAGACCCTTGTTTATAAACCAGTGACACAGAAGCCCCTGTTATCAAGGCAGTTTTTATCTCTAGACTCTTCTTAAGGACTCCTAAAGGTTTTTCTCTACTTTAAACTGAAACTTACTTCCCTATCCATAGCTGAAACAACTACCTGTCCGTCTTTGCTCTGCCCTTGGAAGCAGCAGCGTTAGGCTGCTGAGTGGAAAAGGACTGCTGTGTGTAGTGTCGAGATGAAATACAGCCTGATGTAAAAATGTCCACAGCAGGGTGAACCTTCCACAGAACATGGGGAGAACAGCATGGAGATACCATCATCATCATTATATGGTTGGCTCTGAATTTCTTTCTCCAAGGCTGGGGCTGCCCCCTCCCATGTGACTTGGGTGGAAATATTCCCAGAATCTTACCTCCCCTGCCACAGAAATAAGCACATAAGCAAAACTGGTTAGTAAAAACATCTTGTCAATCTGGATCCCAAGGTCCTTTGGGGTTCAGATATCAGGGAGGGAGATATCAAAGGTGGGGAGAGCCTCGCACTCTCTGAGACTGGAAGCTGGTCTGAGGATGTGCTGTGCAGCCCACATCTGAATGCAGCACAGCAGGAACCCGACCCCATTGTTTGAAACTCTGGATGTGCTCAAATACGCCTTCATCCTTTGGGCCTTCTGGTTAAATTAAACAAAAATTCCCTTTTTAACTTAGTCTAAGTTAGTCGTTTCAATTAGACTTTCATTTCCAGTTAGAGTTGATGCTCAGAAAACTTGTGGACAAAGTGAAGTCTAGAATGGTGTTCAAGAGTAGAGTAAGGAAAGCACAGAGAAATTAGGAGTTGAGTGAGTGGCTCAGTAGAAAATCAGAAAGGTGAAAACTGAAAAACTGTAGCCTGGACCTACCTTGCTGCTGCTGCTGCTGCTAAGTTGCTTCAGTCGTGTCCGACTCTGTTCGACCCCATAGACAGCAGCCCACTAGGCTCCTCTGTCCCTGGGATTCTCCAGGCAAGAATACTGGAATGGGTTGCCATTTCCTTCTCCAATGCATGAAAGTGAAAAGTGAAAGTGAAGTTGCTCAGTCGTGTCTGACTCTTCGCAACCCCATGGACTGCAGCCTCCCAGGCTGCTCCATCCACGGGATTTTCCAAGCAAGAGTACTGGAGTGGGTTGCCATTGCCTTCTCCAGGACCTACCTTAATTTATGCCAAAACTTCCCTGCATGGTAGGATTTCCAGAGTGTTAGGAGGGCTCCCCTGGTGGCTTAGATGGTAAAGAATCTGCCTGCCATGTGAGAGACTTGGGTTTGATCCCTGGTTGGGAAGTTTCCCTAGAGAAGGGAATGGCTACCTACTCCAGTATTCTTGCCTAAAGAATCCCATGGACAGAGGAGCCTGGTGGGCTACAGTCCATGGGGTCACAAATAGTCAGATATGACTGAGCAACTAACACTTTCACTTTCAAGAGGAGCCATTATGCAAAAAAAAAAAAAGAAAAGGAAAAAGGATCCAGTGTTAGGGATTCCAAAATCCCTTTATAAATTATAGAGGCTTTCATTACAGAACTGGAGATGAGATGTTAATAACTCTGGCAAGCTCAAGTGACAAGAGGATGAGAACTACAAAAATATTAGGAAAAGGATTACATCAAAGTACCTGGGCAGGGTGGCACAGTGGTTAAGATTCGCTGCTTCCACAGCAGTGGGCGTGGATTCCATCCCCCATTGGGAAATAAGATCCCACATATCCCATGGCAAGGCCAAAAGATTTATTAAAAAAAAAAAAAGTGCCTGGGCATTGGAGGAGATGCCAGTGACAGTCTCCATCCACCTTGTATACTTCCCGAGAACAGCCCTGCCAGCCCAGCCCAACTGTCTGCAGCAGGCAACGAGGACCCCTCCCTGCAGCTTATCTCTGCAACAGAATCTATTTCTGGCTAATGTCTTAGTGTTTATTTTAAATGCCCATTAAGATTTCCAGAGGTTTTCAGGACAAGTGTCATATCCCCAAATATTTCACTTGCGAGCCCCAGAAACTGCAGTCTACTATTTAATAAAGATAACACTATCCATTGACAATGATTATAGCTAAACCATATGCAACTAAAAATATAAAGTTTCACCCAGAGGCAATGTCTCACCTAGTGCTATCTGCCTCATTATACCTTTATCCTTCCCCCATCCTCCCCCTTTTGCATATTTTGCTGTGTGTCTTTCATCAGTACAGCTAGAGAGTAAGCTATGAAATATATGCTGGGAATAAACTGCCTTCTATCTCTCAGATAAATTCTATTTCCTTTCTCACCTTCTGTGCTGAAAAGTCACTTCTATAAATATTCTCCATGAAGGGTAGCGAAGAATTGAAATGACATTTCACTAACTGTGAATCAGCATCTCTTCTCATTGGAAGAGCCAAAGCTTTTCAGAAATATGATCTGAGAGCTGCCACATGAGGGAAAATGTAAGACATTAGGAAATGGCAGTCAGAGTGTGGGGAATACCAGTAACACCCTCCCTCCACTAACTGATCTACCTCTGAGGGTTTTAGGGGGGTTTCAAATGGAGAAAGTCCTTGGACAAGTCTGAATATAATATGACCTTGCTAATTCTTAAAAAAAAAAAAAGTATACTCAGGCATTTGAGAGGATTTCCAGAGCCATCAGCCCAGTGTCTATCCTCCTGAAGATTCTACACCAGAAAGTAGCTTAAGCCCATCTGTTAAAACAAAAAGAATTGTGGGTTGTGGTGTTGTCTTTGAATGAATAAAGGGGATGGTTAAAATAATGACTAAGCACTACCAGGCTGCCGGCACCATGCAGACAATGGCGAAACTGCAGGCAGGAGCCAGGACGGGTCCATCTCCCCACATAGCATACACCCTTGCAGCAGTAACCTTCAGACATTAAACACACTTCCAGGGTGTTGTAGGAACAAAAACCTAGATAAAGAGATCACGAAGGCTTCTTTGAGAAAGTGATAATTGAGCAAATCTTGAAGGACTAAGGATTAACTGGCTGAGGGGGAGTAGGGAGGGCATTCCTAACAGAAGAAAAAGCCATGTATAGCCCCTAAGGGGGAAGGAGGAACTGGTCATTCAAGAAAATGAGACTAAAGTGTGGAGTGGAGGAAGCATGGGGTCAGGGGTTTAGGATATGGTGAGGTAACATGACTTTGAAGGTTATGCGAAAGATTTTTTTCTTAACATACCCAAACTAAGGTCTCTCTTAAATCTATTCTACCTATAGATTCCTCCACCTCAATCAATGGCAATTCTACCTTTTAGTTGCTTGACATCACCTGTGACTCCTCTTTCTTTCATACCCTAAGTTGAATTTATCAGCAAAATTTATACATCCTATTTTCAAAATATATCCTTTACTGTACCACTTCTCATCATTTTTACTGTACCATTCTGGCCCAAGCCAGCATCTCCTCTCTCTTAGATTATTGCAGTAGCCATGAAAACAGTCTTCCTATTTTTCCCTTTGCCTGCCAAGAGCGATCCTTTTAAAGCAGGAGTTTGAAAGGCTCCCTATCTCAGTTAGAGTGAAAAGTGAAGTGCATAGTGTGTTCTATAATGCCCGACACGGTCTAGTTTTCTGTTAGATCTCTGACTTCTCCCCCATCACTCTCATTCTCACTCTGCACACCCCAGATTCAGCATCCCAGCTTTCCTGGAAGGGCACACATGCTTTCCTTCATGGTCTTTGCACCTGATACTCCCTCTGCACATATTCTCTTTTTTCAAATACCCATGTGGCTCACACTCTCACCTACTTGGAGTTTTTTTTTCAAATGCTGTCCCTTCAATGAGGCTTTCCCCCACCCTTTTCCTTTCTTTTACCTAGTTTATATTTATCCCTAATACACCATAGAAGATACTTGAACTTATTTACTTTGCTCCTCACACACACACACACACACACATGCCAGAATACAAGCTCCGTGAGGACAGGAGTTTCTGTCAGTTCACTGTGAAATCCAGGGGCCTAGAATGTTTGCTAGAGAGAGAGTGAGCACTCAATAAATATTTGCTAAATGAAGGTCTTTATCCTAAGAGCAATAGTATGCCACAGAAAAGCTTTTAAACATGAACAGCCATGATCAGATAGAACTTTTTAAGTATTAAATATCTCAAGCTGCCCTAGGAAAAATATTGGAAGAGAAGGAGATGAGGGTGGGGTGGGGAAAGGGAGATGCTTGGGAGAAAACTAGTTCTTCAGCTCTAAGAAGAGTCATTACACTGAACTGAAGAAGAGAGGCTTACCAGCCTGGGTAATGACTCAGTGTGGTAGCCTGTCTCCAAAATGCCCCCGACTCCTATAACGCACATCACCCAGTATTCACATCTCTGTGTTGTCACCTCCCATGCTCAAGGGGGCCTGGCTCTGAGAGACCAATTATCACAGAGTGATGCTGCCTGACTTCCAAGAACAAATTATAAAAGAAATTCCAACTTCTACCATGGTGTTTTGGAGTACTTACTCTCAGAACTCTGAGCCACTGTGTAAGAAGTCTTGCTACCCAAGGCCACCATGCTAGAGACCACATGGGATGCCACGGGAAGAAGCCCCGAGACTACATAAAGAAAAAGATGCTCTACCAGCCTCAGCTGCTCCAGGTCCCAGACGTTCGAGGGGTCGTGACTGACACCCTCGACCCTGAGAACAGAAACATGCTGTCTCACTGTGCCACATCTAAATTTCTGACCCTCACAATCAAAACAGAAGTTTAAGCCACTACACTTGGGGTAGTGTGTTAAGCAGCAGGAAATAACCAGAAAACACAGTGAAGAGGACTCCTTGCACAGTGAGATTTCACCAGCCAGGCACAAGTTCAAGGTTTAGCTTGAAGGACCAAATACTTCGTTGCCTTCTGTGTTTGAAACCTTATGTATGATAAGTAAAACAGATTACATTAATAAAAGAAAAATGCAGCTGGTTCCAGGTAGCTTTTAAATTGCAAAAAATCTACCTGCCTGATTTTCTCCCTATTTTTATTGCACCTATGCCCTTCAATAGAACGGGAATAATAGAATGGGAAAGACTAGAGATCTCTTCAAGAAAATTAGAGATATCAAGGGAAATTTTCAAGCAAAGATGGGCACAATAAAGCACAGAAATGGTATGAACCAAACAGAAGCAGAAGATATTAAGAAGAGGTGGAAAAATACACAGAAGAACTATACAAAAAAGATCTTCATGACCCAGATAACCATGATGGTGTGATCACTCCCCTAGAACCCAACATCCTGGAATGTGAAGTCAAGTGGGCCTTAGGAAGCATCATTCTGAACAAAGCTGGTGGAGGTGATGGAATTCCAGTTGAGCCATTTCAAATCCTAAAAGATGATGCTGTGAAAGTGTTGTACTCAATATGCTAGCAAATTTGGAAAACTCAGCAGTGCTCACAGGACTGGAAAAGGTCAGTTTTCATTCCAATCCCTAAGGAAGGCAATGCCAAAGAATGCTCAAACTACTACACAATTGCACTCATCTCACACGCTAGCAAAGTAATGTTCAAAATTCTCCAAGACAGGCTTCAACAGTACATGAACCAAGAACTTCCAGAGGTTCAAGCTGGATTTAGAAAAGGCAGAGGAACCAGAGATCAAATTGCCAACATCCATTGGATAATTGAGAAAGCAAGAGAGTTCCAGAAAAACATCTACTTCTGCTTTATTGGTTATGCCAAAGCCTTTGACTGTGTAGATCACAACAAACTGTGGAAAATTCTGAAAGAGATGGGAATACCAGACCACCTGATCTGCCTCCTGAGAAATCTGCATGCAGGTCAAGAAGCAACAGTTAGAACTGGACATGGAACAACACACTGGTTCCAAATCAGGAAAGGAGTACGTCAAGGCTATATATTGTCACCCTATTTATTTAATATATATGCAGAGTACATCATGCGAAATGCCAGGCTTGATGAAGCACAAGCTGGAATCAAGATCGCCGGGAGAAATATCAATAACCTCAGATATGCAGATGACACCACCCTTATGGCAGGAAGCGAAGAAGAACTAAAGAGCCTCTTGATGAAAGTGAAAGAGGAGAGTGAAAAAGTTGGCTTAAAACTCAACATTCAGACAACTAAGATCATGGCATCTGATCCCATCACTTCATGGCAAATAGATGGGGAAACAGTGGAAACAGTGACACACTTTATTTTCTTGGCTCCAAAATCACTGCAGATGGTGAATGCAGCCGTGAATTAAGACACTTGCTCCTTGGAAGAAAAGCTATGACCAACTTTGACAACATATTCAAAAGCAGAGAGATTACTTTGCCAACAAAGGTCCATCTAGTCAAGGCTATGGTTTTCCAGTAGTTTTGTATAGATTTGAGAGTTGGACTATAAAGAAAGCTAAGTGCTGAAGAATTGATGCTTTTGAACTGTGGTGTTGGAGAAGACTCTTGAGAGTCCCTTGGACTGCAAGGAGATCCAACCAGTCCATCCTAAAGGAGATCAGTCCTGAATATTCATTAGAAGGACTGATGCTGAAGCTGAAACTCCAATACTTTGGCCACCTGATGCAAAAAACTGACTCATTGGAGAAGACCCTGATGACAGAGAAGATTGAAGGCAGGAGGAGAAGGGGACAACAGAAGATGGAATGGTTGGAAGGCATCGCTGACACGATGGACATGAGTTTGAGCAAGCTCCAGGATTTTGTAATGGACAGGGAACCCTGGCGTGCTACAGTCCATGGGTCACAGTCGGACATGACGAGCAACTGAACTGAACTGATCCGATGCCCTTCAAGAAGCTGACAATTTTCTTGATTAACTGAGGTAATTGGATTACCATGACAGAGTTTCCCCTTCCAACTCTCCAGAGAAATTTAGAGCATAAACTGGAATCAACACACTCTTCTCTCAAGGACAATAAGTAATTGTTTGCTCTGAAATTCATCAAAGAACTAATTGGAACTGTTATTTCAGGAATATTTGATGCCTGAACTCTATGCTTTTCTATACAAATCAAAGACTAAATTATAATATCAGAACCTTGAATTGCAAATGAAAATATTAGCAAATTAAGTCCCCTCATAAAATCATGAACAAAGTATATGCAATATACAGCTTAAAGCACAAGACAAAAATACCAGCAAATTTTCATCTAAGTGTGAAGACATAAAGAAAGCAGAAGAGATCTACAAGTTCTTATATCAAGTTATTGCATGGGATTCAAACAGAGTCCCTCTAGAAGCAGTAGTTCATATGACATTTTGGAAAGCCTATGATCTAAATAAATCCTACCTGAAATAAACTTATGCAAGATTGTCATCCTGCTTCATGCTCTTAGTGTGTAAACTAAGAAATGTGTCAAATTTCTCAAAAGCCTAATCTTGAGCTACATCAACTCCTCAAGGAACACTGACACAAACACACTCACAGTCCATATCTTGCTTAGATTGCTATTGGCTCTCAGAGATATTCTGAGTCTCTGACTACATAAAGGTGCTTGGGCTATTGGTGAAAGCCCAAGACAGAGATAGGGCAATACTAAGAGGTCAATATCCCAAAGGTTTCTGCCACCTACAGAATAAAGTTTCATTTTTCTTAGTAAGACACACAGAGCCCTCTTTGATCTCAGCCTTGCTTACATCTTCAATACAATTTCTTGCTATAACTTCTCCAATCACCACCATGCTTACCCTGCCTTCTACCCCACACGCATGCACACACACACACACACACACTCTCTTGCAGAGTACTGAACTAGTTGCACTTCCCTGGATGGACTGTCCTGTTTCAAGTCTCCCCAACTTTGTTTACAGCCCTGCCTCTGTCTAGTATATCCTTTCTCCTTTTGTAAGACAGTTTAAACCTCACTTTTCTCTGAAACCCCACCTGTCTTCTTCCCTCCAGGTAGACGCTGGTCATTCTCTGCTTTGAACCCTCAGAAGGCCCCATATATCATTATTTTTGTCTCCCTACTCCTAGTTAACTGAGTTATTTGGGAGAGCAAATAATCTTATTTGATTATTTCCATGTCAGAATCCCCTAAAACCCAGACCTGGTCTCATATACAGAAAGAATGGAAAGAAGATCAATAATCCCTCCAAATAAAAGGAAAAGATTTGTGAACTTTAACTTTCAGTGACAGTGCTATCTGGTCTTGTCCTTGCACATAATAAATCAATTTCATTTTCCTGTCACCAACATCACTTTTTAAGGGAAGGCAATCTAAAGTGCTGCCACAAGTCACCCTCAAATCGTAACATGACGTATTAGACATAATTTTGATTGACAAGTAAATAAAACCATGTCACAGAAATTTGGAACCGCAGAAATATCCAGTCTATTTTATAAAAACTCCCACAAAACTGCAAAAGACATAATTCACAAAAGAGCAACTAACCACTGTGCTGATTCTATTCATCATGCATAACCAACAACACAGAATTCTGCTCCTCTGGTTACAGGCACATACATCATATTTTATTGAGATAGTATCCATGAATTATTGAGAATCTTTAAGGTGATCAGAACATCCGAAAGGAATTAGAAACCAAAACTGCCAGTCTGATGAGTAGGTAAAGACAGATCAGGATGCACAGTTAGTAAAGAGAAATGGATGACAAGGTTATTCACCTTTCTCTGTGGGAACAAAACCGGCACTAAAAATAGCCCCAGAGGGCGAGGTAATACTCACTTATGATTGGCTTTTATTCTCCATCCATTTTAGACAGTGACTATTATCCCAGCTCTGTGGGGATTCTAAAAATTTGAACATTTATAAAAGATTTACTCCTGAGTGGAAAATGCCATAAAATGGTGAATCCCATAGAATTTTTCAAAGTAATAATATGATCATTCAACTTTCAGCTCAGTCTTTAAATACTGCATATGACAGCCACCATATAAAAATTATAGTCCATATTATAATCTATTCAATTCTTTTTATAACAGGTCTCTTATTTTGACGGACACACAAACTTGAAGAAATGAATGAGGCTGGAAATAAAATTTTCCATTGATAATTCTTGGAGACATTTGTCATTTCAGAGAGCTTCTACCCCATAATGGCCAAATTAAATAGAGAATGAGCAAAAGCAGTATCTGGGAATTATGGAACAGATCTTTAGGAAATAGAACTCTTTCTGCTTGAGAAACTTCTTTTGTGCATGCATGGATGCACTCATTTGTGTCCAACTCTGCAATACCAGGGACTGTAGGCTCCTCTATCCATGGGGTTTCCCAGACAAGAATACTGGAGTGGGTTGCCATTTCCTCCAGGGGATCTTCCCAACTTATGGGTCGAATACACATCTCCTGCACTGGCGGGCAGATTTTTTTTTTTTTACCACTGAGCCACCTGGGAAGCCAACTGTCTTCCCTTATTTAATTCTAAATAGTGGGCAATGGTGCCCTGAGGAAGGGAGGACAAGCAGTCAAATGCTATGAAACAAAAGCAGTATTCATCATTCTTAAAAAGCAGTCTGCTCTGGAATTCTCAGATACATGCACTCGAAAGTAGGGAGAATGATTCGTCTCAGTAGACTCATTACCCAGCTTTAAGCAACGTTCTGTCTTTTTTGTTTTATCTATCCACGTTCCAACCTTTCTTTTTCTGGAACAAATACCAGTAATCCTATCTTTCCATCCATAAATACTTCAGAATGTATCTCTGAGATGAACATATTAAAATAACAGTACTACCGTTTCACAAATACAATTCATAATTATTCCTCAATATCACCTAACTTCAATCCCTACTCAGTTTTCTCTGATCATCTCAAAAATGTCTTTTGGTATGATTGCTTGAATCAGAATCCTGACAGAATTCACACATTGCATTTGGTTGCTATGTTCTAAGTCTCCTTAAATCTATAATATCTCCTCTTTCCTTTTTTTCATGACATTTATTTGCTAGAGATTCTATATTTAGCTGATTGTTCCATCACAGAGCAATCAGTGTAAGTTAAAATGATGCTTTACCTTTCATAATTCCTATAAACTGGTGGTTAGAGGTTTGCCTAGATTCAGATTCAAATTTAGGGGCAAGAGTAATTCAAAGGTCATGCTGTGAGTCACATCAAGAGGCACGTAACATCTGTCTTTCCCACATTTGGTGATGCTGAGCTTGATCAGAGGCTCAGCTGATGCCAGCCTGGACGTCCTATCATAAGGTGTCCCATTAACAATTCTAATGACTGGCATTTTGCTTGCCTAGACCCATTATTTCATGAGGAGTTGAATATGGGATTATCCAAAGCTTTCACTTCTCTGCTTTTATTTTCTACTATTCTGTTTAAAAAATAAAAAACAGAAAAGCCCTTTCAGAAACAGAAAAATAACCCTAAACCCTACAAGCTATCCTGACACTCACAGCTAGACCTCAAGTTTCTCCTATTGGACATAAACAATCTCAGAGAACAGCAAGTCACCTTGTAACCTTGAAGAAATGAGATGAAAAACAAGACCACTTTATAATGTTGTTTTATCACAGGTAAAAACAAGGTCACTGTGCTCATGACAAAAATACTAAACACATTCCTTTTTGTAGATAATATGAGTAGCTTTACAGCTGTAGCCTTGCTCTAGCCTGCCCTATAGGATTTACTGAATTCCCTCACGTTATTCTTTAGGATTTATAAAAATTTGTTGTTGTTCAGTAGTTCAGTCATGTCCGACTCTTTGTGATCCCATGAACAGCAGCATGCCAGGTTCCTCTGTCCTTCACTGTCTCCCAGAGTTTGCTCAAGCTCATGTTCATTGAATCGATGGTGCCATCCAACCATCTCATCCTCTGTCATCCCCTTCTCTTCCTGCCTTCAATCTTTCCCAGCATCAGGGTCTTTTCCAATGAGTCGGCTCTTCGCATCAGGTGGCCAAAGTACTGGAACTTCAATTTCAACATCAAAATAATCATAAAATTATCCTCCTTTCCAATCCAGAATTAATCACCCCCAGCATCATCTAACAATAGCCCTGATCCTGTAATAGGTCCTTTCTTACACCCTCTGACATGCCACACATTTCCTGTTTCCTTCTCTGCAACAAGTAATAAACCTTATGTGCTGAGCTCAGGTATGTTCCTGGTGTTCTATCATTTACAGTGAGAGAGCGGGGGGTAGGGGTGGGGGCAGGGGGAGGACATTTGCCATCTATATGCTGATCATGAAATACAGTCTATACAGGAAATACGGGATACATACAATTCTTTCCCTTTAATTATCATTCTTCTGAAGACTGAGTTGTGCTCTGGCAACCTACAAAAGTAACCAACATGGTATACAGTTTCCTTTTCAAAGCATCAAAAATTCATGAATTTTTATTGTTTTTATCTATAGCAGTCTTTTTTAAATGGTACTGTGGGTTTCTGGATGGGACACGGTCCATGATCTTGAAGCTCATGTCCTGTGTCAGGGGCCAGCTGTGGCACTGACAAACGAAGCTCACCTCCATGGTGCTGCTGAATGTCTTAGACCCTCCATCTCTCAGAACCTGGGGTCTACCATCCTGGTTCACCACCGGGGCACCATAGCCTCTGGTGTGCCCAGAGTGAGGCTCCCAGAACTGCCATCATCAAGTCTTCAGCTACATGCTAGTTGCCAGCAGAGGGCTTCTTTCTGCCCAAGTCAGATGTGATACCATGACCTATGGCAGTCATTTTTTAATGCTCAAATATTCCCATTTTTGGGCCAGTAGGAGCCCCTTAAGATTGACTCTTGTGTCCTATTATAGGCATGACTCAAGAAATCTTTGATGGCTTATACTTTCAGACATAGGCAGATGTCCTAGATTTATTTCCTGCCTAAGACAAATATATTGGTTTGAGTTCTCCAGAGAACAGTCAATAGGAGATAGGTACATACACATATACACAGGGAGAAATTTACTATCAGGAATTGATTCAAGCAGTACAGAGGGTGAGAAGTCCAACATCTGCAGTCAGCAAGCTGGAGACCCAGGAGAACCAATGGTATAGTTCTGGTCCAAAACCCAGAGCATGAGAGCTAGCAAAGTCAATGGTGTAAGTTCCAGCCTGAGCCCAAGTGTAAAAACAGAGGAAGACTGATGTCCCAGCTTGAAGACAGTCAGGCAGAAAGAGAAAGAGTTCTCCTACTCAGCCTTTTTATTCTGCTCAACCAACTGGATAAGGCCTCCCACATGGGGGATGATAATCTACTTTCTCAGTCTACTGATTTCAATGTGAATTCTACCCAGAGACAGCCTCACAGTCACAGTCATACACAAGAATAATGTTTAAGCAAATATCTGGGCACCCCATGGCCCAGTCAAGCTGACACATAAAATCAACCAGCAGAACAATTCAGCCAGTTTTCCATAATCTTCACTTAAAGCAAAAAAAATGAGAGTGGTGATATCTTGTCTAGATGTAAGCTTTGTACTGCACTGAAGGACAGGCAGATCCATCTATGAAGACCATGAGGAGTTTCAGTATCTAAGAACACAGGGGCAAAGCAGAGTTTGGGGTGAAAGCCATGAAAAATGATTAAAGAAATAGAAAATCTGGCCAAAGAGAGAATACTAAGGAACTTGCCTTAAAAAAGAGAAAACTAAAGAAGGATTTTTATTACTGTCCTTAAACAAGGAAGGTTTTCCCAAAAAGTGGTGTTGGACAGTCAACGTCACATTATGAAATACTCTACTAGAGAAAAGAAGTTAAAGCAAGGCATATTTGGCTACACCTAGAGAACGTCAAAATCCCTTGGTATCATAGGTCTGGAAGTGACCTTTTTAGGTCTCAAATCTAGCTCTAGTTGATACATAAATTTACTTAAATGCTAAGATCATTTGCCATCTAAAGGTACTTTTGGTAATGTAATTCTCTATTACTTAATTCAAATAGATCCTCTATATCTCACACTGTGGAAAGTAGACATGCCTCCCTGTGTGTTAGTTGCTCAGTCATGTCCAACTCTTTCTGACTCCATGGGCTATAGCCCACCAGGCTCCTTTGTCCATGAGATTTCCCAGGTAAGAATACTGGAGTGGGTTGTCATTCCTTTCTCCAGAGGTTCTTCCCAATCCAGAGATCTAACCTGGGTCTCTTGCATTAAAGGCAGATTCTTTACTGCCTGAGCTGCCAGGGAAGCCTAAGCCTCCCTAATCCATTCCAAAAGGCTCTACTGCAAGGAGGTTTATGGCTGCTCCTAAACAGAGAGGAGGATGTCTCTAGATGTGCCCAATTACTCCCTGCATGTGAGGCAGGTCAGCAGCTCAAGACTACTCTGTTCTTCTTCTACAAAGCTTGGGTCAATCCTCCTTCATACAGCTTCTAGAGGCTGTTATTATTCCTAGGGGTGAGAACAAGAGCAAAACTAGCAGGCTTAGTAATTGTGGATACTGCTGAACACTCCACAAACCACAGATCAAACAGGTCCCTGTTTAACCTCATCAAATTAGGCAGACTAGATGTAAACACAAGGACAGTGCTTCTCATAGGAAGTAACTCTGGGGATTTTAGTCATTCCAAAAGAGAAAGTTACTATTAGGTTGGGGCAAAAGTAATCAGCAGTTTTGCATTGTTGAACCTTGTCATTTGATATTGTAATATATTCTTAAATAAATGTGGCTGTGTTATATATCATTTTAATGTGCACTTCTCGCTTTATGGTTTTTTTGCTAATGACTTATTACCTGCTGTTGATTTTATATTTATTTTCCTATAGAAATAATGTTAGACAAAAAGGAAATTAGAGTGGTTTTTTTATTCAAGTTCAAAATGGGTCATAAAGCAGCAGAGACAACTCGCAACATCAACAATGCATTTGGCCCAGGAACTGCTAATGAATGTACAGTGCAGTGGTAATTCAAGAAGTTTTGCAAAGAAGACAAGAGTCTTGAAGATAAGGAGCATAGTGGCCAGCCATTGGAAGTTGACAATGATCAACCAAGAGGATCATCTCATCGAAGCTAATCTTCTTAAAACTATATGTTCAGTTCAGTTGCTCAGTCATGTCCAGCTCTTTGCAACCCCATGAATTGCAGCATGCCAGGCCTCTCTGTCCATCACCAACTCCCGGAGTTCATGAGAAGTTGTCAAAGAACTCAATGCTGACCATTCTACAGTCACTCAGCATTTGAAGCAAATTGTAAAGGTGGAAAAGTTCAATAAGTGGGTACCTCATAAGCAGACTGCAAATCAAAAAAATCATCGTTCTGAAGTATCCTCTCTTATTTTATGCAACAATGAACCATTTCTCCATCAGACTGTGACATGCAACAAAAAGTGGATTTTATATGACAACCAGCAATGACCAGCTCAGTGGTTGGGCCAAGAAGAAACTCCAAAGCACTTCCCAAAGCCAAACTTGTACCCGTAAAAGGTCATGGTCACTGTTTGGTGGTCTGCTGCCCATCTGATCCACTACAGCTTTCTGAATCCTGGTGACACCATTACATCTGAGAAGTACGCTCAGCAAATCAGTGAGATGCACTGAAAACTGTAATGCCTGCAGCCAGCACTGGTCAACAGAAAAGGCCAAATTCTTTTCCATGACCATGCCTGACTGCATGTCACACAACCAACATTTCAAAAGTTGAATGAATTGGGCTATGTAGTTTTGCCTCATCCACCCTCTTCACCTGACCTCTTGCCAACCGACTACCACTTCTTGAAACATCTTGACAATGTTTTGCAGGGAAAATCCTTCCACAACCAGCAGGAGGCAGAAAATGCTTTCCAGAGTTCACTGAATTCTGAAGCACGCGTTTTTACCCTACAGGAATAAACAAACTCGCTTCTCATTGGAAAAATGTGTTGATTGTAATGGTTTGTTTAATAAAGATGTGCTTGAGCCTAGTTATAATAATTTAAAATTCATAGTCTGAAACCACAGTTACTTTTGTACCAACCTAATAACAGGACTTATTAATAAATTTTTATTATTTTTTAGTAATTTTTTTAGGAATTTAAGACCATCATCATCTTTACTTTTAACTTTGGGCTTCCCTGGTGGCTCAGTCAATAAAATCTGCATTGCAGGCAGATTTCAATCCCTGGGTCTGGAAGATCCCCTGGAGAAAGAAATGGCAACCCACTCCAGTATTCTTGCCTGGAAAACCCCATGGACAGTGGAACCTGGCAGGCTATAGTCCATGGGGTCACAAGTGTCAGACATAACTTACTGACTGAACCACCACCAGAAACAGGACACTTGGAATCATTCCTCTCCTCTAATAGGCGGGACTTGGTAGTTGGATGACTGCAGGAAAAAGTGCTGACAAGAATAACTATTTAAAAGGAGGATTTCCTCAAGAAATATTGACTCAAGGACAGCACTATAACCGCTTTCATGAGCAAAGAGAGTAGCACAAGGGAATTTCACAAAGAACATGCAATGTGGTGGAAGAAATAACTCCAATAGCCTTAATAAAGCTATAAATATTTTTTCTCATACTCTTGTAAGCCCAGAAGCTACTTCCTATTTTTACACTTTGTTCCCCTTTTTGACTGACAACTGACAAAAAAGGACAGCAAGGTCAAAGCTGACTGTTTCACTATTAAATTGTTTAACTACACTTCCCAAAGCCCAGGTTAGATGGAAAAAAATACCTATATAGACAGTCTCTGACTTACAATGGTTTGACTTACAAATTTTTCAGCTTTATGATGGTGTGAAAGAAGTACACATTCAGTAGACATAGTGCTTCAAATTTGGCGTTTTTATCTTTTCCCAGGCTAGCAAAATGCATATGCTACTCTCTCCTGAGGCTGGGCAGTGGCAGTTCCCAGTCAGCCACGTGATCCCAATCAATACACTTACAACCATACTCTACCTCTACAACATTACTGGTTTTAACTTTCAGTACAGTATGAAATAAATTACATGAAGTATTCAAAATTTATTATAAAATAGGTTTTGTGTTAGATGATCTTGAACAACCATAGGCTAATGGAAGTGTTCTGAGCATGTTTAAGGAAGGCTAGGCTATCCAGAAGGTTAGGTGTATTAAATGCATTTTCAACTTAAGATATTTTCAATTTATAATGAGTTTATCAGGACGTAATCCCATTGTAAAGCAAGGATGAACTGTATAGTCAATTTCTCTCTACGGTCATCTGTTCCTTCCATTCTGTTAATATAGAAGTTCAATAAGAAGAAAATAGGTCTGGTCAAATGCCTTCTCTTACGACATAACCAAAATGGTGTCAACTGGTGCTATTTCTCAGTGGGACTATGAGGCAGTACATCTAAGTGACCACAAATCTTTCAATAAGATGGTTATTCAGAGACTGATTCAAAATCTTGAATTCAACCCTTGCATCGTCTCTCTCTATTCTTACCCTTTAGAAAATGTTTGACAAAGAGAAGAAAGCCCTGCAAAATGTTTCAGGTTTTCAAGTACCTGTTTATAGTGTGCTGAATGGTGTCTCCACCTACCCCACAAAATAAAGAATATGTTCACACCCTAATCTCTAGAACTTTGAAAATCATATGACAAAAAAGAGTGTTATCACCTTATGTGGCAAAAAAAAAAAAAAAAATGTGCTTAAGTAAAAGACATTGAAAGTAGGACCTTTCTGGATTATCCAGATGGGTCCTAAATGCAGTCATAGGCAAACCAAGAAGAGGGCAACAGAGGAGGAGATGGCTGGATGGCATCAAAAACTCAATGGGCATGAGTTTAAGCACAGGATAAAGAAACCTGGCATGCTGCAGTCCATGGGGTCACAAAGAGTCAGACACAACTTAGCGACTGAACAACAACAAATACACTTATAAAACAGAGGCAGAAGGAGTATAGGAACAGATCCACAGAGGAGAGACCCATGGGGAGGCGAAGGCAATGTGAAAGTAGAGACAGAGACGGGGGTGATGCAGCTACCAGCCAAAGCATGCCCAGGCATGCTAGCAGCCACCAGAAACAGAAGAGGCACAGAATGAAGTCTCCTCTACAGCCTCAGGAGGGAGCCTGGCCCTGCTGAAGGACTTCTGGCCTCCAGAACTGTGAGGAAATAAATTTACGTTGTTTTAAACCATTATGTCTGTGGTAGTTTGTCACAGCATTCACAGGAAATTAATACCAATTCATGTCCAATTCATGTTGTATTCTTTGGAAAAGCTCATGATGAAAGATTAGGCATATGCTGTATGTTTCTACTAGGTAACCAAGACCTCCTACCATAACCAGTAGAACCAGAAGTAAAACTGACCCAAAGCCAACAGACGAGCGTGAGCCATGGCTGTCCTTCTCAAGAATCTGAACTGAGACAGATAAACTATTGTAAGACCATGTTGACCATCATGGCTGTAAAGTCACATCAATCAATTTGAGGCCAGAGTAGGTACCATGGCAAGCCAGACACTTGTAAATAAAGCTACAGGAAAGCTAAGATGATACTCTCAGTAATTTGGTAAAATGGAAA
The DNA here is from genome assembly GCF_002263795.3 of Bos taurus. Taxonomy (NCBI): domain Eukaryota; kingdom Metazoa; phylum Chordata; class Mammalia; order Artiodactyla; family Bovidae; genus Bos; species Bos taurus. The sequence goes on from NC_037347.1 coordinate 16,563,784, forward strand.
ATCAAGAGCTGAGAAGACAAAAATAAAATACCAGAGATCTCACTTCATACTTCACAGAGAAACTAAATGCAATCAGATAAGAATATTTTCCTACCATCAAATTAATTCTAATTGAATCTGTGCCCACACAGGCTAGGGTTTTCCCCCCACTACAGAAAAGTTATCCTCATTGTTTCCTTTATCTTGCCTCCAATTTTCTGCTCAACCCAATGCAAGGAGTATTTTGCCCTCATTGCTTCATTGATATAACTCTTATTAAAGTTGCCAAGCCCTCAGCTTACTTGATTTCTCAGCAGCATTTCACAGAGCGTCTACTTCTTGAAACAATTTGATTTTATGACACTGAGGTTTCCTCTTACTTTCTTCAGTCTCTTTGTCTCCCTTGCTGGCTTTTCCTCTACCAGAGCTCTCAATGCTGTCACACCTCCAGGATTCTGACTTTGACTCTCTTCTGATCCCAATATTCTATTTCTAGTTAATCTTCTTCTATACCTTGGCTTTAAACGGTGTAAACAAATTCTGACAACTCAATTCTGTATCAGCAGCTTTTATCCAGCCACTTTCTTGACATCTCTCTATGGCTGTCTAAGGGCTTCCCTGGTGGCTCAGACGGTAAAGAGTCTGCCTGTAATGCAGGAGACCTGGGTTCAATCCCTGGGTCGGGAAGATCTCCTAGAAAAGGGAATGGCTACCCACACCAGTATTCTTGCCTGGAGAATTCCATGGACAAAGGAGCCTGGCGGGCTACAGTCCATGACACAACTGACTTAACACCTTACAGCTGTCTGAAAATTATCTCACCCTTAACATGGCCAAGAGGATGTTTGATCCCTCAGACCACATCATCCTAGACAGACTTATTCGTCTGCCTCTTTTCAACAAATAGCACCAACATCCACTGAGTTCCTTAGGTCAAAAATCCTAAAAGTCATTTGCAGTTCCTCTCCTTCCCTCCTCCATATCTAATCCATCAGCAAGTCCCAAGAGCTCTAGCTCCAAAATTTATCCTGACCCTAACCCTTCAGCAATTCTTTACCACCACTTCATCATCATCTCTCACTAAATTTCTGTAATTTAGAAATTACAGAATTTCTTTTTTTAAGGTTTTTTATGTGGACCATTTAAGTCTTTATTGAATTTGATACAATATTCTTTCTGTTTTATGTTTTTTGGCCATGAGACATGCAGGATCTTCGCTCCCTGATCAGTAATGGAACACACAGCCCCTGCATTGGACAGAGAAGTCTCAACCACTGCACCACCAGGTAAGTCCCAATAATCTTTTAACTATAGTCAGTTCCACAAATAGCAGCAAGAGCAGTTATTATATTGCTTTTCACTCTGATGAATTTCCTGTGTTCACATAAAATACAGATTGCTTACCACAGTCTACAAGGCCCTGTACATCAGCCCTCTGCTTACTCTTTTGACCTTATGCCCTTACTTTCTCTCCTTGACTATTTCACTTGAACCACACCCACCTTAAGTCCATCCTTCACACATTTCAAGTCCGTTTTATTTCAGAAACTGGGCACTCCTTGTTACTTCTAGTTGCAAATGTCTTGACCAGATCTTGAGGTGCCTGACTTCCTCTCCTAATTCAAATGTCCCCTCCTCAGAAAGGCCCTTCCTGACCACCTCAGCTGAAGAAGAACCTCCTGCCCCACAACTGTCTATCACATTTCCCTGTTATTTCTCTCAGAACATTTATCAGTAAATGAAGGTATTCTGTTAATCTATTTGCATGTTTAAACTGTCCCATTATATTAACAACAAACTGTCCCATGATAACATCAGATCCTTGAGGCAATGACTTTGAATTTTTTGCTCTTGTATCCCTACATACCCGGTGTATGGCAGGTACTTAGTAAACATTTACTGACTCACTGACCAATTCTAGGACTCTCTGAGAATCCTTTAATTCCAATCTCCCTTAAACTTTGCGGTATATCATTTCCTGTCCTTCATTATATGATACTGTTATATTCTTTTAATAATCTTCTTTAATATATGCAAGTTTGTTTCATCTCTATAGCCAAATATAATTGATATAATTGCAGAAATGATGCTGCATCCTGGATTTGGACATCAATGAAAGATCTTTAATAGTAAAGCTGAGAATGTGGCGTGCATAACAATGTTCAGCCTAGCAGCCCCTTTGCCTATGCTGACCTTTGTTTTCCTGTGGCAGGCTTAGAATATGACTTTCAGGACTTCCCTGGTAGTCCAGTGGATAAGAATCCACTTGACAAGTCAAGGGACACAGGTTCGATGTCTAGTCCAGGAAGATTTCACATACTGTGGAGCAACTAATCCCATTAGCCGTGACTCCTGAGTCCCTGCTCTAGAGCCAATGAGCCTCAGCTACTGAAGCCTGCATGCTCTAGAGCTCATGATCTGCAACAAGTATCCACCGCAACAAGAGGCCCACACACCGCAACTGGAGAGAGTTACCCTCACTTGCTATGACTAGAGGAAGGCTGCACACAGCAGGGAGGATCCAGCGCACCTGAAAATCTCCAAAGCCTATCTTAGGAGCTAAGAACGATATCTCCATAGATTATACCCTGCTTTCTACTGCTATTCACTTCTCCCCAGGAGGAAAAATGAAACCTTAGAGGTGCGTGATCCACTTCCTGTCTTGCCAACAACATGGAACATAAAGCACATGTAAGACTTTAATCATTAAACACGAGGCAGCAGGGAAACAGCACCAGCCTCGCAGTCAGAGAGCTGAACTCCAGTTCTGGGCTACCCCTACTTATTCAGTGAAGTCGGCAGGGGACTTATCTCTTTTCTAGGGCTTCTCTGGCGGCTCAGAGAGTAAACAATCTGCCTGCAGTGTCAGAGATCTGGGTTTGATCCCTGGCTCGGGAAGATTCCCCTGGAGAAGGGAATGGCTACCCACTCCAGTATTCTTGCCTGGAGAACTCCATGGATAGAGGAGTCTGGCGGGCTATGGTTCAGGGGATCACAAAGAATCGGACACAACTGAGCAACTAACACTGTCAACTTTCTCTGTAAAATAAAGAGGCTGGAACCAGTTGACCACAACACTTTTTATGATTATTATCCAATTGTATACCTGCTCCTTTTATGTTAGTTCTATTTTAAAAGCTTTTTTTCCTTCTCACTCTCCAAGAGAATCATGGCTTACAAAAGCAGTTGGCTAGGTTTCCCTTGCAACACACCTCTGACCACACCAACGTGCATACAGCTCCCCCAGCAGAGACTCGTGTGATGGCTGATTTGCGCCTTGCTGGTCGCATGGCATGGCAAGTGGGCGTTTTACTGAGTTCATGGATAGCCGGCATTCTATGCCTTTTAGCTCAAGGGTGGTTTTGCTTGTTTGTTTGGTTTGATGAAAAAACACATTTATTCAGGGGCTCAGTTATGAAGTGAAACTAAATTATGTGTTGTGAAATTCAAACTGCAGGCTATAAACCCACACACACTTATGCTGTACAAGCCAAGTTCTCCTGAGGTGAGGTGAAATGAGGATTGCAAATGCCAGACTGAGTATATCTTCAGCAAAAAATACATGTTTGAACTGATTTTATGACTACAGTAATTTAAATTGCAGACCCCTGCAAGTCAATCTCTTGTATCAAGCCTTCCTGGGCAAACAGCTCAGTCAGATTTCATTTTCTTTGACCTCTTTCTGTATTTTTCCAGGCTTTCCATGAAATGGGGAGAGGGGCTTGATAGGAAGTAAGATAGCTCACAGGTCATTTTCTGCCCACACTGAGACTCGAGGACAGTCTCTACTGAGTCCCCACAGCTTGATTAATAATACCACTCTCTGAGGAAGAGAACCAGGGCTTTCTGGAGAAATGGCTGATTCTCGGACTGAGGCAGGAAATATACAAGATGAAACTGGAGATTCTTGTAGCACCAGAAATAAGGAACTGCTCAAAATAAAAAAAAAAAAATTAAAAATGATCAGAGTATGTCCACAGGACACAGGAGCCACATGAAAGTTTCCATTGCCAAAGCTGGAACAATTGGAACAAAAAAAAAAAGTAGTGATTTATGATCCCAAATATGAAATAATATCCATGAGTTCACATTGATGTGAATAAATGATTGAATAAATAAATAAGTGGGGAGAGCAGACAATCTCTCATGCAGAATTCCAAATACCTCCCCACTTTTTAGCTAATGGCTGCTTATAGTAGCTTCATTCCAAAAAGTATGGGAAAGGAGAAAACAGTCATTCTGCAGTGGAGAAACCTGAAAAATACACACTACTGCAAGCCAGCAGTCAAGGTCCCCACTGACAGGGAAGCCACAGTCACAGTGACAGTGAGAATGGCACTTCATCTCTATGGTCTTTTTCGCCAAAACCCACAACCCCAGTGCAATCATGAGAAGCACATCAGACCAAGCCCTAGTGTGGTACATTCTTCCAAATACCTGACCACTACTCCTCAATACTGTCAAGGTCACCAAAAACAAGAAAAGTCTGAAAAGCTATCACAACCTAGAGGAGGCCAAGGGAGACATGACCACTAAATGTCCCATAGTTTCCTGGATGGAACCTGAGAGCAGAAAGTGGACACAGGGGAAAGCAGGAAATTCAAGTAAAGTATGGACATCAGTCTGAGATGATGTATCAATATGCATTCATTAACTATGGTAAATACACTATACTAATGTAAAATGTTAATAATAGAGAAAATTGAATATGGGGTATATGAGAAGTCTCTGCCAACTGCAATATTTCTGCTTATTGAAAACAATTCTGAAATTAAGTGCTTATTTAGAAAAAACCTGCTGGTTCCAATTAAGTTCAAAAAATAAATGTATAACAATTTCTTCTTCAACAATAACTTCTCTTATATCTGCTATTCTATTTACCAAGTACCCTGAGAGTTACTTTCTTGCCATTTCCAACAATTCTTTCAGTCTCACTCTTTAGCATGTAGCATTTCAAGAATGTGATTTTTTTTTTCTTAAGCCTAAATTTATCTCTCTTCTCCTTTATTGTTGATATCTGAAAACCATACAATTTGTTCTAGTACTAATATGTTTCCATTAGTAAAATCTGACAGCAATTTAGATATGCAACATCTCTTTCAACACTAACTCTCAGGTGTTTCTTATAGGTATTTATAAAGATTCCTCCACTCTAGCTCCTGACGTTCCAGTTTGTTGCATCCCGTAATAATTCAGACTCTTTCTTGGCTCTCCTTAAATATTATAAAGTGTTAGGTCCTTTATTTCTTCAAATTGCCACAAGTAGAAAGGTCAGTCCTCAATAATAAACACAGCTTGTGTGGTTAAGGATTTCTCCTGCTGGAAAATGGTGCTAATAAAACCATCTTTTGGTGGGAATGGAGGGTAGGGAAAATTGGCATTTGTCTTGTCTTAATCATTCAATCCTTGATATTTAGCATATTTTTTGAAACCCATCTAGGACTAGTTTAAAATTATTGTCTACTATTTACTAACTTTGGAGAAGAGTGACGATTAAGTTCATATCACAAATTATCATACAAAATTATATTTCAAAGAAAATGTCTCCCTAAACTATACCTCTACAAGGAGAAAATTTTCATACATATCACACATAAGCATGCATGAGAGTAAGAGAAGGTATGTGTTAATAAATACTGGCAAGTGTTCATTCAGTATGAATTGAGCAGCAGGTCAAATTCCCATTTCCCTTCAAAATCTCCCAATGAGCCTGAAATAATACCACCTACTGAAATCTTTACCATTAGAATCATTTCTTTAGTTTAAATGATTTTCCCATCCTGGGATCCTCAATCCACTTGGGGTCCTAGAGCTTTTTAGTATCAAAATTCTCTTTATAATTAATACATATATCAAAATGTAAATGCACAGGCTAAAACATCAAGTTTCTTTGTTCATGATTGTACTCACATCAACTAGGGTGCAGATGTTAATACTTATATCAAGCTAAACATAAACTTTAATTAATAGGAAAATATAACCTTGGTTATACTTTTTGGTAGACAAAACTCTTTTTTTTTTAATGGGATAAGGAAAGAAAATTGTAAGAGAGACTATTGGTGGTAGAAAGATTGGGAAACACTGAACTGTAGTCTTTAAAGATGGAATTTGACCTTGAGAAAGCCCCTGTAAAAGTACAGAATTGGGGAAATGAAGCAAAGCCCTTTCGGTATCCTCTAAGCTTTTCCCATAAGCACTGATTTAACAGACTGGTGAGTTTCTACTCCAGTAGGGCCAAAGGAGAGACTGAATCCAAAATAGATACTTGTCCAGTTCAAGCCCAAACATCTGGAAAGCCAATATGGCGATCCATCCAAACAGATGGAAAGGACATGGGGAGGAATGGAACACCAGAAGGCCCGGGTGAGACTAGCACAAAGACGGAAGGCCTTGAGGCTCCTGGCAGAAATACTAGTACAGGAGGGCCGTAAAGTAAATTAGATAGGGAGGTGGCAGGGAGAAACTAAGTACCAAATCGCTTAAGAAGCAGTGAAAAAAGCTTCCCCATACATACACAGAATCACTTCTAAACAAACTTAAATCTTCACAAACTTGGCCATGCTTCTGCTTTCTTTTAAAATGTCAGTGATTTCAGTCAAATGAGTCTTACCATTCTATGCCTACATCTTGCCTGGGAAAAACTTTGGAATCATACATTTAACCAAAATGCCCTATGAAGTCCACTGAGTTGGAGCAAGAAGTATGAAATCCAGAATTATTACAAAAGTCCTCAACAGAGAAATCAAAAATTTTAGAATACAACTTTGTGGAGGCTTTATCCAGCTTTCGAATACTACCTGAATGCTGGGTTTTCTTCATATTCTAACTTTTACTAAATTACTATAATTAATAATATTCCATAGAAAATAGTTGCTTAATGCTCATGCCACAACAAAGAAGGCTTTTTCTACTTTCTTCTTCTCGGAGTGCCTCCCTCACCCCCTTTACTACCTGTCAACATTGAATTCATCTTGGGTCCAACATGAATCCCACATAGGAAAGTACAGACAAAAGAAGAATGGTAGTCTTGGCTGGAAATCTCCTTTCTTCCTCTAATGTCTCAGAAAATGGGTGTACTGCTGATTTGATATTTACAAATCAAATATTCTGTGAGAGCCCTTCATATGTACACAGAACTGCCAGAGATTTTTTTAGAAAGTCATAGTGCATTTTCCCAAGGTTAAAGGCTGGAAGTTCTAGAATGAAACCTATACAATTTGGTGCACCCCAATGTTTTTAAACTTGACTTTGCAACCCTGCATATCAAGCAATCATGAATATCACACAAAAACACTTGTCTTCTAAAAAAAAAAAAACAAACGTCTTCTGCAATGCTTTTTAACTTGACTTTGGAACCCTGCCTACTACATGCGGTAAAAACTTGAATTTTATTGACATATGTAGTTATAGATAGATAAATAGATATATTAGTAGATAGAGTTATAAGTCTTGTATCATCAAACTCCAAGCCACACTAAAAGTCTCTAATGTAAAGGGCTTCTCTAAGGCTGAAGTCAAGCACCACGTCTTGTTGGCTGTTATGCCCATTACCAAGCAGGCACATAGCAGGAACTCACTGGGTATAACTGGAGTAAAGCGAAGGAGACAGCAACACAGAAAGTAAGTAACACATATCAAGGGTCTGTTATGTCTGATGCTGAGCTGGGAGCTTCCCATGGGTTAGTTTATTTAATCCTTGCAGCAAGGCATCCCCATTTATAAAAGGGAAAATAGACTCAGAAAGGTTAAGTAATTTTTCCAAAGTTCACGTCACTAAAGACTATTGAAGTCAGGATATTTGCTTTATATATTGGAGCTTTGGAATATTTCATTTGAAAAATGTTTCTGCCACTTTGAAAACATGAGTCCATAAAGGAAATAGTCTAGTTTAAGAAAAAGAAAGAACACTGAAATATTATTAAACTGGCTTCTCATCAACCAAAGGTTTTTAACTTTAATTAAAAATTAAAGTTACCATCTAATAAAAACATTCTGTGTAGCCTGTCCAAGAATTTTGAAAAATAAATCTCTGACATTCATTCTTTTAGAATTGCTGTAGGGTTTAAAAATAAATGTAGTATATTTAAAACATATACACATCATTCAAAAGTAAAACAAAAAATGAATAAAAGACTTTTTGTTTAGTGTGTGATGTTTACCAGCTGCTTCAGGGCTCAAAGAAAGCATTTAATTGAATGTCTAAAAATATTTAATAACACTTCAACTCCAGTTGCATAGTCATGGAGACCAAGGTATTCTTCCTCATTTGAAGTTTTAAATTCCCCCCCCCCAAGTAGATAAAAACAAGTTTTAATTTTGAAAGTTTCATCTAAAACTGTCATTACAGAAAAGAAAAATGATGCTTTATTTTATGGCTAAAGAGTATATCATAAAAGAACTAGTGGCCATATTTTTGGTCACACTTATAAGGAAGTATAAGGTCTAGAATCTGATTTATTTACTACTTTATTCACTTATACAATAAATATCTGTGTCTATGAGATGCCAGGCACTGCACTGGGAACTTGGAAATATAACAACATCTCAACATTCAGAAGGACTATATTCCAAATGAGGCCAGGAACAAGTAACCAACAGATGAACAACATGATTTCTGATAGTGGTATAATCTCTAAAACTAACTAAAATAAGAAGTGATACAGCATGTAAGGGTTGGTGGTGTGTGGAGTTGGCTAAAAACAGTAGCTCCAGAACAGCTCTCCAGGCAAAGGCCTTAAGCCAGAATTGAGAATGTCATACTCAAGGACAGAGATAAAGCTCAGGGCAGAATGGAGTGAATCGAGCAGTAATAGAAGATGAAGTCAGAGAGACAGGTAGAGACAAGGAAAAAGCTTGGGTTTATTCCCAGTCTGATAGGAATCCACCAGATGGTCAATACCAAAATCAGATTATATTCTTTGTAGCCAAAGATGGAGAAATTCTATACAGTCAACAAAAACAAGACTGAGAGCTGACTGTGGCAGAGACCATGAACTCTTTATTGCCAAATTCAGACTTAAATTGACGAAAGTAGGGAAAACCACTAGACCATTCAGGTATGACCTAAATCAAATCCCTTACAATTATACAGAGGAAATGACAAATAGATTCAATGGATTAGATCTAAAAGACAGAGTGCCTGAAGAACTATGGACGGAGGTTTGTGACACTGTACAGGAGGCAGGGATCAAGACCTACCCAAGGAAAAGAAATGCAAAAAGGCAAAATGGTTGTCTGAGGAGGCCCTACAAATAGCTGTGAAAAGAAGGGAAGTGAAAGGCAATGGAGAAAAGGAAAGATACACCCATTTGAATGCAGAGTTCCAAAGAATAGCAAGAAGAGATAAGAAAGCCTTCCTCTGTGATCAATGCAAAGAAATAGAGGAAAACAATACAATGGGAAAGTCTAGAATCTCTTCAAGAAAATTAGAGATACCAAGGGAATATTTCAAGCAAAGATGGGCACAATAAAGACAGAAATGGTATGGACCTAACAGAAGCAGAAGATATTAAGAAGAGGTGGCAAGAATACACAGAAGAAATGTACAAAAAAGATCTTCATGACCCAGATAATCACAATGGTGTGGTCACTCACCTAGAGCCAGACATCCTGGAATGCGAAGTCAAGTGGGCCTTAGGAAGTATCACTACAAACAAAGCTAGTAGAAGTGATAGAATTCCAGTTGAGCTATTTCAAATCCTATAAGATGATGCTGTGAAAGTGCTGCACTCAATATGCCAGCAAATTTGGAAAACTCAGCAGTGGCCACAGGACTGGAAAAGATCAGTTTTTATTCCAGTCCCAAAGAAAGCAATGCCAAAGAATGCTCAAACTACCGCACAATTGCACTCATCTCACACGCTAGCAAAGTAATGCTCAAAATTCTCCAAGCCAGGCTTCAACACATGAACCGTGAACTTTCAGATGTTCAAGCTGGATTTAGAAAAGGCAGAGGAACCAGAGATCAAATTGCCAACATCCACTGGGTCATGGAAAAAGCAAGAGAGTTCCAGAAAAACATCTATTTCTGCTTTATTGACTATGTCAAAGCCTTTGACTCTGTGGACCACAACAAACTGTGAAAAATTTTTAAAGAGATGGGAATACCAGACCACCTGTCTTGCCTCTTGAGGAATCTGTGTGAAGGTCAGGAAGCAGCAGTTAGAACTGGACATGGAACAACAGACTGGTTCCAAATAGGGAAAGGAGTACGTCAAGGCTGTATATTGTCACTTTGCTTATTTAACTTATATGCAGGGTACATCATGAGAAACGCTGGGCTGGATGAAGCATAAGCTGGGATCAAGATTGCTGGGAGAAATATCAATAACCTCAGATATGCAGTTGACATCACCCTTATGGCAGAAAGTGAAGAAGAACTAAAGAGCCTCTTGATGAAGATGAAAGAGAGGAGTGAAAAAGTTGGCTTAAAGCTCAACATTCAGAAAACTAAGATCATGGCATCCAGTCCCATCACTTCATGGCAAATAGATGAGGAAACAGTGGAAACAGTGGTAGACTTTATTTTTGGGGGCTCCAAGATCACTGCAGATGGTGACTGCAGCCATGAAATTAAAAGATGTTTGCTCCTTGGAAGGAAAGTTATGACCAACCTAGACAGCATATTAAAAAGCAGAGACCTTACTTTACAACAAAGGTCCATCTAGCCAAAGCTATGGTTTTTCCAGTAGTCATGTATGGATATGAGAGTTAGACTACAAAGAAAGCTTAACGCCGAAGAATTGATGCTTTTGAACTGTGGTGTTGAAGAAGACTCTTGAGAGTCCCTTGGATTGCAAGGAGATCCAACCAGTCCATCCTAAAGGAAATCAGTCCTGAATAGTCATTGGAAGGACTGACGGTAAAGCTGAAATTCCAATACTTTGGCCACCTGATGCGAAGAGCTGACTCATTTGAAAAGACCCTGATGCTGGAAAAGATTGAAAGCGGGAGGAAAAGGAGATGACAGAGGATGAAGTGGTTGGATGGCATCACCAACTCAATGGACATGAATTTGAGTAAACTCCAGGAGTTGGCAATGGACAGGGAGGCCTGGCATGCTGCAGTCCATGGGGTCTCAAAGAGTCGGACATACTGAGCAACTGAACTGAATAGGAAGCCAGGGAGGGCTTTAGACAGGGGAATGAGGTCCTAAGATTTAGCTTTTCAAAGATTATTGTGGACTTGCTCTAGAGAGTAGGGGCCATGGAGGTGGGGCAGGTAGGCTGCATCACAGCTTAGGGCTGAGCTGTTTGGATGAGACAGCTAAGAAGACAGAGGGAGGAGGGTGTGGATACAATTGGAAATGGGGTAAGATGATGTGCTGGTGGACTGGGTAACATGAGGTGAGGAAAGAGGGGGTCAAATATCATTCCTAGGTTTCTGACATGAACAGCCCAAGGCAAAATCAGTCCATTTCCTAAAGTGAGAACTGTTTCCTATTTGTGTGTGACTGCAGGTGTCCCTTTTGCTATACTGCCTAACGAGTCATAACACACCAGTGTCTGTGAAGCACAGAATGAGAACACTGCTTTGGAGTCTCAGTTCAGTTCAGTCATTCAGTCGTGTCCAACTCTTTGTGACCCCATGGACTGCAGCACGCCAGGCCTCCCTGTCCATCACCAACTCCCAGAGTTTACTCAAGCTCATGTCCATTGAGTTGGTGATGCCATCCAACCATCTCATCCTTTGTCATCCCTTTCTCCTCCTGCCTTCAATCTTTCCCAGCATCAGGATCTTTTCCAATGCATCAGTTCTTCACATCAGGTGGCCAAAGTATTGGATTTTCAGCTTTGGTAAATATTCAGGACTGATTTCCTTTAGGATGGACTGGTTGGATCTCCTTGCAATCCAAGGGAATCTCAAGAGTCTTCTCCAACACCACAGTTCAAAAGCATCAATTCTTCAGCACTTAGTAGTTTTGCATAATCCTCTCCTCAGAGTCTAACTTACTCCTATTCCATGAGGAAAACTACAGTGCAAGATGTGGTATTGCCTGCGTGGCTTTTAACTTTTCTTGTAACTGTTAAATAGGTAGAATAGGGAAAAGGAGCCCAAAATGGCAGTGGCTAAAAGACAAGGAAGGGAAAAGCCCGCGAAAATAGAACAAAGGAAGATCCGAGGACCGGAGTGAGGACCTCAGGTAAAACAAACAACATTCCTGGCTGGCCCAATTTATATAGGACAGGCCCAGGGAGAGGAAAACATATAAAAAGAGGAGCCAAAGGGCTCTCTCTCGTGTGCGCACTGGAGTGCTCTTCTCTTCGTGTCTTTGGATCCATGTTCCCTCATGCCTCAGAGATGGATTTTCCTGCTATCTTCTAAATAAAATAGAGCTGTAACACTGAGCTGTAACACTGATTTGTCTAAGAGCTGTAACATGGTCCTTTCGAGACCTGAGAGCTATAACACGGTCTATCCAAGACCCGAGAGCTGTGACACGCTGAGGGGGCTTTAATGTCCGTCACTCCAAATCTTTGTTGTGACGAGACAAAGAACCGAGGAACATACACTCCCATGACATAACCAACTGTACCAATAGGTACATAAAGCATAAATGGGTAGTTGATCAAATGGAAACAAGTCAAAAATCTGATAGTTTTAAATCAAGTCTCAAATCTCAAATCTAATAACAATATTTGGTAATGGATGCTTGGGGCTGGTGCACTGGGATGACCCAGAGGGATGGTATGAGGAGGGAGGGGGGGTTCAGGATGGGGAACACTTGTACATCTGTGATGGATTCATGTTGATGTATGCCAAAACCAATACAATATTGTAAAGTAATTAACCTCCAATTAAAATAAATAGGTTTATATTTAAAAATAAAAAAATATATTTGGTAATGGCTTAATTACCAACCCATTGTTTGGGTTGTTTGCTTATAGTTAGAACATATTGTATTAAAATATATAGTTAAAACAATACCTATTGTCATTTGAAAGAATTATTCTCTCATTGTGGTTATATCAATAGTTTTTTTTTTTTTTTTTGGTTAAGGTATAATTTATGTATAACATTATATTAGTTTCATATGTACAACATCATGATTCGACATTCATATATACTGGAAAATGATCACCACAATAAGTCTAAATAACATTCATCAGCACACATAGTTACAAGAAACATTTTTCTTGTATGAAGACTTTTAAGATTTATTCTCTGAGCAAATTTTAAATATGCAATATATGGTAGTAACCATGCTGTATATTACATTCCATAACATTTATTTTATAGTTGGAAGCTTGTACCTTCGACCCTCTTCACTCATTTCACCCAGTTTCAACTCCCTAACTCTGGCAATTACCAGTCTGATCACTGTATCTATGAGCTTGGTTTGGGTTTTATTTTTAGATTCCACATATAAGTTAGATCACATGGTATATGTCTTTCTGTGACTTATTTCACTTAATATAATGCCCTCAAAGTCCAACCATTTTGTCACAAATGGCAAGATTTCGTTCCTTTTATGGTTAAATAATATTCTATTTATATGTATATGTATGTATGTATACACACACGTGCATACATATATACACACATATTTTCTTTATCCATTCACCTATCAGTGGAAACTTAGGTTGTCTCCATATCTTGGCTATTGTAAATAATGCTGGAATGAACATGGGGTACATATCTTTTTGAATTAGTGTTTTTATTTTCTTCAGATAAATACCCAGAGGTAGAAAAGTTGGAAATGGCAACCCACTCCAGTGTTCTTGCCTGGAGAATCCCATGGACAGAGGAGCCTGGCCGGCTACAGTCCATGGGATCACAAGAGTCAGACATGACTGAATGACTAAACCATCACTGCCAGAAGAGTTGGATCATATGATGTTGGGTTAGCCAAAAAGATAGTTCATGTTTTTCCATGACATCATACAGAAAAACCCAATGAACTTTCTGGCCAAGCAAATAGTTCTATTTTTAATTTTTTGATGAATCTCATACTGTTTTCCATAGTGGCTGCATCAGTTTGCATTCCCAAAAAAAGTGCACAAGAGTTCCCTTTTCTCCTCATCCTCCTAGCATTTGTTGTTTTCTTTTCAATGGTGCCCATTCTAGTAGATAAGAAATGATATCTCATTTTGATTTGCATTTCCCTAGTGATTAGTGATGCTGAGCATCTTTTCATGGATCTACTGGCTATCGGTTTATCTTCTTTGTAAAAATATCTATTCAGATGCTCTGCCTATTTGATTAGATTGTTTGGTTTGTTGTTATTGAGTTGTGTATTTTGGATGTTAACTCCTTTCAGACATATGATTTGCAAATGCTTTCTTCCATTCAGTAGGCTGTCTTTCCATTTTGTTGATGATATGACTGCCATTTACTAAGTCCTTGCTGCAATATATGAATCATCCTAAGAGCATTACATAAATCAGGCCATTTAATTTGCATTTCAGTTCTGGGAAATAGGTATCATGATACTAAGGACAAGTATCTATTTATATTTAATCCTGGGTTTGTTTTTCACCAAAACTTGGCTTCTAGAGCTCTAGAATAAACTTTTCTATCAAACAACTAGCAAAGACAGATAAGAAAGAAAAGCTGAACAATGATTTTATCCAGTGCATCTAGAGTTAACAATTAATTGTTTCAAATCTCTTTTTTCTCTAAATTTAGCCTAACTGCTAAAAATAATGAAACCATCTAAAGACACTGAGAAAATCCACAACAAAAGTGAAATTTTGTTTCAAGTTGTGCATTAGTTGTCTAGCCTGGGTAAATTTTATTTAAAGCTTAAAAAAATAAAGGTGTGAAACACTGAAAGAAAACATTAGGGGGTTAGAATAAGTAGTGAGGTAATAACTAAGACAACATCCAAGGTCACAAAGCAAAAGAAACTTCCAGGAAGAGATATGAATATGAACTGGCAGGTACCAGGGAAGGTTGCCTCCCAGAGTTGGCCAGTCCCATAAACAGAGGCACCCTCTTTGGGCATCCGCCAGGCAGCACCTTGAACAAGACACCCCTCCCCCTGAACTTGGTCTTCTAACAGTTCATTATGATTCTTCACCAAACTCTGCCCTCCAGAGGATGTTAGCTATCCATGATTCCAATGGTTGTATCTGTTCCAACTGTGTCCATAGCATGGGGGAGAAAGAACACAGGATGGAGGAATTTTGTGGCAACGATTAATGGGAACAAGGCCCACCACAATCAGTCCCCAAACCTAAATTAGAAGTTACATCAACATCTCCTAGGCATAGTCTTAACTGCATCTTCCGGATAAAGGAAAGAGGAAACAAAAGCAGTAAAAAGAACAGCAGTGGACTTTCCTGGTGGCTCAGTGGTAAAGAATCCCTCTGCCAATGCAGGAGACATGGGTTTGATCTCTGGGCTGGGAAGACCCCACATGTCACAGAGCAACTAAGCCCATGCTCCACAACTATTTAGCCTGTGCTCTAGAGCCCCGGAACCACAACTACTTAAGTCTGAGCACCCTAGAGCCCTACTCTGCAACAGGAGAAGCCACTGCAATGAGAAGCCTGCCCACGGCAAGGAAGAGCAGCCCACTCACCACAACTAGAGGAAAGCTGGCATGGCCACAAAGACCCAGCAGAGCCATAAATAAAGTAAAATTATTTTTAGAAAAAGAACACCAGCTTTTGTTTCTTTGTTGTTCTATGGTTTTGTTTTGAGGTTTCATTTTGGCAGCCAGAGAAACTAGCACAGAGGACAGCTGAAAATTACAAAGTTTACTTTTTAGTTGATAAGAAAAATATCCTGAACTTCAGATCCTTTGTGATCCAAGTTGCTAGAAAAGCATTCCTAATCTTCTTGAGTGAAGCCTTTAGTTGCTGCTGCTGCTGCTGCTGCTGCTAAGTCACTTCAGTCGAGTCCGACTCTGTGCGACCCCATAGACGGCAGTCCACCAGGCTCCCCCGTCCCTGGGATTCTCCAGGCAAGAACATTGCAACCACTTCAATTAAACCGGTATTTATTTAGTGTCAGCCTGTGCCAAGTACCCACAGACACTGTGGATACGATGATCTCATGTGTGGGAGGGGACAGGGGATGTAAACATATATAAAATCATGCCTAACCTTCCTCTGTTTATGACTCATTCTCTAAGGTTACTTTGAAATTCAATCTTTCTCTACCAGGTACTCAAGTACTTACTTAACATGATCTAATTTGCATACTTGAGATGTTCTCTGGTCCACCATTCAAATCAAAATATGAAATAGGACTGGGACAATGTGACTTTATGCCAAGCAACATGCCATACTGAAGGCATTCAAATCATGGCTACTGATTCAAGTTCACAGGGCTCTGACGTTCAACAAATAGTCATTGAAATTCAAATTGTTCCTATTTCCAGGAAAACTCAACAAAGCTACATAATGTTGACCCACATCTCTCTGAAGTCTACTAGGATTTGTCCCCTGAGAACTGACTGAGAAGGGGGTCAGAGGCTTAGCTGACTCCTCTGCCCCCTAACCTGAGAAAAGCTGAACAAGCAACAGACTCTTAAGAAAAACAGAGCGAGCATGCATTTATGTTTATGAGCACTTAAAAGAGCTACAGGCCTTTTTGTAAGAGACACAGATATGTGTACTTGACACATGCCGCCAACATAGTCTGAGGTCAACCAGCAATTTGCTTTCTGAGCCTTTATAGAGCAAGCCTTCATCACTTGCTTTAAATATGCATTGTCAAGATATGCAAATTAGTACTTGTCTATTAACCAAGGGCATTAATGAAATCACTCCTTCCATAAATCTTAATTTTAATTAAATTAGATCTACAGCATCACAGGTCTCCAGCACATACCTTTAAGCTGTGGATGTTGTTTTCTATTGGATACTAACACCGGGTCCTGGGAAAGCCTGGTGAAGCTTCTTTGGGCCTGAAATGGCTTTGTTCTGCTTCATTTTATTTTGCCTTTTCTTTCATAAATCTGAGATAATCAAATGTTTATATTGGCTCTTAGCTATAAAGCTTTAGGATTATATTTAAAAATTAAACAAAGCTAAACAAAGTATTAGAAATGCTATACTGAATCTTTAGTAGGAATAAAATCTAACAAAAATATACTAATATAATAAAAGTTTTTTAATGACACTAAAGTCATCAAGGGAAGAAGGCCATTCCCTGCAATCTAAATACAATGAATGAGGGATTCCCTGGTGGCTCAGCGGTAAAGAGTCTGCCTGCCAGGGAAGATCCCACATGCTGCATAGCATCTAAGCCCATATGCCCCAAATTTTGAGCTCCTGAAGCCCCCACACCTGAAAGTCCACACTCCACAAGAGAAGCCCAAGCACCACAACTAGAGAGGAGCTCCGCTCATCACAATTAGAGAAAGGCCTGCCGAGCAGCAAAGACCCAGCACAGCCAAATAAATACATAAAAAGGCTCCAGCAGGATTTTAAAAAAAGAAGAGTGGCATCATTATCAGTAGTTTCATCTCCTTCATAGCTACTGTTGAGTGTTTGCTCTCCCCTGAGCACAGAGCTCTGTGATTATACATGACCTCACTTGCTTCTCTCAGTAAACCTGGGAAGCAGGTATTCCTCTCCCAATTCACAGGAGAGAAGAACTGAAGCTGAGGCAGTCTAAGCAAATTGCCCACAGTGACACAATGTAAAGGGAGAAGCACAGACAACCCCAATCTTTCACTCTAAAGCATGTGATAACCATGAAAAAAAAAAAAAAAAAAACCCACAGGCAGGTGACCAAGCTGCTCAAGGTTGAGTATACCTGGTATAAAAATGATAAAGCAGCAAACTTCCCTCCTCCCAAGGAGCTGACAGATTTAGAACAGAGATCATCTCAAAATACATGGCCCAGACAGAGGTGAATTTCTAGCCCCTAGGTTGAGTGAGAACAATAAATAGCCAAATCCTTGGCCCTTGGATTTAACCATTTTGACTCTTAGAGATGTTTATTTTCAGAATTTCTCTTTGGCACTATCAGCTAGTGTGCTAGTAAGTGGCCACTTGGAAATACCTCTTGTGTTTATTATTTGAATGTGCTGTGTTTTTTAAGAATATGGGTCACCTTTGGAGAAATGTCTATTTAGTTCTTTGGCCCATTTTTTGATTGGGTCGTTTATTTTTCTGGAGTTGAGCTGTAGGAGTTGCTTGTATATTTTTGAGACTAGTTGTTTGTCAGTTGCTTCATTTGCTATACTCAGCCATTAAAAAGAATACATTTGAATCAGTTCTAATGAGGTGGATGAAACTGGAGCCTATTATACAGAGTGAAGTAAGCCAGAAGGAAAAACATAAATACAGTATACTAACGCATATATATGGAATTTAGGAAGATGGTAACAATAACCCGGTGTACGAGACAGCAAAAGAGACACTGATGTATAGAACAGTCTTATGGACTCTGTGGGAGAGGGAGAGGGTGGGAAGATTTGGGAGAATGACATTGAAACATGTAAAATATCATGTAAGAAACGAGTTGCCAGTCCAGGTTCGATACACGATACTGGATGCTTGGGGCTAGTGCACTGGGACGACCCAGAGGGATGGTACGGGGAGGGAGGAGGGAGGAGGGTTCAGGATGGGGAGCACATGTATACCTGTGGCGGATTCATTTTGATATTTGGCAAAACTAATACAATTATGTAAAGTTTAAAAATAAAAAAAAAAAAAAAAGAATATGGGTCACTATTTCATATGAGTCTCATTTAGGAAGACTCTGAGCAAAAAATTTTCTCAGGTTCTGATGCCAGTTTTTACATGCCTCTCTTGAGCAATAGGTATGAGCATGTTATGAGACTGTTGTAAACCTTATGAATGATCGTGTTTCCCTTTTTACTTTGACAGCTAGGAAGCTTAAGACCCGCTGATCACAAAATACTGTACTGAACACTTGGCTATGCCTCATGCACTAATTTCCCAGGCTTAATTTCACTACTCTAACCTTTTTATTTCCCCTTTGTATTCATTATATTATACCTTTTTCTCCTATGATATTTTACAGCAGACTTTTATGTAACACTTTCAAACACTATTCAGGGTAGAAGCATTCACCCATTTATTGATTTGTGTGTAACAGAATCTCTGTATTTGTTTGGAACAGATAAACAACACCCATTAGATGGAGAACTCCTCATGGGCAGGAAAGAGGTCTTACTCATCTCTGTCTCCTTAGTACCAATCCTGGACTTGGCATGTTATCAACACTTACTAAATACTTATTGGATTGAATTTTGAAATATTCCCAGGTAATCTTTGGAAGAGTGTAAAAACTATTTAGAACTTTAAACTACTGTCTCAGCACTTCAGTCCCCATCAGCTGAGGGAGCTTGTTTACAGTCTAAGTCTTGTTGCAAGTGGAAAAAGAGAAGGTTTTGTTCTGCTAGAGTCCACATATGAAATGCTGGTGCTCCAGCAGTGTCCATGACATGCTTCCCCTGGTATGCCACCCAGATCAAAGCACCCCCTGTACCACAGGGGCTTAGGAAACGTCTGCTGAATACATTGAAAACTGAGGCTCTTGTTATCTTTCAGTAGGGAAGTGAGGAAAAATTTTCTTCTGACGCCTCTCTTTGATTCTCTCAATAATCGATGTTGAACAAAAGGAGCATTACATGAGGTGAAAAACTAAGTTGCTGGACTCAGACTGACTTGGTTTCAAATCCTGGGTATACCACTAGCTTTGCAACCTCACCTCTTCTAATTAAGGAAGTTATCTAAGCCTCCATTTACTCACTGTTGAATGGTGAGTAATCATAATACTCATGGGATTACCGCAAAGGTTTAATGATACGCTGCAAGGTTCCTAGCCTGACGCCTTGTACATTGTGAATGCTCAAGAAATGGGGACTGTCTTGCTCATTTTCTTAAATTTGTTCCAAACTAAAATATCAAACATCTCCCCTTAGGGAACTGAACTGTGGGTAGTATGCTTGTAACCAAAATGTCATCTATTTCAATATCTAACCGCATGGCAACTTAGATCAGTCCACCCTCCTTTCCCGAATCCGGCGTCATATAAGTTTTCACCCTCCTCCCTTCAGTGGAGAGCTGCTGGGTGGAACGAGAAGGGAGCAGGGCTCATTAGTAGATAACTTCAAAAATCCTCTTAACATCCTAGGAATAATTGAAAAGTGACAGGGATTCTCGACTATTTTAAAGAGATACTGAGAAATGAGATTTGAATTTAAAGCAAGTGTCATTAAAAAGATTGAAATATTTGGGAGCCTCATGGCTGATTTCTGAGGATTAGATTTGGAAAAACAAACACTCTTTAAGTGAAGCATGGACTGAATTTATGAGTTAGAGATAATACTTTGCTTTGAAAGATAAATCTCTTCAAAGTGATGACAAAATAAAAATATGTTTGCATTTAATTTCGTGTTTATGAAAGACACTGTAGACTTACCTACATAGAACTCAAGCTCTCAGGCCTATGAGTTGGTGATTAGTATAATCTCCTTCCAAAGCCTTGTCCTCAAGGCACCTCAAACCCATCTGGGCCTCTGTATGCAGGGGAAAGAGAATGACATTAGCTTTGTGTCTACACAAAGACCAACTTTGCATTTAGAGACAGGATGAAGGAACCACTGAATGCACAATTACTCAATAGGTTTGGGTTCCCTCAGTACAGAAATGTGCTTCCTTCAAGGCCATCAGCACCATTACAGGGGAGTGTGGCAGGTACTCCACAGCTGCCCACGCTGGGGTGCAAAGAACTCATGCTTGGACTCTTCAGGTCCCTCTAATTGGTAAGGAGCCAAATTGAATGTTTTGTCTATCTGTTTCCCAACCTCATACCCCCAAATGGAAACTTCTCTTCTGGATTCAGAAACAACACAGATGTTATTGCTTCCCACATTATAATTATAAGAAAGCAAGCAAAGGACTATGTCAATCACTCCACACCCTGTACCCCTGAGGGGCCCCTCTTTGAGCAGGCAGTGCTCCTCCTGGAGAGTGAGACTATCAACACTCAGTTCAGTTCAGTCGCTCAGTCGTGTCCGACTCTTTGCGACCCCATGAATCGCAGCACACCAGGCCTCCCTGTTCATCACCTAGCAGAGATTAACTCTGAGGATTTACACCTGTGTTTTCATATAGCACACAATGGTTAAAAGCACAAGTTTGGAGTCTGACTGCATAGGTTAGAATCACTGTGCAGCCTTGGGAAAGTCACTTTCTTCTTTGAGTCTTTTTTTTTTTTAATCTGTAAAAAGGGGATAATAAAAGCTGTTGTGATGATTAAATGAATTAATGTGGGTATTAATATGCTAGAGTCACTATAACAAAACACAAGAGGCTGGGCGATTTAAATAACTTAAAGTATTTTCTCATATCTCTGGCCTAAGTCCAAGATCAAGGTTCCAATAGGGTTTAGTTCCTCGTGACAGCCCTCTTCCTGGCTTCCGATAACTGCCTTCTCACTGTGTCCTCATGTGGTGGAGACAGTAATCTCCCTCTTCCTCTTCTCATAAAGCAACCAATGCCATCATAGGGGTCCCACCCTCATGACCTCTTCTAATCCGGATTACCTCCCTAAGATTCCATCCCCAAATATAGTCATATTGCAGGTTAGGTCTTCAAACACATGAATTTTGAGGAAAAGCAAGTCAGTCCATAGCAGTAGGTATAAAGAGTTTAGACCAGTGCCTCAGTTCAGTTCAGTTCAGTTGCTCAGTCGTGTCTGACTCCTTGCGACCCCATGGACTGCAGCACACCAGGCCTCCCTGTTCATCACCAACTCCCAGAGTTTACCCAAACTCATGTCCATTGAGTCAGTGATGCCATCCAACCACCTCCCACCTTCAATCTTTCTCAGCATCAGGATCTTTTCCAATGAGTCAGCTCTTCACAGAAGGTGGAACAAAGTATTAGAGCTTCAGCTTCAACATCAGTCCTTCCAATGAACACTCAGGACTGATCTCCTCTAGGATGGACTGTTTGGACCTTCTTGAAATCCAAGGGACTCTCAAGAGTCTTCTCCAACAACACAGTTCAAATGCATCAATTCTTTAGTGCTCAGCTTTCTTTATAGTCCAACTCTCAGATCCATACATGACCACTGGAAAAACCACAGCCTTGACTAAATGGACCTTTGTTGGCAAAGGAATGTCTCTGCTTTTTAATATGCTGTCTAGTTTGGTCATAGCTTTTCTTCCAAGGAGCAAGCGTCTTTTAATTTCATGGCTGCAGTCACCATCTGCAGTGATCTTGGAGCCAAAAAAATAAAGTCTGCCACTGTTTCTCCATCTATTTGCCATGAAATTTGGGACCGGATGCCATGATCTTAGTTTTCTGAATGTTGAGCTTTAAGCCAACTTTTTCACTCTCCTCTTTCACTTTCATCAAGAGACTCTTTAGTTCTTCTTCACTTTCTGCCATAAGGGTGGTGTCATCTGCATATCTGAGGTTATGCATTAATTACTAAATAAATGATAACTACTTTGTTTTGTTGTGCCAGGTAATTTATATATTGTGTTTGTTTAGTCACTAAGTTGTGTCCAACTTTTTTGCCACCCCATGGACTATAGTCCACCAGGCTCCTTCTGTCCATGGTATTTCCCAGGCAAGACTATTGGAGTGGGTTGTCATTTCCTTCTCCCAGAAAATTTATACATGATCTTGCTTAAAAATCACAGCAATTCAGACAGAAGTTTGTCCTCTTCATCTGAGAAGCTCAGAGAATTATCTGCCTTGACCTTGAGGTGACAAAGTTGATTTGACCCTAGTGTCTGACCCTAAAGTCAATGGGTTTTCTGTATTACCACTCTACTGCATCTTTTAAAAATGAAAAAAACTAAAGCTATACATTTTCTCTACCACTTTTAGTTATTAAAATATTCGTATTTTAAAAACATTTTATGGTAATGAAACAGTCTTACAAATATCTTTTTTTGTGTGTGGAATTTTTAATGGCTTAAAATAAACAAAGGTAAATTTTTGACTCATGCTATAGGTTCAACTACAGATAGGGTCTACTCATCATCACTCAGGAACCTGGGCTGATAAAGCAACCACTATCCCTAAAACCCAATGAACTCACATCACTGGCTCGTAACCCAGTTCAAAAGTGGCACAGTTCATTCTCACAACTCATTGGCCAGGATCAATCATATGGCCCCACCTACCCACAATGTGACCAAGAAGTACAGTCCACTATGGGCCTGGAAGGGAAGAAATCTAGAATACTGGGAGAAAGCATACCAGCACACATTAGATGACACTTGACAGCCAGATGCTGAAGCATAGCTTTTCTAATACTGAAACAGGACTAAGAACATAATTATAAAAGACAGGAAAAACATTATCTTAGTTCCAACTGATGGGGTATTTTTTTGTCTCAGTTGGTAGCTAAAAGCAGTATAATTATCCTTCCCACTCCCAGCCAAGACACTACAGGAAAATGGTTATCAACTTATGGAGAAGTGACAGTGGGGTAGGAGAAGAAAGAAGACGGTCAGAGAATGAAAAGAAGCCTAATTTCCCAAGTTTAACAGATGATATCTTCATCTGTTGAGGCTTATATAAAAATTTTAAAAATACCATAGGCTGGATGGATTAAACTACTAATATTTATGTCCTGCATCTCTGAAGGCTAGGAAGTCTAAGATCAAGATGACAGCAGATTCAGTGTCTGATAAGAACCTACTTTCTGGTATAGCCAGCTGCCTTCTTACTGTGTGCTCAAATGGCAGAAGGGATGAGAGCACTCTCTGAGGTCTTTTTATAAGGCCACTAATCCCCTTTGTGAAATCTCCACCCTCATGACCCAATCATCTCCCAAAGACCCCACCTCCTAATAATATCCCCTTAGGATGTACACTTTGACATAAGAATCTGTGGGGAGGGATTCATATACATGCAGTCCATAGCATTCCAGACTTTGTTGTTGTTCAGTCACTCAATTGTGTCCGACTCTTTGTGACCCCATGCCAGGCTTCTCTGTCCTTCACCATCTCCTGAAGCTCGCTCAAATTCATGTCCATTGAGTCAATGGTGCCATCCAACCATCTCATCCTCTGTCATCCCCTTCTCCTGCCTTCAATCTTTCCCAGCAACAGGGTCTTTTCTAATGAGTTGGCTCTTAGCATCAGGTGGCCAAACTATTGGAGTTTCAGCTTCAGCATCAGTCCTTCCAATGAATATTCAGGACTGATTTCCTTTAGGATTGACTGGTTTGATCTCCTTGCTGTCCAAGGGACTCTCAAGAGTTTTCTCCAACACCACAGTTTAAAAGCATCAATTCTTTGGCATTCAGCCTTCTTTATGGTCCAACTTTCATATCCATACACGACTTCTGGAAAAACCATAGCTTTGACTAGACGGACCTTTGTCGGCAAAGTAGTCTCTGCTTTTTAATACATTGTCAAGGTTTGTCATAGCTTTTTGTCCAAGGAGCAAGCGTCTTTTAATTTCATGGCTGCAGTCACCATCTGAAGTGATTTTGGAGCCCAAGAAAATAAACTTATGTCCTCCTTACACACAAAATATACTTATTTTACCTTAAAAGTCTTTTAACTTGTCCCAGCATCAACTCTTAAGTCTAAAGTCCTGTTGAAATATCAAATAAATCATATATGGATGAGACTCAAGGTTTGATTTGGCCTAAGGCAAAATTTCTCTCCAGTTTTGAAACTTTGAAACCTAACTATGTATGTGTTTCCAAAATACAGTGGTGGGACAAGCATAGCATAGACATTCCTATTCCAAAGAGAGAAACAGGAAAGAAGAAAGGAGTACCAGATCATAAAGTCCAAAACCTAATGGGGTAAAACTTCCATTAGATCTTAAGGCTGAAGAATAATCCTCTTTGACTTGATGCTCTGTCTTGTAAACCCACTGGAATGGTATTGTCAACCCCACAGCTTGGCAGAATGCTGCCCAGGACAGCTGTCTGCAGCGGCCCTACCCAGTCACAACCCTCTTCCAGGGCCACCAATGCAGTTCTGCAGTGGCCCCATCACCGAGGACTAGATGGAAGCCTCTTGATCAGTCAGACTGGAGTGGCAGCTTCACCCTTTGAAGCCACTATGCCTCCTGGGTTCTTACACACCAAATCCTTGGTGTAAGTAGTAGCCCCAATGATTTTTTAACCACTTTTGGGGGAGATGAGGGTAGTCAGGTCATACTTCCCTTGTCTATAAGAAATGTACCGGGATTCTGTAGAGATGAATGTTTAGGTCAAGGGTGCATATTCATAGTAATCTCCTTATCATACCCCTCTCTCCTCTCTCAGGGTTCCAACTGCATGTATATTAGGCTGCTCTAAGTAGTTCCATGACTCACTGATGCACTCATTTATTTCAGAATTGTTTTCCTGTGTTTCATATTGGATAGCTTTCATTACTAAATCTTCAAGTTCACTAATCTTTTCCTTCTTCAATATCCAATCTGTTGTTTATCCTATCCATCTTATTTTTCATCTTACATATTCCACTTTCCATCTCTAGAATATTTTATATAGTTCTTCTATCTTCTATGTCTCTACTTAACATATGCAGTGTTTCCTCTTTTTCTTGAAAATATGAAATAGTTATAACAATCATTTCAATGCTTTAGTTACTAATTTTATACTCTGTGTCACTTATGGGCATGTTTCTATTAACTGATTTTTCTCCTTTTATGGGTCATATTATCCTGTTTCTCTGTATGCCTGGTAATTTTTTATTGGATGCCAGGCATGGCGAATTTTTCTTTGTTGAGTGCTGGATATTTTTATACTCTCATATTTTTCAAGCTTTACTCTGGGATACAGTCACATCATTTGGAAAGAGTTTTGGTTTTTTTGAGGCTTGCTGTTAAGATTTGTTAGGTAGGACTCAGCAGCTTTTGTTTAGGTATACATTTGCTGCCCCACTGAGGCAATACCCTTCAGAATACTCTTCTCTCTCTGATGTCCTGTGCACTATGACATTTTCCACTCTTAGGTGCTTGAACATAACTATTTCCAGCTCTGTATGAGTGTCATGAAATGTTCCCACTGCTCCTTTTTGTCATTTCTTTCCCCAAACTTCTGTAGTCTCCCCACAAGCATGTAGCAGGAGTCAGAAGAAGATCTCAGGAGGACGGATCTCTAGACCCATCCAGCTCCCTCTTTGTGAACTAGACACATTTTGGCTTCCCCAGACTCCAAACTCCATCTCTTCAAATCATGGAGGTCACTGGGATCCCTCATTTCCTCTTCCTTGTACTGCAGCCTGGGCTTCCCAGGTGGCGCTAGTAAAGAACCGGCATGTCAATGCAGAAGATGAAGAGACATGGGCTCAATCCCTGGGTCAGGAAGATCCGTGGAGGAGGGCATGGCAACCCAACTCCAGTATTCTTGCCTGGAGAATCCCATGGACAGAGAAGCCTGGCAGGCTACAGTGCATAGGGTCAGAAAGAGTCAGACACAACAGAAGTTACTTAACACACACGCATGCGTACTGCCCCCAAGAACTCACTCCAGGCACTAAGCCGGAGAAGTCACACAGTTCACCCTGTTTGCTTTTCCACCCTCAGAGATAAATGTCCTGTGTTGCCTGATAGACAATGTCTGAAAAACTTTGCTTCATATATTTTGTCCAGTTTTCAAGTGGGAGGATACATTCAGTCTCTATTTTCCTTCCTGTCTAGGACATTTTTTAGAGAGAAATTGGCTCCTTTTTATTTTTGCTTCATCATCACACATTTAAGTTAGATAAAATGCTTTTCTCTTACAGAAAGTGAACAACTGAATTGGAAAACATGATACTCAGAAATTAACTCAACATTTATTTTCATAAATTGGAAGCCATAGTTATATTTTGAAGTCATCTTTTATTTGCATTTTTTTCAGTTGTCCTTACTTTTACTAATTTCCATCACCATGGGATATATTTAACATTCTAAAATATTTCTTGTACATTTATATTATATTTTAATATATTTTTATAGAATTTTTAAACTGGAAAAAGTCTTAGCCATTCTGTAATGAAATCTCTTATTTCTCTATATGACAAGTAGACCTAGCGAGGTTATTTGGTGCAATATAACACAGTTACCCACAAGCAGAGTAGAAACTAGAAGCCATTTTCCTTTCATTAAATCACTGGGTACTAAGCAGTCAGCTAGGGAGTTCAAATGAGTTCCAAGCACTGCTCTAGACATTTTCTGCAAACTTACTTCCTTTCCTACACTAGTGATGCCCACAGTCTGATAATGGTGACAGTCATGCAACAGATAATTAAAATGCAATGTGGAAATCACGACTGGGGAGGAAGATATTTCAACTTTTTCAACATTTCGTTCAAGTGTGACACATACAAAACAAGCATGTAAAATGAACTCACCATGTAATCCGCACTAAAAATCAAGACATAGAATATTGCCAGCACCTGAAAAGCCCCATTCCAGTCAAGCCACCTGGGAAAGTAAAGCAAATCTTCCCCAGGGTGGGCCACATAAGATGAATGCAATGTGGAAAATGCAACTGGGAGGAAGCTATGACTCCCAGTTCACTGCTCTCTCCACTGCAACATATGTCCCTCTAGTGAAAGCCCTCCAGGATCTTCCAAAATTCAGAGGCCACAGAAACCTCTTCTAAAGTGATTATGAAAGTTAACATGTTGAAGAGATTCTGCTTGTGGAATATTGACAGGGGTTCTCTTTTCTTTCTTTTTTTTTTTTTTCCTGGTGTTAGCAACTTTGTAATAACATGTGGGTTTCTCTCCAGTCTTATGGACAGCTTTAGTCCTTTAGGCTTGGCCTTTTACCACTGGGGCTTCCCTGGTGGCTCAGACAGTAAAGAATCTGCCTGCAATGCAGGAGACCCAGATTTGATTCCTGGGTCAAGAAGATCCCCTGGAAAAGGGAATGGCAACCCACTCCAGTATTCTTGCCTGGAGAATTCCATGGACAGAGGAGCCTGGTGGGCTACAGCCCACAGAGTCACAAAGAGTCCAACATGACTGAGCAACTAACACTTTCACTTTTCACTTTTGGCACTTAGGGGAAAAAGGAAAGGGAGGCAGAAGGAACATCTAATATTATGGAAATGTCTATGACCAAAAACACCTGGAACATTTACATATTTCTATTTTGATAAATGTGTTGTAAGGTTGCTGTTAACACCAATCCTAATTATTAAATGAATTTTTAATGCTGAAAAAATTTTTAATTAGCACTGGGAATGAACATGTGGAATTATAGCTGGAGATGCAAGTACAAGAAATGAAATGTTGCTCTGAGGAGGATTCAATGTGACTTCTACTGCTTGTCCCTTGGTTATATTTCACAAAATCAAATGTGCCTTTCATTCCTTTGTTAAACTTTTTCCATTAAAAGGAAGTCTGTAATGCTTCACAAATTTTGTAATCCCACAACTCATACAATTAGCTAACACACCATGAAAACCAGGTGTTATTATTTCAAATATATATGAAAAACACTAGTCATGATTTTATATCACTCCAGAGGCCCCAACTGAGGATAACATGCCTACGAGTTGGATAAACATATGAATCTTATTAAATCCTACAGGTAGCTCCATGTGTGTGATTTACTCAGTCATAGCCAATACTTTGCAACCCCATGGACTGCAGCCCACTAGGCTTCTCTGTCCATGTGATTTTCCAGACAAGGATACTGGAGTGGGTTGCCATTTCCTTCTCCAGAGGATCTTCCCAATCCAGGGATCGAACCCAGGTCTCCTGCACTGCAGGCAGATTCTTCTAGCTCCATAAAATAACTGTATTATTCGAAAGCTGGCTGCCAGATTGGCTGCTTCAATGATTTTCATTACAATTACAGGAATTATTTTCTATATGCCCTGTTGTTCCTGCCTCAGAATTGAAGGGGAAACAAAATACATAGCATTATGTTGTCACTGGATTTAGGGTTAGCTTGTAAGTATAATCTGTGATGCTACATACTCCAGAGCAACATCTCTTTCACCTTTAAATGATGTATTTTCTTCCAGATGATCTAGCTCAGGAAAGAATCTATGGCAACTCCTTTAACTTATCATTCAAGTCAAACTTTACCTAAACATACCACTTAACAAAAATAAACCTGTGAACCAGAACTGTTTGAAAGATGATGAAATAGACCTTAACACAATTAAATCAGAGCTCTATAGATGTGGTCTCGCCACATCTGATCCAGCATCTAGCCCAGTCTAATGCTTTACCAAATTTTTCATCCCCAAACTTTCTCCCCTTCTAAACATAAAACCAATGACACCCAACTTATAATTTAAAATGTATGTCTCTTCTTCCTAGATGGCATTCCAACATCGTGGTTTTATGCAAACTCTATTGAGCATAAAAGGACGAGGTCTTCTCAGGTCCAGGCAGAGAACTGCCCTACAGGCTGACCCTGTGAGTGGCAGCTTTCTCTGTCTTTCTCTGCAGTCTTCCTTGCCAGAGAAGCACCTTCTCAAGCCCTTTTCCACTTCCACCCTCAGGTGCAAGCATTGCACTTCCATACTGTTTAAAGTCTTGCTGTGCGTATGATAGGAAAACTCATCATTGAATGAATCCCACAATTGCGAACACGCAATTTGAAAGCAGAGCCATTTGATCAGATCCTTCCATCATTCCAGCCAATTTATGAATTAGTAGAGTAGGTACCTTGCCTGGTGGCTCAGACAGTAAAGAATCTGCCTGCAGTGCAGCAGACCCAGGTTTAATCCCTGGGTCTGGAAGATCCCCTGGAGAAGGGAATGGCAACCCACTCCAGTACTCTCACCTGGAGAATTCAATGGACAGAGGAGCCTGGCAGGCTAGGGTCCATGGAGTCACAAAGAGTCAGACACAACTGAGCAACTAACACTTTCACTTCACTTTTTTCACAATAGGTATCTTCGTGCATCTGTACGCTTGGCAGGATGAATTGAGAGCAAACAATTTTGCTATAAATGGTTTCAAATTAATGACTCAAAAAGAGACTAACTGCTCACTAAGGACCTACTTATAGAGCTGAGCCCCATATACAATCTGAGAAGTCTTTAGTTATCTTAAAATAAAGATTAAATAGTCTATTACACTAGAGTTTAAGTAGGTACAATTTCTAAATGGGCTGATGGATTAGAACTAGAGACTCTGTGTTTTCAGGCTTTGCCAAATATATATATATAAACATGGTCTCTGTGGAGTCCTGCTTGCCCAGTTATAATCATTTGAACCAGTAGAATCAAATTAACCAGTTATGGTTCATTTATGAATTCCCAGATGGGTCAGGATTAGCTCTGGGGAAGCTTATTATTCCCACTGTGAGATGATTACTTGACTCAACCCTCAGTCATACTAAGACTTGGTGATAACATAATGTACTGTGTACTGAGCCATCTGCCCAAAAGTTGTATCAACTTTCTCTTTCTGGGGCCTGGCAATTTTTGAGATACTGAAAAGGAGGGAAAAGGTCCGATTCTAGAAGAGACTATTCCTCGTATCTTCCTACTGACTCCCTCCTTACATGCAGTTAGTATGGGGAGGGGGCAGCGGGGAAGGAGGCGTTCCCATTCCCATCGGAGAGGATTCTGTGGCACATTTCAATCAAGTTCCTTGGTGGATTCACTCTCACTCTCCTTACCCCTTAAGTTCCCTTCCCCTCCCCCCCCTACACTACCCCCACCATCCCCTTCTCTCTCTTCCTCCACCTCCAAGGTCCATTAGAGCAAATCAGATGCAGCAGAAAGCCGGGCAAAGAGAGCAAATTACCCACAACTTCCTACGCCATCTCGCCCCTTGTTCCCACTCAGCCCTCCTCCCCTCCTCTCAGAGCCACCTAAGCCACTTAAGAATCACCTAGAGATCTTATTAAATATGTAGGTGCTTGTGTCTTATTGCAGGCCTGCTGATCGGAAACGGGGAAAGTGGCCAGGAATCAGCATTTCCACAAGCCCCGCCCTTCGCTCCTGGCACACCGGCCTCTGCAGAACCTCTAGCCCCTGTACTGGCTCAGGAAGCTGCAGAAACAGGAACGTTGCAGTCCAGGTCTCATTGCTGACAATCTATAGCCTAATTAATTGGCCTCCCCAGGCATCAATGACACTATCCAGCAAATCCTTTACTCTCTTCCTTCACAGAGGCATAGCCGAGGGGTGCAGCAAGAGGGGTCCCCAAGACTCAGTGTACAGGCAGGCAAGTGCAACTTCCTTTCACTGCAGCACACAAACCCCAACCAACAGAGCACCCCAAAACCCCAGATTTAAAGCCTGGCTCCACCTTGACTTTACCCAGATTAACCTTATCTGATTTCCATTTTGCCTGAATTAGGACGATATTTCATACATTTTCTTGACTCATTCAGGTGGGAGCTTGCCTACAATGCTTCATTTTCAAATAGGAAGGCTCACAGTGAATTCTTTTCTCTCCTTCCCTTCTGGCCCCCACTACTTTCCTGGGTCTCTCTCGCCTGTTAATAGCTTTAGAGAAAAAAGTCTCACCAAAGTTGCCTCAGAACTTGCCCAGGTTTGTGTGCTGCAGTTCTGAGGTAACTTACTAACTAACTGGGTTTTAGTTTAACAGCAGGGAGAGTTCTTACCATAGCTATCCTTTAAAGTGCTGGGAATCGGTTGCTTTAAAAGAAATGGGTGAAGTACTACAAATTTCTTATTCAACCACTCTGTTGTATTATTTATGAAAATAAACTTATTTTGAAGCACTGTGGCATATAATAAATGACAATAGTATCATGAAGCTTTAAAATCATTATTAAAAGCTTTAGCATAGCTTCAGACAGTAAGAATTTACCTCAGTAGGGAGATACATTTTTCTTCCATAAATACAACGTCAAGGCTTGTGAACCTTACTTTTTGTTGTTGTTGTTTTTAATTAAGTACAATAAATAAAGTTTGGAACAGTTTGTTTTATTGTTGATGGTTAGATATTCCAAAGATTGCTCCACTAAGAATTAGAAGTAGCTGCAAAGCTTTGATAAACGAGCAGCACATTTTCAGTGTGAAATGTTCAAAATATACTGAATAAATGCTGAATCTCACTCTGAGAGAGAGATTCTCTCTCTCAGCCACACTTATCTCACATGATTATTTTTTTTTTAATGCAACAGAATGATTTGGCATATGCTGGGGAAAACGTTATGCAAATTTTGATATTTTCTCAACAGTACAAATTGGAATATGGCTTAAGTTCAGTCAGTTCAGTTGCTCAGTCGTGTCTGACTCTTTGCGACCCCTTGAATTGCAGCACGCCAGGCCTCCCTGTCCATCACCAACTCCTGGAGTTCACTCAAACTCATGCCCATCAAGTCGGTGATGCCATCCAGCCATCTCATCCTCTGTCGTCCCCTTCTCCTCCTGCCCTCAATCCCTCCCAGCATCAGGGGCTTTTCCAATGAGTCAACTCTTTACATCAGGGGGCCAAAGTATTGGAGTTTCAGCTTTAGCATCAGTCCTTCCAATGAACACCCAGGACTGATCTCCTTTAGGATGGACTGGTTGGATCTCCTTGCAGTCCAAGGGACTCTCAAGAGTCTTCTCCAACACCACAGTTCTAAAGCATCAATTCTTCAGTGCTCAGCTTTCTTCACAGTCCACCTCTCACATCCATACATGACCACTGGAAAAACCATAGCCTTGACTAGATGGACCTTTTTTGGCAAAATAATGTCTCTGCTTTTGAATATGCTATCTAGGTTGGTCATAATTTTCCTTCCAAGGAGTAAGCGTCTTTTAATTTCATGGCTGCAATCACCATCTGCGTTGATTTTGGAGCCCCAAAAAATAAAGTCTGACACTGTTTCCACTGTTTCCCCATCTATTTCCCATGAAGTGATTAGACCAGATGCCATGATCTTCATTTTCTGAATGTTGAACTTTAAGCCAACTTTTTCACTTTCCTCTTTCACTTTCAAGAGGCTTTTTAGTTCCTCTTTACTTTCTGCCATAAGGGTGGTGTCATCTGCATATCTGAGGTTATTGATATTTTTCCTGGCAATCTTAATTCCAGTTTGTGCTTCCTCCAGCCCAGTGTTTCTCATGATGTATTCTGCATTTAAGTTAAATAAGCAGGGTGACAATATACAGCCTTGACGAACTCCTTTTCCTATTTCAAACCAATCTGTTGTTCCATGTCCAGTTCTAACTGTTGCTTCCTGACCTGCATATAGGTTTCTCAAGAGGCAGGTCAGGTGGTCTGATATTCCCATCTCTTTCAGAATTTTCCATAGTTTATTGTGATCCACAATAAGCTGGATCACAATTGTGATCCAGTCAAAGGATTTGACATAGTCAAAGCAGAAATAGATGTTTTTCTGGAACTCTCTTGCTTTTTCCATCATCCAGCGGATGTTGGCAATTTGATCTCTGGTTCCTCTGCCTTTTCTAAAACCAGCCTGAACATCTGGAATATGGCTTACTGTTGCAATAATTGATTTTTAGGTGATATTCCCAGGGACTATGACAATCACAGATTACAACATGCATTTTTTAAAATTATTTCTTATTACAGAATATAGAAATATAGTATAGAATACAGAATATAGAAATAAAAGTAGACAGACAATATTTTTTAGTATAGTATAGAATACAGAATATAGAAATATAGTATAGAATACAGAATATAGAAATAAAAGTAGACAGACAATATTTTTTTAAATATTTAATAGAAGAAAATTAAAATAGTATGTTCTTTAATCCAACACTATCTGCTCATGATAATCACTATTCATTCTATAATGACCACAGTTAATGCATTGAATTGGAATCTTTATTGTAACACAGCTTAATATTGCCTTCTAAAATATTTGTAGAATACTTTCTAACTATCTGTTAAACTATTTATGAAGATAAGTGGAATCTCTCTTCTTCTAATAGGTTTTTACTGGATGTAGGAAAACTGTAGTTACTTTACAAACTTATTTTATAACTGAATACCTGCTGAACTCTAACTGTAATTTCATTTTAATTATTTCTCTTGAGTTGTCCAAGTAGACAGTTACATCATTTGAGAAAAAGAATATTTTTCCTTTAGACAAATTTATATATTTTCTCATTTAAATGTCTAGAATCTGGTCAAATTAGAGTAGTGATTATCTTGGGTATCCTTGGAATAGCCTAGTCTTTTTACAAATTTCAAAGAAATAATTCTAGAGGTTTCTGTCAAGTATGATGTGAGCAACTGGTTTCAGAAAGATAATCTTAGACATTTTAATGAGAGATTCCATCCACTAAGAAATTTTAAAATCAGAATTGATATTTAATTGAAGTCTTTGTATGTCTACTAAAATGGTCAAATCTCCAGTTCCATTTTTCTTTCTCAAGATTGTTTTGGCTATTCGAGGTTTTTTGTATTTCCATACAAATTGTGAAATTGTTTATTCTAGCTCTGTGAAAAATACCGTTGGTAGCTTGATAGGGATTGCAATTGAATCTATAGATTGCTTTGGGTAGTATACTCATTTTCACTATATTGATTCTTTCGATCCATGAACATGGTATATTTCTCCATCTATTAGTGTCCTCTTTGATTTCTTTCACAGTGTTTTATAGTTCTCTATATATAGGTCTTTAGCTTCTTTAGGTAGATATATTCCTAAGTATTTTATTCTTTTCGTTGCAATGGTGAATGGAATTGTTTCCTTAATTTCTCTTTCTATTTTCTCATTATTGGTGTATAGGAATGCAAGGGATTTCTGTGTGTTGATTTTATAGCCTGCAACTTTACTATATTCATTGATTAGCTCTAGTAATTTTTGGTGGAATCTTCAGGGTTTTCTGTGTAGAGGATTGTGTCATCTGCAAACAGTGAGAGTTTTACTTCTTCTTTTCCAATTTGGATTCCTTTTATTTCTTTTTCTGCTCTGATTGCTGTGGCTAAAACTTCCAAAACTATGTTGAATAGTAGTGGTGAAAGTGGGCACCCTTGTCTTGTTCCTGACTTTAGGGGAAATGCTTTCAAAGCCACAGTCATCAAGACAGTATGGTACTAGCACAAAGACAGAAATATAGATCAATGGAACAAAGTAGAAAGCCCAGAGATAAATCCATGCACCTATGGACACCTTATCTTTGACAAAGGAGGCAAGAATATACAATGGATTAAAGACAACCTCTATAACAAGTGGTGCTGGGAAAACTGGTCAGCCACTTGTACAAGAATGAAACTAGAACACTTTCTAACACCATACACAAAAATAAACTCAAAATGGATTAAAGATCTCAACGTAAGACCAGAAACTATTAAACTCCTAGAGGAGAACATAGGAAAACACTCTCCGACATACATCACAACAGGATCCTCTATGACCCACCTCCCAGAATATTGGAAATAAAAGCAAAAATAAACAAATGGGACCTAATTAAACTCAAAAGCTTCTGCACAACAAAGGAAACTATAAGCAAGGTGAAAAGACAGCCTTCAGAATGGGAGAAAATAATAGCAAATGAAGCAACTGACAAACAACTAATCTCAAAAATATACAAGCAACTCCTGAAGCTCAATTCCAGAAAAATAAATGACCCAATCAAAATATGGGCCAAAGAACTAAATAGACATTTCTCCAAAAAAGACATACAGATGGCTAACAAACACATGAAAAGATGCTCAACATCACTCATTATCAGAGAAATGCAAATCAAAACCACAATGAGGTACCA
Source organism: Bos taurus (assembly GCF_002263795.3). NCBI lineage: Eukaryota > Metazoa > Chordata > Mammalia > Artiodactyla > Bovidae > Bos > Bos taurus. The sequence goes on from NC_037347.1 coordinate 16,599,286, forward strand.
TTTCACACCAGTCAGAATGGCTGCGATCCAAAAGTCTACAAGCAATAAATGCTGGAGAGGGTGTGGAGAAAAGGGAACCCTCTTACACTGTTGGTGGGAATGCAAACTAGTACAGCCACTATGGAGAACAGTGTGGAGATTCCTTAAAAAACTGGAAATAGAACTGCCTTATGACCCAGCAATCCCACTGCTGGGCATACACACTGAGGAAACCAGAAATGAAAGAGACATTTCATCACAGCACTGTTTATAATAGCAAGGACATGGAAGCAACCTAGATGTCCATCAGCAGATGAATGGATAAAAAAGCTATGGTACATATACAAAATGGAGTATTACTCAGCCATTAAAAAGAATACATTTGAATCAGTTATAATGAGGTGGATGAAACTGGAGCCTATTATACAGAGTGAAGTAAGCCAGAAAGAAAAACACCAATACAGTATACTAACACATATATATGGAACTTAGAAAGATGGTAAGTATAACCCTGTATGTGAGACAGCAAAAGAGACACAGATGTACAGAACAGTCTTTTGGACTCTGGGACAGGGAGAGGGTGGGATGATTTGGGAGAATGGCATTGAAACATGTATAATATCATATATGAAACAAATCGCCAGTCCAGGTACGATGCATGATACTGGTTGCTTGGGGCTGGTGCACTGGGACGACCCAGAGGGATGGTACAGGGAGGGAGAGGGGAGAGGGGTTCGGGGTGGGGAGCATGTGTACACCCATGGCGATTCATGTTGATGTGTGGCAAAACCAATACAATATTGTAAAGTAATTAACCTCCAATTAAAATAAATAAATTTATATTTTTTAAAAAATGGTCAAATCTAATTTTCCTTTGGCTCTGACAAATTACAAATAAATTTTCTAGTACCAATCCATACTTGAATTCTTTTTTTTTTTTTATTCTTCCAATTTTATTTTATTTTTAAACTTTACATAATTGTATTAGTTTTGCCAAATATCAAAATGAATCCACCACAGGTATACATGTGTTCCCCATCCCGAACCCTCCTCCCTCCTCCCTCCCCATACCATCCCTCTGGGCCGTCCCAGTGCTCCAGCCCCAAGCATCCAGCATCATGCATCGAACCTGGACTGGCAACTCGTTTCCTACATGATATTTTACATGTTTCAATGCCATTCTCCCAAATCTTCCCACCCTCTCCCTCTCCCACAGAGTCCATAAGACTGTTCTATACATCAGTGTCTCTTTTGCTGTCTCGTACACCGGGTTATTGTTACCATCTTTCTAAATTCCATATATATGCGTTAGTATACTGTATTTATGTTTTTCCTTCTGGCTTACTTCACTCTGTATAATAGGCTCCAGTTTCATCCACCTCATTAGAACTGATTCAAATGTATTCTTTTTAATGGCTGAGTAATACTCCATTGTGTATATGTACCACAGCTTTCTTATCCATTCATCTGCTGATGGACATCTAGGTTGCTTCCATGTCTTGGCTATTATAAACAGTGCTGCGATGAACATTGGGGTACACGTGTCTCTTTCCCTTCTGGTTTCCTCAGTGTGTATGCCCAGCAGTGGGATTGCTGGATCATAAGGCAGTTCTATTTCCAGTTTTTTAAGGAATCTCCACACTGTTCTCCATAGTGGCTGTACTAGTTTGCATTCCCACCAACAGTGTAAGAGGGTTCCCTTTTCTCCACACCCTCTCCAGCATTTATTATTTGTAGACTTTTGGATCGCAGCCATTCTGACTTGCGTGAAATGGTACCTCATAGTGGTTTTGATTTGCATTTCTCTGATAATGAGTGATGTTGAGCATCTTTTCATGTGTTTGTTAGCCATCTGTATGTCTTTTTGGAGAAATGTCTATTTAGTTCTTTGGCCCATTTTTTGATTGGGTCGTTTATTTTTCTGGAGTTGAGCTGTAGGAGTTGCTTGTATATTTTTGAGATTAGTTGTTTGTCGGTTGCTTGAATTCTGGAGTTGAGCTGTAGGAGTTGCTTGTATATTTTTGAGATTAGTTGTTTGTCGATACTTGAATTCTTAAAACTATTCTTCATTACCATAATTTAATCTTTTAATGTAGGACTTTATCCACTTGTGAGTGTTTAGTATCAATAGTCTGTTTTAATGATTGTAGGCTATTTGTAAGAATAACTTAAAAATTACTTTTCTTATTACAGAAGTACTGCTTTAATATTTTAAAACATTAAAATAAAAATACATAAAAAGAGAAAAAAGTAGAATTCCCTCATGATACTTCAAGTCTCACTCTGAAAATTATCACTATTAGTCCTTTGGCTTATCTTGAATTTAGTTAATTCCTTATCAATAAATGTTTGGATGGTTTCAAGTGTTTTGCTATTATAAATTACACTGTAGTGAATAATCTCATATACACACACACACACATATACTTATGTGTGTACATACATATATATATATACACACACACATTTTTCGGCATATATGTAAGAATATTTCTACAAAATATATTCTCAGATGTGAAACTGCTTTTGTAAATGTTCTATTTTAATAAAAATAGCTAAACTGCTATTTAAAAACATGTACCAGTATAAGCCACCACCAACTAATGATGTGTAAAAGAGAAACTGTTTCTCCATACTTTTTGACACATTGGCATTATCAGTACTTTAACTACTAACAATCTGATAGCTGAAAAAGCTATCTCATTGTTTGTTGTGTTCTTGTTGTTTAGTCGCTAGGTTGTGTCTGATACTTTTCTGACTCTGTGGACTGTAGCGCGCCAGGCTCCTCTGTCCATGGGATTTCCCAGGCAGAAGACTGGAGTGGATTGCCATTTCCTTCTCCAGGGGATCTTCCCAACCCAGGGATCAAACTCACCTCTGCTGCATCAGCAGCAGAATCTTTACCACTGAGCTATCAGGAATGCCCATCTCCTTGTTTAATTTGTATTAATTTAATTATTAGTGGGAATGAAGATCTTTTATATGTTTATTAGTCAATTGTGTTTTTTATTGTGTGGATTACCTCTTCATGAAATGTATCCATTTGTGTATTAAGTGGTCTTCCTTTTTCATACTAATTTTTAAGTGTTCATTGTGTGTCAGGCATATTGGTTTCTGTCTCTAGGTGTTGCTCAGAATTTCCTGCGTTATTTTTCTTCTGATTTTATTCTGAATTTTGCTGGGCACATTTTTCTTGCTATCTAAGGCACTGTTGTGTAGAACAGTGCCATAGAGTGAAGGTGGTATATGAAATCAACCTGACTGGGTTCAGAATTCCAGCTTCACCATTCACTGTTACTTAATCTCCTGCTTTGGCTTGTGATAAAATCCATGTACTTCATTGGGTTAAGGATATTAAATAAGTAAAAGAAAATGTGAAGAGCCAAAAACAATGCCTAGCCCTTGAAGTAAAAGTTGCTCAATTATGTCCGACTCAATTCGTAGCCTTTCCCTTCTCCAGGGAATCTTCCCAACCCAGGGACTGAATGAGCCCTTGAAAATGTTCAATAAATATTGATCATTCCCATTGTCTTGTGGTGGTGGTTGTTCAGTTGCTCAGTCGTGTCCGACTCTTGCGACCCCATGGATTGCAGCACTCCAGGCTTCCGTGTCCTCCACTATCTCCCAGAGTTTGCTCAAACTCATGTCCATATAATACAGTTATTCTCCCCCAAGTTGAGAGCAAAGTATCTACTGTTTGGGAGATCTGTCTGTTCGCCCCCTTTAATTTTATTCAATTATGTATTTATATCAGCATCTAATCATGAATATTTATTTTGTCCTTTAGGTCATAATCCATGTATTGCTTTATTTTTTGACAATGAACCATTTTACTTATTACGAGCAAGAAGCAGGGGAAGATAAAAGAAAGGAAGGAATGGAGTAATGGGGGATGGTTCTTCTTATGGTTTTGTCCCTAAGTTGTGTCTGACACTTTGCAACCCCACGGACTATAACCGCCAGGCTCCTCTGTCCATGGGATTCTCCAGTCAAGAATACTGGAGTGGGTTGCCATTTCTTTCTCCAGGGGATCCTCTGACCCAGGGATGGAACCCACGTCTCTTGCATTGGCAGGCAGACTCTTTATCACGTCTTATTGTCTATCATTACCCAAATTTCCTTTGTGGCTTTTGGACATCATGTCAACCCTACAATTAGGAAGACATCTATCTAATATATTTTTTTAAATAAATAAAAATTCAAGCTTCCTACTATTGCTTTTTTAGTTTATTTGGTTTGTTAGTTTTCTATTTGTATGTATATGTCTAACTCTGTGGTTTATCTAGAATTTACATCAGTGAATCCAGGTTCATTATTTTCCAAATAACTAGACAATTTTTCCAACACTATTTTTTTCTTAATAATCCATCTTCATCTCATTGATCTGAAGTGCCTTCTTCATCACATAAATTTTCATATTTTTTAAATTTACCTTTGGAGTATCCCAGAATCACATTATCATAACATATTATAATATTTGGCAAGGTATTAATATTTCCCCAGTTTTAAAACTTTCTTTTCATTCTCACATGTACCTTCTTACAGAAAATCTTTAGTCATTTTCTCACATTTCAGAAAGTCTGCTGATAATTTGGAATTGCACTGTTTATATATTGATTTAGAGAGAACTTAATTGTTATAATATTAATCAATCCTATCTAAAGCCAATTTCTTCAAGTTTTACAAAACCTTATTTATGTATTTTTCAAATTATTTTAATCAAGCATGATACAGTATATTTTGAGTCTCTCTACCTAAAATAAGGATTTTAAAACACTTTTACCCTCTCCCTAACTTGCACCATATTACACTTGCTTCTCAGCCTATTTCTGATGTTTTCTCTAATTAACATATACACTTAAAAATAATGCAATATTAATCTTTTAAAATAATTTTGTATTTTATTTTCATAATCAGATTTAACTTCATAAGTAGTTTCTAAATATAGAGGATGGAATTTCTTTAACTACTTTCCTGTTACCAATTTTGTTAAGGCTTTAATTTTTATAGCAGTTTTAGGTTCACAGCAGTATTAATCAGAAAGTACAGAGTTTCCATATACTCTGACCCCACACACACTCACAGCCTCCCCCACTATCAGCACCCCACACCAGAGTGTTACATTTCTTATAATCAATAAACCTGCACTGACAGATCATCACCGAAAGTCCACAATTTACATCAGGGCTCACTGTTGGTGTACAGTCTGTGTTGCTGTTGTTGTTATTGTTTAATCACTAAGTTGTGTCTGACTCTTTGTGACCCCATGGATTGTAGCCTTCCAGGCTCCTCTGTCCATGGGGTTTCCCAGGCAAGAATACTGGAGTGGGCTGCCACTTCCTTCTCCAGGGCATCTGCCTGATCCAGGGACCAAACCCACATCTCTTGCCATCTCCTTCACTGGCAGGAAGATTCTTTACCACTGAGCCACCAGGGAAGCCCGTACATTCTGTGGGTTTTGACAAACGTATAATGATATGTACCCACCATTATAGCATTATACAGAATAGTTTCACTGCCCTAAAATTCCTTTGTGCTCCAATTATTCATTTTTCCCTGTCCCTCAACCCATGGGAACTACTGATCTTTTTACAGTCTCCATAGTTTGGCCTTTCCCAGAACGTCATATAATTGGAATAGTATGTAGCCTTTTCAGATTGGCTTCTTTCACTTAGTAATATGCATTTCATGTTCCTCCATGTCTTTTTATGACTTGATAGCTCATTTCTTTCTCAGTTCAGTTCAGCTGCTCAGTCGTGTCTGACTCTTTGCAACTCCATGAATTGCAGCATGCCAGGCCTCCCTGTCCATCACCAACTCCTGGAGTTCACTCAAACTCACATCCATTGAGTCAGTGATGCCATCCAGCCATCTCATCCTCTGTCGTCCCCTTCTCCTCATGCCCCCAAACCCTCCCAGCATCAGAGTCTTTTCCAATGAGTCAACTCTTCGCATGAGGTGACCAGAGTACTGGAGTTTCAGCTTTAGCATCATTCCTTCCAAAGAAATCCCAGGGCTGATCTCCTTCAGAATGGACTGGTTGGATCTCCTTGCAGTCCAAGGGACTTTCAAGAGTCTTCTCCAACACCACAGTTCAAAAGCATTTATTCTTCAGCACTCAGCTTTCTTCACAGTCCAACTCTCACATCCATACATGACTACTGGAAAAACCATAGCCTTGACTAGTGTTATATAATATTCTATCATCTGGATATGCTGTACTGCACTTAGTCATTCAGTCAGGTCCAACTCTTTGCAACCCCATGGACTATAGCCTACCAGGCTCTCTGTCCATGGGGATTCTCCAGGAAGGAACACTGGAGGGGGTTGCCATGCCCTCCTCCAGGGATCTTCCCAACCTAGGGATTAAACCCAGGTCTCCTGCATGGCAGGCAGGATCTTTACCTTCTGAGCCACCAGGGAAGCCCACCTGGATATACCACAGTTTATTTATCCATTAACCTACTGAAAGACATCTTAGTTGCTTCCAAGTTTGGGTAATTTATATATAAAGCCACTAGTAGATGTGCAGTGTTATCTCATTGTCATTGTAATTAGCAATTCCCTAACAACATATAATACAGAGCATCTTTTCATATGCTTATTTGCTATCTGTTTATCTTCCTTGATGAGGTGAGTCTGTTCAGGTCTTTTGCCCATTATTTAACCTACTTTTTTTTTATTGTTGAATTTTAAGAATTCTTCAGATAGTTAAGATAGCAATTATTTACCAGTAAATCTTTTGCAAATATTTACTCCCAGTCTGGGGCTTGTCTTTCCATTCTTTTGACTGTGTCTATTGCAAAGCAGAAGTTCTCATTTTAATGAAGTCCAGCTTATCAATTATTTATCTGATGGGTGATTGTGTCTTTGGGGTTCTATCTAAAAAGTCTTCACCATACCAAAGTCATCTAGACTTTCTCCTGTTATCTTCTAAAAGTTTTATAGTTTTGCACTTTACAGTTAGTTCTATGATTCATTTTAATTTTTTTGAAGGTTATAACGTCTGCCTAGATTCATTTTTTTGCAGGTCGATGTCTAGTTTTTCTAACACCATTTATTGAAAAAAGTAAGTTTTCTCCATTTTATTGCCTTTGCTCCTTTGTCAAAAGTCAGTTGATTATATTTCTATGAGTTTATTTCTGGGCCCTCTATTCCATTGATCTATTTGTGTATTCTTTTGTTATCAATTTTTTTTTTCTAATTTTATTTTATTTTTAAACTTTACATAATTGTATTAGTTTTGTCAAATATCATAATGAATCCGCCACAGGTATACATGTGTTCCCCATCCCGAACCCTCCTCCCTCCTCCCTCCCCATACCATCCCTCTGGGCCGTCCAGTGCACCAGCCCCAAGCATCCAGCATCGTGCATCGAACCTGGACTGGCAACTCGTTTCCTACATGATATTTTACATGTTTCAATGCCATTCTCCCAAATCTTCCCACCCTCTCCCTCTCCCACAGAGTCCATAAGACTGTTCTATACATCAGTGTCTCTTTTGCTGTCTCGTATACAGAGTTATTGTTACCATCTTTCTAAATTCCATATATATGCGTTAGTATACTGTATTTATGTTTTTCCTTCTGGCTTACTTCACTCTGTATAATAGGCTCCAGTTTCATCCACCTCATTAGAACTGATTCAAATGTATTCTTTTTAATGGCTGAGTAATACTCCATTGTGTATATGTACCACAGCTTTCTTATCCATTCATCTGCTGATGGACATCTAGGTTGCTTCCATGTCCTGGCTATTATAAACAGTGCTGCGATGAACATTGGGGTACACGTGTCTCTTTCCCTTCTGGTTTCCTCAGTGTGTATGCCTAGCAGTGGGATTGCTGGATCATAAGGCAGTTCTGCATTTTTGTCAAAGATCATGGTCTATATGATAATCTTAATTATATATGTAGAGACTTGAATATGAGCAATTTCTATAAATGGTTCATACATAACTTTTCAAAGTATCTTTTCTAATTGCTGGGTTCAGAGTTTAATAAATCATAGCTGTTTTTCAAGTTTTTTTAATTCTTATTTTCCTCTAGATGATTTATCAATGACAGATATATTAAAAGTTTCCACTATCATTATGAAATTATTTTTGTGACTCTTTCCATATTTAAAGTGTATAATTTGGAAATTATTGTTGTTTAGGGCTTTAAAGTTCAAGATTGTTACATCGCCATGGTGAATTGTTCCTTTTATCATTATATAGTGACATTTATTCCTATTAATGCTTTTTGTTAATGTCTAGTTCAACTGATATTAGTTTGGCTATTCTAGCCTTCTTTGCACTAGTGTTTATATTAGTATTTGCCTTGTATATCTTTTTTGAAATTTTTAATGACATATTGTTTTGACATTGCACAAAATACAATAGGTATAAAATGAATATAGTAGGAATGTGTATTTTTATCTAGTTTACTAATTTATCTATTACTTTTACCATTTTTTCTTACTGTTCTATTTAATGTTTTTTTTTACTGGAGAAGAAGGTGCTTTTTTGTTCTCTTTCCATCTTCAGAATGATCAGTTTTTCTTCACTCCAGTTTCTTCTATTCACTGGTTAGAAGTAATCATTTTATTTCCCTCCCTCCAATAGTTATCCTTAAATTTTTAACACAAATATGTGAATTGACAAAAGTCAATATTTTTACTCTCCACCTAAACAATTAAAAGACCTCAGATTCCATCTTCCACATGCTTGAACATTTAATATTTTCATTTAACTTTATTTATTAAACTCTCCAAATTAGTCATCATTATTAGTTTTTTAGCAAATACTTACTCAAGTTACCTAAATGTTTAGAAGTTTCTTTGCTTACCACTGTTTTTCTTTTTTACAACCAAATACTTTCTTGGTTAAATTTTTTCCTTTCTGGTACATATCTTTAAAATTCTTTTTAAAAAACTCTTGAAAATTTCTAGATCTTAAGAGCTCTGCTTATAGTTTTTCATAAATAAAACAGTCCTGCCTGATTATTAATTAGGATATATGAGAAAGTAAATCAATCATTTTACAGAAATTTGTATGAAAAAAGTACCACAAAAGAACTCAACAGTACTGATTCATGAAAGAAAAAGAAAGGTCAAAGAAGGGACTTCATCTTCAGTAGAGATGGCAAGTGAAAAAAGACTTAATCAGTAGGTTTTTTACTAAAGAAGAGGAGAGAGAGTGATGGAAATTACTCAGAAGAAGGAATGTACAGGGCACATTCAGAAACCAGCCATTTGGGTATCGCTTTAAGTAATTATGGCCTCCCTAGAGGCTCAGATGGTAAAGAATCTGCCTGCAATGCAGAAGACCCAGGTTCAATCCCTGGGTCAGGGATCTTCCTTGGAGGAGGAAATGGCAACCCACTCTAGTATTCTTGCCTGAAGAATATAGGCTATAGGCTATATACAGACTATAGGCTACCCGCTTACAGTCCATGGGGTTTCAAAGAATTGGACATGATTGAGAGACTAACACACACACAGATTTAAAAATAACTTTTAGGACTTCCCTAGTGGCTTAGAGAGTAAAGAATCTGCCTGCGATGCAGGAGACCTGGGTTCTATCCCTGGATTGGGAAGATCCCCCTGGAGGGGGTCATGGCAACCTACTCCAGTGTTCCTGCCTGGAGAATCCCCATGGACAGAGGAGCCTGGCAGGCTACAGTCCATGGGGTCACAAAGAGTCAGACACGATTGAGCAACTAACACTTTAAAGTAACTATAAAAGATAAGGAGAGACAACATGATAAAAACAGCGTGAAGTATGAGAATGGATGTCCTTAAAGAACAAGCTAGCAAACATAGATAATTAAAGCTATGGGGAGCTGACGATGGTTCTAGACTAGCAGGCTGGCTCAACTGGATATTTTGGGTTTGGGAAGACCAATCTGAACCCAAAGACCTAATGAATCAAAGAGATGGAAAGGATGGAGACCACTTAAAAGCCATCTTATATAATCAAGAGATAATTAGGACCTGAACCATAAAGTGGCCATCTTGGGATTGAAAAAAGGAAACCAATTAAAAGAGGTATTGCAGCATTAAATTTCTACATGAACTTTTTTCCTTCAGTCCTTGTAGGTTTTCTGGCTCCTGCCAATGTGTCTGGACTCTTGTGTTTTCTATCTTGCTTAATGTCTAGTAATATGTTTTTCCAGTTTTTGTCATCAAACAATTTCTCACCCAGTCGGTCCTAACCCTAACTCTAGGAGGGAAATAGCACTCTGGTTTGCCTACCCAGATCACTCACAGCTACCTGGTCCCTAAGAATTTTCTACCCTTAAGTCTGGATTTCTTGAGCCACTGACACCCTAACCAGACAATGAATCATAGAGGAATTGAAGAGGTGACCAATTAGCCAAAAGGAAAAAATGAGAGAGAAATAGCTGGGAATGATGAGACTAGAAAAAAAATTTTAGAAGTTTATGCATTTGGTACTCATTCAGGTGCAGGATCCATAAACCTCCACTTGTAAACTTGACCTGTACCAACAGACGGTGGTTGTCTGATTAACCAGGCTTTCTGTGCCTTTTGCTGGGGAGCCTTCTGGTAGGCAGGATTCACACCATGGACAATGTCACAGACTGGACGTTTCAGAGACAGGACACTTTCCAGGATCCCAGTAGTTCTCCTCCAGAGTCATTAACACTTGACCTCAGAGTGCTAATCAGGACATACCACTCGTGCTCTCAGCAGGTGACCAGAGTATTCCGCCAGAATACCTTTTAATCAGTTAGGATCGTCCTCCTTGGGATATCACAGATAGTGATAAAGGAGGCTGTCGTTTCACACACACACCTTGTGGTAAGTTTTCTGAAAATACTTTCAAAGTAATTGTGACAAATTATCTGAAAGAAATCCCTGCCTGTCAATGAAAATGGCTCACAGAGTTTATTTTCTTGGAATTTAATGTTACTTCTAGAGTAAATCTTTTACCTAAGTTACACTGATTGATTAAAAGATCAGATACAAGCCTGAATCCAGTCAAGTATACTCAGCCTATGCACTTCATGGATAATAGGATATTCATAATAATCATATTAAATTTTGATCATAAGGTAGACTTATACCTCCTGGGGGGTGGGGGGAGGGGAACCATGCTTTCTACTCTTACATGTATTTAATTCAATTAGTCTCAATGCTGATAAAACAATTATTCCTTAAGCAATGTTTAGAACTATTTTTTTCCTTAGATACCATAGCAAATCTCCAAATTCAGAGTTCTTACACACACCAAACAAATAACAATAATGCTTTGAGCAGGAAAGGTATCAAGGTTCCACATCTAAAGATATAAACATTTAATCAACAATTCAAAATACAAGAATGGGGAAAGATTATTAAAACAAGATCTCCAAATCATTTTAAAAACCAGCAGCATTATTATAACCTGAAGAAAAACCACCAAAACCACAGGCAACAAAAGAAAAAATTGATAAACTAGACTTTATCAAGATAAAAAACTTTGTCATCAAAGTACACCATAAACAGAGTGGAAAAAAGCACACAGAAACATCAAATGTTTGATCATGGAATCTTTTCCCTTCACAATACATTTTTCTCCTACATCAAAAATTTCCCAGATGCAATTTAACTATAATAGTCACTAACCTGCATTTTACAAATCACTATTGGTTATAATGTAATAATCACAGAGAATACAAGGAAGAGCTGTAACACTTGCAACTCAGCTTGAAATTCATACTTACTAAGCAATGGATAAGAAAGGTGATATTAAAAGAATGTATAATAACAGTGTCAAGTTGGGGTAGAAAAACAAAGATCACTACTATTGAGCAGATGCTAGGTTTAAACTATAGATAAGCTCAGTGATGCTCAGGTTTTATAGCTAGACATTCATTTTCTTAAATTCCAATGAGAAATATAACTCTATTACTATTGTAAGCCTCTAGCTCCTAATCCACTTCTTCCCACTGAAACTATTATATATGTCGAATGCCAGTTTTCTTACATAAAGCTCAGTGGCCTCATGGCCCATTCTTAGCATGGTTTTGCATGCACGGAAAGAATAATCCTGAGAGATGAAAAAGAATAATAATAATAAAACCCTAATTATAACTTTATTGAAATCACCAAAGTAGTATTCCATTTATAACCTACATTTTTAAAATTTCCTTTCCCTATCTCTTCTCTCAACTTCATTCAATCATAGCAGGTTCTCTCTCATTTTTTTCTTCCACTTCTACAAACTCCCAAATATTCCCAAAGCCCTAGTCTCAGGAGAGTTACTCCTTTCAATTTTCCATATCTATTTTATGGCCTTTCGGTAACTGTTCTCATTTCAATGTAAATCTAACTAAATTTCCAAGTATCTCCAATAATTTTTCTCTTATCTGCTTCCATTAAATTACCAGTCCACCACTGTAAGAGGGGCTTCCTGGTAGTTCAGTGGTAAAGCATCTGCCTGCCAAGCAGGAGGTGTGGGTTGGATCCCTGGCTCAGGAAGATCCCCTGGAGGAGGAAAAGGCAACCTACTCTAGTATTCTTGCCTGGAGAATTCCATGGACAGAGGAGACCGGAAGGCTACAGTCCTTGGGGTCACAAAGAGTTGGACTCGACTGAAGCAACAGCATACATGCAGAGAAAAGCACAGCTGACTGAACACAGCAGTTACTGGGCAGAATCAGGCAGAATCATGAGAGGCTCTGTCTGAAGCAGCAGCAGAGCTTGCAGGGAAACATTGGACCACCTATAGCCACAGCCATCTCCCTGTTCCTCAGACCAGCTATGGGGTCTGGAAACCACTACTGTGCTCCTCAGCCAACCAGTTCTTCATCGGCCCCCTTAATCACCCCAGATGGTACCTGGGACTAAGCACCCTGCCACCGCCACTACTCTGCTAGACATCACAGCATCTGTTCTTTAGATGGCCTGAAACTAGAAAACCAAGCATTTTAATGGCTCAGAGACCTAGCTTTGGAGTCAAATACACAATACACTGCCAGTTACTACCCACTGGCAAGCTGGCTCCTATTTTTAGCATCACTATGATGTGAGAGTTGGACTGTGAAGAAGGCTGAGCACTGAAGAATTGATGCTTTTGAACTGTGGTGTTGGAGAAGACTCTTGAGAGTCCCTTGGACTGCAAGGAGATCCAACCAGTCCATTCTGAAGGAGATCAGCCCTGGGATTTCTTTGGAAGGAATGATACTAAAGCTGAAACTCCAGTACTTTGGCCACCTCATGCGAAGAGGTGACTCATTGGAAAAGACTCTGATGCTGGGAGGGATTGGGGGCAGGAGGAGAAGGGGACGACAGAGGATGAGATGGCTGGATGGCATCACTGACTCGATGGACGTGAGTCTGAGTGAACTCTGGGAGTTGGTGATGGACAGGGAGGCCTGGCGTGCTGCGATTCATGCGGTCGCAAAGAGTCGGACACGACTGAGCAACTGAACTGAACTGAACTGAGGCATCAGTTTCTTCATTAGAAAAATGAGAATAAGAGTAGTGAGCTCACAAAATAGTCACAAGGATGAACTTACATACAGCACATATATCAGGGTGCCTGGCACATGGCTAGTGCTAAATAAATGAAGGTCATTATGATTGTTATTGTTCGATGTAGCCCAGTGCTGTCCAGTAGAACTTTCTGTGATGTTGAAACTGTCCTATTTCTATGCTACCCTACATGATAGCCACTAGCCACATGTAGTTTTCGAGCACTTGAAATGTGGCTTGTGTGACCATGGAATTGTTGGTGTTCAGTCTCTAAGTTGTGTCTGACTCTTTTGTGACACCATGGACTGTATAGCCTGCTTGGTTCCTCTGTCCACAGGATTTCCCAAGCAAGAATACTGGAGTAGGTTTCCATTTCTGCCTCCAGGGGAATCTTCCCAATCCAGGGATCAAACTCACATCTCCTGCATTGGTAGATGTATTCTTTATCACTGAACCACCAAGGACTTACATTTTTAAAATTTCATCCAAATTTAAATAGCTACATGTAGCTTGTGGCTACCATATGGGGCACCACAGGTACAATCTTCAGTGAGTAATCAGGTCAGTCAGCCCAGATTAAATGGAACAGAAATTGCAACCATCAACCTAAATTATCAGAATGGCGTCATAAATGAAGTAAGGTATCATCTCCCTAATGATGGTTTAATTCTACAACAGTAAAGAGGAAGCACTACTTTATGTACAGCTTCCTACATTTGTGGTAGGCTTTGAACTAGATTTAAAAGAGTCTGGAAATACATTTTTTAAAGCTTTAAAAGGGCAAGAAGTGTGGTAGATTAAATTATTTAGCAAATATTCACTTCCATGTAGGGAGAATGCTTCTCTGCCCTGTGACTTTCAGATTTGCTCATGTGATCTGCTCCTGCCAGTAGAACGAGGGCAGAGACCTAGAGCCATTGAATATACTGATGAGCCTATTTGCAGAGCATCCCTGGAGACACAGACATTGAGAACAGACTTACAGACACAGCTTAGAGGAGGAGAGGTGGGGAAGTATGGAGAGAGTAACATGGAAACATACATAACCATATGTAAAACAGATAGCCAGTGGGAACTTGCTGTGTGACTCAGGGAACTCAGACTGGGGCTTGGTCACAACCTAGAGGGACAAGATGGGGAGGGAGGTGGGAGGGAGGTTCAAGTGAGAGGAGACGTGGGTGAACCTATGGCTGATTCATGTTGATGTTTAGTAGAAACCAGTGCAATACTCTAAACAATTATCTTTCAATTAAAAATAAAAAATAAAACAAACAAGCCATTGAATTATCTGCTCAACCCTCCAAGTTTCTGACCACTACCAAATGAGGAGCATGTCCCAGTTAGTTTCTGCCCTTCATCCTAATCACAGAATAAGTTCACACGGAATGTGAACCTGACCCATAACCTGAAGCAGAGGCATGTACAGACACATGAATGAAAAATGAATGATTATTTTTATATGCCACTGTGATTTTTGCTGTAGATATCTTCTATATAGAACCATCAATTATTAAGTAACTCCATTCCAATTTACTCTGTAAAGAAAGTTGTGCTCTGGGTAACTTAGATGGTGGTTCAGGGGTTAAGAATCTTCCTTGGAAGGCAGGGGTTTAAGGTTTGATCCAAGGTCAGGGAACTAAGATCCCACATGCCCCAGATCAACTAAGTCTGCACACCACAACTCGAGAGTTCATGCCCCACAACAAGATACCACAAAAAAGCAAAGAAGATCCCAACGTGAGATAGCTAAGACCCAATGCAGCCAAATAAATAAATATGTATTTTTTTTTAAATAAAAATAAATAAAAAGTTGTGTTCTGAAAGATTATGATGGAACAAGGGTACATATGAGGTCTGTTTATATCCACATGTGTACATAAATTCATGGATGAAAGTATTCATTGTGAGTCATAAAGGAATGAGGACACTGGGAGACCAAGCCCCTGAACTGCTGAAGCAGACCTCAATACAGACAGTCATGATCGCCTCCAGCCTGCCTCTCACAGCCTATGCCAGGGATGAATGGTTATCCCAGCTGGACCACCATCATCATCATTATTGTACCTCCATCACATGTCCTCATTCTTTCTTCCAAGTGAGTTTTTCCTCTAGAATCTTTATACATAGAAATAATACTCATTATGCACATTTTTGATACATCTTGCCACATTTTGTAAACATTTATAAAACTCTTACATAAGGCATGATTTTATCAGAAACACACTCTGTCTTAAAATCCATCTCTTCCACTGAAAAGTACTTTGCACAGTTCATGCGCACTGAATTTGCCTTAATAAACTTCAATTCATTTCATACATGTTTCTGCCTATATAACAGCACCTACCAATACCTAATGAGAGATCTCTATGATGCTGTGCTAACTAGAGAACGGTGTTATCGGAACAGGCCATGTTAAGATAATAGGTATGCTTTATTTTAGCAGGTTGCAAGGGATGATAATAACACATAATTCAAACTATTTAGAAAGTAAATTTAAGAGAGGAAAACAGGAAATAACTGCAAAGTTCATTTAGAGGAGACTGACCAAAGATGTCAGTTTTGTTCCTTTGTGAGGACAATCACCTTCTGACAATTTCTGGGGTGTTCACAGTCTTTACTCTTCTATGCCTTTCCTTACCCATCGTCCAAGCCAAGGGAGTCTCAGATCACAATACCAGTCACGCTTCTGAGGGACCTTTGTATACACCCCAATCTACCTTTTCTCCACACCTTACACTGTCATCTCAATGACTGCGAGTGTGTGGTTGCGCAGGTCTCTCCAGCTCTGCATTTCTCTCGTCTCCTCCGTCCTCCAGTGCCTCAGTGGGAAGCCGATGCCTGTGCGGTCCCCTGTGGAGGCTGCCCTGGAGGCTGCCAGGAAGATGCAGAAGCTGTTGGACTGAAGCCTGCCACGCGACCCAGTCCTGCTGTGCCCTTCACCAGACAGGGACCTTCTTCCCCACTCACAAACTACATTCTGTCACATCTCTCCCCAGACTCGGTTTCCTTGTAAGCCTAACATCTTACAGCCGCTTCTCTCAAGCAGCGTTTTCATATTTCCCTCCCAGGCTCGTTTGACTTAGACCCAGGGAAGATGACATGAATGATGCTCAGGACTGCCCAGCCCTTCTCACGCTGGCCTGTTGTCCTTGACCCAAACCTGAACTCTTCTGCTGTCCTGCTTTGAGATGGACATTGCTGCAATCAGATTACTGACAAGTCCATCCTTCAAGAGTTAAATTTGGCATGCCAGAGAAGAGGAGTTGAGGCAGGGGCTTCCCTGGTGGTCCAGTGGTTAAGACTTCACCTTCCAATGCAGGGTTCTTCCCTAAAGTAGCTCAAGCTGGTAAAGAATCTGCCTACAACGTGGGAGACCTGGGTTCGATCCCTGGGTTGGGAAGATCCTGTGGAGAAAGGAACAGCTATCCACTCCAGTATTCTGGCCTGGAGAATTCCATGGACTGTATAGTCCATGGGGTCACAAAGAGTCAGTCATGACTGAGCGACTTTCACTCACTTCTAATGCAGGGGTGCAGGTCTGACCTCTGGTCAGGGAGCTAAGATTCCACATGCCTCACAGAAAACAAACAAACAAACAAACATAAAACAGAAGCTATAATGTGACAAATTCAATGAAGACTTTAAAATGGTCCGTATCAAAAAAAAAAAAAAAAAAATCTGGCATCCCCCAAAATGTCTTAACCTCAGTGTGAACACAGTTTAGGCTTTCATACTGGTGTGGAACCCCTGATACTTTGGCACTTTAAGGAAAGTATAGAAAATAAAACCCTCACTTGTGGTTTTGATTATCTACTAGAAAGTCTGTACAGATGGTCAGAACAAAAGGTCAGAGTCCAGGTTCCTTTAGTGAGCACCTCAGTGTTGAAAGCAGCAGACGGGCACTTCCACTTAAGATGGAAGAGCGAGTGCTTCTACAGCAAACACAGAGACATGCTTGACAAGAAGAACATCACTTAAAACTATACAGTGGGCTTGGAAGCAAAAAAACAGACATTTCCAGGAATGCCAGAAACAATAAGGGAGCTCAGGGCTAAAAGAAGTGAAAGCAAATGTTTATACTGATGGAAAAGTCTCCAGACCCAGGACTAGGTCCCCTGCATAAATCAATAGGCAATAAAAAGTTGTCCCCTCAGCAAGTGGGGGCCTGGAGAGAAACAATTTGAAGTGAAGGAACCAGTATGAAAGCATTTCATCTGTCCTGCTCTCTGACTGGACAAGGGTCACCCTCAGAGAATCAGCACTCCAAACCAGTCCTCCACTACAGGTGGGCTGACTTCACACTCTCATTGTGAGCTGAGGACACATTATCATTCAATATGTGGCTGAATTTTACCCACCACCATCACAAATACTATCAGGATTCCTTTGTACTGAAAGCTGCAGAGACAATAACAAAGTTAGCCTCATCTGGAGGCAGCCTCAAGATGATGGAGTATGAAGATTGTGAGCTTATCTCCTCCCACGGACACACCCAAACTACCCCTATATACAGGATAACTCTCTAAGAACAACCTGAAGACTATCAGAACAACTCTCCTACAATGAAGTATATAAAGTAAAAACCACATCGGGATGGATGGGAGGTACAGAGACACAATCCGGTCAGGACCCACACCTCCAGCAGGCAACACACAAGAGGAAGAGGATATCTCAGACTCAAAGGTCCTCTCTATGGAGCAGGGAGCCTGAGCCTCACTTCAGGAACCCCAACCCTGGGGACTGGCAACCAGGAACACTAAGCCCTTAACTGGCTTTGAAGACCAGGATGGTTTATGACCAAGTCAACTTATTTCAACTTTAAAAAACACAAAGTTAGCCCACTCTTTAATACTACTTATGTTTTCTCCTTTCTCTTGGCTCTCACTGAATTTTAGAGATCAAATATAATTTGTACATAGATATTTAATTTCCTATCTGCTTTCCCTCAACTCCCTTCTAAGGATTTTGTCTTGTCTTCTGTACTTACTTGAGTTTAGCATAGCACCATGCATATTAAGTGAATGACTTAATGAAGTAGAAAGGCAATGATAACCCTTTGCTTTTTACAATTTTTCCTATAATCAGGCTTTAGGAGGCACAACCTTTTGAAGTATAAGCTCTTCATATTTAGAGTGCATTCATGCTCTATTTAGGAAAAGTCCATTTATCAAGAATGTTTGGGATGGTTTCCATCCAAATACCTACATCATATTCAGCCATGACTAATAGTCAGTGAATCAGAGTATGATTACATTACACTGGCAAACTGATTTAATACATGTCAATCTTCCAAAGAATAGCAAGAAGAGATAAGAAAGCCTTCCTCAGCAATCAATGGAAAGAAATAGAGGAAAACAATAGAATGGGAAAGACTAGAGATCTCTTCAAGAAAACTAGAGATACCAAGGGAACATTTCATGCAAAGATGGGCTCAATAAAGGACAGAAATGATATGGACCTAACAGAGCAGAAGATATTAAGAAAAGGTGGCAAGAATACACAGAAGTACTATACAAAAAAGATCTTCACGACCCAGATAATCATGATGGTGTGATCACTCATCTAGAGCCAGACATCCTGGAATGTGAAGTCAAGTGGGCATTAGAAAGCATCACTATGAACAAAGCTAGTGGAGGTGATGGAATTCCAGATGAGCTCTTTCAAATCCTGAAAGATGATGCTGTGAAAGGGCTGCACTCAATATGTCAGCAAATTTGG
This sequence comes from Bos taurus, assembly GCF_002263795.3. Taxonomy (NCBI): domain Eukaryota; kingdom Metazoa; phylum Chordata; class Mammalia; order Artiodactyla; family Bovidae; genus Bos; species Bos taurus. The sequence continues at coordinate 16,618,445 of NC_037347.1, forward strand.
AAAACTCAGCAGTGGCCACAGGACTGGAAAAGATCAGTTTTCATTCCAATCCCAAAGAAAGGAAATGCCAAAGAATGCTCAAACTACTGCACAATTGCACTCATCTCACACGCTAGTAAGTTCAGTTCAGTTCAGTTGCTCAGTCTGTCCGACTCTTCGCAATCCCATGAATCGCAGCACTCCAGGCCTCCCTGTCCATCACCGGCTCCCGGAGTTCACTGAGACTCACGTCCATTGAGTCAGTGATGCCATCCAGCCATCTCATCCTCTGTCGTCCCCTTCTCCTCCTGCCCCCAATTCCTCCCAGCATCAGAGTCTTTGCCAGTAAGTCAACTCTTCACATGAGGTGGCCAAAGTACTGGAGTTTCAGCTTTAGCATCATTCCCTCAAAAGAAATCCCAGGGCTGATCTCCTTCAGAATGGGCTGGTTAGATCTCCTTGAAGTCCAAGGGACTCTCAAGAGTCTTCTCCAACACCACAGTTCTAAAGCATCAATTCTTCGGCGCTCAGCCTTTTTCACAGTCCAACTCTCACATCCATACGTGACCACAGGAAAAACCATAGCCTGGACTAGACGGACCTTTGTTGGTAAAGTAATGTCTCTGCTTTTCAATATGCAATCTAGGTTGGTCATAACTTTCCTTCCAAGGAGTAAGCATCTTTTAATTTCATGGCTGCAGTCACCATCTGCAGTCATTTTGGAGCCCCCAAAAAAAAGTCTGACACTGTTTCCACTGTTTGCCCATCTATTTCCCATGAAGTGATGGGACTGGATGCCATGATCTTAGTTTTCTGAATGTTGAGCTTTAAGCCAACTTTTTCACTCTCCATTTTCACTTTCATCAAGAGGCTTTTGAGTTCCTCTTCACTTTCTGCCATAAGGGTGGTGTCATCTGCATATCTGAGTTATTGATATTTCTTCTGGCAATCTTGATTCCAGCTTGTGTTTCTTCCAGTCCAGCGTTTCTCATAATGTCCTCTGCATATAAGTTAAATAAGCAGGGTGACAATATACAGCCTTGATGTACTCATTTTCCTATTTGGAACCAGTCTGTTGTTTCATGTCCAGTTCTAACTGTTGCTTAGCATGTTGCACATGGTAGTAAAGTAATACTCAAAATTCTCCAAGCCAGGCTTCAGCAATACATGAACTGTGAACTTCCTGATGTTCAAGCTGGTTTTAGAAAAGGCAGAGGAACCAGAGATCAAATTGCCGACATCTGCTGGATCATCGAAAAAGCAAGAGAGTTCCAGAAAAACACCTATTTCTGCTTTATTTACTATGCCAAAGCCTGTGTGGATCACAATAAACTGTGGAAAATTATGAAAGAGATGGGAATACCAGACCACCTGATCTGCCTCTTGAGAAATCTGTATGCAGGTCAGGAAGCAACAGTTAGAACTGGACATGGAACAGACTGGTTCCAAATAGGAAAAGGAGTACATAAAGGCTGTATATTGTCACGCTGCTTATTTAACTTATATGCAGAGGACATCATAAGAAACGCTGGACTGGAAGAAACAAGATTGCCAGGAGAAATATCAATCAAGATTGCCAGGAATCAAGATTGCCAGGAATCAAGATTGCCAGGAGAAATATCAATAACCTTTGCCAGGAGAAATATCAATAACCTCAGATATGCAGATGACACCACCCTTATGGCAGAAAGTGAAGAGGAACTCAAAAGCCTCTTGATGAAAGTGAAAGTGGAGAGTGAAAAAGTTGGCTTAAAGCTCAACATTCAGAAAACTAAGATCATGGCATCTGGTCCCATCACTTCATGGGAAATAGATGGGCAAACAGTGGAAACAGTGTCAGACTTTATTTTTCTGGGCTCCAAAATGACTGCAGATGGTGACTGCAGCCATGAAATTAAAAGATGCTTACTCCTTGGAAGGAAAGTTATGACCAACCTAGATAGCATATGGAAAAGCAGAGACATTACTTTGTCAACAAAGGTCCGTCTAGTCAAGGCTATGGTTTTTCCTGTGGTCACGTATGGATGTGAGAGTTGGACTGTGAAAAAGGCTGAGCGCCGAAGAATTGATGCTTTAGAACTGTGGTGTTGGAGAAGACTCTTGAGAGTCCCTTGGACTGCAAGGAGATCCAACCAGTCCATTCTGAAAGAAATCAGCCCTGGGATTTCTTTTGAGGGAATGATGCTAAAGCTGAAACTCCAGTACTTTGGCCACCTCATGTGAAGAGTTGACTCACTGGCAAAGACTCTGATGCTGGGAGGGATTGGGGGCAGGAGGAGAAGGGGACGACAGAGGATGAGATGGCTGGATGGCATCACTGACTCGATGGACATGAGTCTGAGTGAACTCCGGGAGTTGGTGATGGACAGGGAGGCCTGGTGTGCTGCGATTCATGGGGTCACAAAGAGTCGGACACGACTGAGCGACTGGAACTGGACTGAACTGAACTGAATCTTCCTTTGTTTCTGAGATCCCTGTAGGATCTTATTAGGCCTTAAAGGTAACACATCGTGAGCATTAGTTACGTGGTTAAATGGTATAGGGAGAAAATTAATTTTGAGGAGTTTCTTGCAGGGAGGGGTTTTGGGGAGTGGTGTGTATGTGTTAGGTTACTTCAGTTGTGTTTGACTCTGTGACCCCATGGACTGTATCCTGCCAGGTTCCTCTGTCCATGGGACTCTGGCAAGAATACTGGAAAGGGTTACAATGCCCTTCTCTGACCCAGGGACCGAACCCACATCGTCTCTTACGTCTCCTTCATTGGTAGGTGGGTTCTTTACCACTAGCGCCACCTGGGGAGCCCGCAGGGAGGGGTACTGTTTGTTTATTGCTTGTTTGACTTTTGTATAGTATGGATCCTGGAAGAAAGGGCATTTGCTATGGCTTTATATTCTCTATTCTACCTCTCTGCCATAAAAAGAAATCACCTCATAGCTAACGATAACCAGCCAGAGAAGGTCACCCCCATGTTTCTGTTCACAAACCCAAGTTATTGCCACCTCTTCCATGAAGCCTACCCAAGTCCCCAGCCCCATCCTTCTTTTGTTCTTGCATAGCACTGCATTTTTTCCCTCTTCTGGCACTCACTATTTTCTAGAATTCATTATGTTCACGTTGCCTGAAAGGCTGCTGAGGCCATAAAACCAGAATCATCTAACCTCTACCATCCATTCCTCATAACATCCATTTCAAAAAAAAATAGTAATATCATTGATAAGTGAGGAAACACTTCACTCAATCATCTGTAACATTCTCAAGTATTAAAGATCTATGTTGTGTCTATAGGTTTAAATTTTTTAAGTCTTTCATAGATAGGGTAAAAAACAAAAATTTTATATTAAAGAAAGTAAAGAAAAGATGAGGGAAATGGACAGGGTCTGGAGGACAGAAAGCTAGACAGAGAGTCAGCAAGTCAGTTTTCTGCAATCGTAAAGGCCCTAAGAGAGCATCAGAGGTGGCTCTGCCCCTTCCTACAATCCTTGATCTCCTCCTATTGAGCAGGAAATGATGGTTCAAATAGGGGAAGGGGGAGCGCTAAGCAACACCCTGCAAATGAATATGCAACTCCATCCACCTCTCCATCCTGAGATTCAGAAACCATGTGAATAAAGTCTTTGTCAGCACAGACTATCAGTATCAGATGGATTCTGTCCCCAAAACCACTACCTTTCTCATTTCCTTGTCTTGCATCAGCACCACCTGGGTGGGTGAAGGCCCCAGCAGATGCCAACCCTGTTCAGAGCCCTCAGGAAGGGCACAGAAATTAATACTCCATTTTCTGCTTTCTCAGAACTGCTTTTCCTATTGATCATAAACATTAACAATTAACCAGACGTTTCAAAAGGCCTTGTTTCCAGATGGCTGTTTCCCTAAATGCTCCAGATGACACATATCAGCCCTGGGGAAAATCTGACCATGTAGATCCTTGGAGGTGCAGAATCCAGGTTTAGCCAGCTCAGCCGACTCAAGTCCAAGTTCAGCCAATTCATCTAGCCTCCTGGGGCTTGTCTTTTTGAAAGTTTTCCACCCTCTCTCGCCACTTTGCCTGACATCCACCTTCACGTGGATGCCTTCCAAGGCAAAGTTGTTATTACAATGAGGAACCTGCTGCAGTGAAGAAAATTCAATTCTGCTTTAAACATTTGGAAATACTGAGAGCATTTTTTAAGTAGGATTTTGATGTGCGTGTATCATCAATACAAAACAGGACAACGGAAACTAGTGAGATGTGTTAGAGCCGGTTACACAACACTTCCCATCATTGTGGCTTTTGTGTGACATTGCTTATTGACGAATCAGCCTCGATGAAGAATCTGTCGGGTAATTATCCTGACAGGAATCATTTTAGACTTTCAAATGGCATACCAGTCTCAATCATGGAAAGCCCCCAACACAAATTATAACCCCCTAAGTTCTTAATGTCCATCATACATAGACATGTTTTTTTCTGGGCAACCTGAGAGGTCAGACAGATTAATCAAAATCAGAACAGGTTTTTCTGACATTCACTCTGAAATCCCCACACAGCCCTGAGTTGAACCTTTTATTTTATTATGATGATGTCAGGTGATAACAGCTTCTAGAGTACTGGTAGCTGCAGTTAGGTGGAATTGACGCAAAGCACAACAGTTCCTGAGAGAATTAGAATCAACAGCATGAGATGACTGCTTTTTGAGAAAAATCAAACTATTGACAGGCATGCATTTGTTTATAAAATGCATATAAGTAAAATAAACCTGAGTGACTTAAATATAAATATTTCATTATAACATAGTCAAATGTACTAAAACTATCTCACTACAACCATAATTATACTTGGTAAAACAATTTTCAAATAACACTTACTATTTAACAGAAATAACCCTTTTTTATTTTTTAAAGTACTATTGGTCTTTCTTGGCTTTTAAGATATTAAAGTGTTCAGAATATCTCTTACTGATTTACAAGTTCTCTTAATACAAGAATATTAACCGCCTATTATATGAGCTGAAATTTGGAAAGTTCTTCCATATTCTGAGGTTAAATTTTCCTCTAATAGTGTAATAAATGTGTATACTTTATTTTAATAAATGATGAAAAGTAAGGATCTAGGTCCATTGTTCTCTGAAGAGTTTACATTTGTACCAAAAGGAGAATGACCTTTGAACCTGCTGTTCAGCAAACTGTCAGCTGACTCCCTCATCCCCTTTCTCTGTTATGTCAAAAGTTTACTTGCACTAAGGTTCTCTATAATCAAATAAAGAATCATTTATTTAAACAAGGCAAAGCATTAGCCTCCTTTTCACTTAGCAATAAACTAATTTCATAGAAATTCCTCCTCAGTTTTCCACCTTCACAGATTTTTTAAATAATTATCATTCAATAAATTCCTTGGACTCTCAGAAATGAAAGGGTGTTTTGTCACCTATTTTCACATGATAACCAACTACATAGTAGGAACATGTTAACTGGTCACTAACTTTGACTACCTCTCACTCTCTTATTCAGCTCTTGGAGTTCCCTGCTATATTTTCCCAAGTTATGCTTATTAATTCACATGATAAGCAGGAGCCAGGTATAAGTCAAGAATGAGGTAAAAAAGGAAGCACAAAGATTTTTTTTACCCACAAAGAGGTTTCAAACAGATAAACTCTGTGATTTGCCTATTACAGTATAGCAAATTACCACAAAACTTAGAGGCTTAAAACAACATTAAACATTAATTGTACCTCACAGTTTCTAGCATTAAGAATTCAAGAGCGGCCCGACTGGGCGTTTCTGACTCAGAGTCCCTCACGACAATGCAGTCAGGTGTTGACTGGGCTACAGTCATCTGAAAGCTTTCCAGGAAAAGGAAGATCTATTTCCAAAGAGCCTAAGTGACACAGCTAACAAGTTGGTGCTGGCTCTTGGTGGGAGGCCTTGGTTCCTCTACATGTTGGCCTCTCCCCAGAGCTGCTTGAGTGTCCTCAAAACTTGGTGGCCAGCTTCCCCCACAGTGAGCAATCCAAGAGAACAAGATCAACCCTGCAATTCCCTTAACGACCTAATCCCAAAATCACACTATCACTTCAGCTATAGAATACTGGTCACACAGACCAGTCCTGACTACATGGGATGATACTGTGTAAAGCTGTGAATACCAAGAGACAAAATCATCAGGAGCCATGCTAAACAGGAAGAGAGTAGTTAGAAAAGAGGCTTTCCTCTCACTTCTGTAAGCCTCCATTTCCCCATCTCCAAAGTGCCTACCTCCTAGGATTTTGTCAACATTGAGGAACACAATGCATTTGAAATGTGAGTACAGCACACAGCTAGTAGTAAATAATAGCCACCCATGTATTTATGTTTATTCAATTGCTATTAATGGTTTTAGTCATCACTCAAACATCTTGGAAAGGAGCCCACAGTGAAAAAAATCAAATCTCTGAACTCAACAATAAGTAGCAATAGTTCAGCACACACAGATGTGCACACACATACATGTCCCCCGCTTAATGAAACCACTTGTTGCTATAATAACCTTAACAAAATCTATCAAAAAGGGTAAGTAACCTTAAGTAGAAAAATGGCATTATTGGCAAGCTGAAGGAATATCTATAAATCCCAAGGAAGGAAAGTAAAAGCAAGCTTTCAGAAAACTACCACGAGGAATTAGAAAGTAAAAAATTTTCTCTGTCTCTAAGGAACCTGATGGTCTTTCAACTCTGCCTCTTTCTCCTCTGTCCCTATCTATCCCTGCCCCCACTACACTTTATGAGTTTCTTCATTCAGGTGAGACTAGAATCTCTGAGTTCAATTCCAGATTTCCAGGAAGAAGAATCTGACTGGTCCATTTCATTTATCCCTGACCCAGTTTTCTCTGATGGGAGAGACATGATTTACTGTCTACTCATCAGGATGTGAGACATGATTTACTGTTTACTCAACAGACTACATTTTCAAAAGGAGATGTAGGAATTACGATTAAATGATTGATGAAAGAAACTACTGGCCTCTCTGGTACAAAGTCTTGGCAAAGAAAACCATTACCAATTTGGTTCAGGTCAGCAAAATAGACCACACACCCAACTCAGAGCTGAAGATCTTTAATCAAACTTGGTAACTTTTTCAAAGAAAAACGAATATGTTCATTGTATGTGCATACAACTATCAGCCTCATTTAGATTGTCACTTTGAATAGATGTAAGGAAACAAATATCTACACACACACACAACTTATTATAATGTTGGCTAATGACCAATGCAGGGAAGAAAATTACCAACAAGCAAACTCTACTTTGATGCTTACATTTTATATTCAAAATAGATTAAACAAGCTGGTCTTAGAATTACTCAAGTCCTACATTTCATAGGAGGAAGCCAATTTCAACATATATTTTTGTACACCCATAAAAAACACTGTACTTTATAGGTGACAGGTTCCTTCCAGTAAATAATGTCTGCTCTAAAACATTACTCAACTGAAAAGAATCTTAGAAAATAACCTCTTGGTTATTTTCAATTGGGAACCTGTTCTGAGGGGTAGGCACCAGCAGTTGCCAACCTACTAATTCTAGTTGTTTCTTAGCATGCAATCTCTCCAATCCTGTAATAAAATAGTCTATTTCTTTGGTCTCTGAAACAAACCATTTGATTCTCTGAGTTAGAAAATGACAGTGGGCAGAAATAATTTCTCATTAGATAAAACCCTGATGCTAAATGATATCGTGGGTGCCATATCCTAGCTAAATTGTAACTCTCCTCCTAAATTTGCATGTTGAAGTCCTAATCCCGAAGACCTTAGACTATAACTGTGTTTGGAGAGAGGGCCTTTAGAGAAGTGATTAAGTTAAAACAGTGCTCTTCTTGTATACCCTAATTCAGTCTAACTAGGGTCCTTAGACAAAGAGGAAATCTAAAAATCAAGGGGTATGCACACACAAAGATCATGTGAGGACTTGGAAAGAATACAGACACCTGCAAGCCAAGAAGAGAGGCCTCAGAACAAATCAAGTCTGCTGACACCTTGCTCCTAGACTTCTAATTTCCAGTACCATGAAAAAATAAGCTTCTGTTGTTTAAGCCACTCCATCTGTGGTATTTTGCCATGGTAGTCCTAGCAAACTAATGTAACTGGACGCATATTTTGTTTATCAAAAATTAGAAACATATCAACACAATTCAATAAATATTTACTTATTAGCTACCTCAAATATTTTGTGGACTAAGTAAAGAATCAACAAATAAATTATTGAGAGCCTACTGCAGCTCTCTGGAAGATGACTAGAACACAGAGATGAATAAGGAGTCGTTGTTGCCAACAGGGGCTCAAAGTCCAGCAAGGGAGTCAAACTCATGACTTCTGTGCCCAAGAGAGGTATACACAAGGTGACCCCCTGTGCACACGCGTATGTGTTGCTGTTGGGCTGCAAGAACAGAAGTGGAGAAGGAACAAGGCCACAATAAGTCACAGTTCTAGGGGAGAAAAGCAATCTCATTTTTGTTTTGAAATTATTTCTGAGAATAAGTAGTCTTAAACTGCAGATAAAACTCTACTTCTCAGAAAGAGTAGCTCAACATCAGCTATACTAAATAAAAAATGGGATAGACACGACATTGTTTATTAATCAGCTCTACCACAATACAAAGAAAAAGATTTTTAAAAATGGGATAGGCACTTGCTGGGCTTCCCTGGTGGCTCAGCTGATAAAGAATGCACAAAGCCTGGTGTGCTGCAGTCTATGGGGTCGCAAAGAGGCAGACACGACTGAGCGACTGAACTGAGACGTATGCTGGCAATTAAATGAAAATACTAAACATCCACACTGAGTAGTTTCACCTAAGTCTCCTTTTATATCTAATGTATCCTGTTAGATCGTCAGGATATAATCCTCTCTCAAATGAGATATTTCCCAAGGGCTACACAGGCAAGGATCTTTCAAAAGACATCCTGTTGTCAAACTAGAAGGTTTTCTAATATTTGAAATTTTATCATTTTTACTCTCAAATTATGTGCTTCACATTAAGGTAAAGTATATTACATTTTCAATCATATATTTCTCCAACTTCATGAACCAATCTATGAATTCAAGGGAGTGTACACATCTACGGAAAACATCGGCATTATTTTCAGCCATCCTTGGATCTTCCAAAGATCCCGTCTCTAGAGAAGTGGGAGTAGCCCTGGTCTGGACAAGATTCAAGCCAGGCTCTGAGACTCCCACAGAAGTCAGTGATTCTGCCTACTTACATCTAAAAAATAAGGCACTTGCTTTAACCAAAAGAATAGAACACCTGCACACAAAAATTTGTTTCAGAATCCAATCCATAAATTGACTATCCCCTGTTCTTACTAAAAGTTTATTAAAGCAAATTGTATTTGAAAGAGATTCTATCGAACATGTTAATTATCTAAACTCTAAACCTGAACTCACTTAAAGTTTTTTTTTTTTTTAAGTCCCCAACTATCTCACTCATTCCTTTGCAGAAATGATCCAATACCAATCTAAACATGTTGCTTTGGCACAAGAAGTCACTGTTTATAATACAATGTGTCTTTCACCAAACTATATGTTGAATACGCTGTCCCTTACAGTATTCATCAGCATTATATATAAGGAGCTTCACAATTAATACAATAAAACCCCCTTTTCATACTGTGCAAAACAAGAAGAGAAAAGTTAAGATGGTGTTTTCCACCTCTTTTATTCTGCTCATTCTGTTAAAATAGGAGTTTTCCTACCATTGGGCCTAACTCTCCTCTCTCATTACACCCTTTCCACCTCAGTGACTTTATTAAGTTCCCAGTTTCAACTATCATCTCTATGTCAGTGACCCCAAATCTCTCCAACAACAACAAGCCCCAACAACTCTCCAACTAGCACTGGCCAACAAAGCTTTCTTTGATGATGGAAGTGCTCTAATCTGTGTTGTCCAACATGGTCATCACGTAAGTCACGTGTGACTGTTGGGCACATAAGTTAAAACGTAAATATGATGGCTAGTGGAAATGCCAGGCTGGGTGAAGCACAAGCTGGAATCAAGATTGCCGGGAGAAATACCAATAACCTCAGATATGCAGATGACACCACCTTAGTGGCAGGAAGCAAAAAGCCTTTTGATGAAGGTAAAAGAGGTGAGTGAAAAAGCTGGCTTAAAACTCAGCATTCAAAAAACTAAGATCATGGCATTTGGTCCCATCACTTCAAGGCAAATAGATGGGGAGACAATGGAAACAGTGACAGACTTTCTTTTCTTGGGCTTCAAAAATCACTGCAGACCATGACTGCAGACACGAAATTAAATGACACTTGCTCCTTGGAAGACAGTGTGAGACATCACTTTGCCAACAAAGGTCTGTCTAGTCAAAGCTATGGTTTTTCCAGTAGTCATGTATGGATATGACATTTGGACTACAAAGAAGGCTGAGTGCTGAAGAATTGATGCTTTTGAACTGTGGTATTGGGGAAGACTCTTGAGAGTCCCTTGGACAGCAAGGAGATCAAACCAGTTAATCCTGAAGGAAATCAATCCTGAATTTTCACTAGAAGGACTGATGCTAAAGCTACAATACTTTGGCCAACTGATGTGAAGAGTTGACTCATTGGAAAAGACCCTGATGCTGGGAAAGATTAAAGGCAGGAGGAGAAGGGGACAACAGAGGATGAGATGGTTGGATGCATCACTGACTCAATGGACATGAGTTTGAGCAAGCTCCAGAAGATGGTGAAGACAGGGAAGTCTAGCGTGCTACAGCCCATGGGGTCGCAGTCAGACATGACTGAGCTACTGAACAGCAAAGTGACTCCCGTATCAGAGAGCACAGCTCTAGGTTTCCATTTGTACTTGACTTCATGGCTGCCAGCACTTCAAAACTAACGTGCCCAATTTAAGATGTTCAGTTTCTACCCACAAACAGCTCCTTCCCTTCATATACTCACTCCTTTTAAATGTACCATCATTCTCCCATTCATCCAGACTATGTAAGTAAAGCTATTTTTGACACCAAACCTTTCCCCCACATGCAACTTGCCTACTACATTGTGACCTCTGGAAGTGGTAACAGATAAATGGTAATTAGAGGAGAAACTACGGTTGGCCTATAAAAACACTATCTAATAAAAATATAATGTAAGCCATTTATGCAGTTCAAGTTTTCTGGTAGACTTATTTTAAAAGTGAAAAAAGAGAAATTCATTTTTAAGTTATGTTATTTAATCCAATATATAAAAAATATCATTTCAATATATACTCAATAATTTTAATGTTATATATGAGATAATTTACAGTTTTTGTACTAAGTCTTTGAAATCTGGTCTCTATTTAACACTTGCATGTCAATTTGGACACAAAATTTTCATTGGAAATACTTAATATGTATTTAGATTTCACAAAATTAACAGTTGGAAAACTAGATTCACCAAGATACTGTGTAGATCCAAACATTCCTAAGATAGTTCCAACTCTGAATTATCAGTGTTAAATTAAAATCAAATAAAATGTAAAATTTTGTTCTTCAGTTGCACTCAACACATTTCAAATGTCCAATAGCCCCATGTAGTTATCCACTGAATAGCACAAGCGTAGAGCTTCTACAGTGCACCCCACTCCAGTACTCTTGCCTGGAAAATCCCATGGACGGAGGAGCCTGGTGGGCTGCAGTCCATGGGGTCGCTAAGAGTCGGACATGACTGAGAGACTTCAATTTCACTTTTCACTTTCATGCATTGGAGAAGGAAATGGCAACCCACTCCAGTGTTCTTGCCTGGAGGATACCAGGGACGGGGGAGCCTGGTGGGCTGCTGTCTATGGGCTCGCCCAGAGTCGGACATGACTGAAGTGACTTAGCAGCAGCAGCAGCAGAGCTTCTACCACTTTAGGAAGAAGTCTGGGAGGATTTTGTCAGAAAGTTGTGCTATGGACAAAGGCTGCATGATAAAAGAGAGATTTGGGGTTTTCTTGCCTGGAGAATCCCAGGGACAGAGGAGTTTGCTGGGCTGCCGTCTATGGGCTCGCACAGAGTTGGACACGACTGACGTGACTTAGCAGCAGCAGCAAACAAAGATGAGTTTGAGCATGGACAGCAGATAACTTTGGATAGTGCAACTTTATTTTTTTTTTCTCACCAACTGACTCTTTCCAAGCCAGCAGAGGTGATAAATCATGTGGCTACAGATTTACATTGTCTCTCTGCTCTCTACCCACTGGCCTCACTGAAAGGAACACTGACCCAGGAAATAGAAACTTTACTATAAAGTAAGGTAGGAGAGGTAAAGCAAGGAGATGGAAAATGAGGAAGATGTACATGCCTGGATTGTAAGTCCAAAAAGCAGTTGGGTTTTTTGTTTTTGGGGGGGGGGTTTTGCATTTAACCATCATACTGCTATCCAACTGAAAGAGATATATCCTATTAGAAGAAATGGCATGCCAGTATCAATCATCTTCACAAATTCAAAGATTCAAAGTACCCAGTCAGCTACCAAAGGACAAGAATTTTTGTCTTTTATTTACTGTTCTATCTCCAGAACCTATAAAAGAGGTATATAATAGGAGGTCGACAATTATTCATTTAGCAAACAAATTAATAAACAGTTCATTAGCTTTTCATGCAATAACCCCAAAGCAACATCATGGTCAACAAAAGAGTCCAAAATGCTGTACTTGGGTGCAATCTCAAAAACGACAGAATCTCTGTTCGTTTCCAAGGCAAACCATTCAATATTAGAGTAATCCAAGTCTATGCCCCAACCAGTAACACTGAAGAAGCTGAAGTTGAACGGTTCTATGAAGACCTACAAGACCTTTTAGAACTAACATCCAAAAAAGATGTCCTTTTCATTATAAGGGACTGGAATGCAAAAGTAGGAAGTCAAGAAACACCTGAAGTAACAGGCAAATTTGCCTTGGAATACGGAATAAAGCAGGGCAAAGACTAATAGAGTTTTGCCAAGAAAAGGCACTGGTCATAACAAACACCCTCTTCCAACAACACAAGAGAAGACTCTACACATGGACATCACCAGATGGTCAACACCGAAATCAGATTGATTATATTCTTTGCAGCCAAAGATGGAAAAGCTCTATACAACCAGCAAAAACAAGACCAGGAGCCGACTGTGGCTCAGATCATGAACTCCTTATTGCCAAATTCAGACTTAAATTGAAGAAAGTAGGGAAAACCACTAGACCATTCAGGTATGACCTAAATCAAATCCATTATGATTATACAGTGGAAGTGAGAAATAGATTTAAGGGCCTAGATCTGATAGATCGCCTGATGAACTATGGATGGAGGTTCGTGACACTGTACAGGAGACAGGGATCAAGACCATCCCCATGGAAAAGAAATGCAAAAAAGCAAAATGGCTGTCTGGGGAGGCCTTACAAATAGCTGTGAAAAGAAGAGAAGTGAAAAGCAAAGGAGCAGAGGAAAGATATAAGCATCTGAATGCAGAGTTCCAAAGAACAGCAAGAGATAAGAAAGCCTTCTTCAGTGATCAATGCAAGAAATAGAGGAAAACAACAGAATGGGAAAGACTAGAGATCTCTTCAAGAAAATTAGAGATACCAACGGAACATTTCATGCAAAGATGGGCACAATAAAGGACAGAAATGGTACGGACCTAACAGAAGCAGAAGATATTAAGAAGAGATGGCAAGAATACAAAGAAGAACTGTATAAAAAAGATCTTCACGACCCAGATAATCATGATGGTGTGATCACTGACCTAGAGCCAGACATCCTGGAATGTGAAGTCAAGTGGGCCTTAGAAAGCATCACTATGAACAAAGCTAGTGGAGGTGATAGAATTCCAGTTGAGCTCTTTCAAATCCTGAAAGATGCTGCTGTGAAAATGCTGCACTCAATATGCCAGCAAATTTGGAAAACTCCGCAGTGGCCACAGGACTGGAAAAGGTCAGTTTTCATTCCAATCCCAAAGAAAGGCAATGCCAAAGAATGCTCAAACTACTGCACAATTGCACTCATCTCACATGCTAGTAAAGTAATGCTCAAAATTCTCCAAGCCAGGCTTCAGCAATACATTAACCGTGAACTTCCTGATGTTCAAGCTGGTTTTAGAAAAGGCAGAGGAACCAGAGATCAAATTGCTAATATCCACTGGATCATGGAAAAAGCAAGAGAGTTCCAGAAAAACATCTATTTCTGCTTTATTGACTATGCCAAAGCCTTTGACTGTATGGATCACAATCAACTGTGGAAAATTCTGAAAGAGATGGGAATACCAGACCACCTGACCTGCCTCTTGAGAATTTGTATGCAGGTCAGGAAGCAACAGTTACAACTGGACATGGAACAACACACTGGTTCCAAACAGGAAAAGGAGTTCGTCAAGGCTGTATATTGTCACCCTGCTTATTTAACTTATATGCAGAGTACATCATGAGAAATGCTGGGCTGGAAGAAGCACAAGCTGGAATCAAGATTGCTGGGAGAAATATCAATAACCTCAGATATGCAGATGACACCACCCTTAGGGCAGAAAGTGAAGAGGAACTCAAAAGCCTCTTGATGAAAGTGAAAGTGGAGAGTGAAAAAGTTGGCTTAAAGCTCAACATTCAGAAAATGAAGATCATGGCATCTGGTCCCATCACTTCATGGGAAATAGATGGGGAAACAGTGGAAACAGTGTCAGACTTTATTTTGGGGGGCTCCAAAATGACTGCAGATGGTGACTGCAGCCATGAAATTAAAAGACGCTTCCTCCTTGGAAGGAAAGTTATGACCAACCTAGATAGCATATTCAAAAGCAGAGACATTACTTTGTCAACAAAGGTCCGTCTAGTCAAGGCTATGGTTTTTCCTGTGGTCATGTATGCATATGAGAGTTGGACTGTGAAGAAGGCTGAGCGCTGAAGAATTGATGCCTTTGAACTGTGGTGTTGGAGAAGACTTTTGGGAGTCCCTTGGACTGCAAGGAGATCCAACCAGTCCGTTCTGAAGGAGATGAGCCCTGGGATTTCTTTGGAAGGAATGATGCTGAAGCTGAAACCCCAGTACTTTGGCCACCTCATGTGAAGAGTTGACTCATTGGAAAAGACTCTGATGCTGGGAGGGATTGGGGGCAGGAGGAAAAGGGGACGACAGAGGATGAGACGGCTGGATGACATCACTGACTCGATGGACGTGAGTCTGAGTGAACTCTGGGAGTTGGTGATGGACAGGGAGGCCTGGCGTGCTGTGATTCATGGGGTCGCAAAGAGTCGGACACGACTGAGCGACTGAACTGAACTGAACAATACCACAGAGTCGTGTTTTGAATCTGCCATTCATTTTTCTCAAACAATTTCCAAATATTTTAAGTATTCACCTGTGTGTCAATCACTCTTAGATGCTGTGTGTATAGAAATAATAAACACAAAAGGACTGAAAAAAAGGAGAATGTCTTTACGAAGCACTCTATTTTAACAACAATAAAACAAGCATCTTTGCATCCGTTAAAAGACCTGCTTGATGGTAGCTTTATTTGTCTCAAAATTGTATCGAATGTTAAATTGCAACTTAATCAGAGGCCACTAGATTTCACCTAACTCCTAAAACCTTGCACAACCTCCATCAATAGAAATCAGCATTTCCCCTATAAAAAAGTCTATGGATTTGACTCTGTTTTTATTTATCATGCCCTAATTAGGTATCTCATTTAAGTTCTCTTTCCAAGGTCATGTGAGAGTTTTCCTATCATTTCCTACTTAGCTCAAGTGATTTTTCTTTCCTATTTTGAGGCTTTTCAGACCGAGCTAATCATGGGCACACTTCCAAAACGTATAAGAATTAGAGAAAGGAGTTGATTGCTTAATTCTTGCCTCTGACTTGAAGCTTGTGTTAATTAGCTAAAGCCAGAGGCCTCAGCATGCTCTCCAGAGCCCTGTGATCCACTGATTAGCCAAGACAAGGCCATCTGGCCTTCCTGAAGCACACTGGAGAAAAGTGTCTTTGGGCATAAAAATCAGGGATGCCTGTAATTTAAAATGAGTCAAGTGCTGCCACCACCTTTGAAAGAGTTGACGTCTGACTGAAAGGCAAGGCCTGTTTCCGGAAAGAAACCATGTGCACACACCAATGCCTCACTCTCCCGCTATCTGCACAGCCTTTGCTAACCTACATTGTGTGTGCTCGGTTGCGTCCAACTCTTTGTGGCCCCAGAGACTTAGCCCACCAGGCTCCTCTGTCCATAGAATTTTCCAGGCAAGAATACTGAAGCAAGTTGCCATGCCCTCCTCCAGGGGATCTTCCCGACCCAGAGACTGAACCCATGTCTTATGCGTCCGTAGGGGGATTCTTTACCAGTAGTACCACGTGAGACGCCCTGCTGCTGCTGCTGCTGCTAAGTCGCTTCAGTCGTGTCCGACTCTGTGGGACCCCATAGACGGCAGCCCACCAGGCTCCCCCGTCCCTGGGATTCTCCAGGCAAGAGTACTGGAGTGGGGTGCCATTGCCTTCTCCGTGAGAAGCCCTAGCAATCCCATTATTCCACGCTCCCCTTTCAATTGTGTTTTTTCCCCATCAATTACTACACCGGAATTGACAAATCTTGATTTGAGCCTTGTATATATATATACTTTCCAACTGGTGTCCAAATAGATATTAAGAAGGTGGCACATTGGAGACAATAAGGGAACTGGAACAGTCAGAGGGATGTGGCTGGTGAGCCAGGATTTAACAGGTGGATGAACCAAGGTGAGTGGGACTAGCTCTGTCCTGCTGACTCCTCATCCATGTAGCCTGGCCCACGAACTGAAGAAGAGCAGGAGGATGACAAATGTTCCAACAGGAATAGGAGGGACTGTTTGGGTGCCCACAGGTCTATCTTGGTGTGATCAGCAACACACACTCATTGAGACATTAAAGAAAGTTAGTGCTCATGACTTCTCCAAGTTAATGATTTCAAGCCAGTGTTTCCAGGGCACTTTTATTCCACAAAAACCAAATAAACAACATAACCCTCAGTCATTAGACAACATGTCTTATTTGGGGATTGGAATAAGTGGTCACAATGATATTTCCTAAGGATCTCTGGGTCCAGAAGCACTGTCTGTGTAAACCCCATTTATTTCCCAAGGCCATCACTAGACTGAGGTCTGATGAAAATAAAAGGCAATAAAAGTGTAATCTGAACTTTCCTGTAGAAAACTCCATTTGATGGTGAAGCTTCACAGATTACTCCTTCAGCAATTCATGGCTGAGATTTTCAGTGCACACAGGCAAAACTTTGAAACAGCTGAATGGATGAGCATGGCATACTTGATTCACTAAATAACCACATTGGTAAATAAACCATGTCAACCGTAATTTGCATCAAGCCTCCCTTTGGATTTCAGAGTACTGCCTTTCATGTGTATTCACTGTGAGTCTCACAAGTCTGACATTCTCAGTGAATTATGTAGGCTTTATACTTTATTTTTTAATGCCTTTTTAGTGTGCTTGAATTTCTTAACAGTTGGCTTCTCAATGCTGAGTATTTTGATGGGGTTTTTGTGAAGTTTGTGTTTTAAGTCGAACTATAACTTTTCCCTGTAGTTAAATGATCTGGACACGTCTAAGAAAACTGAAAATGCCCATAGATTCTTCCCTTTTTGGACTCTTTGTGAACTGAACAGTCTCAGATGATCCAAGACAGGCATTCTACACCCACACAGGAAAAGACACAAGAATTCTGATAGGAAGAACTCTCCACTTTATGTTACAAACCGCATACCACCGATCTGGAAAATTACAGTCTTCCAAGGAATCAGGATTAAAATTCACACCAGCACATTTACATTCTCAATTATAAAAGTGTCAGGTTTAGCTGTCATGTATCTGTCAAGGTTCTATGCAAATTCATATATTTTCCAAAACTGTACATGTCATCTGTGATTTCTTACGTTCAGTTTGGCAAGCATCTATTCTCTGCAGGAATTCCTTTAAGTGTACCAGGACCCATCGTGAATATTATATTTCTTCCTCAGGTCTTACAGTGCTATTAGTAAACTTAAAAAAAAAAAAACATGAGATGATTATATTGTTATTTTATAACCAGCTCCTCTCTTATAAGGAACCCAAAGCTCTAAACAAATATTTAGCCTGAATGAAAAAAAGGAGTAAATTGGTCTTTGGAGAGGAACATTCATTCTTTCAACTTTCTTATGTGACATTTAACAAATTATACATTCCAAGGCAATAAATGACTCTCTAGCAGCCAGGCTGAACTAACAATTCTGCAAGCAGTAATCCTTTTATTTATCATTTACTAATGCAAAGAAATAAAGGAAAACAATAGAATGGGAAAGACTAGAGATCTCTTCAAGAACATCAGAGATACCAAGGGAACATTTCATGCAAAGATGGGCTCGATAAAGGACAGAAATGGTAGGGACCTAACAGAAGCAGAAGATATTAAGAAGAGGTGGCAAGAATACACAGAAGAACTGTACAAAAAAGGTCTTCACGACCCAGATAATCATGATGGTGTGATCACTCACACTCATCTAGAGCCAGACATCCTGGAATGTGAAGTCAAGTGGGCCTTAGAAAGCATCACTATGAACAAAGCTAGTGGAGGTGATAGAATTCCAGTTGAGCTCTTTCAAATCCTGAAAGATGATGCTGTGAAAATGCTGCACTCAATATGCCAGCAAATTTGGAAAACTCCGCAGTGGCCACAGGACTGGAAAAGGTCAGTTTTCATTCCAATCCCAAAGAAAGGCAATGCCAAAGAATGCTCAAACTACTGCACAATTGCACTCATCCCACATGCTAGTAAAGTAATGCTCAAAATTCTCCAAGCCAGGCTTCAGCAATATGTGAACCGCGAACTTCCAGATGTTCAAGCTGGTTTTAGAAAAGCAGAGGAACCAGAGATCAAATTGCCAACATCCGCTGATCATCGAAAAAGCAAGAGAGTTCCAGAAAAACATCTACTTCTGCTTTATTGACTATGCCAAAGCCTTTGACTGTGTGGACCACAATAAACTGTGGGAAATTCTTCAAGAGATGGGAATACCAGACCACCTGATCTGCCTCTTGAGGAATGTGTATGCAGGTCAGGAAGCAACAGTTAGAACTGGACATGGAACAACAGACTGGTTCCAAATAGGAAAAGGAGTACCTCAAGGCTGTATACTGTCACCCTGCTTATTTAACTTACATGCAGAGTACATCATGAGAAACATTGGGCTGAAAGAAGCACAAGCTGGAATCAAGATTGCCGGGAGAAATATCAATAACCTCAGATACGCAGGTGACACCACCCTTATGGCAGAAAGTGAAGAAGAACTAAAGAGCCTCTTGATGAAAGTGAAAGAGGAGAGTGAAAAAGTTGGCTTAAAGCTCAACATTCAGAAAACTAAGATCATGACATCTGGTCCCATCACTTCATGGCAGACAGATGGGCAAACAGTGGAAACAGTGGCTGACTTTATTTTGGGGGGCACCAAAATCACTGCAGATGGTGACTGCAGCCATGAAATTAAAAGATGCTTACTCCTTGGAAGGAAAGTTATGACCAACCTAGACAGCATATTCAAAAGCAGAGACATTACTTTGCCAACAGAGGTCCGTCTAGTCAAGGCTACAGTTTTTCCAGTGGTCATGTATGGATGTGAGAGTTGGACTATAAAGAAAGCTGAGTGCCAAAGAATTGATGCTTTTGAACTGTGGTGTTGGAGAAGACTCTTGAGAGTCCCTTGGACTGCAAGGAGATCCAACCAGTCCATCCTAAAGGAGATCAGTCCTGGGTGTTCATTGGAAGGACTGATGTTGAAGCTGAAACTCCAATACTTTGGCCACCTGATGCGAAGAGCTGACTTACTGAAAAAGACCCTGATGTTGGGAAAGATTGAGGGCAGGATAAGGGGACAACAGAGGAAGAGATGGTTGGATGGCATCATCGACTTGATGGACATGGGTTTGGGTAAACTCTGGGAGTTGGTGATGGACAGGGAGGCCTGGAGTGCTGCAATTCATGGGGTCGCAAAGAGTCAGACATGACTGAGCGACTGAACTGAACTGAATGACATCCATTATACCATCTTGCCAAACCTTCATAATTATGAGAAAGAAAAGCAGACCTAGCCAACTCTACAAATAGACAAACTAAAAGACCATTTACCCATCCGTCTCATCAGCCAACTAGCAATTCACCCTTCCTGTCTGAAATCGAATCCCATAAAATCATTCAACAAATATGTATTTACTGAGGGCTTACTATGTGCCAGGTCTACCTGTCACATAGGGGTCACTCTAGGGGTCACTGGGCAATATATACATAACCTGAAAGGGTGGGATGGTTTTTATCTTTCTTCTTTTCCTACATTAATTGACAGGAGAGTTTGACCCTAAAAAATGGATTAAGTAGTGCAAGTAAAATTAAGAGTAGTATGGAGCTAACATTGATGAATGCCACTTAACAGTCTCACACTTTCATGTATAATCTTATTACAACAACCAAGTAAGAAATTAGATTATGTGTATAATTTTATAATTAGGAAAACCAGAACTCTGAGAGGTTGAATATACTTTGCCTAAAGACATGCAGCTTTGTATATTTAACTTACATCCATCTCACTGTTGAGACCTGGATTGCTTACAGGCTGTGCATGAATTAATAATAGGATACAGATGCTAAACAAAATGACGCAATGTTTGACTTCAGTGATTAAAAGTATAGTGTTCAGATCAAGGAAATATAGTACTCGGATGATAGGGGATTTTAGTCATTTTATCCTGAGACTAGAAGAGCGTATCCAGACTGCATATTCAGTTCTAAGCATGACATTTTTAAGGGATTTTTAACACTCAAAAATGTGCATATAAAATGGGCAACAAAGAGACAAGGAAGGTTGAAACCATCTCATAAATAAACTATTGAGAGAACTGAGAGTTTCAGCCTGGAAAACAAAATGCTAAAAGGAATCATATTACAATAGCTGTCTGCAAATACCTGAACTGCTGGGTTAAAAATAAATAAATAAAAAAGGCCACTGTCTTTGTGCTCCAGAAGACAAACTAGGAAAGCAGGATGAAATTCTTCACAACCCCATCCTTAGAAGGCTGGAAAATTGCAAATTAATGTGTTCAGTTGCAATTTAGGTTTGAATTGCTGAGGACCTAGCAAAATGATCATTGTGAGCCTGGAAAAAGTACAGATGAATACAAGAGACATTTAAAAGAGGTACCATCAGGACTTCCTTTGGTGGGCCAGCAGCTAAGATTCTGAGCAATCCAGGGGATCTGGGGTTCAATTCCTGGTCAGGGAACTAGACCTGACATGCTGCAACTGAAAGATACAACAGGCTGCAACTGAGACCCAGTGCAGCCGAATAAATCAATATTTGAAAGAGGCACTATCAAGACAGACTGAGCAGAGGAGAGGCCATTACCAAGGGTCCCAGTATTTTATGTAAGTTCAAGAATGCCTGCCTTGTCGAGTCACTGGCCACATCAACATGCCCACAGCCACCTCACTCTGCAGGGAGTATCCACTGCAGCCTGACCGAAGCAGTGGCTAAAGCAGAGAGTCATTCGGAATGCAGTGGCTGACAGACCTGGGTGTAACACTGAGATCTGTGAGACCCCTCCCGGCACTGTGCCCTCGGCTGTCTCTGGGGTGGGAGGCCCAGGCCCCAGCCATGTGCCCAGCTTGGCTCTACAGCATTCCAGCTTCTGCTTTAATATTGCCCCCTCATGGGGACTTTCCTTAAGCACCTTCTCTGACGTATATCCTATTTATTTACACGCTTTTTTCCACAGAACACTTAGCTATTAATAACTATCTGACATTATATAAATGTTTTCCTATCTCCTTTCCCGGAATGTCAGGCCACCAAGGAGGAGTTGTTTTGTTCACTGACGTGTCTCCCATGCCTGGAGCAGCACCTGCCACATGGCAGACCCTCAAGTAATCATTATAAAATGAATGCTTTGTCCCCAAGGGTAGCTTACACCTCTTCATGGCAAATATTCTCACTGGAAAATATTTTCACACTGTCTCTTGATACAAGTTATTGGGAGAGGTCACCATTTCTGTTACAGATCCATGTTTTAATGCAACAACTCAGCCTTAGAAACAAAGCATCCACTGACCCAGTGCGTCAAATCTAACATTTGGTTTTTCAGTATTACACCAAGGGACCAACGTTCATTTTTTTCTTTTTTTAGATTTTCAATAAAGTCAACATATTATGCCATATAAAAATACTATAGACCAAACAAAATACTACCTATATTTCCAATAAACTACAAACAAACAAACAAAAAAGCAAAAGCAATTTTAAATTTCAAATTTGAATATTCAAATGAAAGTTTTAAAAAATCTTATTTTTTGAACTGCTAAAATTTAAGGAAACCTAGGACTGATGTTGAAGCTGAAACTCCAGTACTTTGGCCACCTGATACCAAGAGCTGACTCATTGGAAAAGACCCTGATGTTGGGAAAGATTGAGGGCAGAAGGAGAAGGGGACGACAGAGGACGAAATGGTTGGATGGCATCATCAACTCAATGGACATGGGTTTGGGTGGACTCCGGAAGTTGGTGATGGACAGGGAGGCCTGGCATGCGGCGGTTCATGGGGTTGCAAAGAGTCGGACATGACTGAGCAACTGAACTCAATTGAACTGAGATTAGCTAGAAAGATGCTATTCACCCATTAAGTTAGAAAGGATCATATTAACTTGCATGTATTTCCCCAAAATGAAAAAGGGATCATCATTTTGCACAGTATACCTTTTCTCCCCCATTCATTGGCAGCCTTATCCCCAAAAGGCAGAACAGCTCAGAAAGAGTTTCCAGTAGTTCATTTAGTGCGAGGAGCCCAGAGGTGGGCTGAACTTTAGGACATACCTCTTGAGATACTCTTTCCAAGCCTCCCCAAGGAGTTCTCTGATTCCATTTCCAGGAGCTAGTCACAACTGCCACCCACAAAAATGTACCCCAAAGATGGTTTCCTAGTCTATTTCCGATCAGAGATCCAACATGTTGCTCAACATGATTGTAAAGTAGCTACAGAAACCTTCAGAACACACTGAGTTTGAGCATGCCTGTCCAGCTGCCATCACCCTGTCTGAGCTTCCATGTGTCTCTTCTGGGTTCTACCCCAGCCCCTGACTTACAACAAAAAAGCAATTAGTCCTTCTAACACAGAAGTCAGATCATGTCACACTGCTGCTCAAAACTCTGCAACGGCTCCCAAACGGCCTCAGAGGGAAAGCCCTGGTCTTCACAATGGCCTGCAGGCTCTTCCCGTTACTTCTCAGACCTCATCTCCTAGTACCCTGCTCCTCACTCACTCTGTTCCAGTCAAATAGGCCTCTGTGCTGCCCCTTGAACACATGCCTGCTTCAGAGCATCGTACTGGCTGTTCTCAAGGCTTGGAAACCCCTTCCCAAGGTACTAGCTTGCCCAACTCCTTCACCTTCCTCGTGTCTTTGCTCCCATCTTCTCAATGAGACCTTCCCTAACTATGCTATTGATGCTCACAACCTGCTCCCCACACAGTCCCAGAACTGCCCACACCATCTTCCTTAGCATGCTCTACTGCTTTTTAATTTTTCCACAGTACTTACCTTACAGTTCCCTACTTACTAACGCAGTACATATTTTACTAATTTTTATGTTTATATATATCATCTGTTTAAATATACTCTCCTGCTGTGAGGACAGGAATCTTTGTTTTGTTCACTGAAACATCCAGGAAGCCTAGAATAATACCTGACACATAGTAGGGGTTCAATAAATATTGTTTATTTAATAATTCTAATAATAGAGCATATGCTATTAATCAACCTATCAATAGATATCTCTTGGAGGCTTAATATCTGTTCCATGTGGCCCTAAGCACTGTGGGAGATTTATTTTTAGCATGATGTATCTGCTCTCTGAAAGTTTACCTGCTAGTTGGAGAGACCACAAGTAGTCAGCAATGTCGGACAGATTAAGAATGGAGAGTATTGATAAAGAGCATTGGTTACACTAGTAATGACTCTGTGTGTTCCCATGCATTTATGCAACAGTCATTTACTGAGCACCTACCCTGAGCCAGCCTGGAGATACTGGAGTGAACACATCAGTATGGTCCCTGCCTTCTTGGGACTTAGATTGTGTTGAGGCAAACAGACAATGAAGCAATGAATAAATAAACAAAATAATTATGAAAACACCCTGAGGAAATAAACAAGATCTATCTCAGAGAACAGCAGCAGCTGTACCAATCACAATCCCCAAATAAGTGCAGGCACAGAGGGAGCCAGGAAAGTGAACATCTCAGAACATCATCTGAAGTCTTCAGTCTCTTACCACTGCCTGCAGATGGGGAGCCTGTGACCGCAGCCCCCACAGGGCACAGGGGACAGAGGAGGGTGGAGAAGATCTGAGAAGCAAGGGGAAGATGTCCAGCATGAAACTGTTTTGTGTGTGTGTGTGTGTGTGTGTGTGTGTATAAAAACATGCCCAAATATGTCCGACAGTGTCCCAGAGATTCTTCAGCCTCTCCTGGTAGCCTCATCTGCAGTCACATCCACTACACAGTTTCTTCCTTATCTCTCTCCAGTGAATAATCTGATTATTTTCTCACGTTCACTTTTTCCAATAAACTTTATAGCTCTGAAAACAGCCATTGGCATCCCTTAAACTATTATTAACTAGGTTTATGAATTTCAGTATTTTAAACTTTTTTAACTTTAAGATTTTTCTTTTAGTTCTTGTCTTCTGAAGATACTGTTTAATTTCTCTTCAGCTTTTAAATACGTAAAATGTGATATATAGATTTTATACCACTTATTAGTAAGCTGATAGCTTTATATGAAAACAGCTTTCTCAGATTTGATTGGCATGAAAGAACTAGCCTAATGTGATTTTTTAAAATTTCTTTTTAATCAAGTGGCCCATGAGAGCCGAAGGTTTAAAGCACTCACATTAATATTCATAGAAGATAATCTCATATTTGACTTTACAGAAATTGTAAATAAAGCTAAAATACCCCTCAGACTCAATAATAATAATAGCTAGTATTTACTGAGCACGTACTAAGTGTCAGAAATGATGCTGATTACTTTACAACACTTTACTTAATCCTCACAGTCGAGGAAAAAGGTACTACTCTTACCCCCATTTTACAGTTAAAACAAACTAAGGCACAGGAAAGTTAGGTAACTTTCTCAAGGTCACATAGACACTACTGGAAAATTGGATCCAAATTTTGCTCAACTATGCATGAAAACAAACCTTTTCAAATTTGACTGGCTGTTTAAGACTAGCCTGGAGAGATTTTTTAAGTTTTGTATTTTTTTAACTAGGTGGTACACAAGCCTACCAAAGAAGTAAGAGTGCAGCGCTGTCCAAAAGTCTGTGGGATCCAAACACACTTCTTAGCCATAACTCACCCTTAGATAGTCGCAAGGACGCAGAACTCTCAGTCTACGCGTTGGCCACGCTCATAATAATAGAAAAGTACGTTAAAGTGACACTGTTCCGTGAAAAAAAAGCAAGTCACGGGACAACTGAGAATATTATACCATTTATGAAAAAACAAGAATGGATATTTATAAGATAAGTATGTCTATAGATACATATGATAAATATATAGTACATACCAATGTGACCACTAATAGATATTTCTATAGTCATAGACAATTTCTGGAAGGACAAAAGGAAAAATCTGTCAACACATAGAATTGCCACACAAGAATGTTCAAAAGGAGCAGAGTGTTTACTATCAACTTCACCCTTCTGTGACATTTAACATATTTATCACAAATTTAAATAAGTTATCACATTCAGTTCAGTTACTAGTCATGTCCAACTCTCTGTGACCCTGTGGACTGCAGCACACCAGGCCTCCCTGTCCATTAACAACTCCTGAAACTTACTCAAACTCATGTCCATAGAGTCAGTGATGCCATCCAGCCATCTCATCCTCCTTCATCCCATTCTCTCACCTTCAATTTTTCCCAGCACCAGGGTCTTTTATAATGAGTCAGTTCTTCACTTCAGGTAGCCAATGTATTGTTTCAGCTTCAACATCAGTCCTTCCAATGAATATTCAGGACTGATCTTCTTTAGGATGGACTGGTTGGATCTCCTTGCAGTCCAAGAGACTCGCAAGAGTCTTCTCCAACACCACACTTCAAAAGCATCAATTTTCAGCACTCAGCTTTCTTTATAGTCCAACTCTCACATCCATACATGACCACAGGAAAAACCATAGCCTTGACTAGACAGACCTTTGTTGGCAAAGTAATGTCTCTGCTTTTTAATATGCTGTCTAGGTTGGTCATAACTTTCCTTCCAAGGAGTAAGCAGCTTTTAATTTCATGGCTGCAGCCAATATATGCAGTGATTTTGGAGCCCAAAAGAACAAAGTCTGCCACTGTTTCCACTGTTGCCCCATCTATTTGCCATGAAGTGATGGGACCGAACTCCATGATCTTTGTTTTCTGAATGTCGAGTTTTAAGCCAACTTTTTCACTCTCCTCTTTCACTTTCATCAAGAGGCTCTTTAGTTCTTCTTCACTTTCTGCCATAAGGGTGGTGTCACCTGCGTATCTGAGGTTATGGATATTTCTCCCGGCAATCTTGATTCCAGCTTGTGCTTCATCCAGCCCAACGTTTCTCATGATGTACTCTGCATATAAGCTAAATAAGCAGGGTGACAATATACAGCCTTGAAGTACTCCTTTTCCTATTTGGAAACCAATCTGTTGTTCCATGTCCAGTTCTAACTGTTGCTTCCTGACCTGCATTCAGCTTTCTCAAGAGGCAGGTCAGGTGGTCTGGTAGGCCCATCTCTTGAAGAATTTTCCAGTTTGTTGTGGTCCACACAGTCAAAGGCTTTGGCATAGTCAATAAAGCAGAAATAGATGTTTTTCTGGAACTCGCTTGCTTTTTCCATGATCCAGCGGATATTGGCCAATTTGATCTCTGGTTCCTCTGCCTTTTCTAAAACCAGCTTGAACATCAGGAAGTTCATGGTTCACGTATTGCTGAAGCCTGGCTTGGAGAATTTTGAGCATTACTTTACTAGCGTGTGAGATGAGTGCAATTGTGCGGTAGTTTGAGCATTGTTTGGCATTGCCTTTCTTTGGGATTGGAATGAAAACTAACCTTTTCCAGTCCTGTGGCCACTGCTGAGTTTTCCAAATTTGCTGGCATATTGAGTGCAGCACTTTCAGCATCATCTTTTAGGATTTGAAATAGCTCAACTAGAATTCCATCACCTCCACTAGCTTTGTTTATAGTGATGCTTTCTAAGGCCCACTTGACTTCACATTCCAGGATGTCTGGCTCTAATTTTCAAATTAATTATACTAATAACTCACAAGAAGGCAAAGTCTAAAATTATAATCCAATGATTTTATCACAGAAGAGCCTTGCTGGCAATCCCCAAAGTGAAGTGAAGTCAAGTGAAAATCATTCAGTCCTGTCCAACTCTTTGAGACCCCATGGACTTTAGCCCAGCAGGTTCCTCTGTCCATGGGATTCTCTAGGCAAGAACACTGGAGTGGGTAGCCGTTCCCTTCTCCTGGGGATCTTCCCAACACAGGGATTGAACCCAGGTCTCCAGCATTGCAGGTGGATCCTTTACCATCTGAGCCATCAGGGAAGCTGAGAGTACTTAGTCTGGAATTTCTTCCAAGGTTATTAGTTTCGAACTCTTTGTTCCCTTCATCTTGCTAACTATGCATGCTTGTGTGATGTAAAAACTATTAGCCAAACTTAAAAATCAGCAGGCATAAAATATTGATTTTAACTTAGCTTTATTAATGTCTTTTGAAATTAAACACATCCAATTAACATATATACAAGCTGTGCCACCACAGACCTTAAAATCTGTGAGTATTTTAATAGCAAAATATTTAATAGCAAATATATGACCAGTGAAGACAGATAAAGCTGACTCGAATGGGGAAAGTACTAAGATAATTGTTTGATTCTTCCCTATTTTCCAGTTATGTTAATTTCAGCAGGCTTCTACATGTTTGGAGGCAAACAGTTTTGGCATCAGTTCAGGCATAAGTGTGTACTTGGAAGCACAATCAGTACTTGGAAGAGGTTCAACTACAGATCTTGACTCTTCTCTTGTTAGTCAGCCATATACAGAGATGGCACATCGTGGCAGATGTTGATTGTCAAAAATGAGGTATTTAGACTTAACTTTTCACAAATCCAATGTGCAGTGACTAATAGGATACCAAACTTTAGAATTTAAATGAAGGTCTATAGATGGTAAATTTCATTGTAGAATGATTACTTACAGCAAAAACATATTGGAGACCAATATATATATCAATAGATACTAAATTCTCAGTATTTGTGAAGAGTGAACTGGTTGAATACTTTAAGAGAATTCATATACTGAAACACAAAGCAGGCATTGAATTCATGCAAAACATGACATAAGTCAATATTCCACATTAACACAAAGCTTGACATGCTTCCACCAATGGTCATTCAACATCAGCATCACGGATACTGCTGAAGGCACGATGTTCTCACATATTATAAGCCATACATCACTAGTCAAACAAGATGAGGTTGTTGCCCTCGCCAGCATCTGCAGAACGCACTTCTCGGAAGCTTATTCTAGGAAGTATGTGGCATTTGGTGCCCAGCTAATTATGACCAATGTGCCACTCCTTTGTCTGTTAAATGTCTTATATCATCTTAATTACATAAAGCAGTCTTCATTTCTTATTTTAATTGGTTCAGTTTGCTTGACTTCAGTTCAGTTCAGTCACTCAGTCATGTCCGACTCTTTGCAACCTCATGAATCGCAGCACGCCAGGCCTCCCTGTCCCTCACCAACTCCTGGAGTTCACCCAGACTCACGTCCATCGAGTCAGTGATGACATCCAGCCATCTCATCGTCAGCCGTCCCCTTCTCCTCCTGCCCCCAATCCCTCCCAGCATCAGAGTCTTTTCCAATGAGTCAACTCTTCGCATGAGGTGGCCAAAGTACTGGAGTTTCAGCTTCAGCATCATTCCTTCCAAAGAAATTCCAGGGCTGATCTCCTTCAGAATGGACTGGTTTGATCTCCTTGCAATCCAAGGGACTCTCAAGAGTCTTCTCCAACACCACAGTTCAAAAGCATCAATTCTTCAGTGCTCAGCTTTCTTCACAGTCCAACTCTCACATCCATACATGACCACAGGAAAAACCATAGCCTTGACTAGACAGACCTTTGTTGACAAAGTAATGTCTCTGCTTTTGAATATGCAATCTAGGTTGGTCATAACTTTTCTTCCAAGGAGTAAGCGTCTTTTAATTTCATGGCTGCAGTCACCATCTGCAGTGATTTTGGAGCCCCCAGAAAATAAAGTCTGACACTGTTTCCACTGTTTCCCCATCTATTTCCCATGAAGTGATGGGACCGGATGCCATGATCTTAGTTTTCTGAATGTTGAGTTTTAAGCCAACTTTTTCACTCTCCTCTTTCACTTTCATCAAGAGGCTTTTGAGTTCCTCTTCACTTTCTACCATAAGGGTGGTGTCATCTGCATATCTGAGGTTATTGATATTTCTCCCAGCAATCTTGATTCCAGCTTGTGCTTCTTCCAGCCCAGCATTTCTCATGATGTACTCTGCATATAAGTTAATTAAGCAGGGTAA
This sequence comes from Bos taurus, assembly GCF_002263795.3. NCBI lineage: Eukaryota > Metazoa > Chordata > Mammalia > Artiodactyla > Bovidae > Bos > Bos taurus. The sequence continues at coordinate 16,647,987 of NC_037347.1, forward strand.
CAATATACAGCTTTGACGAACTCCTTTTCCTATTTGGAACCAGTCTGTTGTTCCATGTCCAGTTCCGACTGTTGTTTCCTGACCTGCATACAAATTTCTCAAGAGGCAGGTCAGGTGGTCTGGTAGGCCCATCTCTTTCAGAATTTTCCACAGTTTATTGTGATCCACACAGTCAAAAGCTTTGGCATAGTCAATAAAGCAGAAGTAGATGTTTTTCTGGAACTCTCTTGCTTTTTCCATGATCCAGCGGATGTTGGCAATTTGATATCTGGTTCCTCTGCCTTTTCTAAAACCAGCTTGAACATCAGGAATTTCATGGTTCATGTATTGCTGAAGCCTGGCTTGGAGAATTTTGAGCATTACTTTACTAGCGTGTGAGATGAGTGCAATTGTGCAGTAGTTTGAGCATTCTTTGGCATTGCCTTTCTTTGGGATTGGAATGAAAACTGACCTTTTCCAGTTGTGGCCACTGCTGAGTTTTCCAAATTTGCTGGCATATTGAATGCAGCACTTTCACAGCATCATCTTTCAGGATTTGAAATAGCTCAACTGGAGTTTCATCACCTCCACTAGTTTTGTTCATAGTGATGCTTGACTTAGTTGCATGGCTTCTGAAGCACTGGGTATAATCCTTTCTTCAAAGATGACACTATACAATATGATGCCACTTAAGAATCAAAAAATCTGAGTTTGAATTAAATTCCACTGACTGGCCACAGGACCTTGGTCAAGTCATTGAACCTTTCTGAGACAGAGTCTTTTCATCTTTAAACTGGGACTACTACCAAATGGGGTCGCAAAGAGTCTAACATGAATGAGCGACTAAGCACAGCACAGCACACTATGCAAAGTAATCTATAGATCAATGGAATCCCTATGAAAATACCAATGACATTTTTCATAGAACTAGAATAATCCTAAAATTTATATGGAATCACAAAAGACATTGAATAATCAAAGCAATCCTGAGAAAGGAGAACAAAACTGGAGGTATTGCAACTTCCTGATTTCAAATTATATTACAACCTACATCGCTCAGTCGTGTCCCACTCTTTGCGATCCCATGGACTGTGGCCCACCAGGCTCCTCCGTCCATGGGATTTTCCAGGCAAGAGTACTGGAGTGGGTTGCCATTTCCTTCTCCAGGGAATCTTCCTGACCCAGGAATTGAACCCAGGTCTCCGGCATTGTAGGCAGACCTTACCGTCTGAGCCACCAGTCAAGCCCCCGCTCAGTAATCAAAATAACATGGTAGTGTATTATGACAAAAACAGACACACAGATCAATGGAACATAATAAAAAGCCCAGAAATAAACCCATGCTTATATGGTCAATTAATCTTCAACAAAGAAGGCAGGACTAAACAATAGGGAAAAGACAGTCTTTAATAAATGGTGTTGGGAAAATTGGACACCTATATGCAAAAGAATAAAACTAGACCATTTTATATACTATCTACAAAAATAAAAATACATTAAAGACTTAAATGTAAGACCTGAGACCACAAAAGCTCTAGAAGAAAACATAGGCAGTAAGCTCTTTGATGCTGGTCTTAGCAATACTTTTTTGGATCTGTCACCTCGCAAGGGCAACCAAAGCAAAAATAAACAAATGGGACCACATTAAAAGAAAAAGCTTTTGCACAGCAAAGGAAATAATCAGTGAAATGAAAAGGTCACCTACTGAATGGGAAAAGATATTTGCAACTAAGATATCTGATAAGGGGCTAATACCTAAATTATATAAAGATGTCACACAACTCAATATTTTTTTCAATCCAATTAAAAATGTTCACAGGCTCTGGATAGACATTTCTCCAAAGAAGATACACAGATGGCCAGCAGGCACATGAAAAAGATGCACAACATCACTAATCATCAGGGAAATACAAATGAAAACCACAATGAGATCATTTCACACTTGTCAGAATGGTTATGATCAAAAGACAAGAAATAACAATTGATGGCAAGGATGTGAAGAAAGGGGAAACTTTGTGCATTGTTGGTGGGAATATAAATTGCTACAACTACTACAAAAAACAGTATGGAAGTTCCTCAACCATATAATCCAGCAGTTCCACTTCTGGGTATTTACCCAAAGAAAACAAAAACACTAATTAGAAAAGATACATGCACCCCAGTGTTCATTATAACATTATTTCCAATAGCCATGATATGGAAGCAGCCTATGTGTCCATTGATAGATGGATGAATATAAAATATGTGGTACACACATACAACGGAATACTATCCAGCCAATTGATATTGCCAGGAGAAATATCAATAACCTCAGATACGCAGCTGACACCACCCTTATGCCAAAAAGCGAAGAGGAACTAAAGAGCCTCTTGATGAAGGTGAAAGAGGAGAGTGAAAAAGTTGGCTTAAAACTCAGCATTCAAAAAACTAAGATCATGGCATCCAGTCCCATCACTTCATGGCAGATAGATGGGGAAACAATGGAAGCAGTGACAGGCTTTACTTTCCTGGGCTCCAAAATTACTGCAAATGGTGACTGCAGCCAAGAAATTAAAAGATGCTTGCTCCTTGGAAGAAAAGCTATTACAAACCTAGACAGCATATTAAAAGGCAAAAGACATTACTTGGTTGACACAGGTCCATAGAGTCAAATCTACGGTTTTTCCAGTAGTCATGTATGGATGTGAGAGTCAGACCATAAAGAAGGCTGAGCATTGAAGAACTGATGCTTTTGAACTGTGGTGTTGGAGAAGACTCTTGAGAGTCCCTTGGACTACAAATAGATCAAACCAGTCAATCCTAAAGGAAATCAATCCTGAATATTCATTGGAATGACTGATGTTGAAGCTGAAGTTCCAATACTTTGGCCACCTGATGCAAAGAGTTAATTCATTAGAAAAGACCCTGATGCTGGGAAAGAGTGAAGGTAGGAGGAGAAGGGGATGACAAAGACCAAAATGTTTGGATGGCATCACCAACTCAATGGACATGAGTTTGAGCAAGCTATGGGGGATGGTGAAGGACAGGGAAGCCTGGCGTGCTGCAGTCCAAGGAGTCACAAAGAGTTGGACACGACCGAGTGACTGAACAACAATAACAACACTCAGCCATAGAAAATAATTAAATTATGCAATTTGTGAAAACATGGATGAATGTAGGTAGAGGGTATCATGCTAAGTGAAATAAGTCAGATAGAAAGTAATGCCATATGATCTCTCTCGTATGTGAAATCTAAAACACAAAACAAATAAATAAAACAAAACAGAAACAGACAGAGAGAGCAAATTAGTGGTTTCCAGATGGGAGTAGGGTGGGATATTAGGCAAAACAGATGAAAAGGATTACTAGATATGAGCTTCTAATTAAGTCACAGGTTTGTAATATATGACAAAAGGAATACAGTCAATAACAATGTAAATAATTTGGTATGGTGACAGTGACCAGGCTTGTCATGGTGATCATCTCATAATGTATTTGAATGTCAGACCACTTGATTGCACACATGAAACTGACATCATAATACTGTCAATTTTTAAAAAAAAATCAATAAATCAACATTTTGATACCAAAAAAAAGTGAGATAGACTTTGCATATGATTTAAAGGCTTAAACGAGATGACAAAAAGTACTTTCAAGTACTTAGGACAGTTCCTGGCAAATAGTGAGTGCTCAGTAAATAATAGTTTTTAATTGTAGACCTTCTGAACCTTCTTTATGCATCATTTTTCTGCCTTTCCACCACACCTCCAAGGATCAAAAATGTTTGAACCATTACACTGAAATAAAAGAACCTCTTGGTCACAGCACACGTTAAACTCAATGGAGTTATATTAATGTTAGACATACACAGAAGATCTGAGTTTCACAATAAAGAAAAATTCTCAGAATCATGGTTCCTTTTGCAAGGAGGCATATAATAGTGACACGGTCACTTTGTGACAGATTGGTTAAAATTCAAAAACTCTAAACTAACATGAAATAAAACTCTGATTGCATCTAGAAAAATTCAATCAAATTAGTGTTCAATTTTCTGTGTTTTCAGGTACAGGAAACAGGATAAATAAAATCCATAGGTCACACAACAGAAAGAAATTTACTTTAAAACATTAACTTCTCCCTCTTCTAAAGGCTTTTTTCTGAGAAGTTTGCAAATGGTTCTGATTTCAGTTTCATCATCAACTCAAAGTAAAATTTATCCAAGGAGAGGCAAAGAATAAAGCAAGTATAGGAAAAGCAGAAAAGGTATTAAACAACGCACAGAGCCAAGTACTGCAGCGTAGAGTGAGTGAGTCCTTGGTGGTCAACCCCTAATGTTAGAAAGTATCTCTCATTTCAGGCAGTTCTGCAAAATGAAGGCAGTCCCCAAATAGCTCACACTAAAGCAGCCTGGAAAACCCCCAATGGATCTCCTCAGCTCTGCTCAGACTTTCTGGCTTCAGAAGAGTGAGCATCTACAATCTTGAGTCAATGATGCTAACCTTCCTTTCCCCCCTTCCTTCTGTCCACATGCACAACATAAGAAAAAAAAAAAAAGGCCATGACACAATCATGAGCTAAATTCACTAGATGGGTATGCTTTGTTTGCCTCCTGAAAAAGTGAAAAGTGGAAGTGTTAGTTGCTCATCATGTCCAACTCCTTGTGACCCTATGGACTGTAGACCGCCAGGCTCCTCTTCCACGGAATTCTCCCATGGGGTGGGTAGCCATTCCCTTCTCCAGGGTATTTTCCCAACCCAGGGATCAAACTGGGGTCTCCTGCACTGCAGGCAGATTCTGTACTGTCTGAGCCACCAGGGAAGCCCTTTTGTTTGCCTCAGAGTTTAAAAGAAAAAAAATTTTTTTAAATTTGTCAACACTTAAAAGTGAGATATTTCACATAAAATTGAGATTTGGGGCTCATCTTAAAAACTTCAGAGATTTGGATCCAGTAATTCTGTCTCTGGGTAATATCTGAAGAAATGAAAACAGTTACCTAAAAGCTCTATGGATTCCAATGTTTATTGCAGAATTATTCACAATGGTCAAAATATGGAAACAATCTAAATGCCTGTCAACAGATGAATGGATTATATGATACACACACAATGGAATATAACTCTGGCACGAAAAATTAGGATATTCTGCCCTTTGCAACAACATGGATGGACCATACAGACATTACTCTAAGTGAAATAAGTCAGACAGAGAAAAACAAATACTGTGTGATGTCATTTATACATGGGCTCTATTGCATAGAAACCTGGAATGTCAGGTCCATGAATCAAGGCAAATTGGAAGTGGTCAAACAAGAGATGGCAAGAGTGAATGTCGACATTCTAGGAATCAGCAAACTGAAATGGACTGGAATGGGTGAATTTAACTCAGATGACCATTATATCTACTACTGCAGGCAGGAATCCCTCAGAAGAAATAGAGTGGCCATCATGGTCAACAAAAGAGTCTGAAATGCAGTATTTGGATGCAATCTCAAAAACGACAGAATGATCTCTGTTCGTTTCCAAGGCAAACCATTCAATATCACAGTAATCCAAGTCTATGCCCCAACAGGTAACGCTGAAGAAGCTGAAGTTGAATGGTTCTATGAAGACCTACAAGACCTTTTAGAACTAACACCCAAAAAAGATGTCCTTTTCATTATAGGGGACTGGAATGCAAAAGTAGGAAGTCAAGAAACACCTGGAGTAACAGGCAAATTTGGCCTTGGAATACAGAATGAAGCAGGGCAAAGACTAATCGAGTTTTGCCAAGAAAATGCACTGGTCATAACAAACACCCTCTTGCAACAACACAAGAGAAGACTCTACACATGGATATCACCAGATGGTCAACACCAAAATCAGATTGATTATATTCTTTACAGCCAAAGATGGAGAAGCTCTATACAGTCAGCCAAAACAAGACCAAGACCTGACTGTGGCTCAGACCATGAACTCCTTATTGCCAAATTCAGACTTAAATTGAAGAAAGTAGGGAAAACAACTAGACCATACAGGTATGACCTAAATCAAATCCCTTATGATTATACAGTGGAAGTGAGAAATAGATTTAAGGGCCTAGATCTGATAGATAGAGTGCCTGATGAACTATGGACTGAGGTTCGTGACACTGTGCAGGGGACAGGGATCAAGACCATTCCCATGGAAAAGAAATGCAAAAAAGCAAACTGGCTATCTGGGGAGGCCTTACAAATAGCTGTGAAAAGAAGAGAAGTGAAAAGCAAAGGAGAAAAGGAAAGATATAAACATCTGAATGCAGAGTTCCAAAGAATAGCAAAAAGAGACAAGAAAGCCTTCTTCAGCAATCAATGCAAAGAAATAGAGGAAAACAACAGAATGGGAAAGACTAGAGATCTCTTCAAGAAAATCAGAGATTCCAAGGGAACATTTCATCCAAAGATGGGCTCGATAAAGGACAGAAATGGTATGGACCTAACAGAAGCAGAAGATATTAAGAAGAGGTGGCAAGAATACACAGAAGAACTGTACAAAAAAGGTCTTCATGACCCAGATAATCACAATGGTGTGATCACTCATCTAGAGCCAGACATTCTGGAATGTGAAGTCAAGTGGGCCTTAGAAAGCATCACTACAAACAAAGCTAGTGGAGGTGATGGAATTCCAGTTGAGCTATTCCAAATCCTGAAAGATGCTGCTGTGAAAATGCTGCACTCAATATGCCAGCAAATTTGGAAAACTCAGCAGTGGCCACAGGACTGGAAAAGGTGAGTTTTCATTCCAATCCCAAAGAAAGGCAATGCCAAAGAATGCTCAAACTACTGCACAATTGCACTCATCTCACACGCTAATAAAGTAATGCTCAAAATTCTCCAAGCCAGGCTTAAGCAATATGTGAACCGTGAACTTCCTGATGTTCAAGCTGGTTTTAGAAAAGGCAGAGGAACCAGAGATCAAATTGCCAACATCCACTGGATCATGGAAAAAGCAAGAGAGTTCCAGAAAAACATCTATTTCTGCTTTATTGACTATGCCAAAGCCTTTGACTGTGTGGATCACAATCAACTGTGGAAAATTCTGAAAGAGATGGGAATACCAGACCACCTGATCTGCCTCTTGAGCAATTTGTATGCAGGTCAGGAAACAACAGTCGGAACTGGACATGGAACAACAGACTGGTTCCAAATAGGAAAAGGAGTTCGACATATGCAGAGTACATCATGAGAAACGCTGGGCTGGAAGAAACACAAGCTGGAATCAAGACTGCCAGGAGAAATATCAATAACCTCAGATATGCAGATGACACCACCCTTAGGGCAGAAAGTGAAGAGGAACTCAAAAGCCTCTTGATGAAAGTGAAAGTGGAGAGTGAAAAAGTTGGCTTCAAGCTCAACATTCAGAAAACGAAGATCATGGCATCTGGTCCCATCACTTCATGGGAAATAGATGGGGAAACAGTGGAAACAGTGTCAGACTTTATTTTTCTGGGCTCCAAAATGACTGCAGATGGTGACTGCAGCCATGAAATTAAAAGATGCTTACTCCTTGGAAGGAAAGTTATGACCAACCTAGATAGCATATTCAAAAGCAGAGACATTCGTTTACCAACAAAGTTTCGTCTAGTCAAGGCTATGGCTTTTCCTGTGGTCATGTATGGATGTGAGAGTTGGACTGTGAAGAAGGCTGAGCGCCGAAGAATTGATGCTTTTGAACTGTGGTGTTGGAGAAGACTCTTGAGAGTCCCTTGGACTGCAGGGAGATCCAACCAGTCCGTTCTGAAGGAGATTAGCCCTGGGATTTCTTTGGAAGGAATGATGCTAAAGCTGAAACTCCAGTACTTTGGCCACCTCATGGGAAGAGTTGACTCATTGGAAAAGACTCTGATGCTGAGAGGGATTGGGGGCAAGAGAAGGGGACGACAGAGGATGAGATGGCTGGATGGCATCACTGACTTGATGGACGTGAGTCTGAGTGAACTCCGGGAGTTGGTGATGGACAGGGAGGCCTGGCATGCTGCGATTCATGGGGTCACAGAGAGTCGGACACAACTGTGCGACTGATCTGATCTGATCTGAAAAAAGCCAAATTCATAAAAACAGAAAGTGGAGTTATCAAGGGATGGAGGTTGGGAGGACAGGACACAGTGTTCAAGGGTGCAGATTTACAATGAGCAGTAAGTCAGTCCTAGAGATCTAATGTACTGCACAGTCAATGTAACCAACAACATCATAGTATAATCAAACTTGCTAAGAGATTAGAGGGTAAGTATTGCAACCATGAAAAACAAAAGGCAATCATGTAACACGATAAGATCAGTACAGTCACTCAGTCGTGTCCGACTCTGTGACCCCATGGACTGCAGCATGCCAGGCCTCCCTGTCCATCACCAACTCTTAGAGCGTACTCAAACTCACGTCCATAGAGTCGATGATGACATCCAACCATCATCCTCTGTCGTCCCCTTCTCCTCCTGCCCTCAATCTTTCCCAACATCAGGGTCTTTTCCAATGAGTGAGCTCTTTGCACCAGGTGGCCAAAGTATTGAAGTTTCAGCTTCAACATCAGTCCTTCCAGTGAATATTCAGGACTGATTTCCTTTAGGATGGACTGGTTGGACCTCCTCGCAGTCCAAGAGACTCTCAAGAGTCTTCTCTGACACCACAGTTCAAAAGCATCAATTCTTCGGTACTCAGCTTTCTTTATAGTCCAACTCTCACATCCATATATAACTACCGGGAAAACCATAGCCTTGACTAGACAGATCTTTGTTGGCAAAGTAATGTCTCTGCTTTTTAATATTCTATCTAGGTTGGTCATAACTTTTTTTCCAACGAGTAAGCAGCTTTTAAGTTCATGGCTGCAGTCACCTTCTGCAGTGATCTTGGAGCCCAAAAATATAAAGTCTGCCACTGTATCCACTGTTTCCCCATCTATTTGCCATGAAGTGATGGGACCGGATGCCATGATCTTAGTTTTCTGAATATTGAGTTTTAAGCCAACTTTTTCACTTTCCTCTTTCACTTTCATCAAAAGGCTGTCTAGTTCTTCTTCACTTTCTGCCATAAGAGTGGTGTCACCTGCATATCTGAGGTTATGGATATTTCTCCCTGCAATCTTGATTCCAGCTTGTGCTTCCTCCAGCCCAGCGTTTCTCATGATGCACTCTACATATAAGTTAAATGAGCAGGGTGACAATATACAGCCTTGACGTACTCCTTTCCCTATTTGGAACCAGTCTATTGTTCCATGTCCAGTTCTAACTAATGCTTCCTGACCTGCATACAAATTTCTTAAGAGACATGTCAGGTGGTCTGGTATTCCTATCTCTTTCAGAATTTTACACAGTTTTTTGTGATCCATGCAGTCAAAGCCTTTAGCATAGTCAATAAAGCAGAAATAGATGTTTTTCTGCAACTCTCTTGCTTTTTCAATGATCCAACAGATGTTGGCAATTTGATTGTGCTAATTATTGCTACAGTGGCAATCATATCATATAAATATATAAGATGATATAAGTGCATCAAATTAACACTGTACACCTTAAATTTATACAGTGTTTTGTGTCAAATACATTTAAATTAAATAATTAAAAGTTAAGTGAGTCAATTAATAATTTTTAAAATTTTCAGAGTTTTGGCAATGCTAACCCAGTACACCCAGTGGAGATAAACAAGGCATTCTCTTTTAAGGCTTGTATTCTCTCCAACCTGCTACAGTTTTCACCACTATCTATTCTGACACCTAACACCATACTTACTTACATTAGCTGCCTGGCATTATAGCTATTTGACTGCCCATGGCCAACTGGAAGGCCATCAAGAACATCAAGCCAGATGCTACAATCAAATGTAAGTAGCAACCAATATGCCTATTAACCCAAACTGAAAATAAAACAGCAGAAAACCAAACTGCTTAATGGCAAAACCCTGAACTCATTGTGAAACTATACGGTTTTCCTCCCTATGTCCACTATTGTATGAAGTTAGGCAAGTCACTTATCTTCTCTAGATTTCTATATCCTCAAATAAAAAGTGGTGATGATAACACCAGTATCATAGTAGATAGATGTCACTGAACATAATTTGTGTTATTTTAAAGTCCTTTATAAAGTAGAATAAAGTATTATGAATTATAATACTGAATGACTCTAACCAATAGCTGACATAAGGATAAATGAAAAAGTTGTACTACAGATGTTTTTAATGTTCTCACAAAAATATTCTGTCAACCTGCTGATGATTCACAATATTCTCTACTCTTTGCCAATTCAAAATACAAATATTTAAGAACTGTAGCTACAGTTTAAAATTCTTTGCTGGTGAGAGAAAAATTAAAGGAAAAATATGCCTTTGTATATCATATTTAGGATTAATTACCGTTTGGGTCATTCTGGCTTCCTAAAGGCTAATGGAAATCTAAGAGGCTTAACTGAGAGTTTGAATAAGGCATGGATCATTCACTGTGTATCCTGCCTAGAACTCTGTTAAGCAGAGTCTGGATCTGACTGCACCCATACAAGTAGGATTTGGGAGATGAGATGACATTAAGCCCCTCACTTGGGATTCCCTTCCTAAAACAAGTATTTTCAAACCTGGATTCACAGACAGCATTAACAGAAGCAAAGGGACAGCCAGATTAGGAACCAAGACTTCTAAAGCAAGCAAAATTTCTCACAATTTCCCCTCATCAGGCCAACAGTCAGAGTACTAAGGAAAGAGAACTGTGTCAGTCAATGCTGCATTAACATACCAGTCTTGGTGTCTGCTTCTTGAAGAACCACTGCAGTAGGGTCAGCCCTGCAGAAAGCTGGGGTATCATATGATGCTACCCCCATATATGTCTAATATATGCTCCTTAAATTGAACTAATATGTCATCATTCCCTATTTTTAAATCTTAGCAGCATAAAAGATCTAAAAACTTCTAGGCACTTTATCTATCTGGGACCTTCTCTATATTGACCTTGGCATTCATTATAGTAATATGCTCCCCTACAAATGGGCAAAGTGATAAATCTGTTTGAAATATAAGACTTGGGTCAAACTGTATACAATGGAAGGTGGTGTTTTTCCAGCTCCACTCCCTTTCCTGCACTCCCACTTGTTCACCTCTAGGGGGCAGTCTCACCAGCGTTCCCACGCCGTCGGAGGGGAAATGTCACCCTAAATGGCTAAAGAGATCAGTTTTCCTTTTCTGACTCACACTTGCTGACTGGGCAAATAACTTAAAATCTCTGTTTTGGTTTTCTCATCTGTAAAATGGGATGATTACTTTATAATTAATTAATTTGACCCAAGATTAACTGAAGTAAAGTGTGTAAAGGACTTGGCACAGTGCCTGCACATAGTAATTAGTTTAATAGATGTGACCACCCTTTGGGGTACGGCTTCCCTCAGAGCTCAGTTGGTAAAGAATCTGTCTGCAATGCAGGAGGCCCGAATTCGATTCCGGGGTTGGGAAGATCCCCTGGAGCAGGAAATGGCAACCCACTCCAGTAGTCTTGCCTGGAGGATCCCACAGACGGAGGAGCCTGGCAGACCACAGTCTATGCGGTCGCAAGAGTCAGACATGAGGAGCAGCCAAGCGCGCACACACCCCTGGGGTACAGGGAGATCGGGAGCCTGGACACCTGACCCAGAAGGAGCCTGAGAAGAGGACAGCGTGATCATGGGAGAACTCAGCTCTCGGGCTCCACCAGTGTTATCCTCAGCTCCTTGGGTCCAGGTCAGGACTTCTCAAGCCATTTTCTTGAAATAACTCCTAACTGTAAAGAGAATTGAATGCATATCCTGGGGGGTTATTGGTAGCTTCAGAATTCATAGGTTTTGTGTTGAAAAATTCATGTCTTTTTAAGTTGCTCTCAAACAAAACTGTCTTTGCTTTAATATAAAAATAATATTGCCTCCTCCTAAGTTTCTGAGAAAATTCAATCTCTAAGGAGATGTGCCATGATTATATTGTGACTTTGCCTACCCTTGGCACCTTCCCCGGACAACTGGGGATAAATGTGCTTCGATTTGCTATCCATGTGGAGTTGTCTTTCCATTAGCATGACCGATGGCATGAGTTCAGCTTTGGCTACTGCAGCATCTCGTTATAAATATATAAAACTCGGAGGCCCTGAGAAGTTACAGGACCTTCTCTAAATCACAGTGTGGGAACAGTGGGATGCAGCAAGGGACCAGCTTGTAAGGTTCAGCCCAGCTTCCTCACAGACACACAAAGTAGAGAACAAAGCACTTAGGCACAAATTTAGAACAGCCACAGTTCAAAAACAGTCTCAAAGGAATTATAAGTATTGCAGAAATACTAAGAGGAAAGCATCTCTTAATGTCATAACATTTAAGAGAAGGGCCTGCCATTTCTCAAATAGAAGTAAATAAATAGGAAAATCCTTCTGTGGCTCACTTTGGGGAAAGAAGATAAGGTGTTTGCCTCTGAACACTTCATAAAAGTCACGTTAGCGAAACTCGTATCTAGGCAAAATGTAGTATTTACAGACTGGTCTTCCGCACTGACCACATGTGACTGTTTCCTACCCAAAAATGATGCAGGTGTTGACTGGTTCGTAGTCCCAGGTAGGAGTAGCTATTGTATAAATACTGCCATTGAAAATTAACATACACATTCAAATAAGCACTATTATTAAAGGATAACTACTCTGTTTACTTTTTAAATGAGAGATTAACTGAAACTTCACTAATATCTATGATGTGCAAGCCTTAAAGAATTTTATTTTCAAGTTTCCTGCCACAATAGTGATGACTAGATACGTACCTCTAGGGGGAGCTCAAGGTTTTCTCTTTTCAGTCTCATTTTCCCTGCTGTCTGTCGTGTGTTCATTGACAGGGTACTTGCCTTTCACCTTTGGAGAAGGTATGGCACCCTATCCATTCATGTCCCAGCCATGTTGGCTCCTCCAAGTCGAATGTGTGAGTGTGTGTGTGTGTGTGTGAGTGTGTAAGAGTGTGTGTGTGTGAGTGTGTAAGAGTGTGTGTGTGTGTGTGTGTGTAGGTAGATAGATGGGCTTCCCAGGTGACTCAGTGGTGAAGAATCAGCCTGCCAATGCAGGAGATACAGGAGACATGAGTTCGATCCCTGGGTTGGGAAGATTCCCTGGGTTGGGAAGATCCCCTGGAGGAGGAAATGGCAACTGTCTCCAATATTCTTCCCTGGGAAATCCTATAGACAGAGGAGCCTGTTGGGCTACACTCCATAGGGTAACAAAGAGTCAGACACAACTGAGCAACCACGCATGCACAGATAGAAATTACATTTTACTCTAGCATTTCCCAAAGTATATTTCAACCAACACCAGTTTTACACTAAATTAACAAATTTTATATAAATGAAGGGTTCCAAGCCAAAGAAGTTTAAGAAACACTGCGTTAAACGAAGTTCAAAGTGTTGTTTCCTGCAGGATGTCTCACAATCTCTAATGCTTGGTGACTTCCAAAAGAAGGGACAAAAAGGAACTACTTCCCAAATGAATTAGGCCACTGAACGGTTTTTTCAGGGCATCTTCTTGGGACTATTGTTAGAACATTCTCTCAGAAATATTGCTCAGGTTACTGAAACTGTGATCAATAAAATAAGCATAGATTAGGAATTTTTAAATAATAATTCATCCCTGTTTATTTCAAACAAAAATACTAATCCAAAATGATGCATGCACCCCAATATTCTCAGCAGCATTATTTACAACTGTCACGATATGGATGTGGCTGAGCTGGTAAGAATTGCAGTCCAGGGGGCTTGCATTGGAATCATGGACATGACTTTTTTCAAATTATGTTTCTCAGGCATCTCCCCTCAGATTCTCCCTTCAGCAGAGAGTTACTGCTCCACTGTGTTAAAATCTAGGCATGAGATGCATCCTGAAGAAATGAGGGCAGAAAAATTATTAAGAAAGAGAAATATAAGACTGTAGTTTCCCAAACAGGGCTATATATCCCAGAAAATGTCTTAAATGAATAAAATTTCTATTTTTAATTTCAAAATTAGAAATTAAGACATTCTTAATCTTTAATATAACAGAATGACAATATTACATGTACTCAATTTGAAAAGATATACACTCATTTTACAGAAAGACATTTCAAAATATTTTGCTGACAGAGGCACAATTTAAAAATTGAGAGACCAATGGTGTAGAAAAACAGTGCCTCAAAAAGCATATGTCAAATTAATTAGAAGATAACTTAGACAGATGTGAGCCTGCCTTCCAATAATAGTCTCCCAATCGCAAATAAATGCCAAGATGAAACTGAACTTCTTTCTTTAATGGTTTCATGCTATTATAGGAACAAAACTTCAAATTCTGCTAAAACTGTCACTTTAGGAAATAACAAACATTAGGACTTGGATAGCAACCAAGGAAGAAAGAAATGAAATGAAAAGTTAGCTTTTAAAACCATTAGGATCAAGATATGGGTTCTCTGCTCAAGAATATCAATCACACATGAATTTTTGGTATTTTTCAATCAAAACAAATATTACTCAAGAATAGCCTATACATTAGAGATACCAAGAGAACATTTCATGCAAAGATGGGTACAATGAAGGACAGAAATTGTATGGACCAAACAGAAGCAGAAGATATTAAGAAAAGGTGGCAAGAACACACAGAAAAACTGTACAAAAATGGTCTTAATGACCTGGATAACCATGATGGCATGATCACTCACCTAGAGCTAAACACACTCCTGGAATGCAAAGTCAAGTGGGCCTTAGGAAGCATCACTATGAACAAAGCTAGTGGAGGTGATGGAATTTCAGCTGAGCTATTTCAAATCCTAAAAGATGATGCTGTGAAAGTGCTGCACTCAATGTGCCTGCAAATTTGGAAAACTCAGCAGTGGCCACATGACTGGAAGGTCAGTTTTCATTCCAATCCCAAAGAAGGGCAATGCCAAAGAATGTTCAAACTATTGCACAATTGCACTCATTTCACATGCTGGAAAGGTAATGCTCAAAATCCTTCAAGCTAGGCTTCAACAGTATGTGAACCAAGAACTTCCAGATGTTCAAGCTGGATTTAAAAAAGGCATAGAAACCAGAGACCAAATTGCCAACATCCATTGGATCATAGAAAAAGCAAGGGAATTTCAGAAAAACATCTACTTCATTGGCTTCCCTGGTAGCTTGGATGGTAAAGCATCTGCCTACAATGCTGGAGACCCGGGTTCGATCCCTGGGTCGGGAAGATCCCCCTGGAGAAGGAAATGGCAATCCACTCCCGTATTCATGCCTGGAAAATCCCATGGACTGAGGATCCTGGTGGGCTACAGTCCATGAGGTTGCAAAGAGTCGGACATGACTGAGCAACTTCTCTTCTTCTTCTACTTCATTAACTACATTAAAGCCTTAGACAGTGTGGATCACAACAAACTGTGGAAAATTCTTAAAGAGTTGGGAATACCAGACCACCTTATTTGCCTCCTTAGAAACCTGTGTGCAGATCAAGAAAAAACAGTTAGAACTGGACATGGAACAATGGACTGGTTCCAAATTGGGAAAGCAGTACATCAAGGGTATATTGCCACTGTGCTTGTTTAACTCTGAATATTTATATGCAGAGTATATCATATGAAATGCCAGGCTCAATGAAGCTCAAGCTGGAATTAAGATTTCCAGGAGAAATATCAATAACCTCAGGTATCCAGATGACACCACGCTTATGGCAGAAAGCAAAGAGGAACTAAAAAGCCTCTTGATGAAGGTAAAATAGGAGAGTGAAGAAGCTGGCTTAAAATGCAACATTCAAAAAATGAAGATAATGGTATCTTATCCCATCACTCATGGCAAATAGATGGGAAAACAATGGGAACAGTGAGAGACTTTATTCTCTCGGGCTCCAAATCATTGCAGATGGTGACTGCAGCCATGAAATTAAAAGACGCTTGCTCCTTGGAAGAAAGCCTATGACAAACTTAGTGTGTTCAAAAGCAGAGACATTACTTCGCTGACTCCAGCTAGTCAAAGCTATGGTTTTTCCAGTAGTCATATACATATGTGAGAGTAGGACCATAAAGAAGGCTGAGAGCCAAAGAACTGATGCTTTTGAGCTGTGGTGCTAGAAAAGACTCTTGAGAGTCCCTTGGACTGCAAGGAGATCCAACCAGTCCATCCTAAAGGAAATCAGTCCTGAATATTTATTGGAAGGAATGATGCTGAAGCTGAAGCTCCAATACTTTGGCCACCTGATGGGAAGAACTGACTCATTGAAAAAAACCCTGATGCTGGGAAAGATTGAAGGTGGGAGGAGAAGGGGGTAACAGAGGATGAGATGGTTGGATGGCATCACCAAGTCAATGGACATGAGTTTGAGCAAGCTCCAGGAGATAGTGAAGGACAGGGAAGCTTGCTATGCTGCAGTACATGGGGTCACAAAGAATCAGACACGACTGAGCACTGAACAACAAAGCCTAAACATATTCACTTCAGCCTTCCAAGATTAATTATGTCCAAGTGAAATGAGTTAACATAAATATGGTGTTTAAAAATTGATGTGAATGATGCTTATGAAGTTTTTAAGGATATAATTAAATTCCTACAAATTAAAAAAGATGCAAAGAAGCAGTTTGGGTAAAAGTTTAGGTTCTTCTAAGACTAAGTGGTCAGTCTCTTTGCATAGTCTTCAACGTTTACTCAAACGGGACAAGTTATGTTTCTAGATAAGAAATTCTATTCTAAAAGTGTCATTCAAAAGAGCAGTTCAGCCTTCCAAAATTAATTAAATACAAGTCAAGTGAAATATAAATATGCTTCAATAATATGTTTTAACATAGAAGCGTATTTATGTTCATATAAAAGATGATACAATGACTGTGTACAAAATATTTTTGCCTCTATATTAAAGCATATATGTCAACTAGTAATATTTATGATATACTTTTGGGATGTATTGAAGGCCTGGAGATTTGTTTGTCAAGATCTTCATAGTCCATATCAGGTTCTAAATCTAGGAAAATCTATGACTAAGTCCTTACAAAAACAATTATGTATTTTTGCTCAATATAGAATTCCACTCTCCTCCACTCTAATACTGTTAGTTATTATATTGCATTAACCAGAGCCATTTAATTATATCATCCTAAAGGGTATCTGTTTTCTCCTCAGATTCACCTAAAAGCCCCTGCCATCAGCTTAAGATTAGAAACTGAATCTCCTAGAAGAAACCCCAAAAGAACCTAAGTAAAGGAGTGTGCGGTGTACCCTGGACTACAGTACTTCAAGGAAGTAATTGACAGGTACCCCTGATACCCGCACAAAAAGTCAGCTGTGACTGAGTGATGATGCCCAGGGCTTTTTAGTACCAAAACTGAAGACTACATAAGGTAGATAAAGCTTTCATCCAATACCTTCCAAACCAAACCTCTCCAGAGGCAGAAACCGCTGATTATCTTGCAGTGCTTTTCATGGCTTTGCGCCATATCCTCTTGGTTTTTTTCTTGCGTCTCTGCTGGCTCAAGATTATAAATTGCTAGTAGAAGGCTCCATTTTTAATCACAGTAATCTCAAGAATCTTAGCCCTAACAAAACATCAGGTGGACGATTAATTATTCAGACACAGGCAGAGCTAATCAATGGATATCCAATGTAAGGGAGTATCTAAATAGATTATGGAATATATGAGCATGCTTTGAATTTCAGTGAGAATCCTTATAGTTTTGCCTGTTTTGCAAGTGTGAAGAATATGGGCTCCAGAGTTTTAAACGCTGCCATGCAGTCATTGTCATATTGGATAATTCAGCAACTCATCCTGCAACTAAAGAAACATAAGGGACTAACTAATTCAACTGTAGACAACATTCTCTGAACAACCCTGTGATCAGCAGGCGTAGGACTCTGGGTTGAGCATGTCCCAGAGATCATGGTCTCTCCTTCAGCTCAGGCTCATGAAAGGGTAACCAAGAGTTGAAACAAAAGTCACAGCTTGCAAACTTCTACCACAACTCATGAAACAGGTTAATTATACTAAATTGTGGCATGCAAGATGAACTATCTTAGCCCAAATGTATTAACAGCAGCTCATTCACACCATATATTTCAAGATAAGACCACAGCTCACTTATTTTCCAAATTCTGACCAATCCCTACCAAGACCACCCTCTGGCTAACTCTAATTCCCAAAAGTTTTTGTCTCTCTGTAACTCTCCTGTGAGACACCCAGGGTCACCAACGTGTGTGTGCTTCTTCTCTACTGCTGCTGCTGCTGCTGCGTCTACTAGTAGACAACATTTTTTGACTACAGATATGTTTTTGGTGTCCTTTGGTCAGTTGCATTTTTAAAGGTCATAATATGGTCACTCATCCACATGCTGTCTTGATAAAGAGGGTTTGTGGGTAAGGGGTATTTTTTTAAGCAAAAGACAAAGAAAACAGAAATGGAGAGAAAAAAGAAAGAAAATGAGGCTGCTTCTTTGACATTATCAAATTCTTAAGTCCCAGTGATTCTTCATCTATGCCACTTCCAGTGAACAGAGAAATCATACTAAGTTTTTTGTGAAATTATTTGATAGCCAGACAGCCTATGCCCAACCCATAGATCTTAGAGTATTATAAGCAATTAGCAGGTGCTATGTAAATATCAGCAAAAACAATAGCAGTGCATTTTCATATTTGTTCAGTAATTATAAGTTTGCTTTTATGGCTTTGCCTTATGTGAGATAATCAATGACCCTGGCATCATTCTTATTTTAGAGATGAAGTCTGTAGATCACTGTCAAGCAGCTTTTAAGAACTGGAACCACAATGCAAATTCAGTTACTAACCATCATGATGAATTCCCTTCCTTTTTTTTGCAGAGGTTTTATAAAATGAGAATTATGTAGCTGTGTGTGTATTGGTGAAACAATTCTGGTCAGTCACTGTTCTCTTTTAGGGAAAACTAGAGTTGTACTAGAGTTGCTTTTTATTAATGCTGTAAATTTAAAAAGAAAAAGAAAACCTTTTATCATTTTCAAGGACTATAGATAGCATTTATGCAGTCAGAAATTGTTTTAATTAGACACGGACCAGAACCACAAATTCATTAGATTTAACACTCAGTAATACTACCAAAGTTTTAATCTCACCTTATCATTAGGTCAAATACAGTCAAATGTTTTTAAAAGGCCTTGACCATGCAGTCATATAATCATCTTTTTAGATGGTCAGTGTATTTGAAATGCACAGAGAACCTCAGGTAAAAGCAATGGCCCATGGAGAAACTTAGAGCATTTTATTATACTGGACTATTAAGCACATTCACAGTTCATAAAGTTTAATGGTCTGTCTGTAATGATTTATTTTTAAGTCAGCCAGAGGCTTCTGGGAGAACAAAATGTGACAAAATGCCATCAACTACTCTGTCAAGCTTAATGGCAGCATTTAAAGCCTCACCACAGACTTGCAAATTAACTACTGTCCCCCCACATGAAATCAACATCTCCCCTTAAATAAATTAAAATGCTTCTAGACCTACCAGGAATTTGTCTGAGCTGAAAACCTATATTCTTTCCAGGTACTAGGTCAGAAATGTTATGAAAGAAGTCAGACGCATTAACACTATTCATATACAGGACTCTGCACCAAACGAACAGCAGATATAAGATGGCGTCCCTGAAAATTAGGACTGTTATTTTTACTGATGGGAAGAAGGATTTAAAAAGGAATGTTAGCAGGAACTACCTCTCTACTACAGAGGCTGAGAATAAGGTTCTAAATCTGATGACTGCTGACCAGAAAACCACCTTCAGTTCTGGAATCACATGCGTTAGTGTTTCCATGTAAACTGCTGACTAAGGGGGAAAAGCCATTTAAACTACTCTATCCGTTAATAAATCATCTGAACAACACATACACATTCTGGCCAAAAATGAGCAGCTAACGTGTCAGGGGACTCACTGTAATTTCTTTGCAAGACCCTCATTTGATCAGCATGTGACTGAACTGATGACACTTACTTTTGTGTCTGTATCTTTTCACTTATCCACACTCCAGAAAAGACTAATGAGCAATAAAATGATCAAAAGCACAATAAAACAGAAGAGAAATAAAGCCCTCAATTAACCACCCATGACTGAAATTCCTCATATTTAACTGTAAAGCATATTATCCCTATTCCTGATATTGAATCTGATAAAGTATCTGAAGCAGGACTAGGCATAGGAGAGTTACTTGGGAAATATAACTGGTTAATAATAAATGGAGGAGAGAAAATCATAAGCATAGAGAAAGAATAAATGAAAGCCTGGTTTTTACAAAGACCCTTATTTTCATTGAAAAGTATTTCTTCCCTCTGAACTCAAGAAATGCCAAGAGTGAAAACCATTCTAATTAAAAACTGTCACCTTATTTGAATGTCTTTGACATGAAACTTTTCATTTGTATCTTTTGATGTCTTCTGTCTATATCCCAATTTTTCACCCTAGCCCTTTTTGTCTCATCTCTTCATTTCAGTTGTTTTATTAACTTTCTGGTTATAAGAGTAATGCATGCTCAGTTCCCCCCCCCCAAAAAAAATCAGAACATATGAACAATTACAAACAGAAAGCAAGAGTCAATGTTAATCCCACAACCCAGAATTAACCACTGATAACATTTCAGTGACTTCTCTTCAGACTTTTCCTTGTTCATATATTCAAATGGGACACACTACACATACTATTTAACATGCTACTTAATAGCTTTGTGTTTTGTTTTATTCTTCAAAAACACTTTGACCTAGTACTATGAAATGATCCTATGCCTCCCAACTGATTGCTGTGACTGAAAACACTTCAGCTGAAGTCTGTGAATGTTTTTATTTTTAGTTTATTTTAGATTTACCATACGAATGTTAGTATTAGTTCAAAACTCAAATTATCAGTGGGAGTTTGGTTAAACCCACACAGTGAAGGGGCTCACGCTCTTGCTCAGTCATTAAGTCGTGTCCAACTGTGACCCCATGGACTGTAGCCCACCAGGCTCCTCTGTCCATGGGATTTGCCAGGCAAGAATACTGGAGTGGGTACAATTTCCTTTCTTCAGGGGATCATCCTTACCCAGGGGTAGAACCCACATCTCCTGCATCGGCAGGCAGATTCTTTACCACTGTGCCACCTAGAAAGCCTCCACTGAAGATATGGCATCATAAATAGCCATTAAAAAGACTAGCTGTCCTAATATTTTCTCAGTACTCAATAAAAGTTTGATCCTTTGATAACTTTAGCTTAGAAAGAGGCAGAGTTACTGTGAGTGATTTTCACCTTTAAAGAATTTTTTTCTTCATAGACTCTTGACAAAACAAGTTCCAGAATAGTATGTATTTCCAGAAAGAAGTTTTAGTAAGAATTCTTACCTTTTCATCTTTCTATCCCTCACTGTATACTTATTACTTCAAATTTTTAAAAAGCTCTAGTAAAAATGAATCAGGGATAATTTAATTAAGAAAAAAAAATAGGTCAAGAACTGTGGCGACCCTGACATTTTACACTACAATCTAACATGGTACAGTTTCATAAATACAGACAGAAGACACAAGACTCCTGGGTCAGGGATAAAGAACTGTTACTGAAAAAAATGGCAATAGCCAGAGTTTCAGTATTTCCTTAGACTCATTTCCCAATGCCCAATTCCCATAAAGCTTTGCAAAGAGGGCTGGATGATCCCTGAAGACACCCTGGGTTGTACTTCGAGAAAAATAACCCTGAGCTTTAAGGATCTGAATCTTTTCAGCAAGCATGCCTGGTCTTTGCTCTGGAGGAAGACATCTGTTTTCCACGGCCGTTCTCCATACAAATGTGCTTGAAAAGTTCATCTGGAACAAAGGCAGTCAGAACCTCTGCTCTCAAAGCTTGCAGAAATTTGAGAGACTTACAGAGAGAATCAGTTCCTAGTAGAACATATCTCTCTCTTTTTAGTGGCTGCCTGTTTAATGGTATAAGTGTTCTATGATATATTTAACTAATATCTTAAGAGAACTTTTAGTTGTTTCTGAAGCCATCATTAACATTCTTGGACTTGTCGTATAATTTCTTTGAGATTACTCAAGATGTGGGATTGCTGAGTCAGACTATTGGAAGCTTTTTATAAGATTTACTTATGTGTACCTTGCCTTCTAGGAAGCTATTCTTCATAGTCTGCTCATGTAATAACTATTTGGTTCCCCTTGCTTTCACTAATGGGCAGTATTATCAACCTGTTTGACCTCTGCAAATCTAATAGGCAAAGTGACATGTTTGCTTTCATTTTCATTTGTTAATTACTAATAAAACTGAATGTGTTCACTATATTTATTAACTATATATCTTTTATATTTTAAATATTGATGTCCATCAAGCCATTATTTTTTAAGAGGCATGCATCTTACCGATTGGTAAACATTCTTTATATATCTTGTTTTGTATAACAGAATTTTTATGTAACAGAATAAATGTAGTTCATGCATACCTGTAGATATGCGTTCTTAGGGACAAACTTCAAGCCCCCAGATTTGGCTCTATCTCTGAGGGTGAAACTAAAGTAATTCTTTAGCTATCACATAACTGAAAACCTTCTAACTGCTTCATTTGGGCATCTCTGTCTTAATATGTCATCAAAGGTCTGGGCTAAACAACTTAAAACTCATCCAGTCGCAAATGTGAATATTCACATAAGTCTTTCTTTCTTTTCCCCACCAAATTTTACAGGATTAAATTTGAAACTAATTAAAAGAGCAATGTGGAACACTAAGAAACAAGACTAGAAAGACTCTAATAGAAGAGATTGATCCTGGCCTGTTTAATGAAAATGACTCTTCTCTTCCAATGTTATAATGAAAGTCATTAACCACTAACATCCCTATTCCCAGGCCAAGGAAATACAAAAGGTTGTTAAATCTGCATATAAAACACATGTGGCTTTGTTATAAACATTGCAAAACTTAAGGAAGTTACATAATTTGTTAATCTTCCAGTTGTCTCCCTATCTGGAGACTACTTTTAATTACCTTTGAAAATTGTGTTCCATCCAAAACAAAAAATCATTGTTTTGCAAATCACTGCCAGAAATTAGAGGAATAAGGGAAATATTTTCAAATGTAAAGTGCTTTAAAGAAGTGATTGCAATATTAAAATGAAATCCTTCAACTCTATAACAAAGCACCTTCTCCCCAAAGAAAGGGAAAAAAAACTTAGGTTGCTATATTCAACTTATAAGAGCAAAATTTAACAACGGTTTTTCTGTGAAATGAAAGGCAATGTGTTAAATCAGAACTCAGTGGTGAAAGCCAAATCTCAAAATTGTCAAGAAAGCTTTCTGACTGATTCCAGGTAGCTTATGTGCATTAGGTAGCAGATATTTAAATATAATTTAGAAAACTAAAACAAAAGAAATAAATAATTTCAAGATCAGGATAAAAACTAAAATAACATGAGAGATCCAGATTCCTCCAGTATTTGTGTTGATTCAGTTCAGTTGCTCAGTTGTGTCTGACTCTTTACGACCCATGGACTGCAGCACGCCAGGCTTCCCTGTCCATCACCAACTCCCATAGCTTGCTCAAACTCATGTCCATCGAGTCGGTGATACCATCCAACCATCTCATCCTCTGTTATCCCCTTCTCCTCCCGCCTTCAATCTTTCTCATCAGCGTCAGGGTCTTTTCCAATGAGTCAGTTCTTCACATCAGGTGGCCAAAGTACTGAAGTTTCAGCTTCAGCATCAGTCCTCCCAATGAGTATTCAGGACTGATTTTCTTTAGGATGGACTGGTTGGATATCCTTGCTGTCCCAGGAACTCTCAAGAGTCTTCTCCAACACCACAGTTCTAAAGCATCAATTCTTTGGCACTCAGCTTTCTTTACAGTCCAACTCTCACATCCATACGTGACTACTAGAAAAACCATAGCCTTGACTAGACGGACCTTTGTTGGCAAAATATCATCTCAGCTTTTTAATCATATGTTTGCTTAGGTTGGTCATAGCTTTTCTTCCAAGGATCACACGTCTTTTAATTTCATGGCTGCAGTCACCATCTGCAGTGATTTTGGAGCCCAAAAAAATAAAGTTTGTCACCGTTTTCATTGTTTCCCCATCTATTTGCCATGAAGTAATGGGACCAGATGCCATGATTTTAGTTTTCTGAATGTTGAGTTTTAAGCCAACTTTTTGACTCTCCTCTTTCACTTTCATCAAGAGGCTCTTTAGTTCTTCTTCACTTTCTGCCATTTGTGTTGGTTCAGTTCAGTTCAGTCGCTCAGTCGTGTCCGACTCTTTTCGACCCCATGAATTGCAGCACACCAGGCCTTCCTGTCCATCACCAACTCTCGGAGTTCACTCAGACTCACATGCATCAAGTCGGTGATGACATCCAGCCATCTCATCCTCTGTCGTCCCCTTCTCCTCATGCCCCCAATCCCTCCCAGCATCAGAGTCTTTTCCAATGAGTCAACTCTTCGCATGAGGCAGCCAAAGTACTGGAGTTTCAGCTTTAGCATCATTCCTTCCAAAGAAATCCCAGGGCTGATTTCCTTCAGAATGGACTGGTTGGATCTCCTTGCAGTCCAAGGGACTCTCACGAGTCTTCTCCAACACCACACTTCAAAAGCATCAATTCTTCAGAGCTCAGCTTTCTTCACAGTCCAACTCTCACATCCATACATGACCACTGGAAAAACCATAGCCTTGACTAGACGGACCTTTGTTGGCAAAGTAATGTTTCTGCTTTTGAATATGCTATCTAGGTTGGTCATAACGTTCCTTTCAAGGAGTAAGCATCTTTTAATTTCATGGCTGCAGTCACCATCTGCAGTCATTTTGGAGCCCAAAAAAATAAAGTATGACACTGTTTCCACTGTTTCCCCATCTATTTCCCATAAAGTCATGGGACCAGATGCCATGATCTTTGTTTTCTGAATGTTGAGCTTTAAGCCAACCTTTTTTCACTCTCCTCTTTCACTTTCATCAAGAGGCTTTTGAGTTCCTCTTCACTTTCTGCCCTAAGGGTGGTGTCATCTGCATATCTGAGGTTATTGATATTTCTCCTGGCAATCTTGATTCTAGCTTGTGTTTCTTCCAGCCCAGCATTTCTCATGATGTACTCTGCATATAAGTTAAATAAGCAGGGTGACAGTATACAGCCTTGACGTACTCCTTTTCCTATTTGGAACCAGTCTGTTGTTCCATGTCCAGTTCTAACTGTTGCTTCCTGACCAAAGTTGAACTAAAATTCCTTAACAGTTTAACCAGCGTCTCTGGATGCTCCAAGCTCACGAGATGCAAACAGCACTTCCAGAACACAGTAAGAGACCTCCAGGGACCAAAACTACACTATGATCAAAGAAGCCAGCATTTCTGGTTGCACCAGAAAGTGAAATGTACTTTTGAAGCCAGATGTTGTGAATATTCTCTATTCTCCAGGTCCTAGAGAAAAGACTCCAAGTGGCTAGTAATTGTATGTTTTTTCTTCCTGACATTCTGTAACTATTTGAGGCCCATTGATAACTACACCTGGATATATAAACATGTAACTTTAATCCAACACCCCTACAAACTCAGTTTATCTATCTTGCCCAGGCTCATAATGGAACTTAAAAGAATATACACGAACTAAACTAGTATCACCTCACCCCTTCTCTTTTATTTACTTATTGTTTTTTATATTTCACACAACAACCCTCATTATATATTGAGCCTCAGGTGGTTAAATGACATTTTATATCACACACCCAGCAAACAGTTGGTGAACTTTCTTTCACACTCAGGAACTTTCTAGACTTGCTTCTTCTTTGCGGCTGTCTTGGCACTTGAGTTTAACTACCTTCTGGAGCACAGAGCAGGGCTCCCTATGGTGGGTACAGAAGCCCAGCAAACAGGATCTTCTGCCTTTTGGAAAGAGAGAGATTCTTCTATTTGTGCACCCCATGCCAGGTACAGCTAAAGTCTATCCTCTCTACAGTAATGATATCACACAATTAGCCCTAGATGCTGAGGAATGCTCCTTCAGATCATTCTGGTAATCTATCTGTTTTGTGCATCGCAGTGGTAGACCCCCAACTGCAGAGTGAAGAGGCTACGTAGACAGGGGAGAACAAAGCAGGAAGCAAAGAAGGGATCAGGCACGTGGCAAAATTTCTCAAGATTCTAGAGAAAGAAATAAACATTCAGGAAGCCAAGTGCTCAGGGGATGAGGTCAACTGGTGCTTCAGTCCACAGCTAAGATAATCCCAACTACCTTGCTGCCTTCTGAGACAAAACAGAGCCAATGCTCTTGGTTCTGGGTCGGGGCAGGGGGATGTCCACCCCATGTAAAACTCTCTTCTCTAAGAAATACCCTTATGAGCTGTCAGATCCTACTGCATTGTTAATAAATTCCCCTTTTGGATTAAAGTCTTACTCTTAGACTTTCACAGGAAGGCACCTTAGTCCTGCCCTCATGCTATGCCAGTTTCTTTCATTCAGGACCTTTTCCTGATTCACACTCTTCATTTAGTAAACATTTCGTCTTCTTGACTTCCTCTATCTGTTAGTTTTCTCTGTGTGTGTGCACACAGGCACTCAGTTGTGTCCAACTCTTTGAGACCCTGTGGACTCATAGCCCAGTAGGTTCCTCTGTCCATAGGATTGTCCAGGCAAGAATACCGGAGTGGGTTGCCAATTCCTCCTCCAGGGGGATCTTCCCAACCCAGGGATTGAACCAGTGTCTCCTGCATTGGCAGGTGGATTCTCTACCACTGAGCAACCTGGGAAACCCCAATTCCTAGGTCTGCTGTAAAAAAATCACCATAAAATTGGTGACTTAGAACAACAAAAATGTTATTTCCTCAGAGTTCTGGAAGCCCGAACTCCAAAACTGAGGAGTCAGAAGGGCTCCCTCTGAAAAATCCAGGGAAGGTCCTTGCCTCTTCCAGCTTCTGGCGGCCCCAGGAATTCCTTGGTCCACGGCAGCCAAAGACCAATTTCTGCCTCCATTTTCATATCACCTTCTCCTCTCCTGTCTTATAAGGACACTTATTATTGGATTGAGGATCCACCCAGTAATCTAGGATCATAATCTAGGATCATCTCATGATCCTTAACTTAATTACATCTGCAAAGGGTCTTTTTCCAGTGAGATCACACTCACAGATTCTGGGAACTAGGACATGGATATACGTTTTGGGGAGACCCCATTCAACCCTCTGTATCCACACAGGCACTGAGCAAAGCACAGAAGCCTTAGTTTCTGTTTCTCTGTTTGCTTTCCAGCTTTTCAACAGCACTGTCAGATAGAACTTTCTGTTACAATAGAAATGTTCTATATCTGTGCCGTCCAACAGGGCAGCCATATGGAGCTATTGAAAACTTAAAACACTAGCTAATAAAATCGGATGCCTAACTTTTTAAAATTTTATTTAATTTTAATTAAAATGTAAATAGCCCCATGTGGTTAGTGGCTGCTATAATCAATAGCCACAGTTACAAAATTTTTTAGTACAATCTACTTTTTATATATTTATTTTTCCAACTTTATTGGGGTAAGATTGACTGATAAAAATTACATATATTTAAGGTCTACAATGTGATTATTTACTGTGTGTATATATATATTATATATATAGTTAAATGCTTACCATGATCAAGTTAAGGAATACATCCATCACCTCACATAGATAACTTTGTATGTATGTGGTGAGAAGATTTAAGATCTACCCTCTTAGTAAGTTTCAAGTATATAATACATTACTATTATCTATAGTCACCATGCTCTACATTAGATCCCCAGAGCTTATTTATCTTAAAACCCCTTTGAGCAACAATCAATCTCCCTAAACCCACCCCACTGCAACCTAGACTCCTGGCAATCACCATTCTATCCTCTGTTTCTCAAAGTTCATATGTTTTTGTCACAGATAGTAGGTTTTTCTTCTTCTCATGGCTGAGTATTATCCACTGTATACATATATAGCACATTTTCTTTATCCATTCATTCATTGATGGACTTAGGTTGTTTCCATATCTTGAAAGTTGTAAAATTTTGACTATGCTTACCTATCGTCTTCTCCTTTCCTCATTTGTCCTTATGATTTTATACTCATTTCTTTATTTTCCTTCTCATGAGATTATAGGGAGTAGCAAAGATAAATACATGAGATTGTGGAAAGCAGCAAAAATAAACAAATGTGTTCACAAAAATAAGGGCTTCCCTGGTGGCTCAGACAATAAAGAATCTGTCTGCAATGCAAAAAGAAATACAAGTAACAGTGAGAAACACACGTGCTTAGTCTGCCATATTTAACTGGATGGCTATCAATTATCATGGAACTAGTTCATATTATCTCATTATGATGAAAACTAACACATGGGAAAGAGGTGGGGTTCATTAACAAATTCAATATTTAGCTGTGTTTTTCTGGGTAATTTTGGCCAAAATCTCAGTCTTAGGACAGAAACGAAATGGAATAATGGTACCTTGAGATTGCAAAAGCCAGGGCACCCTGCCCCGCATTCATGACTCTTTCGGAAACTCATGCTATCTTAAAAGAGTATGGAAGTCATTAGGCCGGTAGAATGTTAAACGATGTTATTAGCTTTGTTATACCTACAACACCATGTGAATCTGGCATAAGTACAAGGTCAAGTCTGATTTAGGCAACAAAGGCTTCGCAAAGATTTTATGAATTTCAAAATTGTAATTATTTTCCCAAATCTCTTTTCAATTTGAATTCCTTCAAATTCTGCTCCTTTTTGTCACCAAGGAAGAAAGGCAGGTAAAGCAAAGCTTTATCTTGCCATAGTGACCAACAGCTTTATCTGTAGTTTGTCAAAATAAGCCATGATCAGCCTCTTCAAGGTCAGGTCAAACTTCAAAATCTCAAATTATCCATCTTCTACTCATCCAGTAGGAATCTGATCACCCTGTTCACACTGGGCTATAAGCAAACCTTAATATATGTGAAAGGAAGAATCAGAAACAAAGCGTACAGAGAAGGAAGAAACGTGCCTGCAAGTAAGTTGCAAAGAAGGCAGACTTCAAGAGAACGGATTGAGGGATTGAGCAAACAAAATCAAAGAATGCATTAACTTCTTTCATTGCCAAGGTTAATGAGTTTACAGTTAGTCTATTCATGAAGAGAAAATTGTAATTTTCTCACACCTAACATCTGTATATGTCATAATCTATCTTCAGATATTAGTTTTACAAAAGTCAGAGAGAGTTGCTTTGTTAGGGCCTCGGTAGTTTACAGGAAATGCTCAGGAAGACTTTTGTCTTAGAGACTAAAATTAGGCAGAACAAATTGTTATTTTTGATTTGACTCAGAGTGCAGTGTGGGTTTTCTTTTCTCCTAGCTGTGGAATAATGGGCACACCTATTCATAAAGGTGGCAGGGGCATATCAACTTTACTTTCACAATAGATATAACTCAATTAGCTACTAATAAATTATACTTAGAAAGCCATTATGCAGATGACTAAAGCCAACAAGCCGTTCAATGTCAGTTAATGTGGATGCAGTATAAAGGCTTCCTACAACAATACATATTAGAAAATACTGGCTTAAAGAACGACAATTGGCAAGTAGCACCTGGTAAGAGACATGCTTGGCAAGACTCCAGGACATCACTGCTCCTGCATTTAAGATGGCCAACTGGTTTTAAATCTGAACTATTTCCAATTGCAAAGACAACTTGCAATGAAGCCAAATAGTGATGGTTGAGTAACTGAGACATGCTATGCTTACTGGTTTAAAAAAAAAAGAAAAAACCTTGTAATCTGTCTCATAGATCCTTTATATCTTCCCTTCAAAAAAAGTCTTGATTTTTTTCTATATTGTTTTTAAGTTCTGTTTACTGGATTTTAAATCATCTGACATAAAAAGCTCCTACCTCAAGAACCCCCTAGACAAGAGGATGTATCCATTTCTAACAAATGGGCCCTTTATACTGATCCCAGTGAAGACATATGAGAACCCCAGCAAGAGAATGATATGTTATCACTTTACATTAGTAATCCTTAAGCACTTGTTCATCTTTTATTTAACTAAAAAGGATTTTCAAGTTTTTCTATGCCTTACATTCAAAACATGAGATTATACATAATCTAAATTATAAAACATATAAATTTATATAAAACATATAAATCTAATTTATAAAACATAAATTATATTAATATTAATTTATGCCTTCCCCTGCCCAGTGTCTTCCACCACGCCTTTCTGTGATAGATCAAATATGACCACCAATTTTTTTTTTTGCAAGAAATGGAGTCTATTTTCCAATTGCTTGAATCTGAGTTGGCCCTGTGGTCTGCTTTGACCATTAGAAGAAGGGATAAATGACCTGTGTGACTTCCAAGCCTCAGTGCACTTGTAGCTTCCACGGTCATCCTCTGGAACACTGACATCTTAGGAATAAGCTGAGCAAGTCTTCTCAAGGATGATGGCCTTCCTGGAGTGAGGCATCAATGGAAGGAGAGTCCCAGCCACCCCATCCATCCCAACTCTCCCAGCTGATACCTCAGACATATGAATGAAGTCATCTGGGATGAGCCGGCACCAGCCAGTCTGCCAGCTGGATTCAAAATCATGAGTTAGCATAGCCAACCCCCAGAGCACCAGAGATGAGCCACCCCCGACGAACACTGTCCATGTTAGCAACCTACAGAACCATGAGCAAACAAAGCACTCTAAAGCCACTAGATTTTGGACCTGCAATGTGAAAACATGTGACTGAGATACATCCCATTTGACATATTAGGCTAAAATTAAGGCATCTCATACCTATTAATTCCCACATGAAATTAAGAGAAGAGGTAGGACTTGATCAACTACCACTAGCAACAGAGTCACTTCTTTTTGCAGATATCCCCTAGCTCCCAACATGACGACTCCAATTCTTTACATTTCTATTCCACGCCTCTTACCTCTCCACAAATAGCTAAGTATCTGGGCAGTTCTCTCACTCGTCAATAACCATCAGCACTAGTGTGTCAGAACTCTGCGAGGTGATGCGATACAACCGTGAACAAACTGACACACACTCTGCCTTAATGGAACTGACCATATGGTGGAACCTACATTGACAGCTAATTATAAAGTTAGTTATTTGGGCTTCCCTGGTGGCTCAGTGATAAGGAATCTGTCTGCCAATGCAGGAGACACCAGTTCAATCCCTGATCCAGGAAAACCCATATGCAGTGGAACAATGAAGTCCATGCAACAGAACTTCTGAGCCTGTGCTCTGAGCCTGGGAACCTCATCGAGAGAGTAGCCCCCACTCGCTGCAACTAGAGAAAAGCCAATGCAGCAACAAAGACCCAGCACAGCCAAAATTAAACGATAAATAAAAAGAATAGGGCTGATGGATATTAAATATTAAAATACATAATTCAACAAAACATTAAAAAATAAAGTTAGTTATTTTGATCACAAGTGTGATAAGTGCCAAAAAGGACAAGAGCAGAGGACCACAAGGTACCTAAATAGGAGTCTGACCAGACCTGGGAGATCATGGAAGCCTTTTCTGGAGAGCTGATTTTCAAGACCAAGACCTGAAGAATAAGCAGGAATTATATGGCAGGGAGGAGGGGAAATTTTTCACAAGGTCCTGAAACAGGAAAGGGGAGTGATACCTCGAAGGACAGATTGCCAGTGAGGCAGGATTGCAGAGAGTGAGGAAGCATGTGGGTGAGACAAGATTAACTCTATATTGAGCACAAGCATTTCTTCTTGTAAACAATGTAACTCTGACCTCAGGGCACATCCAAGGGCAGAAAACATGTGACCTAAGACAGGAGGCCATTACCAAAGATGATGGAAGAAATGAGAGAGTTGAAGCAAAGCAGATGAAACTTCTGAGTGACTTTAGCCACCCCACAATAAGTAATTCCAACGTTCCACTCACAGAATTACAGAAAGTTAGAAGGCAAAGAGAACTTAAAAATCTTATGGCCCACTACTGAATAGAACAGGCAACTTGCTCAATATTCTCTAGCAACCTAAATGGGAAGAGAATTTGAAAGAGTAGATACATGTACAAATATAACTGAGTCACTCTGCATGCCTGAAACTAACACAACATTGCTAATCAACTATACTTCAATATAAAATTGTAAAAATAAAAAAATTAGTCTTACGATTGAAACCCCTCTTTTTATAAATTGGGTAACTGAGGGCCAAGGAGCAAGAATCTTGTCCACAGTGAGGGGATCTTGGGCAGAATCAAAGCTCAATCCTGTGTCTACTTTCTAACTGCTTTCTCACTGCTTCAGTGTACACAAAATCCTTCCCCACGCATCATGTCAGCTCACCCTCTTCACCACTCTAATAAGGAGGTGGGGCAGATACTGCGATTCTGATTTTATTCAGAAAGTGAGGCCAAGATTAAGCAAAGCTCCCACTGCTAAGAGTGCCAGAGTTCAGACTAGAACTCAGGACTCTGGCCCCTTATTGACTCGATTAATTCAGTAAACATTTGCCAAGCACCTGCACTGAGCAAGCCCCTATGCTGCTGGGGAGAGTCAAAGGATAACTACGTGTGTTTGAGTGAGTGAAAGTCTCTCAGTCGTGTCCGACTCTTTGCGATGCCATGGACTATACAGCTAATGGAATTCTCCAGGCCAGAATACTAGAGCAGGTAGCCTTTCCCTTCTCCAGGGGATCTTCCCAACCCAGGGATCAAACCCAGGTCTCCTGCTTTGCAGGTGGATTCTTCACCAACTGAGCCACAAGGGAAGCCCACGAATACTGGAGTGGGTAGCCTATCCCTTCTCCAGGGGATCTTCCCAACCCAGGAATCGAACAGGGGTCTCCTGCATTGCAGCCAGATTCTTTACCAACTGAGCTATTAGGCAAGTGCCACACATGTTTATTATCCAGCAAAAATTAGCTTCTGTGAAGAGAAGGGAACCTCACTTTACCCTTCTCACTTCTGGGCCCTAGGGTCCCTGAGGAAGTGTGCATTCTTCTCCTGTCCTTACTAAGTCCAGGCAGACAAGAGGGTTCAGCCTGGGTACCAGACTTGTAGCTACTGGGAAGGTCCCGATAGCAGGTAGATACCTTTGGTTACAGGCCACAGAAACAATGGGCAATGGGCTTTCCAGCATAAACATAAGTGCATGGGAACCAATGGGAACACTAGAGAACTATTAATAGATGTGACCAACAACCAGAATACAACTGCTCCAGAGGCTAAGAAGAAGGAGTTCAGGAATTACCTTAAAGCAAGAATTACTCATCTGCCAATGGGACACGTGGATTCCAGTAAGATTTAAGGAAGATGAAGGGAAGGGAGGGAACACTCCAGGAAGGAACATCCAACTGGTCTAACCTGGCTCAAATCCTAGCTCTTGGCTAGTGAAGGTCAGTGCACCAGATTGGAAAGACAAGGCAATGAACCTAACACAATGCTGTTAGGAAGGTGGAAAAGATTTTAGGCAGCCAAAGGAAAAATGATGCATAAGACTCAGTGCATGCCACGGGTCTTAGAGCAAACAGAATACCAATTCCATCCTTTCAAAAATAAAACTGGGCATCAATTTCAAGTACTCTTTTTTTTTTTTCAGTTAAAAAATACTTTATTGCTAAAAATGCCAATATAATCACAGTAGTAACATCAATGATCACAAAGATCATAGATCATTACAAACATAATAGTAATAATTATAATGTTTGAAATACTGCAAGAATTACCAAATGTAACACAGACACAGGGTGATCAAATGCTGTTGGAAGAACAATACCAACAGACTTACTCTATACAAGGTTGCTATAAACCTTCAATTTGTAAAAAAAAAAAAAAAAAAAAATCCCTGTGAAGTACAATAAAGTGAAGCCCAATAAAACAAGAGATGCCTTTAAAGGCAGGTACTTAAGAAAAGTTGATGGAGTAGTCTTGAGGGATTAAATTTAAAGTTCAGTAACTTGGATGAATTCCCAGCACTCTTTGTCTATAAAGACTCCATATGAACCACCTTAGCAGGAATAAGAGTTCTGTAAGTGTTGGTTACCCTCATATCAACCACCACAATTGGAGCAAGAGTGTGAAAAGCACACAACCAACCATGCTGAGCCTCAGACAGCCTTCTTCAGGAACAGAAACAGTAATTGTCACATGCTTCTGCCACCCGTGGTAATCATGCTACCGTTGAGGGGGTAAACAATGATGATGATAATAAAATAGTTGTCTCTAGGAGCACCGGACTAGGCATTTTCTATGCACTATCTTTTCTTTTACTCACACTGAGTTATGGCATGCAAAATACATTGGATACAACTTCTTTCTGTTTCATGGCTGTCCTTGGCAATATCTTTTCCTTTTTATTTCTAGAAGTCTCTAGTGATTACCTCTACCACCAACAGTGGACACTACTGGTCTAGTTGAAAACAATAAAGATATTCTGCAGAAAAGGCTTCCAGATGAAAAAAAAAAAAAAATGTTCCAGAGAATGAAAGTTGCGAGGAACACTGCCTTGAGCTTTCTCAAAAGCTAACTTGTACCACCCTGCAATATTTCCTCTGGCTTCTAGGTTGAAGTATTTTGCTTTCAGATTGACTTTGTAGGTGTGACATAAAAAGGAGAATCAACTGGTTTGCAGAAATAAATCACAGGCAGGCTTGGGGTCCTGGTCTTGCTAGGAAACAGGTAGCCTAAAGAATTTACCTTTGCAGTGAATATCCAGGGGTAGTCTAAGGTAGATTTGCACTGGTTACTGAATCTGGTTAGCAGGCTGGCACATAGCCAGGTTAGCTGGCAGAATAGCTCAGAGCAGCCTCACTCTGTGCAAGTGGAATCATCAGCAAGTAGAAAAGTGCAGTGATGAGAAAGCCCATGTATCAGTCTAGGAGCATCCTGCTTTGTCTACTTTTTATAGTCAACATAAAACAGCTAAATTTTTACATACTTCACAGTTAAAGAGATGACATATTGATAAACAGTGTCTTTGGCATTTTTTCATCAGTCACAGCACCATCGTGCATTCACACACACATACATGGCTCTTAAGAACATTCCGGACTCAAAGAGCAGCACAGTGGGGAAGAAGAGCTGTTAGGTCAAGGAATGTTGATCACCTGTGGGATAAAGAGAGGAGAGGTGTTTTATGTGAAGCAAGTATAGGTGGTAGTTCAAAAAATAAATCTTTCAGAGTGAGATCAAGGACCAGTGAAAGATAAAATGAAGAATAAATAATTGTCAAAGGATTTAACAAATAGAAAAGATAGGGAGAAGGCTAACCCTATAATATTGTATTAAAAAAAAAACCTAAAAGTTTGGAATAATTTCGGGAGTCTAGTACATTGCTGAGCGCTGAGGGCAGACACCTAGAGAGGCATGAAGGTACCAAGGTGTTAGTCAATGTTACTTACAGCGTTAGTCTAGGTAAAAATGGA
The DNA here is from genome assembly GCF_002263795.3 of Bos taurus. Lineage (NCBI taxonomy): Eukaryota > Metazoa > Chordata > Mammalia > Artiodactyla > Bovidae > Bos > Bos taurus. The sequence continues at coordinate 16,683,229 of NC_037347.1, forward strand.
CATTAAATAAATGAAGGTAAAATAAATGCATAGATATGAAAGCATTTGTTTAGATAGAGTATTTTTGAACAGTAAAACATAGACCCTAGTTCTATCCTATTTTGGAAGTAGAGTACAGTTGACCTTTAAGCAACACAGGTTTGAACTCCGAGGGTCCACTTACGTGTGGAATTTGTCCAGCAGTAAATACCACAGTACCACACGACCTGCAGTTGGCTGAACCCATAGATGTGGCACCCATGGGTGGCTGATTATAAATCATATTCAGATTTTCAATGGCACAGAGGGTCAGAGCCCCTCACATCCGTGGTGCATAAGGACAGGTAAAGATTCAGGAGGCGTGAGAAAACATCTCAGCCACCAAAGTGTTAATCTGAGGCCAAATGTCCAACATTAGGAGAAAGAAGAAGGCTCACAAAAAACTGGAACCAAAGTTTGTCACTGTTCAGGTCTGGTGGCAGCTCTGGGAACCCAGGGCATCTTGTCATCTCATCAGAAACAATAATCCATTGCTTCCAGCTGCTTTATCAATTGCATCTCAAATTTATATTTTTTTAAGAAAACATGTCTCATCAGGTCAGATACAGGACACTCATGCATGTTCCAATTCACTCGAAGAGTTTTAATCTCCCATAAATTCAGCCTATGTAAGGTGGCTTTTAATCACATATTAACTGTAGAGACGGAGAAGGCAATGGCACCCCACTCCAGTACTCTTGCCTGGAAAATCCCATGGATGGAGGAGCCTGGTAGGCTGCAGTCCATGGGGTCTCACAGAGTCGGACACGACTGAAGTGACTTAGCACAGCATAGCATAGCACAACTGTAGAGAAGGAAATGGCAACCCACTCCAGTATTCTTGCCTGGAAAATCCCATGGATGGAGGAGCCTGGTAGACTACAGTCCATGGGGTCGCAAAGAGTCAGACACGACTGAGCGACTTCACTTTCACTTAACTGAACACCTAACTATGTGCTAGTCATTGACTCAGGCACTGAGGATGCAATCAGAATACAAGATCCCTGCCTTCACAGAGCTTATCGGGGAAGTCAGGGTGGGGAGCAGGGCAAGCATAAAAATCTTAAGATAATAACTTCAGCAACAGTCTGAGAAGGACATGGTTCTCTTAAGCATTAGAGGATTCCTAACCCAGACCTGGGGGTGGGGGGCGGTCAAGAATATTTCAAAGAGGAAGTGACATCTACAATGGCCGAATGTATGTGTGGCAGTGGCAGGGGCGAGGGCGAGGAGAGAGTAGGGTGCGGGAAGGGAAGAGAGAGGAAGTGATCCTAATGCAGGAAGAACAAAATATTCTAAGGTCCAGACAGTAATGTATCTGGCCTTAGTTACAAAAATGTACATGGGTAAATTTGGTGGGACTGGAGCATGAAGTGTGATGCAGGGAGAGCTAAGACTGTAGGCAAAAGCAGGAATCACTAAACACAGAGAGAAGCCATTCGGGGGCTTCGGGCAGAAGAGTGACGTAGGTGATCACACATTTAAGGAATAAAGCACCCTGGGAGGAAAGTACCTCCAAAGTCACCAGAAATGATCTCCTATGGTGGCAGCCCCCAGCACCACCTGACCAGGTACCCAGAAATCCGGGGCAGCAAACACACCAGCACCCACCACAGCATGGCACCCCCAGTTATGCCTGATCGGGAGGAAGAGAGCAATACATCCCTAGCATATCTCCCTTTCATTTGCAGAGGTGAAATTTCTAGAAGCTTGAAGGGCCCTGGGTCACTGTGGGTGTGCAACGGCACCTTGGTGCTACTGTTCTGTATTGCTGAAAATGTTTGAGCCCATATCGCTACCAAAAGTGAGAAGAGCATCCTGGCCTGAGAAGGCCTGGGTGTTTTACATCATTTGCATTAGTTATTTTCCTTTCCACTTAAGACATTCCATTGCATTCGTTTACCTTACCTGACTGGCTCCTCCTTGATTAGCAGTCTATGGCCAAAGTTGGCCTTCCGACTTGAGAATCTTTGATATTGTAGAGCAATAGGTCAGTAGGTCTGCCAGTAGGTCAGAACGTTTTGAGCTTAGGCAATTTAATGTGTTCAAAATAGTACAAATCACAATCTTGTGGTCCCTATTTTTAACAACAGCCGAGTGGCTGTCAGGACCACTGGTGTGGGCTCAATCATTCAGTCGTGTCAGACTCTTTGCGACCCCACGAACTATAGCCCACCTGGCTCCTCTGTCCATGGGATTTCCCAGATAAGAATACTGGAGTGGGTTTCCATCTCCTTCTCCAGGGTATCGTCCCCCAACCGAGGGATCGAACCCACGTCTCCTGCACTAGTAGGTGGGTTCTTTACTACCTCAGATGGATTCTGAGCCATCTGGGAAGCTCAAGACTACTGGTATAAATCTAAGAATATTACATATACAGTTCCAAAACACATGCTGAAGTCAAGCCATTAGATTTCAGTAAGATAACTAGTAAAATGTTAATCTCTGTCTCTCTCTCTCTCTCACACACACACACACACAATCACCTTGCCAGCCTGTGTGTGCCTTATGTTTTGTGGTTATTGTTATTCACCTCATTGACATATGCTGAGCCCTCCCTAAGTGGCTTCACTCCTGAAAATGGTACTACTGCTCTGATTATTTTCCTGAGTATAGGAAACTAGAAGTGAGACCACTGAAAACTTAACGTTTGCTTCAGGCTTCCAACAGTGTAAGTATAAAATATGTGATTATAAAATAGAAAATCAGGTCACCAGCTAAAAGTAAATAATTATAAATAATCAGAAATCCTCCTACACAGGATCCAAATTACAAAGCAAGAAATTTCTATTATAAATATTTGGCAGCTTCCATTGTCTGGTGATCCTCACTGAGAAAAATAATAGCTATTTGCATTAGGAATAGAAAAACCAACACTAGCCTTAAATTCTTTGTCTCTTGAATGTCATTTTATACTCACTGTAGCTTGCTTCTGAAGATTTAAGAACACTGTGCAAACAATTACGAGCTCCCCATACAGGGTTGTCAGGAGAAAGGGGCTTTGAGAAAATAAAGTCTGCAAAATGACCCAGCAAGCCATGGTTGGAGAAAGAGTGCAACTCTGAAATCTGAGGGTCTATCCTTCTCTTTCAACTTTCTCACTTAGGGAAAATATGTTATCTTAATTCCATATTTTTTTTAAATACACACCCCAGAGAATTTAAAAGACAAAGTAGAGTCTCTTGTCTCCAACCGAAAATCCAAGAACACACAAATAAATCAGAATACCCAAGGGGCAGCAGCTTAATCATGGTTGTACCCAGAATACTTGGGAGATAACAGATACTCAGTAAATACTTTTAAAACTAATTAATCCAGTTAAGTATTCACACACAAAAAAAGGCTATTCCTCTCATATACAAATATATTTTTGAACTGACCCAAATCCATAAATCACACACTTGTTTGCTTCAGATAGGCACTTTTAAGGCTTCCTTCCCCTGAGAATATTGAAAACCTCCATCTAAAATTAGCATGTCACAATAAAACAGCTTCCTACTCAAGTCCACAATTCTCTGCTAACACTATGGGACATGGTTTCTCAACTCTAAAAAGTACTGGGATACTGCTTCTTGTCAATGTCTCTCAAAGACTATGAAAAGAAAATTTGGTCACTGAAATTGCCTCCCCCCCCAAAAAAATCTAGTATTTAACATATAAATAGAAAGGTCAGAAATTTGATCCCCAAATTTGTTTGGATACTAGAAATTATCTTTTTAAACAAAATAAACAGTTCAAATATTAGCTGAAGGCACTCTTCTAAGAAAGAAAAGGCAGAATAAAGGAGAAGTAAAAGAAACTATCAAATCACTTTGTTGTGTATCAGGAACTAGTGTAGTGCTGTAAGTCAATTATACTTCAAAAACAAACCCATAGAAAAAGAGGTTTGTGGTTACCAGAAAGAGGTGGGGAAGAGAGACTTGGAAGAGGGCAATCAAAATGTGCAGACTTCCGGTTATAAGATAAATAAGTACTGGTGATGTAATATGATAAATGTAACACTTGTATCATATAGAAAGGTTGTTAAGAGGAAATCCTAAGTTGTCATCACAAGGAAAAAATATTTTAAATGTTTTTTATTTAATTCTGTATCTATATGAGATGCTGAATGCTCCCTAAACTTACTGGAATCATTTCATGGTGTTTGTGAGTCAAACCATCCTGTTACCTTATACCATGCGGTGTGTTGACAAACCTGGAGAGGAAAAACCCAACTGAATCTTACATAAACCAAACGAGCACATCCACCCCAAACCAGAGAGACTGGAGAATTGATTTCTACAATTGAAACTACATTTTGATCTTTGATTTTCCTTGCAGGATTGTGTGTGTGTGGTGTGGTCCCGGCTCTTTCTCCGGGAAGTACAGCATCTGTAAAACCTGCGCCCTGCGGTTCCCTTCACCCCTCTTCTCCAGATCAGCACACCGGTTTCGGTCACCAGTCTCTGTCTAAGGAAAACCAGGACCTAGGTTTCCCTGGCAGGGCTGCCGCTCCCCTCCACTTGGAAAACTTGTGGGCCAGCCTGTTTGGAAACCACAGCACCCCGCTTTCTGCCTCCCCACACTCCCAGTGCAGACATGTCTAAGGGCTAAGGGGAGAGCACGCACCAGGCTTACTGACGGCTTCAGACTCCAGCAGTGGGGCCCCGACACCAAACTGAAGGCTTTTGGTGTTATTGCTAATGAATTTACTGAGATATAATTATTGTACAACAGATTGCACATATTAAGCATATAATTGGATAAAGTTAACCTCCGTACATACCCATGAAACTAGCACCTCAATCAAGGTGGTGGACATGTCAATCACTCCCCAAAATGTCTTTGCATCCCTGTATAGAAACCCTCCTCATTCCTCCCTGGCAGCTGCCACTTTGCTTTCTGTCACTAAAGATTAGTCTGCATTTTATAGAGTTTTATATAAATAGAATCATATGGTATATACTCATTTTTGTCTGGTATATTTTACTCAACATATTTATTTTGAGATCCATCCATATTGTATACGTCAATAGTCTATTGCTTTTGATTGATGAATATTATCCCATTGTATAGATATACTACAATTTGTTTTTCCTTTCACTTGTTAATGGATATGGAGGTTGTTTCTAGTTTGGGACTATTACAAAGATGTTACCAGCATTCACACAAAACTCATGCTCAAGAAACCAGAAGACTTTCTATTCCTAAGAATGAAGAGATAAGCTATGGACTCTATCTAAAAATTTCATTCAAGATGTCAAAGTGAAATAGCCCCACAGATGCTTATGCAGAGGCTACTACAAGACAATAAAGTTGATTTTATAATTTTACCTTAAGAATTTCTTTTTCAATGTCAAGTTTACATCTAGACATAGAGAGGGTTTGTACTTCTTGAAGCACATAAAAGATAGATACTATTTTTCTCCTGCAATTCACTGCATTTTGCTTTATTCACAGTTATTGAATATTTTTTTCAAATTGAAGGTTTGTGGCAATCCTGTATTGAGCAAGTCTATTGGTGCTTTTTTTCCAGTAACATTTCCTCACTTCATGTCTGTCCCACTTTGTTAATGCTCACAATATTTCAAAGTTTTTCATCATTATTACATTTGTTAGATGATCTGTGATCTTTAATATTACTATTGTTTTAGATGCACAAACCATGACATTTAATGGACAGATGTTCTGTGTTCTGACTGCGTCACTAACTGGCTGTTCCTGGTTTATTGCCCTGTCCTCAGGCCTCCCTGTTCCCCGAGACACAACAATGTAGAAATTAGGCCACATAATAACCCTCTGCTGCTGCTGCTAAGTCGCTTCAGTCGTGGCTGACTCTGTGCGACCCCACAGACGGCAGCCCACCAGGCTCCTCTGTCCCTTGGATTCTCCAGGCAAGAACACTGGAGTGGGTTGCCATTTCCTTCTCCAATGCATGAAAGTGAAAAGTGAAAGTGAAGTCGTTCAGTCGTGTCTGACTCTTCGCGACCCCATGGACTGCAGCCTACCAGGCTCCTCTGTCCCTGGGATTCTCCAGGCAAGAGTACTGGAGTGGGATGCCATTCCCTCTCCATAATAACCCTAGAGTGGTCTCTAACTGTTCAGATGAACCACAGGTCTTTTCCTTTAAATCAAAAGATAGAAATAATTAAGCATAGCAAGGAAGACATGTCAAAAGCAGAGACAAGCCAAAAGTTAGACCTCCTGTGCCAGTTAGCCAAGTTGTAAATGCAAAGGAAGAGTTCTCAAAGGAAATTAAAACTGCTACTCCGGTGAACACACAAATGATAAGAAAGTAAAACAGCCCTACTGCCAATAAGAAGAAAGTTTTAGTGGTCTGGATAAAAGATCAAATCAGGCACAACAGTCCCTTCAGTTCAGTTCAGTCACTCAGTCACGTCCGACTCTTTGCAACCCCATGAATCGCAGCACGCCAGGCCTCCCTGTCCATCACCAACTCCTGGAGTTCACCCAGACTCACGTCCATCGAGTCAGTGATGCCATCCAGCCATCTCATTCTCTGTCGTCCCCTTCTCCTCCTGTCCCCAATCCCTCCCAGCATCAGAGTCTTTTCCAATGAGTCAACTCTTCGCATGAGGTGGCCAAAGTACTGGAGTTTCCCCTTGAGCATCATCCCTTCCAAAGAAATCCCAGGGCTGATCTCCTTCAGAAAGGACTGGTTGGTTCTCCTTGCAGTCCAAGGGACTCTCAAGAGTCTTCTCCAACACCACAGTTCAAAAGCATCAATTCTTCAGTGCTCAGCCTTCTTCACAGTCCAACTCTCACATCCATACATGACCACAGGAGAAACCATAGCCTTGACTAGACGGACCTTTGTAGGCAAAGTAATGTCTCTGCTTTTGAATATGCTATCTAGGTTAGTCATAACTTTCCTTCCAAGGAGTAAGTGTCTTTTAATTTCATGGCTGCAGTCACCATCTGCAGTGATTTTGGAGCCCCAAAAAATAAAGTCTGACACTATTTCCACTGTTTCCCCGTCTATTTCCCATGAAGTGATGGGACCAGATGCCATGATCTTCGTTTTCTGAATGTTGAACTTTAAGCCAACTTTTTCACTCTCCACTTTCACTTTCATCAAGAGGCTTTTGAGTTCCTCTTCACTTTCTGCCATAAGGGTGGTGTCATCTGCATATCTGAGGTTATTGATATTTCTCCCAGCAATCTTGATTCTGGGAGAAGCTTGTGTTTTTTCCAGGCCAGCGTTTCTCATGATGTACTCTGCATATAAGTTAAGTAAACAAGGCTATAGCTGCCATAGATAGTGATTCCTCTGATGGATCTGAGCAAAGTCAATTGAAAAGCTTCTGGAAAGGAGTCACCATGCTATATGCCATCAAGAATATCTTTAATTCATGAGAAAAGGTCAAAATAGCAATATTAACAGGAATTTGGAAGAATATAATTCCAGCTCTCATAGATGTCTGAGGGGTTCAAGACTTCAGTGGAGGAAATCTCTGTAGATGTGGTGGAAACAGTAAGAGAATTAGAAGTGAAGCCTGAAGATGTGACTGGACTGTTGCAATTTCAGGATAAAACTTTAATGGATCAGGAGTTGCTTTGTATGGATGAGCAACAAAAGTGGCTTATCAAGGTGAAAGCTATCCTGGTGAAGATGCTGTGCGGATTATTTAGATTAGAATACTGCACAAACTTAGTTGATAAAGCAGTGGAAGGATTTGAGAGGACCGACTGCAGCTTTGGAAGAAGTTCTTCTGTGGGTAAAATGCTATCAACCAGCATTGCATGCTACAGAGAAATCGTCCACGAAAGCAAGTTAGCTGATGAGGCACACTTCAGTGTGACGAGGCACACCTCAGTGTGATGAGGCACACCTCAGACTCCAGCAACCACTGATCGGTCAGCAGCCATCAACACTGAGACAAGACCTTCCACCATGACTCACTGAGGGTCCAGACGATAGTTAGAATTTTTAGCAAAATCATTTTAATTAATGTATATACGTTTCTTTTTTAGACACAATGCTATTACATACTTACTAGACTATAGCATGTGTGTGCTAAGTCCCTTCAGTCCTTCCTGACTCTTTGTAACCCCATGGACTGTAGCCCACCAGGCTCCTCTGTCCACAGGATTCTCCAGGCAAGAACACAGGAGTGGGCTGCCATGGCCTCCTCCAGGGGGTCTTCCCGACCCAGAAATCGAACCCTCATCTCTGTGTCTCCTGCACTGGCAGCAGGGTTTATTACCACTAGTGCCACCTGGGAAGCCAGACTACAGCATAGCATAAACACAACTTTTATACACACTAGGGAAAAAAATTTCACGTGATTCACTTTCTCGTGGTATTTGATTTCTTGCAGTAGTCTAAAAGCAAACCCACAATGTCTCTGAGGTATGTACCACCTATAATTATCTTAACACGCATGAGTTCATAATAGTAGAGAGTGAGCAGACGTGAATGAGAGAGAGTAGAATATCAATCTCCAAACCTAACTTACTGAACATAATCAGGAATATTTAAGATACCATTTCCTTGGTCTGAAAACTAGCAAAAGGAAAAAAATAAGCATTTATCCTTCTTTTCTTGTATGAACTATATTTAACAGTAACCAAATAGCCTAATTTGATAAGGAAAAGTGGGTTTTTCCCAAAATTTTCCATCCAATAAACATGGAAAAGATGGTAAAATCTAGTTAGAAAATCACTACTTTTCATTCCCTCATCAAAATAATCAGTGAACAATAATCAGGGATTAAAATATACAAAAGGTTGTTGGGGAGTTTACATAGGAGGGACTGAGCTATCACCACCGGAACCTAGTGATCAATCTTGGCATTACTAAGAATAAGTGCATCCAGAATTATATACTGTCTGACATTTTAGAACATGGGTCACAGAGCATAATGCATGAAATATTCTTGCCCCAAAAATTGAAATTGAATAGCATCAATTAAGGAAGTCAAGTGATAAAGGTCCAAGTTAACTGACACCACAGGAAGCAAACAGAAAAATCCAGAAATCTAAAGGAGAACTGACACAATTTTTTTCCAAAGTTAGTGGCAGGATAAAGAAGTGACAAGGAGGACTGCCATTAACACTGAAAGAAGACCCTCCACCAGGAAAGACACCATGACTCACTGAAGGCTCGGAGAACGATTAGCTTTTTTTGGAGGAGAAGGGGGCAGCAGAAGTTGAGATGGCTGGATGGCATCACCAACTCAACAGACATAAGTCTGAGCAAACTCCAGGATATAGCGAGGGACAGGGAAGACTGGTATGCTGCAGTTCGTGGGGTCACAAAGAGTCGGACATGACTTACAGTGACTGAACAAAAACAAAGCAATAAAGTATTTTTAACATTTTTAGGCATCATGTTATTGTACACTTAATGAGCTACAAAACTGTGTAAACATAACTTTTATATGCACTGGGGAACTAAAAATTTATGTGACTCACATTATTGTCACACTCACTTTATTGAAGCGGTCTGGACCCAAACCTGCAATATCTTGGGGTATAGTTGTGCTTCATTTGTAACTTCAGCCACATATTTATCTACTCAAAGTTATCAAAATGCAGATTACATGCCTGGTACTGTACTGTGTGCCCCAGGACTACAAAAGTTAAGAAGTTAACTCCTTGCTTAGTGAGAAGCTGGCATCTTCACACTTTGAAAACCAACACAAGTAGTCTTTGCCTGTTTTAACATTCCTTACCTCCATGGTAAAAATAAGAGACAGTAAAATTAACAAGCTGCCTAGATTACTAGAAACATAAGTCAACTCCCACAGAGCACCAAGAAGAAGCTTCTACCCGCTTTGTAGCCACTGTTCTCTCCATGCCAAAGCAGGGAGCTCATGTAGATATGCAGGTAGGTGACTTATGACCCACAGTGACACAAGAATCAATGGAAGGAGCAACAGGGCAGCAACGCTCAACAGCTCTCCTAAGCATGTTGAGGAAGAGTTAATCCTTTAATACAAAACTCAAAATTCTCTTCCCTGAACGACCTCCTCCATCTACAAACCCATCCAATCCTTCTCCCCAGATCTTTTCCCAAAACGGACCTAGAAAGACTACATGCATCACCACATCTAATTACTTTTGACTGCCTTGTAATGTCATTTTCCTCCTCAGGATAAATCCATTAGTATAAAATAGGGGGGCCATTTCCAGGCCAAATGATATATGCATATTCAGCTAAAATCCCTGCTCTATGGGAGCACAATATACTCTTTTATTTATTTATTTTTTAATTGAAGGATAATTGCTTTACAGAATTTTGTTGTTTTCTGTCAAACATCAACATGAATCAGCCATCAGATCAGATCAGATCAGTCGCTCATTCATGTCCGACTCTTTGCGACCCCATGAATCGCAGCACGCCAGGCCTCCCTGTCCATCACCAACTCCTGGAGTTCACTGAGACTCGTCCATCGAGTCAGTGATGCCATCCAGCCATCTCATTCTCTGTCGTCCCCTTCTCCTCCTGCCCCCAATCCCTCCCAGCATCAAAGTCTTTTCCAATGAGTCAACTCTTCGCATAGGTGGCCAAAGCACTAGAGTTTCAGCTTTAGCATCATTCCTTCCAAAGAAATCCCAGGGCTGATCTCCTTCAGAATGGACTGCTTGGATCTCCTTGCAGTCCAAGGGACTCTCAAGAGTCTTCTCCAACACCACAGTTCAAAAGCATCAATTCTTCGGTGCTCAGCCTTCTTCACAGTCCAACTCTCACATCCACACGTGACCACAGGAAAAACCATAGCCTTGACTAGACGAACCTTTGTTGGCAAAGTAATGCCTCTGCTTTTGAATATGCTATCTAGGTTAGTCATAACTTTCCTTCCAAGGAGTAAGCGTCTTTGAATTTTATGGCTGCAGTCACCATCTGCAGTGATTTTGGAGCCCAGAAAAATAGTCTGACCCTGTTTCCACTGTTTTCCCATCTATTTCCCATGAAGTGGTGGGACCGGATGCCATGATCTTCGTTTTCTGAATGTTGAGCTTTAAGCCAACTTTTTCACTCTCCACTTTCACTTTCATCAAGAGGCTTTTTAGTTTCTCTTCACTTTCTGCCATAATAGATACACAGTATATTCTTAATCACTTCATTATTGGGGTTAAAAGAAAGCAAACCATTACACCTGCTTTCTCTCCTTGAGTATTTTTTCATATATAAGATCATAGCATCCATACCAGGATCCCTAAATCCACTAACTTACACTTTTTTTCCCTACTGATTAGCCTGATAACTCCTTCTTCCAGCAAAATAGCTTTTCTTTTCATCAACACTATCTACTTAGACAGCTGAGTCTCAGAATGTTTATGTTCCTATTTAACACCTATTATGCATATTTTTCTAATTTTTTTGCAAAAAATATTTTCTAGGTACAGTTGATGCCTAGTTAGGCAAGTTGAGATGGTAGTAGGAATATGAGTAGCCTTGAAAGGTATTTCTGTCAGATCTAGTGAGTACTGTGCAACCTTCGTTCTCACACAGTATCAGTCAATTTATTTTATTAACTCTATTTTTCTTCAGTTCAGTTGCTCAGTCATGTCTGACTCTTTGCAACCCCATGGATTTCTTAAACTGATGTTAAAATGAGTTTGCAATCTACAGCATTTACTAAATGGGGCTAATGATTTGGAGATAAAGTAATATAAGCATCATATATATGGATTTTAATATTTTCTCAGCTAATCCACTGTGGCTCAGCTGGTAAAGAATCTGCCTGCAAATGTGGGAGACCTAGGTTCAATCCCTGGGTTGGGAAGATCCCCTGGAGAAGGGAATGGCTACCCACTCCAGTATTCTGGCCTGAAGAATTCCATGGACTATATAGGACTACATAGGATTGGACACGACTGAGCAAATTTCACTTTCACGATTTCAGCTAATCCACAAACAACAGTGGCAGTGTCTGCTTAGACATTTGAGCCACCTTGCACGCCTCAGCTTTCTGCCACTGAATACCATGCATTGTACATCTACCTTTATACAGCATCCACGGGGATTATCAGTCCACTTATAACTGATACCAATGACACCAGAGTACATGAAATGTCACATTTCTTTCTTTTTCTAAATCAAATTAAACCCAGTTCAAGCTCCAAGTGGCCAAGGTTGACAAGAAGAGCAAGATCAATCAGATGTCAGCGATGCCTTATAAGAAAGGATCAAAAACTTTAAAACAGAAAAACCACAGAGTTTATAGAGGCTAAAAAACAGAGAGAGCCCCAGGTTCTGGTAGTTCATTCCAAGTCTGTCCATTTCTGGTGTCCATGGTTACCCACATATCATCACAGTTCAGGCTCTGCCTTCTCTGGTGGTGGTGGGGATGGGAGGTACTTTCTGGTGCAATTAAATGTCTTTCACTTCCTAAACTACCACCACATTCCTATACCCATCTCAAGGAATCTAACTGCATATCTCCAGAAAATGAATCACTGCTCCCCAACCTTCAATCATAAAATGTTCTATTAGTAAACCCTCTTAGACAATTTCATCAGATCATCATGGTGACATTTCACCTTTGGGAAGAAAGGCTTATCTCAAGAGTTGTTGAGAGGAAGAATGATAATGTTTCAAATTATAGTGGTCAGGGTAACAGTAGGAATTGTGAGAAATAAAACCCTCAATATTCATAGCTTAAAACAGTAGAGGACTTTCCTGGTGGTACAGTGGATAAGAACCCACCTACCAATTCAGGGGATAAGGGTTTGATCCCTGATCTGGGAAGATTCCACATGCCTCAGAGAAACTAAGCCTGTGTGCCACAACTATTGAGCTTGGGCTCCAGAGTCCATGAGCCGCAACTACTGAAGCCCGCGTGCCTAAAGCCTGTGCTCCTCGACAAGAGAAGCCACTGCAATGAGAGGCCCAAGCGCCTCAACAGAGTAGCCCACTCACTGCAATTAGGAAGAGTCCGTGCATAGCAACAAAGACCCAGCACAGCCAAAAATAATTAAATATATTTATTTTAAAAATCAATAAAATTGAAGTAAAATAAAAAAAATTTTAAAAACAGTAGAAAACTATGGATTTTCCTGGTGTGCATCATGCTCTCTTTACTCAGTCATTCAGGAACCCAGGCTGACAGAAGTTCAGCTGTTTTCAGCGTGGGCTTCCAAGGTTGCTCTGGGCACAGACATCCAGCAAACCAAAGGAGGAGGACACCACAGAGGCGGCGCTCTGCTTCCTGTCCACCCTGGCTCGACAGCGACACCCATCAACTCCCCTTACATCCTAGCAGCAGAATTGAGTCACAGAGCCTCACTTGGGAGCACGGGCACTGACAAATTCTATACGATGGGAGGGAAAGCGTCTATTTTCATTGATAATTAGCCATTTCTACTATCAAATAATAGACAATCCAGATTTAAAATATATCTGTTCAGTTGTTCTTCCTAACTGGTAATGAGGCTCTCCAAAGAGCCAACAATTGGGAAGAGGGTGAAAAGCAAAGAATCAACTGGATTAAGATTCTCCTACATAATGGAGAGTGATGGACAAGGAACGGGACAGAAATTCATAGAGCAATCAAGCTGTGAAGAAGCGTAAGTAGAGACTGCCCAGCTCATCTTACAATTAGAGCCTACTAAGATTGTTAGTTTTCCTAAACCACAAAGCTCATTAATAGCAGAAAAAGAAGAAAGAAATTGAAAAAAAATCCTCAGATCCCTTGAGCCTTTGTCAGGTGCTTGCTCCACTAAGATTCAATTTTTCCTCTTTTGGGGCCTTGTTTGTAACCCAAAGACATGGACCCAATTCTCTACGGTTATAGCTGTGAGACTCCAGAATTGTCCCTTGGGAGGAAAGATGACGAGGAAGAGAAGTGCATGCTCTCCCCCAATGATGCTGCTATGCACTTGTCGACTTCCGCATATGCCGGTAACCAGGGTATAACTTCACAGCCTAGCGTCAACAGTCGCCATACAACCTCTACTTTTCATGTTTCGTTCCCATCTTGAACCACATACACTTAATTTTGGAAAGTCATTTGTTGCCTTTTTGGCAGCATTCATACCCAAAACTGTAAATTTATTGCCAATAGGAACTACTTTTAAAGTCACTGATGAGTCATGGGGAAAAAACCCTGAAATTTCTATTCAGGGAGGATTCTGTTTCATCACTGAATCGTGTTCCCCAGGGTGGCTTTCACTGCTTTTGGAGAAGCACACTGGTCACTGGCTCCTGTTCTTTATTCCTCACCTGAAGTCATTAGCTCAGTTTCTGATGCTAAAATTTGTTGCTATGGAAATAATTATTATTATTTCAGAAGACAAAAGGATAATGGCTTCATGCACAACCTCATGAAGTAGCAGAAACTGATGAAAATCTCAGTAACAAAGATACTATTTTCATACTGAAGTTGTGTTAGTAAAATGTGTTAGAGAAAGGGGTGAAGGAACAAGAGGAAATAAAATGTCACTTGAATATGTCTGCAGTTTCTTGAGTTTCTTTGTTAATCTAGTTGGAAAAGTAGAATTATACTATCAGCTGGTGATCCCTCCAGAGAGCTCCAGAAGCTGCTGGGGTGAGGTACAATTTCAGAGAATTTACCTTTCAGAGTCTCTCTACCTTTGTTAGTAAAAGGCAACCTACAGCTTTTTCTATGTAACTTCTCTTTACAGGAGAAGATGCCAAGACAGCAAGAGAACCAGGAAGACGTAGAAAAATGACAGGATAATGAATGGAATTTCCCTGTTGATCATGCAAATTTCAGCTAAGGTCACAAAGCCACAAAGCCACAGGTATTTTATACACCCCCCATTCTTAAGACAGCCACATCTCACGGCATTTACTAGTGAGGGCAACTAACATAACATCCCTGTGCCCACTACACAGTTGTTCTCAAACACAGCTACACACTACAATAAGCTGGAGAACTCTTCAAAAACGCTCATGCCTGAGCCCAATCAAGTCAGGATCTTTGTGGTTGGGCCCAAACACTAACAGTCTTTTAAAGGCTTCCCCGGTGATTCTAATACACTGCCAGCTTGCAGAACCACTGATCCACAAGGACAAAAGTCTAGAATCTTTGGAGGTATACAATATCTGTTTGTTTTGAATGCTCTGGCATTTCCCTCTCTTTCTGTGCCCAGGTCAGGGAACTCTGCACTGAAGATGCCTCTAGCTACGCTCCCGAAAGGACCCACTCACCTACCTCAAAGGGAAGCAGCATGTGGATGCCAGGCACTTACCAGAGAAGGACCACAGTAGCAGCAGTGAAATCAAAAGACTTTGGCTCTCTTCTGAAATCTCTCTCATTTGTCCAGCCCCCCAGGAGGAGATAAAAGCAGAAAAGGGAGGAAGAAGAAAAAGACGGCACCCCCTTCACTGCTAATACAAATACCTCAAGCTGAGGCCTGGCTGGCTGTGGCCCACTACATCGGATGTGACATTTAAGTTTCAGCATAGACCAGATAAGACTGGACTTTTCAATATCTGAAAATGACTAAAAATGTTGAATCTTACCAAGATGTTATTAAAGGATACAAAAGAAAAGTGATTCAAAAAAGGGTGTTTTTAAAAAGTGATAGGAGAAAAAGAAACCACCTCATATTTGAATCCCATTTGAGATGTTCTATAAACAACCACTTGATGACTATACCTCCTATATGAATTAATCACATCACAACATGAGGATGCAGAAAGCAATGACTTATATAACCTCCCATATTCCCTCTTCCAGTGATTCTATTATAGGTAAGATACCAAAGGATTAAAAAACCAAAAAAAAAAAGGATACTTTCAAAAAAAAAAAAGAGGAAATTCCAAACCCTCCTCCACTTTCTATACCTAACCAAAGAGAGGAGTTATTCTGTTTGCAGGGGTGGTACCCTTGGGATCAGTACTCTTCTGAAATGTATGGATCAGAAGCAACAACTGGGAGTCACCTGCTGAAGCTGCTGGAGTGACTGGTGGCATGATCACTAGAATGGAAGCTAGACCTAAAGGTAACAGAGAGCTACATGTCCATTCAGAATGGCCCACTCCATGGCTGTGAACATGGAAGGTTATGTAATTCATTGTAAGTCACTCTTTCTTATTCACTTCCTAGTTATAATTAACTCATGGGTGTGAGATGAAGGAAAAGTCCTAGACCCTACACCCATCTACAAAAGTATAGGCCACCATGCAGCTCCCTGGATAAAGGTACTGACTCTAAGTAGTTGACGGAGCTATCCCCGGGAAAGGCCATTTTGGCAAGGACATAGGTGATGGCTTCATCAATAGCACAAGCTTACATTTCTTCACACAATACATGAAAACAATCTTTTTATTCCTCTTTTCAGGAAAAGAAAATCTCTTCCCACAATCAAGTCCAAAGATCACTGAGTGTTAACTGAGAGGTATCCCATCAGCTTGCCATTTGTATTCTTTTCAACCAACCAATTTGGAATTGCTTTCCCAATTACTAATGAATGGCTAAAACCCAAAAGGATGGATGTCATCTCTAAGAAGGCTCAAAATTAACTATCCATTTCTTAAGATGGATTCTATCCTATTTGTATGCTGCTGCTGCTAAGTCACTTCAGTCGTGTCCGACTCTGTGCGACCCCATAGATGGCAGCCCACCAGGCTCCCCCGTCCCTGGGATTCTCCAGGCAAGAACACTGGAGTGGGTCGCCATTTCCTTCTCCAATGCATGAAAGTGAAAAGTGAAAGTGAAGTTGCACAGTAGAATAGTATGTGTTAAATAAATCTACATATTGGGTAGATGGATAGATGGGTGAATGAATGGACTAAAGATCAAACAAATGAACAGAGGACACCCATGTTCAAGTTCAGGCAAGCCTAGAGCAATGCTGGCTGGGGCTTGGGGCCCCAGGTAAGTAAGAAAAGGAAAGAGATACCACAGGAGAAAGAAATTTAGAAACAAATTTTACATCATAATTTTTGCCCAGTACTGTTGTAATGTAGTTGGTGATGGACAGGGAGGCCTGGCATGCTGCGATTCATGGGGTCGCAAAGAGTCGGACACAACTGAGTGACTGATCTGATCTGATGTTGTAATAATAATAATAAATATTGAGGCACAGTTAAGTATCACTCCTTCATAATGAATAAATTTCAATAGTCTCCTTGCTTAATGAACCAAAATTTTAAAAACCCTGGTTTGGTCTTAAAAGCTAACTCAGCCTTAGTCTTCCCATTTAAAGCTGTCAGACATTTTTTCCCCTCTCAGTCCACAGCTGGCAAATTGCAAAGTTTCAGGATCTGAACCAGATATAAACAACTTTATACATAATGAAATTTCAACTAAGCAATTTCTCTGAACTCAAAGATTACTCACAAATTAGGCACAGCCTATAAATCAACTTTTGATAAAATTAATGTTGAATCGCCTCGTCTAGACAGGCCTGTGTACTTGAGGGTTTGACAATGCTGAATGCTGAATTTGTGATTTTAAATCTGAGTTCTGGCCATTTTAGGCTATTCCTATCTCCTTGATGGCACTGTAATGAAAGAACTTCAGAGGGTTGATTTTTTTTTGTTTTTTTCTTTTTTGGGGGGTTTAAGTGTTTCTAGCAAAAAAATTTCTCATTTGTAGAAATTTTCCATTACTTAACACATGTATCCATCTTCCTAAAAATCAGTTAATAAGAGTATTTATCAATATATAGAGAGTAGAACCTAACTACCCAACTTATATCCTCATAAATTAAAAATTACTCTGATTTTCCAATTTCCTGGAAATCAACATATAATTCATCTGATGATGGATGCACAGCCATAAACCATTAACAACATACTCTTCAATCTCTGCTCGGGTAATGGATTCATCCATTCCTGGTGAGAGGCAGGAAATGGAAAAGGCCATTCTAACTGGATGCCTCTGGTTCCAGGGACCCATTTGGATGATTTAAGAAGTTTCCACAAAAGCCAAGATTCTAACATAAATATTCTGATAGTCTGAATACCACATCTGAGCCATCCCTTCTCTAATTGCATTTTGGCAATAAAGGCTCTGAAAGATAGACACAGACCACCTTGAACCCTCTTTGTCAAAATGGAGGCACGGCGAAGCAGAATGCCCCATAGGAGACCATCTGCTGGGAGAAAGGATCTCTGATGCTCTCCCTCCTACAGGTTTCCTGAGTTACCTCCTGCTCCTGACACCTAGCACAGAGGCTTCCGTGTGGTCTGTCTTCAGGCTACTTGCTGGGCAGACAGCCTGCCATTCTCTCTCCCCACACCACCCCTGTACAGGCAGCCCCGGCAGAGTAGCTCTGTGTCCCTTGGCACATCTCCAGGCAGTCTTCCCTCCCGCACCGGCCTGTGGCTTTAACTTGTTCAGTCTCTGCTGTGTAACATTCCATTGTGTGAACACACCACAACCCATTCATCAGATTGCCGAGGGAGGTTTGAGAAGCTTTGAGTTTGGAGTTACCACAAATAATGCCACGACGAATGTGCTTGCACATAATCTTTGTGCACATATGTACTCATATCTGTTATCTATATACCTAAGTCACTGCATTATGACTGATAAAGAGGAATCAATGGAGTTCTCTGCCTAGAGGCTGTCTGTTTAGCTCATTTCTATTGAATTATATACGACAGCATCTCTTGTTCCTATTGACTGGTTCCAGAGTGGACTGAGGAAACATTACTGCCCGCGGAGAACTCAGCTCAGCTGGAAAGGGAATGGCGAGGCCATCCCACTGGGCTCATTTAGTTAAAATGGGATTTTCTGAAAGAGAACAGCACCTGTCATGAACAGAAATGAGCTATGTGATAAGGTAGATTTGCTGGAAGAGACTAGAATTTCAGAAGGATACCTAGAGCATGAAAGTGTGGGTCCAACCTGCCACCTGCCCAGCTAAACAAAGAGCCTGGGAACTGGTATGAAAGGCCAAACATTTATATAAGATACCAACACTGGCCACACTCTGCTGTGTGCTGTTTGTGTTGTTTTACCGCCTAACTTTCTGTTCATCACTGAAGCCAAAGCAGGAGGAAACAACTAGAAAACAGCACATGCAGAATTCAGGCAAGGTGTTCCCCGTAGCTCTCAGACAGCCTGAAAAAGGACTAACAGGGGAAGCCACAGAGTCTCCTCTTTAGGAGAACTTTTAAAACAGGATCACCTCCTTTGAAACCATCCAGCCAAACGCCTTGAGAGTCAAAGAATAACCCGAAGAACAGCAAAGCTTCCTCAGACCTCTTTGCTGTGTCTGGACCCTGGGCACAGAAATACAGAATGAGTGTTTACATGCCAGAGTCAGTTTCACATGACAGCTGCACGTCCAGTCTGCCAGCCCAGTGCTGAGTTTCTATTCCTTTTCCTTGTGGAGGTTTATCTCAGGCAGGTTCCCAAGCTTCTCTGCAGACACTCGGTGCTCCTCTTGCTGCCACCCTCTACTTGTACCCCTACTCGTTATGATGACTCACTTTACTAGACACTGAAGGGCTGCAAAATAAAAATCAACGTATGCCCATCAACAGAGCTTTAGAAACCATCCTGCTTTCTCAGCTTTGTTTGACTATAAAGGGAAATTCACTCATGGCCTAAAAATGTACTAAGGAGAAAGGCTGCTAATGTAGAGGCTAAGCTTTGATTGAATCCCAGCCATTGCCAGCTGGTCTTATCTCAAAGCAGACTGAGCCAGGTATCTCCCCGGGGCTATCTTCCCTCATTCCAAATAATGAAGTGCCAAAGAAGGGGCAGCCAGGAGCTGCTGACTCACCCACAAAAATTCAAGGCTGGAAGATGTATGGACTCAGACCTCACAGCCCTTATCCTGATGTTGTTGTTCAGTCGCTAAGTCGTGTCTGACTCCTTGTGACCCCATGGGCTGCAGCATGCCAGGCTTCAGTGTCCTTCACTCTGTCCCAGGGGGGCATTTGAATCTGAAGGAGCAGTTGGGGAGGGGTTCCCATGGTGTTCTGATTTGATGAGCATATCTAACAGATGACCTGACCAGAAACATCCTCCCTGACCCTGTTCACTACAGACATAGGGACACTCTATTTTGAGCCCCTTGCTGAGTTCCAGAAGACTTCTTTTTGAAAGCAGAAGGTAGGGAGAGTCTTCCATGCTATTAGCAGACCCTGACAATTAGCATAGCCACGTAAATCAGATTATCTGGTTTCTATACCTAAAAGCTTTCCTTGGGGAAGAATAAAGGTTGACTTGGAGAAGAGAGCAGGGAAGTTAAGGCCAAAGCAAAAAAGTCAAGTCCCAAAGGAAAACACCAGTTCACCCCAGATTATCCTTGTATTCATCTCTTGAAAATGACAACCCAAAAGTAAGCCAACTTTGAGCTTTTAGGGACTGTCGCTGCCTCCTGACAGCCTCTCCCTGGGCATAGGTAGGGAAGAAGATGGACAAGTCTTTATCATGTTAGTTATGTGATGACAGGTCTTATCAACACTGCTATCCATCCAGAGGGAAACACTGCTTATGAAAGTTGACATCTGTGCTATGGGAATAGACTATCCATAACAAGAACCATTGGAGAAGGCAATGGCACCCCACTCCAGTACTCTTGCCTGGAAAATCCCACGGACAGAGGAACCTGGTAAGCTGCAGTCCATGGGGTCGCTAAAAGTCGGACACGACTGATCGACTTCACTTTCACTTTTCCCTTTCATGCATTGGAGAAGGAAATGGCAACCCACTCCAGTGTTCTTGCCTGGAGAATCCCAGGGACGGGGGAGCCTGGTGGGCTGCAGTCTATGGGGTCGCACAGAGTCGGACACGACTGAAGCGACTTAGCAGCAGCAGCAAGAACCATTTCACTTAGCAGAAGTCCAAGAATCTCTTCTCATTCTTAGAAATATCTCTTTAGCTCTAGAAAAGTTTTGCTAAGTCTTATCCCAAATCGCCTAGGTTTTCACAAGTGGCGTAACTATCTGGCTCACTAAGGACTCTCTCTAACCTGGGATAGCATTATCTGTCCCTCAAAGCTTTTCCTCTTCCAAGATTGATACAAAGGACTTGGACCTACCTATGCACACCTGAAACCCTCTCCTTCCTCCCACTTCATGAGTTGGAGGCTTCCTTTCTCAAAATCCCTAAGTCATTTCTTGATTTTCCTTTCAAGCAGTTTTCTAAAACACTTCTCTACTTAGAAAATGGTTAAATAGTACATGTGAATGCTTCCCATAAAGAAAATTCCCATAACCTTTCCTGACTCCAGCCACACACCTGCCATCGTATCTTGGCTCCACTGGGCTTGAAACAGTCACCATAGTCACCCTCAGAATCGTGTGTCTGCTCTCGTCCCTCTTGGTGACCTGAGAGTCCCATTTCAGACCTCACGATAGGCATTTCCTACCCGTGTCTTCCTTGGTCCTAACAGCCCTGCCCCATAGAAATACAATGTGAGCCATAATCTATAGGTTCAAATTTTCCATAGCCACATTATAAAGAAAAAGAAGAGGGTGAGATTAACTTTAATTGAGCCCAGTATATCCAAATATCAACAATGTCATCAAGGTAATAAAACTAGATATTTTACATTCTTTCTAGTAACTCTTCAGAATGTATTTTATAACACCTTTCCATTTGAATGCTTACATTTTCATTGGAGGTATTTGGTCTGTATTTGGGTTTCACAAAATTTACAATGGAAAAGCAGATTCAATAGAAAAGTAGATCCAAATGGACCCAAAAGTTTTCCAATAAGTGAATCAGTATCAGGTTTTAAATTTACATTTAAATTAATTAAAACGAAAACTTTAGTTTCACTGTAGCCTCCCAAGAGACTGCTCCTTCTCCTACGCTCCATGTAACTTCACAATCAGTTGGCGGTATTGCATTTCTCCCGTTCATCAATGACATTCCTGAATATACTTACAAAATGCCTTTCTCTGAGGTTCATACCATCTTCTCCCCACCATCACCTGACCTCCCAGGCGTTTCTCCCCATTGGTCAGACCCTGGCACCTGGCTCCCCTCTCCTCCACCTCCAGTCCTTCCATTCTGGATAATCCCAGGGCTGTGTAATGTCCTAGCCAATATCTGGCCTCAGAATTTGCTGACCCCGAATTTAAGTGACTGTCAATTTATTTCTATTTCAGCCACCCATATCCACAACTACCTTCTAGACTTTGTCATAGCCCTGACCTCCTCCAAATCTCAAACCAAATGCTTACCCCACCCCATTATCTCCACTCCCCAAACTTCTGGTCCTTCCATTCTCCTGACTTTATACAAACACATAGCCCCCAGAGACACCCCTTTCCTCCCAGCCCTCTGTCCTAAGCCCTGACCTCACAGCACAGGGAGAGGGTGAGGAGTAGAGTTCCTAACACTGGATTCTGACATTGCACAGAACTGCTACTTACAAGCTCTGTAGCCTTGGGCAAATTATTCAACTTCCCTGCACCCGGCTTTCTCCCTGTCTAAAATAAGGATAAAAACTCTGTCAAGAAAGTTCTGTAAGACTCAAACATAAAGCACTTAACATCATGCAGCCAAATACATCCACTAAAGTTTTCTCCCAAGCCAGGGTAGGACTGTTCCCAGATCACACCACTGTTCTTTTCCTTCGTCCTTCTGCCCCACCCATACCCAGGCACAACCATACCCAGATCAGTGCTGCTGCCCACCTTCTGGTCATCTATTCCCAGCCAACTAAGCACCCCTGGACAAACGGACAGAGAGGTTCCATCACAATGCTACGTTTCTAATGTCAACACTACTGCCTGAACAATTTACTAGCCTTCGGTCAGCTCCTCTGCCACACCTAGTGGCCCTTCAGTCAGCCCACACACAGCAGGCTCTTCCCCAGTCAGAACTGAAGGCTATGAAGGCCAGGTAAGCACTGCTGCTGCTGCTAAGTCACTTCAGTCATGTCCGACTCTGTGTGACCCCATAGACGGCAGCCCACCAGGCTCCCTCGTCCCTGGGATTCTCCAGGCAAGAACACTGGAGTGGGTTGCCATTTCCTTCTGCAATGCATGAAAGTGAAAAGTGAAGTCGCTCAGTCGTGTCCGACTCTTAGCGACCCCGTGGGCTGCAGCCTACCAGGCTCCTCCATCCATGGGATTTTCCAGGCAGAAGTACTGGAGTGGGGTGCCATTGCCTTCTCCAAGGTAAGCACTAGCAAATCTCTACTGAGAAGTTTGGGGGAAACTGAACACTAGTCAGGAAACTAATGAGTATTTTTTTCCCTTTTGCTGGACTTCAAACTGTCATAACAGTTACGTTATAAAAGAAACTCTAAGTGGCTTCTACCAAGCCTAACCCATCTCTGGGGCATCAGATTTGCCCACAGATTCAAGGACCTAGGATTCTGTAGTCTGAATAGAACAGTTGGGGAAGCAAAAGCCCCAGTTAAAGAGGACATGGAAATGAAGTTGGAGGAAGAAAGGAGTTTCCTTAAGAAGACATTGAGAAAACAATTCCATTCACCATTGCAATGGGAAGAATAAAATACTTAGGAATATATCTACCTAAAGAAACTAAAGACCTATATATAGAAAACTATAAAACACTGGTGAAAGAAATCAAAGAGGACACTAATAGATGGAGAAATATACCATGTTCATGGATTGGAAGAATCAATATAGTGAAAATGAGTATACTACCCAAAGCAATTTATAGATTCAGTGCAATCCCTATCAAGCTACCAACGATATTCTTCACAGAGCTAGAACAAATAATTTCACAATTTGTATGGAAATACAAAAAACCTCGAATAGCCAAAGCTATCTTGAGAAAGAAGAATGGAACTGGAGGAATCAACTTGCCTGACTTCAGGCTCTATTACAAATCCACAGTTATCAAGACAGTATGGTACTGGCACAAAGACAGAAATATTGATAAATGGAACAAAATAGAAAGCCCAGAGATAAATCCACGCACATATGGACACCTTACCTTTGACAAAGGAGGCAAGAATATACAATGGATTAAAGACAATCTCTTTAACAAGTGGTGCTGGGAAATCTGGTCAACCACTTGTAAAAGAATGAAACTAGAACACTTTCTAACACCATACACAAAAATAAACTCAAAATGGATTAAAGATCTAAACATAAGACCAGAAACTATAAAACTCCTAGAGGAGAACATGGCAAAACACTCTCCGACATACATCACAGCAGGATCCTCTATGACCCACCTCCCAGAATATTGGAAATAAAAGCAAAAATAAACAAATGGGACCTAATTAAACTTAAAAGCTTCTGCACATCAAAGGAAACTATTAGCAAGGTGAAAAGGCAGCCTTCAGAATGGGAGAAAATAATAGCAAATGAAGCAACTGACCAACAACTAATCTCAAAAATATACAAGCAACTCCTACAGCTCAACTCCAGAAAAATAAATGACCCAATCAAAAAATGGGCCAAAGAACTAAATAGACATTTCTCCAAAGAAGACATACAGATGGCTAACAAACACATGAAAATATGCTCAACATCACTCATTATCAGAGAAACGCAAATCAAAACCACAGTGAGGTACCATTTCACGCCAGTCAGAATGGCTGCGATCCAAAAGTCTACAAGCAATAAATGCTGGAGAGGGTGTGGAGAAAAGGGAACCCTCTTACACTGTTGGTGGGAATGCAAACTAGTACAGCCACTATGGAGAACAGTGTGGAGATTCCTTAAAAAACTGGAAATAGAACTGCCTTATGATCCAGCAATCCCACTGCTAGGCATACACACTGAGGAAACCAGAAGGGAAAGAGACACGTGTACCCCAATGTTCATCGCAGCACTGTTTATAATAGCCAGGACATGGAAGCAACCTAGATGCCCATCAGCAGATGAATGGATAAGAAAGCAGTGGTACATATACACAATGGAGTATTACTCAGCCATTAAAAAGAATACATTTGAATCAGTTCTAATGAGGTGGATGAAACTGGAGCCTATTATACAGAGTGAAGTAAGCCAGAAGGAAAAACACCAATACAGTACACTAACGCATATATATGGAATTTAGAAAGATGGTAACAATAACCCTGTGTACGAGACAGCAAAAGAGACACTGATGTATAGAACAGTCTTATGGACTCTGTTGGAGAGGGAGAAGGTGGGAAGATTTGGGAGAATGGCATTGAAACATGTATAATATCATGTATGAAACGAGTTGCCAGTCCAGGTTCGATGCACGATACTGGATGCTTGGGGCTGGTGCACTGGGACGACCCAGAGGGATGGTATGGGGAGGGAGGAGGGAGGAGGGTTCAGGATGGGGAACACATGTGTACCTGTGGCGGATTCATTTTGATATTTGGCAAAACTAATATAATTTTGTAAAGTTTAAAAATAAAATTAAATTAAAAAAAAAAGACAGTGAGATTCTTAGAAGACAAGTCAGGCAAATTCAAAAGGCATCACTGTGCCTATGTTTAAACATGGCACAATAGCATGAATGACTACCCTAAAGCTGTCCACACCCAGAACTTGTGAAGATAACAAACGGGACAAAAGGGATTAAGCAGGTGAGATTAAATTAAGGATACTGAGATGGGGGAAATCTCCTGCATCATGTGGTACACCCCAAACATAATCACAAGTCCTCATAAGAGGGAAGCAAAGGGAGATTTGATGCTGAAGTAGGAGATGTCACAATTTAAAAAAGAGATTAGAATGATGTGAGGAAGGGGTTGTGAGCTCAGGAATGTCATCACAGCCCCAGAAGCTCAGCATGTCAAGGACATGGATTTTTCTGCAGGGCGGAGACAAGGACCCAGCCCTGCCCATCCCCTCACTCTAGTCCAGTGAGACTGTCTGGGGTTTCTGCAAAGCTATGAGAGAACAAGTGTCTACTGTTTCAAGCTATTGGTTACAAAGTAATTTGTTACAGCAGCAAGAAGAATCTTAATACCCAGGGGTACTACTATGGAAAACCTCCAGGGTTACAGGAATATTTCAAAGTAACAAGTCAGGCCTGTCCCAAGAGGGAACACACACACTCAGGTTTGGTTCTTAGGGCTTTAGCCCCTCTCCCCCTGCCCAGTGAGGAGACACCCTGATGAAGAAGAGTCATCAGCCAGGCCTGGGTTCAATGTTGCTCTAACAATTGATGCCTCTGGAAGAAAGCAGCCTGCTCAAAAACAGGAGTGAGCCAGATCTGTTCAGAAAAACAGATACTTTAGGTGCTCCCAGAATTAATTGACTTATCACATATCTCTAACTACTGGGGACCCCATAAGGACCTGGAAAGGGTATGTCAGGAAAAAAAATGTCTATATAGATCTGTTATAAGCTGGCTTGTATTCCCCTCAAATTCATATGCTGAAGTCCTAACACCCAGGACCGCAAAACATAACCTTCTTTGGAAATGGGTCATTGCAGATGTCATGAGTTATGATGAGATCTTACTGGAATAGGGTGAACCCCTACTGCAATAAGACCAGTGTTCTCGTAAAACAGAGAAATCTGGTCACAAAGACATACAAGAGAACATCACATGAAGACTGGAGTTACGCTGCCATATGCAGAAGAACTACCAGAAGGGGAGGTGGGCGGGGGGGCAGAGGTGGGGGGGTAGTGTGCCTGGAGGGGTCCTTCCTGGTGCCTCCAGAGGAAGCTTGGCCCTGCTGACACCGGACCTCAGACTCTGACCACCGGAACTGTGAGAAAATAAACCCTGTTGTCTGAGCCACTCAGTGCTCAGTGCACTGCTATGGCAGCCCTGACACCCTAACACAAAACTCCCGAAGGAAAAAGAGAAGGACGGGGCGCTCCCTGGTTTAACAGACGGCGCTGGCCTGACGCAGGGTAAAGAACGAACAGGACGGAGCTGGTTCAACCTTAAAGCTCAGCTGGACCTGCTTCCAAGGGAGGCGGCGAGGAGAGAGGCAAAGGCGGGAGGAAGACGTACCTTCCATGCTGCAGACAGAGGGGCTGGCGGGCCGTTTCTGCTGTCTGAGGAGGCCATGCCCCAAGCCTGGAAAGAATCAGAAGCTAAGTAAAGAGAAGTTTGGGGGTCAGTGGGGTGTTCATGAGTCCCTGGGGTGCAAATTTCAGAAATACTAACCTTGGATTTCTTTCAGGAATATGAGGGTGGTCCTCTGGCTCAGGGAACTGTGGGCGTCAAGCAGCTCCTGTGGCCCGTTCCTCCCGGGGATTACGGAGCAGCCCCCAGAGCCCTGGTGGTGTGTGCGGCTCTCCTTCTATCTCTTTGGGCACAGGGGCCACAACTAAGAAGGCGCTGGAATCTGTCCAGGATGAAGACGTTCAGGAGAGATGGCACGGTGGAGGCTGTAGAAAATCATTCACGTCCAACTTTACTAAGAAGTTCCTTGTGAAACACCTCGCTTCCCATCATGGCATAACCACGTTAAAAAACGCTACCTCTGCCGAGAAACCACCCTTAGAAAATGCAGGGAGCTTGCTCCTGCAAGGTAATCACAGGTTTACAACCACAGCTCTCAGAGGAGAAAAGAGCAGTTCATATTGAGAGTTAGAAAAGAATTTAATTTGAGTGGAAGAAAGCTGACTTTGCAACCAGATTAGAGGCTGGTTGAAGGAGGGCGAGACCTTGATCGAGTGGAACTCCCACTGTGACCCTGGGCTTTCTCCTGGATTCCTTCAGAGGTTGTGGGTGGAAGCCTGGGGGATTGTTGAGTCACCACCAACCCCTGTCTCCAGTTATGGCCACTCCCTCCCTCAGCCTGCGGGCTCACGGGGCTAGAAGCTTCTTCTCTTGCATTTAGAACAGTCCCCAGGTGTTCCGTGTTACTTACTACCAGAAAGAGAAGCCCAGAGCCACACCAGCTGTAATCATTAGCCCACAGGACCATCCTTCAGAGCATCAGATACAAGGAACAACCCTTGATTGCAGTCCACTCAGGTCAGGGCTGAGGCTTTTTAACCTTCATTAGCACAATCCTTGATGCACTGCAGGTGAGGGAAATCAAAAACTTGGGGTTTTGGTCCAGAGAATATTCTAATATTCTGGCTTTGTTTTATGCACTGTATAATTCACATGCCAGAGACATTATCCTGTCCTTTGGGATTTAAAACACCTAATCCAGGTCTCCTCTCGCACACCACCCACTACCAGAGGGCTGCTAGCAGGTCACTACCAGCCCTAAAGTTCTGTTCCCTTCAGACTCGCCACCTCTTATGAGTCATTTTCATGGCTGTTTTCCTGAAAATTAATCATTTTCTCTTGAATTCTCCAGCAACTTTGACATTGCCCCCACCAAACCAAAATAAAACCCAAATGCCACTCACCTATCTTAAGCACATGTACCCTGAGGTTGCAGGAGGTTAAAAGTGTTAGCAGTGTAGTGAAGTTAACACATGATTTTAAAGTGAATACTAAAAATCCTTATTTTTAAAAAGGCTTGCTCACTTCTCCCCTCGGAAGACCTCGGAGTTCACCTCTTCCACACGCTCCAAGCCTCCCTGCACACCAACACCAAGCTGGGTGTCCCGTGAAGGTCCTACTTCTCCCAATCCATGCCTCCACCCAAACCTTCCTTAAGCCACTTACAAAGGTTTTCCTAAGACGACACCCTCCTGGATATACTTTCTGATGCCAATTACTAAGATGACAGGCTTTCCACCCCAGTACTATTCCAATCTAGGTTACACTGGCTCTTTAGATTTTTTTTTAAATTCTGCCTGTTTTTCCTTATTTTAAAAAACGAATAAATGTAATTTGTTCTATATTTTAGTTTACTGCTGCATATGGCTCAAGTTTCTGTTTATAAATAAACCTACTCTGGTTCAACTACACCATGCATCTTTGCCTTATATCATGTTTTGACAGATTTTCACAAAGTTTAAAGGGACTATGAAGCCACCAGCTGCCTCCACTTCAAACTTATCTTGAGGAGTTACATTTTATTCTTGCAATAACAACCCACGAAAGGGGTACTTATGAAAATCTTTCATTTCTACATAAGATTAAATTTTTTTCAGTCCCATTTGAAAGTAATTGTATTAGAGTATGAGTGTTCAGTTGCTCATTTGTGTCCGACTCTGTGACCTAAGGACTGTAGCCTGTCAGGCTTCTCTGTCTGTGGGATTTCCTAGTCAAGAATACTGGAGTAGGTTGAATTTAAGAAGTTATATTGAATTTTTAAATTAGTATCAAATTTATTTACTTCCAATCCAGAGTAACATCAGAGCCTATAAATGATTTTGTATATACCTGGACCCACATGGTACCCTTAAATGCATTTCATTTAATGGTAATTTCAAAAAGCAGAGAAGAAAGGAAATATATTTTTGCTAATCGTGGACAAATTGTCCACTCTGTGTGTCCTGGGAATTCTGAACTTTTGTTCCTTTTTTAACTCTTCCCTGCCCCCACTCTCTTCAGAGAAGACCAGTAATTCCTTATATAGAGCACTCTAGCCATCTCCTTCAAGAAAGAATGGTGTTTGAGGGGAGGTAACAAACAGATGTAATGAAAAGAACATGGACAATGTATATTTGAATTCTTGCTCTGCCATTTCTAGCTGTATAACTGTACATAAGTTATTTAGCCTCTTTGAGATATGATTTCCCTATTCATGGCTTGGAGTTATTAGAAAATTGACTTAAATTTTCAAAATGGGCAAAGGGGATTATGGGTGTACTTCCAGTGCAGTTCTGTGTTGGCCTTCCCATAGTCAAGGGTGTTTTTCTACTCTGAAGGAGCAGACTTTAACCGGAAAACTTTTGTCCAGTAGGAACTGATGGGGTTCAGCATACACCGCCCCAGAATATGGCATCTTAGCATAATGAATATCTCAAGTTGAATGAGTCTGAGAAAACAGCAGAAACAGGAAGTTCACTCTGACCTTCCCTTTCCTCTCTTAAACAGGTCATAAAACTCCCATGTGAAGGTACCTCCCTGAACCAGGAGGAAGGAAGCCATTCTTATCACTAGAGGCAAAGTTAGGGGCTGAGGAGAAATCTGTACAAACATTGTTAAACCCACTCTTACCTTCCTAGTTACTTCTTCACCATTACTGCCTCTTGCCCACATTCCACTGCCTTGTCAATTCTTCACAGATATATTGTTTCTTTGTCTAAAATGTATATAACAACTTCCTGTTCTGCAGACTTATGGACACAGTGGGGGAAGGAGAGGGTGGACCCATTGAGAGAGTAACAGGGAAACATATACATTACCAATGTGTAAAATAGTCAGTGGGAATTTGCTGTATGATGTAGGGAGCTCAAACCTGCGCTCTGTGACAACCTAGAGGGGTGGGACGGGATGGGAGAGGGTTCAAGAGGGAGAGGACATGTGTATACTGATGGCTAATTCATGTTGATGTATGGCAGAAACCAACACACTATTGTGAAGCAATTATCCTCCAATTAAAAATAAATAAACTTAAATAAAAGCTTCCTGTTCTGGTCACTTTTTTGGGTCTTCCTCCTCTTGTGAGGAATCCCCTGTGCACATAAAATTTAGTTAAATGTGTATGCTTTTCCCCTGCAATCTGTCTTTGTCAGTTTAAGTTTTCAGAACCAGCCAGGGACTAGAGTGTCTTAGAACAATGTCGAGAAAAACTTTTCCCTCCCCTATGGGAAGCAGATAATTTCTATCCAGTGTAATATGTAACCACAAAGATTATGAGTTTTAGCTCTGGTGGACGGTACTCAATTTTGCATCTTATCCTAGCATTGTCTACAGAATACTTGGCTTCTCAAATGCCCTCTGAATTAATCATTTTAACATCTTGATGACCCTTTCATTAATCAACAAGCTAAATAAGATCTTTGATGTATATTCCTTTCATATTTGCAGAGACTCATGATTTTATCTTTGTGAAATCATGCCTTAAAAGAGATAATCACTTCTATCTCTTTGGATTAAGAGAGGATTCAATGAAGTGAAATTAAATGAGTTTATATTTTTTTTTGATCACTTACTCTGTGCCAGTACTGTTTCTAAACATGCACTTTCCATGAGAACTAACCCATTTAGTCCTCATCACCTTGAAAAGCCAGCATAACTCCCATTTTATAGACCAAGCTGTGGTATAAAAGGGCTTCCCCAGTAGCTCAGTGGTTAAGAATCCACCTGTAATGCAGGAGATGAAGGTTTGATCCCTGGGTGAAGATCCCCCGAAGGAGGGCATGACAACCCACTCCAGTATTGCTACCTAGAGAATCCCAGGGACAGAGGAGCCTGGTGGGCTACATTAGTCCATGGAATTAAAGAGAGTCAGGCACGACTGCAGCGACTGAGCATGCACACGGCACGTTGAGAAAGTTACCCAAGGTCACAGACCTAGTAAGTGTCAGAGCTGGTATAGAAATCTTGGAAGGGAGGTAAGGGACCTCAGCATCTACTACGTGGCAGAACCCTTTCTCTTCCTTTTCTATAACCTCAGAAGCATCAGGACCCAGCTGTCCTAAACACAAGGCCTTGTGAAGACAATGGGATGGTTAGCAATTCCTTGTCAGCCTAACACTTGCTAAAGAGTCAGTAGATAAATTTTCTGAGCAGGGCCACCTCCCCTCCAACTATTCTCATATCCAAGCTATACCCTCCCCATCCACCCTTCCTTCATTTATCATTAGGTCACCTCCTCCAGATATTACCCCAGTCTCCAGGGATGCTCCTTCCTCTAAACTCTGACACGAATCTTCAGAAGCTGAATAGACTGATGTACACTGTTAATTATTTTAGCCAGTGTCAGAATCCTCCTTGAAACATTCTGATCCTTTGGGGACTACAGAAAACCAAAAAAAAAAAAAGACAAGAAGTTTGGAGATTTTCTTGATGCCCTGGTTCTCAGATAAGAAGTCTCACTCATAACTCAAAAACAGGTTATTCATTTTTTGAAGTTTTTATTTTGTATTGGGGTTTAGCCAATAAACAATGTTGTGACAGTTTCAGGCCAACAGCGAAGGGACAGAGCCAAATATATACATGTATCCATTCTCCCCCATGCCACTCCCCTCCCATCCAGGCTGCCACACAACACTGAGCAGAGTTCCATGTGCTAAACTATAGGTCCTTGCTTGTCACCCATTTTAAATATTGCAGGGTACATGACCATCCTGAATTCCTTAACTATCCCTTCCTCCCAGCAACCATAAGTTCATTTTCTAAGTCTGTGAGTCTCTTTCTGTTTTGTGATTTATATAATTTATTTTTAGATTCCACATATAAGGGATGTGATGTGATATTTCTCCTTCTCTGACTTACTTCATTCAGTGTGCTCTCTAGGTCCATTCATGTTGCTGAAAATGGCATTATTTCATTCTTCTTTAATGGCTGAGTAATATTCTATTGTATACATGCGCCACATCTTCTTTATCCATTCCTCTGTTGATGGACATTTAGGTTGCTTCCATGTCCTGGCTATTGTAAACAGTGCTGCAGTGAACACTGGAGTGTACGTATCCTTTCAGATCATGTTTTTCTCCAGGTATATGACCAGGAGTGGGATTCCAGTGGGCATTTTAGTTTTTTAAGGAACCTCCATGCTGTTCTCCATAGTGGCTGTACCAATTTATATTCCCACCAACAGTGTAGGTGGGTTCCCTTCTCTCCACACCCTCTCCAGTATTTATTGTTTGTGGATATTTTGATGATAGCCATTCTGACCAGTGTGAGGTGATATTTCATTGTAGTTTTGATTTTCATTTCTCTAATAATTAGTGATGAAAAGCAGGTTATTCTGAACCGTGTTCATATGAAGGAAATGGAGACAAAAAGGAAAGACAAAAATCCCTTTCCCACATGTAGAACATCATCATAACTGTCCACAGCTAGGAAAGAAGAAAAAGAAAGTTACCCAGAGAAATCAAGAAATCAGCTGGCCCTAATAACCTTCACTTTTATCTGAGACACAGGTTCTGGGAGATCTTTCCTATCCTCTCTTTGGGAACACCTAGCATCTCAAGGCCTGTTGTCCTTAAACACCGAAGGATCCTGATTTTTCTAGATGTTTGACAACGCGGTCCCTCCCCTGTATTCAGCATTAAAATGCTTGAGAGAGAACCATGATTACAAGACGTCTTCATATCGCTTGAGGGAGAGCAAACACTCTAAACTGAGGGTTATCAAAGCTTGGTCCAGACACACTGGGCCTGGGTCCCTGAGGCCCTGTCAGATGGTCCATAAGTTTGGCACTGTTTTCATGATAATGGTGGTGTTGGTGATGGTGGTTTAGTGGCTAAGTCATGTCTGACTTTGTGTGACCCCGAGGACCATACCCCTCCAGATTCCTCTATCTGCAGGATTTCCCAGGCAAGAACACTGAAGTGGGTTGCCATGCCCTCCTCCAGGGGATCTTCCTGACCCAGGGATAGAACCCACACCTGCTCTACTGCAAGCAATCCCCTGCGTTGCAGGCAGATTCTTTACCACTGAGCCACCAGGTAAACCCCTTTCATGATAATACTAAGATATAGTTCGCCTTTTTCATTACTTTTGATGTTTGCAAAAGCAGTGGTGGGTAAAACTGATGGCATTTTAACACAAACCAAGGCAGGGCACCAAACTGTACTAGCGGTCCTTTTATTCTTCACCAGCATGCACTCCGTTTTGTTTTTTTCACAATGTCAGTTCCACTTAAAAATCTCTTTGATGAATCAGTTAAAAATAGCAATTTTATTAAATCTCAACCCATCTTTTTAATAAGCTTTGCATCAAAATAGGGCACATGAAGCACTTCTATCCTAAGGTAGCCTCAAGGAAAAGTACTTGTATGATTGAGTTTCAAGCTGAACTAGCTGCTTTCTTCAGGAACACCACCTTTACTTAAAAGAATGACTGAGAGAGAAACTGGTTGGTGGACATTTCTCAACAACAAATCCAGTGAGCCTGTCACTCCAAGGAAAACTGACAGTATTTGTCATTAACAGTAAACATTTGAGGGACTTCCCTAGCAGTCCAGGGGTTAAGACTTCACACTTGCACTGCACAGGGCGTAGATTCCATCCTAGGTCTGGGGACTAAGATCCTGAATGCTGTGTGGTGCAGTCAAAAAGAAAAAAAGAAGAAAGAAAGAAAATTGACCTCTCAAGCAAACATTGGAATTTTGGGAAACTTCTACCCACTACTATGACCTTGACAAATTTCAAATCTATAAAGATTTTTCTGAGGAGATGGACAGTGACATAAACAATAGTGTTTTTAAAAACATTGTATAACAATATGTGTCAACATTTGGAAGAGCTGTATAACTTAAGTGACCCAATATTTTCCAAATGATCCATGCATGATGCTACAGAATCATGTATGGATAAAAGAACCATTCAAGGTACAAGATGGACCAATCAGTTTTGAGTTACAGAGAAAAAAACTCATTGACATGTTCTCAGATTCTACACCACAAGCAAATTTTAAGAAATGATGTCTTGACAGCTGACAGGAGTCCCATCTCCAGAACCTGCTTTGGCTTCCGGAACACGGGCAGGGGTGGGGGGTTATCAAGTCCACACTAATGGGAGCTGGCTCCCCTCAGGACCCACCAGGGCTTCAGTTTTGGGGCACTGTGGGGTTCCATTCACTCTGACAGGAGCCCAGTCTCTTTAGGACCTGCCAGGAAGTGCTGCTACTGAAGGACAAGGTGAAGAAGAGTGGGAGGAGGTGCCTGTGCGTGGTTGACTGGTGAGGAGCGTCTGTCTTCAGAGGACCAAGAGAGGAAGGACTTGGTGTGGAGAACCCAGAAACAGATGTCTAACAAAAGTGAGTGAAAAGCTGAAGTCCAGCGCAAAAAGCAGCTCTGAGCACAGCTAAGGGACGATTGGAAAATGAAGGAAGAGGAGAGAGAAACAAAAGAGGCTGATATGCAGCAGAATAAAGATCCAGTTCAGGATGACTCTGACCTGGATTGCAAACAATGAGAGACAGAGGCCCTGCTACAAAGTATGGAATCTGTCTGGAGCCCGCTCTGATCCAAATCCCTACATCTGTATCCTCGAAATCAGTGATCGCTCCCAGTGAAGCTGGAAGCCAAGACTCAGGAGACTTGGGACCATGAACACAAGAAGACTGCGTAAGCTAGGCCTGTTGAAGTTTACCCAAGCGCATTTCCTGCCCAGGGAGGCAGTGTCCTACTCCAAGGAGACCCAGACGCCTCTGGTCACGTATCAGTCCGCAGGCCTTTTGGACCCAGACTGGGACTGATGTTCTTGGCTCCTCTTGTTCTCCGGCATCCAGGTTTGGAGAGGAATCACACCACCAGCTTCCCTGGGCCTCCAGCTTGCAGACACCAGGGCAGCTCTGGGACTTCTCAGCTTCCATCATCATAGTACATCATGTGAAACGCTGGACTGGATGAAGCACAAGCTGGAATAAAGATTGCCAGGAGAAATATCAATAAGCTCAGATATGCAGATGACACCACCCTCATGGCAGAAAGCAAACAGGAACTAAAGAGCCTCTTAATGAAGGTGAAAGAGGAAGAGTGAAAACTTAAAACTCAACATTCAAAAATCTAAGGTCATGGCAACCGGTCCCATCACTTCGTGGTCAAAAGATGGGGAAACAGTGGAAACAGTGATAGACTTTATTTTCTTGAGCTCCAAAACCACCGTGGACAGTGACTGAATCCATGAAATTGAAAGACGTTTGCTCATTGGAAGAAAAGCCACGACAAACCTAGACAGCATATTAAAAGGCAGAGACATTACTCTGCCTACAAAGGTCTGTATAGTCAAAGCTATGGTATTTCTGGGAGTCATGTATGGATGTGAGAGCTGGACAATGAAAATGGCTGAGCACCGAAGAACTGATGCCTTTGAACTGTGGTGCTGGAGTAGACTCTTGAGAGTCCCTTGGACAGCAAGGAGATCAAACTAGTCAACCCTAAAGGAAAGCAACCCCGAATATTCATTGGAAGGACTGAAAGCTATGGAAATAGCAAAGTATTTCCCAGCCTCAGAAATTCTGACTGAACTGGTCTAGGGTGAGGCCTAGTGGGACTCTGTGTTCAAATATGCACAAAACTGACAGCCACTGGGTTCCCGTTGAAAAGCCTAAGGGTAATCCCAGAGGGAACTTGGACTTGATTCATGACACTAAGATGTTTGTTTCCTTGGAGCTGGCAAAAATCCTAGTCAGCACTCACCCGGGAAGACATTGCTCTAGGCACTTATTCACACTTAGAATTTTAGAGTCAGCCCCAAAGTTCTTGTGAGTAAATACCGCCTCCCACTGAGGGTGGCAGGCTGAGGGAGGGGGGGATCCACCTTGCTCTCTTTGTTTCTGTTATGCTTGTCTTGGGACCTTCCATGTTTAAAATGTGTGGTCCAATCTTTACCTATAATTTATTTCAGTGGTACCTGTTATTACTGATTCCAGACAGTCTAACACCACCAACTTGTTAAACTCTAAACATTCAAGCAAAAAAGAAAGCACCTTCTACGCCCCTCTCTTAACTGAGAACTAGGTTGCATAAAAACAGTGTAAAGAATCTCCCATTTTTTTAATGGCTTTTAAAATTAATATTCTATTTATTTGGCTGCAGCAGGTCTTAGTGTGCAGGCTCAACGTGCGTGGGCTCAGCTGCCCCTCAGCATGTGGGATCTTAGTTCCCCAACCAAGAATTGAGCCTGCAGCCCCTGCCTTGGAAGGCGGATTCCCAACCACTGAACCACCAGGGAAGTCCCAAGTATCTCCAGTTTTATTCTCTAGGCTCGTGTACGGATCTCCAAGCCAGAGGGTGAGGGAGAAGGAGGCAAGGGGTGGGGATGGGGGGAGGTCAGGGACAGCTGGAAGAACAAGAGCCTTTTATGTGAAGAGATTTCAGACAGCCACGTTCTATAGTTTATGCCACCAAAGCCCTGGCTGGACCACCAGCATCTGGGCAAGAAGTGAGGGATTCCAGTCAGGGGAATGTCCTGGCTTCTTGCAGACTTTCTTGAGGGACTCCAGTTACGGGAAAAAGCCGGTGGTAGTGACACGTGGTAGTGACTTCTCGTGTGTGCTGCCGCCTTCTGGAGAAGGCATTTATTTATCACCACATCACTTCTCAGTAGAGGGTGTATCTATGTTAGTCATTCAGTTGTGTCCAACTCTTTGCGACCCCACGGACTATAGCCCACCAGGCTCCTCTGCCCATGGAATTCTCTAGGCAAGAATACTGGAGTGGTTTGCCATTTCCTTCTCCAGGGAATCTTCCCAACCCAAGAATCGAACCCAGGTTTCCTACATTGGAGGCAGACTCTTTACAGCCTAAGCCACCATGGAAGCTCCAGTAGCTGCTGCTGCTGCTAAGTCGCTTCAGTCATGTCCAACTCTGTGCAACCCCATAGACGGCCTCCTATCAGGCTGCTCTGTCCCTGGGATTCTCCAGGCAAGAACACTGGAGTGGGTTGCCATTTCCTTCTCCGATGCACGAAAGTGAAAAGTCCCAGTAGAGGGTATATCATAACCCAACTTACAGATGAAGACACTGAGCCTCTGAGAGGCAAGTCACTCAACTCCAAACAAGGTCAAGCTCAAATCCATGTCTTCAGTGTCTTTTTCAGAACTCCACTCATGACTAAGATGATGCTTCTCTCTCAAAAGCACAAACCTCATCCACAGCAGGATCACAGTAAAAGTACATCTAAATGGCTGCTCTGAAATCACAGATTGGAAAGCTGGCTCAGCACCCTTGGCTAGATTTCCAGGGTCTGGCTGAGTCCTCTGAGCAGCAGACAGTCTAGCTAACCCAACAGAGTTTTAATGAACTTGCTTCCTACCTCAGTGGAAAATATTCATTGTTTGTTCTCGGTCAGGAGAGACTTGCTGCATGGGCTTCTTTCTCCTCCAGACCCAGCTTAAATCTCTTACCATCAGACTCAAATGCCAGCTGGGTCTGGCAGCACCTAGGACCCTCTTTCACCAGTTCATCCTTTTTATCTCCCTCAACTGGCCTGCAGCAGTGCTCTGCTTCTGAAGATAACAGGGCGAGGTCTGGGCATGCTGTGCCATCTCGGCAGAGATGGGGAATGCACCCAGCTCTCTCCACACCGCCCCTCAGATGTCAGGCTGAGAGTTGAGAAGGCCCCGGCAGGGTCAGGCAGGCCCACAGAGCTTTCATAGAAGTCAGAGTCAGTCACAAGCACTCAGCAATGTTGACGGGGAAGAATCGAAGAAAGTGTCATCCTGAGTGACGTTAGCTAGACAGAGAAGGGGAAGTACGACATATGACACATATGACCCAGATGAACTAATGCACAAAACAGAAACAGGTGCCCAGGCTTCAAGAATGAGCTTGGAGTTGCCAGAGGGGGAAGGTTGAGGGCAAGGAATACTTAGGCAGTTTGAGAGGGACACGTACACACTGTTATATTTACAGTAGATATCTAAAAAGGACGTACTGTGCAGCACAGGGAACTCTGCTCAATGTTACGTGGCAGCCGGGAAGGGAGGGGAATTGGGGGGAGAATGCATACATATATATGTATGGCTGAGTCCCTCTGCTGTTCGCCTGAAATGACCACAGCATCGTTTGTTCATTGGCTATATCCCAGTACAAAATTAAAAGTTTAAAACT
This sequence comes from Bos taurus, assembly GCF_002263795.3. Taxonomy (NCBI): domain Eukaryota; kingdom Metazoa; phylum Chordata; class Mammalia; order Artiodactyla; family Bovidae; genus Bos; species Bos taurus. Next base: position 16,721,584 of record NC_037347.1, read on the forward strand.
GAAAGAAGGATGGGGAACACATGTATACCTGTGGTGGATTCATTTTGATATATGGCAAAACCAATACAATATTGTAAGTTAAAAAATAAAATTAAATTAAATTAAAAAAAAAAAAAACTGAAAGAAGTAGAAGACACCATCATATCACTGCCGATGCCGGCGCCTCCACAAGTTTATAATCAGATGGGGCAGGAAGGAGGGCTGAGACCAGTAGTTCAGGGCCCTCGCTGGGCCTCACCATCCCTGGGCCCCAGCCTGAGAGGCTGATCCAGCTTGTCCAGGATGGAACTCAGCCGGCAGTGTTTGACATTAGAAACACAAGTGGTTCTAACGTGAAGTCAAGCTTCAGATCCACAGAGCCAGACAGATGCAAGCACATCAAGAACAGGATATGCTCTTACTAGAAGGTGCCACTGCACTGAGTGCCATTGCACTCAAGAGAGGGCACTAAACCGGTTAGAGGTGTGGGATTTAGATGACAGGAGAGCTGTTGAGAGCTTCCCTGGTGGCTCAGATGGTCAAGAATCCACCTGCAATGAGGGAGACCAGGGTTCGATCCCCAGGTTGGGAAGATCCACTGGAGAAGGGAAAGGCTACCCACTCCAGTATTCTGGCCTGGAGAATTCCATGGACAGAGGAGCCTGGCAGGCTACAGTCCATGGGGTCGCAAAGCATCAGACACGACTGAACAACTTTCACTTTCTATTCCACTTTTTCTAGAGCTGTTGAGAAGCCAGCCAGCAAAACTTGGAGAAAGGGAGCTGAGGGTGTCCTGAAGGAGGAAACATCCCACGCGAGTCTCGGCCATGGGAGGAAGTTGTGTGGTGTGGGCAGAAAAGACACACCCCTGAGCACATGAGGCTCACGGTAGCCCTGAAACTGCTTATCTAGAGCTGTTACAAATGGACTCAAAGTGCAATTGTGAGCTATCTATTCCAAACTGAGTCCTTTTGACCACTGTTTTACTGAGCTACGGTTTTTTAGAGTAGCAGCCATGGTAACCATCTCTAAATTGTTCAGATTACAGTCAGCAGAGGAGATGTTTTTCCACCCTCTTTCTCACACTTGGATCCTAACTTTTGAGGTATGACAGCTCGGTTTTTGTTTGGAACTCGGCAAAAGTCTCAGGTGCCTTCTCCTGTGGCTTTGGCTGGAAGCTCAGCGTGGGCTCCTGGTAAACTAGGCTGAGTGGTGTATAGCTGGAACGTTACAGGCAGAAGGTACCAGCGGGCTTCATAGCTGCGAGGCCTCTTTCCCTCATCTCAGTTACTAGGTTCTATCACACTGGTGATAAAACTCAGGGAAATGCTTTCCTGGGAAAAGAAGAGAGAGGGGATTTCTCCTAAGGGCCTAGGGTAGAGCTGGTCAAGTCACTCGCTAGACTCTTCCAGCCCAGGAACATCTCCAGATCAATCCGTGCACCATGCCCAGCCATGCAGAGAGGACAGAGAAACTGTTTGTGATTATCCTGAGGGAGAAGGAACAAGGGGCTCTGTCCCGGACAGCAGAACAGTTCGGCCTCTCTGCAGCTAAAGGAAAACTCTGCTTATGATGTGAAGTGCTCAGTCGTCTCCAAGTCTTTGGTACCCCATGGACTATATAGCCCACCAGGCTCCTCTGCCCACGGGATTCCCCAGGCAGAAATACTGGAGTGGGTGGTCATTTACTCCTCTAGGTGATCTGCCCAACCCAGGAACTGAACTTGCCTATGTCTCCTGCATTGCAGACAGATTTTTTACCTGCTGAGCCATTGGGGAAGCCCCCACCTATGAAAACAGAACCTGATAAAGGTTCTGGGACCTAACACCCTGCCCCCCACTTTACAATGCTCCTCCTGGTGCGGGGAGAGGTTGGGATGGAGGTCACAACCTGAGAAACCCAGGATTTGCTCTTGGGGACAAGGCTGCTGACTGGCTTCCTCAGGCCTCCCCCTTAAGTTGTTCAGAGGAGCAGTTCTAAAGCTCCTGTCTGGCATCTTTTTCTCAACAAGAAAATAACCTTGAGGCAATAATTCCCAAACCCTGAATATTCATTGGAAGGACTGATACTGAAGCTGAAGCTCCAATACTTTGGCCACCAGATACAAAGAGCCAACTCATTGGAAAAGCCCCTGATGCTGAGAAAGATTGAAGGCAGGAGGAGGAGGGGACGACAGAGGATGAGAGGGTTAGATGGCATCACTGACTCAATGGACATGAGTCTGAGCAAACTCCAGGAGTTGGTGCTGGACAGGGAGGCCTGGTGTGCTGCAGTACATGGGGTCGCAAAGAGTTGGACAAGACTGAGCGACTGAACAACACTTTCCAACATCAGGTTTTCAAGTTAGTCTATGGTTGTCCAAAGCTTCTCAACTTTTTATTTCTACCTCTGTCTCCCCCACTAGGCTGCAAATGCTGTGAGGAGAGAGAGCAGTTTTCTTTTTTTCTTTTTCTATTTTTCTGTGTCCTTACTGCCTAGTGTATGGGCCCTAACATTAAAAAAAATTAAAAAAAAAACTTAATAAATGTGGAACACAAACATAAATGAATGCTTTTGTCTGCAGCGTCCCAAGTTCCGAAGTTACCCATCCAGCTTGCTTCTTCAGTCTCTGAATACCCCTCTCCTTCCAGCCTCTGCAACACTGCAACCTAGGATCTACTTTCTCAGCCTCTCACTAAAGACCAGTCAGAACTTGGCCCTATGGCTTAACCCCAGATATTAGTGAAGTCCTATAGGGAAATTTGCTCCTGGTCCTAAACATGAAATTGTACAAAATATTGGTCACTGACTTGTTTTCGAGACAAATGCACATTTAAAATATATAATAAAATCATGGCCTTGATATGTGTAGTTCAGTACTTTGAACGCTTTAGAGATGAGAGTCTATAAAAATTTCACAAGCAGTTTCCTTCAAAGAAGTGAGAGAGACTGTTTCATGACAGATGACTCTGAGATGCTAAAGTAATTCTCTGAAATTATTCTGAAGTTTTGCCATGAGCCTCAAAACCAGTAAAACCTCATTTTCTCTTTGCATGAAACAGAAGACTCTTACCACCAAAAGGGTTGTAGTCATTTCAGAATTAGAAATACATAACCCGCTAGTCTTTATTGAACACCTATTACGCACATGTGATATTTCTCCATACCCACAATTCATCACTGTGCTTATATTATCTTCCAGACAAAACTAAATTCTTTGGGAATACCTGAGTTTTTCTCATAGTTCTTTCTGATGCTCCAAAGCTCAAGGCTAGCCCTGAATAGTCATACAATACAAACTGATGACTTCTGAGTCCTCCCCGTGTCTTAGAATAAAAGAGGATCTAATTTCTCGAATGATAATTTACCCACAAAATAGAAAAATAAGAGGATATTAATCACATATACTTGCATGTGTCATTAAAACATCTCTGTGAAGTCAGGTTTACCATAAGCAGTCAAATTATACAAAATCTTTAAAAATTAAATCAGGAAAAGCAGAAAAATGCCAGACTCATATTTAGTTAAATTTCAAATTAGTAATCATTCACTGGGACCTACCAAATGCCAGGGACACAGCTCACAGCCTAGAGTGGGAGACACAAAAAATAATAATTTTATAACAATGTAGCAAGGACTATTAAACATCCCAATGTTCACTGTAACATAATTTACCATAGCCAAGACATGGAAGCAACATGAATGTCCATCTGCAGAGGAATGGATAATGAAGATGTGGTACAAATATGCAGTGGGATGCTACTCAGTCATAAAAAAGAATGAAATAATGCCATTTGCAGCTACATGGATGGACCTAGAGATTATCACACTAAGTGAAGTCAGAAAAAGACAAATATCATATGATATCATCTACATGCAGAGTCTAAGAAAAAATACAAATGAACAGATTTCCAAAACAGAAAGGGACACACAGACATAGAAAACAAACTATGTTTGTTACCAAAGGGGAAAAGTGGGGAGGGATAAATCAGGAATTCAGGATTAACACCACACAGTAAAATATATAAAATAGACAAACAGCAAGGACTGACTGTATAGCCTGGGCACTGTGCTGGCTGCTTCTGGAAGATACGGTGGTGCTTAATTTACTCAATATTCCCATTTTACATACGGAAGGGATATGCTCCCCATTTACATATGGAAAATTGAAGCTCACAAAGTCTATTCAGCTTACTCAAAGTTACACTTCCAGGAATATTTCACAGAGATTTGAGCTCGATCCTTATGACTCCAAACATAACCACGCTACCTCCAAAGGGGTGAACTGATTGCTGTGTGAGGGCTTCCATTTTGAGCTAATTCTTCAAATTAGCAATTACTGGGACTTCCAGGCAATCTAGTGATTAAGACTCCACGCTTTAATGTGGGTGGTATGGGTTCAATCCCTGGAGGCTACTGTGGGGTCAATCTAAGATCCCACATGCCGCTCATGGTGTGGCCAAAACATATAAATAAATAATTTAAAATAAATAAATAAATCAGCAACTATGGACTTTGAGGCATCATGCTTATATGCGATTCACAACAGTGATCACCCCACGATGGCAGTAGGAACGGAGGACAGACATAAGCCAGGCTGGGGTGCTCTGGTAGGATTCCAGTTACAGCTGCATTTGGGATTTGAAGGCCTCTGTGCACCCTGTTAAACAGTGTGGCAGCTTTGGGCAGCCTTCTACCTGTGGAGTATGGTAGGCTGATTATACTGATGGCATAATTAATGCTTTCTGAGTCTCCATGCTCCCTCCAACGTAATTTGTGGCTCTTCCCATCACAATCTGAAACCTGCACTTTGACTAACAGAAAACAACAGACAGGATGGTGGCCTCATTCCAAGCCTGGCCCCCAGGAGGCCTTACATATTTCTACTCTTTTCTTCTGCATGCCTCCGTGACCATGAGAATAAACTGGACTAGCCTGCAAGAGGATGAGACAATGTGAAGGAGTCACCAGGTATTCCAACAAAGTCTGTGAAAGCCCAGCTAAGATCAGCGGGGCTGCACACCCAGCCCAAAGCTGATCAAGGTCACATGAGTCAGCCAAGCTAAGCCCAGAAGGTTACCAGCCGATGCACAGACCATAAGCAATAGGAAATGCTTATTGTTTTAAGCTAAATTTGGGGCAGCTTGTTATTCAGCAATAGCCAACAATAGCCAGCAATAGCAAGAGGCAAGTGAGTAACAGCTGTTCCTTTAGGGTCAGAATGGCTTAACTTGGTGATGGAGGCTGTTGGGGGCTTCCCTGGTGGCTCAGTGGTAAAGAATCCCCCTGCCAATGCAGGAGACTCAGGTTTGATTCTTCAGTTGGGAAGATGCCCCTGGAGAAGGAAATGGCAACCCATTCCAATATTCTTGCCTGGGAAATCCCATAGACAGGGGAGTCTGCCGGGTTATAGTCCATAGGGTCGGAAAAAAGTCAGACATGACTGAGCGACTAAACAGCTAGAGGTTTGCACCTACAGGCCTACAAGGTCTGTGTTTGCTGGGCTTCAAGACCTAAGAGAGAGCCCAACGTCACCAATAGAGACAATGGTTTAATGGATGGAGCAGCTTACGTGCCTGAAGCAAGCTCTTGAAGCAACACCCCACAGCATGCAGATGGCTGATGGAGAGGGATGGAGGGCAGGACTTGGGGCACTCTTCACTCCCAATGGGGGTCAGGGGGAGGCTGCTGCTAAGTTACTAAAGTCGTGTCTGACTCTGTGTGACCCCATAGACGGCAGCCCACCAGGCTCCCCCGTCCCTGGGATTCTCCAGTGAAGAACACTGGAGTGGGTTGCCATTTCCTTCTCCAATGCATGAAAGTGAAGAGTGAAAGTGAAGTCGCTGAGTCGTATCCAACTCTTAGCAACCCCATGGACTGCAGCCTACCAGGCTCCTCCGTCCATAGGATTTTCCAGGGAAGAGTACTGGAGTGGGGTGCCACTGCCTTCTCTGAAGGGGGAGGCAAGATTGCCAGCAATAGAGGGGATTTATGTCAGGTGGGCTCATTAGTTACCGGGGAAACCAGCAAAGGGGACTGCCCCCACCGCCCCTTTGATGAGAACAATCAGCAGCTGGGGCCTGAGGCAAACACACAGATACACAGGAAGGTGAGTCCGGTGAGTAAGACATGGGTGAAGCAGGCACTGGTTCAACAGGAGATGGGCAGAGAGCAAGAGAAGAGCCAACTCGAGTGGCCTGAACATACACAGGCTAAGTGTCATCTTCCTGGCTCCACATCAGAAGAAAATCCATCTCTAAAAAAATTTGCAGTTTCTCATTTCTTCTCCTAAGAAACGTTACTATTATGAATGCATAAATGCGTTGTTTACCAGTTTACAAATATACTTTTCCCCTTATTATCCTGGCATTTGAGCACAAAGCGATGAACAGTTAAGTCTGTCTCATCACTAACCGATCACATGTTCTATTAACTATTGAGCTGAATTAGCCTTGGTGCTGTGCTCAGTTTTCAGTCAATTGAAGAGGCCAAGCACAAAGACCCCGTCGACGCCTTCACAGAGCTTTTGAAACATATGCAAAGAAGTCAGCTCTGCCCAACTCATCTGCAAGTAATGAGAAGGATCTCACCTACTAGACAGAGGTCATAAACCAACAGCTCTTCCCTCAGGCAAGAAGCAGTCAGCTCCACTCCAGCTCCTAGCAGAATGCTAGGGGTTCTTCCCTGGAACATTCTGTAGACCCCCAGAGCACCCAGCAGCCCTCTGATCTTTGGTAGATGTTCTTGTTTTATGAGTTGACATTATTTGCCATTTATTGAATTTCAATAATGTGCTGAGCACATTCTGGGAACAAGGATTGGGCGCAAATCCTGACCAGAAGTCTGGTCATATAACTAAGTTGAGCTTCCAGGAAATGTTATCTCTCCAAAAATTCAGAACAAATGGAACAGACAGTAATGGCCCCAGTACTTGGACCCTCAGGTAAACAGAGATGCAAAACGTGAAATAGAAGTTTTAGTTGAAGCACCAGAACTAAAGAACGCCGCATTCTAAAGTGGACGTGAGGCCATCGTGCGTGGGATTTACATTCAAGGTTACCAGAGTGCATTCTTGTGACTGGCCCCGAACTCTTCTCATATCTCACACCCAGGCTTCTTTCACATAAGAAGACGAGGGTTGGAATCAGGGGAAATATTTATGAGAGCCCTATCGGTGTGCTATGTCAAGGTACCTCTTCAGGGGTTACTCGCTTCAAGACTAAGGAAAGGGGCCACAGCAAGACCACTTGGAGAGTCTGACATGTGTCCTCAGGTAGGGCTGCTTGGGGGGCAGAGCCGAGGATGAGGGTGTGTCGGGCACTGGGAATACACCTGAGCAACGGGTTGAGCACTGGACACAGTCACTCTTAGATGCTCTTGGATGGCTGCCAAGAGCGGCAGAACGACGCTGGAACCACTGCCAGGTGCCTCGGGCTGAGCAGGAGGAGCAATCACCCACATTGCGAGCGCTGCCCTCGCCAAGAGAAAGGGCAGCGGCGAGACTGCCGGGCTGTGGATGAGCAGAGGCAGGCGGGCATGTGGAGGCCTCGGAACAGACAGAACGAAATAAGGAGAAGAGCCCACTTGGAACACCCGCCGGACATGAGGACAAAAACACCAGCTCCTGATGGTGTTACTCAAGCTGCCAGCCTCTTCTCTTCTCCCACTTCTGCTGCTACCCTGGATGGTCAGAAACCAAGGTTAGCAAGATGGACATGGGACAAAACGTAGGGCCAGGGTGAGCGAAAGAGACCAAAGCAAGAGAAAGTCTGCAGTGGGTCCTGGAGGGGAAATAAGCGAATATTATTCTTGCGGTTCCTGGGGGCCTGGAGTCCAAAGTCAGTTTCATTGGGTCAGAACTGAGGGGTCTGTTGGCAAGGCCACACTTCCTCTGGGGGTCTATGAGAGGATCAGCTCCTGCTTCTTCGCGCTGCCTCATTCCAGCCTCAGGCTCCGTGGCCCCATCACCCGTTCCTCTTCTGTCTGTGGAATAAAATCTCCCTCTACTTCCCTCTTATGAGGATACATGTGATCAATTTAGGGCTCACCCTGATTATCCAAGATAATTTCTCCACCCCAGTATCCTTAGTTTAACCACATCTTTGATTCTATACGTTAATATTCACCCTTTACCATACAGGGTAGCATTCAGAGTCCAGGGATTACAACATCTTTTGACAGAAGTGTTAAGGAAATTAAAGGTGTTAAGGTGGGGTTAGCATCCAAGTAACCTGAGGCACAGGGAGGTTAAGTAACTTTCCTAAGGTCACACAGCTAAGTACCAGGTAAGTTGGGCCTTGAAGAAGCTAAGCCTCCTGACTTCTAGTCAAAAGCTTTGCTTCCTATCACATATCACACACACTATGGCATTTGGGATCCTTTGCATTCTACAACTATTTTAAGTTTTATTCAAGCGTCTTATACTAGTTTCCTTAAAAATGTCTCCATTCAGACTCTTCTAGAAAAACATGAAAGAAAGGAGATTCCTTCAAATTCAGCTCATTGGGGTTCACATCTATTCCTCTTCTGTATTGTGGAGAGAGCTCACAGGCCAAAAAATAAAAGATGGGATTTCTTTTTAGGAGGAGAAGAGCTGGAGGTATAATAAAACACCACCAAACGGAGTTCACAGAGTCTGTGCAGAAAGTATTCAGTGAGTGTCTATTTCTAGCAGAACCTCATCCAATCATTTACCACAAAATTGCTGAGTGGAAGGGCCAGCAGGCAAATGTTTTTAGCCTCCCCTATTATGTCAATGTAATGTAAGGCCGTGCTGACTAAGGGTCCTCGTGCCTTGGATGTGTGAGTCACAGTCTGGATTGAAAGCCCAGTGCTGGTGAAGGATGAGCACAATTATCAACATTTGGAGAAGTCCCTAAAGCACTCCCTCACCAAACCTTTATGGGGCAGAAACTTTTCACCTGTGTGTTTCCACAAGCCCTTTGTTAACTCAGAGCCATGCTCCAGGGAGGTGTAACACAGCAACTCATCAGAGGTGATGCAGGAATTCAAGAGCCCAAGAGAATGAAACAGAGGCATCAGCAAGTTTGTGTCCATAGTGGGTTTGGAGTGGAAAAAAGGAGGGCCTCCAGGGGAGCCGTGAGGGCAGGGTTGGCTCCTGGAGGCCACCTCTTTGGAGACCTGGGGACAGTGAGGGAAGATGAATGGACTGAGGTGACATAAGAGTCACAGAATGTTGCAGGGATCAGAGCACCAAAATTAGAGTGGGAAGCTTCATTTCCTTGACAGTTTTTCATAGGGTGATCACAAAGAAAAGCCAAAAATGGTTTAGAACGCTTGAAAAGCTCTTATCTCAGACATCATGAGCCCAGTGGGCTTTGCAATCTGTGCTCATTTAAAAACGAGCGGCTGTCAATATGCTAAATGCTAAAAATATGTCCATTCCCCCTTCTCCACCATATAGACCTGAAAATATTGAAGCGATAGGGTGTTTGCACCTCTGCCTCCCACTTAGCGTCAATTCAAAGGTGAAATTGTTATAATTAGTCCTTTTCAAATGATCTTAACTTTCTTCTATCGTCTTCCAAATTCAGGAGCACAAAATCTGTTGAAAGGGAACTTGGCTCTCTCAAAACTCTTGTCAGCTAATTATATCCTTGAGCAAATCTTTGTTGCTTTTCTCTTCTTGAAATCAGAAAAACTGCTCCTTCTCTTCCTGGGGTGCAGACGGGGGTAGTTACTCTTCCTGGATGTTCCACTCAATCCTGATCTCTGCCATCTCCAGACTGACTAACAAAAAAGGGAAATCTTTGCTTTCATTGATTTTGTACAGTTTCAACCCAACACTGGGGACCTGACCCTCACACACAGCCAAAAGTGTTTGTTTAACAATAGCAGCAAAAAACATCTGAGCTGACTTGGACCAGGGATAGCTCTTACCGCAGTCCTGAGTTCACTCTCTTTATAGTGGCAAAAAAGCCCTGCTCATTGGGCCACTGGTTCCTTTGCTGACCTGTCCCCTATTGTCTTATTTTCCGTGTCAGTTTCCAGCATAAAGTCAATGACAGCCTACCTTATAGCCTTTGCAGGTCAGAAGGCAGTTACCTTTCAACAGCCACATTGGGAATTTGCTGCAGTCACTTCAGGCAGAAGACAAAGCTTGTTTAGCATTTTAGCCCCACCTTTGGATCACTTTGCTGTATACCTGAAAGTAACACAATATAGTAAATCAACTATACTTCAATTTTTAAAAAAGGAATACTATATAGGCTAGATCTATCACTGAAAAGTTTGACATGCTCTGTCAACATCATCTGGTCAAACCTCTGGCATCTTGAGTAAGAGGACACAGTAATGGTGGATGCAATCTTCTCAAAAAACAGAGAACAGAGGCTCTCTGACTTCCATCCTGTGAGGAAATTGAACCCTGGAGGCCCACTGCATGCTTCCCTGGACTGTCTTTTCTGTGATCATCACTACTGTTTTCAGCCACTCCAGTTAACCCTCAAGGAGCAGGGTCAACGATTCACCAATCCCACGGCTTAGCAGTGATCCATAGGCTCAGGGCAGCGGATATGGGGACGCCTGCTGCTGTCACCCCAGGTGGGAAGCAAATGTCCGCAATGGCCTTAAACATGTGAGTGTCACAGGCTTTGGGAAGAATAAGAAATGAGAACAAACCTGTCTTTAAAATGCTGGGAGACACACAGTGACAACAGTGGAAAGAGAACATATTAATGTTAATATAAACTGCAGAGTGGGTTGGATAATGAGAACCTGGAATTAAGGAGATGAAACCCAGGCTCTGGTCCTTGCTCTGCCCTCCTCTGGCTGGGCAGATGGTTAATGCATCACTTTATCTCTTCATCCCCTCCTCAGTATAGGAAGGACTTGGCCTAGATGGTCTCTAGGGTTCTTCCAGACTGAACTTTCTGTGAGTCCATGATTCTAGTTTTGGTTACTAGGCAAGGCGAGAAGCCCATGAGAACAACCTTCTGGAATCCATATGATACCTTTCTACTCCCATGGGATCCAACCACAGTAGTTGGGCATTTCTAGGTGTGAGGGCCACCTGGGAAAGGAAGTATCAACAAAGCCTCCCCCAGGAGGTTGGGGACTGTGCTGTTCTTTCTCACAGTACTGGAACCAGCAGGGCAGGAGGGCAAACCCATCCAGACACAGTCAAACATGAGGGTGAGCAGTGGGTCAATCTCTGCACCTTTCAATGGGTGCAGAATCTGAAAAGACCCATGACACCAAGAGTTTTTACAAAGTAAAGAAATTCGGGGACTGAGTGACCAGAGCCATGTGGAGGTAAGAAGGCCCCTCTGCACACACTTTCTGTAAGTCAAAAGGAATTAAATCGTAGGAGTTCCTCTGACCACTCCCTCTGTGGACTTCCACTCTCAAGGCCTGAAAGTCTTCCTTCAGAAAGCAGGAAAGGCAGCTGCTCCTCTGTGAGTGAGCAAAGCGGCTCTTGCCCTCTGCAGGCAGGACAGTGTGGGAAGGGAAATAGATGTCACAAGCAGGGAAGATTTCATTCTGAAGCAACAATCCCCTTTGTCCCCTTTTGGGGTCAGAGGCCACCCCATAAGTCAGCAGTAGATTTGGCATTACACACATTCCACTCCTGATAAACAGAAGTTTAAGTAAACTGAAATATTAAGCTTCTATGTAGCACTTCAGCACAAGTGACCTCTGGAAGTGGAACAACTGTTGTGCATAAACCCTAATAAAGGGCGAGTCAGTGGCCCCACTTTCAACTCTAGAGAACTGTCATGGCTTGTCACCACTCTTTCCCATTCCAGGCACTCTCCTAAACTTTATTTTCAGTCAAGAACTGAAGCCCTGTCTAATGGCTTCAGCACATAAATTTCTTAAAACTTTAAGTGTTTTCACATCTGATTTAGAAAAAATATTTCCCCATGATCTTCCAAAGGGCTTTCCTCTAAAAACATGACCACATGTGGATACAATGTTTCATGTTCAACCTGTGCTTCCCAACGCTGTCTCAGAGGATGCTCAGAGCAGACTCCCCTCCATTATCCCATGTTACAACGCAGAACCCACCTCTGTGAGGCCCGGTGGCCCATCCCAGCCCAGCTTCCTGCTTATTTTGCTCTAAGGTTACCTTTGTAGAACTTTAACTCTCTTCCTGTCCCCTGAGGAAATCCTGGGATGGCTTTGCCAAAACGTCCCATAACCAGCACGAATATATACTTACTTCTGGGAGCTTCAGGCCAAGAAGAAAGAGCTGTGTTCACAATCAACTTCCCTTTTGAAACGTGAAGAAAGCTGATACAAATTCATGATAATATAACAGGGACTTGTGACCGACCAAACATTACTATAATTATTATTTTCTGAAAGGGGATTTTTAAAAAGCGAGAGTCAGCAGAACTTCCTGAAATTTCTGTGTCACAGCTTAGTTGGATCAGCTCTCCACCAAACTGCCAGGCAGCAGGGCCCCTATTCATTCAATCTTCTGTTGTCTTTCAACTCTCCTCTCTCCAAGAAGTGGGGCTCCTCCTGCCCACTGAGCAGGAGGAGCTTTCCACAAAGGCTTTACCATTTCATCAAAACCTGAAAAAGAGCTGAGCTGAATTAATCTGCTGTTGGCCTTTTGGTGTGAACATCTTGCTTACTTCCTTATCTCTTCTGAGTGTTTTTCATAAACTTTTTTCTAATATTGAATAAAGGGAAGATTTTTTTTCTGTTCTTAATAAAATTCTAGCATTGGAAGGAGTTGAAGCATTTAGAGGGGTCAGGAGAAGGAGCATAGGAGCTTCCCAGGCCCCAGGAGGTGTTCCTTGCCTGAGAAAGGACTCTCAGTACACACACCCTGCCTCTGACCCAGAGTTGAATGGCACCCAACAAAAACAACACGAAGTCATGCCAGTTATTAAGATGACTGACGTTAACATCCCATTTCAAATTTCGCTTTTGTCTGAACTGCAGGAATTCTTGGTGTGTAAATGCACATGTACATGTGTGGAGCATCACACATGTGTGTGCATATGTGAATATACATGTACATGGAGATACAGAATTTTGCAATGTACAAAGCTTAAGCTAAATTGTTGTTGTGCATAATAATTAGTTACGGGTGAAGAGGCTTCCTGGGTGGCTCAGTAAAGAATTCACCTGCAATGCAGGAGACCTGGGTTTGATCCCTGGGTTGGGAAGATCCCCTGGGAGAGGGCATGGTAACCTACTCCAGTATTCTTGCCTGGAGAATCCCCATGGACAGAGGCTCCAGGAGGGCTACAGTTCATGGGATCACAAAGAGTTGGACATGACTGAGCCACTAAGCACAGCACAGCACGGGTGAAGAACCTGAGAGGAAGGGAAGGCAGGATGGTATCTTCAAGCCTTGAGAACAAGTCCCTGTGAAACAAGAGAGACAGGTCACCCATCCGGAGCCCTCAAGGCTGTTTGCAGCCTACCAACTCCCAATCCCTGGCTCTTTTAAGCTCAGTGCTTCTCAAGAGTCTCACCAGTAGACTTTAGTCTTTTTCATGTGGGTCACAATTGGCATAGACTGTTATTCTATTTGCAGATTATTAGATTAGAAAATTGTTAGTTTACTGAATTAGCTTACTCTTCCTCCATCCCTAAGGAAGGACCAAGGAATACATTCAGACCTTGTGAGAACATGCTCAGGCTCCTTTTCTACCCTACGCCTCATTTCAGGCTCTGTGTGACAACTTTTCCAAGGTGTTAACGTGGCAGGGCTACAGTCCCAGTTATTCAATCAAACATTAATCTAGGTGTTGCTGTGAAGGTATTTTGTTTTTGTTTTTTTTCTAAGATAGGTTTATTTTTTAAATTTATTTAATTGGAGGCTTATTACCTTACAATAGTGTAGTGGTTTGTGCCATACATTGACATGAATCAGCCATGGGTGTACATGTGTTCCCCATCCTGAAGCCCCCTCCCACTTCCTCCTCATCCCATTCCTCACGGTCATCCCAGTGCACCAGCCCTGAGCACCTGTCTCATGCATAGAACCTGGACTGGCGATCTGTTTGTGAAGGTATTTTGAAGATGCAGTTGAAGTCTGTAATTGATTGACTCTGGTAAGAGAGATGACCCTGAAGAATCTGGGTGGGCCTGAGCAATGAACCAAAAGACCTCCAAGGCAGAGCTGAAACTTTCCCTCAAAGAGAAGCATTTCATTCTGTGAATTCCATTTGTGATCTTGCAATCCTGGATCCTGCCCTATGGATTGCAGACTTGCTTTTCGAGCCCCAATTATAGAAGGCAATTCCTCATACACACAGAGACATAGATAGAGATACAGTTTTACAGACACATAATATATAGTTATAGAGCTCCTACTGCTTCTGCTTCTTTAATACAGATTTTGGTTCCAGAAGTGAAGTATGAACACATGAAGACATGATTAAGCCCTGACGAACATATCCAGGTCTCCCTAATGTCCACAACTGTGAAACTTAAAGCAAATTGTAATGACTCACAGGTGGAGGATAGGAAGAGGAATGTATACTTATAGCTGATCCCTATTGTTGTACAACAGAAATCAATACAGCATCGTAAAGCAATTATCCTCCAATTTAAAATAAATTTTAAAAAAATAAAGCAAAGACAAAAGTGAGAATAAAGAAGAGGAAAACAGCCTCATTATCAACCCTCCCTGGGACTTAAAGCAAGGTTGGGGATGATTTATATAAAGGCTAAGTGACAGTGTAAAGAGAAAGCAACACAAATCCTTCAGCTATTTTTCCTAAGCCTCCAAATCCTAAAAATGTAGAGTGCTCTTCCCCTCAGGAAAAAAAAAAAAAAAAGGATTGCCTTCCTTAATATGCCAGTAAATTTCATAATAATAAGTTGAATCCTAACCAATAGAATCATTCTTCAACTGAAGGAAGAGACATGATCACTGTTGGGAAGTCTCTGCCATCTGGCAGGTGAAGATCTGAGGACAGAGTCCCCTGGCTTTGTGTGTCTGCCTTCCCATCATAACCACATGAGGTGTCTGGCATATCTTCCTGGCTCTGCCTCTCCATTCCCATCAGTTCTGTTCAGTTCAGTAGCTCAGTCATGTCCAACTCTTTGCAACCCCATGGACTACAGCACACCAGGCTTCCCTGTCCATCCCAACTCCTGGAGCTTGCTATAAAGACGCCCAAATCCATGGTCCTGGAAGGTAACTCGCTAACAGGTTTTTATTGACACCAGCTCTCTCCAGGTTCTTCTTGGTGCTGGAGATATATTATCCTCGAGAGCTTGCTTTGTGGTTGAAGAAAACTTTTTTGTTGTTTATTTATATACATATATATTTACTGCATCTCTTTATTTTAATATATGAATAAGTTGGACTTCCCTGGTGGTTCAGTGGTTGGGAGTCTGTCTGCCAACGCAGAGGACACAGATTCAATCCCTCATCCAGAAGATTCCACATGCCCCTGGGCAAATAAGCCTGTGTACTGCAGCTACTGAGCCCATGCACCGTGCTCTGCAGTAAGAGAAGCCAATACAATGAGAACCAACACACCATAACTAGAGAGCAGCCCCCACGTGCCGCAACTGGAGAAAGCCTGTGCACAGCAACAAAGACCCAGCACAGCCAAAAAGTGTGTGTGTGTGTGTGTTAGAATCAGTAAGTAAGTAATTTCAGGATCTAGGAAAGAATAGGATGAAATGAAGTTGGGTTGGGGGTAGAAGTGATAGGGGTGCAGAGAGACCACAGGGTGGACTCCCTAAGGAGCTGAGACCTGGAGGATACGGTGGAAGGGACCGAGCAGAGCTCTGGAGTGTGGACGACTGTGAAAGCGGCCAAGAAGCTAACGGGATGCTAGCAAATGAGATGCGGCAGCTTGGAAAGTGCGTGTATGCGGGGCTCACAGTCTCGTGACTCCTGGAACTCTGTGACTGCCAGTATGAAGACAACAGGGCCCGCTAAATAAAATGGTTGTTCTTTTGAACTATTAAGCTGTGGGTGTTTGTTACATAGCAAATGCCCACTGATACATGGGGGTACTCACCTACTAAACTCAAGATGGGATCTAGGGAAATTTATGAAGTCCACTGTCTCCCTCAGCATCCAGCTTTATCTGCACCTCCGTGAGTGCCTCCTCTTGTTCCTGACTCACTCTCAGGAGGCAGTTCTCTAGGGGTGGCTGGTGTGTCTGTGTATCTTGCAAACAGAGGCACAGACTGTCTTTGTTCTAGAATACCTTTTCAAGGATTTTTGTTTAGGGAACAGCCTTGGGAGACAGAGAGTGTGTGGCCCTTTGGCGCACAGGATTAGCATGCTTATTGCCCTCAGTAAAAGATGTGAGTTCCTTAAGCTCTGAGGTCTTCTCCTTCCTATATGTGCATGTGTCACCTTGTCCTGTTTGCATCGCATGATGAGAACTGAAGCTTGGAGAAAGTGTACAAGAAATCACTGATATTCTGGCCACCACCAGTGCTGTGAGTAATCAAGTTCTTTGTCTCTCACTCAGGAATTTCCAGCCTCTGCTGGCATCCACACAACTGTGGCCAGCTAATTCATTAAATTGCAAGAGGGCAAAATCTTTGACTGTTTACAGTTCCTGATACCAATTAATCAAAATTGCTGTACATAAAACTATCAGCCAAACTCACGTAGGGAATGCTTCTGAGCATCTATAAAGGTCCATTTCTCTGCAAATTTCCCTGGAAAAGCATATAATGAGCCTGCTTCCAGGAACTCCAGGGCAGTGACATCTGTACACACCCTTCTTTTTCACTAAAAGGACACAGGATAAAAGCGTGAGGCCAAATTCATTTTTTAAATCATTAAAGAAAGAAGAAATGGTGGGCTAGATACAGATATACGAGGAACACAGAGTTCTAAAGGGAAAGAAGAATATAGCTGTCTGTCCACTTCCTGCTTTTTCTTTCCATGCTGCCCCCAGCACACAGCAAAAAGGAAGCTGACCTAAGCTGTCTTATGTACAAAGTCCATCACAGGGGCACTTGGAATCAGAAATCAGTGAAGACAGAAAACCTTATTGTAACAACCTGAGAAAAGCAACCACAGCCCTCACTCCATTGGCTACTTACACATGTATCCTAGCATCTTAACACAATTCAAATCTCCATTTTCAGAGCAAGAGAGACTTATATATTTATTCCTACCCCTGGTGCCTACAGTTCAGTGTTTCCACCAGGAAGCTGTGTCTGTCCATTTAACACATTTTCGGGTTTCTCAGATAAGCCATTGCTCTTAGACTAGAACATTGTGAGGGGAAGCTAATGGAGGAAAGATGCTGAGGCTCTCAGGAGAATCCACTTAGGGCATCAGTTAAGTGTCTGCTGAGACATCCTATAGCGGAGCAGTTACTGAATCAGAGCAGAGCTGAGCACCTGAGCTTCCAGACAATGTCCTTGTCTCTTGGCTCTTGTCTTTAGGTAAGTGTTTGGAAGCCAACAAATTTTTCCCACAAGGTTCAGATTTTGCAAAACGTAATTCACCCACATGCTCCATCAGCCATAAGGTAGTAATTCCTCTAAGTATATGTAGAGTGGCAATTTTCAACCCTGACTGCTCAACAGAAACTCCTAGGGAGCTCTTTTAAAAATACTGATTTCCGTAGGCCCACCCCAGGACACTTAAGTTAGAATCACAGAAGGAGCCAAGAATGAAAACCTTGTTAGAGCATGACAGTAAAGTAGAGCTCTGGGCATATAAATATCAAACCAAATGCTTTGCTCCCCAATCTATCGGTTCTAGAGGGGGAGTTAAAGCAGGTTTGGAAATATTTATTTAGCCTGAATTAGAAAACAAACTCTCATTCACTCGCTCATTTATTAAATAAACATTTGTTGATCACCTGGTAAATGTCACATACACTCTCAAGGAGTCGCAGACCCAGGGAAGACAGACAGAGGCAGCAACTTCAGTGCCTCGGAGGCGAGGGCAGGACGTTGCAGAGCACAACAGCGGGGCTCCCATAGGTCATGTGTCTTTCTTCTCCAGCCCATCTCAGCCCTCACCTTTGCACCCCAATCCTGATGCCCTTGTAACTGTGAGGTCCAGAGTGGAAGAGGACTGTGATCACTCGCAATCATTTACCAAACCCAGACAGTGCTTTTAATAAATCTTGTGAGCACCTAAATAGCCTTTTCCTGTCTGATTCAAAACAGAGATTTTCAGAAAGAACAGGAAAAAACAACTGCCATTCCTAAACCCAAGGTTACAGGGAAATTCGGAAGTGACACACTCTCAGTGGGTTTCAAGCTAGAGAATAGGCTGATGAAACGGGCCCCGGGCATCCTGTGCCAGAGGAAGCCAGTGCCCCGGCAGAACCTTTTATGGAGAAGTCTCTGACCAGAGCCAAGATGCCAAGGATCACAAACAAACCAGGGTTGGGGAAGACGAGTGTGCGCTTAGACCCTGTACTACAAAATACAGGGGTGGGGTCAGTGGGGGGCTACTTATTCTCAGCACAGGGGTAGTAGTCACACCTACACTATCAGAGAATATAATCTGCCTTTTTTTTTTTCATAGCCTTATCAACCACCCCCCACAAAATGAGCCAGACAGCCAGACTTCTTTTCTGGGAATGCTGAATAATGCAGTCCACCCTTTATTTTTTCTGGAATAAGTACTGCTGTGTGTGCCTTTCATCCTGTGTTGTGATGAAGAGGAAAACTGGACTTGAACATCAGCTCCATAACTTGATAGCTGGATACCTTAGGAAAGGAACTTCTCCTGACACTTACGTCCCTTACGTCTGTAAGCTGCCGACAATGATGACAGTACTCTTGGAGAGACTGAATGGGATGATACATGGAAAACCCTTAGTTCAGTGTCTGGCACACAGTAGGTATTCAGAAACAGCAGCTATCAGTGTCTCTACATTTGGAAGGGAACAAATTTTAATTCCAGGCTTCCTGCAGCAGTGTCCTACATGTTTTTCCTTATCTAATAAAGAAAAAAGAAGAAGCCTGCATTTAATAAACAATATCTCCCAGATCAGCCCCGTGTGATGGGTACTGAGCAGATACGGGACAGATTCTAGAAGATGACTCACCAGAACCCCGCTCTCTCACACACTGTGAGCTCAGAAAATGTCTAATATCCTGTTGCTACATATCAATGTAGATTCTTTGACATTATCACTTTTAAGCCAAATGGAGAAAAATAAGACTTCCTCTCAAGTTAGAAAATGTTCCTTTATTTTAAAACCCTTTTCCAGAGTCAGGCCCACCAGTGTGAAATGAGGAAAAGAGCGGGGAGGTGAGTGATGAGGCTAAGGATTCCTGAGAAGTATCAGACACGAGGAGAAGGAGCGGAGGTTCTCACCCGAATTGGGTGCAGCTGGGACCCGGATCCTCTGGGCTCAGGGACAAGGTTAGGGGAGCCAGTGTCCAACTGCGGGAGTTTCACATGACATGTGCTCAATCAAGGGCCAACATCCATTTCTTCCCATCTTTGGCATGGCTCCTCTGGGTGCAGAAGGATCATTCATGGAGAGGAGCTTTCACAGGGCCTTCCAACAGTTCACTGAGTGGCCAATGAAGCTCTTGTGTCCTCGGTTCCCAAGATAAATGGAGCCATTTGTACCCGTGGAGCAGGCATCATGTGGAAGCAAAACTGGGTGTGGGAAGCACCCTCTCGCCATCTTTCATGTCAACCTTCCCTTCAGTACTGACTAGGGAGTGGGTGCATTGAGACATTCCTCTTTTTCCTGTCTTCTCTGAGTCAGTTGGCCACATCTCAAGCACTGAGCTAACTCTGCATTTTCCTTTAAAAACAAGAGGCTACTTTAGGCAACCTAATCCAGTATTCTTGCCTGGGAAATCCCATGGACAGAGGAGGCTGGTGGGCCACAGTTCAAGGGGTTGCAAAGACACGACTGAGCAACTAAACAACAGCAACTTTAAAACTAGATATCACTTCAAAATGACATGTAGACACTCAACTAGTCTGACATATTCCTGACCCCACCAAAAAATGCAAACAAAACAGAGATATTGAAGAACCAAGAGACAGAAAGAATAAAATGTCCTTATCTCCATCATAAGCAGGACCATTATAACTGGAAAATTAATTTGAAGAAATTGAGGTAAGTCATGAAAAGATACATGTTTATCATAAATGTGTTATTTTAGTTTAAAATATAGAATTGCAGATCAATCCTCCATGGTCTTCCCACTGGATACGAGTCCATTAATTCAAGCTTCCCGTCATCCTTCTTGCAAGAAACATATTTACAATACATGACTCTGCTGCAAACTGCCACCTCTGACCCAAACATACCCTCTCGTCTTAGAGGATAAAAGGAGTTTAACTCAGCATGTTTTTGCCCCAAAACCATACATTTCCTGGTCTCTCTTATAGCCAGACATGGTCATGTGGCTGGGTTTTTGTCAATGCAGAGTTGGTAGAAGCGAGGGTGCGTCTTGTGACTGATGCCTTTGGATACGGGTTATGCCTCTTCATACCCTCTGTCCTCTTCTAAGTTCAAAACCAACAACATGCTTTTTTCCATTTAGGTAACAAGGAGGCCCTGGGGGTCAGCAGAACAAAATGATGAACATTTTGGATCCTTGAATGACTGCACAGACCAACTTCTCTCTGACCTAGAATTTCCACCTCAGATTACTACATAGAAAAAAACAAGCAAATAAAACTCCATCTTCTTTAAGCCAACAAATTATTGTGAGCCATCTTTGTTCAGTAGCCTTAGCCTTCCCCTCAAAATCTAACGATATATGATGTCCAGACTCAGTTCACCAATATGGACTAAAAATGTTTTAAAAATTGTATATATACACATATGTGAAACAACTGGTGGGTAAAATCTATCACATTCTTCATGACTTTCCATTTTTTATAGATGTCTCACCACATCTTACTTGAAATTTTTTTAAAGGTACTTGTTTTATCAAGTCTTTACAAAACATTTAGTTTTCATAGAAATAATTTTTCATTTTCCAATTCATATTTCATCCTTTTAAAGTAATATGTAATTAAATTCTTAGTTTGCAAACAACACAGCTGGCATATACCTGCACATCGCGAGCACACTGACCCCTTCGTGTCAGTCAGCCGTTGCTTGGTTGCAAACCATCCTGAGGTTCACACTCCCACAGTCGGCAGTGGAGGTGGGCTCCGGGAGCTCCTTGCGTGTCAGCTGCCATCAGCTGGGCAGCTCTGCTTCTGGGGGTCGGCAGAAGTTGCCTGAGGTGAAGGAGACAGTAGGGCATCATCCAGCAGATGGACCTGAGCTTGTTCAGTGAGCCACAGCGTACCTGTCACCGCTGCCACATTCTCTGGTTGAAAGCAAGTCCCAGCACCAGCCATGGCTCAAGGGGAGGGGAACAGACTTCATGTCTTAGGGAAACTGCAAAGTCATGTTGCAAACGGGCCTGGATACCAGGATGGAGTGAGTTGTGAGCATGTTTTATAAAGTTCCCACATGTAAACATACCCTGCAGGAGTGAGAGCGGAAGCAAATGACACACCCTGGCAGTGACCCTCCAGACGAGGGTGTGCCACTGGGTACTGAGGGTGTCAGTCAGTATGATTCCTGGGGAAATCGAGACCCCCTGCTGTTCTAGGACAACCGGGAATTGGACGCCATTCAAGAGAGTCCCTGCTACTCGCAAAACCCGAGAAGCTTTTAGAGCAAGATGACCTGCTTTTACATTCCAAGTTACATGCACGTGAGGGTAAGAATGATGTGGCAGAGAGAGCTGGCTGGAGCTCACCAGATGCCCCATGTTCCTCTGTTTACTCACATTCCCTCACTTGCCTGCAATTCCACTGGGCCATGTGCTTAGTTCTAGTTAATGGACTATGTCATTCTGGGCTGAAACAGTAAAAGCTAATGGGCCTCCTCAATCCTCTTTTCCTTCAGCAGAAACCTTGGAATCCACCAAATAGCATAGCAACAAGATTAAGGAGGGCCACACAATCCTGGTCAAACTTTATACAAGTGAGTATTCACTGCTATATTACACCACTGAGATTTCAGGATTTATCTTGTACCCCAATGTACACAAGTCTGTCCTGATTTATTCAAATGGTTAATACTTGGCTGAAAATGCACAAGGACTTGGGCACATCAGAATTATCTGTGAAGTACATCCATGCTCAAGAATCAGAAGTCAATAATTAGCTGATAGAGTTCTTTAAAAAGAATCCCAGGAACACAGAGTTACTATAGTGTTGGGTTAGTTATATTCCCAAAAAGGAAGTCGTTTTTTTTGTTTGTTTGTTTGTTTTAGGAGCTCTTTGATGAGCCCCAAGCCCCAGGAAAAGATAACATCAAAGTCCACTCTCTGTGTGCCAAAGCCACCCCCAACTCTAGCACTATGGTGAGGGTGGAGGCTCGGGTTCTATGGTAGGTATAAGGGGTGTAGTGTGTCCATTTTTAGTTTACTCTGAATAAATCCCATTACTCAGGACCACTGGACACTGACTCAGCTCATAGACCACCCAATGGGAAATAAACTAATGGGCCTATTTAGACTAATAGACTAAATAAGTCTAATGGGAAATAGACCACCATTTCCCCACAAGGAGGGATGGATCAATAGACTAGAAGTAGGAAAGATTCTAGAGGCACCACGAGCCCTCTAACTAGCAGCCTGACCTCATTCCCCCATCCTCTGAAAGGCATGCTACCCTCCCAACCGGCACTCCATGAATGCAAATGGGAAAGACCTTGGTGAAACCCGAAAGACAAAAGCTCCAAACACGGCATTCTAAGGAGCGCCTCAGTAAGGCAGACCGTTCATTTGGGTGCATACGGGTTCTATCCCCAAGGATGTTTTTTTGTGTCTTTGTGGGTGGGGAGGGTAGGTGTCAACTTTATCAGCACGATAATTAGAACTGGAAAAAGCAGCAGATAAAAGGGTCTGTCCATACTGTGTCATCATGATATAGCAATTATAGTATTCTGAGACACTGAAATGAACCACGCATTTAGAAACATTTATAAGTTTCAGGGCTTTGAGCTTCTTCCTCCAACACATCACTTCAGATGACACCCCTTTAAATCTGTAATGTCACCCCAGCCTGGTAAATCTGGGGAGAATGTGGAAAAGATCAACTGTAATGTACATAGGTTAACAGAGCTCCGCAATTAAAGAAAAGGAAGCAGCTGAAGAGGCTTGAGTTGGCACAGAGGAGGAACAGGCAGAGAAGACAATAGCAACTAAAGAGAAGATACACATGATTCAGTTCTCATACATTTAGAGTCAACAACCCGGATTCTTCTGCGACACAAGGCTCTAGGGTTGGCAGTACAGCCCTGGTCACCTAACCTCACAGATCACACCTGCATTCTCCACAGATTACAAGAAATCCCAGCATCCCTCCTCCCAGGGATAATAAGCGCAACATTTAACAACCAGTCCAGCACAGTCAGTAGTAAATAAAACACAAACAGTGATCAATAAGGCACAGGCATGGACCAGTCTGAAGGAATTTGAAGTCTGAGAGGAGAGAGAGGCATTTTTAAAAGGCAGAATGGGATAAATGTCTTAAGATTACTTCAGATACGGGCGTCTGGGAGATCTCAAACCTTCTGGCAGAACTTCCTGCCAGTCTCCAACCCCCAGGGCAACCCCCTGCCAGCTGCCTTCCCTCCACATACCTGGGCACCACACTGGTGGGCCCTGTATTGCCTCACCCAGCTCCAGCACATTTAGTTTTCAAAGTATTTGTTTCACCCAACTAAAAAAGAAAGAATCAAAACCATTTTATAAATTGAGAAGGGAATACACCAGGCACGTTTCTGAACTTCTGGCATGGCCCCTGGCACATTCCACTCTCCAGAACACCTGTGTTTGTGACCAGAGCAGTAAGGATCAGGAGGGTGCCGAGGATCCTGAGAAGCTGGGGGCGTCGTCAGATCCACTGTCTCAATCCTTGCCATTCCTCACCACCCAGTCTCGATGCCACCTCTATAAAATCTTCTCAGATTGGCCAGAAGAAACCTCCCAGGCAACCTTATCTGAGATAATCTTACAACATGTATCCCATTCTGCCTTTTATTTATTTTTTTTTAATTTTATTTTTAAACTTTACAATATTGTATTAGTTTTGCCAAACATCGAAATGAATCCGCCACAGGTATACTCGTGCTCCCCATCCTGAACCCTCCTCCCTCCTCCCTCCCCATACCATCCCTCTGGGTCGTCCCAGTGCACCAGCCCCAAGCATCCAGTATCGTGCATCAAACCTGGACTGGCAACTCGTTTCATACATGATATTATACATGTTTCAATGCCATTCTCCCAAATCTCCCCACCCTCTCCCTCTCCCACAGAGTCCATAAGACTGATCTATACATCAGTGTCTCTATTTCTGTCTTGTACACAAGGTTATTGTTACCATCTTTCTAAATTCCATATATATGTGTTAGTATACTGTATTGGTGGTTTTCTTTCTGGCTTACTTCACTCTGTATAATAGGCTCCAATTTCATCCACCTCATTAGAACTGATTCAAATGTATTCTTTTTAATGGCTGAGTAATACTCCATTGTGTATATGTACCACTGCTTTCTTATCCATTCATCTGCTGATGGGCATCTAGGTTGCTTCCATGTCCTGGCTATTATAAACAGTGCTGCGATGAACATTGGGGTACACATGTCTCTTTCCCTTCTGGTTTCCTCAGTGTGTATGCCCAGCAGTGGGATTGCTGGATCATAAGGCAGTTCTATTTCCAGTTTTTTAAGGAATCTCCACACTGTTCTCCATAGTGGCTGTACTAGTTTGCATTCCCACCAACAGTGTAAGAGGGTTCCCTTTTCTCCACACCCTCTCCAGCATTTATTGCTTGTAGACTTTTGGATCGCAGCCATTCTGACTGGCGTGAAATGGTATCTCATAGTGGTTTTGATTTGCATTTCTCTGATAATGAGTGATGTTGAGCATCTTTTCATGTGTTTATTAGCCATCTGTATGTCTTCTTTGGAGAGATGTCTATTTAGTTCTTTGGCCCATTTTTTGAATGGGTCATTTATTTTTCTGGAATTGAGCTGTAGGAGTTGCTTGTATATTTTTGAGATTAGTTGTTTGTCAGTTGCTTCATTTGCTATTATTTTCTCCCATTCTGAAGGCTGCCTTTTCACCTTGCTAATAGTTTCCTTTGTTGTGCAGAAGCTTTTAAGTTTAATTAGGTCCCATTTGTTTATTTTTGCTTCTATTTCCAATATTCTGGGAGGTGGGTCATAGAGGATCCTGCTGTGATGTATGTTGGAGAGTGTTCTGCCTTTTAAAAATGTCTCTCTCTCTCTCCGACTTCAAATTCTGGGAAGGCAGGGCTCACACATGTTTAATCACTGCATCTCCACTGGCTAAGGATGCTTCTGAACACCTGACCAAACGAGTGACAGGCAAGAGCACAAGCCTCCCTGGGGAAGAAGGAGTGGAGGGGAAGCTGAGGAAGAAGAGACGCTGGGGGCGGGGATGGGAGGAGGGGCAGACTCAAGTCAGGTGTCAGGGAGTAGACGGACAGACTTGCTGATGCCCAGGGCACCAGGGACAAAGGTAGCCCTGCATTTGGGGAGAGGATCCCTGTTTTCCCTCTTGAGAAACTGGACAGGGTTTCTTCCACTTTTTCCCACCTCCCCTTCTCTTTCACTTTGCTCTTTTCTACTGTAGGTACCATGGGGTGTGGGTAGCATGACTACTATAGGTCAGCACCTTATAGGACACAAAGTTAAATCAGTAAGTTATTGGATACCCACTATGCAAGGCGCTGTTACAGATCTAAAAGTCATGGTGCTTATAGATTTCACTAATTGAGTATGAAATGAAACAGGGAAATTATCCAGTCAGAGAAACTATCAAGTTCATTCCATATAACACTCAGTGATGGTTTGTCATCACTTCAGTGAACGTTTTCCTGGCACAAGCACACTTGTTTGTGAGTACAAGCTGTTAGCTACTCCCTGTTGATAAGAGTATGGTGAAAATGGTACACTCATACACTGCTGGTGGCATTATCACCAGAAAAAATATCCAGCAATGTAACTGTTTGGCTATAAAAATATTTATATATTTGACCATATAACTGCAATCCTGAGACTATGTCCTTCGGCAATAAATCAACAGAAGAAAAAAGTATATGTGAAAGTACAATACATTCAATACATTAAAATGGGAACAATTCAAATGTCAATGATAGGGAAATTATTTTTTAACTTTATGATTAGTTTGATCATAATGTATTAGGTATCCATTAAAAGTAGATATTTATGGGAGAGAGTAACATGGAAACTTACAATACCATATGTAAAATAGATAGCCAATGGGAATTTGCTGTTTGACTCAGGGAACTCAAACAGGGGCTCTGTATCAACCTAGAGGGGTGGGATGGGAGACCGGAGGGAGGGAACATGGGTGTATCAATGGCTGATTTTTGTTGATGCTTGACAGAAAACAACAAAATTCTGTAAAGCAATTATCTTTCAATTAAAAAATAAGGGGCAAAAAGATAGATATTTATGGGAAATATATGGATATATAAAATATTTATAATTAATATTAGATGAGAAAAGCTTATTTCAAAGTTTTATGAGTACTACAGCTATAACTATTGAAAACTATGTACATACAGACAAGAAAAAAAGATAATGAAAAAGACAGCCAGATGTGTTAAGGCAGTGGATTATTTTTAACTTAACGCTATTAAAAGTAGGGGTGCTATTTGGCAGCATTCCACAGGAATGGAAAGAGGGAAGTGAGAAGACTAGAGGGAGAAGAAAGACCTTAGCCCAAGGCTAAATTCCCTAACAACATACTGACATTCTCCAAGCTGCAATTTCTGTTTGGCATTGAATGTTTCCAATAAGGATAATGATTAGATAATTTGTAATAAGAAAGCATGCTAATTAAATGAAATCTACTTATTCAGAAAGAGATTTATTCATGAATTCTCCTCTTACCAAACTACATGCTTGCTTGACTACATTAAGTAGTTATGGAGGGGGGAAAGTAATTTGAACTTAATATAAAAATACATTTGGAGTGGATGCCCTGGGGGTGGCCATGCCATCAACTAGATGTGTGGAGCTGAGCAAGTGACTGACAGCCCCTGGGTCTCCGTTTCCCCATGTACAAAATAAAGGGGCCAAACTGCAACTCTGAGTGCCCCTGGGCTGTAACAGCTCCTGAAACTGGGTAATCTCCTATCTCTGGGAACTTGATATAGTCCATGGATACAGCATTTCATTCAGTTAACCAATGTCCAGAGACTCCTGAGAAGAGAAGTAGGCAGGGGACCAGCCTTCTGACCTCACTGAGTTAGGACTGTCTGTCTGTGCTCAGTCGTGTCTGACTCTTTGCAACTCCATGGACTGTAGCCCGCCAGGCTCCTCTGTGCATGGGATTCTCCAGGCAAGAATATGGAGTGGGATGCCATGCCCTCCTCCAGGGGATCTTCCCGACCCAGGGATCGAACCCATGTCTCTTGTGTCTTCTACACTGGCAGGCAGATTCTTTACCAACTGTTCCACCTGGGAATCACCACATAGTTCTTTATTTATCAAAATTACACTTATATGGTGTTTATGCTCTGTTAGGCGCTACTGATGAGTACTAACTCATTTGATCGTTCCAGCCACTCTGGATATAGAAAATATTCCACACTCATTTTACAAATGAAGAAACCGAGGCAAGAGAGGTTAATAATTTCCCAAGGTCATACTTCTGCTTCATTGACTTTGCTAAAGCCTTTGATTGTGTGGATCACAACAAACTGTGGAAAGTTCTTAAAGAGTTGGGAATACCAGACCAGCTTACTTGCCTCCTGAGAAACCTGTATGCAGGTCAAGAAGCAACAGTTACAATCAGACATGGAACAAGTGACTGGTTCAAAATTGGGAAAGGAGTACATCAAGGTTGTATATTATCACCTTGCTTATTTAACTTATATGAAAAGTACATCAAGTGACATGCTGGGCTGGATGAAGCACAAGCTGGAATCAAGATTCCCAGGAGGAATATCAATAACCTCAGACCCCTAATGGCAGGAAGCAAAGAGGAACTGAAGAGTCTCTTGATGAAGGTGAAAGCAGAGAGTGAAAAAGCTGGCTTAAAACTCGGCATTCAAAACACTAAGATCATGGCATCCAGTCCCATCCCTTCATGGAAAATAAATTAGTTTCAAAAAACTAAGATCATGGCAGCCAGTCCCATCACTTCATGGCAAATAAACAGTGACAGACTTTATCTTCTTGGGCTCCAAAAGTCACTGTGGATGGTGGCTGCAGCCATGAAATTAAAAGACGCTTGTTCCTTGGAAGAAAAGTTACAAACCTAGACAGTATATTAAAAAGCAGAGACATTAATTTGCCAACACAGGTCCGTATAGTCAAAGATATGGTTTTTCCAGTAGTCACATCCACATGTGAGAGTTGGACCATAAGGAAGGCTGAACTCTGAAGAATTGATGCTTTCAAACTGTGGTGCTGGAGAAGACTCTTGAGAGTCCCTTGGACAGCAAGGAGATCAAACCAGTCAATCCTAAAGGAAATCAACCCTGAATATTCATTGGAAGGACTGCTCCCGAAGCTGAAGCTCCAAAACTTTGGTCACCTGATGTGAAGATCTGACTCATTGGAAAAGACCCTGATACTGAGAACAGTTAAGGGCAGGAGGAAAAGGGGATGACAGAGGATGAGATGGTTGGATGGCATCACCAATTCAATGGACATGAGTTTGGACAAACTCTGGGAGACAGTGAAGGAGAAGAAAGCCTGGCATGCTGCAGTCCATTAGGACACCAAGAGTTGGACACAACTGGACAACAACAAGGTCACTCAGCCAGTAAGTGACAGAGCTGGGACTTAAGTCCAAATAATCTAGCTCCAAAATTCATACTCTTATGGAAGGGAGGGATTTGGAAGATTGTTTTCTGTTACAGTGACACGCAATACTTTCAACTCTCCAGCCAGGAGTTTGTCATTTCATAAGAGGAAAGGAAGGCTCACATACAAAATTGCCAGGAGCATCCTATCTAAGAATATCTCAGAATACTCCAAACTTTATCCTTCACCTTGGAAGCTAGTGGAGGTGATAGAATTACAGTGGACCTATTCCAAATCCTGAAAGATGATGCTGTGAAAGTGCTGCACTCAATATGCCAACAAATTTGGAAAACTCAGCATTGGCCACAGGACTGGTAAAGGTCAATTTTCATTCCAATCCCAAAGAAAGGCAATGCCAAAGAATGCTCAAACTACCACACAATTGCACTCATCTTACACACTAGTAAAGTAATGCTCAAAATTCTCCAAGACAGGCTTCAGCAATACATGAACCATGTGAACTTTCAGATGTTCAAGCTGGATTTAGAAAAGGCAGAGGAACCAGAGATCAAATTGCCAACATCCACTGGATCACTGAAAAAGCAGGAGAGTTCCAGAAAAACATCTATTTCTGCTTTGTTGACTATGCCAAAGCCTTTGACTGCGTGGATCACAATAAACTGCGGAAAATTCTGAAAGAGATGGGAATACCAGACCACCTGACCTGCCTCTTGAGAAAGCTGTATGCAAGTCAGGAAGCAACAGTTAGAACTGGACATGGAACAACAGACTGGTTCCCAATAGGAAAAGGAGTGCATCAAGGCTGTATATTGTCACCCTGGTTATTTAACTTCTATGCAGAGTACATCATGAGAAACTCTGGGCTGGAAGAAGCACAAGCTGAAATCAAGATTGCCGGGAGAAATATCAATAACCTCAGATATGCAGATGACACCACCCTTATGGCAGAAAGTGAAGAAGAACTAAAGAGCCCCTTGATGAAAGTGAAAGAGGAGAGTGAAAAAGTTGGCTTAAAGCTCAACATTCAGAAAACGAAGATGATGGTATCTGATCCCATCACTTCATGGCAAATAGATGGACAAACAGTGGAAACAGTGTCAGACTTTATTTTTGGGGGCTCCACAATCACTGCAGATGGTGACTGCAGCCATGAAATTAAAAGATGCTTACTCCCTGGAAGGAAAGTTATGACCAACCTAGATAGCATATTAAAAAGCAGAGACATTACATTGCCAATAAAAGTCCACCTAGTCAAGGCTATGGTTTTTCCAGTAGTCATGTATGGATGTGAGAGTTGGACTAAAAAGAAAGCTGAGCACCGAAGAATTGATGTTTTTGAATTGTGGTGTTGGGGAAGACTCTTGAGAATCCCTGGGACTGCAAGGAGATCCAACCAGTCCATCCTAAAGCAGATCAGTCCTGGGCGTTCATTGGAAAAATTGATGTTGAAGCTGAAACTCCAATACTTTGGCCACCTGATGCAAAGAGCTGACTCATTTGAAAAGACACTGATGCTGGGAAAGATTGAGGGCAGGAGGAGAAGGGGACGACAGAGGATGAGATGGTTGGATGGCATCACCGACTCAATGGACATGAGTTTGGGTAAACTCCAGGAGTTGGTGATGGACCAGGGAGGCCTGGCATGCTGCAGTCCATGGGGTCGCATAGAGTCAGACACGATTGAGTGACTGAACTGAACTGAAGCCGTAATAGATCCTTGTGGGCTAACTAGATTAACCTCCATCTTCTGTAAATCTGGCATTAAGAATAGACCACATGGGGGGATTCCCCTGGTGGTCCAGTGGTTGAATTCACAGTTCCAATGCAGGGGTCTCAGGTTCAATACCTGGTCAGGAATCTAAGGCCCCATATGGCACACAGCCAAAAAGTTTTAAAAAATGGTAATAGTAAAGAATAGACCATGTACCCTAAGGTTCATTGCAGCACTATTTACAATAGCTAGAACATGGAAGCAACCTAGATATCCATTGGCAGATGAATGGATAAAGAAGTTGTGGTTCCATATACATAATGGAATATTACTCAGCCATAAAAGGGACACATTTGAGTTTGTTCTAATGAGGTGGGTGAACCGAGAGCCTATTATACAGAGTGAAGTAATTCAGAAAGAGAAAGGTAAATATCATATACTAACATATATATATGGAATCTAGAAAGATGGTACTGAAGAATTTATTTTCAGGTTAGCAATGGAGAAACAGACATAGAGAATAGACTTATGGACACAGGAAGAAGGGAGGAGAGGGTGAGATGTATGGAGAGAGTAACATGGAAACTTAAATTACCATATGTAAAATAGACAGCCAATGGGAATTTGCTGTATGTCTCAGGGAACTCAAATAGGGGAGTTGTATCAACTTAGCGGAGAAGGTGATAGCACCCCACTCCAGTACTCTTGCCTGGAAAATCCCCTGGACAGAGGAGCCTTGTAGGCTGCAGTCCATGCAGTCACGAAGAGTCGGACACGACTGAGCGACTTCACTTTCACTTTTCACTTTCATGCATTGGAGAAGGAAATGGCAACCCACTCCAGTGTTCTTGCCTGGAGAATCCCAGGGATGGGGAAGCCTGGTGGGCTGCTGTCTATGGGGTCACACAGAGTCGGACACGACTGAAGCGACTTAGCAGCAGCAGCAGCAGCAGCAGAGGTGTGGGATGGGAAGGGAGATGAGAGGGAGGTTCAAAAGGGAGGGGGACATATGTATACCCATGACTGATTCATGTTGAGGTTTGACAGAAAACAACAAAATTCTATAAAGCAATTAACCTTCAATTAAAAAATAAATAAATTTTTTAAAAAACTCAGCAAAACAAAGTAAAATCTTCTCACAAAACTTCAGACCAAAGAAAGAAAGAAAGAAATTGACTATGTGGGATCTGAAATAAGAGGAACAGGCAAATAAAGATCAAGTGCAAGGCAGGGCAGGCCATCTCAGGACACATGCTTAAATAATGAAATCCAGGGTTCAAAAGCTAGCCTGGCTCCCCCAGGTTCCCTAAGTTTCCCTTACTGTTCCCATTCTTTGAGACAGCAGGATTATTCCTGCTTCTGAACCCACAGGAAAGAGTTCAACAAATCTGAACCACAGAAAAATAGACTCTCTGAAAATAGAATTTGGTAAAATATCTGCTTTCCTGGTTTTGCTTAATTTAGGCAATAGGATTGTCTTGAAAAATAATCTTTCTTTTTCTGTGTATAATAGTAAAACATGTTCATTACAGATATCTTTAATGATACAGAAAATATATAAATATAATATATAATGTAAATATATAAGAAAATAAATATCTACAACAGAACCACTCACTGTTAACTTTATGGTGCATATCACCAGATCTTTTTGCTATGCATCTTTGCGTATTTTGGATACCATATTGGGATACAATTCAATAGCTTGTTTTTTTCCACTTCACAATATAGCTTCAGCTGTAACGGCTATACGGAATTATATGTAAGCAGCAGAATGAAAAAGTATGCAAAGACAAAGGTGACAGTGGCTGCTTTGACTTCTAAGTCTGTAAGGTTACATGATTTCTGTCAGTAGAAAAAATTACATACTGTGCCATTCCATTTGGAGACTGGTTGGAGACCTAGAAAGTCAAATCTAATCATCCTGATCCTTCTGTGTTACTGAACAGCAGAAACAGAGGAGACAAATATTTTGTGAATGCTTGGATCTACAAACAGAGGCTAAAGCCATGGAGAGGGAAAGAAGCAGAGTAATGAAAGAGTCAATTCCTAAGCAGCTTGATAAGAAGTCCGGGGTCCAAGAGGAGGAGAAAGGGGACTCGGGCTCTCAAAGAGGAGATAGGGGTCTGGAATTCTCAAGGAGGAAGAAAAGACACTTTTTTTTTCTACATTCCTTAGTAAGGATTCAGTTCAGCTCAGTCGTGTCTGACTCTTTGCAACCCCATGGACTGCAGCACGCCAGGCCTCCCTGTCCATCACCACTTCTGGAGTTTACCCAAACTCATGTCCATTGAGTCGGTGATGCCATCCAACCATCTCATCCTCTGTTGGCCCCTTCTCCTCCCACCTTCAGTCTTTCCCAGCATCAGTGTCTTTTCAAGTAAGTCAGTTCTTCACATCAGACGGCCAAAGTATTAGAGTTTCAGCTTCAACAGCAGTCCTTCCAGTGAACACTCAGGACTGATCTGCTTTAGGATGGACTGGTGGGATCTCCTTGCAGTCCAAGGGACTCTCAAGAGTCTTCTCCAACACCACAGTTCAAATGCATCAATTCTTTGGCTCTCAGCTTTCTTTTTAGTCCAACTCTCACATCCATACATGACTACTGGAAAAACCATAGCCTTGACTAGACAGACCTTTGTTGGCAAAGTGATGTCTCTGCTTTTTAATATGCTGTCTAGGTTGGTCATAACTTTCCTTCCAGGGAGTAAGCATCTTTTAATTTCATGGCTGCAGTCACCATCTGCAGTGATTGTGGAGCCCCCCAAAATAAAGTCTGCCACTGTTTCCACTGTTTGTCCATCTATTTGCCATGAAGTGAGGGGACTGGATGCCATGATCTTCGTTTTCTGAATGTTGAGCTTTAAGCCAACTTTTTCACTCTCCTCTTTCACTTTCATCAAGAGGCTTTTTAGTTCTTCTTCAATTTCTGCCATAAGGGTGGTGTCATCTGCATATCTGAGGTTATTGATATTTCTCCCGGCAATCTTGATTTCAGCTTGTGCTTCTTCCAGCCCAGAGTTTCTCATGATGTACTCTGCATATAAGTTAAATAACCAGGGTGACAATATACAGCCTTGACATACTCCTTTTCCTATTGGGAACCAGTCTGTTGTTCCATGTCCAGTTCTAACTGTTGCTTCCTGACCTGCATACAGCTTTCTCAAGAGGCAGGTCAGGTGGTCTGGTATTCCCATCTCTTTCAGAATTTTTCACAGTTTATTGTGATCCACACAGTCAAAGGCTTTGACATAGTGAACAAAGCAGAAATAGATGTTTTTCTGGAACTCTCTAGCTTTTTCGATTATCCAGGGGATGTTGGCAATTTGATCTTTGGTTCCTGGATTGTATAACAACAACGTATCCTGCTTGAGGACAGTTTGTCCTTCCTGAAAACCTTCTGACTAATCCTGATATCTTAGAATGTATATTATGGGAGCGGGTCTGGTAAGATCTTTCTACTGTTAAATTCTAAACCTGTTGTTTTAAAATGTAAATTGTGGGAGTGGGGCTAGTAAGATCAATGCAACCTTGAGACATTCTTTTGATTTATTGTAGTAACCAATTAAAAAGTATATAACTCCCTTGCTGTCTACATCAGAAGCTTTCTCTGTCCTTGTCATACTTTAATAAAACTCTGCTACACAAAAGCTCTTGAGTGATCAAGCCTGGTTCCTGGTCCCGAAACTAAATCTTTTTCAGTAATACCGTAGGGGCCCAGAGGAATGGGACTTTTCAGGAGTCTACAATGATGCTAAATAACAGTAACACCCACTCCAACCTTTAGTACAGGCTGCTGCCCATCCAGATGACTCCCTAGAGTGGGTTGAGGATTAACCAAGAAAAGAGGACGCGTGATATATCTGGGCTGCCTTGCAGTCTGGGAGACAAAAACTGAGGTTGACAGAGCCAGAACTCAGCATTGAAAATGCCTACAAGTACTTAGCCCCTGGAAATTCATCAAAATCCTAGAGAGGATATTGAATTTTCCACAGGCTGTCAGATACAGAGCTTGAGCCAATTTCATTTCAATCTCAATAGATAGGGAAGCTCAGATGCCATGTAGTTATATTGATGTCTCATAATTTATTTACTGAATTGGAGAACCATTGTTCACTTATTTAGGTTTTTTCATTCTTCCCAATGAAATGATAAACAATAGAGCAGAGACTGCTAGCCAGCCACCAAATCTTTGTCCTTCTTCTCTTCCTGAGCACAAAACTAGAACTAACTTCCTAGTCTCCTGTGCAATTAGATGTGGCTGCTAAGACAGAGTTAGAGCCAGTAGAAAGTATATGGTGGCTTCTCTCTTGGCTCAGGTGGTAAAGAATCCACCTGCAATGCAGGAGGCCTCGGTTTGATTCCTAGGTCAGGCAGATCCCCTGGAGAAGGGATAGGCTACCCACTCCAATATTCTTGGGCTTCCCTGGTGATTAAGTAAAGAATCTGCCTGCAATGTGGGAGACCTGGGTTCGATCCCCGGGTTGGGAAGATCCTCTGGAGGAGGGCATAGCAACCGACTCCAGTATTCTTGCCTGGAGAATCCCCATGGACAGAGGAGCCTGGCGGGCTACAGTCCATGGGGTCACAAAGAGTTGGACATGACTGACTGACTAAACACAGCACAACACAGAAAGTATACGGAGGTGATTTGCCCTCTCTAGGCCAAGGCTTTTCTTTTTGTTAATGGCCATACCACATGTAGGATCTTAGCTCCTCAAGCAGGGCTTGAACCTGGGGCCCTTGCAGTGGAAGAGCAGAGTCAACCACTGTACCATCAGGAAAGTCCACCAGGGCTTTTAAATAGTGGCATGTTTCACTTCCCTTTTACCTTCTGCCCACTAGATGCAAAATAATGACAGGCTCTAGGGAGTGAGGGGGCCACAGATGGAAGGAGGTTGGAGCCCTGGATTATTTCATGGAAGAGAGCCCTCTGTTAGCCTGGAATCCTACTTCGAACTTTTTCATGAGTAAGAAAGAGCCTTTCTACCTTTGGGGGGCTTATCTGAACTGCACTATTAGTTCGCCCGAACGCCACAAGCATCTGGAGGCATCAGTGCTTTGCACCTATCTACAGTACTTAGGACTATCACTAATTCATGACTGTCATGGTCAAGGTTTGGAAATGCCTTATCAAATGGCATTTACGATAAATGGTAAAGAATCCACCTGCAATGCGGGAGACCTGGATGTGATCCCTGGGTTGGAAAAATCCCCTGGAGAAGAGAAAGGCTACCCACTCCACTATTCTGGCCTGGAGAATTCCAGGGATTATACAGTCCATGGTGTTGCAAAGAGTTGGACATGACTGACTTTCACTTTCACTTTCATTCAAGGCATTTGATAAACTATGGCCAAACTAAACCCAGAATTGTGCCTCTGATAATTATTTGAGGTCATTCCAGTTCCTCTAACTGTATACAAGAATGCATTAAATGGTTTTCAACTCATCCCTTTATAGAGAAGTAAAAAATATTTGTTGAGAATGACTGGACCCTCCCGCTGATTACTATATACATTGAACCACAAAGAGTGAGTTTTCCTATTAGCTGAACCCAGCTCATTAGAAATTTCTCAGTACCCTTAATCCATGTGGCACATCTTCATCTCGTCTCCATCTTAGAATTCTAATCCAGCCATCCTGTCTGACCCAGACCCCTGCCTCTGGCTTCAGGGCCTTTGTTAAACAGTCACAAGTTTTGCTCATTTGTGCAAAGTGAGTCTCCACGTATTTTTAAGTGTTTCCATAGAAACCGCTTTCCAGAAAAAGGCAATTTAGTGAAAGCTTAAAAGCAAAATCTATGTTTCAATACTTAGAAATCTCATTGAATCACTTACAAAGAACAATATAAGATAAGGCATATTCAACCCTGTACTTGTAAAAAAATGTATACTGTATATAATATCTAACATATAATAAGGACTATAAAAGTAACATCTAACTTCCTCAAGTTTTGTGATTTTTCTCTGTTTTATGCTTAAAATATTGAAAGTCAAAGGCTTATTTTTCAAGACCAATCCTCTGAAGGGTGACCTTCCAGAAATGGAGTTGCTCTTCTGCAAGGCTCCAAGGGAACTGGTTCAGGCCCACCCCTTGAAGCATTATATTTCTGGTTAAGCAAAGATTTAGACTCCAGTTCCCCATCTCACCTGGTGGATTCCCTGGTGGCTCAGACAGTAAAGCATCTGCCCACCATGCAGGAGACCCAGGTTCTATCCCTGGGTTGGGAAGATCCCCTGGAGAAGGAAATGGCAACCCACTCCAGTACTCTTGCCTAGAAAATTCCATGGATGGAGGAGCCTGGTGGGCTACAGTCCACAGGGTCTCAAAGAATCAGACACGACTGAGCAACTTCACTTTCACTTTCACCATCTCACCAGGATGGAGCTGAAATGGCTAATCCTGCCACAAGCAGGCCCAACATTCCCAAAGGCTCAGACCTCATCCCGTCTCACTACACATCAGAGAAAGGACCAGTGATCCCCTAGTCATGGAACTTAAAAGCCCCAGAGCCCAGGGGCTCCTCCCTGGCGTCCGGTACCTGGTCCTGCCAGATTGCCAGGCTCAACCAAGATGGTCAAAAGTGGACAGACACTCCCACTGTCTCTGTCTCCATGAGCTTCCCCCGTGAAGACTGCTCCAAGAGATTTACCATGTGCTGCTTGACCATTTGCTTTTGTCTGCATGAAAAGTATTTAGGATATGGCTCTAATGTAATTAATGTACTTATTTCCTCTCTCACCTACTCTCCAGTTTTGTCAATGTGGTGAATGACATTAATGGATGGTATAGAGATCAACCATCTTTGCATTTTCAAGATAAATTAAACTAGGTCATGAAAGCTCCAGCTACAGATATAAGTATATACACATTATATGTTGTTGGCTTTTTGTCTCTGACTGACTTTTCCAGCTTGGATCCCAAGATTAGACTAAGTTTACAAAGTTAATTGATGAACATTTTCTCCTTTCTAGTCTCCTGGAGTTCAAGATTAGAATTACGATCCAAAAATATTTGATTGTGCAGTGCTGTGCTTAGTTGCTCAGTCGAGTCCAACTCTGCGACCCCATGGACTGTAGCCCACCAGGCTCCTCTGTCCACGGGGATTCTCCAGGCAAGAATACTGGAGTGGGTTGCTTCAGGGGATCTTCCCAACCCAAGGATTGAACCCAGGTCTCCCACATTGCAGGTGAATTCTTAATATTTGGTGGATTTATATCCACCTATTATATCCCCTGCATGGATCACAACCTTGTTACGGTGAAGGGCTTGGGTAACTCAGTGAAGCTATGAGCCACGCTGTGCAGGGTCACCCAAGACACACAGATCACAATGAAGAGATCTGACAAAACATGGTCCACTGGAGAAAGGCATGGCAACCCACTCCAGTATTCTTGCCTGGAGAACCCCATGAATAGTACAAAAAGGCAAAAAGATATAGCATTGGAAGATGAGGCCCCCAGGCTGGAAGGTGTCCAGTATGCTACTGGGGAAGAGCAGAGGGCAATTAGTAATAGCTGTAGTAAGAATGAAGCAGCTGGACCAAAGCAGAAATTTCTTTCTCAATGCTCAGCTATGGATGTGTATGGTAGTAAAAGTAAAGTTTGATGCTGTAAAGAACATTGTATTTGAACCTGAAATATTATAGGTCCATGAATTAAGGTAAATTGCATGTGGTCAAGCAGATGTCAAGATTGACCATCGACATCTTAGGAATCAGTGAACTAAGATGGATGGGAATGGGCGAATTTAATTCAGATGACCAT
Organism: Bos taurus; assembly: GCF_002263795.3. Classification (NCBI taxonomy): domain Eukaryota; kingdom Metazoa; phylum Chordata; class Mammalia; order Artiodactyla; family Bovidae; genus Bos; species Bos taurus. Next base: position 16,759,768 of record NC_037347.1, read on the forward strand.
TATATCTATTACTCTGGGCAAGAATCCCTTAGAAGAAATGGAGTAACTCTCATAGTCAACATAAGAGTCTTAAATGCAGTACTTGGATGTAATCTCAGAAACATCACGATGATCTCAGTTTATTTCCAAGGCAAACCATCCAGTATCACAGTAATCCAAGTCTATGCTCCAACCAGTAATGCCAAAGAAACTGAAATAGACTGGTTCTACACCACCCTTATGGCAGAACGTGAAGAGGAACGAAAAAGCCTCTTGATGAAAGTGAAAGTGGAGAGTGAAAAAGTTGGCTTAAAGCTCAACATTCAGAAAACAAAGATCATGGCACCCGGTCCCATCACTTCATGGGAAATGGATGGGGAAACAGTGGAAACAGTGTCAGACTTTATTTTGGGGGGCTCCACAATCACTATAGATGGTGACTGCAGCCATGAAATTAAAAGACGCTTACTCCTTGGAAGGGAAGTTATGACCAACCTAGATAGCATATTCAAAAGCAGAGACATTCCTTTGCCAACAAAGGTTCATCTAGTCAAGGCTATGGTTTTTCCTGCGGTCATGTATGGATGTGAGAGTTGGACTGTGAAGAAGGCTGAGCGCCGAAGAATTGATGCTTTTGAAGTGTGGTGTTGGAGAAGACTCTTGAGAGTCCCTTGGACTGCAAGGAGATCCAACCAGTCCATTCTGAAGGAGATCAGCCCTGGGATTTCTTTGGAAGGAATGATGCTAAAGCTGAAACTCCAGTACTTTGGCCACCTCATGCGAAGAATTGACTCATTGGAAAAGTCTCTGATGCTGGGAGGGATTGGGGGCAGGAAGAGAAGGGGACGACAGAGGATGAGACGGCTGGATGGCATCAGTGACTCAATGGATGTGAGTCTCAGTGAACTCCGGGAGTTGGTGATGGACAGGGAGGCCTGGCGTGCTGCGATTCATGGGGTTGCAAACAGTCGGACATGACTGAGTGACTGATCTGATCTGATCTGATGAAGACCTACAACAACACCTTCTAGATATAACACCAAAAATGAGGTCCTTTTCATCATAGGGGATTGGAATGCAAAAGTAGGAATTCAAGAGATACTTGGAATACCAGGCAAGTTTGGCCATGGAAAACAAAATGAAGCAGAGCACAGGCTAACAGCCTTTTGTCAAGAGAACATGCTGCTCATAGCAAACACCCTCTTCCAACAATATAAGAGACAACTTTACACATGGACATCAACAGTAGGTCAATACTAAAGTCAGAATGATTATGTTCCTTGGAGCCAAAGATGGAGAAGCTCTGTACAGTCAGTAAAAACAAGACCTGGAGTTGACTGTGTCTCAGATCATGAGCTCCTTATTGCAAAATTCAGGCTTAAATTGAAAAAATGTAGGGAAAACCACTAGGCCATTCATGTATGACTTAAATTGCTTATGATTATACATTGGAGGTAATGAATAGATTCAAAGGATTAGGTCTGGTAGACAGGGTGCTTGAAGAACTATGGACAAGGTTTATAACATTGTAAGGAGGTGGTGACCAAAATCATCCCAAAGAAAAAGAAATGAAAGAAGGCAAAGTGGTTGTCTCAGGAGGCTTTAGAAAACAGAGGAGAAAAGAAGTGAAAGGGAAGGGAGAAAGGAAAAGATATACCCAACTGAATACAGAGTTCCAGAGAATAGCAAGGGAAGATAAGAAGGGCTTCTTAAATGAGCAATGCAAAGAAATAGAGGAAAACAACAGAAAGGGAAAGACCAGAGATCTCTTCGAGAAAATTGGAGATACCAAGGGAACATTTCATGTAAGGACGGGCATGATAAAGGACAGAAACAGTAAGGACCTAACAGAAGCAGAAGAGATTAAGAAGGGTGGAAGAATACACAGAACTATACAAAAAAAGGTTTTAATTACCTGGATAACCACGATGATGTGATCACTCACCTAGAGCTGGACATCCCAGAGTGTGAAGTCAAGTGGGCCTTGGGAAGCAATACTATGAACAAAGCTAGTGGAGGTGATAGAATTTCAGTTGAGCTATTTCAAATCCTAAAAGATGATGCTGTGAACGTGCTGCACTCAATATGTCAGAAAATTCCAAAAACTCAGCAGTGGCCACAGGACTGGAAAAGGTCAGTTTTCATTCCAATCCCAAAGAGGGGAATGCCAAAGAATGTTCAAATTATTGTACAATTGTGCTCTTTTTACATGCTAGAAAGGTAATGTTCAAAATCCTCCTAGCTAGGCTTCAGCAGAATGTGAACTGAGAACTTACAGATGTACAAACTGGGTTTAGAAAAGGCAGTTTAGAAAAGATCAAATTGCCAGCATTCATTGGATCATGGAGAAAGCAAGGGAGTTCCAAACAACATCTACCTCCACTTCATTTACAATGCTAAAGCCTTTGACTGTGTGGATCAAAACAAACTGGAAAATTTTTAAAGATATGATTGTAACACCACCTTACTTTTCTCCTGATAAACGTATGCATATCAAGAAGCAATAGTTAGAACTGGACATAGAACAACTGACTGGTTCAAAATTGAGAAAAGAATATGACAAGGCTGTATACTCTCGCCCTTCTTATTTAACTTACATTCAGAGGGCATCATGTGAAATGCCAGGCTGGATAAATCACAAGCAGGAATCAAGATTGCTGGGAAAAATATCAACAACCTTAGATATGCAGATGATACCACCCTAATGGCAGAAAGTGTAGAAGAACTAAAGAGCCTCTTGATGAAAGTGAAAGAGGAGAGTGAAAAAGCTGGCTTGAAACTTAACATTAAAACAACTAAGATCATGGCATCCAGTCCCATCACTTCATGGCATCCAGTCCCATCACTTCATGGCAAATAGATGGGGAATCAATGGAAACAGTGACAGATTTTACTTTCTTAGGCTCCAAAATGATTGTGGATGGTGACTTCAGCCATTAAATTAAGACACTTGCTCCTTGGAAGAAAAGCTATGACATACCTAGACAGTATATTAAAAAGCAGAAACATCACTTTGCTGACAAATCTGTCTAGTCAAAGCTATGGTTATTCCAGTAGTCATGTAAGGATGTGAGAGTTGGACCATAAAGTAGGCTGCATGCCAAAGAACTGATGCTTTCGAACTGTGGTGCTGGAGAAGACTCTTGAGAATCCCTTGGACAGCAAGGAGATCAACCTAGTCAATCCCAAAGGAAATCAACCCTGAATATTCATTGGAAGGACTGATGCTGAAGCTGAAGCTCCAATATTTTGGCCACCTGATGTGAAGAGTCAACTCATTGGAAAATATTCTGATGCTGGAAAGATTGAAAGCAGGAGGAAAAGGGGGTGACAGAGGATGAGATGATTGGATGATATCATCGACTCAATGGACTTGGGTTTGAGAAAACTCTGGGAGATGGTGAAGGACAGGAAAGCCTAGCGTGCTGCAGTCCATGGGGTCGCAGAGTGGGACACGACTGAGTGACTGAACAACAACAGTCCATGGGAAGAACTGTTGCTGAAGCTGAAGTTCTGATACTTTGGCCACCTGATGTGAAGAGCTGACTCAATGGAAAAGACCCTAACCCTGGAAAAGACTGAAGGTAAAAGGAGAATGGGGTGGCAGAGCATGAGAATGATTAAACAGCATCAACTCAATGGACATGAATTTGAGCAAACTCCAGGAGGTAGTGGAGAGCAGAGGAGTCTTGGGTGCTGCGGTCCATGGTGTCACGAAGAGTCGGACTCAACTGAGTGACTGAGTGTCTATACACTGCCAGGACACTCCGGAAAGCTTTAGGTAACAAGTTCTACGATCATCATTACCTGTTACTGTATGTTTCTCTGTCAGAATATAAACTCCATGGGGAAGTAACTGTCTTGGTCTCATTGATCACAGTGTTTCCATGTCATAGTACCAGCTTGAAATATAACTGTTGAGTTAATGCACTGTTCAGCAAAACATCAAGAGAATCTACTGAAAAGCTATTTAAAATACGAAACCAAAATTCAGTATTTCTACTTAATGGTAAAGCCACAAGCTACAGAGCAAGTTACAGAGTAATTGCGTACAGCCCTCTTAAACGTCAGTATTGACTAATCTGAAAAATACGGAAATCAAAATTTCCATTCACATTGCCATCAACTACAGGAGTCTAGGAACAAAATTAAGAAGAGATGTGCATAAATTATAAAAAGAAAACTAAAGACATGTGTTTTAAGGACACAGAATATTTGTAAAAATGAGGAGACACCTACATTCTGAAAGTGGAAGTCTGTATCTTGTAGAGGTCAGTGCGCTAAAAAGTTAATCCACTGATTTACATTCAAGTAAAGGAAAGGAGAGAGAATACAAAGCCTTATGAGCTGAAATGATAACAGCATAAGATTTGGTACATGAATAAATGAAAAAAAGAGAAAGCTCTGTGTCTATCTCGGGTTGGACAAAACGTTCGTTTAGATTTTTCATGCAGTTACAGAGAAACCGGAATGAATTCTTTGGCCAACCCAAAATATGCTGATAGCAGTGACAGCGAGAGGAGATACTTATACTCAATATGTGCCAGACACTGTTCTACATGTTTTATGTTTTATCCTTTAAACAACACTGACAGGTAAAGTTATTAACATATTCCCATTTTTACAGATTGAAAAACAGAAGCCAAGAAAATGGAATGGAGCAGGGTCAGGGTTAGTCTGTAGACTTGCACATAATCTCTCTTTTATACGTATGCTCAGCCCTCTCCAGTTAACATCCCAAAGTCTGCAGCCTCTTCGAGATTACGGGAGGCATCCTGGGGCAGTGGAGGTCATCAGGAGGCCTGCCTTCTTATGCAGATATCCATGCAATCCTGCTCTCAGTCTCCACACTCTTCTAAGACACATGGTACCTCCAACTCCTAAGTCCTTCAAGGTTTTTACAATTTACTGGCCTCCTCCTCTTCAGGCACCTTGGGTTTCAGTATTCTTCTCTTTGACTAATCTGTGAATGTTCATCTTACTATTTTTCTATCTTCTAAATTTTTTATCATGATCTCATCCACAGCTCTCTCTAGGACTAAGTTTGTCGATTTCGACTGTTGATTTCTTCAATCAAAACTGAGTTTAAGAGGTAGCCCAAGAAAACTTACTTTCAATGCATCATGTTCAACCAGAAGTCCACATACTAATTTACACTAAAGAAATTATCAATGAAGAACACCAAGATTTATGTCAAGGAATATTTATTGCTTCGTAATGTATAATGACAAAAAATGATAATGGTTAAAATAGCTAACAATAAAGGGTTAATTCAAGAATTTAGGGTATGCCTGTGGTGACCAGGAAGTGGTGCCATTCAGATCTCCTGCAACAGAATTTTCCACGAGGGACTGTTGACTAGAAGTTTTCGGCTGCCATCCCTTTGGCTCCACACTGTGTTCATGTCGTCATGCCTTCTCCCTGCTGCCCACCCCACCACTGACAGATGGGGGCATTAGAGTCAGGCCATTCTTCCCCAACATGAGAACTGTGTGAAGGGCAACCTCTGCCAGGGGCTGACCCTCCACCAGCCTGCACAAGCCCTTCAGGACCATGATTCTCCTCCTGGCCAACCCTTCCTCCTCGTCTCCTCTCACCACCCCCCCTGCCCATTCCTGCTCCCTCTCCCTTTGTCTTTCACAGAGATTTCTCCCTACATGTTCCTCGTGTAGTTAATCTTCTCCTGGCATCTTGGAGGACCTGAACTGACGGAACACCCACCCACCAAATATTAAGGCAGTTTTCAAATGTATTTATAAAAACTATATAATGATAAAAAAAAACAGGATATAATGCTATCAAAAATGCCAGCATTCTAAATGCATATGCAAACAATCCTAGCTTTGCTTTTTTAAAAACCACATATAGTAAAAGGCATGTGTGTATACACAAAATCCTTCACACACACACGTCACAACTTTAAGAGTGGTTATTTCTGGGTGAATGGATTATGAGTTGCTGCTTCTTTATCTTTTTATTTTGCAGTGTTTCAATAAAGAACATTATTACATTTATAATCAGAAGCAAAGATAAAGTGCATGCATGCCACACACAAAACACTCATAAGGACCCCCAGTCCCCCTGAGGCATTACATTTATAATCAGAAGCAAAGATAAAGTGCATGCATGCCACACACAAAACACTCATAAGGACCCCCAGTCCCCCTGAGGCAGGATGCTGTCTGAAGGAGCCTGTCACTGGCCTCATCTTTGGAGGTTGATGCACTGCAGGCAGGCAAGCTGAGCAGCAAGAAATACAGATTACAATGTCAGCACTCAACAGCTTCAGAAATGTGCTTGGCTGATTCCAGATGTTTTCAAAATCCAAACTGCATTTAGGAATCTTGTCGGGGCATCAGAAGGGAACAAAACAGATGGAGTACCAATCCTACCAAGTCAGTATTTACCCAAACTACTTTATTTTTCATTTTATTACTTAACTGGTATGCAAGAACGGTCTCTTCTCCCCTTTGAAGAACAGGCGACCTTCCTCCCAAGTCTGCAAAGTGAGTTCACGAGAACACCAAGCTGGCAAAGGAGCACACACGCCGTCCTTCATCCTGGTCATCCTCAAACTCACCTGTGTCCCTCCAGCATGGAGGCAGCTGTTCCTCCATGCTCACACATGGAGGAGACACAACTCACATGTGTCTGCTGTTCTTGAGGAACCCTTGTTGTGAACCTACACATCAGAACAATGTGACACCAGCACCGAAACAACCGTAAGAGCTAATACTCATCCAAGGACTGCTTTGTGCAGGTAATGTTCTGAACCCTTTTCACGTATTGAATTGTTCATTTAATCTTTACAGGAATCCGACTGGGGAAATAATAACAGCATCTGCCTTTAACAGAGGGGGACCAGAGGTGCAGAGAGTAAAGCAGTGCGGCAGGACCACAGAGCCAGTGCGCGGTGGAGCTGGAGTCTGAACGCAGGCCATCACAAAGGAGAAATAAGATGGAGAATGCTAGTATGCAGCTCGGGGCTGTCTTTGACAGACATGAAAGTTGGACAATGCTAGATAAGCGGCAGGGGAAATGCAATTCCATTGGAGAGTAAATCTGGCAAAACAGACAAGAGAATACGACTTTAAAAGACAAGGGAGGAAGTCAATCAACAAAGGCCAGCAGATATGCATGGAAAGACACAGAGAAAGTGATGCAGATGACAGAGCTGGGGGACAGAGTCAACAAGTCCAAGAGGCCACTCTGTGGCAGAAAGGGCCATGAAGAAGAAAGGGGGTGAGCAAGTGGTGATCAGATCTAAGGGGTATGGAATTAACAGGGAAATCAATGGTGGAGAGTGGGGGCTGGAGGAAGGAATGGGAAGATGGGAGTACAGATATCTCCACTCTGGAAAAGAGGCCAAGAGGAGGGAAGCACTGGCTGGGAGGGAAGTGCGTCATCTCCTTTCCACTGTTATTTTAACCCTTGTGTGACGTCTTCCTCAGCTGTCCAGACAAACAGTGAGAAGGATGAACCCTCCCCCGCTCACACGTTACAGGATGAGAAGGGAGCATGTCACTTGGTGCACTGAGTGGGGGATGGTTGGTTTTCTGGACGTCCTCTGTGCTTTCAGGGATTCTTGCCAAGAACAAGGTGTAATTTCAGGTGAGTAGGTGCCGTATGAAAAAAGACTTCTCTTGCTGAATTACCTTGGCTGTGAAGTAAGATCACACATGTAAAGGACACATGTGCCAGGCCTGACATTTAGTATGTGCTCGGTGAGCAGCGGTCATGAGGAGGGGCTGTCTCTCTCTACTCAGGAACAGTCAAGGTTCCTCGTTGTCAACAAGACGCAAGTCCAGACACCCTGCCTGGCACCGAAAGCCCATCGTTGGCAAGGCCTCTGCTTACATTTTTAACTGATTCACTGACATCTTGGCAGCCTTAGCCCTACTCAGAAATGTCAAACAGCCTATGTAAGAGGATTTAAGAATTAAATGACATGGGGCCCCTTCATCATGGAGCTTAGTCACGCACCCCAGGAGCTTATCAGCTAACTCAGGTCCAGGTGGGCGAAGTGAGGGGCCACCGTGAGCGGCATCCTGAGGCAGTGGACAAGTCTGGACGAGATGTGACGCCATGCTGTGTCCCTCACTGGAGCGCAGCTTTCTGTTCAGACCGTGGCAGAACAAGAGAGAGACTGCGAGTTCAAGATCACAGGGACGAGAGACAAGAGCGCATGTCGTATAATCCTAATTAGACAGAGCTTGAATGTTGTGTTCTAGGGTAGATAACCACCAGTGGTCAGGCTTAAAGACAAGCAACCAGCAGTGAGGACAGGGCCCACATGGCAAAGTCCAAAGAATCCGACAGCAAATAGGAAAAGAACAGCTGCAGACGTTGCTCTCCAGGACGACAAAGACGAAATGCCACTTGGATCTCTATTCCAGACACACAGCTCCCATGTTTACCAGTCATTCTTTGGCTCGGTGCAGAGAAGATACTTTTGTTTTTTGTTGTTTTAGCCCTTCTCCTGGGAGTTTCCTCCCTGCGTTGTCCTCATCCTGGCAATTCTGTTTCCGGTTCCAAACGCAGGTGCAGGACACAGGTTTGCCATGCCGTCAGGGCAGTGAGTTCTTTTTGCCCCAGTGATTGGTTCAGAATTAAGTCAGTGGCCCAACAAGAACCAGTCAGATACAAAAAGCCCTCTGCTGGGGCAGCAGGGGAAAAAGCACTTTTTCTGCTGGAATCTCCATAAGGAAGATGACAAGTACCTGGAGTTGCCCAGGAAGCCAACACTATGCAAAGCAGAGCCAAGAAACAGCCAGAAACTGGGTTGTCACAACGCTGGGTCAGACAGCACCTGAAACCAATATATTCCCACAATGTCAACTAAGGGAGCCAATAAATTCCCATCTTTCTTAAGCCCGTCTGAAGTGGGTTCCATCCCCACAACAATGGAATCACAACTCATGGAGAATGGAAGCTGAGACTGAAATAAACTTCTCTCTGCCAGGGAGGTGGGATGCACCCTGGACAGAGACACGCTATCCCAGGAACCTGCCCACCGCACAAGAACCTTAACCAAATGCTCTGCCTCACTGGAGAGTGTGCTGGTGTGCACTCTCAAAGACACAGCAGCTCTTTCCCCACCCCTACAAGGAAAACAGACATCCTCCTTGGATGCAGAGAGACCTCGGGCAGGCAGCCAAGAGAGAAAGCCAGCTACAGGAGACCCTCCAGACGTTTTCTGCCCCATGATCTTCACCATGGCCTGTTCATCCTCACCAGTGGAGTGGTCTTGTTGCTGTCCCCTGACCACACCACAAGTTCTCCCGACTCCACATGCCGGCTCCTCTTCCTCCACCTCCTCTTCCACCTACTGTGCCCAGAGTCCACCACCTGGCTCAAATCTTTGCAATTATCTCTGGCCACAACCACCCACATTTGAACTCAGTTTCTTTATCCATGGAGTAGAATAATCTTTTAGATAGCTATTAAAATATAATAATGACAAGTGTCGTAACAGCCAACATTTATGAAGCATTTTAAAATATATCAGGCACTGCCCTAAAAGTGCTTTACGGGCATTACCTTATCTAACCTTTAAGCAACTTTTGGAGAGAAAAAGGCACTATTTTTACACACATTTAGGCAACAAAGTTACAGGAAATTTAAGTAATTTGCCCAACGTCATAGAACTAGAAGGAGACCAAGTCGTATTTCAAACCCAAGCAGTTGGGTGCCAGAGCCTTCATTCTTAACTGCTACATTAACTGTTCTAAATGGTATTAGGATAATGTAAGAGCGTGGAATACAGAAATGTCAGACTTGTGCACAAACCACTTCTATTCCAAACTGAAAACTCCCTCAGAGAGTTTAATCACAAGTGACAACGGCAAGGTATTTTTTTATTGTTATACTATCTTATTCTTGATACCTTGGTATGAGGCCTAAGAAAGACTCTCTCTTCTCTTAAATTCTAATATAGGTCTGGACCCAGGTGAAAGGAGTGACCCCACAAGAGACTAAGCCTATGAGCATATGAGGGTCTCCTGTGGAGGAGGTATGGGTTGGAAGTGGCCTGCCATAGGGACAGGGGCACTCAGGGGCACATAGGGACAGCAGCAGTCCTGGGAGGCATGTGTTGGCATAAGTCCTTTCTGGAGGTCATCAGTAGCCCTGTAGACTGTAGACTCCAGGATTGGGTCATCTCAGGCCAAACAACTAACAGGGAGGGAGCCAGCCCCATCTATCAGCAGACAACTGGATTAAAGATTTTCTGAGCAGGGCCCTGCCCACCAGAGCAAGACCCAGTTTTCCCCACAGCCAGTCCCTCCCATCAGGAAGCTTGCACAAGCCTCTTATCCTCATCCACTAGGGGGCAGACAGAAGAAGTAAGAACTGTAATTTTGGCCTTCAGAAAGAAAACCATAATCGCAGAAAGCTAACCAAAATGATCACATGGATCACAGCCTTGTGTAATTCAATGATGCTACAAGCCATGCCGTGCAGGGCCATCCAAGATGGACAGGTCACGGTGGAGAGTTCTGACAAAATGTGGTCCACTGGAGAAGGGAATGGCAAACCACTTCAGTACTCTTGCCTTGAGAATTCCATGCAAAGTATGAAAAGGCAAAAAGATATGACACCAGAAGATGAGCCCTTTAGGTCAGTAGGTGTCCAATATGCTACTGGGGAGGAACAGAGAAATAGCTCCAGAAAAAACTGTAGAGGTTGAGCCAAAGCAGAAATGACGCCTAGTTGTGGATGTCCCTGGTGGTGAAAGTAAAGATCAACGATGTAAAGAACAATATTGCATAGGAACCTGGAATATTAGGTTCATGAATCAAGGTAAATTGGGCGTGGTCAAGCAAGAGATGGCAAGAGTGAGCATCAACATTTTAAAAATCAGTGAATTAAAGTGGATCAGAAGCGGTGAATTTAATTCAGATGACCATTATATCTCCTACTGCTGGCAAGAATCCCTTAGAAGAAATGGGGTAGCCCTCATAGTCAGCAAAAGAGCCCAAAATGCAGAACTTGGGTGTAAGATCAAAACGAATAGAATGATCTTGGTTCATTTCCAAGGCAAACCATCCAACATCACAGTAAGTCAAGTCTATGACCCAACCACTAATGCTAAAGAAGCCGAAGTCGAAAGATTCTATAAAAATCTACAAGACCATCTAGAACTAATACCAAAAAAAGATGTCACAGCGAACTGCAATGCAAAAGTAGGAAATAAAGAGATACCTAGAATACCAAGCAAGTTTGGCCTTGAAGTACAAAATGAAGCAAGGCAAAGGCTAGCAGAGTTTTGCCAAGAGAACACACTGGTCATAGCAAATGCCCTCTTCTAACAAGAGAGACGACTCTACACATGCACATCACCAGATGGTCAATACCAAAATCAGACTGATTACGTTCTTTGCAGCCAAAGATGGAGAAGCTCTATACAGTCAGCAAAAATAAGACTGGGAGCTGACTGTGGCTCAGATCAAAATTCAGGCTTAAATTGAAGAAAGTAAGGAAAACCACTAGACCATTCAGGTATGACCTAAATCAAATCCCTTATGATTATACAGTGGAAGTAAGAAATAGATTCAAGGGATTAGATCTGGTAGACAGAGTGCCCAAAGAACTATGGACGGAGGTTCATGACATTGTACAGGAGGCGGTGACCAAAATCATCCCAAAGAAAAAGAAATGCAAGAAAGAAAGTGGTTGTCTCACGAGGACTTACAAATAGCTGAGAAAAGAAGAGAAGGAAAAGGAAAAAGGAAAATATATTCCCAATGGAATGCAGAGTTCCAGAGACTAGCGAGGAGAGATAAGAAAGCCTTCCTTAGTGATCAATGCAAAGAAATAGAGGAAAATAATAGAATGGGAAAAACTAGAGATCTTTTAAAGAAAATTAGAGATACCAAGGGAATATTTCATGCAAAGATGGGCACAATAAAGGACAGAAATGGTACGGACCTAACAGAAGCAAAAGAGATTAAGAAGAGGTGGCAAGAATACACAGAAGAACTATATATAAAAGGTCTTAATGACCTAGATAACTACAATGGTGTGGTCACTCACCTAGAGCCAGACATCCTGGAGTGTGAAGTCAAGTGAATCTTAGGAAGCATTACTACAAACAAAGCTAGTGGAGGTGAAGGAATTCCAGTTGAGCTACTTCAAATCGTAAAAGATGATGCTGTTAAAGTGCTGCATGCAATATGCCAGCAAATTTGGAAAATTCAGCAGTGGCCACATGACTGGAAGGTCAGTTTTCATTCCAATCCCAAAGAAGGGCAATGCCAAAGAATTTCAAACTACCATACAATTGTACTCATTTCACATGCTAGCAAAATAATACTCAGAATCCTCCAATCTAAGCTTCAAAAGTACGTGAACTGAGAACTTCCAGATGTCCAAAGTAGGAAACGCAGAGGAACCAGAGATTAAATTGCCATCATCTGTTGGATCATAGAAAAAACACAGCATTTCAGGAAAACATGTACTTCTGTTTCATTGACTATGCTAAAGCCTTTGACCACGTGGATGACAATAAACTGTGGAAAATCCTTAAAGAGACGGGAGAACCTGACCACCTTACCTGCCTCCCGAAAAACCCGTATATAGGTCAAGAAGCAATAGTTAAAACTGGATATGAACAACAGACTGGTTCAAAATTGGGAAAGGAATATGTCAAGGCTGTACATCGTCACCCTGTGTATTTAACTTATTTAAGAAACACTTGGCTGGATGAAGCTCCAGCTGGAATCAAGACTGCCTGGAGAAATCAACAGTCTCAGATATGCAGATGACACCATGCTAATGGCAGAAAATGAAGACAAACCAAAGAGTCTCTTGATGAGGGTGAAAGAAGACAGTGAAAAAGCTGGCTTGAAACTGAACAGTCAAAAACCATGGCATCCAGTCCTGTCACTTCATGGCAAATAGATAAGGAAAAAGGGGAAGCAGTGACAGATTTTATTTTTTTAGGCTACAAAATCACTGCTAATGGTGACTGTAGCTATGAAATTAAAATGCTTGCTCCTTGGAAGAAAAGCTATGACAAACCTAAACAGAGTATTAAAAAACTGAGGTATTACTTTGCTTTAAAAGTCGGTATAGTCAAAGCTATGGTTTTTCCAGTAATCATGTACGGATGTGAGAGCTGGACCATAAAGAAGGCTGAGCCCCACAGAATTGATGTTTTCAAAATGTGGTGCTGAGGAATCCCTTGGATCACAAGGAAATCAAACCAGTCAGTCCTAAAGGAAATCAACATATCAATGAATATTCATTAGTAGGACTGATGCTGAAGCTGAAGCTCCAATACCTCAATCTGTCTCCTGATGTGAAGAGCCAACTCATTGGAAAAGACCCTGATGCTGCAAGATTGAAGGCAAAAGGAGAAGAGGGAGGCAGAGGATGAGATGGTTAGATAATATCACCAACTTAATGGACATGAATTTTAACAAACTCCGGGAGACAGTGAGGGACAGGGAAGCCTGGTGTGCTGCAGTCCATGGGGTCACAAAGAGTTGGACATGACTTAGTGACTGAACAACAATGAAAGACATTTGAAAATGTAGTCCCTCTTGAGTAAATATTCAAATTCAGGTATTCTGTTGTCAAAACTGACTGTCCAGTTTAATCCGCTCCCTCTGGTTAAACTCTAAGTCACCAGAAGGTTTCGCTCTAGCTGTCACGGGGCCGCAGGGGCAGCCGGAGGACCTTCAGAGTCCGTTACAGGACCAGCAGTTCAGCCACCCCCAGCCTCACCCCACCTTCCACGAGAGGCGGACACCAGCCTTGCTGCCAGAATCACCAGAGCCTCTCAGGAGACTTCTTCAGGCTCTGACCTTGCAGGAAGGTGAGAAATAGGCCAAGTGCCCCTCCCAGACCCTCGACCTCTGCCCTCCAGGAAGTTCCACTTCTCCGTCCTCCTCGGGGCCAGAAGGGAGGGGACTGGCACCCAGCTGAGCAGCTCCTCTGGTCCACTGTCTAGTTTCCTCCACTCCTGCCCAGAGTACACAGGTCTCACCCTGTGCCTCACCTCGTGACTGATCTGGGGGTCTTTACGATCTTAGGGGGCTGGTGATGAGTAAAGGACAGCAAGCTTCGCAGCTTCACCCTCCATCACAAGTACAGCCACCAAAAAAAGGCTTCCTATGTACAGCTCTACTCCCCACACCCAAGTACTCTGTAACATGCAAAGCCCCACCCACCCGGGAGGGAGTGTACTGCCTGGTTCCAGCCACTCCTGATTTCCTCCCGCGTTGTTTGGATAACATGTATCCTGGGGTGTTTGTCCTCTGCAGAGATGACAGGGCAGGAAGCATCCGGATCCTGATTTATCCTCCTCTGCATAGACCCTGGAGCTGAAAGCCCGGCTTCAAAGCTTTGTTCTGTCACCTGCTTGCTGTGTGACCCTGAGCAAGCCACTCAACCGCCTGAACACGTCTTCTCTGTGGAGAGGGTCGTATCATGAAAAGTAAAGAAGTCAGTAGACGAGAAGCACTTGAGGACCATTCCTGGCATATGCTAGGTACTGGGCATAGTTGCTCAATGAACAAGACAAGGCTCTGGAGGTCAGGGCTGCTAAGGTATGTGCAGAGCATTCCAAGGATTCAACTAAATTGCTACTCGTCTCTCAGCACCTCCTCTGCAGGCTATCCCTGCATGCTTTAGAGGGGTGACATTAGCCATGCATAGCAGGAAGAGGGGCCTGATGATCTCAGAAGAGATTGTCTGACTTGGGTCCTGGGATGTTGGCAGAACTTCTTTTCAGAAGTTTGGCCTTGGAGTTTTTAATTGTTCAATCTTCGTTTTTCTGGCCCAGAGAACAGAGTTCCGTGCCCTCAGACTTCTCCTGAAAGAGGTCCCTGACCTTGACGAGGAACACTACTTCTCATCATGGGGTTTTCTTCATATACTAGTATCTGCTTCCAGTGACCAGAGGCAGGTCATCTGCATAAATCTTGCAGACCTGGCAACTGCAAAGGGACAGCAGGGCTACCTGAACAGAATTCTTTATCTGTTTGAAGGGATCACAGTTCTTGATACTGTGCTCAACACCGCTAATCATCAGAGAAATGCAAATCAAAACAGCAATGAGGTATTCCCTCGTACAGGTCAAAATGGCCATCATCAAAAAGTCTACAAACTATAAATGCTAGAGAGGGTGTGAAGAAAATGGAGCCCTTCTACACTGCTGATGGGAATGTAAACTGGTACAATCATTACAGAGAACAGTATGGAGGTTCTCTAAAAAACTAAAAATAGAGCTACCATATGACCCTGTAATCCTACTCCTGGGCATATACGCCCAGAGAAAACCATAATTCAAAAGACATATGCACCCCTCTGTTCACTGCAGGACTATTTACGATAAAGAAATGGATAAAGACAATGTGGTACATATACACAATGGAATATTAGCCACAAAAGAGAACAAAATAAGGTCATTTGCAGCAATATGGATGGATCTACAGGTTATCATACTAAGTTAAGAAAAGACTCTGATGCTGGGAAAGATTGAGGGCAGGAGGAGAAGGGGACGACAGAGGATGAGGTGGTTGGATGGCATCATCAACTCAATGCACATGGGTTTGGATGAACTCTGGGAGTTGGTGATGGACAGAGCGGCCTGGCGTGCTGTGGTTCATGGGGTCGCAAAGAGTCGGACATGACTGAGCAACTGAACTGAACTGAACTAAGTAAGTCAGAGACAAATATCATATATTACCACTTCTATGTAGAATTTTTAAAATGATGCCAGTTTACAAAACAGAACTTGTTTACAAAATAGAAACTGACTCATAGATGTCGAAATCAAACTTATGGCTACCAAAGGAGAAACATGGGGAGAACAATAGGAGATTGGTATTAACATATAACACATTCAGTTCAGTTCAGTTCAGTCGCTCAGTCATGTCCAACTCTTTGTGACCCCAT
Organism: Bos taurus; assembly: GCF_002263795.3. Lineage (NCBI taxonomy): Eukaryota > Metazoa > Chordata > Mammalia > Artiodactyla > Bovidae > Bos > Bos taurus. The sequence continues at coordinate 16,775,650 of NC_037347.1, forward strand.
GAATCGCAGAATGCCAGGCCTCCCTGTCCATCACCAACTCCCTCACTCAGACTCACGTCCATCAAGTCAGTGATGCCATCCAGCCATCTCATCCTCTGTCGTCCCCTTCTCCTCCTGCCCCCAATCCCTCCCAGCATCAGGGTCTTTTCCAATCAGTCAACTCTTCGCATCAGGTGGCCAAAGTACTGGAGTTTGAGCTTTAGCATCATTCCTTCCAAAGAAATCCCAGGGCTGATCTCCTTCAGAATGGACTGGTTGGATCTCCTTGCAGTCCAAGGGACTCTCAAGAGCCTTCTCCAACACCACACTTCAAAAGCATCAATTCTTCGGTGTTCAGCCTTCTTCACAGTCCAGCTCTCACATCCATACATGACCACAGGAAAAACCATAGCCTTGACTAGACGGACCTTTGTTGGCAAAGTAATATCTCTGCTTTTGAATATCCTATCTAAGTTGGTCATAACTTTCCTTCCAAGGAGTAAGCGTCTTTGAATTTCATGGCTGCAGTCACCATCTGCACTGATTTTGGAGCCCCCAAAAATAAAGTCTGACACTGTTTCCACTGTTTCCCCATCTATTTCCCATGAAGTGATGGGACCAGATGCCATGATCTTCGTTTTCTGAATGTTGAGCTTTAAGCCAACTTTTTCACTCTCCACTTTCACTCTCATCAAGAGGCTTTTTAGTTCTTCTTCACTTTCTGCCATAAGGGTGGTGTTATCGGCATATCTGAGGTTATTAATATTTCTCCTGGCAATCTTGATTCCAGCTTGTGCTTCTTCCAGTCCAGCGTTTCTCACTATGTACTCCACATAGAAGTTAAACAAGTAGGGTGACAATATACAGCCTTGACGCACTCCTTTCCCTATTTGGAACCAGTCTGTTGTTCCATGTCCAGTTCTAACTGTTGCTTCCTGACCTGCATACAAATTTCTCAAGAGGCAGGTCAGGTGGTCTGGTATTCCCATCTCTCTCAGAATTTTCCACAGTTGATTGTGATCCACACAGTCAAAGGCTTTGGCATAGTCAATAAAGCAGAAATAGATGTTTTTCTGGAACTCTCTTGCTTTTTCCATGATCCAGCAGACGTTGGCAATTTGATCTCTGGTTCCTCTGGCTTTTCTAAAACCAGCTTGAACATCAGGAAGTTCACGGTTCATGTATTGCTGAAGCCTGGCTTGGAGAATTTTGAGCATTACTTTACTAGCCTGTGAGATGAGTGCAATTGTGTGGTAGTTTGAGCATTCTTTGGTATTGCCTTTCTTTGGGATTGGAATGAAAACTGACCTTTTCCAGTCCTGTGGCCACTGCTGAGTTTTCCAAATTTACTGGCAGATTGAGTGCAGCACTTTGATGGCATCATCTTTCAGGATTTGAAATAGCTCAACTGGAATTCCATCACCTCCACTAGCTTTGTTCGTAGTGATGCTTTCTAAGGCCCACCTGACTTCACATTCCAGGATGTCTGGCTCGAGGTCAGTGATCACATCATCGTGATTATCTGGGTCATGAAGATCTTTTTTTTACAGTTCTTCTGTGTATTCTTGCCACCTCTTCTTTGTATCTTCTACTTCTGTTAGGTCCATACCATTTCTGTCCTTTATCGAGCCCATCTTTACAGAAATGTTCCCTTGGTATCTCTAATTTTCTTGAAGAGATCTCTAGTCTTTGCCTTTCTGTTGTTTTCCTCTATTTCTTTGCACTGATTGCTGAGGAAGGCTTTCTTATTTCTTCTTGCTATTCTTTAGAACTCTGCATCCAGATGCTTATATCTTTCCTTTTCTCCTTTGCTTTTCGCTTCTTTTCTTTTCACAGCTATTTTTAAGGCCCCCCCAGACAACCATTTTGCTTTTTTGCATTTCTTTTCCATGGGGATGGTCTTGATCCCTGTCTCCTATACAATGTCACAAACCTCAGTCCATAGTTCATCAGGCACTCTATCAGATCTAGGCCCTTAAATCTATTTCTCACTTCCACTGTATAATCATAAGGGATTTGATTTAGGTCATACCTGAATGGTCTAGTGGTTTTCCCTACTTTCTTCTATTTAAGTCTGAATTTGGTAATAAAGAGTTCATGATCTGAGCCACAGTCAGCTCCCGATCTTGTTTTTGTTGACTATATAGAGCTTCTCCATCTTTGGCTGCAAAGAACATAATCAATGTGATTTCGGTGTTGACCATCTGGTGATGTCCATGTGTAGAGTCTTCTCTTGTGTTGTTGGAAGAGGGTGTTTGCTATGATCAGTGCATTTTCTTGGCAAAACTCTATTAGTCTTTGCCCTGCTTCATTCTGTATTCCAAGGCCAAATTTGCCTGTTACTATATAACACATTACTATATATAAAAAGACAGTGAGGACCTACTAGCACAGGGAACACTACTCAACACTCTGTTACGGCCTATATGGCAAAAGAATCCAAAAAAGAGTGCATATGTGATATGTATAACTGATTCACTTTGCTATACACCCAATACAACATTGTCAGTCAACTATACTTCAATAAAATTTTTTTAAAAAGGCTGCCATAGTGTTTTCTGTTCAGTGAGGTGGAGATCCCAGGATGGCCTGCCCGGGCCTGCATTACCAGAGCCACAACATAGGCTCTGGGCCAGTGAGCTGGGTTTAGTGGGACCTCAGGAGACTATTTCTAGAGCAGGAAAAGCGTGGAGAGAGCATGGTTCCCTTGCAGGGAACGTATAGGCAGCTGAGCCCTCAAGGGCTACAATTGTGAGTTTTCTCCAGACACCGCCTTGGTTGGACCGATCTCCCAGTTAATTCTGCTCTTCATGGTGGAAGCTGAGGGTACAGTGCTGGTCTTAGCCCTGTCCTAAAAGGCAGCCCAGAGCATCTGCCCTCATGTCCTCGTGAGGTTCCTTGAAGCCATTTGTGGCTGTCCAGCAGCTTCACCACTGCCTCCTAAATGGCTGCCCTTCTGCCCAGGTTTGCTCAGCTCCCCATTCTCGATTTTGGCTCCTATCTAGAGCCCTCATCCAGCTGTTTGCACTTGGAGCTCCTGACTCTGAGTCTCTCTCCAGACATTCTGCGCTGGGTATGCTGGGAAGCCAGGCTAGTTTTGTTTCTTGGAATGCAACTCTGTGCTCCAGGTCATGGGAACATGGCCAGGCTGCCCTAAGTACAACTGCCAAAACTTCTCTTTATGCTTCTGTCTATGGAGGAAGGGGTGCAGAGGAGAAAACGTTCCAAAAACTCTTGTCTGTCTTCTGATAATTTACTAAGTGGTAAGTCTTTCTTGCTAAAGAGAAAACAGCCAAGGGTTTTTAATGCCAAGGTTCCACGCTTGAGGAGCTGTCTAAGAAATACTGCTTCTAAGTGAAATGAAGCTGGATGAATCTCATGAAGTCTAATCAAGTGCATATGATAAAGCCTGAATAGGAATCAGAACAGTTAAGAACTAGTGAGAAAGTATCTCTGCTATTCTTTGATGCTTATTCCTTTATGGATCTTTTAAGACTGCAGCACTTAGTAACACTTACCTAGAATAGCTGCTTTCCTTAGAGAAAAAGACATTAATTGAAAAGTTTACAATTCTGTTGTGAATCTCATATATTTAAGTGTATCTCTAAGGATTTATTCCAGTGATTATAGCTCTCTGCATTAGAAATACTTAGAAAATATACTAAAAACACAAATATTGAAACACCATGCTCCTAAACGCTAGACCAAGGGACTTGTTCTGTCAGCATATATGATGTTTGAGAACCACCAGTCTAGTAGTGCCTCTTCAATTTTAAAGTGCATATGAATCATCTGGTGATGTTGTTAAAAAACACAGATTCTGACTCAGTCGGCCTGGGGCGCGGTCTAAGATTCAGTGATCCTAACAAGGTCCCAGGCTGAGGCTGATGCTGCTGGTCCACACGTCACGCTCTGACGAGAAGGCGTGGACCACGGAGCCACGTGCAGCCATTCACCCGAGGGCTCTCTGTTGCTGTTTACTTGCTAAGTCGTGTCCAACTCTCTGTGACCTCATGGACTGTGGCCCAGCAGGATCCTCTGTCCATGAGATTTCCCAGGCAAGAATACTGGAGTGGGTTGCTATTTCCTCCCGCAGGGGATCTTCCCAACCCATGGATCAAACCCGTATCTCTTGCAAGTTTCCTGCGTTGCAGGCAGATTCTTTACCACTGAGCCAACCAAGAAAGCCCCACCTGATGGCAGCTAGGCCAAAAACGGAGGCTAAGTACCTGAGAGAAAATAGTTTGACTCCTCAGGACGGACTCCTGACACTAAGTTACGAAATGATTAATGATGGATTTTCCATACATCATCCCAGTAAGTCTGCGCATATACTACACAAGATCAATATTATGATATATATTTTTTTTTCTTTTTTTTTTGGGAGGGGGAGGGATGAGAAACCCAAGACTCAGAAAGTCATACAGCTGGTCAGTGGTGCATGTATTGTTTCTCTACTACTATTTTAAATTACCACAAACTTAGAGGCTTACAACACAAGTTTATTATCTTTTGGCTCTAGAGGTCGGGAGCCCCCAAATCAAAGCATTGGCAGGGCTGTAGTCCTTCCAGGGGTGTGAGGACAGAATCTATTTTCTTTCCTTTGCAGCCTCCGGAGGCCACCTGCATTCCTTGGTTCTTGGTCCCTTCCTCCATCCTCAAATCCAACAACTCTCTGACCTTTTCCCTTCCTCTCAAGAAGTGCTGGGAAATCTTCTCTGCTTTTAAGGACTTATGTAATTAGATTGAGCTCCTCTGAATGATACAGGACACTCTCCCACCCCAAACCTGCAGAGTCCTTTTCACTATCCCAGTCTCCAGGGATTAGAGTACAGGTCTCTTTGGGGCCCATTTATTTTGCCTACCATGGGGTTGGGGGCAGGGCCGGTTCAGTAAAGCAGGAGCCCAGAGTCAAATTCAGATCTGATTCCAAGGTCCACGCTTCTTCCCGCACACAACTTAAAACAGCAGCTAAATTGAATGTCCTCGTGGTTGTATTTTCCAGAGGCCAAATCAAGAATGGAGCATAAGTTTAGTGCAGCTATAGGCACCCTGAATTCCATTATCATTTTAAATTGATCTAAATGGTGCCAGAGTGGACTTTGTTTATTGCAATTCATTCTGCATTCTCCTTAGACTCAGCAAAACACAGTCCTGCTGTGCAAGAGCAGCGCCTTGGAATTTGCATGGCCATCTAAGTGTGGTTCCTGGTTGCTATTTAATCTAACTAAAACATAAAATGGAAACCAAGGAACATATTTAAGATTTGACAATAAATTATCTATACTTTAAGCAACGATTTAGAAGCAGGATTAGTAAATGAGCCTGGATTGTTCAATGGCCTTGCAGGGAGCCCATGACTACTGAGGGGGGTTGTCCAGCACCTCACTCAGGCTTCCCGTCACTACAGTAGCAAGGTGCTTCTGCAGAGACTCAGCCCTTAACCCGAGGCAAACCTCCACCCACTCTTCTTTTTAGAGTAGTAGGTACATCCACAGAACTGGGGTTTTAGGCATAAGACATATTATCACTGGGACAAGGTGAACAGAGAAACAGTCAGTACAGGTTCTCCTAAATCCATCTATTAGGGGTTGAATTGTGTCTCCCCAAAAAGAATTGTTGAGGGCCAATAATTCCCAGCACCTCAGAATATGGCCTTATCTGGAAATGGGGTCACTGCAGATGGAGTTAGTTGAGATAACTGGTGTCCTCAGAAGAGGGAAGAGGCAGGTGGAGAAGGTGCCCATGTGACAAGAGGCAGAGACTGGAGTGCTGCATCTATAAGCCAAGGAAGGTGGAAGAGCCAGCGGATGCCAGAAGGTGCGGGAGGCAGGAGGCATCCTCCCTTACAGGCTGCAGAAGGGAGCAGCCCTCCTGACACCTCAGCTTTGGACTTCTGGCCCCCAGAATTATGCACGAATACAGTTCTGTTATTTTCAGTTGCCCCGTTTGTGGTAGTTTGTTACAGCAGCCCTAGGAAACCTGATACAGCATCTTTTAGGGTGTTGGGACAAATTATATTTCTCACTTTATAGAATGGACACATTTCTGAAAAGGTAAATGAAAATAGATCAAATTAAAATATGACTTAAGCACTGGAGATGTAGTCCCAGAGAATGATTTTGACTACAAGAGGTTACTTAAACCACACCTCAGAAATCTTGCCAAAACACTCTTCACTACAATGCTGAATTTTAGTACAACGAGCATTTCCTAGTCCAGTTTCAGAAAATCCTAAAATGATGTAATAGGAACTTCCCTGGTGACCCAGTGGTTAAGAATCCACCTCCCATTGCAGGGAACATGGCTTCAATCCCTGGCTGGGAAACTCAAGATCCCTCATGCCACCGGGCAAGTAAGCTGGGGTGCAACTACACGCCACAACTAACCTGCGTGCTCTAGAGCCACGATCCACAACGAGAAGCCTGCACGCCACAACGAAGACCTGGTGCCCACCCCCACCAACAGCCCACACGAGGAGTTTAAAACGACGTTACAGAGCGTGGGCACAGCTCAGCCGTGACAGGAACGGCCCAGTGAGAACCCACTCACTTGTAAAGCGCCTACTAGGCACCAGGCACTGTGCTGGGGGCTTTTCAGACTTATTTGTCCAGACTCTTACTCGTCCCTTTCGTAAAACAAACAAACCTTTCCTTAGGGCTATAACCTTCTACAGAGGGCAGAAGCAGGACTAATATAATTGGAACTCTCGGCCATGGTCCCACACTGACCCTCGTCATCACTGAAACTGCTCCTCCCTCAGTATCTCCGTCTCTCATCACCTCTGCCTGTCAGTCTTTCCAAGTCGCTTATCAACCCCTCCTGCAACCACTGTTCTAAGACCATTAGGACCTACAGTCCACCAAACCTTCCATTGACCCTATCCTTTGCCTGCCCCTACCTTTATTTCCTTTTTAGTCATCTTAGAATTCACTGTCCATCATCTGGCCCTAATTTCTGAATCCTCTTCTGGCAGCATCATCTGCTGAAACCCAGCTCTGCAGCTACAGCTGAACAGCACAGTGCTGCCACAGAGTCACACAGTGCTGTTTACTACAAATACATGTCACTTTTATAATAAGGAAAAAAATATTTTTAAAAAGCAACTGACCATGTAATTTCCTTGAAAGATTTTTGCACTTATCACAGCTTCAAATTGCTATCTCTAAATCATCTCAGAAATAAAATTGTCAGTCCTTTGCGTTTTCCTTCTCCTAATGTTCATCCTATAGGTTACACAATGGAAGGCCACATGAAGAGGACATTGGATGGTTTCAGCTCCACATATGAAGGGTTTGGAAGTTGTTACTATTGTTCTTATGGGAAAAAACTGGACAAACTGAAAAACAAAGGCTTTTCTTGGACTCGGAGAACTGAGTTTGCAAGGCTCTCTCCCCAAAATGTAGAGAAAAGGTAAATTTAGACTCACAGCCAAGATATGCTTTCTTAGATCATAATTGCCAGAGCCATAAACTGGAAGGATCACATCTGGGGACCACAGTCTTAGGGGAAGACCTTAGTTCCCCAGATCAGCCCTGAGATTTCTTTGGAAGGAATGATGCTAAAGCTGAAACTCCAGTACTTTGGCCACCTCATGCGAAGAGTTGACTCATTGGAAAAGACTCTGATGCTGGGAAGGATTGGGGGCAGGAGGAGAAGGGGACGACAGAGGATGAGATCGCTGGATGGCATCACTGACTCGATGGACGTGAGTCTGGGTGAACTCCAGGAGTTGGTGACGGACAGGGAGGCCTGGCGTGCTGTGATTCATGGGGTCGCAAAGACTTGGACACGACTGAGCGACTGAACTGAACTGAACTGAACTTACTTTGTTGAGTATTACTTACAGCTCTGGCAGGTGGAGGGGAAGGGTCATGCTTGTGAAATATGACCAGAGATTTCTCTATCACAGAGGGCTACTCCCCAGGGAAAAGAATTTACTAGGCCCTTGTCCTACAACCATGGGAGAAGGACATCCCTCTCAACCTACCCCCTTCCAGCTTTCACATCTGACCTCAGAAGGACGAGAGGGCCATCCAAGAGGAAACATATGATGGTCACAGGCCAGAGACTCAAGCCCACTAAGAGACTTGAGATTTAATCCTAAGACCAGAAACAGTCCTCTCCCACACACTTTGCTACCTACCACACTAACAGGGCTCCAGTGAAACCGTGGACAGTCACTGAAAGAGCTACCAGACACAGGGTCTCTCTGAGACAAAGTACTCAGGGAAGCCCAAAGTCAGGAGGGGAAACAAAAACAAGACCCCTACCTGGAACAGTCTGAAATCTCTGGCACCAAGAGCCAACATTAAACGCAGCCTAACTCCTGGCCAGATTAGCATACATGCTCACATTAGAAGACCATTTATCTCAATTCCTATCACTCAACACAGTGCATCCAGCGTTCAACCAAAAATTAAAAGGCATGCTAAAGGCAAGCAAAACAGACAGATCAAGATCTATGATCAAGCAAGAAATCAGAGCTCTCAGGCAAGCATCAGAATGAGATTCACATATATTGTATTTTTATCTACCTACCTACCTATTTATTTATGGCTGTGCCATGTAGGATACAGGATCTTAGTTCCCTGACCTGTGATGGAAGCTGGGTCCCTGCCTTGAGAGTGTAGTCTTAACCACTGGCCTGCCAGGGAAGTCTCTTGTATATAATATAGATGTTAGAATTCTCAGGGGATTTAAAACAGCTACCATTATGAGAGTTGGACTGTGAAGAAGGCTGAGCGCCGAAGAATTGATGTTGAACTGTGGTGTTGGGAGAAGACTCTTGAGAGTCCCTTGGACTGCAAGGAGATCCAACCAGTCCATTCTGAAGGAGATCAGCCCTGGGCTTTCTTTGCAAGGAATGATGCTAAAGCTGAAACTCCAGTACTTTGGCCACCTCATGCGAAGAGTTGACTCATTGGAAAAGACTCTGATACTGGGAGGGATTGGGGGCAGGAGGAGAAGAGGACAACAGAGGATGAGATGGCTGGATGGCATCACTAAGTCGATGGACGTGAGTCTCAGTGAACTCCGGGAGTTGGTGATAGACAGGGAGGCCTAGTGTGCTGCAATTCATGGGGTTGCAAAGAGTTGGACATGACTGAGCGACTGATCTGATCTGATCTGACCATTAGTATGTCAAGGGCTCTAATGAAAGAGACAACATGCATGAACAGATGAATAAGCAGAGAGATTGAAATTCTAAGAAAGAATCAAAAGTGAATGCCAGAAGTCAAAAATACTAATAAAAGTAAACAGAAAACTGAAAACTATGCATATCATATTTAATCATCAGAAGAGCAAAGCCAAGGAGAAAAATCGAAAGTCAGAGGAGGAAGGAAAACCATTTTACCTATAGAATATCATGGATAACAACAGGGGATTGTGTTTCAAATACTGTGAAAGCAAGAAGAAATACTAGCCTAGAATCCCACTTTTGGCAAAAGTATCCTCCACAAGTGAAGAATAAAGACTTTCTTAAGCAAGTAAAAACTGAGACAATTCATCCTCGATAGGCCTGCCCTGCAAAGAAACGTTAAAGAGGGTTAGAGTTAAGTTGCGATGGTTAGGAAAATTTTATGTCAGAAATTTAGATCCACATAAATAAAGGATGATTACTGAAGAAGAAATAAATGAAGGTAAAGTTAAACTTTTGTGTTTTTTTTTTAATTCTTAATTGATCTGAAAAGTAACTGTTTAAAGTAACAATGTACCGAGTGATTTTACAGCACAGAGATGACTGAAGAGTGACAGCAACGTCCTAAGGTGGGATGGGAGAGCTGGGCACGTTGCCACAAGGCACCTACACTACACAGGAACAGTGTTATTTGAAGGTGCACTTGGCTCAGTAAGGGGCTTCGCTGATGGCTCAGACGGTAAAGCATCTGCCTGCAATGCAGGAGACCTGGGTTTGATCCCTGGGTCTGGAAGATCCCCTGGAGAAGGAAATGGCAACCCACTCCAGTACTCTTGCCTGAAAAATCCCATGGACAGAGAAGCCTGGTAGACTACAGTCCAGGGGATTGCAAAGAGTCAGACACGACTGCACGACTTCACTACTTTCTTTCTTTCACTTTAGCTCAGTAAAAACACAAATTGTAAACCTAGGCCATTAACATTTTATTTTTACTACTATCTTTTAATTTAAAAAATTAAAAAAAATTTTTTTTTCTTTTAAATTTTTGCCATGAGGCATAAGGGATCTTAGTTACCCACCAAGGGATGGAACTTGTGCCTCCTGCACTGAAGTGTGGAGTCCTAACCACTGGACCACCAAGGAAGTTCCATGATTAACACTGTTTAAAAAGGAATATAATTGAAATTGGAAGAGGTGCTAGGAACCTAAGGCTGCAGGCCTCACCCTTCCGGGTGCATTTCCTCACCTGTGAAATGGTAAGGTTAGAATAGATGCCCAGAATAGATCTCCTCTCTCTGATTCCCTTCCTGCTCTGAAATTCTTTAACTAAAAACATTAAAATAAAACAAACATCAAACAAAAAAATAAAACACCTCCCTTTTTATATATATCTACAAGGAGCCCTTTGAAAGGTATAAAAATAATCAATTCCCTAATGAATTTTCGGCAGTAAGTTGGGATTTCCATACCTCCATGTTATTAGCTACCAAAGCAGGCTTATCTAGTAAGTTTAATAAAATACTGGATTTGCTCACATGGTTCAGCACATCTAACGCACTGTGAGTAAAGAATGCACCAGGCTGAAGGAAAGGTCATTTCACAGTATTGATTTCACTGCCAGAGACAGCACAAGACATGTGCACTGCAACCCAAAAACAAAACCGAGCTGCCTTCCTTGGCTAATAGAACTCATGATTAGTTTGTGATTACCTCCAGAACTGTCAATAGACTTTCCTTTGCTGGCTGGTTGGCTGTCGATACACTTCTAAGCTCAGTTAACATATTTATGAGCTACAACTTCCCTAACAATCAACAAGTTTTGATCTTCTAGATTACTGCTTAAGTTGTGTTCGACTCTTTGCAAGCCCATGGACTATACAGTCCACGGAATTCTCCAGGCCAGAATACTTGAGTGGGTAGCCTTTCCCTCCTCCAAGGGATCTTTCCAACACAGGGATTGAACCCAGGTCTCCCGCATTGTGGGCAGATTCTTTGCCAGCTGAGCCACTAGAGAAGACGAATACTGAAGTGGGTAGCTTCTTCCTTCTCCAGTGGATCTTCCCGACCCAGGAATGGAACCAGGGTCTTCTGCATTGCAGGTGGATTCATTACCAGCTGAGCTACTAGGGAAGTCACTTAAGCTGCAACATTCATTAACAAAGGAAGCGGGGGTGGGGGTGGGGGGGTGGGGAGCACCTTTGGGGCTAGCCCAAATAGCTCTATGTAGACACCTGCCTCCTTGGAAATGAGACACTGATCTTGCTTCAGGGCAGAGCTGTGGGGAAAAGAAAAAGCTCACTTGCAGGTCTACTCACAGTTTATCTCCAGACCTTCCTGCTTTGTGTGCTTAGCTGCTCAGTCCGACTCTTTGCCACCCTTTGGACTACAGCCTGCCAGGTTCCTTTGTCCGTGGGATTCTCCAGGCAAGAACACTGGAGAATGTGTGCCTGCTTTAACTCCTTGCAATAAAAACCCCCAACCAGCAGACTTCCAGTCATAAGGTTAATTTCCAGATTTAAAACCATATGCCGAGTGGCAGACAGATACCAGTGCTTTAAGCCTCACTAGACTCCTACCTGTTCTAACGGTTACTTGCATTCTATTTTTGCCCTACTGGGAAATTAAAGTGGCATGAAAATCAATGTTTCACTTTGAAGGGAAAAAGGGCTGGATGACCAGACATTGATCCATTCGTTCTTGGATTAGACAGTTCTTCAAAACACGCTTGGCTAAATAAATTCCAACAGGCCCAGATGAGCTGGATGCAGGCATTAATTGGAACAAGGAGAAAATCTTGCTTGTTAAAGATCTTTGGCTAATTGGAAACTCTCTACTTGTTTCAGTAAGAAAGGATTCTAGAGAAAATATAGTCAATGACTCTCAGTTCTGAATTTTATCCAAGTGCTTCAGACCAAAAGAAGTCCCCTAGGCCAGGAGTTCAACTGCCCAGAAGCAAAATCAGGGAAATTCAGACCAACAGCAAAACCCTTTTCCAGAGTATTTGCCTCAATTGCTTGAAAGCTCAGCTTCAGACAGCTGCACAGGGCTGTCATGGCACATCGGGTTCTTTATACTAACCTGGATGTGTTGGGGACACAATGCACTTTCTTCTTAAGAGGAAAAAGTTAACTTTGAACTGCTGTTTCAGGTGTCACGGTTCTATGGAGATACCAAAATCAGAGCTTCACATAAAAGCAATAATTATTTTTCCTCTCCCCATTTCGTCAGCTGATAAAGTACTGCTTTTCATCCTAAGCCACACTAAAAGAAAATGCTCTAAAGTGTGGCATGTATCTGCCTTTTAAGTGCAGACCAAATACGATAATGAAGTATTTGTGAAGTGTTGAAAAAAGCATAGTGTTGCATATTTGCCAACTGTTTACAAAACAGTTGGCAAATCCAAAAACAAAAAAGAAAAGGCAGTGCTTACCTTTATTTCTTCATTTTTAGGTGGCATACGAATTAAGGTTACATAAGTGTTCACAAAGATCTACATAGTTCTTAAAAACACAAGGGGGCAGGGGAGAAAGAGAGAAGGAAAGAGCAAGAGATGGCACTTAGCTGATGTGTGCCGTAACAAAAAGGGAGCTTACGACACTTGGGGAGGTTGATGAAACGTACTCCAGGTTCAATATACCTTCCCCATAGCTTAGTCAGTGACTCATCCAGGTTAAGATAAAACCGCAGAAGTTGCTGTAAATGAAAAGATAGGCTAGTAGAGGTTAAGAATTTTAAGGTTAAAAAAAAACAAAACACAAAAACCAAAAGCACCACTGGAAATTTCTAATGCTGGAAGGTCTTTGCAACACTATGGAGAGGCCTGATGAGCACCAGCTTATCCACTGCAGCAGCGGCAACAGACACAGTCGGACACCGCGAGTCCTGATGGACGGCAAGGACACGGCGAGGGAGTCTCGCTGCCACAAATGTTACCCTGAATCCAATTACCAGGAAACGATTAGAACACTGCAGACAGATGGAGGTTCTACAAAACGGCTGCCTCAGATTCTTCAAAAGAGCCAATGACATGAAAAAAAGGACTATTGTAGACTTAAAAACGAAAGCGCCGAATGCACTGTATAAATGTTGAGATCATAAATCAAGCATGATATAAAAGATACCTTTGGGGCATTTGTGAAAACTGAAATACGAACTATTTGATATTACTGGATTAATTTCCTTAGGTATACAATGGTGTATTAGAGGATGTGTAGAGAAATACCAGTCTTAGAGGTAACTGAGGGTGAAGTATCTGTAACTTACAAATGATTTAGCAAAAGCATATATCCATTTGTGTATGTGTATATGTAGGGAGAGAGTAAATGTGTCAAAATGGAACAATCTGATGAATCCAGATGAAAGGTATACTGATGTTTGCTGTACTATGCATTCCAAGCTTCTATAGGTTACCTTTTTTTTGTTTCTTAAAGTTGGAGGAAGAAAATACTATTTTCTGTGACAAGCGTCTCTGGTCTTCCCTTCATCAGCTCTCTAACAACTTTTAAATTTCTACTCACTTGAGATTTATAAGATATGAAGAAACAGAACAGAAAACTATTACCCTAACAAGGTGAGCCTTATGTTTTAATTCACTGAATTAGGAATTAGTTGTGAGGCTACAGAATTCTAGCATTTCCAAAATCTCACTGATGACTTATTTTATATGTCAAATAGCTCTAAGTCTGGAATCAGAGAGAAGCCCAATTCCAGTACAGAGCCATTTACTTTTTAAATAACCTTATGACACAATGCTATTTGAGAACAATTTTTTAAGGGATATCAAATAATAAAGTGCCAACATCATCCTCTTTTGTGAAAGACCTCCTTCCCCTGCACGCCCACTGCTCCTGAACAACATTTCCATTAGAACCATGATTTCCACCTATTACATTGGCACACGTGTGTTCTCACTGGATTGTAAAACTTCATGAGGTAAGTAGCCTATTCTAAACCCAGAATTTAGCAAAGAAGTATGGTATAAAACAGGAACTCAACAAACATTAGTTGAATAAAGGAACAGGGAAAATAAAGATCTAAGGTGAAGATCTTTCAAGGGAATCTGAAACACGAATATTTTACCATCTAATGATATGGCTTCTCCAACATGACTGGTAGGAGAAAGAAGCAGCAGGAACCAGTTATAACAAAAACTCTAAAATGTTTACTGTTGGCCACATGGACCTTTGTCAGAGGGCCAGGAGAAGTCTCTGTAGTAAAAAATAAATAGAAAAGGAGTATGTTTATGAAATAGAAATGATCATTACCTTATATGAGGAAGAGCAGTTCAACCCAAGGCCTGGCTGAGTTGTCTGTCCAAAACTTAATACATTTGATATGAAGCTGCATTAATGGAGAGAATTCTGTAAATCAATAATTACATTTTATCTCTTAATTGAGCAGTTAAAAATACAAGAATTTTTCTTTTTTTCTGAGCCTATTTTAAACATTGAGTTTAAAAAAATGAACCAAAACAAACTCTTTCCCAGAGATATTTTTTTCTTTTTTTGCAAGGTGGCTATTTCAGTAACATTTGCCATAACACTGTAATGAAATCTGTCAGGAACTGGAAAGATGAGTATTTTACTGTAAGTGAAAAATGGGAGTATGTATGTGCATTTCTGAAAACATTAATGGGAACAGTGTCTCAAATGAAAATAATTAAATCAACAAAAGAAATTATCATTCTTAGGCCAGTTCTGGGGACTGAGTAGTAATGATAAAGAAATGTCATAGGAGGGAGGAGGCAAGATGGCAGAATAGAAGGACATGGGCTCACCCTATCTTACAGAAACACCAAAAGTACAACTGCTGAACAACCACATTAAAAAAAAAAAAAGTTGGAATCGACCAAAAAAAAACCCTACATCCAAAGACAAAGAAATTTAGAAAGATGGTAACAATAACCCTGTATGTGAGACAGCAAAAGAGACACAGATGTATAGAACAGTCTTTTGGACTCTGTGGGAGAGGGAGAGGGTGGGATGATTTGGGAGAATGGCATTGAAGCATGTATAATATCATATACGAAACGAATTACCAGTCCAGGTTTGATGCAGGATACAGGATGCTTGGGGCTGGTGCACTGGGACGACCCAGAGGGATGGTACGGGGAGGGAGAAGGGAGGGGGTTTCAGGATGGGGAACACGTGTATACCTGTGGCGGATTCATGTTGATATATGGCAAAACCAATACAATGTTGTTAAGTAATTAACCTCCAATTAAAATAAATAAATTTATATTTAAAAAAATAAAAAATAAAATCAAGCTGTAGGTGAACTTCTAAAAATACACCAGGCTTGAGATTTTTTGGAAGCTCTTTCTGAAAAAAAAAGAAAAAAAGAAAGTTCTGAGCTCCACATGAGGCTTCCAAGCCTAGGATTCTGGAAACGGGAGGAGGATACCCCAGAGAGTCTGACTTTGAAGGCCAGTAGGGTTTAATCGCAGGAAATCCACAGGACTGGGGTTGTGTATGTACTCGGAAATTGAAAGAGTGAAATAATGCCTTCTGCAGCAATATAGATGAACCTGGAGACTATCATACTAGTGAAGTAAGTCAGACAGAAAGACAAATGATGATATTGCTTACATGCCAAATCTTTAAAAAATGATACAAATGAACTTACTTACAAAGCAGAAACAGACTCAGACTTATGGTTACCAGGGAGGAAGGGTGGGCTGGCAGGGAGGGCAGGCTCAGAGTTTAGGACTGACACATACACACTGCTATATATTGGAAACAGACAACCAAAAAGGACCTCAGTACTCTGTAATTACCTAAATGGGAAAAGAAGGTTGCACATGTATAGCTGAATCACTTTGCTGTACACTGGAAACTAACAAAACACTGTTAATCAACTTCACGCCTATATAAAATAAAATTAAAAAAAGAAAAGAAATATCAGATTAAAGAAGTTCTGGTTCTTAAATGAAAAGAAAAACTGAAAGGGTTACTAGGATTTGCTACCTGAAGGACTGCCGCCTACTAAGACAGAGTCAACACCAGACTATGAAAGAAAACCTATCTTCAAAATTCACTGGGCCATTCTTACCAACTCATTTTTTGTGAGGCAGGGAAAATAATCAGGCAAATCAAAGGTGAGGTATCTTTGGAAAATTTAATTTGGACCATATTTTTCTTTCTTTAGCTGAAAACATCAAATATTTCCATACATTTTGGGCTCCACGACTTACAAAGGGGCAGTGGGTTTCCTGCAGTTACATACTGTACCCAACTTTCTATAGAAAGATCAGACATTTTCCAAGCTTGCTTTTGAATATTTTCTTTAAAATGCTTTAAAGGTTCTTTATAGTCAATGGCAAGTAGAACAAAGTAAGGCTTTTTTTTCTCCTTTTCCCCGTTTTTGGTACTGCACGTAGGAGGAATAAGGAAGGAAGACTCATCACATCAGTTTTGGTACCCTGGGGGACTGCTGCTAGCCCCTCACGGGCACCCCTGCACCGAGGAACCCAAGATGGGTAAGTGCTGAACAGCCTGTCACAGCCACGTCACGGCAGAGGGGGGGTCTGTGGGCTGTTAGTTCCTCTCGGTGTTCACAGGGCTCCTGGCCTCCAGGAGTAACAAAGGAACCAGGACCAAACCACGACCAGATGTCTCCCACCTGGCACTGCAGTGCCACAGATTCACTTCTGTGGGCCTTACAACGTGCATTTAAAGACTAAATGTAATTAGTGAAAATAACACAAGGAAAAAAAGTCTTTACTAATTCCCATATCAAATTACTAGAATGAAAATAAAAGCATCTGTCTGATAAAACATATCTCTATGTCAGTTGAAAGCAACTCCCTGGCAAGATCATCTCAGTAATGTATATCTGTCACTATTTGTATATTTCTGCCTGGTACACACATTTCTTTAATTGTATCACCTGAACAGCATTGTTACTTTTCAAACTTGTAGTCTCATTAGCTTAAAGAAGGGATAAGGCAGCCAAATTTAACTAATTTTGCTTGCTGTAAAACATCTCAGACATTAAACCTTCTTCTTCTCAAGTGTTAAGAGCACATGATTAAAAGGTAACAAACAGTTTCTTCTCTTAACAGGAAACTAAGCAGCTATTGTTGTCAAATCTATCTCTAGTAAACACAGGGCCCCTTATAAATATAAAATTAAATTCTTTTGAGGAATAGGTTTGTGATTTTAGTTATGTAGGAATTACATTTATTCACTGAATTTTTGTAGTAAAAAAAAGGCGTGGTCTTTGCGTCTCTTTGCTTCTTACACAAGGGATCTCTCCATCATCCCAGCAGGCTTGCACACAAGGCGGCACGCTGGCCTCCTCAGCCACGGCTCACGCCCTCAGAAGCCCTGCAGAAACTCCTGCAGCTGGGTGACGATCTCGGTGTCCACCGTCTCCATGAGGGACTGGAAGCCTTGCTCTCCCAGCAGCTCCTGCTGGGCCTTGAGCTTCTCGTAGATGAACTGCTGCAGGGACACGGTGTGCACGGGGTCCTTCAGGGCCAGCTGTGGGACAGAGAGGAGCCACACTGCGTCACAGAGGCAAAACAAGGCCCTTTTCCCTGAGTGACTCAATTCTTTGTAATTCCTTTCACAGCAGCTGAAGTGCCTCTGCCACCCTTCTTCCAATGGACTCGAACACAGCCTCCCCATGGAAAGGGCTGCCAAAGAAACTTTCATTCAGTGAGTTTAGACTCGGTGAATGTAATTCCTCAGTCCCCTGGGCCTCTGAGCACGGCCGTCTGATTAGCCCAATTTCTCAACAGCTCACCCATGTAAAGAATCAAAACCTGGTGGAAAGTACCCTAAAAGAAACAGAATGTGCCAAAGAGCATTTAAACAGTTTTAACATGATTGTCCAGGCTGCCTCATAGGAAGAGCAGGGACTTTACTGTGGCAGCTTAGTAAGGCCCTCAGGACTGACAAAGGAGACACTGCCTTGTCTTGGATTGATATGTAACTTATATATGTGTATATTCTTCTGGGTAAAAAGAGAAAGAAAAATAATTAGTAAAAATAGATTTTAACAACCCAAATGTGTTCCTCCTCTCCTGTTGAAGTATTTGAAAAACAAAAGAAATACAACTAAATTAAAAAGAACCCATCCATCCACTTCCTGAAGATAACAATCACGAGAGAAAACATTCTGGCCTCTCTGGCCTGTGGCATGCACCTACGTACATATAAATACACAATTAATATTGCTGTTTGCACTTAAAATTATCACACAAAAAACTGTACTCTAATACATTTAAGGATTCTAAATATATTTGTCTTTTTTTTGTTATAGGCGTGTTGAAGTAATCAGTCTAATTTAAATGCACTTTTTTTTTTTGCAATTTTAACTATAATTTTGCTGAATGATCTTTCATGAATAATGTTCCATGTTACTACGTATACAGCCTTTCCTCTACATTTCAGATTATTTCTTGAAGATATCTACCACAATTTTAGAAGAATTACTAAAGTACATACATAATTTTATGACTCTTGATACATACTATCAAGTTGTTTTTCCTATGGTTTGTACCAACTTAAAAGGTCTATGAGTTTTCAGCTTGTGACACTGTTAACACTGGTATCGTCAATATTTACATTACTTAAAATTCAAGAACTGAAAATAACACATCTTTGCTTTAAGCTGTATATTGCTCTCATTATCAATAATGCTGAACATGTACAAGGCTTTAAGTAAAGTTTCTGTGTGAGAAATTCTCCTTCTTTACTGGGGCTCAATTCTATGCAGATGAAGTAGCTGAGTCAGATCTTCTGTCTGAGCAATGTAAGTAGATTTTAAAATAATGACCACACATAGAAAATGTAACTGAGAGGCAGATGCATAGGAGCCACGAATGTGAAACTGAATTCCTTATGTGACTATTCCAGAATTACAGAGTAAATTCATGGCAGGGGTAATTTTAATACTCATTCTTCAGGAAAATGGGTAGGAGAAAGAACAGCAAGAACTGACAAGCCTGAAGATATCATTCTACAAAATGTACAGAAATTGAACATTTAAAAATACATGCTCTCCTAAGCAACATGCAATGATGTTCAATATTACTTTAATGACTAGGAAATAGACCTCTTACTAAAGAGGCTGTGAACTTTGTTGAAATATCATGAGTTATCTCTAGCTAAAGCCATCTGCTACAATATGAGTGAAAAGAAACTGGGCTTCAAGCTGATGTTCAACAAGTCACTCCAATTACTGAAGCAAAGCTTAATAGTCTGGTTTAAAAGCAGTTTCAATTTGCTATATGACACTGAAAGCAGTTAGCTTATCACATCTCCACTTTAATTTGCAACAGACTAATAAAGAAAGAAACGAAAATTCAGCAGTGGCCACAGGACTGGAAAAGGTCAGTTTTCATTCCAGTACCAAAGAACGCAATGCCAAAGTATGTTCAAACTACTGCACAACTGCACTTATTTCATATGTTAACAAAGTAATGTTCAAAATTCTTCAAGCTAGACTTCAACAGTATGTGTACCGAGAACTTACAGGTGTTCAAGTTGGATTCAGAAAAGGCATAGGAACCAGAGATTGAATTGCCAACATCTGTTGGATGATAGAAAAAGCAAGAGAATTCCAGAAAAACATGTACTTCTGCTTCATTGGCTACACTAAAGCCTTTGACCATGTGGATGACAACAAACTGTGGAAAATTCTTAAAGAGATGGGAATACCAGACCACCTTACCTGCCTCCTGAGAAACTTGTACACAGGTCAAGAAGCAACAGTTAGAACCGGACATGGAACAATGGACTGGTTCAAAATTGGGGAAGGGGAATGTCAAGGCTGTATATTGTCACCCTGCTTATTTAACTTCTATACAGAGTACATCATGAGGAATGCCAGACTAAATGAAGCAGAAGCTGATATTGCTGGGAGAAATATCAATAACCTCAGATACGCAGATGATACCACCCTTATGGCAGAAAGTGAAGAGGAACTAAAGAGCCTCTTGATGAAGGTGAAAAAAGAGAGTGAAAAAGCTGCCTTAAAACTCAACATTCAAAAAACTAAGATAATGGCATCTTCGTCTGATGATGGGATCACCAGTCCTATCACTTCATGGCAAATAGATGGGGAAACAACAGAAACAGTGACAAACTTTATTTTCCTGGGCTTCAAAACCACTGCAGATGGTGACTGCAGCCATGAAATTAAATGATGCTTGTTCCTTGGAAAAGCTATGACAAACATAGACAGCATATTAAAAAGCAGAAACATTATTTTGCCAACAAATGTCTGTATAGTGAAAGCTATGGCTTTTCCCAGTAGTCATGTATGGATCTGAGATTTGGACCTTAAAGAAGTCTGAGCATCAACGGATTGATGGTTTTGAACTGTGGTGTTGGAGAAGACTCTTGACAGTCCCTTCAAATATAAGATCAAACCAGTCAATCCTAAAGGAAATCACTCCTGAATATTCACTGAAAGGACTGATGTTGAACCTGAAGCTCCAATACTTTGGCCACCTGATGTGAAGAGACAACTCATTAGAAAAGACACTGATGCTGGGAAAGATTGAATGCAGAAGGAGAAGGGGACAGAGGATAAGATGGTTGGATGGCATCACCAATTCAACAGACATGAGTCTGAGTGTGCTCTGGGAGATGGTGAAGGACAGGGAGGCCTGACGTGCTGCAGTCCACGGGGTCACAAAGAGTCAGACACAACTGATGACTGAACAGTAACAAAACCCCACCAGAACACTACATCAGTGTATTTTTCAAAAGTGTATTGATCAGTCATGAGAAGATTAAAAACATTTATCTGCTTTATAAGGACAGTTGTGGAGGGAAGAAGGAATTACAAACACACACAGAATCACTAACTGCACACCTTGCACGTGCCACGTGGGCTCAGCAGTCATGTCCCACTCTGTAGCCCCGTGCACTGTAGCCCACCAGGCTCATCTGTCCATGGGGTTTTCTGGGCAAGAATACCAGAGTGGGTTGCCATTTTCTCCTCTAGAGGATATTCCTGATCCAGGGATTGAACCCGAGTCTCCTCCACTGCAGGCGGATTCTTTACCACTGAGCCACCTGGGAAGCCCTAACTGTATACCTCAAAGGATCTTTAACAAAAACAACAACAACAACACTATATTTCATTATACAAAAATACACATTAGCAAATAAATGTCTATTTTGGCTTGTGGTAGACATTCACTAATCATGGCTGTTAATACCTTATTTTGAAGAAATAAAACAGATTGACCAAATGATTCCATAGAGAAGAATTATCACTGCACATGCACAAAAAAAAATCCAGATATTATTTTTTTGAATGTAATAATGCCTATGTGTGTGTGTGCTAAGTCACTTCAGTAGTGTCCCACTCTTTGTGACCCTATGAACTGTAGCCCACCAGGCTCCTCTGTCCATGGTATTCTCCAGGCAAGAATACTGGAGAAGGTTGCCATGTCCTTCTCCATGGGATCTTCCCGACCTAAGGATTGAACCTGCCTTTCCTGCATCCCAGGCAGATTCTTTATCATTAGAGTCACCTGGAAAGCCCCAAAAATGCCTGTAGTTACTAAAATAAGAGACCCTGAAATCACTAACAACAATTTTAAAACTATTACTTTTATACAAATAATGTCCACTTAACATAATTAATTATCTGATTTAATGTGAAAATACACAGAATGCCTACCATTTACCAAGTGGTATGTTCTCTAGAAAATAGTTTTCTAATGTAGTAAGTAAACTGGAACTAGGAAGATTCTGGACATTATACATAAACAAACAAAAAGGGGTTCCAAAGGGTAGAGAGAAGGCAGACCAGAGAGCCCAGCACCCAAGGAACAACACAGTGTTGAGTGCTCTTTCTTCTTGCCGAATAAATTCCAGATTTGGGGCTGAAGAAGCCAGCACCTGGCAACACCAATGAGCGCAGAAATCTCCAACAAAATATCTACAAGATCTCTAGCCAAAGGACCAGGAAAGGGACCACACAGCAAGACAAAAACACTTAGACAATAACTGCTCTACTTCAGACAAGCACTGCTGAGTAAACTGTGGCCCACTCACACTGTGCTATTACGAGGACTCGACCCTCTCCCATGTCCCCCTTGGGGACCTTGAACTCTCTCCTTTCTCACCTCAGGAGGTATCAGTGGAGGCTCTGTGGGGAACATGGCCTTCTTCCCCTACCTGGCAGTAACAAAGTGGCACATCTACTTCTCCTGCCAGAACAGGATCAGAAAAAACCAGTTAAAACAGAAGGTTTAAATAAGACTCAGAGTCTCATAATACTAAAAATGGCCAATTTTCAATAGAACTCACTCATAACATCTACCAAAAGGAGGGGTCGTGGCCAAGAGGGAAGTGGCTTTAATTGTAAAAGGGTTCCAAATCTTGATTCATTAATTTCAACATTCTGGCTGTGAAGCTGTAGTTTTACAAGATGTTATCACTAGAGGATATGAACAGTACAGTTTATAAACTAGAGAGATCATTAATCTGGCAACCTCAATGACCAAGAATACACTGGGAGGCAAGGAGTTAACTTCTAAAGATGAATGATCAGAATACTTTGGCACCTATATGCCCAAATTTAAACAAATCATTCATAGAAGAATCTTACAAAATCAAATTATTTATTCTTCTTTCCCAAACATATTCCAACAGGTGTGATTACCTTTGCTGAGATGCACAAATGTGAGGAGATAAAAACCTGCTACAAGGAAAACAAAGGAATCAACATTGAGGTTCAACTGACAACATGGAAATATTGGGAACAATGAGAAGAAACAAAAGACTATTAAAAATCTGAACCAGACAAGATGCAATATGCGGTCTTCTGGATTGAATCCTACAACTAAGAGCGTGAGCAGAAATCCAGTGAAATTTAAATAAAGTCTGGAGTTTAGTTAATAGTAATGTACCAAAGTGGGTTTCTCAGCTTTGATAAATGTACAATGGTAATATAAGATGTTGACTTTGGGAAAACTAGGTGAAGGGTGCATGAGAATACTCTGTACTATCTTTGTTACTTTTCTGTAAACCTAAAACTATTCCAAACTAAAAAGATTATCTTTATGCCAGTACCATACCATTTTAATTACTGTGGCCTTGTAATATATTTTGAAATCAGGGCATGTGATGCTTCCAGCTTTGTTCTTTTTCAAGACTGTCTTGGCTGGCCAGTCAAGATCTTTTATGGTTCTATATGAATTTTAGAATGGTGTTTTTCATTTCTATAAAAACTGCCATTGACATTTTGATAGGAATTGCACTGAATCTGTAAATTGCTTTGGGTAGTACAGATCTCTTAACAATATTAAGCCTTCCAATCCATAAACATGGATATCTATTTGTGTTTTTAAATTCTTTTGTGAATATTTTATAGTTTTTGGCATACAAGTCTTTTGTTTCTTTAGTTAAGTTTATGCCTAAACTTTTTGAGGCTATTGTAAATTTTTAATTTCTTGATTTTTTTTCTTAATTTCTAAATTTTTTCTAAATTTCTTAGTTTTCTTAATTTCCTTTTTAGATAATTATTAGCATATAGAAAACACACTGAATTTCTGCACATTGATTTTGTATCCTACAACTTTACTAAATTCATTAATTAGGTCTAGTATTTTTTTTAACAGTGTCTTCAGGGGTTTCTCTATATAAGATCATGTCATCTGTAAATATGAACAGTTTTACTTCTATCATTTCAATTTGTATGTCTTTAATTTCTTTTTCTTGCTTAATTGCTCCAGCTAGGATTTCCAGTACTATGATGAATAGACAGAGCAATGGAAATGAAGAGAGAGATCAGAAACAAATCCACACATACATACCTACCTACTCATCTTCAATAAGGGTGCCAAGAATGCATAGTGGGGAAAGGATAGTCTCTTCAACAGAGTGTGTTGGGAAAATGTATATCCATATCTAAAACCTTTACCTTATACCACACACAAAAGTCAACTCAAATTAAAGACTTAAACATAAGACCTCAAACTGGAAAATGCTTGTAATATAGGGGAAAATCTGTATGCCCCTGGCGCTGGCAATGATTTCACAGATATGACACCAGGAAACACAGGCAACAAAATCAAACACATGGGAAACTATGTCCAACAAAACTTCAATTAAAAGTTATTTAAAAATACAGATTTACACTAAAAAATACTCTCCTCTGTGGATATATGGTTTGGGGACGAACTGCTGTAGAAGCCTGAATTAGTTGACAAAAACGTTCATTATATACACAGAATGTCTAATCAGTAAGACTGGCAAGTTCATTTTCAAAATGACAAAAACTGACAACCTTAGTCTTTGAGTCACATCCAAAGCTGATTCTTCTCAAGCTAATGGCATCAGTAGACGCCACTAGACTACAGACTTCCAATTTCTTGGTTTTGTTCTTTCTGTTGCTTCCATATGCCTAACCCCCATTCTTGCCCTTCAAGAAAGCACATGATAATTTAAGAAATATTTCCATTAAAATGGTTGTAAGACTCAGTTCAGTTCAGTTGCTCAGTCATGTCCAACTCTTTGCAACCCCATGAATCGCAGCACGCCAGGCCTCCCTGTCCCTCACCAACTCCCGGAGTTCACTCAGACTCACATTCATCGAGTCGGTGATGCCATCCAGCCACCTCATCCTCTGTCATCCCCTTTTCCCTGCCCCCAATCCCTCCCAACATCAGTCTTTCCAATGAGTCAACTCTTCGCATGAGGTGGCCAAAGTACTGGACTTTCAGCTTTAGCATCATTCCTTCCAAAGAACACTCAGGGCTGATCTCCTTTAGAATGGACTGGTTGGATCTCCTTGCAGTCCAAGGGACTCTCAAGAGTCTTCTCCCATACAGATGGCTAACAAACACATGAAAAGATGCTCAACATCATTCATTATCAGAGAAATGCAAATCAAAACCACAATGAGGTACCATTTCACGCCAGTCAGAATGGCTGTGATCCAAAAGCAATAAATGTGAGGGTGTGAAGAAAAGGGAACCCTCTTACACTGTTGGTGGGAATGCAAACTAGTACAGCCACTATGGAGAACAGTGTGGAGACTCCTTAAAAAACTGGAAATAGAACTGCCTTATGATCCAGCAATCCCACTGCTGGGCATACACACTGAGGAAACCAGAAGGGAAAGAGACACGTGTACCCCAATGTTCATCGCAGCACTGTTTATAATAGTCAGGACATGGAAGCAACCTAGATGTCCATCAGCAGATGAATGGATAAGAAAGCTATGGTACATATACACAATGGAGTATTACTCAGCCATTAAAAAGAATACATTTGAATCAGTTCTAATGAGGTGGATGAAACTGGAGCCTATTATACAGAGTGAAGTAAGCCAGAAAGAAAAACACCAATACAGTATACTAACTCATATATATGGAATTTAGAAAGATGGTAACAATAACCCTGTGTACAAGACAGCAAAAGAGACACTGATGTATAGAACAGTCTTATGGACTCTGTGGGAGAGGGAGAGGGTGGGAAGATTTGGGAGAATGGCATTGAAACATGTAAAATATTATGTATGAAACGAGTTGCCAGTCCAGGTTCGATGCACGATACTGGATGCTTGGGGCTATTGCACTGGGACGACCCAGAGGGATGGTATGGGGAGAGAGGAGGGAGGAGGGTTCAGGATGGGGAACACATGTATACCTGTGGCGGATTCATTTTGATAGTTGGCAAAACTAATACAATTATGTAAAGTTTAAAAATAAAATAAAATTAAAAAAAAAAAAAAGAAAGCTGTGGTACATATACACAATGGAGTATTACTCAGCCATTAAAAAGAATACATTTGAATCAGTTCTAATGAGGTAGATGAAACTGGAGCCAATTATACAGAGTGAAGTAAGCCAGAAAGAAAAACACCAATACAGTATACTAACGCATATATATGGAATTTAGAAAGATGGTAACAATAACCCTGTATACGAGACAGCAAAAGAGACACTGATGTATAGAACAGTCTTTCGGACTCTGTGGGAGAGGGAGAGGGTGGGATGATTTGAGAGAATGGCATCGAAACATGTATAATATCATGTATGAAACGAGTCGCCAGTCCAGGTTCGATGCACAATACTGGATGCTTGGGGCTGGTGCACTGGGACGACCCAGAGGAATGGTACGGGGAGGGAGGAGGGAGGAGGGTTCAGGATGGGGAACACATGTATACCTGTGGCGGATTCATGTTGATATATGGCAAAACCAATAAAATATTGTAAAGTTAAATAAAAAATTAAAAAAATAATTTTCCATAAATATATATATATATATGTACAAAATGAAAAAAAAAAGAGTCTTCTCCAACACCATAGTTCAAAAGCATCAATTCTTTGGTGCTCAGCTTTCTTCACAGTCCAACTCTCACATCCATACATGACCACAGGAAAAACCATAGCCTTGACTAGATGGACCTTTGTTGGCAAAGTAATGTCTCTGCTTTTGAATATGCTATCTAGGTTGGTCATAACTTCTTCCACGGAGTAAGCGTCTTTTAATTTCATGGCTGCAGTCACCATCTGCAGTGATTGTGGAGCCCCGAAAAATATAGTCTGACACTGTTTCCCCATCTATTTCCCATGAAGTGATGGGACCAGATGCCATGATCTTCGTTTTCTGAATGTTGAGCTTTAGGCGAACTTTTTCACTTTTTTCAGTTATTAGCAGAAGATAACTAGCCAGAATTTCCTGACTCCAAGGTAATGCCTAAAAAATGAAGTGTTAATAACCTGACTCACTTCAGAAGTACATTCACTGGACTTTAATAAGCAAGCGGTTCAATTCCCTGGTATTGAAATTATTACTGTAAGACAGAATGGTTCTGGTTGAACTGTATAAATGTCCTTCTGTTGGTTAAAAAAAAAAAAAAGGTCCTTCTGTTGGTAATGATAGCTTTCTGATATAAAAACAACTGACCCGTAAGGTGCTTAGTCTCTGAAGTTGGTACAAGATTTTCAGCTCCTGTGGTGCTACTTACCAAGATGTATGTATATTTCATGAGATTTTTATTCCTTAAAACTAAAAAACATTCCATTGCATTAATCTTCAGTTTCACCCAGCATGAATTTGGTAAAGCTGAATCTTTTATTTTTCTTAGGTTACATGGCATATTGGGTCATTGTTCACTTTTCTCCATACACTTTATGATAATGTTTCAGAAATTATTCACACTTACATTTTTTCATATAATATTTTGCTAAAGAGAAAAAGTTTCTTACCTTAGAGAAAAATACAGAAGATCTTTTTAAAGAATAATATACTTTCTATAAAATCTCACAGATTATGTATAAACACA
The DNA here is from genome assembly GCF_002263795.3 of Bos taurus. NCBI lineage: Eukaryota > Metazoa > Chordata > Mammalia > Artiodactyla > Bovidae > Bos > Bos taurus. The sequence goes on from NC_037347.1 coordinate 16,803,035, forward strand.
CTGGCTATGCAATAGGACAAAAATCTTAAAAGAAAAATTTGCCTACAACAAGGTATTTAACCACGTGGCCTTTAAAAATTCTTTAGTTTGATCCTTTGTTTAAAATTATCTTCTCTTTTGACCTTTGATTGTTTCACTAAAAGGTAACTCAATTTCTAAAATTTATCTTAAAAAAATAAATAAATACAATTTATCTTAATAATTTAAAATTTCTAAAATCTCTTAGGATATAAATTCTCCTGATTTTGTGGCTTAACAAAGAGTCTGAGGCCTGCAGATAAGGCCTGCAGATACCAACCAGAACTCACTTCATTAATGATGCTTGGCAATGCAAATTTAGTCACTAATTACACCCAGCGTGAAGCCCAAATTCCAAGGGAGTCACCTGAGAGTTTTACTTTATTCTATTTTAAAATTTATTTTTACTTTAATTACTGTTATGGTTGCTCCTTGAGGAATTTAGTTTACAATTTTTATCTGATGAGCTTGTAAGTAAAGGAACTATCTTACACTGCTATGTCTAGAAAGAATGGGATGGAGACTTGTTTTATTCTATTATACCTTTCCTTATAAGGTACATCAAATCTTTTGGAAAGCAAGTTTGAGAGAAATGTACAATTTAAACGATGACCTGAGTATTTATTTCAAGCCCAGCTCTGAGGAACAGAACATCTGCTTATTTCTTTATATCTCTCTTGGTATGGAATGTTCTTCCTCAGAGCAATTAAATAGAAATCAAAGTATTCTATTTATATTACTAAACTCCAACCATATGCAAGGAATGTGCTAGGCACAGGCTAGGCCCTTCACTCACAATAAAGAATCCTAGGAAGCAAGAGAATCTTCAGCAATATAACCAAAAATCCTGAAAGAATGGTGGTTCAATGTGCTTAGCAGCACTGGGAACAGTCTGAGAAACTTTTTAAATGCTGATGTCTAACTCTTACTTCTAGAAATTCTGATTTAACTGGTTTCAGGCACCAGGATTTTTTTAAAAGCTCTCCAGGTGATTCTGATGTACATCTAAAAGTGAGAAACCCTCTTATAGAAAAATTTTGAGGATTAAGATCTTAGAAAGTGAAAATGTTAGTCACTCAGTCACATCTGACTCTTTGCAACCCCATGGACCATGTTCTCTATCCATGTAATTCTCCAGTCAAGGATAGTGGATGGAGTGGGTTGCCATTCCCTTTTCCAGGGGCTCTTCCTGACCCAGGGATTGAACCCAGGTCTCCCACATTGAGGCTTAGCGGTAAAGAATTTGATTGCAATGCAGGAGCTGCAGGAGACCTGGGTTCAATCCCTGGATTGGGAAGATCCCCTGCAGGAGGGCATGAAAACCCACTCCAGTATTCTTGTCTGGAAAATCCCATGGACAAAGGAGCCTGGAGGGCTACAGTCCATAGGGTCACAAAGAGTCGGACATGACTGAAGTGACTTAGCAAGCAAGCAAGTTCCCATATTGCAGGCAGATTCTTAACCATCTAAGCCACCTAAGATCGCAGGTGAACCTAAAAAAAAAAAAAAAAAAACTTTGTATTTTTACATTCATTCAAATAAAAAGAATAGAGGTAACCGACTGAATAAAACTATGAAACAATTCCCATTTACTACCATCTATTTCTAGAAACTCCTCAGGGTTTCCTTTATTCTTTAGTTTCAGTGAAGCATTTTTAAGTTCCTTTTGCTTACTGTATGCATAAGGAGCCAGTCAGTGTCCTTAATCTATTTCAAAAAGTAGGATTATCATCCATCAAATTGTAAACCATCAATAATTTATCAAAATGACAGAATATGAAGGCAGTGAAAACTTTCCAACTTGACCATTGGCTGGTATAGCAAAATTGTTAGAGAATTTGCGTATTTTATGACTTGTTTCTGGGAAGGGAAATACTGTTCTATGGCTGTTTAATCTGAATTTGCTGGAGTACTTGAGATGATATCATGCACGATTTAAATTACATTCTGTTTTTATTTTAGTTGGCAGACTTGGCACAAAACAAAGGAATACACAGCATGCCTCCAGGACTGAGTTATCTGTGGAAGTCAAATGGAAAACTCAAAAAACAACAGCATTGTGATTAACAAAGATGGGACACAACGACAAGGTTTTATAAAACAGCACAATTCAAGCATTTCAAAATATCAGTCGCACTATTACCTTTTAATATTGGAGTTTATTTAAATCTAGCCTACCAACATTTATTTCGTTTCCATAAAAACAGACTAACCAGAAGCAGAATATCTACAATACCCAATGGATTTAAGACCGTAAGTGAGCTTGTACCAGTCTCTGAGAATTACTCTTGTTTTATATTCAAGGAATAAATTCATAGTGAAATGGAACAAGTAAAGTTTCAGAAGCAATTCATCAACATCAAAGGCCGGATTGTTCCTGAACAAAGGTCACCCAAATCGCCAGTAAATAGTTCATGTTAACTGCTGACTTACGTGTTTAAAGAAATTTGCTACACTAGCATCTAATTCAGTGAAAGGTTACTGAGAATCCATTTTGTACCATTCTACACACACGTGTGTGTGTGTGCTATGTCACTTTAGTCATGTCTGACTTTGCAACCCTATGGACCGCACCCTATAGCCAGGCTCCCCTGTCTGTAGTCAAGCTCTTCTGCCCATGGGATTCTCCAGACAAGAGTGGGTTGCTGTGCCCTCCAGGGCATCTTCCTGACCCAGGGATTGAACCCCTGTCTCCTACGTCTCCTGCACTGGCAGGCAGATTCTTCACCACTAGCACCACCTGGGAAGCCCCCAACATATATAACCTGTATGTAAAATGTGTGGTGGGGGCAGGGTAACATGAAAATTCGTGGTGTAGTAAAATTTTTTATATTAAATGGTAAAAAGCTGCTGCATCATTTGTTCTTTGGAATGAGACAGCTACTGTATGTATGTGTGATAAAAGAGAAGATAGAGAAGGTGGGGAGAGGTAAAGAAGGTGCCAGGAGAGACAACAAAGAGAAGATATATCTCTCAGTTACCCAGGTCAGAAGAAAGCTAGCTGGTGATGTGGCACATCAAATAGCGTCAGTATTCAGTGGGTGGAAGCAGTTAATCTGTAGTTAAATGAGTGGAGTAGGAAAACGCTATCAAGCTCTCTTGGCAAGTATAATACTGGAAGCCTCTTCCCCATTGTATGGCTAAATACAATCTCAAACCTTTTCTTGCCAAAAGTTTTCTGCTCTACTTTTTCTTTTATTCAGAAAAATTTTTTTAAGTCAGCAGATGATAGAATTTCTTTTTAAATACATATACATCTGGTCTACAATGAAAAAATGAGAAAAGGATATTTCATTAGAAGCACTGGCTTTATAACCAAACTTAGTGAGAACATATAGATATTCTGTAAAATAACCAAGAAGTGACTTTAAAAAAAAAAAAAATGAGGTTTAAAACAAATCAAAAAAACCACAAAGTCAAAAAATCCCCTTTTATTTAGAGAAATTCTGACAGAGTGCATTACCTTTTCTTTTCTTTTTTTTTTTAAGTAGAACACAATTTTGTTTATAAAAGACAAAATCATCTATAACATCTACTTACATTTTTTCAATTAAAAGAAAATCTATATGGATTTTTGGTGCAGCGGGCCACATACGTGGCAGTCTGTCAGGGAAGATAAAAGGACTAATGGATACGCTTCATGGTTAAGAATTCTGGAGTTTGTGGAAACGTACAAAGGTAAAAAATGTACAAAAGAAGAGAGACTATAGTTTAACAGTCACATTACATAATGCCATTTTCTTAAAGAAAAAAATGAACATCTATGAAATTCAAATGTAAAGTATGCTAAGGTATTATGAGTCAAAGATCTACACAGATAATTTTAGTTCGAAGGAAAGAGAAAAACAGTTATTAATAATAAAGCCTTCTTCCCCCAAAATGTGGATATAACAATGAAAATGTGGAGACCGTACTTGTGGAATTTAGGGTTTATACCCCAATTTACAAAAGTCAATTGGTATCTGAAGTTTCACAGCCTCCAATCATTTATACAGTTACAGTATACGAGTTAGCAAATTCATGGTAGAATATGGTTGTACAACAATCTTCTACAATACAAATCTGACCAGGTCACTCTTTTGATGACAACTTTTTAATGCCTCTCTGTTGCTACCAAATAAAATCCAAATCCCCAGATTTCCACAACCACTGTAACAACCACAACTTACTGTCTCTGCTCGTACAGGCAAGAAGGCCAGAAGAGTCTCCCTGGGCTAATCCAGGTGTGTCAGCAGGCCCGCTTTCCTTTCTGAAGGTATTAGGTAAGAATCTGTTTGCTTGGCTTTTATTCTAGCAGCCTTCTCACTCCATCTCTAAAGCAACAGCAGATGGAGTCTTTTTGACACTCATCATTCTGACCCTCTCCGCCTGCCTCCCTCTTCGCTTCTATGGACTCTTGTTGATTACACTTGACCCACCTGAATAATCTCCTTTGTGATCAGCCAATTAGCAACCTGAATTCCACTTTGCTGTGCAACAAAACATGGTCATGGAGGACACAACATATTCATAGCTCCAGGGACTAGAGCACAGATGTCCCTGGAGATGAACGGGATTATTCTGCCTACCACACTTAGCATAGAGTATACCAGGCCCCCTACAACCCAGCTTCTTTTCTGATACACAGTAGGCACCTAAAAAACATCTGGGTGACATTCCTCCCACGGCCCACTGTTCAGTGAAGTAAGACAAAGGACTGCTTCTCCTGGGTACCGCAGCGTGTTTAGCAGCATCCCTGGCTCCTACCCACTGAACACCCACAGCACTTCTCTGGACTTGTGACAACAGAAACGTCTTTCAGACAAAGTTGTAAGTCCTGGGGTTGGTGGGGGGGCGGGGGGGCAGTTACACTCAGTTGGGAACAACTATTAAACAAGGATCCATTGTTTGTATCTAAAATAATGTAAACCTACCTAATTCACACAATGACATAAAGCCATTTTGACTAGGGTTAAGAAAGTCATCTGTTTCTTCATTTCTTCCAGCTCAGTAAGAAAGCGGTGGGAAAGAAGTTAACTCGTTTAAGTTAAAAAAAAAAGTTAAAAATAACACTTGGCTACTTTCTGTAACAAAAGCTTTCTTCTTTTATATCTGTTTTAAAGTAATTTATTTCAAAGGGACAGTTCCAAACAAAATCAGACGACCTATTAATATGATCTTCACATACATTATCATGTTAAATATAAAAAAAGCATAAAATTGTGAAAGCTGTTTTAAATCATTTCACTTTGCTGTGTTTTATGTAAAAATGAATTCAAGTAGCTAGGATACAATGAAATCCTACAAAATAATTAATTTGTTAATTCTTTAGTTAACAAATCCTCTTTCATCAGAAAGGATATTTTATTTGTATCCCTTTATATGGAATTAAATCATTTTAATTGTTTTAAATTAATACAAATGGATATGTTCTTTCTCATATTTTCTTCATTTGATTTTGAATCACAATAGCACACCTTAGCTATTGATAAAACTATGTCTTTATTCATATCACACAGGGTGAGACAACAAAGAAGCAATTACTTTCAATGCATTGCTCAGAAGAATTAGCTGGAATATAATGTGAATGTATGTATGCATTAGAAAGATTTAAGAAATAGTCTAAAAGGAAAATAAATCTGCAATTCTTAGCATCAAAACAGCAGAAGTCTTATGCTTCTGACTTTCAGTCTTGTTTTTGCTGTTTTCCAGTAACTACCTTTTTCTCACTGTAGACTGAGATAATTAACAATTCTTTAGTAACTGTTCAGTTTATCTTAAAAATTATGATGAATTTTCAAGTAAAATATCCTCAGAAATCATTAATGAGTATTAAAATACACTGTTAGGTTATAGTAATTAAAATAGGCAGAGATGTAGACTATAATATGGAGTTCTCAAATTCATGCAAGTCTGGCCATGTAGTACCTAATAAAGGTAGCATTTCAAAATAGTAAAGAAGAGGTAGGCTACGGATTAATCTTGTGACAGAAGCCATATATGTATGTGTGTGTGTGTATAAACATATATATAAAGTTGATGCTCAATTCACTCTTATCAAAAAATTTCCAGTTAAAGGTTTAAATGGAGTAAGCCCATTAAAAAGATGAGAAATTATTTCTTGAGAGTGGGGGCAGCCATTCCAATCCTGCCATAAAACGAGACACAACAGAAGAAGAGTTCAAAAAAAAGGTTAAAATTAACAAATCGCTAACAATTAAAGAGGTGAAAACAACATGTGGTGATGATGTCTCAAACAGCAGAGCAGATCTGGATCGACAGGTGCTCAGAAGAAAACGCTTCATCTTTCAGAAAGCGAGTCAAAGGGAGTGAAGAGGAAAAATAAAGCCTCACTAACAGCTGTAAGGGGGAATCTGAGAATGGAAGCAGAGACCACTATTTGCAAAACTGTACCAGGACTTACAAACAGAAAAACTGTCCTAAATCATGGCATGCGAGACAAGCACTCTAAGCTCAAACTCTTTTAACACAGCTCATTGAGATCCACGTGCTCCAAGTCAAGCAAGCTGACGACTGGTCGAACTGTAACTGCATGAACTTGTGTTACAGGTAAGACCAATGACCGTCCCAGCAAAACGACTGGCTTACAAATTCTGACCAGTCTTTGACAAAACCATTCTATGACTAAACTTTAGCTCTCTAAGCCCTATAAAACTCTTCCTTGATTCGCTCACTGTGACACAGCCCATGTTCCCCAATGTGTTGCATTCTACCTCACTTTAACAACCTAATAAGCCTAACTCTGGCTCCTAGTTTTAGACAGACAGACAGACAGATTAATAAATGGAAACAAAGGTGAGAATTAAGGGCTGATTTCTTTAATCTATAAAGAGTTTGTTCAGTTTTCTGACGGTGGCTTAATGAACTACTCGAAACCATGTGTCATAAAACAAGTGTTCTTCTAATGTTAATGGAGTCAGTGCATCTGGAATTCCTAAAAATGGACTGAGGATGGATTATCTCTAGTCCATGGTCTCTGGGGCTTCATTTGAGAAGACTTGAAGGCCAGAAGTGATTCAAGTCATCTTGGGAATTGGAACCATCTGAAGAGCCTCTCACTTATGTGTCTAGCACTTAATGATGGTTGTTACCTGTGACTTCAGTTGAGGAAAATAAGACCTATGTTCTCCTTGTGGATGCTGGGGTTCCCTTGCAGCATGGCAGCTGGGGTCCAAGAGTAAGTGTTCCTGGAGAATAAAGTAGAATCTATACCTAATGATGTAGACTGAGCAGCATCAGCAATCCTGACCAGTTTCAACAAAAGGAAATACAGATGTATCCTTTTAAGGAGGAAGAATGTCAAAGTCACACTTTAAGAATAACATGTAGAATGGGAGATATTATTATGACCATTCCTGGGAAACAATCTGTCATTCTTATTTAAAACCAAAGGGGAAAAAAACCAAATATAATTTCTAATAAAAAAATATAAACAAGTCATTCATTCATCAGCCTCACTCATAATTAGACAAAGTACATTAAACAACAAATTACTGCTTTCTAATTATCATATTGCCCAGGGTACAGGATAATTCATATACCACCACTGGGCATACAAATTTAAATTGTTAGTTGTTTTCCTTGAAGTGATGCGCTTGCTTTCAAGAAAATGCATGCCAAATACTCAAGTCTGAATAATCATTTTTATCTTTCAAATACTCTTCCACATCCACATTCAAGTGGTATTCGTGAACAAGGTTTATTTCAGCTCAAAACTCAATCAAAACGTAGTTTTCCTCAAGACCAACCACTGTCAGAGGACATTACGACAGAAAATATTGAAAGATGTACACTCAACAGTGGAGATTTAGGAAACTTAATATACTGTGTTATCAAAAACACTCTAAAATGAAACTGGCTTTAAAAAACAAAAACTAAGAGTATGGCAGTGGAGAATATGATGACTACTAGTATAGTTGTGGAGAAGGCGATGGCACCCCACTCCAGTACTCTTGCATGGAAAATGCCATGGACGGAGGAGCCTGGTAGGCTGCAGTCCATGAGGTCGTGAAGAGTCGGACACGACTGAACAACTTCACTTTCACTTTTCACTTGCATGCCTTGAAGAAGGAAATGGCAACCCACTCCAGTATTCTTGCCTGGAGAATCCCAGGGACGGGGAGCCTGGTGCGCTGCCATCTATGGGGTCGCACAGATTCGGACACGACTGAAGCGACTTAGCAGCAGCAGTATAGTTGTATAGTTAGCTGCCACTGACCTTATCAACGCTGAAGTGACAGCAGTTATACCCACCACGGGTACCCCATGTGGTTTCAGCACCACCAGTACAAATGTTTGCACAATGAAAAGGGAAAGAATAGCTTAGTATTATTATAAATGTTGCCTTGGAAAAGGGTATTCCACATCAGACAAAGATTTCATGACTTTTAAATTAGTATAGGTTACTTTCATAATTAAAAAAAAAAAAAGTCTTCAAAATAGGAACTTCCTGATGTAGAACAATTCTTTGAAAAGGTTTCCTAAATTTCCCTTTCTTCAAAACATAGCCTCCTTATAAAAACACAACTAGCATTACTGATAATTTATTGAGAAAAAGAAAGAAGCAGCAGAGGAATAAAGTAGGAAAAACCATCAAGAAGACAGTCTAAAGTTCACTGGAATGTTACCTAAGTGCTCCTAAACTAGGCCATATTCTTCATCTAGAATTTGAAGACTTTATTCGCATGGGGGTGTGGAGGTGTGCATGCTCAGATATGTCCGACTCTGTGTAACCCCAAGGACTATAGTCTGCCAGGCTCCTGTGTTCATGGGATTATCCAGGCAAGAATATCAGAGTGGGTTGCTATTTCCTCCTCCAGGGGATCTTCCCAACCTAGGGATCAAACCCATGTCTCTTGTATCCAAATCGCCAAAGTTTCCCAGTGAAGAGTGGCAAATTACTGAACTCTTTCTACAGTTTTTAGTAACAATTCAATTTGTTGTTGTTCAGTCGCTCAGTCACGTCAGTCTCTTTGCAAGTAAATAAAGAATAATGAGGCTGCCTCGTTAAAATTAAAAAACTCAATACAAATAGGGTTTTTTTTAATATTCAAGAACAATACTGATGTCAGCAGGCAATTAATCTGAAATCTTGACTAAAAACAAAAACTTAGAAGCATCATTTCATTTACTTCCAAGGGCATTTTCAACAGAATTGTCTTTTCCAGTGTCTTTTGATTACTATTATGTAGCCTACTGTGAAAGATCTTAACCTCTGGATCTCAGACTACTTTTTGATTAACATTTTAGCTCCATCAAGGGAAAAACTGCTATCTCAGGAGGATGTCTGGTTATCAATTTGTGATTTTATTACATCTCAGTTGGATTATTTCAAGTCATTATTTCCTATCCTCTTGGATTTTTTAATGTCACATGCAACTCTACAGTCTGTGAGAGTTGAATTAACCACTGCAATAGCGTATTTCAAGATTTGGGATAAATTTAACATTGACTTTGAGCTCTCACTGGTTAAAAAAAGTTTTGTTCAATCCAACTTTGAAATACTTAGTATTTTTATATAGCTGGCCTTAGGTAAAGTTATGTGTCCTAGGACAGTTTTGGTTACGTCTTAGCATCACCTAAAAATCAAGATAAGGACATATAAACAGCAGTATACCAGTCAAACGTAAAAAACAAATGCAAAAGAAAAATAGTTCATTTTGAAGATGCTACTTTATTGCCATTGTGTGGAGGTATAGAGAGACAGTTGTATAATTACTGAAATCAGATTGATTATATTCTTTGCAGCCGAAGATGGAAAAGCTCTATACAGTCAGCAAAAACAAGACCAGGAGCTGACTGTGGCTCTAATAATGAACTCCTTATTGCAAAATTTAGACTTAAATTGAAGAAAGTAGGGAAAAACACTATTTTAGGCCACTATTTAGGCCATACAGGTATGACCTAAATCAAATCCCTTATGGTTATACACTGGAAGTGACAAATAGATTCAAGGGATTAGATCCGATAGACATGATGCCTGAAGATATATGGACGGAGGTTTGTAACACTGTACAGGAGGCAGTGATCAAAACCATTCCTGAGAAAAAAGAAATGCAAAAAGGCAAAATGGTTGTCTGAGGAGGCCTTACAAATAGCTGAGAAAAGAAGAGAAGGGAAAAGCAAAGGAGAAAAGGAAAGATATACCCATCTGAATGCAGAGTTCCAAAGAATAGCAAGGAGAGATAAGAAAGCTTTCCTACGTAAACAATGCAAAGAAATACAGGAAAACAATAAAATGGGAAAGACTAGAGATCTCTTCAAGAAAATCAGAGATACCCAGGGAACATTTCATGCAAAGATGGGCTCAATAAAGGACAGAAATGGTATGGACCTAACAGAAGTAGAAGATATTAAGATGAGATGGTAAGAATATACAGAAGAACTATAGAAAAGAGATCTTGTTGAATAAAGAAAAATCAGAAGACAGGATATCTTCCACTGTCATCAAAATAAAATTTCAAAAAGACTTCACAAGAATTCTATGGACAGAGGAGCCTGGCAGGCTACAGTCTATGGGGTCACAAAGAGTTGGACACAACTGAGTGACCAACACTTACAAATCAAGTAGAGATTAAATAAAACAATTTTTATTTTCAGTAGTAAAAAGTTATATCAAAAGATTACTTTAGTGGGACTTCCCTGGCAGTCAAGTGGTTAAGACTCCATGCTCCCAATACAGGAGGCATGGGTTTGATCCCTAGTCAGGTAATTAAGATTCTACATGCAGCATGGCACAGCCAGAAAAAAAAAAAAAAAAAAAAGATTATTTTAGTAATGTGAGAACAAGAGAAATGCTTTTTTTATTACTTTAAAAATGCTGCACTGCCTACTGGCTCGCTTATACTGTTTCCAATGACATTTGCCATCATCCTTATCTCTTTCCTTCTCTATATAATGTGTTTTTAAAAACTACAGAAAAACAAGGAAATCTAGGTTAAAAGCTGGGAACATACCTATACACATTCAGTTGCTAAGCTGCGTCCAACTCCGCGATCCCATGGATCACAGCCCACCAGGCTCCTCTGTCCATGGGATTTCCCAAACAAAAATACTGGAGTGGGTTGCCATTTCCCTTTTCAGAGGATCTTCCTGATCCAGGGATTGAACCCCACATTTCTTGCATTGGCAGGCGGATTCTTTACCACTAAGCCACCAGGAAAGCCCAAAAGCTGGGAAAGTGATTGCAAAAACAAGGATCAATTATGGGGCTTCAGATAAAAGGGACAAGGAGAAGGCAATGGCACCCCACTCCAGTACTCTTGCCTGGAGAATCCCATGGATGGAGGAGCCTGGTGGGCTGCAGTCCATGGGGTCGCTAGGAGTCGGACACGACTGAGCAACTTCACTTTCACTTTTCACTTGCATACACTGGAGAAGGAAATGGCAACCCACTCCAGTGTTCTTGCCTGGAGAATCCCAGGGATGGAGAAGCCTGGTGGGCTGCCGTCTATGGGATCACACAGAGTTGGACATGACTGAAGCGACTTAGCAGCAGCAGATAAAGGGACAAAGCAGATTTGCAGGAGAAGAGCAATAGTTAGTAAGGAAGAAGAAAAGGTTGCGATGAGAGAGAAATGTCAGAGTTTAGGATTTTGGATGAGATCAGTTTCAAGTTAAGATAAAGTTGAGATGTAGCACGAGAAGGTGAAAAATGAAACTGGGCATGTTGAGAAAAGGCAGAAAGCTCCAAATTCATAACCAGCGTGCCATTTCATGCAAGTTGAATATTAAAGAGTATTTTCAGCAATTGTATGTTACCTCAATTACTAAATGTGATAGGGTAAGGATTCACAAAAGCAGTTTAAAAACCACAAATAACAAGATAATGAATTAATCTCATATTATCTGTAAAATAAAAATGTCTTTTTACCATGCATTTCAAGGTGCTGTGCTTGTGTTTAGTCGCTCAGTCGCGTCTAACTCCTTACGACCCCATGGACTGTAGCCTGCCAGGCTCCTCTGTCCATGGAATTTTCCAGGCAAGAATACTGGAGTGAATTGCCATGCCCTCCTCCAGGGCATATTCCCAACCCAGGAATCAAACCAGGGTCTCCTGTATTGCAGGCAGATTCTTTACCGTCTGAGCCACCAGGGAAGCCCAAGAATACTGGAGTGGGTAGCCTATCCCTTCTCCAGAGGATCTTCCCAACCAGGAATCGAACCAGGGTCTCCCGCATTGCAGGTGGATTCTTTACCAGCTGAGCTACCCAGGAAGCCCACAGTTCAGGGTACTGGTATTTAATTAAGAAGATAGTACCAAAATAGTGACAATCAAATATAATTCTGTGTTTATACTAGTTCTGTTGAGTTTTTCTAGAGGCAAATGGGACAGCCAAAAGAAGGATCCTAATGGTTCTCAGTGATCAAAATAATTCAGGGAGAGTTTACAACATCCCACAACAAACCATCACCATAGAGCACCTAACTGACGTTATATTTGGACTAAAGATTTACAAAATAACATTGTGGAACTGAAAAGGGTAACCTTCCCTCCAACAGTATATTCTATACATATAAGTAAAAGTCTGAGGGAAACGTTTATATTTCATAGGTAGGCAAATAAGTTTTCAGGGAGAGCTGACGAGAGGAAGAAAGCTCGGGGGAGAGGCAGAAGAGGGTGGGAGGCAGAGGCAAAGGTGGAGGAAGAGGCAGACTGTTCTCAGAAAGAGAAATATCGGCTACCTGTAGGCTATGATTTTCAGACAAATTCCATTCCCAGAACACAGCACTTCTTTCCCTCCCTGAACCAGCAGTAGCAGCAAAGTAGACAATACTCACTCAAAGGCAGTATGCAAGGTGTGCTCAGGATTTATTATATTCACCATAAGACCTAGGATTTGGTCATGAATTTATCAAATAAGATGCAACAAAACCTAACATACCATCAATTTGCTTAGCTGGGCTACAACAAAAGCAGAAGACATATGAATGATGCTTGGACAGAGCTTTATTTGTGCCAGCACGAGTGAGTGAGAAGTTAGCATAGTTTTAATAACGTTCAACTTATTTACACCTCATTATCAATTAAAGTACCTATTAAGTATACATAAAACTAGATTATTTTTATAGAAACTGATTATAAAAATATTTCTAGGGCTTAAACTGAGAAATATTTAACAGGAAAGAATGATCAAAACAGCTCTACTTACTGTATCAAATGTTACATTAACAATGCTTTCTTAGGTACCATAAAGTTGCTGGAAAGCATTAATGTGCTCAAAATTTCAATTTGAGAAGTTTCAACTTATAAGTGGCTTGTATGTCACATTTCACAAAAAAGAAATTACAAACAACTTAAAATGTTAATGCGTTAACTAAATTCTCTATAGAAGAGAGATCACGAAACCACTGTCCTACTACAGAAGCATGCAGGGCAGAGAGGAAACTTAGAAAGGAAATGAAACGCCTGGGCCACGTTCAAGCTTCTCAGAATTAGTTCCCCCAAAACAGAAAGTACAGAGGGAGCTGGATTAAAAAAGCACATAATCAAAAGTCTGGAAAGCTTAATAGCTTTTCTGAATGGAAATTTCATCCTTATTTAAAATGAAATATAGAGAATCTTCATAAACTTACGGAAAATCATTTGGCACATTTGATATAATACTAATTATCCGTCTTTCTGAATTACAGTCACCATTGCTTTGCTCTATCAAAGCAGCTACTGAAGTGAAGACACCACATTTTAGGGACCACTTTAAGGCAACAGCGACGGTAAATCAAACATTCAATTACACAATCTTGGAATCAAGCAGCTACACTTTTTCTTCTGAGTATATAAAAAAATTCCATTTTAAAATGAAGATAATCTTTGATGCTAGATTGGTTTTTCTTTTGAACAGTAATTCATAATCATCTACCGCAAATACTACCCTTTGAAATTACAACCAAGATACATGTAGTTAGTTCTCAAAAAATTTCTAATGTTAAAAACATCACAGTACAAGAAAGATGACATAATTATGGGAAAAAATACATACTTTATTCTTGTATGTAAAACCTTGACGATACACTGAAACTGATTTTGTTTGTTACTGAAAAGTTATTGAAAAATTAGCCCTGTATTCATAATTGTATTTATTCAAGGCTAAGATACAAAACCCCCACACTGATCATAAATGCTATGATATTAACAGCATAAGACGAAGCTTTAAGTCTAAGGCACTAGAAATCTTAATAGAGATGACAATGTAAATCTACATCCAATAGCTACTGTGAAGACTAATTTCAAATAAAATCACTTTAAAAAATACAAGTTGTTCTATAAATCAATACTACCTAAAATAAAACAATAATGATAAAATAATGAGCTCTCAAATAAAATTTAGGATATAACAAAACTGAACCAAAAACCTTTAAGGGTTATTTCTAAAACTCTGTTCTTATACTGCTCTTTGAGATAATATTTCATTTACATTCAAAATAAAGTTAGAATTGAAATGACTACCCTATGATGTTATGAAGTACTCTGTATGTAATAGAAAACAGATCTCAGCAGATCAATATGCAAAAAGTAGATCTAACCAGATTAAGCATGTTATTAAAGTATACAAAAAGCTGATGACTAAAAGGCACCAGGATACCTATGATTCATTTACAAGTACAGAATCTTATTGAGAAAAATGCTATCATATTTTTCTACAACATCAATGATATATTCAAAGTTTAAAAAAGCAAGAGGAAAGATAAAGTATTATATTATACCAAAAGGCTGTCATCATTCTAAATGTAGAAAATAACATTATTCATGTATTTAGGATACCACTTAGCAGTCTCATTTCACAGGAGAATTATTTCCAGAGGTACACTCACAACTGAAAACTTCACTGGGATTCTATATACTGGGGAAGGAAAGGAACAGTATTAAGAGCTAAAACACACACACACACACACACACACACAAATAATTTTTTAGCTCACTGCCCTTGGAATTTGCTAATCCAATTTCCCCCTCATTTCTCAGAAGAGAAAACAGTTCTCAAGAGATAGTGTGACTTGCTCAAGGTCATAATTTAACACTACAAACAGGACCAGCATTCAGGTTTTACAAATTCTTGAATACTGTCCTTTCTTCTACACTAGTGATACGGAGATGACACCTAGCATAAAAACAAAATAAAATGGGTTAAACGCAAACACAGTTTCAAAGAAAGCGGTCAGAACAGTGCAGTATCAGCTATACACTGAGGATGAAACCCTTGAGGATTAATGTAGGATAATTCAGGAGGTGACTATCACAAGTAGACTAAAATAATGATACCCAACATTAACTATTAGGTGCTCAGCATTATCTCCTGATCATTTTATATATTAATTAATTTATTCTACTTTTGAGGTAGATAGTGGTGGTGTTCTCAACTGCAAATGAGGACAGAAGGCACAATGAGGTTAATCTCTGGTAAGGTCAGGAGACTAGAGCAGATTCCAAGAGAAAAAGGAGAAAAAAATTATTTATGTACCTGTTTTAAATTAATGTGTCAAAGTATTTACAATTTATGATTATAAATAACTCTTTTCTTATCAGATTCTTATAGTAAGAGTATGGTTTTCAAAACAATCTAGAAATTAAAGGCATTCTTATAAAGACTTATATTTCAAAAAACAATTCATTACAAGATCCATGAACTAACAGGAAAAAAGGAAATGTTAATAAATCTCAAAGCAGAAGAATGAGCATTACAATTTAAGTAAGGTTTGAGGGTCACATGGCTCTTGTCAGTAAAGGAGTAAGTCCTCTGCTAAGACAAGAAACAATTATTTCAGATCAAGAGTTAAACTCAACTTCCTGCACTAGGAATACAATTTATCTGTTTTAGAAGTACACCCAAAACTTCAAAATCAGTTATTTTACATTGATTCTGCAACAAAGGATGGACTAATGGATGGACAGATAGATTGACAGATGGAAGAACGGACCACCAAGTATCTTCAAAATCTCCAGAATATAATGATGATATGTGATTTTCCCAGATTTTAGAAGCTACTTTTGTAACTTACCATCTTTTTCCTCTTATCTTGTTCTGTGGGTGGTTCTTCATCTTCTGTTACTTTTGGTTCTTCAAGATGAGACATTAACATACAGCTGCAATTAAAAAAAAAAAGTTTTAAATAAATAAAAAAAGTCTATAACATACCTTTTGCATTGAGCATTTTGCTTGAATATTTAGGTAATAAATCATAAGAAATTTATTTATAGGAAACTTTTGAACCCTAAACCACTTGACAAAAGCAAGGTGTACCTTTTATAATCTTTCTAAAAATGATACTTACAAACACTTAAAATTAAAATTAATACTTTTTCTTTTACCATTAATCTTCATATGTCTAGATTATTGTATATGTTTCATAAGAGTAACAATAATTTAAACAGTAACATCTTTAAAACACTATCAATTACGTAACAATCTACTTTGTGCTCCAAATGACATTTCTACGCTATGAAGAACTTGTCCCTGATAGCACTGCAGGGCAGTTACAGCCCACTTTATTTTGATTATCTGCATCACTGCTCTTTACATTAGCAGAGATAAGACAGCTTCCTATTCCATCAACACTGGCTCCAGGGAGACTAGATGAATACTGTCTCGTGAATCAAGTTAAAAGAATGAACTTTACTGTTCCTAATTTAGAACAGACTTCTGCAATTTATCAGAGTCATTAAGTTCTTAACCAATAAAAAGCTGTGGCAAAGAAAGCTTGCTTTCTGTTATGTTTTGTAGTAAGTATACATGAAGGGCATTTCTTGACTTAGCTATATAAATAACCTTCGATTCAGGGTTAGGGACAAGTGCTAAAACCAGAAACTTGATCAGACTCACTCTTGTAGGGCACATGAATGTCCTTTTCTTCTTATCCCTGATCATTAAAAAATTCATTTTTGAAACAACTATCTCTGACCCAGTCAGTCCACCTGATAGAATCAAATACTAAGAACCTTAAACTGGAAATCTGAAACCCTGAAAAACAACAAGAGCTCAATCTCTAACTCACTTCATGGCTTTACTCTTTTGGAGCTGCAATGCTTTTGTCCACTATGATGTACAGTTGATGTAAACTCTTCAACAACACAAGTTTGAACTGCAGGAGTCTAATTATACATGGATTTTTTTTTCCTATAATAAATACTATTGGGGACTTCCCTGGTGGTTCAGTGATTAGGAATCTGCCTGCAAATGCAGGGGACATAGGTTTGATCCCTGATCCGGAAGGATCCCACATGCCATAGAGCAACTAAGGCCATACCCCACAACTGAACCTGTGCTCTGGAGCCCGCAAGCTGCAACTACCAAGCCCGTATGCTGCAACTGCTGAAGCCCAGGCACTCAAGAGCCCACGCTCCACAGCAAGAGAAGCCACCGCAACGAGAAGCCCACACAGCAGTGAAGAGTAGGCCCCTCACTACGACTAAAGAAAGCCTGCACGCACCAATAAAGACCCAGCACGGCCGAAAGTAATTAATTAAAAAATACTACAGTATTACACAACCACGGTTGGCTGAATCTGAGGACATGGAACCAGACGACTGTCGGTGAAGATGGCTAACTATAAGGTTTACTCGGCTCTTCACATTCACAGAGGGTGGATGCCCCTAACCCCTGCATTGTTCAATGGTCAAGTACTTGGCCAAATAACTCGAGCACAAAGGTGGAAAATTACGACATTATCTCAACTCCAAAGGTATTTAATAAAGTGAAAAGTCTAAGAAAAGTTTCGATTCTAGTTTGTATTAGAAATAAATAATAAGATGGACCTCCTTCACATTAGCTCTCTGAAGTACGCTGCTGCTGCTACTGCTAAGTCACTTCAGTCGTGTCCGACTCTGTGCGAGCCCATAGATGGCAGCCCACCAGGCTCCACCATCCCCGGGATTCTCCAGGCAAGAACACCGGATTGGGTTGCCATTTCCTTCTCCAATGCATGAAAGTGAAAAGTGAAAGTGAAGTCGCTCAGTCATGTCTGACTCTTAGCGACCCCATGGACTGTAGCCTACCAGGCTCCTCTGTCCATGGGATTTTCCAGGCAAGAGTACTGGAGTGGGTTGCCATTGCCTTCTCCGTCTGAAGTATGCAGCAGACTTGAATTTTAATTGTGATGAATCTGGATCTCCATGGAAGTAAGTTTTATACTGTATCAAATTCTTTCACTACATTTCAAAAATCTGTTAACTTACTTGTACAGTGAAAAGCTCTCTGTTCTCCCTTCCCTAAAGATTTATTAATAATAAAGTATGCTCTGGATATAAATATACACATTTTTGTCAGAGGGCGAGATATTTGTACTTTGCAATTCTGAAAATTGCATTCATTTGGGTCTCTGAAAGGCGGAAAGTGAAAAAAAATTTGAAAAGCCCAAAGCTGAAATTTTCTCCTGCAGGAAAATCTTCAAGTAAAAATCAAATCTAATTTTGTTGACAAAGATTAAAGATAGGGAATCATGTTTTACACAAAAAGCAAGGTGAAAGTTAATAGAATTTTACTAAGCTAAAAGATGTGGGCTGTGAGTGCAATAAAAGTAATTGTAAATAAAATTATAATAACAACAGCTTAAAACAGGGACAGCTAACATATAAGCTTAGGCAGCCACCCCTCACATTCTACACTCATTCACTAAATACATCCAGGCACTCTAGCTGGCTAACTCAAAATCTTTCCCAACAAGAAACCAACCAGCCAAACACAACCAACAGTATTAGCATGCAATATGAAATTATTATTTCTGGCTTAAAGGTACAACTTTTATTTAATCTATAGAAACCCACTTTTTAAGGAGATGAGAAAACTAGAACTGATGCTATTCCATTGGTCTCTGCAGTGGGCACTTAGGTCGCCTGTGTAATTGTCCTCCTTCCCAACTTGAGCCCTGAACTTGTCAGTTATCCTCCTGTTTCATGTCCACCATATGCTTCAGAAAAAGCTGATCTGAGCCCCAACGCTGGTGGCTCAGTAAGCAATCAAGGAAATCCTATTCCCCTGGTCAATGACTGCTTTCAATATGAGTATGTTTAAGAACTTCTAGCCAATTAGATATGGAGAGAAATCGGATGAAATGACTTCTAGGACAGTGTCCTATGATGTTAAAACGACACAAGGAAAAAGATGACTCCTGGCTGGCACTGGCAGCGTCACGAACTGTAGAGTCGAGAACTACTTTTGACAATGACGGTAAGTAGCCTGCACACGAAGTTCATGTGTTGAGGGGACGGGGTAGGAAGAACTGGGTCTTTAAGGTATTGTGTGGTCACGAATACCTAATCCAAGAGCCTCCCACTCACATCCATGTGTGCTAAGTCACTTTAGCCGTGTCAGACTCTTTGTGATCCTATGGACCGTAGCCTGCCAGACTCCTTTGTCCATGGGATTCTCCAGTCATGAATACTGGAGTGGGTTGCCATGCCCTCCTACAGGGGATCTTCCCAACTCAGGGATCAAGCCTGCGTCTCTTAGGTCTCCTGCATTGGGAGGTGGGTTCTTTACCACTAGCACCACCTGAGAAACCCTCTCTCACCTGCAATTGCTTTTTTATTGTTAAAGTCAGCTGACTCAGGGGTTTCTCTTACTTGCAGCTGAATATCCTTTTACAGTCCCTTATATAAGTATCACAAAAATATCTTACCAAAAATTCACTTCTGGATTCAGGGCAAGAAACAGTCTCCCTCTCTTGATATACCTACTTCCTTCTATACGATACCAGGAACCATGTAATTCCAAATGCTTTTCTTTGCCCTGGTAGTTAGTAAAGTCAAGGCTGTTTTACACCTGGATGGTATGTTTCTCCATGCAAGATTTCTTGTTTAAATTCCTTCAACCCCATATTAATAGTTTTCAGTCACAAAGAGCATGTGCTTTACTTATTCATTGCCTCAAATCCTCTTATGACCACTAAATTGAATATAGGCAACTAACAGTTGTACGAACAAAGCTACTGCAGGTGATGGAATTCCAGTTGAGCTATTTCAAATCCTGAAAGATGACACTGTGAAAGTGCTACACTCAATTTGCCAGCAAATTTGGAAAACTCAGCAGTGGGCACAGGACTGGAAAAGGTCCGTTTTCATTCCAATCCCAAAGAAAGGCAATGCCAAAGAATGCTCAAACTATCACACAACTGCACTCATCTCACATGCTAGTAAAGTAATGCTCAAAATTCTCCAAGCCAGGCTTCAGCAATATGTGAACCATGAACTTCCAGATGTTCAAGCTGGTTTTAGAAAAGGCAGAGGAACCAGAAACCAAATTGCCACCATCCACTGGATCATCGAAAAAGCAAGAGAGTTCCAGAAAAACATCTATTTCTGCTTTATTGACTATGCCAAAGCCTTTGACTGTGTGGATCACAATCAACTGTGGAAAATTCTTCAAGAGATGGGAATACCAGACCCCCTGACCTGCCTCTTGAGAAACCTATATGCAGGTCAGGAAGCAACAGTTAGAACTGGATATGGAACAACAGACTGGTTCCAAATAGGAAAAGGAGTATGTCAAGGCTGTATATTATCATCCTGCTTACTTAACTTATATGCAGAGTACATCATGAGAAACGCTGGGCTGGAGGAAGCACAAGCTGGAATCAAGATTGCTGGGAGAAATATCAATAACCTCAGATATGCAGATGACACCACCCTTATGGCAGAAAGTGAAGAGGAACTAAAAAGCCTTTTGATGAAAGTGAAAAAGGAGAGTGAAAAAGTTGGCTTAAAGCTCAACATTCAGAAAACGAAGATCATGGCATCCGGTCCCATCACTTCATGGCAAATAGATGGGGAAACAGTGGAAGCAGTGTCAGACTTTATTATTGGGGGCTCCAAAATCACTGCAATGGTGACTGCAGCCATGAAATTAAAAGACTCTTACTCCTTGGAAGGAAAGTTATGACCAATCTAGATAGCATATTCAAAAGCAGAGACATTACTTTGCCAACAAAGGTCCGTCTAGTCAAGGCTATGGTTTTTCCAGTGGTCATGTATGGATGTGAGAGTTGGACTGTGAAGAAAGCTGAGCACCAAAGAATTGATGCTTTTGAACTGTGGTGTGGGAGAAGACTCTTGAGAGTCCCTTGGACTGTAAGGAGATCCAATCAGTCCATCCTAAAGGAGATCAGTCCTGGGTGTTCATTGGAAGGACTGATGCTCAAGCTGAAACTCCAATAGTTTGGCCACCTCACGCGAAGAGTTGACTCATTGGAAAAGACTCTGATGCTGGGAGGGATTGGGGGCAAGAGGAGAAGGGGACGACAGAGCATGAGATGGCTGGATGGCATCACCGACTCAATGGATGTGAGTTTGAGTGAACTCCGGGAGTTGGTGATGGACAGGGAGGCCTGGTGTGCTACAATTCATGGGGTCTCAGAGTCGGACTGAACTGAACTGAACAGTTGTATGTTAGTAGTATAGACAAAGTGCCATGAAGGAACAGAAAGTGAAAGTGTCAGTTGCTCCTGTTAGCCCTGTCTGACTCTTTGTGATCCCATGAACTGTAGCCCGCCAGGCTCCTCTGTCCATGGGATTTCCCAGCCAAGAATAGTGGTGTGAGTAGCCATGCCCTTCTCCAGAGAATCTTCCCAACCCAGGGATCGAACCCAGGTTTCCTACACTGCAGGCAGATTCTTTTCCATCGAAGCCACCAAGAAGCAGAGAAGGAAGCAATGACTTTTTACTGAGATTATGGAAAGGAATCTAGAAGGAGGTATTTGCTACACAGGGCAATGCTGAGGGCATGACCTGCCAAGGAGAAGAAATGTTATGAGTCAAAGGAAATGGCACATTTGGGAAAGGGGAAAGAATTTAGAGAGGAAGAGAAAAGGCCAATTAATGTAAACTGAAGATCAGCAAAGAACAGTGTCCCATCAACTTCATGCTATACAAAAGTGGGCTTCTAATTTTAAGAAGTGGAACAGAATGGATCAGAAGGATTAACTGGAGAGAGGCGTCAAGGAGGTCACTGAGACCAACACAAGTTAGGATAATACAGAGGGGTAAGTCAGAGTCAAGGAAACAAGGCTGCTTCGGATATTCTCTATTCCATTATGAAAAGCTGTCTGGTGAGTCAATATGTCAAGAGGGGGGAAAATGCTTATAAAAGCCTACATTTTATTTTTGTTTCTAAAAAAATTACATCCT
This sequence comes from Bos taurus, assembly GCF_002263795.3. NCBI lineage: Eukaryota > Metazoa > Chordata > Mammalia > Artiodactyla > Bovidae > Bos > Bos taurus. The sequence continues at coordinate 16,825,167 of NC_037347.1, forward strand.
TGATGGCAATATGTTTTGTACTCTCTAACTATAAAACCACAACTTATGAGTCTCCTTTCTTCCTTATTCCCAAATTTGGCAACAGGTTGTCAACCTCATTTCTCAATGTGCCTAAAAACAATGTATTATTTAAGGAAAAAAAGGGAATCCGGTCTAAACAAAGACAAGCAGAAGGCAAATTATAAGCATCATTGATATATTTTCCTGGTTTAATAAAGAGCTCTATTAACTAAAAAGAAACTCAAGCAAAAAGATGAAACTAAAAGATAAACTAAACACAAAAAATTAACTCAAAATGAATCAAAGACTTGAACTTAAGACCTGAAACAATAAAACTCCTACAAGAAAACACAGTGGTTAGCTCCTTCACACTGGTCTTGGTGATGATTGTTTATATCTGCTCTGAAAACAAAGGCAACAAAAACAAACATGTGGGGCTACATCAAACCAAAGACTTGTGTACAGCAAAGGAAACCTCCAACAGAAGGAAAAGGCAACTTGATTAAAGAAAGTATTTACAAATCGTGCATTTGATAAGGGGTTAAGGTCCAAAATATATCAACTGATTCAACTCAATACCAAAAAATCAAACAATCTGATTAAAAAACAGTCAGAGGATCTGCACAGACATTTTTCCAAATTAGACATACAGACGGCCAACAGACACAGGAAAGATCTCAACATCATCAATCATCAGAGAGATGGAAACCCAAACCACAATATCATATCACACCTGTTAGAATGGCCATCCTCAAGCCAGGAAAACAGGCTAAATACATTACTGAGGAGAAGTCAGGCAGTCTGGAATCTCATGAAGCCTTCCTTATCATTATATGAAATATTCCCTTTATTAATATCAGTATTAAGAAGAAAGGTGTGATAATTCTACTATGAAATGATATGATGATTAAAAATTTTATTCAAATTAACAGATAAATGTGAGATTATCAGCAATCCTGATAACATGATTTTAACTAAGCTCCTGAAGAATACAGTTGACCTTTGAACAGCACAGATTTGAACTGTGTAGATTTTTTTCAATAAACTCATATAACAGTGCTACACATACTACAGTACTACACGATCTGTGCTTCGTTGAATCCACAGATACAGAATTTCAGACATAGAGGGTCAACTGTAAAGTTATATTTGGAGTTTCAACTGTGAAGAGGGTTGGAGCCCCAAACCCCCGTCCACCCTGTACAAGGATCAACCGAAATTTTACTACTGTCTTCTGGAACTAGTCAAGTACCATGTGACCCTCTACTATCTTAGAGGAGCCAGTGATGCTTCAACCAGTCAAATACAAATATAGGATGCTAATCCACTCCCCTTTTTCTCCATAACTTGCCTGAAGGGCAAGGGAACACTGTTAGTGGAAAAACATATTCAAAATATTTTGAAAGACAAGATCAGGCGTATTCAAGGTGGTATGCCTAGTGGGATGGGGTGGGAGGTGGGAGGGGGGTTCAAGGACAGGACATACATATTCCTATGGCTGATTCATGTTGATGTATGTAGAAACCAACACAATACTGTAAAGCAAGTATCCTCAATTAAAAATAATTTAAAAATCTTAAAAAGGGAATTTATATGACAAACTACACTTGCAATATTTTTTTAAAACCTAATGTCAAGACATAAAATGACTGACTAGACCAAAGAACCCCAATTCAAAATTTCACTATAAAAAAATTTAGCTTATCTCAAGATGAAACAATATTACAAGCAAAATAACAAAAGTTTTCTTTTATAAAGACAAAATTTAAAAGCTGCCATACAATGCTTATATGGTTATGATAAACAAAAATAACGTAGGGTATAATTAATTACCGAAGTTCAAGTGCAATTAATTAAATGATACACCTACTCTTTGTAAGTTCCCGTTTCAGGATCTTCAGTCATGACGTCATGTAGGCCCTCCACTGAGATGTTTATAATACCACAGAATTTATCCTGGATAACACTAGAATACAAGAAGAGCAAAACATGTTGAAATGGATTATTTCAACAGACAATTGCTTTTTTCCCTCCCTAACTATCCTCTTGAACATGAAGATAAATTTTAGTGTGAAAGTATAAACGAAACTTTCAAAACATATGTCTTAAAGCAGAAATACTTTTACCAGTATGCTTAAATACTTACGTGGGTAGATTAGATGTGAAAGAAATACTTAAACATTCTTTATTATAATAGTCTTATGTTAATGTTATAATTAAAAAGATAAAGGTACAAAATGTTGAAGCCATAGACTGTGAAAAAATATCTGTAAAACAAACATCTGAGGAAGATCTGGCTCTGAAAACTCAGACATCAAATAACTCAATTTGAAAAATGGGGCAAATATTTGAACAGATACTTCCCCAAGTAAGACATACAGATGGCATATGAGCACTTGAAAAAATGCTCAATATCATTCATTAGTCATCAAAGGAAATGCAAATTAAAGCTGTAATGAGATTTTAATAAAAAGTAAAACGATGAAGACTGACAATACCAAGTGCTGGCAAGAGTGAGAAATAATAGGACCTCTCATACAGTGCCAGTAAGAATAAACATCCACTTTGGAAAAAAACATTCGCAACTTTTATAAAGTTAAACATTCCATACATGTAAGCAATCTCATTCCTAGGTATTTACCCAAGACCAAAACAAGTATTCTCAGAACTGTATGTGAATATTTATAGTAGCTTTATTCATAACCCCAAACTACAAATGATCTGAATGTCCACCAAGTAACAAATGGATAAACTGTGCGTCACCTGTCCAACAGAACAATCAGCAATAAAAGGAAACAAACTAGAGATACATGCAACAAGTTGGAAAAAAATCTCAAAAAACATTATGCTAAGAAAAACAGATCTGAAAGGCTATATTCTGCATGACTTCACTTATGTATGTGACTTTCTGGAAAGGCAAAATTACTTCATCAGTGGTTGTCAGGCAAAGGGGCCACAAGGGAACTTTTGGGGTGATGGTTACATACTGTGCTTTGAGGGTGGTACTGTTATATACTGTGTATATCTGTCAAAACTGTATGCTTATAAGAGGTTTTACTCTATGTGAACTATACCTTAATAGGCCTGACTTTAAAAAAGGAGAAGTATATAACCATCCACTGGTACACAAAATTATGCTATTTGAATTTTAAAATAATCTAAAAATTTTAATTACTTAACTCTTTTCTCCAGAGAATTCACAGTATCATTCCTACGAGACATATCATGTTTCGCATACTGCATTAATAAGCATAATTAAGTTTTAAAATATTCAGTAAAGTAGTTTCCAAAGCCAACACAGTATAAAATCATATGTCTGTACTCTCAAGTGTGATCAGATTTTAGAGAACTAAATCAACAGGTCGGCAAAACAATAAAAAGTTGATACCACTGTTACATTTTAATGTGTATATAACAGCCTACTGAAATAGTATACATTTTTGATATCACTATATATCCTTCACGTAAGAACTAAACACCTTCTCCCACTCCCCCATGCCACCCCTCTAGGTCCTACAGCTGATTCACACTGTGTACACAAGGCTGTAAAGCGGTGAGGGGCTTCCCAGGCGGTGCCGGTGGTAAAGAACCTGCCTGCTAGTGCAGGAGACGCGAGAAACGTGGGTTCGATCCCTGGGCTGGGAAGATCCCTTGGAGAAGGAAATGGTAACCCACTGCAGTATTCTTGCCTGGAGAATTCCATGGAAGAGGAGCCTAGCCGGCTACAGCCCACGGGGTCACAAAGAATTGGACACAACTAAAGCGATTTAGCATACAGCACAAAGTAGTTACACTCAAATTTAAAAAAATAATAAAGTGGGGAAAAAAAAAGAACTAAAAAAAAATCTCTGAAGAAACAGAGTTTGCCTTATGTGGTTCAGTGAGAAACATCTTAGAAAAAGGTACTGGAGCCAGTAGGCACATGAAAAGATGCTCAACACTGCTAATTATTAGAGAAATGCAAATCAAAACTACAATGAAGTATCCCCTCATACCAGTCAGAATGGCCATCATCAAAAAGTGTACAAATAAGAAATGCTGGAGAGGATGTAGAGGAAAAGGAGCCCTCCTACACTGTTGGTGGGACTGTACTTGGTGCATCCACTATAGAGACCAGAACAAATGTTCCTTAAAAAACGGAAAATGGAGTTACCACTATGATCCAGCAATCTCACTCTGGGCATAAATCCAGAAAAGATGAAAACTCTAATTCAAAAAAATACAAGCTCCACAAAGTTCAAAGCAACATAATTTATAATAGCCAAAACAAGGAAACAACTAAATATCCACGTGCAGACGAATGGATAAAGAAGAGGAGGTTTATATACACGCATACACATATACACACACTGGGATACTACTCAGGCATAAAAAAGAACGAAATAATACCATTTGCAGCAACACGAACGGACTGAGCGATTATCGTATTAAGTGAAGAAAGCTAAACAGACAGACAAATATTGTATGATATCACTTAATAGGTGAAATCTAAAAAATGATACAAAGTAACTTATTTATGAAACAAATAGACTCAAAGACATAGAAAACAAACTTATGGATACCAAAGAGGGAAAGTGGGGGAGGATAAATTAGGAATTTGGGATTAAGAGATATATATTAGTATATATGAAGTAGGTTATCAAGAAGGACCTACTGTATAGCATAGGAAACAATATTCAGTATGTTATCAAAATCTACAATGGAGAAGAATCTGAAAAAGAATACACACACACACACACACACACACATATGGGTTTCCCAGGTGGCTCAGTGGTAAAGAATCTGCCTGTCAATGCAGGAGACTGGGGTTCTATTTCTGGGTCAGGAAGATCCCTTGGAGAGGAAACGACAACACACTCCAGTATTACTGCCTGGAAAATCACATGGACAGAGGAGCCTAGGGGGCTGCAGTCCATGGGGGTCCCAAAAAGCATCGGACATGACTTGGCCACTCAAACAACAATAAATCATACTGATCACTGCTGGAGCTACCGGCATGGGCACACACTTCTGAGGAGAGGGTAAGAGGACGTATCTTTGCCATAATTAGAAAATAACAGTTCTACGTAATCAGGCCTCAATTCAGATATGCACATTTATGGAATGAGCTGAGAACAGATTACGATAATCAAACTGCAACATGGACAAGATAAACTTTTGACTGCACGGTTACTGCCAAAGCAGTAACTTCACCCCTTTCTCATAAATGAAGAGACTGTTTAGCTGACACTGCTGGAACCAGAATAAAGCTTAAACAGTTCTGACAGAAATCTAACAGGTTTAGGAACCTGAGGTTTACAGAAAGCCAAAAAATACAATTAGTGAATGACTGACAAAAAGAAGTGTCAAAATCTGACAGAAGATGGGATAAGGATATTCCCAGAAGCAGACTGGACACTGGCCAGAGGACACAGGTCCACCCTCTACCCTGCCTGCACACACCAGTCAGAAGAAAGACTTGTCCTGGCCCGTGGCTTACTCAGGCTTAGAGAAGTCAGTCAAGTGACCATCGGATTCAACCCCTTTCTTCCCTCCTCTGCCTGCACATGAATTTCTAGCTCTGCCAAGAGGAGTCTGGACAGACTCCTGTCTTGTAGGGGTGAAGAACTGAGGTGAGGCAACCTCAGTCAGTCTGTCTTTTTTTTTTTTTTTTCACTAAAATGTGACCCATGCTGCACACAAAAGGACACAAGAGGCAGAGATCTAACTGGGAGAAAGTGAAAAGTGAAAGTGAAGTCGCTCAGTCGTGTCTGACTCTTTGCGACCCCATGTACCATAGCCTACCAGGTTTCTCCATCCATGGGATTTTCCAGGCAACAGTACCAGAGTGGGTTGCTATTTCCTTCTCCAGGGAATCTTCCGTACCTAGGGATCGAACGCAGGTCTCCCGCATTGCAGGCAGACGCTTTACCCTCTGAGCCACCAGGGGAGGGGAGGGTTAATTCCAGTAGACAAAGGGACACTATGCTCACTCTGGAGTATCTATTAGGTACCAGAGGGACAGAGGCTTGGATTTCACGAGGGTAAATGACTATGGCCCAGAGTAGAAAGGTATGTAATTTGACTCTGAATGAAAAGGGTCGATTCTAGAAGAGAAGTACTGAAGAAAAAGATTCTATGCAATATTTGTGAGAGTGTGCTCAGTCATGTTCGATTCTTTGCGACCCCATGGACTGCAGCCTGCCAGGCTCCTCTGTCCATGGGACTTCCAGGTAAGAATATTCAAGTGGCTTGTCATGCCCTCCTCCAGGGGATCTTCCCAACCCAGGGATCAAATCCTCGTCTTTTGCATTGTCAGGCAGATTCTTTAGAGTCGGACATGACTGAGCGACTTCACTTTCACTTTTCACTTTGGTGCACTGGAGAAGGAAATGGCAACCCACTCCAGTGTTCTTGCCTGGAGAATCCCAGGGACGGGGGAGCCTGGTGGGCTGCCGTCTACGGGGTCGCACAGAGTCGGACACGACTGAAGCGACTTAGCAGCAGCAGCAGCAGCGCCAACTGGGAAGCCCATATTTGGGGATCAGTAAAAGGAGAAGTTATGCATCTTCAGAGCATTCAAATTCAAAAAATCACTCAGAAGGATGCAACATTCATTAAGCAGTTTGGGAAAAGAACCCCAGAATAATGGGGTAACAAAAAAGCTAGAAGAGGCCTGTACTTTCCTGGCATACAGAACAGATATTTAAAGAAAAGAAGCACTATGAAGTTATAATTTCTTTTTCTCCTTTTGGAAGTATTACAGAAATGTTCCCTCCAAATATGTAAAATGTAACACTTTAAAACGAAGCATTTAGGGTAAAAATTTTATACAGTATTCTATATGAAGTTTTGAATATTAGGCATTTGCTTTCCTTTTTATTCACACAATTCTCTCTCAATGCTGTATTTTAGAAATTAAGAATCTTGTTTTCTGTAATATACATGCCTTCTGAATTACATGCTTTAAAATGTAATTGGACATCTAAAATGGAAACAATCAAATGAGAGCTGTAAACCAGGAATCAAACAGCAATGGGTCTGGCGCAAGAGAGAGAAGGAGAAAAGTCATTATCCTTAGGATAATGGATATCCTTTGGATATCCATTATATCCTTATATACATTATTTCTTTAAACACAACAAGCCAAGAATTAGGTATTATACTATTTTTGTTTATGAAAAAAGCTCAATTTTTCCTTTTATGTGTGCTACATACTGTACTTATGAGTAACACACTATTGGAATTCTCAGTGTATCATCTCCTAACAGTAGTCTTCTGGTGTAAATCCATTCGAATCTACTGTCAGGTATAATGTGCAGAAGTAAAAAGTAGCCAGAGGAGACCATGTACTTTTAGAAATTTTAATTTTCTGAAACTACTGTGTCCCATGAGTGGCAGCTCACATTAGCTAGGACACAGCCATCTAGTGCCCCTGAAAGACTTAGCCAAACTCCATGCTAGTCTATAAGCTGTGCTTGGATATCCATGGGTGCTCAAGTCCCTTATACTTTAAAATGATATAGTACAAGAGGTCTTCTGTATCCATGGAACCTGAGGTTTTCTACAGCACAGGAGAAAAACAACATTCAGGAGTTTACAAACAAAAAAACCCCCTGAGAGCTGATTATTAAAGCCAAAGCTTTATCTTAGTGTAGTCCCCTGAGCAGACTTCAGTAGACTGGCTTACTGAGTATTAAAAGCAGGTGGATTTATACCAGGATACCCATGAACAGTATGAAAAGGCAAAATGATAGGATACTGAAAGAGGAACTCGCCAAGTCAGTAGGTCCCCAATATGCTACTGGAGATCAGTGGAGAAATAACTCCAGAAAGAATGAAGGGATGGAGCCAAAGCAAAAACAATACCCAGCTGTGGATGTGACTGGTGATAGAAGCAAGGTCCAACGCTGGGAAGAGCAATATTGCATAGGAACCTGGAATGTCAGCTCCATGAATCAAGGCAAATTGGAAGTGGTCAAACAAGAGATGGCAAGAGTGAATGTTGACATTCTAGGAATCAGCGAACTCAAATGGACTGGAATGGGTGAATTTAACTCAGATGACCATTGGGCAGGAATCCCTCAGAGAAATGGAGTAGCCATCACGGTCAACAAAAGAGTCCGAAATGCAGTACCTGGATGCAATCTCAAAAACGACAGAATGATCTCTGTTCGTTTCCAAGGCAAACCATTCAATATCACAGTAATCCAAGTCTATGCCCCAACCAGTAACGCTGAAGAAGCTGAAGTTGAACGGTTCTATGAAGACCTATAAGACCTTTTAGAACTAACACCCAAAAAAGATGTCCTTTTCATTATAGGGGACTGGAATGCAAAAGTAGGAAGTCAAGAAACACCTGGAGTAACAGGCAAATTTGGCCTTGGAATACGGAATGAAGCAGGGCAAAGACTAATAGAGTTTTGCCAAGAAAATGCCCTGGTCATAACAAACACCCTCTTGCAACAACACAAGAGAAGACTCTATACATGGACATCACCAGATGGTCAACACTGAAATCAGACTGATTATATTCTTTGCAGCCAAAGATGGAGAAGCTCTATACAGTCAGCAAAAACAAGACCGGGAGCTGACTGTGGCTCAGATCATGAACTCCTTATTGCCAAAATCAGACTTAAATTGAAGAAAGTAGGGAAAACCACTAGACCATTCAGGTATGACCTAAATCAAATCCCTTATGATTATAAAGTGGAAGTGAGAAATAGATTTAAGGGCCTAGATCTGATAGATAGAGTGCCTGATGAACTATGGAATGAGGTTCATGACATTGTACAGGAGACAGGGATTAAGACCATCCCCATGGAAAAGAAATGCAAAAAAGGAAAATGGCTGTCTAGGGAGGCCTTAAAAATAGCTGTGAAAAGAAGAGAAGCGAAAAGCAAAGGAGAAAAGGAAAGATATAAGCATCTGAATGCAGAGTTCCAAAGAATAGCAAGAAGAGATAAGAAAGCCTTCTTCAGCAATCAATGCAAAGAAACAGAGGAAAACAACAGAATGGGAAAGACTACAGATCTCTTCAAGAAAATCAGAGATTCCAAGGGAACAATTCATGCAAAAATGGGCTCAATAAAGGACAGAAATGGTATGGACCTAACAGAAGCAGAAGATATTAAGAAGAGGTGGCAAGAATACACAGAAGAACTATACAAAAAAGATCTTCACGACCCAGATAATCATGATGGTGTGATCACTGACCTAGAGCCAGACATCCTGGAATGTGAAGTCAAGTGGGCCTTAGAAAGCATCACTATGAACAAAGCTACTGGAGGTAATGGAATTCCAGTTGAGCTATTTCAAATCCTGAAAGATGATGCTGTGAAAGTGTTGCACTCAATATGCCAGCAAATTTGGAAAACTCAGCAGTGGCCATAGGACTGGAAAAGGTCCATTTTCATTCTAATCCCAAAGAAAGCTCAAACTATCACACAACTGCATTCATCTCACACGCTAGTAAAGTAATGCTCAAAATTCTCCAAGCCAGGCTTCAGCAATATGTGAACCATGAACTTCCAGATGTTCAAGCTGGTCTTAGAAAAGGCAGAGGAACCAGAGATCAAATTGGCAACATCTGCTGGATCATGGAAAAAGCAAGAGAGTTCCAGAAAAACATCTATTTCTGCTTTATTGACTATGCCAAAGCCTTTGACTGTGTGGATCACAATCAACTGTGGAAAATTCTTCAAGAGATGGGAATGCCAGACCACCTGATCTGCCTCTTGAGAAATTTGTATGCAGGTCAGGAAGCAACAGTTAGAACTGGACATGGAAAAACAGACTGGTTCCAAATAGGGAAAGGAGTACGTCAAGGCTGTATATTGTCACCCTGTTTACTCAACTTATACACAGAGTACATCATGAGGAACGCTGGACTGGAGGAAACACAAGCTGGAATCAAGATTGCACGGAGAAATATCAATAACCTCAGATATGCAGATGACACCACCCTTATGGCAGAAAGTGAAGAGGAACTAAAAAGCCTCTTGATGAAAGTGAAAGTCAAGAGTGAAAAAGTTGGTTAAAGCTCAACATTCAGAAAACGAAGATCATGGCATCCGGTCCCATCACTTCATGGGAAATAGATGGGGAAACAGTGGAAACAGTGTCAGATTTTATTTTGGGGGGCTCCAAAATCACTGCAGATGGTGATTGCAGCCATGAAATTAAAAGACGCTTACTCCTTGGAAGGAAAGTTATGACCAACCTAGATAGCATATTCAAAAGCAGAGACATTACTTTGCCAACAAAGGTCTGTCTAGTCCAGGCTATGGTTTTTCCTGTGGTCATGTATGGATGTGAGAGTTGGACTGTGAAGAAGGCTGAGCACCGAAGAATTGATGCTTTTGAACTGTGGTGTTGGAGAAGACTCTTGAGAGTCCCTTAGACTTCAAGGAGATCCAACTAGTCCATTCTGAAGGAGATGAGCCCTGGGATTTCTTTGCAAGGAATGATGCTAAAGCTGAAACTCCAGTACTTTGGCCACCTCATGCCAAGAGTTGACTCATTGGAAAAGACTCTGATGCTTGGAGGGATTGGGGGCAGGAGGAGAATGGGACGACAGAGGATGAGATGGCTGGATGGCATCACTGACTCGATGAACGTGAGTCTGGGTGAACTCCGGGAGTTGGTGATGGACAGGGAGGCCTGGAGTGCTGTGATTCATGGGGTCGCAAAGAGTTGGACATGACTGAGCGACTGAACTGAACTGAACTGATCAATTAACTTGGGCTTCCCAAGTGGAAAGTGAAAAGTGAAAATGTTAGTCACTCAGTCATATCCAACTCTGCGACTGCACGGACTGTAGCCCACCAGGCTTCACTGTCCATGGAATTCTCCAGGCAAGAATACTGTAATCAGTAGCCACTCCCTTCTCCAGGGGATCTATTCAACCCAGGGATTGAACCCAGGCCTGTCTGTGAGTCTGATCCCTGGGCCAGGAAGACCTCCTGGAGTCCCTTAGGGTAACATTATGCATCATGGGAATAGAGAATAAATAATCATGGGAATTTATGATCCCCAAAGCTCAAAAACTGCCCTCCCTTGTTTTATAAACAATATTATTTTTACTTATTTCTTTTTTAAATTACAAGTATGGGTAACTAAACTGTAGGTAACATATTACAACTGATTCTTCTACTCCAGATATGAGGCAGAAAACAGAACAGAAAGTTGTTGTATTGAAACCTATGTCTGAAACATTCATCTTAGATAATGCAAGGAATGTTTAACCTCAAGGATGAAAAAAGACAATAAAATTAAAACTGAAGGGCAAGAAGTATTAATAATCTTCCTTTTTACTTATCACTTTTTTCTTATTGTATATATTTGGTTGACACATTATTTGCACAGACCAGAGTTAACCTTCACTACAGAAGGAAAGCAGGCCTTTTTAAACATCTGCTTGTTTTGTGTATATGTGTGTATATACATAATATATATATATATGTATATATACACAAACAATAGGTGAGAGCATGAAAAATTTTACTCAGTAGGTAAAGATCACCTGATCATTGAAAACAATTCCACTTTTAGTAAACTTTCTTTTTTAGTCAAATGCACAGGAGCGAAACTACAGCTCTTAATCTTAGTATTTCCTAGAGGTATGACATTTTGAGGTTACTTTCCGGGCATATAAAAGTACCTGCAGAATATGTGAATTGCAGAAACTTCATGGAAAGTGATTTTTTTCCTTACTTTTGAAAACTATGCACAATACTAAAGAAAAAAAAATCCTTCTTTCTTGTGTTTTTCACCCAACTTTAAAAAATCATGGTGGCTTAAAACTATTTCTGTCCTTTTGTATCATTACACACTCAACAACAGGTGTTCAGAAAACAAAATGCCCCTAGAAAGATAATGCAAAATTCTTAATCCCAAAGGCACAAATCAAAAAAAATTCTAATATTCATCTGGTTACCCAAACAATAAGTAATAGATTAAATGTGAACAGGACTCTAGTTTCTTTTCACTTGTCCAACTTTTATTGGTAATTTTCTAGTGAGCACTGATTCATCATCCTAGACCATGTGTCTTAAATAACTTCTCGATGTGATGAATTTACATACTTAACATCACATCTTCATCCCCTTGGGCCCTGGAGAAAAACAGGTATTCAGGAACACAACATTTACAAGAACACAAAATTTTAAATTACCTGTTCTGAACAGTTTTATAACCTAAAGTTGATGATTTAAGTTTTTCATAGTAGCAAGCCCCAAAAAGAAACCAGAACTTTAGTCACTTTAAAATTTTCTCTGCTCTAACTAGATCACAACTTGTATACTGTACCTAATAATATTTGAATTCACATCAAATCCTAAGTTAGAGGGTGGATGAACTTAGGGTAATTTAAGAAAATAAATACATTTTTAAGCACTAAAAGCCACAACCAAATAAAATATTCTCTAAAGTATACTTTTCTGCTTATATTAACAAGTCTAAGTAAAGAACAGTATACTGGGGGGAAAAAAAAAAAAGGAAAAAGCCCTGATATGTCGGTCTTATTCCAGAATTCCTATCACACCATTTACACTAAAATCAGGTCCCCTCTCCTCTATATTCCAGGACCTAGGCTGAAAATATTTCTGTCACTTAAATGGAAACATACATCTTTCTACACAGTTAATTCTCTTCATGGTCACATGAAAAGTGACCATACAAATGTTAGCAAGTAAACAGGATAAAAAAAATTCATGTGGATATTCACTAAGTTATTTAAAAATAAAAATTTATAACCCAACAATTATCCTTACTAAGTCTTTCATATTATAAACCATTCTCCCGTTGTATGTGTGTATGCTCAGTCGTGTCTGACTCTATGTGACCCCGTGGACTGTAGCCCTCCAGGCTCCTCTGTCCATGGAATTTTCCAGGCAAGAATATTTCCTACTCCAGGGGATCTTCCCAACCCAGTGAAAAAACCCACGTCTCTTGCATCTCCTGCATTGGTAGGCAGATTTTTTTTTTTTTTTTTTTTTACCACTAGTGCCACCTGGGAAGCTCATATTATAAACCATTCTTCCAATTAACTTTTTTTTAATGAGTGCAGAGAGGTGGGGGGAAAAAGCAAGCCATTCTCTTTAAGACAATAAGAAATAACTACGATGATCTGTGTGTAGTGGGATGGGAAGAAACTGCCATTTTACATGATTTTCAACAGGAAGACCATGCTTTAAGAAATACTGTTCAATGAAGATATACTAAAGTTCCATAAAAAGGAGATGATCAATGACTGGTGTAGAACCGTTTGGAAAAGACATTAGGGTGAAAAAAACCTAACCAATACTAGTTTTCAGTGCTTATAGGAATCACTTGACAAACTGGTTCTCATGTTTTTCTTGTTTTTTTTTTTTAATATAAAAGAATGGAATAGATTTGATAATTATGGGGTTGAATGCATGACCTCACCATTATAAATGTTTTTAAAAACTATACTTGAGATGGTGTAACACTGAAAAAAGTGGACCCATTATCTCGTTAATAGTGCTCCCTAACTATGAAATCATTAACAATCTAGATAATAATGATACTACTGATTCATATCCCTCCTCACCCACCTAAGGCCTCATCATTAAGTCCAATAACAGAAAAGAAAAGTACAAGTTTTAATGAGAAATGAAACAGGCCTTCTAAGGAGAAAAAAAAAAAATTATTATTATTATTCAGTGGGTGATGCATATAAACGAAGTCTAACTGGTAAAGAGAACAACCTTCTCTTTGGTTTCACCTACCCCATCTCTTTACTCTTAGTCCAGAGCAGCACAACACATTACAAGTCCATGCATATGTCTTTTAGTCTGGCCTAGTAACAGAAGACAAGCAGAGACGTGGGAAGAACAAGAAGTGCAACAGGACGGGGCGGGGGAAGTACATGTGCAGTCAACTGGGTGTGTAGGAAGACCTAACATTGAAGCTGATTGTCAGAGCCTTGGAAAAGGTTTTCAGGCTTCCCCCTCTTCCGCCCCCTCCCTGCCATTTTCACAACCCTTAAGAACAAACATGACAAATTTTGCTGTTTTTGTTGTGGTGTGGGTAAGATAATGGAGTAAAAATGTCCTAATTACATATTGGTCCCCCTCCACCTTAAAGCTTGAACACTTGTCTATCTCTATAATCCTCAAGTTTAAGAATAGTCCACGTATATGTTCTGTTTGAATGTTCTATTTCTTGACCTAAGTGGTGACTCAAACAGGTCTATTTCGTTCTGTATGTGGTTTATAAATGAACAGAAGTTTTCTAAAATGTTGCCTGTGATCTTAAGGCAAATATTTCCCCAAAACCTAACATATGATTTTTCCCTCATCTGCCACTCCTCAGCCAATCATCAAGGCACCTAGCTCTAGAACCCATCCATCCTCTCTGCCAATACCCTGGTCCAGGCCTCCAGCATCTCTCCCCCGGATTAATGATTCAGATCAATCCTGGTTCTAGTCTTGTTACTTCCAGAAACAGTGCACTTTCAGTTTATATTTGCCAAATGCTAAATGCTTAAAAGAAGCACTGAGTGTGTCATCAAACAATAGCATTTGCTACTTTTACCATTGCTTAAGATCCTTCCATGGCCCCCTGCTGCCCCAGGGAAAAACATGAAATTACAACATCCTTCATCATCTGATTTTTCTCTCTAGCTGCAGATCTCAATACCATTTACAACTCCAGATGGAGTGAATTTTAGTTCCTGAAAGCAGTATTCTATTTCTTCAACCCTTCTGATACAATGTTATCTCTACCTACTACTCAGCTCTCTTCACTAGGCTAATGTCTACTTATTCTTTGCAAGCCAGTTTCAATGTCCCTCTTCGTATAAAGCCTTCTCTCATCTCCATATACGTTATACAGAACAGTACCTCCAAGTGCAGTACTTACCATACTATACAGTAACCCTATGGACCCTTCCCAACATTTCAAGCTCTACCAAAAATAGGAAGCCATGTCCATACTGTTCACAATTATAACCCTAGCACCCAGGCAGCAGGACAGCAGAAAACTAAAAGCTTGTACTCTGGAATCTGGGACAGTTTCTTAACTCACTCTGCCTAGGTTTTCCTATCTGTAAAACGAAGATATTATTACCCTGTAGGTTTTTTAAGGATTCAGTGTTATATGTAAAATATTTAACATACTGCTTGGTACACAGAAATGTCAGCTATTATTATTACTTGATATAGTGCCTATCAAAGATAGTATTTACGCAATGAATACAGTATTCACAAATTATTAAAAACCTGTATTTATTAATACTAAGCTCATAGAAACCATTATGTACCCAAATAAAGTCTATAATTCTATAAGGATGTTTCAGTTTTATTCATGTCCATGACACTGAGGTTTTCTTACAGCCCATTATTTAATTGAATTATAAGGCAGAATGTTCAAAGAGAATGACCTGTGCCTCACTTTCAGGAACAATTTGTTTATGAAGTTGAATCTGCTCCAAACCAGGGCTTTCTACAGAATTTGGGGAAGTGTTACAAATTGAAGCTGTTACATTATACCTTGCTGACTGATAAAAGCTGTAGTATTCAAGTCTATTTTCCCCTGAGTTTTCTGATGCCTTTAGTTTTTGTTTAAATTGAACAACTTTGTAGATCAAAAAAACAATTAAAACACAGGCTAAAATAAAAAAGGCTAGCAAAATGTCAAAAGCCTCATTCAGCTTTTCAACTTCTTGTGTACAGATCGGAGATGTTTTCCCTGATACTGAAGCAGCATCAATCGGTAGAGCACTGTTTTTTTCCAAGTTCAAGTTAACAGGAGAAGAACGCTGTATTTGCACAGGTAACATCGCAGTAGTCTGTAATGGATTACCAAAGGTATTCTCTTGAAACAATCTACCGGCAGGTGAAGTACGAATTCGTTCCCCGAAAGTAACGCTCTCAGTGTTTTCCAAATGTTTCCCATTTGTGGTTATTTTATGCCAGGCCATCATTAACGTAGTGGTCTTGTGGTAAATATGAAGAGATGTTATAGCCCAAGTTCTGGATACATTTGCAGAAGATGTAACACAATTTGTAAAGTCAGTCCATTTAACGTAATGCAACGCTCTGCCACGCATGGATGGGGGATTCTGACAAAAGATGTTTAGAGTAATGGCTGAAGATGCTAACCAGTCACGAAGACCCAATAGTCTGCAGCTACAGTCCCAAGGATTAGAATCTGCCTGAAGATGAATCAATGAAGACAATGGCTTAAGGACCCTTGGATGTAAGTCTGTAAGATTATTAAATGACAGGTTAAGAATCTTCAAAGACGCTCCCATGTTTTCAAATGTATTATTATCAATGCTGATTATTCTGTTTCTATCTAACCTAAGGTAAATTAAATTCTTTAACAAGCTAAATGTGTCAGAATTTAAATTTTCTAAATCATTATGACTTAAGATCAAATGTTTAAGGTTACTAATTCCACTAAATCCATCCCTAGTAACATTTTTAATTCTTGAATTTTTCAGGAGGAGATACTCCAAATTGATAAGCCCTTTAAATGCAAAGGGCTGTATTGTTTCAATATGGTTATGAGACAAAGAAAGTCTTTTAAGACTCTTAAGTACTTCAAAAGTATTTGATGGTACTTTTGTTAAATTATTACCTTCTAGATACAAACAATCCAGGTTTCCAAGGTGCTGAAAGCCTGAGTCTGATATTCTCAAAATTTTATTGTTTGACAAATCAAGTATCCGAAGAGCAATCATACCAACAAAGGTACCACTCCCGAGGACAGTGAGGCGATTTCTTTGCAGATTTAAGTACTGAACTGAAACTAGATCATGAAACACTCCTCTTGGAACAAAAGATAGTTGATTAGACTGTAAATATAAATTACGAAGATTGGAAAGTCCCTCAAATATTCCAGGATCCAAGCGTTTTATAAAATTATTATTAAGATACAGAAAATACAGATGCCTCAAATGAACAAAAGCTTTTGGATATATATACACAATGCTGGAATTATCTAAATGCAATGCTACAAGAGAATGAAGTCCAGTGAATTCACTTTCATTTATACGAGATATATTATTTCCAGTCAGATACAGAAAAACTGTACTTTCGGGGAAATTCTTAGGAATACTTGAAAGGCCTAAGTTACGGCAGGTAATTTGTCTCCCAGTGCAGAGCTGGCAAACAGACGAACATCCAAGAATCTCTTTATGGAAAAACAATACAAGGCAACAGGCAACAAGCAGAAACAGTCGTAGGCAAGGCAGAGAAAAACGTACTCCACACATAGCCCTGCTCTTGGTTTCTCTGTTCATATCAAAATTGGCTACAAAAAGAAAAGGTAAAACTTTAAATCATCAAAAAGTTCTTTAGAAATTCCATACCCTATTTTATTAGGATTAGCCATAATACCAAATATCATAAATCATACTACAGTGATAGCATAAAATAATAAGTCTGAAATATGTTCTAGAATTATTAGTACCTCTAGGCCATTAACTCACTGTTTAACAAAATGATAATCAAATTTAATGAACTGCAAAATAAAATGTTTGCTAAGTTAACCTAAAATATTACAACTGACTATAACAAAATTGACAAATGATAATGCGGAGATAAAGATCTTGGATATAAATATGCTCTTCATCAACTTTAAGTCTACTATCAATTTAACAACATAATTTTCGAAAACACAAATCCAGTACAGAACAATTAAACTCTCTTTAAACTATGGATTTTTACAAGTCGAATTATTTCTTGTTTCAGCTAAAAGTTCATATTTAAATAAATAATCTTACCAAGAACAGGAAATTCATATTATTAACACTCGGCTGATTCAAGCAACGGTTTTCTTTCTAAATCTGAAGAACGACATTTCTAGGCTGCATTTCTTTTGTGGCACTGTTGACCTCCACCCCTCCACCTTTTTTTTTTAAAGTCACAATTTGCTCAGGAAACACCACTCTTCACATTAGTTCCTCCATACTCGGTGTGTAAAACACAGGTTGTCATGGATACAGGAAACTGAGAGACAGGAAGTCATGTTATCTGTGTTTCAAAAGTTTGCTAAAAGGAAATCTCAGGAACTTATTTTTTCAGAAGGCAGTTAATCTGAGTTTTCCCAATGCACAAACCTAAATATTTCATCTTTAAAATAAGCATTTTTAAAAATATGTATTATTTAAATATTCAGAATGAACAAACTCTGTATACATCAACTACAAATAGCTATCAAATGGAAAAAACAAGTTGAAATAAGATATAAATAGAGTAATGTAACTTCTGTGAATTTTTTAAATGCACAGAATATTTATATTTCTATTATTCTGAGTATACAATAGAGACTTTAATTTTGTTTTATTCCTTAAAAAAAATAGGTAGCAAAACAAGTAATTTAGAATGATGAACATAAAGGCTGCTCCTCTGTGCCCTCCTTTCTTGATTAAAAAAAAAAAAGCACATAAAAAGTACTGAATATCACCAATAAGTACCTTAATATATTAAGGAATATGCCTTGAGCTGGAAAATGGTAATTTGTATACCAAATCACTGACAAAGGTAATCTTTGATGAAAGAGACCCTTTAATGACTTTTCACTATATATACATCTAAATTAGTCTGAATTATTTATAAAACACATCTGTGTATAATGTAATTCTTTAAAGTAAGGATTTAAAGCACTGACTATACATCGTATATATTATGTACTGTTTAGTCATTAATTTTCCAAAAATCTGACTGCTTAGGCTTTCTAATTCTGACTTATTAATATTACTAATACCCTGACAGTGTGATTAAAATATCAGTAGTAATATGTATAATTTTATACTATAACTCCCTTTGATACTAAAGCAGCTTTTTCATAGCAAGACAATTACTTCAGATAATAATATGAATCATTTCCATATTAATATTTTGTATAACTCAGTATTTCTTTTACAATAAAAAATCAGAAGTGCACTCTAGAGACAATCTTTATCAAAATGATTTACAAATCTCACAACTATCTCTTGCGGACTCTATTGCTATTACTATTTTATAGTTAAAGAAATTAGAAAACAGCAACCAAAAAGCTAAATGACAGGGAAATGTCATGAATTAGACGTAAAGATGAAACAAGAGCTAGGTTTTTCAAGTTCATTTTTTTCATATTTTGAATAACATAGAGAATTTTTTTCAATTATGTCACGTAATTTAAAGAATTACGATGGGGTTTAGGACATGCTTCCACAAGATACGGCACCCTGGCATACTGACTACTTTAAGCTGAAGGAGACTGAGCAAACAGCATAAGCAGAAAGTTCTCCTTCTGATCTCTATCACCTCCAGCCACAGCCCCGTACTCCTTGCCCTTGTCCCCTGAAACAAGTCATTAAACCCTCCAGTGAGAAATGCCCTTCCTATACTGGGAGGAAGGGAGCACCCTTTATCTTCAAAGATAAGAGGACTCAGAAGAACCCAAACAAAGAGGACTTGCAAATTTCCCCCTGGTTTATTATACATACTTATCTCATACCCTTTACCCTACATATCTTCCCATGACTCTTCACCAAACTTGGTGTAAAAATACACAGGTTTAATGGTTTCTTTGGGTCTTCATTTCCTCATGAAGACTCTCATGACATGTAAACGTGAAAAGTGTTAGTCGCTCAGTCATGTCCAATTCTTTGCAACCCCATGGACTGTAGCCCACCAGGCTCCTTTGTCCATGAGGATTCTCCAGGCATGAATACTGGATGGGTTGCCACTCCTTTCTCCAAGGGATCTTCCTGACTCAGGGATGGAACCCAGGTCTCCTGCTTCTTCTGCATTGCAGGCAGATTTCTTTCCCATCTGAGACACCAGGGAAGACCAACTCTCTCCCAGAATGTTCCTCATTTGGATTTGTCTGACATTTCCTCATGGTTAGATCCAGATTAATCTTCCCTGGTTGGAATATTACATAAGTGATATATTCTTGAAATATCACATCTTAGCAGTACATGGTGTCTACCTGCTTCTCATTCATGATGTTAATTGTGAAGGTCACTAAGAGTCAGACGTGACTTAGCCACTGAACAACCACCACCCACTTCCCTGGTGGTCCAGTAGTTAAGACTCTGCGCTTCCACTGCAGGAGGTATGGGTTCGATCCCTGGTAAGGGAACTAAGATCCTGCATGCCACATGGTGTGCCCCACCAAAAACTGAAAAACCATTCAGTCAATCAGTTTTCTTTTTTTTTAAATGTCATTTAAAAGTCATAAGCACTCAGGAACTTCCCTAAGCAGTTAGGACAGGAGACAGAAGACATAAGTAGTTGTTTTCCTAAGATGCCAGGTTGAACTGAACAATAATGTGTAAACTGAACGCACAGCATGTTGCCCTAACACATGAAAGAAACTTCAAAAATACTGCTGAATGTCTGCTGTATCAGTATCACAGGCTTGATATCTGATAGGAAGGTAGGGGCACTTTAGTTCTGCTATACGTTTCAAGGGTACAATGAATTTGTATTGGAAATGAAAACCAAAATGGACTATTTCCATTCAAATTCTAAGGTGGAAGGACAGAAACACTTCAAAATACCTCCAAATGTGCCAAACTTCTGGGTGGGGAGAAACATTGGGTTTTCAAAGGACTGATCAGAAGAACAAGTTAACATTCAGCTTTGAAAAGTTTTATAAATGACAATAAATTTTTTTAAATCACCAAACCCAGATATTGATAATCTACCTCTTTTTTCCACAAAACTACTCAGTGAACATGCATTAATGGCACCAACTGTTCATCTTCCTAAATCATCTTGTCTACACCTCCCAGCTTCTGTTACTGAAAGATACACTGCACAATCTAATCAAAAAATAAAAACATGAAAAGCTGCATCACAGAGGGGTTGTTCCTCATAGACTGAAATGATCTGAACCAATCTGATGTTACCTAATATTTTCCTCTGTTACTAGATCTTTGCTCTATAGATAAGCATGCCCCTAATACCTCAAACTCTTGCCAGGATATCCACATCAAGATCTAGCCTCTTCATACACAGGTCAGATGTCAAGTACAAAGCTTCTACTGCCACAAAGTACACAAAACTTACCTTTCAAACTCCGCTGGCGTGTGATGTTAACACTCACGCTGTGCTTGTCAAATATCCTGGTACAAGCTACCAGCCCTTCAAGTTTACCACTCTTTTACATACTCCCCTAACTAGAACTGTCATCTTCCCTCAGAGCTCAGTTGGTAAAGAATCTGCATGAAAGGCAGGAGACCAAGGTTTGATTCCTGGGTCAGGAAGATCCCCTGCAGAAGGAAATGGCAACCCATTCCAGTATTCCCACCTGAAGAATCCCATGAAGAGAGGAGCCTGGCAGACTAGAGTCCGCGGGGTCACAAGAGCCTGACACGACATAGCGACTAAACCACCACCTAATTAGAACTATCAATTTCTCAATGGTAATGTCTATGCCTAAAAGTCCTCTGTATTCACATAATACTTAGTTAATACAGTTTTTTATATACAGATTTTCAGTATATATTTTAATCAATAACATAATTCAAGCCAAATTCACCAACTGCATATTTTTTTAAAAGCTGATATAACTGTGATTACAATAACATGAATGCCTCTGCTGTTTCCCAAACACATATAATCACTGCAATTATCTGGATAAATCTCACTATTTGACCACTTCTAAGACCTAACCAAACAAATATACTAACACAGGGGGAAAATGCCATAAGCAGTAAGTAACATATTTCTGTGATTCTCTTAAGACCCTGCAGCATTGCACTATATTTTAATCACAGGGAAATTTAGACAGGTTATTTCAAATTAAAACAAACTAGGCTGATTACAACAATCATAAAGGTAAAAAGAAATATGTCTATTAAGGAGTAAAATTCCCAAAGACACTAGCGATTACTGTAATTTCCTGCTCTCCATTTCTTTCCCTGTAGTTCTTTAGACAATCAAAAACAACTGCAAAAGAACTACATTGCCATTAAAATCGCTCTGATAAGTATAAAGTAAAAGCAAACGGAGAGTTTTAAAAGTAGGCATTCTGTTCAAAACAAGGACCGAAATCTGTTGGTCCTAATCTATGTGAATATCAATCACACAAGATTTCCTTTTCTGTCTGGGCACAGCAAACTTGTCAGCTTTCTGTTCCTCTCTGCCCATGGAAATGGAGCAGAGGAAAAGGCTGCATTTCTTGGACCTTAA
This sequence comes from Bos taurus, assembly GCF_002263795.3. Taxonomy (NCBI): domain Eukaryota; kingdom Metazoa; phylum Chordata; class Mammalia; order Artiodactyla; family Bovidae; genus Bos; species Bos taurus. The sequence goes on from NC_037347.1 coordinate 16,847,306, forward strand.
GTGTTTAGGATCCTGAATTTACAAAGCCAGCTTTTTGTAGTGTAGTATAACCAAATTTCCTTTGAATTCTCTAAATTATCAAAGTGCAACATTCCTTGTAAATAATACTCTTATTATATGAAAACGTCAAACAAAACCACCATTGGAGAAAAACAACTCAGGCAGGGTCTATGCACTGACTGACTTTAAATTCAGCTGGAAGAACAGAAAGACCGGCAACATACCAGAAATCCAACTCCCACAGAACAATAGATTACTTACTACTTTAATAACAGCTAAATCCCAGGAGAGTAATTTTGTCAGTACATGGACAGAATATTTCAGTGCCTCTATGAAAAGGGCAATACTATGCAGCAGCACCAATCTGATACTGAAAAAATGATACTAATTGAAGAACAAGCTGCCTTTGGTAGAATATATCAGTTTTTCTAAACATAAAACCTATGTTTTTTTTTATACAGAATGAAATGTAATCTAGTAATAACTATAGCAGCTACTGTAGCAATAATACCAGCAAGTAATATCTATTGAGTTCTTTATGTCTAACATATAGAAGCAAGTAACATTATACAAAAAACCTAATAATAACCAGTGAGTTTTTAATTATCTCACTTAACCTTTACCAAAGGATGTCTACAAAAGAGATACTATTAACCTCATTTTAAAAATGAAGAAACAAATGTAAAGAATTCAAATAGCTTGCCCAGAATCACAATTAAAAGGTAACAGAAACTGGGGAGTAAGATTCTCAAAACACTAAGACATATGTTTAATGATGATTTTCAGGAACCCCCAAATTAGCACATAGTAATCAATCAATTGTCAAAAGATGTTGTGTCAAGCAAGCTTCCCAAAGGTGAGTAATGGTATAGCAGAACTATTTCAAAAAGATTCCTACCACAATTAGATACCACTTCATACCAACCAGTATGGCTATAATCAGAAATAAAGAATAATATGTGCTGCTAAGGGTATGCAGAAACTAGAATCCTTATACAATGCTGATGGGAATATAAAATGATATAACTAACTTGAAAACAGCTTGATAGTTTCTTAAAAAGTTAAACAGAATGGCTATACAACCCAGGAATCCCCAAGAAAAATGATAAGTATCTACACAAAAACTTGTGTGCAAATAATCGCAGCATTATTCACAAGAGCCCAAAGGTAGAAACAGCTCACATGTCCATCATTTGATGACTGCAGAAACAAAATGCGAGGGTTCAGGATGGGGAACACATGTATGCCTGTGGCGGATTCATTTTGATATTTGGCCAAACTAATACAATTATGTAAAGTTTAAAAATAAAATAAAATTTAAAAGAAAAAAAAAAAAGAAACAAAATGCGGTATATTCATACAGAAGACTATGATTTAGCAACAAAAAGAAAATACTGATACCTGTCACAACGTGTAAACTTTGAAAATATGCTAGTTTAAAGAAGTCAGTCACAAAAGACCACATATTGTCTGATTCCATTTGCAGGAAATGTCCAGAATAGGCAAACCTCCATGGCGAAAGTAGATTAGTGGTTGGCTGGGGAAAGGAATGAGTGATAAGGACTGCTGAAGAGTACCTGGCTCCTGAAACTTTTGCAACTTGCTTTAACTTGCTGGATATCTTCCAGTGTCTCCTAGTTTATAGTCTATGGGAACTTGACTATAATTTGTATCCTACTACTGTGTGAAATTGTATAAATTTAATTATGTTGAATTGGTTCATGGTGATTTTCAGGTCTACTATATCCCTGCACTTCTCTGCATATTCATTCTATTAATTTTTGAGAGTCTGATATTGAAACTCCAACTAAAAATTTTAATTTATCAAAAAAATAATTATATAATGGAACTATCTGTAACTTTGTTCTGTATTTTCCAAGTCTCCTGTAAAGGTGTTATCATACTTTCATAATTTAAAAAATAAAGAGAAAAATATTAAAGAAAAACAGTACATGGCTCCTTTGGAAATGACAAAATGCTCTAAAACTGACTGTGGTGATGGATGCACAACTCCATGTATATACTAAAAACTACTGAATTGTACACTTTAAATGGGTGAACTGAATTATATCCTAATAAGCTGTTACCACACACACACACACACACGAGGTGCTTCTAAGACATTTTTCTTGTGAAAGATATAAAAAAAAAATGAGAACTAGTTTTTACTGTAGAAAACCCACTAAACTATTAGGTTAAGAATTTACTGATAAAAGAAAATACTATAAAATGCTAAATAAGAATGCATGACCTAGAAGTTAAAATGCATCCTATTTTAAAGGAAGAAAATAAAACTTTCTCACATTAAATACTCACTTAGGAATGGTCAGTTTAAACCAAACACAATTCTGATAAAACAACACATCCACAATTTCAAAAATTTTAAACTGCCTTTTATTTAACTATATTTAAACACTACTTTGTCAACAAAGGTCTGTCTAGTCAAGGCTATGGTTTTTCCAGTAGTTATGTACGGATGTGAGAGTTGGACTATAAAGAAAACTGACCACCGAAGAATTGATACTTTCGAGCTGTGGTGTTGGAGAAGACTCTTGAGAGTCCCTTGGACTGCAAGCAGATCCAACCAGTCCATTCTAAAGGAGATCAGTCCTGGGTGTTCATTGGAAGGACTGATGTTGAAGCTGAAATTCCAATACTTTGGCCACCTCATGTGAAGAGCTGACTCATTTGAAAAGACCCTGATGTTGGGAAAGATTGAAGGCAGGAGAAGAAGGGAACGACAGAGGATGAGACGGTTAGATGGCATCACTGACTCAATGGATATGAGTTTGGGTAAACTTCGGGAGTTGGTGATGGACAGGGAGGCCTGATGTGCTGTGGTTCGTGGGGTCACAAAGAGTCGGACACAACTGAGCAACTGAACTGAACTGAAACGATACCAAAGTATTACTCTTTGGAACTACTATCTTGTTTTAAAAGTTGTAAATTAGTTTAGAAAATTATAGTATTACTCAGCCATTAAAAAGAATACATTTGAATCAGTTCTAATGAGATGGATGAAACTGGAACCTATTATACAGAGTGAAGTAAGCCAGAAAGAAAAACACCAATACAGTATACTAACGCATATATATGGAATTTAGAAAGATGGTAACAATAACCCTGTGTACGAGACAGCAAAAGAGACACTGATGTATAGATCAGTCTTATGGACTCTGTGGGAGAGGGAGAGGGTGGGGAGATTTGGGAGAATGGCATTGAAACATGTATAATATCATGTATGAAACAAGTCGCCAGTCCAGGTTCGATGCAGGATACTGGATGCCTGGGGCTGGTGCACTGGGACGACCCAGAGGGAGGGTATGGGGAGGGAGGAGGGAGGAAGGTTCAGGATGGGGAACACAGGTATACCTGTGGCAGATTCATTTCAATATTTGGCAAAACTAATACAATATTGTAAAGTTTAAAAATAAAATAAAATTTTAAAAAAATTTGTACAGAATAATAAATTTCCAAATACTGATATTTTATTTATACTATTCTTGAGATAAAAGAGAACTATGGAGAGATACTAAATGACCAATCCAAGCATGTCTAGTAAATCTGATACCCAGAGGACTTTATTATAAGGCAATTTCTCCTGGAAAGCAAGCCATCATACCTAAAAACCCTGCTGCTTTGTCAATCTTTTTTTGAATTATTCAACTAGCTTAAGAAAAACATTCCTCATGGGTAAGTTTCTTAAATCTTAAAAAAAAAATAAATAAATTCTTAAAACATTTGATCTCAGAGAACACTTATATACATCTGAAATTCTTAGAACTACATTATAAAAGTATGTCTCCAAAGTTAGAGAATGAATTGCTATTTCAGAGAATAGAGCCAAAGGAAAGGTTGATTACTCTCATTTTCCTCTATGAAAAAAGCTTTTATTTAATCTATGTCTTTGGACAAGAACTTCAGAAGAGCTGTATGTAAATAACGTTATTTTCATATAAAAGTTAGCGGAAGAAAATATTACTGCCTTTGTGCATAAATAATATAGACTTTAAGAAATGGAAAAATTCAAACTTGGAATCACTCCAGTTATAAAAAACAAAAAGGACACAAGATAGTTGTATCACACAACTACCAAAACAAAGACTGTACTATATTCAGAAGGCAACCAAGAAGATACACTAAAAATGCCTAAAAGATATACTAAAAGGCAAAGGCAAAGACAAAATTGTATATTTTTAAGTTAGTAACAACGCAGAAAGAATACTACAGAATACAAAAGGTCATTAAGCTGAAGGTGATATACGTATGACATACGTGGTTAACATATTTTTAATGAATTAACAGTTTTATAAATAGTCAATATACTGAAAATGCCCTGAATTTAAGATTACAGGTACACAAAAAGACTTAATCTTTTAGAACTTATACTGCAGGAAATGGATGAACGGTTGAGAGAGAGGAGGAAAGGGATAAAACAAAAACAGCTAACTTCATTTATCTAGACTGTGTGACCTTAATACGTAAACTCATTTAATCTTTATAATACTCTCATCAGGAAGATACTATTAGTATCCTCATTTCAAAACCAGGTAACTTAGGCTCAGGAAGTTATTTGGCTATGGTCATTAGTGACCAGTGGTGCTAGAATTTGAGTGTGGTCCTAAGCCTAAAGTCTTTGCCAAATATCTGAATCAGAGGTAGTGGATCATGGTAAAAGACAGCTTAAATAGCTTCCCAAAGAGCATTCTTCAGATCAGTGATTCTACCATCATCTAGTGGGTAGAGGCCACAGATGCTGCTAAATAGCCTGAAATGCACAGTACAGCCCCAGTATCAAATAATCATCTGGGTCCAAACAGTCAAAAGTACTGTGGTTGAGAAACCCTGCTTTAGAATAGTGTTATTTCTTGCATGTGGAAATCCGTTATAATAAAGAAGAAAATAACATTTCCCAATGTATCCTGATTCAAAATATCATCATCAACACATTATTCTCTAGATCTGCTTATTTCAGGCAAAGGAAATGTTACACTGCAAAGCCTAAAAGAAACACAGGAGAAGAAATTACTATTATATGCGAGACTAACAAGAAAATATCACTGGGGACATGAAATGGGGAAAATTTTCCTCAAACTCCATCAACTATGTAGTTTTAAGTATTGGGTTGGCCAAAAAATTTTTCCATGCAGAAAAACTCAAAGGAAGTTTTTGGCCAACCCAACAGAAGAAAGGTTATAACGGGAAATGATAAAACTGCTGACAGTCTGTCAACATTCCCTTCCACTACAGCACTTGAACCTAAATTTTCCAAAGCTATGTCATGGGCCAATGATAATGTGGCAAATTTTTAGAGCAATTAAGTTGTTTTGTTTGGTTTTCAAATGGACACATTTCCTGTATTTATCACTGCTTCTTTAGTCACTAATCCATCAAGGACTATAAAGTTAAGTCTTTATTCTTTAGAATTCTATTACCACATTATTTTAAGACTTTCTAGGTACCCTTAAAATGATGTGAATTCACAACCACTCAATAGACTTTTCAATACTTCATTTTAAAAACAAAAATAAGATCTGATTTTCCTATTCAGAAAGATATTTCCTCACAATTTTTAATTACTTTTTTATATTTTTAAAGTTTATTTTTTCTATTGAAGTATAGTTAATTTACAATGTTGTATTAGCTTCTGGTGTATAACAAAGTGATTATATATTGTTTTTCAGATTCTTTTCCATTATAGATTACTGTGCTGTGTTCTGTCACTAAGTAGTGTCTGACTCTTTGCAACCCCATGGACTATAGCCTGCCAGGCTCCTCTATCCATGGAATTTCCAGGCAAGAATACTGGAGTGGGTTGCCATTTCCTTCTCCAGGGGATCCTCCAGACCCAGGGACTGAACCTGTGTCCCCTGCATTAGCAGGCAGGTTCTTTACCACTGAGCCATCAGGAAGCCCGATATCATATTTTTAAATTAAAAAAATTAATGTTTAAGAGAAATTCAAGCCTTAAAAAAATCCTGCCCCGTAATTTATGTAAATTGACATAGGCCCCAGTCTAACTTTTCTTTAACCTTAACAGAAGCCTTTTTTATTTTCTTTAGAGAAGTCAACTATACTCACAACTTACATATCAAAAATATTATTGAAATTTTTTTTTAAAAATTAAAAACTGAAGTCAACTGTAATATCAAAAATAGTAAAACAAATATGCTTTAGATACAAGTAGGTAACTTTCTCATCTTTTAACCTGTGTCATTTCAAGTTTTCTCTTAATCTCAGTACTTTATGTTAGAGAACACTCTAACACACTCTATCAACCTTAGTTTTTTTTCCATTCATTAATTTACTGAGCAAACGTTTACCAAGTGTTGATTACTGCCAAAGAACAGGTTCTTTAACATCTCCACTTTAAAGGCCTGTTAAATCTCTAGTCACTGTTTTTCTACTAAAAAGAAGGGCAAGACCAGTAAGTTAAAATGTTGGTAGCTTCAATGTGGCTTCCAAAAATAAGTAAGACGCCACTCAGTTTCTCAGAGAGGAAATAACATTGCCCTTGTGTACATCCACCTGGGAGTTAAAAGAGCAAGCTCTGGCATCAACCGCCCAAGGTCAGAATCTTCCCTTTGACATGCCACTTACCAGACCCTAAGCAAGTTATTTAACATTTTTAAGTTATTTCTTTGCTCTATAAAAACAAGACAATTATGTCTTTAACTCAGGACTGTTTAAAGATTAAATGAGACATAAATGTAAAGTACTTAGCGAAATATAAGGCAAATGGTAATATAACAAGCATGTAAGGTAGGGGGTCCCTAGAGAAACAGAATGAGGCATGGCTTTCTTGATATAAGAGAAGCCATTTTTGGCCTATGCCATTTTGTAATCTAAGCCTGGCTACAATGCATAACACTGAGAAGGATTTAATAATAATGATTTTAAGGGAACAAAAGAACAAACTGCTATCAAGCAAGAGAAGTAGCAAACATAACAAATCAGCTGTAAAAACTCACAGGTCTGTTTCAACAGTAAAGAATAGTATGAAGCACTTTCCCGAGCAGTTTTGCAGAATTTAAACTTCCCAGGCATTAAACCTCCTGATCAACTGGAAACTAAGAAATGATGATGTTCATCTTTACCGACCCTCGTGACTTCAATCAACCAAAGCTTGGACTCTGTGGACTACCCATGCCCCTTCATAATTATGCATGTACCGGGAGCTTAAAGCTTCCCAAAAGTTGCTGTTCATGGAGACACTGCACTGGGAAAGATCCCTGGTACTCGCCTTACTTGTTTCAAGTACTAAATCCTTCATTCTCCCAGTCTTTGACTTGGTTGTATCTTTTGGCTGGACACTCACCAAGAGGTAAACCCAGTTTTCGGGTAACAGTAAAAGGGCTCAAAGATTATTATCTATTTTTATAATAACATACAATAGCATATGATATTATTATGATGTGAGGACTAAATAATCATCTGTGTTCTTAATTCAAACTACTATACCAGAAATAATAATAAATTTTTAAAAAGATTTTCTAAAGCTAACTGCACTTATTTCACTAATTTATCACTAGGATACAGGTACTATAAAAATTCTCTAAGACAAAAAAATCTAGTATATTATTCTTCTCCTACAACATGAAGTCTTAAGGCCTGCTTTTATACTTCTAAAATTAAAAATACCCCAAAAAGAAATATAATGCCAAACAAAGACAGGGATAAAGGCAAAAAAGAAAAAAAAAAAATTACTCTTCTTTAAATGTCCCAAATCAAAGCATTTTGTATTTGCTTTATGGAAATGAGGATTTTAATAAAGTTTGGAAAACATAATATAATGACTTCATCTATATAAGGAGAAAAAAATAACTTGTAAGCTTCTTTAGAGATAATCCAAAATTAACAATTATGTAACAAACTACTGAATTACTAGGAGGATAATACACTTTATGAAGTGTTACTGACATTGAAATATTATTTATTTAATATATTTATATAAAACAAGGACCTAAAATTAGATCTAATAAAATTTGGTTATTTTTTAAAATGGGAATTCAGACAAAAATGAAATAAATTGGTAAAATGAACACCAACAAATTAAACTGTAATGTCCACCATTCCCACCTTTTTAGATCCAGATCAACACCTGGTTGGTTATCAACTAAAAAAATTAGCATACATATGCATAAAACAGCACTGCCCAGCAATACACAGCAATACCAATAGCCAAAACAGTGCTAATACTTCTTTGATGCTTTAACAAAACAAATTTTAAGTAAACATTTCCTCACCTATTATCAGATGGCAGAAGAGAAAGCAAAGCCAAGGCTGAAAGTTTTCTTCTTTCAGGCTGGGTAATATTGTCCATGCGATCAACCCACATTTCAATCATATTTCCCAAAAGCTGGTCCATCTGAAAAAAAGACCAGGAGGCATCTCAAAATATTTGAAATGCTCTTTACTTATAAGTACTGTTAAAGGCAAAAGCCTCATAAAAAAGGTTAAAGTACAATTCCAACAAACCACAGAATTGGAATACAAGAATGTGGGGCAACCTGTGAGCTGGGGGAAAAAAATGAGCAAAATCAGAAATGGAATCTAATTAATCTTGAGAGCCAATTAATTGAGTGCCAAATAGACTTGTTCAACTTATCTAGGCTAAGGGTCCACTTGTTTGGTCAAATGCTAGTCTAGATGCTGCCATGAAAGTATTTTGCAGATATGATTACATTTGCAATGAGCTGACATTAAGTAGATTACCCTAGATAATGTGAGTACAGTGTCATTCAATCAGATGAAAGCCTTGAGAAAAAACTAAGGTTTCCTATAAATAGAAGAAACCCTGTCTCAAGAATGTAACACAGAAATCCTGCCCAAGTTTTTATTTTCAGCCTGCCCCACAAAATTAGAAATTGCTAATCCTTGCAATCAACCATATGAGCCAATTCCTTTAATATCCATGTCCGCTTCTCATGTGTGCGCAACTGTATGTGTGTATATTCTCTCCATCTCTCTACATACACACAGAACTGGCTCTGTTTTGCTGAAGAACCCTAACTAATGCATAGGTAGAATCTATATAATGAAACACGACCAAGTATACTCACTGTGTAGATTGGAAGCGGGTCTCAGGTTTGCTTATAAACATTTGTACACTTCTCACACCTTTTAAAAAGTGCATTTAATACCAAAATCTGTACTTCACAGATTTTGGTAACATAAGATCAACCTTGAGTTCCCATACTTTCCTACTTTTGTGCTTCTACATTTTTCCAAGAAATGCTTCAATACTTTTTTTCCAACAGTTTAAAAGATAATAAACAGTCAAGTGAACACTTACTAGTTCAAGACAATCATTTATACTTGAGCTCCCCAAACGGTGTGCTGTGTCCTAAGATGCCACAGTGAACTCAAAGTTATTTAAAATTATTCAGAGAAACACAGTGACATCTGTCGATTACTGCAAGAACTACTAGTTCAAATATAGTTCCCAGTTTTAACATTACATTCCTTTCAATGACTTCCTATCTTTGCGTAGTACTACCAAAAAGTCAAGGTAGAACAGGAGATGAAAGTGGAGGTGTCCAACCTGAAACTAAGGTTTAAGAATCTTGGTAGTGCCCAATGGCCATTCACATTCCACTAATCAGTAACTGCGGCTATTTAAGAAGGAAATAGAGAGTATTTGTGTATAATTTTCAATAGATACAAAGTTATAAGGACATGAATACAAATTAAGTTGTTTGGATTACGTAATCAAAAGAACAGTTAGATATTTACTCTAGAGGCATTGTGAAAATGTTACTAACACATTAAGGGCACCATGAAGCAATACAGTCTAGTAACTGCTGATTTATACCATGTGTCTTCAATGTTCACTTAATTTGGAAACGAATGGCTCAGATGCTTTACAGATTTACTGCAATTAATATCAAGTAAGCAAGATTTTAAAAACAAAGCATAACCATACAAAAGAAAGTATCAAGTTACTAAAATCTAATATATACAAGTAAAACTAGAGTAACATGTGGTTGAAATGAAGATGTAATCAGCAGAGACAGACATCTCTATGGTCTAATACTATTTATAACTTACACTTATTTGCTCTATTATAACAATAGCACATAATAAAAACAGAAATAAGACAACTGTAACAAATGTTGATGACTACTTATAGTGAATCATGAGGCAAACAAATTCTGCAGTATTGCAGAGAACTATTAATTTCTAAAATTAAAGTATTTCTTAAGCAGCATAATAAAAAGATGATGAGATTTCTCTACTTTGATAACATATGCCAGAATCTACCCTGGCAGGTCATGCTAAAGATACCACAAGTAAATAAATACCCATTGTAGAAAGAAAAAAATTATTTCTGACTGGTTCTATCGCTTTTATAACTTTAAAGAATATGACTTATGCTTTCTGTAAGAATTAAGTAGTTTTATATAATTATATTCCCTGTAGGAACAGAATAAAATGTTTATGCAAATAGTGATCTTTTTTAAATGTTGTCTTCTTAATCTAACCTTCATAGCAGCTGCTATTCAAGCAATAAAATGTCATTTTTACATAAGATTTCATGAAAAATCATTCATCTTGTGGAAATAAAAAAGTATCTTCAATCTCTGCAGAATCAGAAAGATATGTGTTATTTCAAGTCAAACACTTAAAACAGATTAAGGGGAAAATAATCTAAGTGGCAGGTCTTGAAGAAAGTCATCTCCTTAAGATGAAAAATTTATAGAATTGAAGTATGTTATCAAAATATTTCACTCCTCCCCCCAAATTTACAAAGTCTAAATTAAAGGGTATTGCCAGAAAGAGTAAGATGATAACATTTCTAGAAAACAACGAAATACTCAAGGTATAGTTCAGTCTCAGTTTTGTAGAAAGATAAACAGATATTATTCCAGTTACTCAGCTACAAATAACTTACTGAATCTTTGGAAAAAAGTTATTTACCCTAGAAGCATACTGACACTGTGAAAACAATTTTAGTTTAGCACTGAACATTTGCTCACTCCCTCTGAAATTCCACTAAAATGAGAGTAAATAAATATAAAAAGCAAACAAATAACCCCACATGGTCTATAAAAGAGAAGAAACTACAACTGGTAAAGAAGGCAACAACTTCTCAGAAGATGGCCAAGTGTATGAAAGAGTGCTTAGTAAGTGACTTAGCAGAACAAAAAAGCCTGGAAACAAACTGCTTGCCAGGGGAAAAACAGTCTAATGCAAACAGACTTGTTTCTCAGAATCTTGCAATTATCAAGCCACAAAGAAGACAGAGGCATAGAGCTCAAATACAGGAAAACTAGCTGAGAATCTGTATAAGGAACAATTAGAAACTTCCAGATCACCACCCCCACTCCTATGGGAGTACAAAGATTCAGTATCTGCAAAAATAAATTCTGAGAAGTCCCAACTCAGGCATCAAGAACAGGGGGAAGACAAGGTGAGAAACAAATTAAAATTACATGATCTAAATGAAAATCAAGATGCTGAGTGGTAAAAAAAACCATAATCCCCAAAGCCCTTCCCCCAATCCTGAATTCCACAAGTGTTTACAAGAAGAAAGATGCTATCCCTTGGAAGAAAAAGGAAGTCTAAAGAGAAAAGGGGCCTACAAATACCATCATTTTCTAGCAAATTTCCCTACACCAAAAGCACCATTCTTCAATACTCTAGGCTCTAAACTGAATTAGGTTTTAGTCTAAAAAGTATTCTTCATTCAAGACAGAAAACAACTCTGAAAGACTTTGATTAGCAAATGCTTAGAGATGGACTAAGCAGGTGCACTACAATGAACCCAACTTCTTACCTAAAAATATAAAATCACTCCTAATTAACTTGGTTTCTCTACTATCTGACAACTGTTTTCAAATGTTTAGACGAGACAAACCCTTCTGCAACATCTTTGCTTGTTCAAAGCTATCTGGATTTACTGGAACTCATTTTCCTCAGTTCAGTTCAGTTCAGTCGCTCAGTCGTGTCCGACTCTTTGCGACCCCATGAATTGCAGCATGCCTGGCCTCCCTGTCCATCACCTACTCACAGAGTTCACCGAAACTCATGTCCATCGAGTTGGTGATGCCATCCAGCCATCTCATCCTCTGTCGTCGCCTTCTCCTCCTGCCCCAATCCCTCCCAGCATCAGAATCTTTTCCAATGAGTCAACTCTTTTCATGAGGTGGCCAAAGTACTGGAGTTTCAGCTTTACCATCAATCCTGCTGCTGCTGCTGCTAAGTCACTTCAGTCGTGTCCGACTCTGTGCGACCCCAGAGACGGCAGCCCTGGGATTCTCCAGGCAAGAACACTGGAGTGGGTTGCCATTTCCTTCTTCAATGCATGAAAGTGAAAAGTGAAAGGGAAGTCACTCAGTCGTGTCCGACTCTTCACGACCCCATGGACTGCAGCCTACCAGGCTCCTCCATCTGTGGGATTTTCCAAGCAAGAGTACTGGAGTAGGGTGCCATTGCCTTCTCTGAGCATCAGTCCTAGTCCTATTTAATTCTGATGTCCTTTAAAACGGCTCACAATCAACAGTAGCCATTTGAACGACAGTAATATTACATTCTCTTTCATTCACATAGTCTCTAGACTCAAAACATGATGGCTTGACAATTTTTGGCCAATTCTTTGTGAAAAACATTTTTTCTTCACATTGAAAAGTGAAAAAAAATAAGTGTCCCATGAAAAGCCAGTGCTCTTACTACAGTGACAGAAGTAAGTCTGACCCTATAACATCTCTCTCCAATCCTTCATACTGTCAACAAGCTGAAGCAGCACCAGCACCTGCCACAGGTGATTATTTCTATTTTGCCAAGAACAAGGCAAGGATGCCAAATTTTACCACTTCTATTCAACACAGTATTGGATGTTCTAGCCAGAACAAATAGACAAGCAAAAGAAATAAAAAGCATCAAAACTGCAAAGGAAGAAGCAAAATTATTATGTTTTGTGTATGATATGTTCTTATATACACAAAGTCCCAAAGATACCACCAAAAAAACTGAGAATATATAAATTCAGCAAAGTAGCAAAGTATGAAGTCAACACACGTGTACCCCAATGTTCATTGCAGCACTGTTTATAATAGCCAGGACATGGAAGCAACCTAGATATCCATCAGCAGATGAATGGATAAGAAAGCTGTGGTACATATACACAATGGAATATTACTCAGCCATTAAAAAGAATACATTTGAATCAGTTCTAATGAGATGGATGAAACTGGAACCTATTATACAGAGTGAAGTAAGCCAGAAAGAAAAACACCAATACAGTATACTAACGCATATATATGGAATTTAGAAAGATGGTAACAATAACCCTGTGTACGAGACAGCAAGAGAGACACTGATGTATAGATCAGTCTTATGGAACTCTGTGGGAGAGGGAGAGGGTGGGGAGATTTGGGAGAATGGCATTGAAACATGTATAATATCATGTATGAAACGAGTCGCCAGTCCAGGTTCGATGCACGATACTGGATGCTTGGGGCTGGTGCACTGGGACGACCCAGAGGGAAGGTATGGGGAGGGAGGAGGGAGGAGGGTTCAGGATGGGGAACACAGGTATACCTGTGGCAGATTCATTTTGATATTTGGCAAAACTAATACATATTGTAAAGTTTAAAAATAAAATAAAATTAAAAAATATGAAGTCAACAAACAAAAGTCAGTTGCATTTCTATACATAAACAGTGACCAATCTAACAAAGATAGTATGAAAACAATTCCATTTATATTACCATCAAAAAGAATAAAATGCTTAGGAATTAACCAAGGAGGTGAAAGACATATAACAAAAAATACTAAACATTTCCTATTAAGAAATTAATAAATAAAAACATATCCCACATTCATGGATTCCAAGACAATATTAAGAAATGTCAATACATCTACTGGATCATAGAAAAAGCAAGAGAATTCCAGAAAAAACATCTGCTTCATTGACTAAGCTACAGCCTTTGACTGTGTAGATCACAACAAACTGTGGAAAATTCTGAAAAAGATGGGAATACCAGACCATCTTACATGCCTCCTGAGAAACCCATATGCAAGTTAAGAAGCAACAGGTAGGCCAGACATGGAACAATGGACTGGTTCAAGATTGGAAAGGAGTGCATTGAGGCTGTATATTGTCACCCTGCTTATTTAACTTATATGCAGAGTACATCACGAGAAATGTTGGGCTGCATGAAGCTCAAGCTGGAATCAAGATTGCCAGGAGAAATATCAATAACTTCCAATATGCAGAAGACACCACACTTATGGCAGAAAGCAAAGAAGAATTAAAGAGCCTCTTGATGAAGGTGAAAGAGGAGAGTGAAAAAGCTGGCTTAAAACTCGACACTCAAAAAACGAAGATCATGGCATCCCGTCCCATCACTTCATGGCAAATAGATGGGGAAACAATGGAAACAGTGACAGACTTTATTTTCTTGGGCTCCAAAATCACTGTGGATGGTGACTGCAGCCATGAAATAAAACGATGCTTGCTCCTTAGAAAAAAGCTACAACAAACCTAGACAGCATATTAAAAAGCAGAGACATTACTTTGTCAACAATGGTCCGTCTAGTCGAAGCTATGGTTTTCCCAATAGTCATGTATGGATGTGAGAGTTGGATCATAAAGAAAGCTGAGCGCCGAAGAATTGATGCTTTTGAACTGTGGTGGTGGAGAAGACTCTTGAGAGTCCCTTGGACTGCAAGGAGATCCAACCAGCAATCCTAAAGGAAATCAGTCCTGAATATTCACTGAAAGGACTGATGCTGAAGTTGAAGCTCAAATACACTGGCCACCTGATGCAAAGAGCCAACTCATTGGAAAAGACCCTGATGCTGGGAAAGATTGAAGGTAGGAGGAGAAGGGGGCATCAGAGGACAAAATGGTTGGATAGCATCACTGACTCAAAGGACACGAGTTTGATCAAACTCCAGGGACAGTGAAGGACAGGGAAGCCTGGCGTGCTGCAGTCCATGGGGTCACGAATAGTCGGACATGACTGAGCGACTAAACAACGGCTCCTCAAAGCAATCTACAGTTTCAATGCAATCTCTATCAAAATCTCAATGATATCTTTTCTTTGTAGAAACAGAAAAGGCCATCCTAAAGTTCATTAAGAATCTCAAAGGATCCTGGATAGACAAAATCATCTCTGAAAAGATGAAAAAAGCCACAGGACTCACACTTTTGAATTTCAACATGCATTACAAAGGTTTAGTAATCAAAATTATGTGATATTTTTGACAAAAGTCAAAATATTTTTGACAAAAGTAGTCATATAGATCGATGGAATAGAATAGACAGCCCAGAAATAAACCCTTGCATAAATGATTGAACGATTTTTGACAAGAGTGCCAAGATCATTCAATGAGGAAAGGACAATCTTTTCAATAAATGGCACTGTAAAAAGTGAATAACCATATGCAAAATAATGAAGCTGGATCCTTACCTCATACCATATACAAAATTCAACTCAAAATGTGTCAGAGATAAACAACAGCACATACTGTATAACACAGGGAAGTATAGCCATTATCTTATAATAACATTATACACACACACACACACACCATGGAATATTACTCAGCCTTAAAAAGGAAAGGAATTCTGACATACTCTACAATACTATGAACATTCAGATCTCTGGAGAAGGAAATGGCAACCCATTCCAATATTCTTGGCTGGAGAATCCCACAGACAGAGGAGCCTGGAGGGCTACAGTCCATGGGGTGGCAAAGAGTCAGACATGACTAAGCATGCACACACCATGAACTTTCAGAATATTAGGCTTAAAGTGATATGTTAGTCACGAAAAGACAAATATTTTAAGATTCCACTTGTATAAGGTATTTAGAGTAGTCAAAAATCATAGACATAAAAAGTAGCATGGTGTTTCCAGGGGCTACAGGGAGAGGGTAACGAGAAGTTATTGTTTTATGAGTACAGAGGTTCAAGTTTTATAAGTCTGAAAGAGTTATGGAGATGGATGGTGGTGAAGATTGTACATTATTATGTTAAATACCACTGACCTGCATACTTGAAAATAGGTAAGATGGTAAATTTTATGCTATGTGTATCTTATCAGAAGGAAAAAAAAACACTAGGGAAAAAATTTAACAGTATCTTTTCACTTCCCACAGCATACTGGACATAGTTCTAACATAGGACTTATAATAACATTACAAAATGGCCTGTTAAGTACTCTCTCCCTTTAAAAATCAAGCTTGTCAAACCAAGTGTCTCCAGTATACAGTGGAGAAGTGCCTATTTCAGGATGTACAGGAGGCAGCAGAACGTGGTCACTGAGATGAAGTGAGGTTACTGGGGTGTGCATATCAATTCCATCACTTACTAGCTTTGGAAACGTGACCAAGTCACCAAATCTCTCCAAGTCGCAACTTTCTCAGGTGTGAGATAGACATAAAAATATTATTACCTCCTTGGGTTGTTGTGAGGATTTAAAATAATACAAAAAATGTATAGTTATTACTAAGATCACTCAACAGATTTTGCTGAACTCAACTGAACACACTCTTTAAACTTTTAACATTATTCCATCACAGCTAAATTTAATGAAGCTAATGAAAAATCTGACCTGTCTATTCATCAAAGTGAAGTCTAGGTTCTCTAATTAGGTTAGTCTAATTCTGTAAAAACTAACATACATTCTACAATTTGCACTTCCTTACTCTGGATTTTCATTAAAAGTGGAAACGGAAATATCTGTTTCAGCCACAAACCTAAATTTTTCACAAATTGCCCCTCCATTCTAGAGATATCAGTCAAGTACATTCTACCTTCTACATTTTATAAACCTTAACAGATTAATCACTTAAGACATAAAAATCATATTTTACTATAATATATGTAGTCTCAAGTAACCAACTCATTGAAGAACCTATTCCAAACTTACTCAGGTGATTGGTTTCAATTTAGTATGTTTTTAATAAACTTTGCTGAAAAGGTCATTTCCTATAGTAATGATGATAGAAACACAGCGTGACATTAAGAACAAGTTCATTAAAGAAATGAAACAAAGGTAGTACATGACTGTATGTAAAGTAGTCCTGTTTCATTTTATGTCTGCTGCTAAGTCGCTTCAGTCGTGTCCGACTCTGTGCGACCCCAGAGACGGCAGCCCACCAGGCTTCCCCGTCCCTAGGATTCTCCAGGCAAGAACACTGGAGTGGGCTGCCATTTCCTTCTCCAATGCATGAAAGTGAAAAGTGAAAGTGAAGTCGCTCAGTCGTGTCCGACTCTAGCAACCCCATGGACTGCAGCCTACCAGGCTCCTCCGTCCATGGGATTTCCCAGGCATAAGTACTGGAGTGGGGTGCCATTGCCTTTTCCTTCATTTTATGTATGAGGTAACAAAAACTACAACCATAAACAAATCAAAATTCTATCCTATACTTAAGTAGAATAACATTGTCTATTTTGAGAGATAACAACATTTAAGTTTCAAATTGCCACTCACAGATTCCTCTTTCTTCTTTTTCCCAAATTATCGTATGGCATAGGTTATTAAAGATTTAAAATAACAAAAATACTTATTTCAAGATCATGCTTGTTGAAAGCAATTCCATGAATGATTCAACTATGTATGACTTCATTTTGTATTCTTGAACATAATAATAAAATTTGATTCAGGCAATAAAAAAATAAAATTTAAATACTTCAAGGTTTTTTTTATAGACTCATTATTTCACCAAATTTTTTCGAAACTTTATTTGGATAAAGATTTTCTTTAATTTAAGTACATAAATTCTTACCTCTTGATTAAATTTATGTGCCATCTCATTAAGAAGTGAAGAAAAAAAACTAGTGTTTTGTAGCAGGACTCGACCCATAACTCCAAGATATGTTGACATTACTACAGGATATCTCTGTGCAATTAAAATACAGCATATTTAAAACTGTGTTATGGTACAAGTATAAACAATAATAAATAATCATTGACAAAGTAACAATCAACAGGGATATGAAATAATATTCTTCTTTATACTGCTTCTTTAGAATGAACTGCCAATATTGTTGAGTTCTAACTAACTTACTAAATATATATGTCTCACAAGGTAATATATACATATTATGTACATATTTTTATGGATTATATATGTATGTATATAATAAAGAGAGGAACAAAGAAAGAATATTTATCAATGGCATACTTACACATTTATATTACTTTAAAAGCTCCTAACATATATATTTAGAGTCTATTAAAGAGCTTAAGTTAGAAGAAAACCAGTATTTTCATATATTTCATACATTACCTAGTTTTATGTAACAAAACTAGCACTATTTTTCCCGTTCCTATGCTTAACATATTTGTGTATGAACACACATGCGTATGAGTGAAAGACATGAGATAGCAAAGGAAATTCATACTTTCCTATGTAGAGACAGAAATAGCAAAGCTGTATAACTACCCTGAAATTGAGGTAATTTACTGCAAAATAATCAAACAGTAAGTCCTTTTTGTATCTAACAATGAATAAGAAGTAATTTTCCAAAGAATAAGTAAAATAGAACCCTAGAATCTAGCATTAACATTAGAAGATTAAGAAAAATCTTACCTCCCCTTCTATAATACCTCTGAAAATACAGGGTAGAATTGGTTGAAACATTTGCGGACCTAATACTGGGTTCACCTTAAGGGCATTTTCCACAACCTAAAAACCAAAATGACACAATGGTAATGCTTAGTAATTCAAGTCAATGCTTTATACAAAACACAGGTAAAGAAAACAATATATTAAATACACATACATACAAACACATGAAATATTCATTATCCTGACACTAGACACACTTCTATAAGATAGTCCATTAAAAATTACAATTCAATTTTAAGGATATAATATTTAGACACAGCTATATAGTTCACATAGAATTATAATTAATCACATTCTGATAACTGTACTTCTTATCTTTGCATTTTAAACAAACAACCCTTACAAAATGTTTAATGATACTTGCTTAACGTCTCGTATTTGTTTAAAATTTATGGTCTTATAGAGGCAAAAGGCATTTTAAAAGTATTCTAATAGTGAAAAGTGAAATTAGTAACAACTATACTCTCTATACAAAACGAAGCCTACATTTAAAAATTTTATTTACTTATTTTAATTGGAGGAAAATTACTTCACAATATTGTGATGGTTTTCGCCATACATCAGTATAAATCGGCCATAGGTAAACATGTGTCCCCTCCATCCTGAACCCCCCTTGCACCTCCCTCCCCACCCTATCCTTCCAGCTTATCACAGAGCACCGGCTTTGGGTGCCCTGAAACCTGCACTTTTAATTTATCAGTCAACTGGATGGAAAACGAATGCATATAAACTAGGTATTTATTAAATGAGAAATAATCTTATTGTATTTATAATACAATCATACAGATTATTAAGCATGCACACTGATTGTGACATGCGATAATTTAAAACATAAAGTTCTTTTATACGAGTGAGATGGGTTCCTTCTAAAACAAATACAGCATGAAATTCAAACGGGGCTGGGATTTCTGTTTTGCCGGGCAGGAGTTGGGGTGCAGGGAGTGAGGAAGGCAGTGGTCAGAAAGCAGCAGTGAGGATCAATAAGAAATGCCCACCCTTCTGGTCCCACTGCCTGAGGGGTAAGAATGAATAAAGGCACCATCTGAGAGGGTTGCAGGCAAGTGCCAATCTCAAGGCAGAGAGGTGGGCTTCCCTGAAGAGCGTCCAGCAATGGTTCTCAGGACTGACTACTGGCATTCCCCGTGGGACAAGTATTTACTCTGCAGGAATATTCCACCTATCAAAGGGTTTTAAGCATCTCTGATCTCTGCTCATTATGTACCAATTGTATGCTCCCAATACAGTGACAACCAAATACACCTTGTGCATTTCAAAACATTCTCAAGGTAAGCAAATAATACAATGAATGACAAGATTTTTTTTTGTCCATGAGACAAACGGAATGTCGAAAACTTTAAAAATACAAAAACTTTTACTGTGGGCCGAACACTATGCTGTCTACTAAGAGATACTGGAAAAAAAAAAAAAAAGATATCACAGTTTATGATTAAAAGCCACAGGAAATGATGAGATTCATAACATAATTAAATCTGACCTCAGTAAGTTTTGTCAAAAAAATCAGACTCAGAATAAAGAGGGGGAAAGGTGTAAATAAGCTACCCAGAGGTAGATGTCACCAGAAATTTTATCCAGGAATGGAAAGTAAGGCCATCTGCTGACTGCTGGACCCCCTTTACCTTCCTAAAACCCCACTAAAATTAGAGTAGGAAGATTTTAAAGGGAGGAGGAATAATTGTAAAAGGACAAAAGGAATGAGAGATGAATACTGGAAGGTACAAAAAAAAGAAATTCAAGGAGTAACTGACTTATCAGATGAGAGAAAGCTGAAACCTAAGGCTGCAATACAGAAAGCCAAGAGCAACTCGATGTGTATCAAATTTATCTTCTCCCTACAAATTCTTCAAGAGATGGGAATACCAGACCACCTTACCTGCCTCCTGAGAAACCTGTATGCAGGTCAAGAAGCAACAGTTACAAATGGACATGGAACAACAGACTGGTTCTAAACTGGGAAAGGAGTACATAGAGGCTGTATATTGTCACCCTGCTTATTTAACTTATATGCAGAGTACACATGTGAAATGCTGCGCTGGATGAAGCTCAAGCTGGAATCAAGATTGCCAGGAGAAATATCAATAACCTCAGATATGCAGATGACACCACACTTACGGCAGAAAGCGAAGAGGTACTAAGGAGCCTCTTGAGGAGAGTGAAAAAGCTGGCTTAAAACTCTACATTCGAAAAACGAAGATCATGGCATCCCGTCCCATCACTTCATGGCAAATAGATGGGGAAACAACAGAAACAGTGACAGACTATTTTCTTGGGCTCCAAAATCTCTGTAGATGGTGAGTGCACCATGAAATTTAAAAAAAAAGAAAAAAACACTTGCTCCTAGGAAGAAAAGCTACAACAAACCTAGAGAACATATTAAAAAGCAGACACATTACTTTGCCGACAAAGGTCCATCTAGTCAAAGCCATGGTTTTTCCAGTAGTCATGTATGGATGTGAGAAAAGAAAAAGGAAAGTGAAGTCACTCAGTTGTGTCCGACTCCTTGAGACAGCATGGACTGTAGCCTACCAGGCTCCTCCATCCACTAGATTCTCTAGGCAATAATACTGGCGTGAGTTGCCATTTCCTTCTCTAGGGGAATCTTCCCGATCCAGGGATCAAACCTGCATCTCTCACATTGCAGGCAGGTGCTTTACCCTCTGAGCCATCAGGGAAGCCCACTGGGGATGTGAGAGTTGGACCATTGGGGATGTAAGAGTTGGACCATAAAGAAAGCTGAGCACCGAAGAATTGATGCTTTTGAACTACAGTATTGGAAGATTCTTGAGAGTCCCTTGGACTGCAAAAGGATCAAACCAGTGCATCCTAAAGGAAATCAGTTCTGAATATTCATTGGAAGGACTGATGCTAAAGCTGAAGCTTCAATACTTTGGCTACTTGATGCGAAGAACTGACTCACTAGAAAAGATCCTGATGCTGGGAAACATTGAAGGCAGGAGGAAAAGGGGACGACAGAGGATGAGATGGTTGGATGGCATCACTGACTCAATGGACATGAGTTTAAGCAAGCTCCAGGAGTTGGTGATGGACAGGGAAAACGAGTGCTTCAGTCCATGGGGTCGCAAAGAGCCGAACACGACTGAGTGACTGAGCTGAACTGAACTGAACTACCTCTTCTCATCAAAAACCACAGGAATTAGCAGAGCCATAAATCTCTGGAAAGGAGAGTAAAGGAAAAACTAAAAATAAGACTGGTTGGAAGTCTACTTAAGAAAAAATTGCCAGATATTCCCAAGTCTGCATATTTGGGCAACTGACCAATGGGGACTCCCCACCCCAGGAGAAGACAATGTATTTTCTTTAAAGGGTCTAAAAGAGACGTTTCAGACTAAAAGGGCCCAGCAGTGCCTGGTACTATTAATTGAAATAAACTTACATCAAGGCACATCATTGTAAAATTTCAGAACACTAAGAACAATAAAAAGAAGCTTCAAGTTGGGGAGGGGAAACGGGTAGGGGAAGTCAGCATGACTCTGAAAGAGACTTCTTCAAGAAAACTGAAGTACAATAATAAACCCCTATGGGTCAATCTGTCTGAACGTGTGGAACAGAGAAGTTGCAGACAATTTAGCTCACTTAAAAAATTACACCAAAAAATTTATTAGCTCCAAACATTATAGAAGTTTGTGCAGAAAAGGAAAAGTAATCACATGCTAAATATTAAGACTTTTAATATATAAATTCATTGAAATGTACCATTCAATACAATCCAGCTCTCTGCCATTAGGCATTTTCTTTATACACAGAGGTAAAGTTACTGTTGTATAAAGGATTCACTTATTTCAGAACTAAAATGGAAGAGTCTTTGCAATCAAAAAGGTTAGGAACCATAGAAACTATGAGACCCTTTCTGAAGAATTATACAGGAAAATGCCATTATCAGACTTGGAGGCAAGCACTTTGGATCAGAATTAAGAGAAAATTCAGAAAGTATAACTGATTAGATATAGAAAAGAACTGGAACAGCTGATCAAAAGCGAAGAAATCTGGGAATACTCATTTTCACATATGGTCAATGGGTACAACTGTGATGCCATTAATAATAGTGAGGCTTTGTTTTAGACACAGTGAACCTGAGATAATTTTTCTTGTGGGATAATCCATATGGGAATGGTCTTATATTATTTTCACACTCATGACACTACATAGGCTCCACTTTTCAGGGAAGTTATTGCAGCTGTGACTGAAAAACCATAGAGTTCAAATTATGACTATTAACAAAGTGAGAAAAGAAGGTTCTTGCATAATGATCAAAATCCTATCTTTCACTTCTAAACAAGATTTTTGAAAAACGCATCTAGTGGTTTCAGTGGTAATAAACAACTCTGCATATTTTAAGCAGAATGCATGTATACCTAGATGGCCAAACATCTCCAAGAGGAAATAATACTAAAGACAACTACAATAATAAATAACAGGTAGTTTTATTAAAAGATAATTTACAGATATTAAGAGAATTTAAATCGTAACTTACTCCTCTTGGAGGGTGGGGGGCAGAATCCTTATGTCCTCAGAGATTTTAACATGTTCCATGTGTTTTAATGCACTTATTTTAGTTTCCATGTTCAAACTGTACCCTTACTAGTCAGTGGGAGCTCCTTCAAGTCGACTCTTGCATTCTTTAGACAGAATCCCATCTTCTCTTCCTTCTGGCACAAGGAGATCATCCCGGTTTATCCTGTGCCCCTCCCACCTGAGCCCTGGAGTCAACCAGCGGCAGGATACAGTATTCATAGACCGCAGTATTTAATCTAGGTTCTGAGATGCTCATTGTCACTGGACTGACACTGCTCCTAGGTCTTGGCTTACATGAATTAGGAAATCTGTATTTCTCTTCCTGAGAAGCATATACCAATAATTCACCAAATCCAGTTTAAGATTATAGCATTTTACGTTGTTGCTGTTCAGTCACTAAGTTGTGTCTGACTCTTTGCGACCCCATGGACTGCAGCATGCCAGACTTCCCTGTCCTTCACTATCATCCTGAATTTGCTTGAAGTCATGTCCATTGAGTTGGTGATGCCATCCAACCATCTCATCTTCTGTAACCTCCTTCTCCAACTGCCCTCCATCTTTCCTAGCATCACAGTCTTTTCCAAGTTGGCTCTTTGCATCAGGTGGCCAAAGTATTGGCACTTCAGCTTCAGTGTCAGTCCTTTCAGTGAATATTCAGGGTTGATTTCCTTTAGGATTACTGGTTTGATCTCCTAGCTATCAAGGAACTCTCAAGAGTCTTCTCCAGGATCACAGTTTAAGTATCAATTCTTCGGCACTCAGCCTTCTTTATGGTCCAACTCTCACATCCATACATGCCTAGTGGAAAAACTACAGCTTTGACTATATCAACCTCTATCAGCAAAGTGACGTCTCTGCTTTTTAATACACTGTCTTGGGTTGGGAAGATCCCCTGGAGGAGGGCATGGCAACTCACCATGTTGCCATGTATTCTTGCTTGGAGAATCCTCATGGACAGAGGAGCCTGGCAGGCTACAGTCCATGGGGTCACAAAGAATCGGACACAACTGAGTGAGTAAGCACAGCACAGCACAGGTTTGGCATAGCTTTTCTTCCAAGGAGTAAGTGTCTTTTAATTTCATGGCTGCAGTCACCATCCACAGCATTTTATGTAACTTCTTTGATTTTATGGTTCCATCCTTCTTCCCTTGTATTGAAAAATATGATATTCAAATAACCTTATCTGCTTCTTACTGTTATGTACAAAATATCCATACATGGGTTTCAAAATAACAATACCAATCTTACTGATAACGATAACAATACTGAAAGCAATTTATAATTTCCTTATGTTTCTTTCTGTTTTAACGTTATATCTCACCAGGAACATACATATAAAATACTGTGTATCAAAGTTACTTGAAATATTCTCAGATGACTTATGCCACTAACACAGTAATAATTAGATTCAAACGTTTCCTTTTTAAAAAAATCTTTAGAACTGCTTTTACTTTATTATTTTAAATCATGTAAAACGTCTCTATGACCCCAACCCCTAAAGTACAAAATGTACTTTCTGAAAGACTTAGTTTGCATTCTCAGTTTGCATTCTCTGCCCCTCTTTCCCCCACTTAACCACTTTCATTAATTTGGTTTATTTTTCCATTGCTATCTATGTGCACTCTTCAAATACAGGAAAACTCTGGACTCTGTTCTTTGCTTATAGTCTCAAATCACTCTGAAACTGTATATAGATGTTGTCTTCATTTCTTTCTAAGGTTGCACAGTATTCCTCTGTGGCTAAATAAGCTGTAGTACCCCCTATCCTATCATCCAACCCCCTATTACTATTTTTATCAGCATTTTGTTATTACATACATAACTTCTGAATTTTAGTTTCTGTCCACCTCCTTTCCGATTATACAGTTTGGAAACAGATTATTTTTATAGTTCCTGTGAAAAATGCAGGCTTTTAGTTTGTGCCTTACACTCAAATCATTTTCTGGATTTAGGCTTACGCAGCATACAAAGTGATTAAGAGCACAGATTCTGAAGTCAGAAAGCCTATGTTTATGTCACAGTTCTAATACTTACTAGCTGGGTGACCCTGGACAAGGTATTTATTTCTTTGTGATGTAATTTCTCATCTGTTAAAATGGTGGAGAGAACAGTGCTATCATCACAGGTTTATGTGAGGATCAGAAATGTGTAGTAAACAGTAAATGCTAGTATTAGCTGTAGTTATTACAGAATAAATTATACCTTAAAGATATGTGTGCCATCTTAAATAAGGCTTATCACAGTGAATAAAACAATGTGGCTCACTACTGCTTGATAAGACCATGATAAAAAAGAGAATTTCTAAACTCAAATTGGTGTATACAATAGAATTAAATTTCAAATTTTAAAAAATGCTAATTAAAATTTGTGTATTTTTAGAATATAATTATATTCATCTAGATAATTTGTCCCAACTCATTGAATACAATAAAGCCTATTTTTGCTCCTAAAGCAGGCATACTTGCCTCTCTATCCAGTTTTCATAACATACTAATTTTCTGCTTCAGAGAACAAAGAAGCTACTTCCAGATACTGTCAGAAGTAGTATAACAGTGACATTTAGTTAAAAATATATTAAAAATGTTATATAGCATACTCTACTAAGAAACAGTATCTGAGAGATATTAAAAAATGAAAAAATGAGTTAATATTAAAAACTATTGTAATTTTATTGGAACTCTGAGAATAGGAAAATGCCAAAAATTTTGAGCATTATCTCAGCTTTCAAGTGCAAGCATAATAGCACCATTATTCTAAAATATTATTTTGTATAAAAAATGCAAATAATTCGTGATAATGAGTATATGTCTGGTATCTAACATCCATTTAATAAATAATTAAATTCAGTTTCTAGGATTTCAAATCAAATATGAGGTTTAGCTACAGCACTGCTATATAAAAATAGTCTTTTTGTTTGTTTGTTTTTGCTTTTTTGTTTCTTTTTTACATTTTATTTTATTCAACTTTACAATATTGTATTGGTTTTGCCATATATCAAAATGAATCTGCCACAGGTATACATGTGTTCCCCATCCTGAACCCTCTTCCCTCCTCCCTCCGAATACTATCCCTCTGGGTCGTCCCAGTGCACCAGCCCCAAGCATCCAGTATTGTGCATCGAACCTGGACTGGTGACTCATTTTATATATGATATTATACATATTTCAATGCCATTCTCCCAAATCATC
Source organism: Bos taurus (assembly GCF_002263795.3). NCBI lineage: Eukaryota > Metazoa > Chordata > Mammalia > Artiodactyla > Bovidae > Bos > Bos taurus. Next base: position 16,873,633 of record NC_037347.1, read on the forward strand.
CCACCCTCTCCCTCTCCCACAGAGTCCAAAAGACTGTTCTATACATCAGTGTCTCTTTTGCTGTCTCGTATGCAGGGTTATTATTACCATCTTTCTAAATTCCATATATATGCGTTAGTATACTGTACTGGTGTTTTTCTTTCTGGCTTACTTCACTCTGTATAATAGGCTCCAGTTTCATCCACCTCATTAGAACTGATTCAAATGTATTCTTTTAAATGGCTGAGTAATACTCCATTGTGTATATGTATCACAGCTTTCTTATCCATTCATCTGCTGATGGGCATCTAGGTTGCTTCCATGTCCTGGTTATTATAAACTGCTGCGATGAACATTGGGGTACACGTGTCTCTTTCCCTTCTGGTTTCCTCAGTGTGTATGCCCAGCAGTGGGATTGCTGGATCATAAGGTAGTTCTATTTCCAGTTTTTTAAGGAATCTCCACACTGTTCTCCATAGTGGCTGTACTAGTTTGCATTCCCACCAACAGTGTAAGAGGGTTCCCTTTTCTCCACACCCTCTTCCGCATTTATTGCTTGTAGACTTTTGGATAGCAGCCATTCTGACTGGCGTGAAATGGTACCTCACAGTTAAAAATAGTCTTAAACACAGGTTATTAGACTGGCAATTTTTAATTCAAGAATCTATATATTATTAATGATCCCCTGAATCAAGACAAATTAGAAGTGGTCAAACAAGAGATGGCAAGAGTGAATGTTGACATTCTAGGAATCAGCGAACTCAAATGGACTGGAATGGGTGAATTTAACTCAGATGACCATTATACCTACTACTGTGGACAAGGAATCCCTCAGAAGAAATGGAGTAGCCATCATGGTCAACAAAAGAGTCCGAAATGCAGTACTTGGATGCAATCTCAAAAACAACAGAATGATCTCTGTTCGTTTCCAAGGCAAACCATTCGATATCACAGTAATCCAAGCCTATGCCCCAACCAGTAACGCTGAAGAAGCTGAAGTTGAACGGTTCTATGAAGACCTATAAGACCTTTTAGAACTAACACCCAAAAAAGATGTCCTTTTCATTATAGGGGACTGGAATGCAAAAGTAGGAAGTCAATAAATTTACCTGGAGTAACAGGCAAATTTGGCCTTGGAATACGGAATGAAGCAGGGCAAAGACTAATAGAGTTTTGCACTAGTCATAACAAACACCCTCTTCCAACAACACAAGAGAAGACTCTATACATGGACATCACCAGATGGCCAACACCGAAATCAGATTGATTATATTCTTTGCAGCCAAAGATGGAGAAGCTCTATACAGTCAGCAAAAACAAGACCAGGAGCTGACTGTGGCTCAGACCATGAACTCCTTACTGCCAAATTCAGACTTAAATTGAAGAAAGTAGGGAAAACCACTAGACCATTCAGGTATGACCTAAATCAAATCCCTTATGATTATACAGTGGAAGTGAGAAATAGATTTAAGGGCCTAGATCTGATAGATAGAGTGCCTGATGAACTATGGAATGAGGTTTGTGACATTGTACAGGACACAGGGATCAAGACCATCCCCATGGAAAAGAAATGCAAAAAAGCAAAATGGCTGACTGGGGAGGCCATACAAATAGCTGTGAGAAGAAGAGAAGCGAAAAGCAAAGGAGAAAAGGAAAGATATAAACATCTGAATGCAGAGTTCCAAAGAATAGCAAGAAGAGATAAGAAAGCCTTCTTCAACGATCAGTGCAAAGAAATAGAGGAAAATAACAGAATGGGAAAGACTAGAGATCTTTTCAAGAAAATCAGAGATTCCAAAGGAACATTTCATGCAAAGATGGGCTCAATAAAGGACAGAAATGGTATGGACCTAACAGAAGCAGAAAATATTAAGAAGAGATGGCAAGAATACACAGAAGAACTGTACAAAAAAGATCTTCACGACCCAGATAATCATGATGGTGTGATCACTGACCTAGAGCCAGACATCCTGGAATGTGAAGTCAAGTGGGCCTTAGAAAGCATCACTATGAACAAAGCTAGTGGAGGTGGTGGAATTCCAGTTGAGCTATTCCAAATCCAGAAAGAGGATGCTGTGAAAGTGCTGCACTCAACATGCCAGCAAATTTGGAAAACTCAGCAGTGGCCACAGGACTGGAAAAGGTCAGTTTTCATTCCAATCCCAAAGAAAGGCAATGCCAAAGAATGCTCAAACTACCACACAATTGCACTCATCTCACACGCTAGTAAAGTAATGCCCAAAACTCTCCAAGCCAGGCTTCAGCAATATGTGAACCGTGAACTTCCTGATGTTCAAGCTGGTTTTAGAAAAGGCAGAGGAACCAGAGATCAAATTGCCAATATCTGCTGGATCATGGAAAAAGCAAGAGAGTTCCAGAAAAACATCTACTTCTGCTTTATTGACTGTGCCAAAGCCTTTGACTGTGTGGATCACAATCAACTGTGGAAAATTCTGAAAGAGATGGGAATACCAAACCACCTGACTGCCTCTTGAGAAATTTGTATGCAGGTCAGGAAGCAACAGTTAGAACTGGACATGGAACAATAGACTGGTTCCAAATAGGAAAAGGAGTACGTCAAGGCTGTATATTGTCACCCTGTTTATTTAACTTATATGCAGAGTACATCATGAGAAACGCTGGACTGGAAGAAACACGAGCTGGAATCAAGATTGATGGGAGAAATATCAATAACCTCAGATATGCAGATGACACCACCCTTATGGCAGAAAGTGAAGAGGAACGAAAAAGCTTCTTGATGAAGGTGAAAGTGGAGAGTGAAAACATTGGCTTAAAGCTCAACATTCAGAAAAGGAAGATCATGGCATCCGGTCCCATCACTGCATGGCAAATAGATGGGGAAACAGTGGAAACAGTGTCAGACTTTATTTTTCTGGGCTCCAAAATCACTACAGATGGTGACTGCAGCCATGAAATTAAAAGACGCTTACTCCTTGGAAGCAAAGTTATGACCAACCTAGATAGCATATTCAAAAGCAGAGATGTTACTTTGCCAACAAAGGTTCGTCTAGTCAAGGCTATGGTTTTTCCTGTGGTCATGTATGGATGTGAGAGTTAGACTGTGAAGAAGGCTGAACGCCGAAGAATTGATGCTTTTGAACTGTGGTGTTGGAGAAGACTCTTGAGAGTCCCTTGGACTGCAAGGAGATCCAACCAGTCCATTCTGAAGGAGATCAGCCCTGGGATTTCTTTGGAAGGAATGATGCTAAAGCTGAAACTCCAGTACTTTGGCCACCTCATGTGAAGAGTTGACTCATTGGAAAAGACTCTGATGCTGGGAAGGATTGGGGGCAAGAGGAGAAGGGGACGACAGAGGATGAGATGGCTGGATGGCATCACTGACTCGATGGACGTGAGTTTGAGTGAACTCAGGGAGTTGGTGATGGACAGGGAGGCCTGGCGTGCTGCGATTCATGGGGTCGCAAAGAGTCGGACACGACTGAGTGACTGTCTGATCAAATCTGATCTGAACACTTGTACTGGCTGAGTATATGATAGGCAATGTTTTAAGTGGCCTATACATATAAGGTTATGCAATCCTTACCTCAACCCTAGGAAGTAGGTAAAGTTTTTATCCTTATTTGACAGATCAAAATTGAGGATTAGAGATTAACTTGCTCACCTCACCCAGCTGTGAGGTAGCAGAGACAATATTCTAATTGTAACAGTTTTGCTTAAGTCATCTGCTAAGTTATACTACATCAAGAATATAACTTAAATAGTAAGAGAAAATATTCCTCTTAGGACATATCCTAAAAACTTGCCTCATTTTTAAATAAATTTCACAATCTCATTCTGTATGATGAACAAGCTGTCTTTCAACTATTACTTTACTAATAATATTGCAGAAAAGCAGGAGGAAAAATCCATTTAAATTTTTTCTGGTAGGTGTTTAAATGTAAGAAAAATTCTAAGTTTTTCATCAGTTAGAATTTATAGATTATACTTTAACACAAGAATTTCAGATAATGGTAATTACAGATTATTAAAATCATATAGTGTAACAGCTTTTACAATAAATATGAGAATTTAAGTCCAGAATGTACTCAAGAATGTGTAAGTAGCAGAGCTGGGTGTACAAAACCAAGACACAGGTCAAGGAGAAAATAACATTCCACATGCAGTTATTATTTACTAAACTTAGGCTCATGGAAAAGCTTACAGTCAAGTAGAGAAAGATAAATCACACACTGAAAAATCTACAAAGGCAACAGCAAAATGACAAGGCAACTTTCTCTCAAATTTCTATCACTCCCACATTGCCAATCAGTTATTTCTCAAACAGAATTAAGTTCCAAGTATCCATTCCTTGTATCGCTACTTTCAGAAAAGAAACTATCACTGAGGCAAAAGATGAAGCTGAAATTCTATAAGACAGATGGAAGTTCCTCAACATAATCAGTTTGGTAAGAGTGTAAATGCAATAAAAATTCACAACAACATTTTAGCGAACAACAGGAAAAATGTTACTTGGCTTGTAAGCTTTAGGGCTAGAATACTTTGAAATTAGAAGTGAGGTTGATAGACACATGGTGGGAAACAAGCCTCAAGTATCTGGGGTCAAGACAAGTCACACACAGATTATTACTCTTATGTCACAGCAAAAGCTTCTCAGGAACAAAGGCCTATACTCCCACCCTTTATCCCCTACTCTAAAAAAGAAACCAAAGAACCTATGAAATTAAAACCAAAGAGTTCTGCTGTATTTTCATTCTATATTTGCCCACTTCCTAGCTTACAATACTATGATTTTGGATTTAAGTTTCCATTGTGATTTCAAACATAAAATGTCAAATAAGAGAGTGTGCTGAAGAATGTAATGGGTTAGATAAAAAATCTTTCTGGGAAAAATCAGAATTAACCAAAGAACATTTTATTTCAAGCCTGGTTAAAAGCCTTTCTGCAAGAAATCCCTCAGAAGTCTACGATGACACTTTAACTGAATCATTCTTAAATAGCAACAAGATAGAATTCATTTAAGAATGAATACTGAGGGGCCTCCCGGGTGGCTTGGTTGGGGGAGTCAGTCTGCCAATTCAGGAGAGCCGGGAAGATCTTTGCAGGTATAATTAAGATGGAGTCATCAGGATAGGCCCCATCCCTGGTGGTTCAGAGGGTAAAGAATCTGCCTGCAATGGGGGACACCCAGGTTCGATCCCTGCATCAGGAAGCTTGAGAAGGAACTGGCAACCCACTCCAGTATTCTTGCCTGGGAAATCCCACGGACAGAGGACTCTGGCAGAATACAGTCCGTGGGGTTGCAAGAGTTTGACATGACTGAGTGAGTAACACACACTTAACCCATTATGACTGGTGTCCTTATAAGAAGAGAAGACAGAGATATAAGGAGAAGGTCATGTGACAACTGAGGCAAAGACTGGAGTGACGCATATTTAAGCGAAGGAAGTCAGAAATTGCTGCTAACTACCAGAAGCTAAGAAAAAGGCATGGAACAGATTTTCCTCTAGAGTCCTCAGAGACAGGGTAGCCCTACCGACACCTTGATTTCCGACTTCTAGTTTCTAGAACTCTGTGAGAGAGATAATCACTATAAATACTATAGATTAGTTCCTGTTGTTATAAACCACTCAGATTGCGGTACTTTGTTATGCTAGCCCTAGGAAACAAATATCATTCTTAATGATATCATCATTTTCTCATCGCTTTACAATTTAACACTTCAGTAATTTGGCATATGAACCTCTCCAATTTACAGATACTAAAGGTTTTAAATAACACCATTATCCCCACCCTCAACAGATAATTCTCACAATAGTCCCTCTGTTTTTGTTCACTTCTCTGCAGTATTTAACACTGTATTAATCTAATTCACCCTGCTAGGATTGCCAGATTTAGCAAATGAAATACTATGTTTTATCGGCAACCCTAACCCTACCAAACAGTTAAGACTCAGCTCCCATCTCAACTCCCTCTCTCTGAAAAATGTTCTCTACAAAATGCTGGGTTGGAAGATCACTTCTATACTCCCAGAGGAACATAAAGCAAACAGATAGCAACGTCTAATAGTAGAAAGTGTTCATGAAAATCACCTGGGGAACTTTTTAAAAAGAAATCCTAACATCTTATGTCGTACTCAAATTTACAAAAAGTTCACCAGGTAATCGGAGACACCTCTAATCTAAAACTATGTAACAGTAAATATGGGCTAACTGTTTACCAGCTTCCAACCCCAAAAGAATGACTGCTCAAGAGCAGAAACTGTGGTTTCCCTATCACGTGTGCCTAGAAGAACGCACTGAAGATCAACACCAGGGGGTGGCAGACAATGCTGCTGGGCCAGATCCAAACAACTGCATGATTCTGTTGGATACATGTAGTCTATGCCTGCTTCAATCGACAACAACAGAAATAAACACTTGAGACAAAAACGCTATGGCCCACAAAACCTAAAACATGTACTATACAAAAAGTTTGCTGACACCTGAATCACACGGTCAGGTGAAGCTGAAATTGAATGGCTCTATGAAGACCTACAAGACCTTCTAGAACTAACACCCAAAAAGAGTCCTTTCCATTATAGGGGCTGCTACTGCTGCTAAGTCACTTCAGTCGTATCCAACTCTGTGCGACCCCATAGACAGAAGCCCATCAGGCTACCCCATCCCTGGGATTCTCCAGACAAGAACAGTGGAGTGAGTTGCCATTTCCTTCTCCAATGCATGAAAGTGAAAAGTGAAAGTGAAGTCACTCAGTCATGTCCGAATCTTAGCAACCCCATGGACTGCAGCCTACCAGGCTCCTCCGTCCATGGGGATTTTCCAAGCAAGAGTACTGGAGTGGGGTGCCATTGCCTTCTCCATCATTATAGGGGACTGGAATGCAAAAGTAGGAAGTCAAGAAATACCTGGAGTAACAGGCAATTTGGCCTCTGAGTATAGAATGAAGCAGGGCAAAGGCTAATAAAGTTTTGCCAAGAGAACACACTGGTCATAGCAAACACCCTCTTCCAACAACACAAGAGAAGACTCTGCACATGGACATCACCAGAAGGTCAACACCAAAATCAGGCTGATTATATTCTTTGCAGCCGAAGACAGAGAACCTCTACACAGTCAGCAAAAACAAGACCGGGAGCTGACTGTGGCTCAGATCATGAACTCCTTATTGCCAAATTCAGACTTAAATTGAAGAAAGTAGGGAAAACGACTAGACCATTCAGGTATGACCTAAATCAAATCACTTATATGATGGAAGTGACAAATAGACTGAAGGGATTAGATCTAACAGACAGGGTGCCTGAAGAACTATGGACAGAGATTCATGACATTCTACAGGAGGCAGTGATAAAGACCATCCCCAAGAAAAAGACAAAATGGTTGTCTGAGGAGGCCTTACAAATAGCTGTGAAAAGAAGAGAAGTGAAAGGCAAAGGAGAAAAGGAAATATATACCCATTTGAAAGCAGAGTTCCAAAGAATAGCAAAGAGAGATAAGAATGCCTTCCTCAGTGATCAGTGAAAAGAAATAGAGGAAAACAATAGAATGGGAAGACTAGAGATCTCTTCAAGAAAATCAGAGATACCAAGGGAACTTTTCATGCAAAGACGGGCACAATAAAGGACAGAAATAGTATGAACCTAACAGAAGCAGAAGATATTAAGAAGAGGTAGCAAGAATACACAGATCAACTATACAAAAAAGATCTTCATGATCCAGATAATCACAATGGTGTGATCACTCACCTAGAGCCAGACATTCTGGAATGCAAAGTCAAGTGGCTCTTAGGAAGCAGCATCACTAAGAACAAAGCTAGAGGAAGTGATGGAATTCCAGTTGAGCTATTTCAAATCGTATAAGATGATGCTGTGAAAGTGCTGCACTCAATATGTCAGCAAATTCGGAAAACTCAGCAGTGCCACAGGACTGGAAAAGGTCAGTTTTCATTCCAATACCAACGAAAGACAATGACAAAGTATGCTCAAACTACCGCACTCATCTCACATGCTAACAAATTAATGCTCAATATTCTCCAAGCCAGGCTTCAACAGCACATAAACTCTGAACTTCTAGATGTTCAAGCTGGATTTAGAAAAAGCAGAGGAACCAGAGATCAAATTGCCAACATCCACTGGATCATCAAAAAAGCAAGAGAGTTCCAGAAAAACATCTATTTCTGCTTTATTGACTACGCCAATACCTTTGACTCTGTGGATCACAACAAACTGTGTAAAATTCTGAAAGAGATGGGAATACCAGACCACCTGACCTGCCTCTTGAGAAACCTATATGCAGGTCAAGAAGCAACAGTTAGAACTGGACATGGAACAATAGACTGGTTCCAAATCCAGAAAGGAGTACGTCAAGGCTGTATATTGTCACTCTGCTTATTTAACTTCTATGCAGAGTACGTCATGAAAAACGCTGGGCTGGATGAAGCACAAACTGGAGTCAAGATTGCTAGGAGAAATATCAATAACCTCAGATATGCAGATGATACCACCCTTATGGCAGAAAGTGAAGATGAACTAAAAAGCCTCTTGATGAAAGTGAAAGAGGACAGTGAAAAAGTTGGCTTACAGCTCAACATTTAGAAAACGAAGATCATGGCATCTGGTCCCATCACTTCATGGGAAATAGATGGGGAAACAGTGTCAGACTTTATTTTTGGGCTCCAAAATCACTGCAGATGGTGACTGCAAACATGAAATAAAAAGACGCCTGCTCCATGGAAGGAAAGTTATGACCAATCTAGACATCATATTAAAAAGCAGAGATATTACTTTGACAACAAAGGTTCATCTAGTCAAGGCTATGGTTTTTCCAGTAGTCGTGTATGGATGTGAGAGTTGGACTGTGAAGAAAGCTGAGCGCTGAAGAACTGATGCTTTTGAACTGTGGTGTTGGAGAAGACTCTTGAGAGTCCCTGGGACTGCAAGGAGATCCAACCAGTTCATCCTAAAGGAGATCAGTCCTGGGTATTCATTGGAAGGACTGATGCTGAAGCTGAAACTCCAATACTCTGGCCACCTGATGAGAAGAACTGACTCATTGGGAAAGACCCTGATGCTGGGAAAGATTTAAGGCTGGAGGAGAAGGGGACGGCAGAGGATGAGATGGCTGGATGGCATCACCGACTCGATGGACCCAAGTCTGAGTAAGCTCCAGGAGTTAGTGATGGACAGGGAGGCCTGGCGTGCTGCAGTCCATGGGGTCACAAAGAGTCGGACATGACTGAGTGACTGAACTGGACTGACCCACATGGTGAAACTGAATAATCAGCAGTGATACTAAATGCAGCCATTTGAAAATCAAATTAACATGCATATTAACACAGATATCTGCAGCGTTATACGAGCATATAAGTGTATAATAAATGTCTGAAGAACAGAACATTAAACAGTGTGATGCTTGAATATGTTCCAGTGGTTGGTTAATATGAAAGAAGACTTTACTATCTATACAAACTAATACCCACTTAGTTTCCCGAAATATACTATGGATTGCTGCTTTGATTACTGTGGTTAATGCATTTCTAACAACGAACCTTTTTGGGAAAGCACATTTTCATTTCACTGGGAGGAAATCAAATAGCTTTTAGGATCTAAAGCCAGGACTTTCACACACAAAAAATGCTACTTGGCTATGTTATAATAACACTTCACCTAATCAGCTCTCATATCTGACTTAAAACATAGCTAAGAAATTAGAAACAAAAAATAGATGCTTTTAACAAGAACACCTTCTCAGAAAGTTCCATACAAAGGAAGTGTATATGAACCACATATATACATGTAAAGATATATTAACATATATTTAAAATATTTATATCTAAGTATATACATTTGATACAATTTATATCTTTAATATGTAGATGTATAGATAACTCGAGCCTGTTCTTAATTATACAAACTATATACAATATATAGAGATATAGTGATTCCATAAAGATATAATGCATAAAAATAAACTCATAGCCTATCAAGTTTTTTTTTTTAAATGGGGATATAACTGACATATTACACTATATCAGCTTCAGGTATACAATGCAATGATGCAACACTGGTTCTTTGTTATACACAATTCATACGAGCTTGGTACTCTAAATTCAATAGACAATCCAAATTAAAAGTGCCAAATTATAGTGGGATACTGTGTCCCAAAAGCAGGTGAACAAACTGGACAGGTGAGAAGTATCAGACGTCACCACCCTTTGGGTAATTTATAAGTTTTTAAACCCTTATTATACAAGGTGAAGTCTCAGGATAGGGGCGGGGAAGACTTTGGGGACTCATCAGCAGACACTTTGTTAGAAATGTGAAATGTGCATTTTAACAACATCTTCAGGTGACTTATATGCACAATCAGATTTCTGATCTCTAGTCCAGAAGTATTAACACCAATTTAATACTGCTAAAAGAAAATACTCTGTCCAGAATTACTCTTCCCTTTCTTGTCAATCATCCAAACCCAATTGAAGGTCCAATCTCACAAAATACAGATGGAAAACTTACAACAATATTCATTAGAAAGATGACAGTACCTTCAGCACTTGAACTTGACCATCTGTAGTAATTTCCTTTAGTAGTTCACAAAAGGACTGACATAGACCTACTGCATAGGTCTGAAATGCAATGAAAAGTCAAATTATACATATGAATATATCTGTAATATCAAAAAAGGCATAATATTGAATTTGGGACTCAATCTATTTGAATATTAGATACTAGAGCTCTCAGTATATAAAATTTCAATTAAAACTCTGTAGGAAAAGTTTAGGAAATAAAAATACAGTTTACTCCTATTCTGATTTTTGTAGCAATGTAAGGATATATTTATATGTAGAGCATATTTTGTGTTAAATAATGTAATTCATGGAACTGCATCACCTTTGCAGTGGGCAGTGCTTATGATGATCCCCCCAATCAAAGTAATAAGTCAATCTTTTATACTTTGAAAAAGCTTCAAAATAAGATTTCTGATTTCAAAGAGGAAACAATCAAATAATAACTATATAAATTCTAACAATGCAAAAGCTACAACATACCTGTAAAAATTCAGTTGATGATAAAAAGATATAACCATTGATGATCTTAAAGCAGGTTCTGACACTTTCTGAACTTAGTTCTGCCAAAATAGTAATAATAAAGAACAAATTAATTAATTGTTCCAAATCAGTTTAAATGAAGCAATTCATTTAAAGCAAAGCTACATGCCCTTCTTTATAAATCTTTTCTGAATGCTATTCTGACTGCCAGTACATCAATATCTATCTAAAAACTGGCATTAACCTGTAACTTAAAGCTTTCCATATACCTCCCATTACTTAAAACAACTTAGAAAATACTAAGCTCCCTTTTCTTTCCTTTCAGAAAATAACTACATAATCCAACCTTTCATTTCAAATTAAATTTCTAGTACCAGCATGACAAACTGCATGCAACTGAATCATTTTATCATCAAATACTGACATCTGCTTAAATGGGTTCATTCAGTAAGCTTTTACTGAGTGTCTACTGTGCTGGCATTGAACATGTAACCCTACTTAAAAGAGTGCCTGTTATACTTTGAAAATTATAATTCCCAACTCTTGGGCTTTGCTATTCAAATCCACTCCCCCATGAAAAACCTACACATAGAAAATGTTCTTAAAAGTATTATTACCAGAATAGTATAGGAAAATAATATTACTTTTAGGTATTCCTTTCAAAGTGCAAAGCAAAAAACCATTTTGTTAAAATTGAGTATGATCAAATGTATATGCAGTGCTATTTTACATGTCTTATCACAAACAATAATGATAGAACAGAATATAGATTATATGTATTAATTATACAAATCAAAACATGATTCCAAAATATCATCTATGTCTAAAACTTTTCATTTTGTATTGCTACTATTTTAGAAATCATATGCACTTCCAATAGGACAGACTAAAAAATGTTTCCTGGCAAAAGTGTAGGCTCTGGGTTCTTATCTAACTCATATCCTAGCAAAGTGAGAAGATATTCTATTTAGATGAGAATGACCCATAAAAGACGGTTGCTCCTTGGAAGAAAAGCTATGACCAACCTAGAGAACATATTAAAAAGCAGAGATGTATCTTTGCCAACAAAGATCCATCTAGTCAAAGCTACGGTTTTTCCAGTACTCATGTATATATTTTAAGAGTTGGACTATAAAGAAAGCTGAACGCCAAAGAATTGATGCTTTTGAACTGTGGTGTTGGAGAAGACGCTTGAGAGTCCCTTGGACTGCAAGGAGATCCAACCAGTCAATCTTAAAGGAAATCAGTCCTGAATATACATTGGAAGGACTGATGCTAAAGCTGAAACTACAATACTTGGTTTGTCTGTTAAGAACTGACTCATTGGGAAAGATCCTGATGCGGGGAAAGACTGAAGGCAGGAGAAGAAGGGGACAACAGAGGATGAGATGGTTGGATGGCATCACTGACTCCTTGGACATGAGTTTAAGCAAGCTCTGGGAGTCGGTGATAGACTGGGAAGCCTAGTGTGCTACAGTCCATGGGGTCGCAAAGAGTTGGACATGACAAAGCAACTGAACTGAACCCACCCGTATATTTTCACCAGTAGATGAAAAACATAACCCAAATTCAAAACATTTCAAAGGAATTATTTTGTATATTCTAGGATTTAACGTATCAGTTAAAATGAGAATGTAGAGGGGACAGAGACTAACCAACTCGTTACCATGCTAATCAAAGACAGAAATAACAAAGGCTGTCACCTAAATATACGAAAGTGTTAGTATCTCAGTCGTGGGCTCTTGGCAAGCCCATGGACTATAGCCTGCCAGGCTCCTCAGTCCATGGGCAAGAACACTGGAGTGGTTTGCCAATGCCTTTTCCAGGGATCTACGGGCCCAGTAATCGAACCCGGGTCTCCTGCATTGCAGCCAGATTCTTTACTATCTGAGCCACCAGGGAAGCCGTTTCACAACAGAAGACAAAATGTCAGGATAAAAGAATAGACAATTATATTGGATAAAGTCATCCTAATGAAAACTTCACACTGTCCTTTTCTCCTTAAGGAGCAAGTCCAGTAAAGTCTGAACTTGGACACACTGTTTAACAGACAAACAATGAACAGAAAACTACTTGGCAACCTCCGTGATAAATATAGCAGAAGGGTCTACACTTTAGTAAAAATTCAGAATGATTACATTCTGGGTATGTCACCAAATATAATTTCTAAATCACTGCCATCTAAAATTTTACCAACGTCTATGAAGAAGAAAACAATATTTAAAAAAGATTTGATTTTGAAAACCACAGTTCCCATCTCTTCTCACAGATATTTTAAAAGCTATTTCTAGATTAATGTATACAAGCAAAGAGCAATTAGGTCACTTTATACTGTTTTCCATGCCTCCATCATGCCAAGTACAGCTTATACTAAGGAATGCTATCTTAAACAAATACTACATAGTAATAGTAAAAAAAATACCCCTAAAATTAATAAATTTATCTTAAAGTATATTGAACACTATTCATTGTTATCTATGAGTTCCTAGTAAAACTCTGATTAAAAAAAAGTTATTGTCTGGTCCAAGTATCAAGAGGAGATGACCATGCAATAGACCTGCATTTATTTTCAGACTGTGAATAATTTAATTCAAATGTTCTCAACCATGGGCAATTTTGCCCTCTAGGGGACATGTGGCCATGTCTGGAAACTCTGGCTGTGAAAACTAGCATCCAGTGGGTTGTGAGGATGCTATTAAATGTCTTACAATGCAGTATATTCCCCAAAAGAGAGGAGTTAAAAGACGCTCCGTGGGTAAGTATTAAAGATTGGGAACTCTGAATGGAATAAACATAAACAGTTTTTACATTTTGTAAATAAACAATGTTTTTAAATAGCAGTAGTCTGCAGACTGAAAAAGAATCAAAAGGCCAGTAAATAGCACTATATACAACTCTTAAATAGTCTATACAAGTTAAATGTGAATCTGCACTGGTAAAAATTACACACAAAATAACTTCTCTAGACAGTATTTTTTGTAAATTTAAGATATCACATACTTGTGAATGGTGGCCGATATGTAACAGACAAGCATTGGCTTTCTATGGTTAAGTATCATCAGAATACATGTTCACGTTCAGAAAGGAATCAAACTACCTATCATCCATGATAGCTAACAGAGACTAAAGAGCCTAACCCTAGCACAGTGTCTAGTTCTCTGATGTCACATGTCAAAAGTGTTGCTTCAAAACATTAAGCTTCCAGGGACTTGCCTGGTGGCCCAGTGGTTAAGAATCCACCTTGCAATGCAGAGGCAAAGAGTTCAGTCCCTGGTCAGGGAACTAAGATCCCACAGGTCTCAGGGCAACTAAGCCTACGCGCCACAACTAGAGAGTCCATGTGCCACAACAAAAGATCCCGAAGACGCGATGAAAATCACACAGTGGAGACCCTGTGTGTGCATCTAAGACCCAACAACTAACGCTGACCTGAATGAATAAAGAACTTTTAAAAAAGAAAATTAAGCTTCCTTATTTCAAGCCCATACATAAATAATACCTCAACGAACAATAAGTTCTTTTCTAATATGTAATAATCTTTATTTTGGTGATTCCTTAGCTAAATCAGAAGTATGTATAGAGCTCATTTATGAACAACTGATAGCATGAAACGACTTTTTCAATTAAGTAAATTTAGTGTTTGCTCTTTAATACACAGAAATAGTTCTAAAAAGTTATACTGTAGGAAAAAAATTCAGAAACTATTAAAATACTACCCAACTTATTTCTTAAAATCAAGGGTTTATTAAAAATGGAAGGTATAATTTACAGCTGCCTGTAGAACAGTAGTAATTTTATGCTTTAAAACTTACCTAGAAGTGGTGACATATTCTGAAATATACGAAGCAACTCTGGTGTAACACATGGGCTGTTTTCCAAAGTCACTAACCTAGGAAGCAGGGGTAAAGAAAGATGATTAAATCACCTTCCACAGCCTTTAAAACTATTAACAATACAACTGAAGTATTTCAAAACCTGTCCCATTTAAAGGAAGAAAGCAAAATAGACAATACAGAAAATTTTTTTTTTTTTAAAAAAGGGACTACTCAGTCTTTTGTGGTGAGACACCAAACCTCTCCTCCATACAAAATACAGAAATTAATTCCAGGATTTATACGAGAAAAGTCAGGTTTTACAAGAGGTCAGAAGATTTTTATGGCATCAGATTAGAAAAAGTCTAGAAAAAGACTAATAACTACACTAAAGTTAACAACTATCATGTACCAAAAGCTGTCTCAAAAAAGTTAAAACATAAAAGTTACATACTGGGAGAAGATTGTTTTCAATAGATATGCTTAACAAGGGAATGATATTTTTTTAAAAAGTCAAGAGAAAAATGGACAGAACACATGAACAAATATTTCACACAAGATACAATGGTTGACAATAAACCCGACTATAAAATATATAAAGATATGTAACTAGTAATTAAGAAAATACAAATTATAACCAAAACAAGGTACAATTTTACCCCATCAATCGGCAAAATATTAAGTGTGACATACCATGTACTGTCAAAGCAATAAAACACTAACTTGCACAGTGCTGACAGCAATGCAAGTTGATATAATCACTTAGGGAAACCGCTACTATCCAGTAATACTGAATATGGATATGTGTATATAGCTATGACCTGGAACTGTTTCTAGGCAGAAACGTATACTAGGGCATACGGTCTTACACATTTGCTCTAGGAGTCATGCACAAGAATGTTCAGAGTTGCATTATTTGAACATCAAACAAAGTGGCAAATGAGTAAGTGAATCATTACAGTCACACCATTAGGCTCATCACTATAGATCTATCTCAAAACAGGAAGCAAAAGAACCAAGTTAGAACATACATGATACAATTCATAAAAAGTTAAAATATACTGTTTAGAGATACACACATGTATGTGATTTTAAAAATATAAAAACACAAGAAAGAAAATCAAGAAATGAAAACAAAAAAACTGGTACAGTGGGTTACCCCAGCATAGAACAAACTTGCCATAACACTGGCTTCACAGACAGTCTCACTCTTCTATTTCTTACCCAGAGTATGGAAAATGAGTTTTCATTTTATGTAAGTTACAAATAATTATAAACAACATGACCCCCATATTATTTTGTGTCTACGAAAGACTTCACAAATGTTAAATGACAAAATCAGGTAATCTAGGCAGGGGATTACACAGGGAAAACCAGGTACCCCCAAATGAAGTACTTCTCAACAGCACAAGGAGTGATGCCTTTGGACACCTTACCTTGATCAATAGTAACAGGATTCGAAAGAGAAAGACAAATACCATATGATACCATTTACACATGGAATCTAAAATATGGTACAAATAAACCTATCTACAAACAGAAATAGACTCAGACACAGAGAACAGGCTTGTGGTTCCCAAGCGGGAGGGAGAGAGGAGGGAAATGCACTGGGAATCTGGGGTTAGTAGACGCAAGCTATTACATACGGAACGGATAAACAGGTCCTACTGCACAGCACAGGGAACTATATTCAACATCCTGGGATAAACCATAATGGAAAAGAATATAAAAAAAGACTGTATGTATGTGTATAACTGAGTCACTCTAGTGTATGGAAGATATTAACACAACATTGTAAATCAACTATATGTTAATAAAAAACCAGTTTAAAAACAACAACAACAACAGGATTTCATTTCATTTTTAAAGAATAAAATTTCAAGTAAGCTTAAAAAAAAAATCCTATTCATCTTTAAAATAACCATGAACCAAAAGAAAAACTCCACTCCAGTCCTGAGGTTTCACTGAGAAAAACATTGGAGGGCATATTCTAAATGCTAGATGTTTAAAAACACTCTTACTCAACAGATCCAAAAAAGAGTGTCTGAAGCTTGTTCTTTCCCTTCCACTATCATTACTTTAGTAAAATGCCACTCAAGTCACTGTCACTCTCACTTCCTATGGTAGTTTCCATAGTATAAACCATGCTATTCCAAAGAGGGAAAAGATTTGAAGAATTGAAACTACTTAAAAATAAAATTACATGGTTTATAATTTCATATTAAAAAATAAAGACTTGGAAAGGAGAGGAAGTAAGAAAAAGTCAAAACACTAAATTCTTTACCATCAAGGAAAAGGAAAAGTTAACTACTTTGATAAATAATTAGACAAAGATATAGGTACCTATATCTTTGCATAGAGAAATTAAAACTTAATGTTAACCTTCCAAAAAATGTACAAAAGAGAGGGCATAAAGTAAAAAGATATATCAATTCAACAAATAAACATATGACTATAAAAATTCTTTTGAAGTAAAGCATCCCTGGTTAGGTTAAAATACAAAATTTAAAAATTTGCTCTGTATAGGAACATAACTAAATTTCAAATAAAAAAGCTAAAATGTAAAAGATGAACATAGATAGTAAAGTCACATCTAAACAAAACAGGGCTTCCCTGGTGGCTTAGTGGTAAAGAATCTGCCTGCCAATGCAGGAGACATGGGTTTGATCCCTGATCCGGGAAGACCCCCCATGCCAAGGAACAACTATTTGTGTTCCTTGCTCCACAACTATTGAGCCTGTGCTCTGGAGCCTGGGAGCTGCAACTACCGAAGCCTGTGTGCCCCAGAGCCTGTGCTCCGCAACAAGAGAAGCCACCTTCAGTGAGAAGCCCGCCTACTCCAACTACAGAGCAGCCCCAACTCACCTCAACTAGAAAAAAGCCCATGCAGCAACAAAGATTCAGCAAGCCAAAAATAAAATAAAAAAAAATTTAATCTAAATGAAACAAACCATACAATATTAATATAAGATTAAATTTAAATGCAAAAGAATTTAAACATATATCACGTTACTTCACAAAAAATTTTAAATATATTTTATTTCTTAAATCTTATAACACTATACAAAAGTATCAAAATTTTGTGCAGTGAATATCTTGTTTAACTTACAGTTCAAAAATGCTAGAAGTGAACAGGGGCACTCACATGAAGAAAACTGAATGGGATATTTTAACAGATCAGTGTCAGGATAAAAAACCAAAATAATGTGAACAAACAATCTACAAGTTAAAAAGAATAGATATCATAGATATTCATGAAAGTCTGCATCTTCAATACTATTATTACTATTTATGTGCACATATTACTATAATAAGTCACTAAAATTCAAATTAAGTTTAAAAAACTTGTACAAGTGGTATGTTGTATTTACAATGCAATAAATCCAGGCCTAAATCATTTACTTTAATATCAGCAAAAAAATAACAATGTTGGGTCAAAGAAGTTATGAGGGAAAAAAAAAATCACATGATCAATCTGAAGAATTTCACTTTGCATATAACAAATAACAACTTGCACCTCCTTATCAGTTCAAATTTCTATTCCCCAAGGTAACTGTTTTATACTTTTGTCCCCACAAATCTTTCTCATCTTGTTAAATACTCCCATTCCAGCCTGTAACACTCAGTTGATGACTATCCTTCATATTTTGTTGAGAAAATAGAAGTTATGAGATGGAATATCCTCCCATCTTATTCTACTACAATACAAAAATCTCTCTGTCTCCAGTTAAAATAGATGAACTATCCCTGCTATCTAAAGGAGGAAAAAAAAAAAAAAAAATCAACCCCTCCATTCACACTGAATCCCATCCCTTCTTGCCTCCCTCAATTATCTCACTCTCTCAAGCCTCATCATACCTCCAGATCTTCATTCCTACACTGGCCAACTGTTGCCCAACTTCAACATCCTTTTCATAGTCGAAGCTCTCAAACAACTTGCCAATGCTCATAGGCTGCACTTAACTCCAATTTATTCTTCGGTCTACTCTCTTCCTCCTCCTGTTCTCACTACTCCACTGAAACCCCTCCTATCATCTCCCTTGACCCTTACTATGGACTACTCTTACTCTGACAATCAGCAACATTTGACATAATTAACCATTCCCTCTTTTAAGAAATATTCTCTCTTGGCTTGGTTTTCCTCCTCTGATAGCTTCTCACGCAACCTCAAAATTTTTTCTTCAGGATTCCGCCCAGAACACTATGTTCTCTATCTGCCCTTTTCTTCCTAGGCAACCTCACCAATTCTCAGACTTTATAAATCATATATATCATGTGTATCTCATGCTCACACAACCAAGTGAGGTAGAAATTATTTTTCCTCATTTCACAGATAAGAAACGATGTAATCATCAGAACATGATGGCAAACCTAATGCTGCGGTATGTACACAGGACTGCCTACCTGTGTTCCAAATAGAGGAGTTTGGGATACTGATTCCAAATAGGAGTTCTAGCCCCCTAAGAAAATTACATTAAGAAATGTATACTTTGATTCTTTAAAGTATCTCAGCATTAGTAACGGAGAAGGCAATGGCACCCCACTCCAGTACTCTTGCCTGGAAAATCCCATGGACAGAGGAGCCTGGTAGGCTGCAGTCTATGGGGTCGCTAAGAGTCAGACACGACTGAGGGACTTCACTTTCACTTTTCACTTTCCTGCATTGGAGAAGGAAATGGCAACCCACTCCAGTGTTCTTGCCTGGAGAATTCCAGGGATGGGGGAGCCTGGTGGCTGCCATCTATGGGGTCACACAGAGTCGGACACGACTGAAGTGACTTAGCAGCAGTAGCAGCAGCATTAGTAAATTTGATAAACTTTTAAAATGCATCCCAATGATTTAATTTTGTTTATATACAATGAAAGGCTAGGAAAAAAGGAATTACCATTAGTGGAGCAATGCATTCCTATTATCTGTTTATGTAATCCTTAAAAATTGTGTACACCTTTCACTAACACATTAATATACTAGATCTGTAATTACATTGATAAACATATGAGTCTACCTCTTTACTATATTTTTCATTTTCTGATAAATGATATATATGTTTACAGAAAAGAATCTATTTGCCAGAGATTACTGTTTTAATTTGTAATCTAGAGTAGAAGTTGGCAAACTATAGCTCATGGGCCAAATCCAGTCCACACCCTATTTTTATAAATGCTGTCTTACTGGAGCACAACTGAAACCATTTGTATACATATTGTCTATGACTGCTCTGACACTGCAACAGCAGAGGTGAATCTCTGGGACAGAAAGGACAAAGCCTAGGAAGCCTACCATCTGCCCCTTTACAGGAAAAGTTTGCCAACCTCTGATTTAGAGTAACCCACGCTGTACAAATAAAAATAAACGAATATAAAAGGCTCCAACACATGCTAGTTCACAATTAAACCATCCAGAAGTCATTTAAATTCAAACAATATAACCTAGAAAATATGAGAAACACAAATTGCAAATTAGTAAGTATCTACCTAGTTATGTTTTACAATTGTTCATCTAGTATTCTGATTTGTTGTTGCTGTTGTTTACAGACCATTCATTCGCATTTGCACCAAAAACAATTTCTAAGAATCAAAAAACTATTCACTCCTAAACACCCAAGGAAAACTGAAGGAAGGAAGAGAAGGAGAGGGGGAGCAGTGACAGAGGGAGGCACCACAAACGTTCACTTTGTTCCATGTATACTTCCTTTGACTTGCTTTTTTAAATTCCAATACTAGGTTTTTTACATTGGAGTTTTAAAAGCTTTCCTGTATTGTTAACTACATCTTAAGTAGATTAGCCCCAAAGAAAACTGCTGCCATCAGTAAGATGAAGCAAAAAGATTTCTAGTCAATGCTCAGTCTGTGTTTACTTAACTGCAATTCATTCATTACATAATTTGTGGCGCTGAGATGTCACAGAAACAGGGTTCAATTGTTTTTCACTGTTTAACGCTATATACTACTATACTCAGTAAAATATTAAGTCAAGACTAAGTAGCATTAATATCTGAGGCTGAGGTATTTTATCCGAGTATTTACTGGGTAAAGCAGTAAGAAGTTGAAAATAATTCAATAACCCCCAAAACATCCCATTTAACAGTGTGGAGGTTTTTATGTCAATTTTTAGTTTTGGTCAAGATTCCTCATTTCACATTCCAAATTCCAAAAGATGAAATGCAGCTGAGTTCTTATTGAAACTTCCTCTCTAACTTTTACTATTACAAGCCTACAATGAGCGACAGATGCCAAGAAAAGTGGGAGTTACTATGTTACCCAGTTCAGGGAAACTGCCTTTATGTTTCTGTTTTTCAATGCTGAGCTTTTAAACCCTGTTACATGACCTCTGCTTTATTGGCATCAGTAGGGAAGGCCAGGAAAATAAATAAATAAGATTCACAGTATCAAGTTTTTCCTCTTACCATAATTCTAAACCATCTTCCAGAAGATAAACATGTGGAGGCTGGGAAACATCTGTACTCAGTTGAATAACTGGGAGCAGGAAAGGGTACAGGTTCTTGCTGTCTGCTCCTAATCCCTATGGGAAGTATAAATAAAACTTAACATAGATAATCTAAAGTCCCGCCTCCCACCAAAAAAATCACCTATCATATAAAAAAGCCCTAAAACCAATTTATTAAAAAAATCAATCAATCAGATTTTAAAAGGATGATTCTAATTATAAGCATTATTAAAACAAAATTAGTTCTGTTTACAATTGGAAATCAGTAGTAAAAAAATATTCAATTGCCTAATGGTAGTAAAACCATATACATCAAGGTTACAAATACACGTTCATTTTAAGAGATTTCTCATATACATATTTATATTCCCTTCCATGATGACTGAAGATGTGTAAACAGTGATGTGTTAAATTCTACAAATTATCCCAACTAAATAACTCAGTCAAAAAGAACCTAATCTAAATGTTCATCAGTTAAGATAACTACATTATAATACCTTCATATTCTAGAATACTCAGTAGTCATGAAAAAGGATTAGGCATGGAATGAAAACAATTTCAAAAATAATGACAAATTGGGATTAAAAAGAAGGGTGTATAACAATTTCACAAGCCAAAAAAGTTTTTTAATAGCTATATATCTGATATGAAGATATACGCATAAAAAAGTTTCTTGGGAGCAAACAGAAAAAACTGTTGACACTAGTTAAATATGGATGTTGGAAAAGGATGTTGGGAGGGGTAAAAGGAGTTTTTTTTTTAATGTGTGCATTTTTTAATGAAGAATTTATGCCAATTTTTTAATAAGAAAACAAAGATGGAGGAAGAGGGAGATTTTAATTTAAAATTCTAGTTTGACTAATTATTGTCTTATGGAGGTTGACTCAGTGCATCACACTAAATCTAAGCACTTTGAAAGGAACATAAGAGGATAGAAAATCAATTTCTAACTCATAATCTCTACAATCTAATAAGCAAAGAAAGGAAACCAAGCAAACTATCAAACATCTCCTCACTTAGAAAATAATTCAGATGTCAATATAATATATAATTACAAAGCAACAAAATGTATACGAATGCCTCTTTCAATGACACACACATATATTTAAAGTCAAAATTTTATCAGCAGGATATAGATACTTCAGTGGAAATACACTAAGTTTATTCTTAAATTCATTAAGTTTGGGCCTTTCTACAACTATGCAAGGGTTGATAGACTTTATTAAAGATTTTTCCAAAGAAGAGATTTATAAAAATGTCACATTTAATAAAGTAGTAAACTGGGCCTTAAAATTCAGTTAAATTTCACTCTCCACAGCTCAATTCTTAACAGAACGCAAAAAGGAAAAAATTAAGGAAAACTAATCAAGTTCATTTTTTAATATCAATAGACTTAATATTTCCTAGGAATGTTAGAATCTACTTACTTAGTGCACATTTTAATGAGCACAAAATGCTAGCATTAGCAAAACTAAAGTAACTGCTAAACATAAAAGACTCTCTCAGTTAAAGCTTCAAGAAATTTAGCTCTGTAATCTAGTGGGTTGAAGAATGTGTCAGAATGTGTCAGATATGCAGCTTTAAGTAAATTTGAACACTTTCGATCCACAACTGTAACTATAAAACAATGTCTACAATTCTGTGAAATAATTACAATTATAGTTACAGTTAAGCAGGGAGAAAAGAACAACACTCTCTAAAAAGTGGTATTTCTCAGGGTACTGTCTTTGGCTCTCTTCTCGTGTGATTTGTACTTGCTGCTACTGCTGTTAAGTCACTTCAGTTGTGTCCAACTCTGCGCGACCCCAAAGACGGCAGCCCACCAGGCTCTGCCATCCCTGGGATTTTCCAGGCAAGAGTATGGAGTGGGTTGCCATTGTACTTGCTGATAATGTCCAAATCTATTATCTCCAACCCAAACCTCTGAACTCCACACACTCTTTATGACATAGGAAATTATCAACCAGAAGGCATCTCAAACTCTCAAGTAAATCACTGAACCAATCCACTATCTTCCTAAAAAATAGCTTCTGTTCCTGCATTTCCTAACTCAAGTGACATGAACCACTGTCTACGGAGCAAAAAATCATACCACAACTACCTTCTGTGCTTCTTCCTCCTCACCCCAAATCTAAGCAATCCTTAATTCTATCTCAAATGTTCCCCCTTCTTTCCATGGCTTTACTTCACATCATCGTCTCTTTCACGGTTAACAGAAGAGCTTCCCAACTATTTCTTTGACCTTAGTTTTACTCCATTCCAAACCAGTGTCCCCACAGGTGCACTGATTACCTTTCTAAAATACAAATGATAACACACCTTCCTCTGAACTTCAAGACACATTCTTTATGCTTTCCTAACCAGGCCTCAGGACTCCCTGGTGGCTCAGTGGTGAAGAATCCTCCTGCCAATGCAGGAGACTTGGGTTTGATCCCTGGGTCAGGAAGATCCTCTGGAGAAGCAAGTGGCAATCCACTCCAGTATTCTTGCCTGGGAAATCCCAAGAACAGAGGAGCCTGGCAGGCCACAGTCTATGGAGGTGCAAGAATCAGACATAACTTAGCAACTAGGCAACAATAAGAACAGGCCCTTACACCCAACTGTGATACTCAGTGCTGCAGCTATACAAAATGACTGTGTATAAGAAATCACTATGTTAGCATCTGGAGAAAGCTGATGGATTTAACACGTGCATTTACTACTGTGCTCTCCCAAGATCCACTAAAAGGAGATAGGAGTATGTGTTTTTAAAGACCTAGAACTCTTAAGTACAAAGACAGCTTAAGAAGAGATAAAAGCAACTTATTTTTGGAAGCAGGAAAGAAAGACTGATTTAGCAGACTCAGAAAACCAAAGCTCAAAGCCAGCAGTGAAAAAGGGCAAGAAACCACCTGATGTACACTACAGAAACTCCAAAAGACTTGGGAACTGACAGCACAAGGTATTTTGGAAAGGGAAGCTGAGGGAAGTATTAAAAGTAATAGGACCTGTAGAAGGTATTTTAAAAGACATTTGATGACAAGATCTCATCCTTGTGCATAGTCAAACAACTGGCCCTCTTTAATCAGTACAGATTTGGCCCTTTATTCTCGTAAGGCAAAACAAAGCATCTGAAGACAAGGAGACAATCAGGTAATCAAGACTAGGGATACTATATAAAACAGAGATATAATATAATGGGCAAAAGACTGATGGATCTTTCACTAAGGAAAGATCTCAGAATCACAGAACCAAAACATTTGCTCCATACAAAAAAAAAGCTTCCAACTAGACTCTTTTAAAGAAAAAACCCACAATCAGCAAGTTTCCCATATATATTCAATCCTTTTGATTAACTTTTTAGTGCCCACTCTAAAATATAAAATTTATACAGACAAAATATTGATACAGCTCTTGAAGGGAAATGGTTACCTAAGGATTCATTATACTGTTCTTCCTTCTTTTGTGCATGCCTCAAAGTTTCACAAGAAAAAAAAAAAAAAAGCAGGCAACCAATCACATCAACAGACATGACTGAAGGAAACAGAGACCACATATAGAGATAAAAGCTTAGAAAAATGTTAATATCCTTATTAGAATAAAACACTGTATTCATGAAAACAAAAATGAAATGATTTTTCAACAATACAAATGACCGTTATCTGTATACAAATGATTGTATACAAATATAAAATGATTATTCAACAATACAAAAAAGAACTCCTCGAGTGGGGAAGGACAAATAGGGTTATGGGATTAAGAGTCACAAACTAACAGGTATAAAGTAATCAACAAAGAATACATGACACAGCACAGAGAAATATAGCCATTATTTTGTAATAACTTCAAATGGAGTATAATCTATATAAATATTGAATTGACTATGTTGTACACCTGAAATTAATACTATAAATCAACTATACTTCAATTAAAAATAAATAAAATTTTAATTTAAAAGACAGTACTCATAGACATTAACAATATTACAGCAGGGAAGAAAAGCTCAATAGAAAGACTGAAAGATAAAGCTCAAAAAATTCCCCAGAAAGTAGAGCAAAAGGACAAAGAGACGTGCCGGGAGCCAGCACAGGAGATCCCATCCATGACAAGGTCATGCGGAAGAGACCTGACAGGCAAGGCGGATCAGGACTCAAGGGACTCACTCCCTGGACCTGCCCGAGCATCTACCCCAGAACCAAAGTCTGTCTGTCTACTGTTTACTATATTATGTCTTTTACCAACTCTTCTGACATTAACAGGGGGCTATCCCCGACCACCTTTCTCTGAAAAAAAAATCAACTTAGGACTCTAGTTTTTAGCCTGCTTGGCAGGTTTATCCATATTCTTGCAACTAACGCACATAATTGCTCACAACTCCCCAACCATGAAAGGCACAGGAAGCCTAAGCATTCTAAAAGTCCTAATGAGCATAGAGCCCTTTGAGGGATGAAAAATTATTAGAACAGTACTGGTAAAGGCTTCATTATTGGGCCAGTGCTTGCTGCCAAGCTCCCATATCCCTTATCCACTGTGCACCTGGGAGTGCGTTAGTTAATGTAGTTGGAATGTAAGAAAAACAAGTAGTAGCCTTGGTATTAACCACATCAGACCTTTGAGCTAATAAGTTCTTTCTTTGTCGTGACCCACTGCACCTTTGCTCCGTGAGACTGTAACTTTATTTAGTACTTTCTGAGGCTGGGAGAAATAAAGAAAAACACTTCAAGGGAAAACAAGGTTTCTGGCTGATCAACCTTTATCAGAAGAGTCATGAAATGTTAACAGGCCACAGAGCCAGACATAACATAAGATCTTTGTTTATGAAAAGGTATACAGAAAATATCCTGGTTTCAATAAAGGTAAAATTGATGGAATGTTGAGCTGACTCTGTATCTTTTACTTTGAGAAATGTGTAACTCAGAGTATAAAAGTTCCTTTTGAAAATAAAGCTGCAGATCCCACTTCACCAGAGCTCTGGTCTCCATGTCTTTCTTTCTCTTTCTCTCTGTCTCTCTCTTTTCTTTTTCAGGCTGACTCCCTGGAGCACAGAGGCCCTCTGAGTTCATTTTTGCCAGGCTTCTAAGACCCGATGGAGGAGGTGCTCTGCGTCTCCACCCAATTGAGAAGGCGCTCTGCATCTTCACCCCACCGAGAGGGCGCCTGAGGCCTCCATGAACAGAGCAAGTCCCGTGTCAGGGACTTTATTGGCTTTCTGTGTAAACCAAGGAATATCAGTCTCTTTCTCTCTCCCTTATTCTTTCTCTTTATTTTTTATTTTTATTTTTGACCCCG
Organism: Bos taurus; assembly: GCF_002263795.3. NCBI lineage: Eukaryota > Metazoa > Chordata > Mammalia > Artiodactyla > Bovidae > Bos > Bos taurus. The sequence goes on from NC_037347.1 coordinate 16,900,165, forward strand.
GACCACCAGGTCCCAGTCCATTATAAGACCCGTGCCATCCCTCTCCAGTCCATTATAAGACCCGTGTCTCTCTCGCCGACGCCATTCATCCTGAGAGTTCCCCTGGATCCTGCTGGGGCTGGACCCCAGCAGAGAAGGAAAAGCAGAAACGAACAGGAAGAAAAATATAGGGCTGGGTCATTCATCTATCATCTAAGCAACAAGAAGTTCAGAAAGAGACAAAAGAAAAACACAAAAGTGTGGAAATAATCAACAGAATGTGATGGAGTTATCTAGAACCCAAGAACATGAATTTCCAGTTTGCAATATACATCAAGTGTCCAGAACAATGGAATGAAAATATACCCACATCATCATGAAATTGAAAATAGAAACACAGAGATCATATAAGTTGCCAAAGGGAAAGAGGAGATGACATATTCAAGAAAACAAGAATTAAAATGGCTAAGGATTCCTAAGAGCAACTCCAGAAGCTAGAAGACACACTAAAAATGCCTCTCAAGGGGTAAATTTAGAATTTTACACCCAGCCAAACTACTAGTCAACATGAAAACTTTAAGGCATTTTTCACACATGCAAAATCTTGACAAAATTTATCCCCCAAGTACCTTTTGCAGAATGCCACAGACATTCGTGGGCTCCAGCAGAAACAGGAAGTCATAACAAGGAAGAAGACAGGTACAGAAAACAGGCATCCTACAGAAAGGATAGGCAAGAAGAACCCTTCTGATGACACTGAAAGGGGATCCAGTTATAACAGCCATGAACAAGCACAGAGTAAAAACCAATGCATACTAAAGCTTGTATCAATTTTCCAGATTCCAAGATGATGAAAGTAATAAAGTACCTGATGTGTGGGAACATACTGAGAGAATGTTTAGATAACAGGTGGACAGAATGGATTCAGTTACACAGAAAGCTCAAATGTAGCAGGCAGAATTCTCAGATGACCACCTATGATTCTTAATTTCATAACTTCAGTGTACACAGACCATTCCCCAGTTATTCAATCAAATGCTAATTTAGATATTACTTTCCAGATATGACTAAGGTCTCAAATTGAATGATCTTATAATAAGAAAATTATACAGATTAACCTGACCTAACCACATGAACCCTTTAAAAGAGTTTTCTTTAGCTAGCTGCATGAAAGAAAGTTAGAGATTCAAAACCTGAGGGGATTTGACAACCAAGAACTTCCCCACTGCTGATGATAATGATGGAAGGGGTCATGATCAAGGAATGTGGCTGGACTCTAGGGACTTGGAGGGCCTCCAAGGCTTCCCTGGTATCTCAGTTGGTAAAGAATCTGCCTGCAATCCAAGAGACCCTGGTTTGATTCCTGGGTCAGGAAGATCCCCTGGAGAAGGGAATGGCTGCCCACTCCAGTATTCTGGCCTGGAGAATTCCAAGGTAGCCTGGCAGGCTACAGTCCATAGGGTCACAAAGAGTCAGACACGATTGAGCAACTTTCACTTTCAGCTGACAGCCAGCAAGTAATCTGGGATTTTAGTGCTACAGACCAAGGAACTGAATTCTCCCAATAAGCTGACTGAATGTAAAGAAAAATTTTCCTTGAAGCCTCCAGAGGAATTTAGTCTGGCAGCATATCAATTTCAGGCTATCAGACTGATCAAAGAGTACAAAATGTTGTGCTCGACCTCTGACCTACAGAACTATGAGGTATTTAGAATGCCATTTTATTCCTTTACATCTGTGGTAATTTGCTGCACAGTAACGGAAAACTTATAATAAACTAAGCAAACAATTATTAATATAGGAGTGGAGATTAGGTGGATGGTTATACAGGATAGAAAATTAGTCGTATATAATGATATATGACTTCAACATTCTTTATATATGAACTCCGTGTATGAAGTCATACAAACACTAAATAGTGACCTAATTTAAACTATAATCTAACTATATTGGGAGGCTTGAAGGATAGGAGTCATACCCAGGAAAATGAAAATTAAATCCTCATCTTCTATACAGGGAGGTCAAGAGATAATGATACACTATTTGGGTATCACCTCTGAAGGAAGACTTCTCTGATGACCCATGTGAGGTCTTCCAGTCTCAGACAAGTAACCCACCAAGTGCCCCACAGCACTCTGTCCTTACTGCTCAAAGAGCACTTAGCTGTTCAGTCTTCCCCTAGACAACCACATTCACAGAAAGCTTATCCTATTCATTTCTGTTTCCCAGTGCCTAGTACCATGTATTGCATATTGCAGGTGTTCAAAAACGTATTTATCAAATAAATGAATGCCTACTTCCACTGAGGCAAAACTACTGCAGGCAAGAAAGTTTATTTTCATTCATTATTAAACTCCTCAGTCAGAGAGACTATCAGTCTAGGTTCCTAGAATTTTAAGAAGGAAAACAAAAATAAAAACAAATACTTATACTAATATGTCTACTAAATTTCAATAAATAAATAAAAATGATAGTTGAAAGATGCAACAAATTCCATGAAAGGAAACTTACCAATAACCCTAATAATTATATAACTTTCTCAAATGACTGAAAATCTTATTTTAAGGTATTCTCATTTTTAATGTTAAACATTGTATGTTTTCTCCAAGGGCACACGATTACTTAGCTAAAAACTTGTACCACTGGCCTATACATACCCAGGGTGTCACAATTAAAGGAAAAGGTCCTATAGACTCCAAGCATTTCCCGCAAGTTACTATAGCTTCCTAAGATTTCCTAAGGTAACACTGCTTGAAGAGCATACCTCCTTCACAAAAATCTCAAGTTGAGTCTAAAAACACATTTGGCAGAGATATAAGGCAAAAGACATGAGGATCACTCTCTGCTCTGACACTTACATGAACAATCTCAGACTAACTGCTAACCTTCTATTAGCATTTGTATTCTCATTTATTAAAGGGATATAATTTTTCAGGATAATCACAAGAATTAAAGGATAGACAAAAGTGCTTAAAAAAATTTTTTTTTGTATCACTATCCATATATCTAAAACTGCCTCAGATAGAAATTTATAACTATAAAACTCAACCATAAAAATTTGGTGAAAGAATAAGTTTATGTTTCAAGGTGACTGAAAAGGGTTTTTTAAAATAATAATAATAATAATAATATTAGTTCAACTTATTGGAACATTTTAGAGTACTAATTCTTAATTTTGAAAGAGATCTCCCCATTGGAAAAAATCTATCAACTTTTGCAGCAAGAGCAATAAAAGTCACTTGTGCATCCCTACAGACAGATATTCTCATTAAGTGCTTCCCTCTCCATTCTCATACCATCAGACCTTAATCCACCCTAACAGTTCAAATGAGAACTGCAGCTCCAACTCTCTCTCTCTGAAATTTTAGGGTTCTCTCAACCTGCTGCACATCCCCATACCTCAAAGTCAAGATATCAAATATCAAATTAACTCCTTCCCTCAAAGGCAACTTACCTGTTTTTCTGTCTTCCCAACATATGAAAGGAAAGTTTTTACTTTAAATTAAGTGAAAATGGAGAGTCAGTTTATACAGAAGAGCCCTGAATACCAAGGAAACTACATGCAAAAAACAACTGACTGTAAAAATCACAAGTCTACCTTCTCTGGGGACAACCACCTCTAATGAAAGAAATTGTCTTTTAAATGTAGAGAATATTTTTTTAAATGTCAAAAAGTGCTCATAGTGAATATAAAAAAAGTGTTTTTAAATGGTGTAGATCACACATGAACAAGAATAATGTGAGGTCTTTTACTGCCACTAACATCAATCACATGAAAATAGCAAAAAAAATTTAAAGAAGGAGAAAAAAAAAACTGAACTAGAAACTGTGGAGAAGGAACTTACCTGAACAAGATGAATAAGTGTTGTCAGAATAGCACACCTCAACATATTGTGCTCTTCACTCTGCTTCCAAAGAAGAGGCAAATACTGTACCAAACATCCTACATACGGTCGTATCTATCACAACAGAAGCAGAGGAAGCAGCAGAGCTGGGTTAGTAAAGAAGGCGACTTATTTCAGAAACACTGACAGACCTATTAGGTCACAGGTAGCAAACGGTTTACTGGATGTAATGTATTAAGTATACATCCTTTTAAAGATAAATTCAATAGTATATAGAGACACAGAGCTCCAGGGTAAATATTTTTAAATAATTTTAAACAAGCAGCAAATTTATTGGCTGAAATAAAATTTAGGAATATAAAACAACATACTGACGCCTGTTATTTCTTTAATAGAAATTACTTAATAAAAAATGCTGTTATATCCTGGTTCTTTTTAATGAAACAACTTACATAATTGGGAATTATAATGTTTTTAAAAGAGTCAGCATTTCCTCATTCATTCAACCATTACCAAATGGCATCTTTCAAGTATCAGGCCTTGAAGACCAGGCACCAAAAAGCAGAGGCTATAAAGGTAAGCATATGAACCCTTAATCCTTTTCAAAGGATAAAACTGTTAACCCCAACATGGATTAACTTCACCAGTTTTAAAAAATATCCCCTACATCACACACACCACGGCTTGATAGTGAGATTTTTGGAAAATAAAATGGAACCTGATTCCACACAGAACCTGGAAACTGCGCTCCAGGTTTCAGCCTACAGCCACCCTGTATTTAGAACTGATCTGATGAGCGTACACTTGGTGATAAAACACTCGAGTTTCACAGTTTCAGTACTATCAATCCCCAGGATTAAAAATTAAAAATTTCTCCCATACATATGGCTGATTCACTTTGTTATACAGCAGAAACTAACACAATATTGTAAAGCATTATACTCCAATAATTAAAACAAAAAAACTGCTCCCAGAAACAGTAAAGGTTTCTCTATTCTGCTTATAAAACATCATACACTAAAGTATAGTGTATACTACACACAAAAAAAAATCTCTCAGATTTGTTCCCCAGGTTTAGGAGAGGAGATGCAGAAAGATAAGAAGTTAAATATTTGCCCAAATATTTCAGTGAGATAAAACTGAATAAATATTAAGAGACTGTTCACGTATCCAATTCTGAATATTATTTTAACAGACATTTATTGAGCACTTAATTTTGCTAAGTGCTCAATCTCAAAGATCCCTCCAATTAACTTATAAAGGCAGACCAGTTAATACATAAAAACAGGTTTCAGAGTAACTAATGCATTCATATTCAACTAAAAACAGCATGTTTTACTGATAAGGAAAGTTCTGGTTTTGAACAAATTAAACAGAATGTCTTCCAAGGCATGGAAGAAAGGAAATATGTGCTATGAATTATAGACTGGGTGAATAATACAACCAAGCACCCAATTACATTTGAAAGTCATGAAATATTTATATCCCAGTCTCAACTGTTCATTAGAATATGCTCTAAATTAAAATCAATGTTTCAAAGACACTATTTTAAAAATCAATCATAGATTCAGTGTTGTAAAAGATTTTAAAAAGGGGCTGGCGATTAGAAAACAAAGTGATGACGTGAGAGCCAAACACATTTCCTTAGGTTAGGAGGGGAGAGGTAAAAAAATAAATTATTGGGGCAACTGAGAAAACCTGAATATGGACTTGACATCAGAATACAGCACTACATCAATGTTAAGTTCTCTGAATCTAATGATGATTATGATTCAGAAGGAGAGGTCTAATATACTAAGGTAAAGTGTTGTGATGAAATGACATGAGGAATATATGGGTAGTGATTTACTACAACATGTCTGCATATTTAAAACTTTTCAGTGAAAACATGTAAAAGGAAAAAAAATACTATAAACATTTCTTAAAGTGATTATGTGTTTTGGGTAGACCAATGATCAGTTATTTAAATAACATTAAAAAAAACACATGGAATTAAGAATGTTTTATAGATATCAGGCTAAATATCCCACAACAGAAAGTGAACCACAAGTGTAACACAACTGAGATGAGAGTACTCATCTTTTGGCACTTCTACTCCAAAAAATAGAATGGGGGGGGGGGGGGCTCTACTATGAGCATTACAGTCTTATGAGTTCATTCCCACACAGGATTATACCCACTTTCATTCATAACACATTAGAAAAACAACTGAAACTCGAATATGTGACAGACTAACAAATGGTTTAACAAAGGTTCCATTTGCAAGGGAATTTAAAAAGTAAGTCTCTATTAACATCTCATTTTAGCTAACACTTTCAACAGAATATTTAACATTTCACACTGGCTCTTGAATTTTTAATTTTGTTCTTTTCCTTCAGAAATGCTTAAGTCCAAAGACTGCTTACCTGACATCTTACTTGATGATTAACACATTTTTTTATAATCTTCAAAAAATTTCAAGCTATGGTATAAAGATGGTGACTTCCCTAAAACTTCAAAAACTGTTATGTGTCAGAAAGTACTGCTGTAAGAGGGTTCAAAATGTTTGCAATCTAGTAGACAAAAATCATATTTATATACAAATGATACCTGAAGGATATTTAAGTGATGGTGTTATTCAAAGGTTAACACAAGAAAATGTTTTTTCCTGAAAACATTTTTCATAACCCTTTCCTATTCACGTTCTAAAAACAAAAAGTACTAATAGGATAACTATATCTTATTTACTAATGATATAGACATATGAGCTGCTTAGACTATTTGTGCTGTGAAAGATAACCATGGATAGAAACAAAAGCATTTTTAAATTTACTAAGCATGACCTAGATAGCGTATTCAAAAGCAGAGACATTACTTTGCCAACAAAGGTCTGCTGGTCAAGGCTATGGTTTTTCCAGTGGTCATGTATGGATGTGAGAGTTGGACTGTGAAGAAGGCTGAGCGCCGAAGAATTGATGCTTTTGAACTGTGGTGTTGGAGAAGACTCTTGAGAGTCCCTTGGACTGCAAGGAGATCCAACCAGTCCATTCTGAAGGAGATCAGCCCTGAGATTTCTTTGCAAGGAATGATGCTAAAGCTGAAACTCCAGTACTTTGACCACCTCATGCAAAGAGTTGACTCATTGGAAAAGACTCTGATGCTGGGAGGGATTGGGGGCAGGAGGAGAAGGGGACAACAGAGGATGAGATGGCTGGATGGCATCACTGACTCGATGGATGTGAGTTTGAGTGAACTCCAGGAGATGGTGATGGACAGGGAGGCCTGGTGTGCTGCAATTCATGGGGTCACAAAGAGTCGGACATGACTGAGCGACTGAACTGAACTGAACTGAAGCAAGAGTAATGTTAAACTTATGTGGGAAAAGGTTTAGCAGTTTGGGGAGATGGGGTAAGAAAATTCATTTCTACAAAAAGAAAAAAAAAACCTTCTTTAAGAAATTCCCATTAGCCAGATGGTGTCTAAATAAGATTATTTTAAAAACTGTAAATCTTGCTTCTACAATATAATCAATTTTAAAATATTATTGCAATTGTATAGTAATCTGCATATTGAACATTTAATATTAAATATCTGTGATAAGTTTATACTCAGGAATCCTTGAGAGTAATCTTTATCTTTACCATTTTATACATGAGGACTCAAGGTTCAAGACCATGTCCAAGCCAAAGAGCAGAGACAGGGACTTGAAATAAGTTAAAAACAGTCTCAATGACCAAATTCTCTCAATGTTATTGATAAACCAGTATCAAAATGAAATAATGTAATTAATGTAATAAGAAACACAAGTGTTAAAAAATTTTAAGATATTACTACTTTTAGACACCAGGACTCAAATCTGCTCAAAATGATTAATGGTCACTCAAAACTGCAACTGTGTTACATCAATATAATGTTGAGTTCAGTTAGTCGGTTAGTGTTAGTTGTTCAGTCATGTCCAACTGTTTGTGACTCTATGGACTACAGCCTGCCAGACTCCTCTGCTCATGGGATTCTCCAGGAAAGAATACTGGAATGGGTTGCCATTCCCTTCTCCAGGGGAGCTTCCCGACCCAGAGATTGAACCTGGGTCTCCTGCATTGCAGGCAGATTCTTTACCAGCTGAACTACCAGTGAGAAGGTTAACGATGAGTTTGAATATTATCAATGCCACTAAACTGTCTGAACTTTGGCATATTTCTTGAAGCCTCAAATTGTTCGAGATAATGAATTCTAATTCCCACACAAAGGTTTTTTAAAGGATTAAATGAGAAATACATGCAAATCACCTGGCACAGGAGTTGGAAACTTGTCATTACTCAATAATTGATAGCAATTCTCATCAATTGCTTTAGAATTAATAAGCAGGTTCAAGGTGTCAGAATTCACTAATAGATTCAGGAGCAGACTCCAGGACTGTGGACTTAAATTCAGTTATCTTTTCCTAATTAATATCTCACAGATTTATTCAGCACTTTTCAAATAAAAATATGCAGTGTAAACTTGGATATAAGAAATTATAGGATAATTACAGTGTGGTTCCTGGATTATCAATTTTTCACAAACATTAGGAGTGATAAGGGAAGCTGAATACAATTAAATAATAATTTACTGTTAAAAACTTTACATATTATTTTTACATTAAACCAGTGATGGATATAACATGGCCTAGACTACGAAACACACTCAGTCTTTAAGGTACAAACAACAGATTTCTGAGAATATTTGTATTTGCTGACTGACCTTGGTGAGTATGCACTCAAACATCTTAAATTGTAAAAAGTATTATTCAAAATAAACTGAATTTTCTAAGAGATATATAATTTTGCTTTCTAACAAACAACACTACATTGTTGATCCAATTTTTTATCTTTTCATTTTCTTAGGTCATTTTTTAAAAACGCCAAGTATAAAAGTCAATTTTGATACAGAACTGAAATCACAACCTAATAGAACCATTTTAATGAATGTTTTAACACTTAAACAATGTGTACAAAGCAAAGATGTTAACGAATTCTACATGTACTCTACACATTTCTCTAACATTTATTTTCATGTTTACGACAAAATTACCTGCACGTTGACTCTTTCAATCACACAAGAAAGGACATGTAAAACATGCATCTTTGTGTCACATTCTGTAACTTGCTGAAGTAACTGAAAGAGTAGTGTGAACATGGTTTCCAAATACTGTAAGTAAAAGAAAAAATAAAAGTTTGGTACAGAAATGTAAAAAACCTTCACGTAAAGACAGAAATAAGAAGTAAAATTAAGTCATAATAGCAAAGAAATAAAAGACAAATAGACAAAACCTTAGCATTACCTATACAACTTCAAATTGGTTAAGGTGTCAATATTTAGGACAGTGATCTTATTCTTTATTGCTGTTAAATGTGCCCATTTTCAAATTTAATTCATCCACAAATGTCTTCAGAGAAAAAGTGTGTTTGAAGTTTCTGTGTTTAAAGTTTATACAGCTAATTCAACTTTTAAAAGTCCTTTGTCACTTCTTTTCCAATACGCCTGTTGTTTTGCAAAGTCCACTCATTATAGCAAGAGGAACGCCATTACTGCACTCACATACCAGCTTTCTGATATAAATTTTTATAGACAAATACTTGTAATTATACGTGCAACAGAATGTTTCTGATTAGGAAATAGAAAACAAAAAACCTATGTCTGGCTTTTAACTTCTACATCGTGAAAATTATAGTAGAAATTAGCAAATCACAGGATGTCAGAGACAGAAACGTTTGCTCTTTCAGATATTTGATTCACTTTTAAACAGACTGGTAAAACATCTTTCTTTCATCCAAAAGCATTAAGTGATTCTTCTATTAAAGAAACCTTTCTGCTCTCCAAGTGTACCCATTTATGACCCCATAAGAAATATAGGCAGATATTTTACCAAAAAGTTTTCTTGTCTAGTCCTCTCAAGAAAAGCAAACACTAAGGCCCCAATCATACTGACATATTTAACAAGTGTTTACTGAGTGACAACTATGTGGAAACAAAACAGGTGCTGAGGGTTGAGTGAAGGGAAAGAAAAGAATAAGACTAGGTATTGTGCTTTTCAGGTAAGGACAGACATACATACACAGACAACAGAGGGGGATGACCTAGGATGAAGAGTAACAGACGGATACGAAATGAGATGTCTTACACTAGTGAGAACAGAAAGTGCAGCAGTCAACTCTAAAATGGATAACAAGATAATGAAACAAAACAAACAGAATTACTGAAACTAAAGTTACCAATAAAAGCAATCACTTCCAAAATAATCTAAATATACTTTTGAAAGCAGCTTTACTAAATAATAGATACATACAATTCAGCTATAAAATAACACAATATTCAAAAGACATAAGCATAAATTTTTATAAAACCTGAAATAAATATTCTTACCGGCAGAAACTGATCTGTTCTAAACTCAAAATCATCAACAGGTGAAGAGCGGTTAAGGAATACTGAGAATACATGAAATTTAGAATATATGAAATATATCAGGATAAAATATATGTAAAAACCAAATATAACAAACCAATCAAAAATTACATTTTAAACTATGTCATAAATTATGTTTTAAAAATAATTAATTTTAAAGTATTGCTAAAATCCCTTGCAGTGAAGTATTCTTAGAATATTTAAAGGATATTTAATTTCAGAGTTGTAGCTGTTTCAATACGGACCTAAAAAGAAAGCATATTGTGAAATTTGAATCATTCTGGAATTAGTAAATATCGTTAATAAGAATGAGAAAAAAATGTATCACATATCACTTTTCTATTCTTTTTGTTAATATTAAAGTTACAAGGTACATTAATATCTAGAAATAAAAAGATATTCTCCTTTGCAAGCAAGAGCTAAAAAGAAAAATTTTATCATTTCCCACCCTTCTCAGTTAACTATGATTTGCTTAATCCAGTCTGTACTCGAGGAAGAAAAATAATTTTCCATAAATCTGTAGAGACTGTGAGACTGAGAGAAAAGATTGTGAAGATGATGCCAGAGGGAAAGAGCAAGTTGAGAAGCAGAGAAGAGAAGCAGGAAAACAGGGCGGGCCTCGGGAAGCTGGAGGATGTTAAGTGAAGATGGAGCAGGGAGAAGAGAAGGAAGAAGGGGGAGGAGGAAAAGAACACAAACCGCCACTTGTAACCTCAATTACAGGAAGTTCTTGAAACAACCAAAAGATAAAGTCTGCCATTTTCTAAACCTCAAAGTTCACAAGAGCTTTGTACAAGCTCTTGACCTTGCCAAATCACATTTTTGTGTGTGTATCAGCATGTTACCTGGGAAAATCATATCATGACAGCATATTCTACATTTCCTTTCAGGTTTTACCTGTGACTCGGCCAGCTAAATGGCACAGGCTACCGCACTCCATTTCCACATCAAGTAACACAAACTCAAGCCATCATTAAATTCTACATGCTACTCTGCAAAATAATGTATCTAAAATTTTAATCTCCTCAACAAGAGCCTTTACTTTTTTAGATGCTGTTACTTTCCACACCTGTAATAGCAATTGGTTTTTCCTTTGCAGTCATTTTCTACAAAGAAACAGTTTTGATCATTTTACAGGAACTTCTGAGGACTTGAGGTGCTTACTAGTCATGTTCATCAAATTAGTTAACTACTCTAGATTCTAAGAACCTAGTGTGCAGGCGCTTTCTCATCTGCTTTTTCTTTTTTCATTGTTTCTAAAAGTAACATGAACATTTCTAGATTTTTAAATGATTTAACAAATGTGCTGATTATCCAATATACATAAAGCACTATGCCAAGTGTTCTACTCTGAAATGACCTAATGAAAACATGACATACTCATGCAATTAAAAACATTCAACAAGGAACTATTTCTCCCAAGCATTGTGTTGGGTGTTGTAAAAGAGTTGAGGAAGACACACTCCTCTTCCTGGATCACAACCCTGTCTTGACGAAGGGGCTTGCCTAACTCAGTGCAGCTGTGAGCCACGCCATGCAGGGTCACCCAAGACGGACAAGTCATAGTGAAGAGTTCTGACAAAACATGGTTTGCTGGAGAAAGGAATGGCAAACCACTCCACTATTCTTACCACAAGAACCTCATGAACAGTATGAAAAGGCAAAAAGATACGACACTACAAAATAGTCCCCCAGGTCAGAAGGTGTCCAATATGCTACTGGGGAAAAGTGGAGGGCAATTATGAACAGCTCCAGAAAATATGAAGTGACAGGGCCAAAGCAGAAACAATGTTCAGTTGTGGATGTGTGATGATGCTGTAAAAAACCATACTGCATAGGAATCTGGAATGTCAGGTCCATGAGGCAAGGTAAATTCGGATATAAGCAGGAGATGGCAAGAGTGAACACTGACATCTTAGTCCATCAATCAGTGAAATAAATTAGTGAACTGAAATGGACGGGAATGGATGAACTTAATTCAGATGACCATTATATCCATTCCTGTGGGCAAGAATCCCTTGGAAGAAATGGAGCAGCCCTCACAGTCAACAGAAGAGTCTGAAACGAAGTAACTGGGTGCAGTCTCAAAATGGACAGAATGATCTCAGTTGATATCCAAGGCAAGCCATTCAACGTCACAGTAATCCAAGCCTATGCCCCTACCACTGATGCCGAAGAAGGTGAAGTTAACCAGTTCTACAAAGACCTATGAGACCTTCTAGAACTAACACCAAAAAAAAAAAAAAAGATGTCCTTTTCATCACAGGAGTTTGAAATGCAAAAGCAGGAAGTCAAGAGATACCTGGACTACCATGCAAGTTTGGCCAAAATGAAGAGGGCAAAGGCTAACAGAATTCTACCAAGAGAATGAACTGGTCATAGAAAACACCTTTTTTCCAACAACACAAGAGACCACTCTATACATGGACATCACCAAATGGTCAATACTGAAATCAGACTGATTTATATTCTTTGCAGCCAAAGACAGAGAAGCTCTACACAGTCAGCAGAAACAAGACAGGGAGCTGACTGTGGCTCAAGTCATGAAAAATTGAAAATTATTGAAAATTCAGGCTTCAACTGAATACACTAGGAAAAACCACTCGGCCATTCAGGTATGACCTGTATCAAATCCCTTAAGATTATACAGTGGAGGTTACGAATAGATTCAAGGGATTAGCTCTGGTAGACAGAGTGCCTGCAGAACTGTAGAAGGAAGCTTGTAACAATGTACAGGAGGCGGTGACCAAAACCATCCCCAAGAAAGAGACCCAAGAAGGCAAAATAGTTGTCTGAGGAGCTGAGGAAAGAAGATAAGCAAAAAGCAAGGGAGAAAGGGAAAGATACACCCAAGTGAACGCAGAGTTCCAGAGAACAGCGAGGAGAGACAAGAAGGCCTTCTTAAATGAACAGTGCAAAGAAGGAGAGGAAAACAAGAGACTGGGGAAGACCGGCGATCTCTTCAAAAAAACTGGAGACATCAAGGGAACATTTTATGCAAGGGTGGGCATGATAAAGGACAGAAATGGCAAGGACCTAACAGAAACAGTAGAGATTATGGTGGCAAGAATACACAGAACTATACAAAAAAGGTCTTAGTGACCCAGATAACTACGATGGTGTGGTCACTCACCTAGAGCCAGGCATTCTGGAGGGTGAAGTCAAATAAGCCTTAGGAAGCATTACTACAAACAAAGCTAGTAGAGATGATGGAATTCCAGCTGAGCTATTTCAAATGCTAAAAGATGTTGCTGTTAAAGTACTGCACTCAATATGTCCGCTAATTTGTAAAACTCAGCAGGGGCCACAGGCCTGGAAATGGTCAGTTTTCATTCCAGTCCCAAAGAAGGGTAATGCCAAAGAATGTTCAAACTACCACAGAATTGTGCTCATTTCACATGCTAGTAAGGTTATGCTCAAAATCCTTCAAACTAGGCTTCAGGAGTATGTGAACCAAGAACTTCCAGATGAACAAGCTGAGTTTAGAAAAGGCATAGGAACTAGAGATCAAGCTGCCAACATTCACTGGATTACAGAGGATGCAAGGGAATTCCAGAAAAACATCTACTCCTGCTTCATGACTATCCTAAAGCCTTTGATTGTATAGAGCACAACAAACTGTGGAACTTTCTTAAAGAGATGGGAGTACCAGACCACCTTACCTGTCTCCTGAGAAACCTGTATGCAGGTCAAGAAGCAACAGTTAGAACCAAATAGAGAACAACAGACTGGTTCAAAATTGGGAAAGGAGTATTAAGAAGCAGAGATATCACTCTGCTGACCAAAACACATACAGTCAAAGTTGTGGTTTTTCAGTAGTTACGTACGGATGTGAGAGTTGGACTATAAAGAAGGCTGAGTGCCAAAGAATTGATGCCTCTGAATTGTGGTGCTGCAGAAGACTTCAGAGTCCCTTGGACTGCAAGGCTGTACATTGCCACTCTGTTTACTTAACTTATATGCAGAGTACATCATGAGAAGTGCTGGGCTAGATGAATCACAGGCTGGAATTAAGAATTCCAGGAGAAATAATAACAAATTCAGATATGCAGATGATACCATTCTAATGGCAGAAAGCGAAGAGGAACTAAAGAGCCTTGCTTGATGAGAGTGAAAGGGGGAGGGGGGATGAAAAAGCTGGTTTAAAACTCAACATTCAAAAAATGAAGTTCATGGCATCTGGTCCCATCACTTCATGGGAAATAGAAGGGGTAAAAGTGGAAGCAATGACAGATTTTATTTTCTCGGACACCAAAATCACTGCTGATGGTGACTGCAGCCATGAAATTAAAAGATGTTTGCTCCTTGGAAGAAAAGCTATAACAGGCCTAGATAACACACTAGGAAGCAAAGATGTCACTCTGCCGACAAAAGCCCATATAGTCAAAGCTATAGGTTTTCAGTACTCAAGTACAGATGTGAGAGTTGGACCATAAAGAAGGCTGAGCGCTGAAGAATTGATGCTTCTGAATTGTGATGCTGCAGAGGATTTGAGAGTCCCCTGGATTGCAAGGAGATCAATCCAGTCAATCCGAAAGGAAATCAACCCTAAATATTCATTGGAAGGACTGATGCTAAAGCTCCAATATTTTGGCCACCTAATGTGAAAGGCCAACTCACTGGAAAAGACCCTGATGCTAGGAAAGACTGAAGGCAAAAGGAAAAGAGGGCGGCAGAGGATGACATGGTTAGACAGCATCACTGACTCAATGGACATGAATTTGAGCAAACTCTGGGAGACAGTGAAAGACAGGGAAGCCTGCTGTGCTGCAGAACATGGGGTTGCAAAGAGTGGGACACAACTAAGCAACTGAACAAGAACAAGATACACTTAGCTTGTTAACAAAAAAGCTTACAATCCAGCAGGGGGAAAAAACACCCAGATAATAAATAATTATTAATAAAAATGGCTAATATGAAGAGCTTAAGAACAGGATAATTCCCTTGAGAACATGAACTATTTCTAGATCTTCAAATTGTCGGTATTTAGTACATTGTGAGGCATACAACTGGCACTGTGGCAGTAATTTAATTCACAAACAACAGGACATGAAACATGCCCCACCCAAAGGAACTCAAACTGCCAGCAGCAACTTATCCTTAAATCTTCATTCATCTTCCTCCACAAAAGGACCAGAGATGCACGTTACCCACAACAATGACATTTACACACATAAGTATAGGAAAGAGATACCTGAATGAAAATTAAATGTGTTTTCCCTCCTAACAAAGAGAAGTCAGTGCAGTATTCCACACAGAGAAAAAGATAAAACGAGTCATGATGACTTGCCTGCACTTTAACTACAAGAATAGGAAGTCAGATCATAAAGGGGAAGAAAAGAACACACAGCTTTAAAAAAAAAAAAAAAAGCACTTAAAATGACAAACACAAATAAAAACAAAATTAGCTCTCCCTGAGCTATAGAAGAAATAGGAAGCACTTATTGCATAGGGACAATGAATTTTGCAGCAATTCACAAGTTATGGGAGGAGAAAGTCAGAACCTGAATTTCTAGATTGAAGAGTAGGGGAATCAGATAGAAGATGGGCAGAAGAGAGTCTAAGACAATTTCTAACACACAGATCAATAAATAAATGCAAGAAAATGAAACAAAACAAACAAAATTTTCCCTTAACCAGACTCTAAACATGAATTTTCACACACAAGACATAGACCTCTGAGGTAGAGAACCAGATCCAGACTGTGAACTCAGCCTGAGTCTACCCTACACCTTCATCTAAGACATGAAAAAACTTCTAAAAAGATAACAAACTAATTCCATACGGGAGCAAACAAGAGCCACCAAGCCATCAGAATCATTGGAAGGATTCCAGAGAAGCATGACAGCAACCGAGAAATGAACAAGGAACCACAAGTTAACACTGCTTCCAAAGAAGACTGGTTGCCACATAAAGGCAAGAGTAACTAGACACCGCCATGAGCAGCAGGAGAACGAGCCTTTGCGTTAACTGTCACGGTGGTTGAGCTGAGGTCCAGGCTTGGAGGAACCTAGTGCTTGACCCCTACCACAGCCTGCCCACAGCAGTGCAGGGAATTTCACACACTAACGCAGTGAGCAAGGTGCTGGGACCCAAAGAAATGGCAGTGTCTCAAGGACTTAAACCATCAGGAAAATGTAAGACAGACATGAGAGAATAATTTTGAAATAGATTCTATTTCTCTGCTGAAGAGAAACAGAGTAATAACTTTATAATCTTTTATCCTTATCTCAACTGTTTCATTAAATATTTTCTATTTTTATGACCCCATGCTAGGCATAAGAGATACATTAATATGAATAATATTATCCTACTCACTGGCTCTTTTACTACTTGGTACTACTATGGTCCTGTTTTTATTCTATTCTGCAATAAAGTCAAGATCACTGAATTACAATATTTTAATGTATTTATTCTGAAACATGCATGTAATTAAGTTTCCTAAAAGGATTAAAAAAAAAAAAAAAACCTTCCATTTACTCATTTCCTTTTAAGAAAAAATTTCTAAAGCTCATTTTCATGCAATATGGATACCAGACATATCAATACAAAGCCAAAACGGACTACAAGAAACTTACTAGATTAAGGCTGCCTTTCCTCCTAGTTTTAGAGTGTCCTAGGAATTTATGGCTCAAACACAGATTTTTTTCTTTTTATGTTTTCTTTGGAAATTATATTTGTTGAATATAAGTTAATTCAGAATTCATTTTGTGAAAACACAGACTAACACAAAGTTTACAACAGTGCTTTGAGACACGGAGGAGGGACAGGTGGGAAAAACTCCGTAATAGTGTTTTTGAGACATGAAGGATGGACATGTGGGAAAACAAAATCAAAACTATAAGACAGAAAGTCTGATAGAATTGGGAGACCCATAAAAGACCCAAAAGTGAAAAGATAGGAGAGTTTTAATGCACCTTGTTAAAAACTACCTCTGCCCACATCCCAGCTGCAACTCCCCGCGTATTCAGGATCTGCTGAGGTCATGTGCATGCCAAAGTGCCTTCTTAAACTCCATCTAGAAAATTCACTATTGCTACGCTGGCAGTCAACCTGCCCATGTGGATGGCCTTTTCTTTGCTTGACAGAAAATAACCCCAAAACACCCATCCCCAAACTACAAATCTCCTGGTTGTACCACAATGTACATTATATACTGCCTCTTATAAGAGTCAAAGTGAAAAGTTAAAGTGAAAGTGAAGTCGCAGAGTCATGTCAGACTCTTTGTGACCCCATGGACTGTACCTTCCTGGCTCCTCCGTCCATGGGATTTTCCAGGCAAGAATACTGGAGAGGGTTGCCATTTCCTTCTCCAGGAGATCTTCCCAATCCAGGGATTGAACCTGGGTCTCCTAGACTGTAGGCAGACGCTTTACCATCTGAGCCACCAGGGCAGTCCTTATAAGAATACACTAACGCTAATTTTCAAGCAACTCCTGCTTGTTTTATTGAACACTGCATAAATAACCTAAGTAAAAATGAGTTTTTAAAATTACTTATAATTTCCAAAATTGAAAGATATTAATGGGTCAGAAACCTTACAACTAAAGCAGCCCTGTATGCAAATCAAATATTCTGGTTAGAGAATCATCTAGAGTCCTAGGAAACAAAACTTCCTCTCATCAAAGATTTAGCCATTCTATTTATACTGTGGTAATAACATTCTAAAATCTGAAACTTGCCATAAATAAGCAGTGTATCTACTAAGTAACATGTTCTAAGAGGAATGGAAGAAAACATGCAGAAGATACTTTTTAAATGGATTTTTCAATAAACATTGGAGCACTGTTATCCTTATTTAAAAAGTAATAAAAATGGAACCTTACTTGATATCATGTTGATAAATAAATCCCAGATGGAATAAAGAAGCAAGTATGAAGAAAACCAACTTTTTAAACAAGAAACAAAAACAACAAAACAGAAAGAAGAAATCAATAAATCTGATTACACTAAAATTAAAAAACTCTGCTCAACAAAAAGACAACAGAATGAGCACAGAAAGATACAGGTGGGAGAAAAGAAAGATACAGAGATTTCACTGCATTTGTAATGTTTTATTTCTTACATACTTGAAATATTACAATGGAAATATGGAAAACCAGGTAGCTCTAATCTTAGTCACTGAATTTTTCTCTTTACTTGATATAATTCTTAACTTTTAAAAAGTAAAAAAACTAAAAGCATCCACTTTTTAAAGATGAGTCAGGAATAAACTCAAAAGTACAAATTTTCAAAGTAGCATTAGCATTATCTTACACCTAATCAAAATTCTCAACATTACAAAAATGTTTCCAAATATTGCAGTATCATCAATGATTACCAAGTTTTAATTACAAAATGCTGATGAAAAGTTGTAATACTATTTCAAATAAACCAAACAATTTTCACTCAACTTGCATAATAATCCCCTGGATCAAACAACATCATCGTGCGACTCACAGGAACAGAGACTTACTCCACACAGTAGTTTCCCATATTATAAAATTTTAAAGAATCCTGAGTTTGAGGTTTTTCAGCATAAGCTCCCCGTGCTCCTTGCTTGCAAGGCCCTCCAATAAACCTTCCTTGCTCATAAAGAAAAATTTTTTAATAGTCCTATTTCCTCTTCTATTTGCCATGAAGTGATAGGACCAGATGCCATGATCTTAGTTTTCTGAATGTTGAGTTTTAAGCCAGCTTTTTCACTCTCCTCTTTTCACTTTCATCAAGAGGTTCTTAAGTTCTTCTTCACTTTCCGCCATAAGGGTGATGTCATCTGCATATCTGAGATTATTGATATTTCTCCCAGCAATCTTGATTCCAGTTTGTGCTTAATGAAGCCCGGCATTTCGCATGATGTACTCTGCATATAAGTTAAATAAGCAGGGTGATAATATATAGCCTTGACGTACTCCTTTCCCAATTTTGAACCAGTCTGTTGTTCTATGTCCGCTTCTAATTGTTGCTTCTTGACCTGTATATAGATTTCTCAGGAGGCAGGTCAGGTGGTCTGCTACTCCCATCTCTTTAAGAACTTTCCACAGTTTGTTGTGATCCACACAGTCAAAGGTTTTAGCATAGTCAATAAAGCAGAAGTAGATGCTTTTCTGGAACTCTCTTGCTTTCTCAATGATCCAATGAATGTTGGCAATTTAATCTCTGGTTCCTCTGCCTTTTCTAAAACCAGTTTGAACATCTGGAAGTTCAGGTTTCAAGTGCTGTGAAGCCTGGTTTGGAGAATTTTGAGCATTACTTTACTAGTGTGTGAGATGAGTGCAATTGTGCAGTAGTTTGAACATTCTTTGGCATTGCCTTTCTTTGGGATTAGAATGAAAACTGACCTTTTCCAGTCCTGTGCACTGCTGAGTTTTCCAAATTTGCTGGCATATTGAGTGCAGCACTTTGACAGCATCATCTTTTAGGATTTGAAATAGCTCAACTGGAATTCTGTCACCTCCACTTGCTTTGTTCATAGTGATGCTTCCTAAGGTCCACTTGACTTCACATTCCAGGATGTCTGGCTTGCTCTTTGGAAGAAAAGCTATGACCAACCTAGACAGCATATTAAAAAGCAGAGATATTACTTTGCCAACAAAGGTCCGTCTAGTCAAAGTTATGGTTTTTCCAGTAGTCATGTATGGATGTGAGAGTTGGACTATAAAGAAAGCTGAACGTGAAAGAATTGATGCTTTTGAACTGTGGTGTTGGAGAAGACCCTTGAAAGTCCCTTGGACTGCAAGGAGATCCAACCAGTCAATCCTAAAGGAAATCATATTCACTGGAAGGACTGATGCTGAAGCTGAATACTTCAGCCACCTGATGCAAAGAACTGACTCACTGGAAAAGACCGTGATGCTGGGAAAGATTGAAGGCAGGAAAAGAAGGGGACGACAGAGGATGAGATGGTTGGATGGCAACACCAGCTCGATGGACATGAGTTTGAGTAAACTCTGGGAGTTAGTGATGGACAGGGAAGCCTGGCATGCTGCAGTCCATGGGGTTGCAAAGAGTCAGACACAACTGAGCAACTGAACTGACTGACTGAACTGATACCAACTGGAGAAACTGGTTTTCCCAGCTGCTGTACTATTTCTATTCTGCCATAGCCAGCCTTGTAATAACATGTCTATAAGACTAGGAAGCCACACAGACCACTACAATTATATGTATCCCATCTATGTAACAGCAGCAATCAAGCAAGAGAACATGGACTCTGAAAGCCAAAGAAGATTTAGATTCATGAGAATCTATGTGCTTTGTGTGTGTGTATATGTGTAAATGTGTACATACACCCACAAAGTATGTGGGCTTGCCTGGTGGATCAGATGGTAAAAAATTCGCCTGCGATACAGGAGACCTGGGTTCGATCCCTCAGTATGGAAGATCCCCTGGAGAAGGGAATGGCTACCCACTGCAGTATTCTTGCCTGGAGAATTCCATGGACAGAGGAGCCTGGCGGGACACAGTCCATGGGGTTGCAAAGCAACTGAGCGACTAGCACTTTCACTTTTTTCATACGTGTGCTGCTGCTGCTGCTGCTGTGTCGCTTCAGTCGTGTCCGACTCTGTGCAACCCCATAGACGGCAGCCCACCAGGCCTCCCGTCCCTGGGATTCTCCAGGCAAGAACACTGGAGTGGGTTGCCATTTCCTTCTCCAATGCATGAAAGTGCAAAGTGAAAGTGAAGTCGCTCAGTCGTGTCCGACTCTTAGTGATACCATGGACTGTAGCCCACCAGGCTCCTCCGTCCATGGGATTCTCCAGGCAAGAGTACTGGAGTGGGCTGCCATTGCCTTCATATGTGTATATACATACAAATGCAGTTGTATGCATGTTTGTACATATATGTCTGAACATTTGCACATTGCTGCATGTCTCTATGTATATGGTATCTTCCTACATTTCATTAGCCAGCATTTCTCACAAGTTGAAATTAGAACAGTAAACCTTACATACTACTGATCTTAAAAGTACTTACAAGAAAAAGGAGGGGGGTAAACTATGCAATGTTAACTTAGTGCCTTACAAAACACTGTTTTCTCAAGAAGTTATAACAAATGAGACATAGCCACCAAAAGACGTACAGCAAAGGGGCAAAAGCTGTATCTGCAACAGCATTTCCTCAAAGTGCACTCCTTGGATATTAATGTATTTGTTATCTTAGATAGTCACAACACAATCAATGTACATTTTTAATGTTCTGATTGATGCTACAGGAAAGAGGATTATTTGAATATGTAGTTCAGTGTTTTCCAAACTTAACTTGTCATGAAACCCTTTTGCCCAATAATGTTTGTTAATGGGATAGAATTAATGTTCCACTTTTAAAGTGCTGACCAAAATGACTCATTTTTCTCTTCATTTCTTTCCCAGAAGACTCATTAAAGAAAGAAAAAAAAAATCCAAATAATTTCTCTTTTCCAAAGAAAATTTACCTGAAATTTATATCTTTTGTAACACTTTCACATAAAGCATTTAATGTGTTCTCTCTGACACCACTGACAGAATAGCAAATAATATTTCCAAGAAGGAAAACAAAACTTAAAATCTTATAAATGCTTTATTCTAAATAAATAGAATTTATGCTATTTACAAAAGTAAATTAATTCCAGCAAACAGTATTCTTAGGAAAAGCTTAGATATTATCAATAAACTTCTAAGAATTTAAACAGGATAAAATAAAACTAGATTCCCTTGTTTAAGCAGGGGTTCCTTAAACTATTTAATAATTATAGAATGATATTTAGAGTAAGTTCTCAATTATTTATACAAAGTAAGTAACATTTAAGCAGAAAATCAAAAGATCAGTTCTATTTGCTTTTAGAATGCATCATGCTTCTGCAATTATGATGTTTTCTTAATTTTGTAATTTCCCTAATTATGTTTTCTTTTGTTGAACACTAAAAATAGTTTATATTATCATGTACACATGTGAAAATGAGAAAAATGACCCAAACCTTTGCTGGAAGACAGAGTAATCAGGTAGGTTTAAAAAAATTTTTTAAGGTGGAATACTGAGAAATGATTAAATATGATCTTATCATAATTTGGGGGGTAAAAATCATTTAATTTTACCTACAAATAATTTGAAACTCGGAAAAAGACAACCAGATTCACTTTTTAAAGACTATGCTGGAGTCAAATCTAAGTACAAGACAAAGTACAATAAGTCATGAATATATTCTCACTGAGGCATAAAATAAAGCACTGAGGGAAAACCTCTTTTAAAAAAAAAAAAGCTCTTTGAGTAATCAACATAAAATAAAGCAACAAACCTACTAAAGTGGAACAAAGCAATGAAGAAGTCATTATCAAGTTTTCAGTAACACAAAATCAAGAATATTATGTGAAATGCTACACATGAAGAAAAAGTCCTAAAAGAAACAATTTCAAAGTCTAAAACAAAACTAAAAAAAAAAACTTCTCAAAACTGAGAGACAAAAAAAGAATCAACAGTAAGGATGAAACAGATTATGGTGTTAGCTCAAACGTAAAAATTACAAATTCTATCGTGAATAAGAAAAAGGATATTTAAGCTAAAAGGGATTTTTTTTTTTAAAGAAAACTGCCTTCTTTTATTCATACTAAAAAATTATAAATAATTACAGGTTAGTAGACTTTGGTCAATTTTTTTTTCATTGACTAGTGATCAGAAGGACAAATGGCATTAAAAAGATTTTCTTCCCTCAAATCAAACTTCTCACCAAGGAATAACTACAGCATTCAAAGACTGCCAACATTCTAAAGAAAGATATAAACCATTTCTGAATTTGAACTTTGACATATGTTAAACTTATAACTCTTTTAAGACATGTAAGCAACATACCACTAAGTCTTGATCCTGAAGCAAGTTACATATCGCTTCATATAACATGGGTCTTAAGTCAGACTTGAATCTCACAGAAATCCACTGACCGATGAGCCAAATCACCCTGCGTCGCAATGGCTTATACCTAGATGGGAACCATGCAATCAAAACGTTAGATACTTTAAGAAGCCTATGTCACTAAGCATATTTCATCATTTAAATCTAAAATGTAGTAAGAAGGCAATACACATTTTATACAAAAATCTAAAAGCTACTTTTACATGTACCGCAGTACAAATATTAACAACAAAGTTCTGATCTAAAAAACTGAAAATTCTTAGCAGACATATTATAAATCTGATTATTTTGTATTAAGTAATTACAACATAGATATATACATAAAAGCCAAGTTCACTTCTATTCCTCAAGTAACCAAAAAGAGATCATCTTAATAGGTGTAAGCAGCTGATGTCCCAAACCCTGAGGCAGGAGAGGCTATTAAAAAGTAATGATAATAATAAAAATAAAGGAACTCTGGTACTCAATTTTCTAATCCCAATTCTGTTCATCTCACAAAGAGTATTTTGAAAACACTGTGAGAAATTTCTAGACTTGACATTTACAGTAACATGTACATACACTTGTATCTCTATGGCCATCTTTGCTAAAGAAAATGAAGGTTCTTTAGGCAAAGGGAAAAACCACCTGTGTCCAAGAATTGTAGACACAAACTCTCGGTATTATATTTATTTAGTGGCAAGATGATATTTCTGGGTGACAATGTAGTAAACTACGGAATATAACACAACTTTTAGAAAATTACAATATTTTAAGATTATTAAATACATATAAAGAATTACTCATTAAAGTTCCAATAAAAAGTACATTTCCTGCTCTCAATATGTTTAACATATCTAAAAGAATTAAAGACCACAAAACTTTAGACTAGGATCGCAAAAACATGAGAGAGAAGAGCAGGCAGAGGGAGATGGGATTTGAACAGCGTTTCCTGGTGGCTCAGATGGTAAAAAATCTGCCTGCAATGCAGGAGATCTGGATTCGATTCCTGGGCTGGGAAGATCCGCTGGAGAAGGGAACAGGAACCTGGAATGTCAGGTCCATGAATCAAGGCAAATTGGAAGTGGTCAAACAAGAGATGGCAAGAGTGAATGTCGACATTCTAGGAATCAGCGAACTCAAATGGACTGGAATGGGTGAATTTAACTCAGATAACCATTATATCTACTACTGCAGGCAGGAATCCCTCAGAAGAAATGGAGTGGCCATCATGGTCAACAAAAGAGTCCGAAATGTAGTACTTGGATGCAATCTCAAAAACGACAGAATGATCTCTGTTCGTTTCCAAGGCAAACCATTCAATATCACAGTAATCCAAGTCTATGCCCCAACCAGTAATGCTGAAGAAGCTGAAGTTGAACGGTTCTATGAAGACCTACAAGACCTTTTAGAACTAACACCCAAAAAAGATGTCCTTTTCATTATAGGGGACTGGAATGCAAAAGTAGGAAGTCAAGAAACACCTGCAGTAACAGGCAAATTTGGCCTTGGAATACAGAATGAAGCAGGGCAAAGACTAATAGAGTTTTGCCAAGAAAATGCACTGGTCATAACAAACACCCTCTTCCAACAACACAAGAGAAGACTCTATATATGGACATCACCAGATGGCCAACACCGAAATCAGATTGATTATATTCTTTGCAGCCAAAGATGGAGAAGCTCTATACAGTCAGCAAAAACAAGACCAGGAGCTGATTGTGGCTCAGATCATGAACTCCTTATTGCCAAATTCAGACTTAAATTGAAGAAAGTAGGGAAAACCACTAGACCATTCAGGTATGACCTAAATCAAATCCCTTATGATTATACAGTGGAAGTGAGAAATAGATTTAAGGGCCTAGATCTGATAGATAGAGTGCCTGATGAGCTATGGAATGAGGTTCTGTCGACACTGTACAGGACACAGGGATCAAGACCATCCCCATGGAAAAGAAATGCAAAAAAGCAAAATGCCTGTCTGGGGAGGCCTTACAAATAGCTGTGAAAAGAAGTGAAAAGCAAAGGAGAAAAGGAAAGATATAAACATCTGAATGCAGAGTTCCAAAGAATAGCAAGAAGAGATAAGAAAGCCTTCTTCAGCGATCAATGCAAAGAAATAGAGGAAAACAACAGAATGGGAAAGACTAGGGATCGCTTCAAGAAAATCAGAGATACCAAAGGAACATTTCATGCAAAGATGAGCTCGAAAAAGGACAGAAATGGTATGGACCTAACAAAAGCAGAAGATATTAAGAAGAGATGGCAAGAATACACAGAAGAACTCTACAAAAAAATCTTCACGACCCAGATAATCACGATGGTGTGATCACTGACCTAGAGCCAGACATCCTGGAATGTGAAGTCAAGTGGGCCTTAGAAAGCATCACTACGAACAAAGCTAGTGGAGGTGATGGAATTTCAGTTAAGCTATTCCAAATCCTGAAAGAGGATGCTGTGAAAGTGTTGCACTCAATATGCCAGTAAAGTTGGAAAACTCAGCAGTGGCCACAGGACTGGAAAAGGTCAGTTTTCATTCCAATCCCAAAGAAAGGCAATGCCAAAGAATGCTCAAACTACCGCACAATTGCACTCATCTCACACGCTAGTAAAGTAATGCTTAAAATTCTCCAAGCCAGGCTTCAGCAATATGTGAATCGTGAACTTCCTGATGTTCAAGCTGGTTTTAGAAAAGGCAGAGGAACCAATTGCCAACATCCGCTGGATCATGGAAAAAGCAAGAGAGTTCCAGAAAAACATCTATTTCTACTTTATTGACTATGCCAAAGCCTTTGACTGTGTGGATCACAATAAACTGTGGAAAATTCTGAAAGAGATGGGAATACCAGAACACCTGATCTGCCTCTTGAGAAATTTGTATGCAAGTCAGGAAGCAACAGTTAGAACTGGACATGGAACAACAGACTGGTTCCAGAAAGGAAAAGGAGTACGTCAAGGCTGTATATTGTCACCCTGTTTATTTAACTTATATGCAGAGTACATCATGAGAAATGCTGGACTGGAAGAAACACAAGCTGGAATCAAGATTGCTGGGAGAAATATCAATAACCTCAGACATGCAGATGACACCACCCTTATGGCAGAAAGTGAAGAGGAACTAAAAAGCCTCTTGATGAAAGTGAAAGTGGAGAGTGAAAAAGTTGGCTTAAAGCTCAACATTCAGAAAACGAATATCATGGCATCCGGTCCCGCCACTTCATGGGAAATAGATGGGGAACCAGTGGAAACAGTGTCAGACTTTATTTTTCTGGGCTCCAAAATCACTACAGATGGTGAATGCAGCCATGTAATTAAAAAGTAATTTCCTTACTCCTTGGAAGGAAAGTTATGACCAACCTAGATAGCATATTCAAAAGCAGAGACATTACTTTGCCAACAAAGGTTCGTCTAGTCAAGGCTATGGTTTTTCCTGTGGTCATGTATGGATGTGAGAGTTGGACTGTGAAGAAGGCTGAGGGCCAAAGAATTGATGCTTTTGAAATGTGGTGTTGGAGAAGACTCTTGAGAGTCCCTTGGACTGCAAGGAGATCCAACCAGTCCATTCTGAAGGAGATCAGCCCTGGGGTTTCTTTGGAAGGAATGATGCTAAAGCTGAAACTCCAGTACTCTGGCCACCTCATGCAAAGAGTTGACTCATTGGAAAAGACTCTGATGCTGGGAGGGATTGGGGGCAGGAGGAGAAGGGGACGATAGAGGATGAGATGGCTGGATCGCATCACTGACTCGATGGACGTGAGTCTGGGTGAACTCCGGGAGTTGGTGATGGACAGGGAGGCCTGTTGTGCTGCAATTCATGGGGTTGCAAAGAGTCGGACACGACTGAGCGACTGAACTGAACTGAACTGAACACACTCCAGTATTCTTGCCTGGAGAATCCCATGGACAGAAGAGCCTGGCAGTCTACAGTCCATGGGGTCACAAAGAGTCAGCACGACTAAGCGACTTGCACTCACTTCACTAAGATAAATAGTATTTGGGGCAGAAAACTAAAAAATGCCGTTTCAAGGGATAGGGACAATTTGAACAGCCACAGAGGCAGAAGTAAACAAGACTTGTATAGAGTAAATGAAGGAAACACAGTCTTCAATTTTGGACTGAGATCTCTGGAATTACCACATTCAACATTTGAGACAAAGAGAATGTAGCTCAGAAGGGTTCAGATTCTAAGACGACAGTCACTTCTAGGCAAAGTTAATAGCAGGGGTCAGTTTGTTCCTCAAAGTTTGAGTCCCAGACCCACAGGATCATTACCTGGAAGGATGACAGAATCACACAATCTGACCAAGACCTAAACCTTAGAACCTGCATTTTAACCAGTTCACCAGGTGATTCATATGCATATTAAAGTTTGAGAAATACGGGTCTAGACCAGTTTTGTCCAAAAGAAACATAATGTAAGCCAAATATGCAATTTTAAATTTTAGTACCCCACATTAAAGTAAAAGATACATGTGAAAATTTCACATTTTCACTTATTGCAATATATTCAAAATATTATCACTTCAATATGTCATCAATATATATTTTACACTGCTTTAGTTTTAAATTCAAATTTTAGTTAATTAAAGTCATCTCCTCATTTGCACTGAGTATGTTTCAAGTGCTCAGTAACCATGTATACTAGCTACTGTACTGGATAGCACAGGTCTAGACTAAATAGCCTCTAGGATTTAAGGACAATCAAACTGCAAATCTGTCTCAATACTGAAGGCTTTCTCTCCATTAAAGGCTCACTAGCAACCAAAGGGCAGAGTTGAAAAACATTTTAATCACCACTGTCCCGAAAGGACACAGCAAATCCCAGTGCTGAAAACATTTCGTGATTGAATAACTGACTGAAAACTGAAAGGATAGCTACTTAATGGTGAAAATTACCTTTAAAGCATCTCTAGCTCACAATTCTATTGCTCTAAATATTTATAAAGTGATCCATACATGAATGGTTCTCTATTCATGTATTAAGGTAGCCATGTTAACTGTTCTATGACTACATACTAAGCATTCTAAGTACCACATTTACAGAAATAAATCACTAGAACTTCCCAATTCAAAACAAAAAAGGCTTTTGAAAATTTTTAAGTGTCTAATTTTAAATGAAGAAAAATTTATGCAAATTATGAAATGCTTTTTCCCCTTCCATTTTACTCATTCATTACCTAAAATTAAAATTGGGCAAAAGTCCTACTTACTAAGTTGTTGGACTGACCTTTACTACTGAATTAGATACCTTAATACAAGCCTCAAGTGTGTCCAAATGCTTTCTGCCACAGTGCCACTGCAATTTCTTTTCCCCACAGACTTCCAATGCTCTGTGATCCTCAGACAGCTACCTTTCATGGATGTTACTTGTTTATGCTCCTTTTGACATCAGCCCTAGCCTCTGCTAAGTCTCAGCTGGCTTCCTTTTGTACATAATCTTCGTCTAGAATTCAGAGATCCCTATCTTCCATTATCTCTGCATAAAATTTCATCCTGCAAACTATCTTATCAAATACATCAGACATGTCACAATCCACATTTGAAGTAAAATAACAAAATAACAAATGATTTTGCTTATTTTTCAGTTATAAGATTCAAGTCTTATTCCTTTCTACATGAGACACTATTAGCTAAGTCATACTATGATTTTTTTTTAATTTTAGGCAATTTTAACACCTTCTAGTCTTCATTAGAAAATGAGTAAGGTAAGATAAGTGTATAACAAACACAAGGTTTTATACTTGCCTGTTGTGAATGACTTGCAATTCTGGAAGAAGTTGGTTTTTAAACCACTGATCAAAATCAACACTGTCGAACAACTCATAAGCCGCTAATCCAACAGCATTATACACTAAGAAGAAGATTTTAAAAAAAGAATTAATTTCAAATACTGGGCCAAGTGCTAATTGTGCTTATGTAATAAAATAAGTCTTAAAGACTACTTTGAAATATGTAATAAGTTAATAAAGGGAAATCTACAATACATTAATCCAGGAAATTATTTAAACAAACATTTTAGAAACATTTAAATTACATCACTCTATTTTTTTCTTAAATATTCAGTGTTTTCAAAGAGAAAGTTACATTCATTTAAAATTATTCATGTCAAATTATAAAAATAACATCTGCTTCCAAATGGATGCAAGAATTTATGCTATGGTCCCTGATAACCCTCTTTCCAGCCTCTTCTCTCACCACAACCCCTTAAACACTATGTTCCAATTAAATCAAATACTCCCGATTCAGAACTTAACTGTGCTTGTCCCTCTTCCCTTCAAGCTTCTGTCCATACTGCTCCTTTTATCCGGAACCACGCTTTGCCACTTAGTAACCCTCACTTATCCTGTGTCCTCACAGAGCACTTCTTTACGAGACGCTCCCTGGGTACACCAAAACTATTAATACCTTGTAGTTTTCCATGGCACTACTTGATTACCATCTATTTTAGCATTAATCAACTGATATTATGTTATAATCAACTGTACCTGATTACCATCTATTCTAGCATTAATCAACTGGTACTATGTTAAAATCAACTGTTTGCTCACTCTCTATCACCAGATAATTCCTAAATTTTAGATATCCTTGTAACCCAACTCTCCAAGCATAACACCTGCCACAAAACAGACACACCCTACTGAAGAAATAAATGTCTCTAAATCATTTTCATTTAACATACCAGCATCTTTGATTAATAGTGCATTCATATCCTCCACATTAGTGGGACCTATAAAAACAAGTATCAACAAGGGTAAATTAAAACTAGTTTTTAAAAAACACTTAAACTCAATTTGTTAGTTTCTCAATTCAGCTAACTACAATGTATTTTGTGGATATTAAATATAGAAGAGAAAGTTTAAGTTTTTTTATCATCATCATTAGAGAAGACAGTTACAACAAGTAAAACCATACTACAGCTTTAGAAACCATTATAACATATTTGGAAAATGTTACATCAAGCAACATTCTAGGAAAATAAATGTAAAACTGTATTATATCCTGATTATAAGAGAAAATTTTTTAAAAGAATAAAAAGATGAATCCCACAATAGGAAAAAAAAAAAAAGAACAAGAATAGGCAATTCATACAAAAAGTTTTATTTTCCTAAATATAAAAAATAAGCCAGGTTATGACAATACATTAACAATTTTGACAACAAAATGAAAAATGTAAATGAGAACCATTATGTAACGTGAAACCAGAATAAAGAGCTGGCAGTCCCTGCATGGCTATCCAGGAGAAGACCACAGTTAAGACACAAAGAACACAGTTTACTTTACCCAGTAAGCATATTTCTTTAGGACAGAAAGATTCCTAGCAAGTTTATCAAAGCATTTTTCTGCTGTTAAATATGATTTCTTAAGCATACAGCCCTATATAAGTAAATCACTCCAGACTAGAAAGAAAATAACTAAACTCTGAAATCACTATAAACCTTACCATCATAGAGCAACTTACCAGAGGGTAACCTAATTAGCTTAACCAATTTCCTGAAGTGGTTTAATAAAAATAAATGGATGGGAGAAAATGGAAATAATGTTCTAAACACAACAACAAAAAAGGTAACTTCAGCAGTATACTACCAAATTTAAGAATCTATAATGTTGCATTAAGAAATTAGTAAATAACTGTACATTAGAAATCAATCTATATGAAACTACAATGAATGCTCACATTATCTTTTAAATGAACACAAAAAACTTGATGGATAGCTCATTTACTCCCTTGGTTTATAATTTAAGCGGGAACACTCCATTAGTTTTTTGAGAAAACAAAAGCCTAAAAAGTGAGCTACCCTCTGATGGTACAAACAAGATCAAGAGTCTCCTTCTCTACAGGAGATCCTCCTACCTTTATTTCCTTACATTACCACCTACCTACTCAACACTTGATCCCTTACAATTCAACTCCTGCCCAAATCAATCAAATAATCTGTGTAAGATTCCCTTGCCCAGCAGTGTCAGTTAATTGCCAAAAGTCAATCAATCAACAAACAGTGACTCTGTGTACCAGACACTGGGAACAGGGTGAGAAAAAAAGATGTATTCAAGGCCTCCTCCCTGAAATTTACACTCTATCAGAATAGTCAGAAATGACAAATCACTTTTAATAGTTAATTACTTGTGTACAAAGATCAAATGCCACCCATTTCACTTCATAATTCTCTCTTAAATCCATTACATTCTTTCCACTCCCACCATCATGAAGCTAACATTTATTATTTTAACTTTTTCACCCAGTACTTCCCACAACATGCTCCACATAGATTCTTTCCCCCAAGCAATATTCATGACTGCCCACTGTTTTAGTATGCTTACCAGGGCAAAATCTAACTACCACAACCAAAGCCTATCTCACTTGTGAACTGCCATTCTTACTTTCTATTTTGAAGGCTACTCTCTCAGAAAAGCACACATTCAGTCTTTCTCAAATTCATGTCTGGTATATGATCTAGGAAACATATCATAGCAGGAACTCAAAATATTTTTTTGAATACTGATTAATAGATAAATCAAAATATCACAAAATATACCTCACCTTGAAGTGTTTGCATCATTTCTAAAAGTACAGGAGTTAGAGTCTGATTATATTCATGGAATATATCTATAAATAATACTTCAGTGCATGGCTGTTGGGAAAAAAATAAGTTTCTAATGAAAACAATGGTATACTGCAATGATTAATTCTACACAAAGAATACTCATTCTTAAAACTCTGAATATGTTTCCAATTCTTGATGTTTTTTTGAAAAAAGTTTATTAGTGTTTTTCATAAACCCAATGGGAAATAAAATTATAATAATTTCATTCATAACGTGGAAAAGTTATTTCACTACTTCAATCATTTGGCATTATACATGCAAAAATGCAAAACTACAGAGAGGAAAATTTTCCATTTACATTTTACTTAATTCTTTAAATTTAAAAAGCAATCTGGAACCACATTTACTTATAGATTCAGGACTATAAATGACTGTCTGAAGAATTAGTATGTTAAAAATTATTTATTTTTCCTGGCAGTGACATAAGTAACAACAATAATTAATGAATTCAATTCACCACAGAGTTGTATTTTCTTTAACAGACACAAAGTACAAAAGAAATCACAACGTTCTCATGTGTAGAATAGACAGCTAATGGCAAGCTGCTGTGCAGCACAGGGAGCTCAGCCTGGTGCTCTGTGACAACAGTGGTGGAATGGAGTAGGAGGTGGGAGGGAGGGTCAAGAGGGAGGAGACATGTGTATACCCATGGCTGATTCATGTTAATGTATGGCAGAAAACCAACATAACATTGTAAAGCAACTATGCTCCAGTTAAAAATAAATTTTAAAAACAGAAATCACAATGTTAATTACATAAAAGAATGACTCATTTTCATTCTTAAAAGTACTAAATCACTAGTTGTTTCATAAAATAGAATACAATTAAATTTTGAAGGTATTGTGATTTATGTTTAAAATCAATTACAAATGTACATACTTCAATGTGTACAGATGAAATGATACATCATCTCAGATATCTGCTTCAAAATAATCCAAGTCGGTGAAGGAGTACTCATATAAAACAAGACTAGCCACGAATTGATAACTGATAAAACAGGTGTTGGACATAAAAGAATTCATGATATTATTCTGTTTCTCAATATATTTAACAGTTTCCATAAGAGAAAGTTTTAAAGACTTAGAGCAGGAAAAAATTTTTTTTATAAAACTTTTAAGTTCTATAGAAGTTTATGGAACAGATAATGCAAATTATATAAACAAAAGTCTTCAAAAAAGAACAGTTCAAAGTCCACATCTGATAAACCTTCCTCAATGTCAGCCATATCAATAAAGTATATTTAAAAAGAATTCTATAACTGAAAGCAATGGGCTGGTCTCTGAGAATCATTCTAAGTAGTAAGAGAAATAATGTACCAGAAGAAGCTTTATAATTACTAAAATATTTAGGAGGAAAAAAATGTTTCTAGCCAAAATGGTAACTTCCAAAATGTTTCCTATTTCTGCAATGACAATTATTTCCAATTTGTAAAATGAAGGAAAATTCAGTTTGCAAACCTCCAACTTAACAAAAAATTTCAGATTCAAGTTCATAATTTAATTAGGTGCTTTCTTCTCAAATATGGACTCTTGCAATAATAAATATGTTTCCTACCTGACTTAATGCTTGAAATCTTCAATATAGTATCATTCTCTACTAAGAGTTACAGAAGCAAAAAAAAAAGAAACTTACAGAAGCATTACCCTTTTCCCTATCAATTTTTCTTTCAATCAGTACTCACCCTCAAACTGTACTTCCAAGAATCTCCCCCTGTTTCTTCCGCTGCTGCAATTAAAAATATGACAAATGATGCTCTCCACAAATGCAATAATGATGTTTCTAAAACCTCAGTTTGGAAAACCAAGATTTTCAGTAATATCAATATAATACAGCTGCAAATTATTATAAAATAACACAGAGCAAACAGTTGGGAACACAAGGCCTTACACAGATCTCTTTACCATAAGTTACAGATGACATCTGTGTACATCAAAGTACTCGTAACCACAAGCATTCTCACTTTCGTTAAAAAGTCTGTACGAAGACTTCCTTGGCAGTCCAGTGGTGAAAATCCCAGGCTTCCAAGGCAGGGGGCATGGGTTCAATCCCTGGTCGGGGAACTACGATCCCACATGCCACATCCAAAAAACAAACACACACACACACACACACACACACACACACACACTCTGTATGGAGAAAAGCTCAAAGTATTTGTCACTCTCTGAGTCTGTGACATTACCTGATACACTGTCATTCAATTCTGAGAAACATTTCATACAATAGTGATGTTTTACGAGTTTAAATGATTAGTCACATTATCCATAAATTTTCTATATTTAAAGTAAAATATTTCCACAACTCTTAAAACTCTGGGGATTCAGTGTTTCATATTATAATATGGTATTACTACATTAAAAAAGCAATACGAATCATAAGAGTTTAGCTACGAGAAAAAGCAAAAACAAAAAATATGCATTATACAGGATACTATTATATTTTCTAAATGGATTAAAATATTTCTAAACAAAAAAGAAGGTAAGTCTTACAAAAATGTTTATGATGTTTTAAAAACATTGGAAATATATGTGTAAAACTACACAAAGGTATCCAGTCAAAGGGATGGGTAGAGGCTAAAACCTAGCCCATGTCTGACCACGGCAGAAGTATTAGGTTGGTGCAAAAGTATATTGCGCTTTTCCACTGTTGAACTTTGCCTAATACTGAAATGCAATCTTAAATAACCGTGCTTATGCTATCCATCACCTTAATGTACATTTTTAATTCTATGTTTTGTTGCTAATGACTTATTCAGTTCAGTTCAGTTCAGTTGCTCAGTCGTGTCCAACTCTTTGCAACCCCATGAATCGCAGCATGCCAGGCCTCCCTGTCCATCACCAACTCTCAGAGTTCACTCAAACCCACGTCCATCAAGTCGGTGATGCCATCCAGCCATCTCATCCTCTGTCGTACCCTTTTCCTCCTGCCCCCAATCCCTCCCACCATCAGAGTCTTTTCCAATGAGTCAACTCTTCGCATGAGATGGCCAAAGTACTGGAGTTTCAGCTTTAGCATCATTCCTTCCAAAGAACACCCAGGGCTGATCTCCTTTAGAATGCTGTTTATATTTATTTTACACTAGGGAAATGATGCTAGACAAAAAGCAAATCCGAGCGATTTTCTTGAGTTCAAAATGGGTCATAAAGCAGTGGAGACAACTCGCAACACCAACAATGCATTTGGCCCAGGAACTGCTAATGAACATAGAGTGTACTGGTGGTTCAAGAAATTTTGCAAAGAAACAAGAGTCTTGAAGATGAGGAGCCAGCCATCAGAAGTTGACAACCAACTGAGAGGACCATCGAAGCCATATTTACCTGATGGTTGTCTCACCAACCACCGCTACTCAAGCATCTCAACAACTTTTTGCAAGGAAAATGCTTCCACAACCAGCAGGAGGCAGAACATGCTTTCCTTAGGAGTTTTTCAAATCCCAAAGCATGGATTTTTTTGTTACAGGAATAAACAAACATTTCTCATAAGCAAAAAATGTGTTGATTGTAACGGTTCCTATTTTGATTAATAAAGGTGTGTTTGAGCCTACTTACGATGATTTAAAATTCGTGGTTGGAAACTGCAATTATGTTTGCACCAACCTAATAAATGACACACACTTTATTCACACCCAAGTAGTTTATCAAACACACAACTCCTTGATTTTCTGTAGCAAAGGCCCTGACAGTCTACCTACTACTAAAGTATGACTAAATAGACCTCCTACAGGGCTTCCATGGTGGCTCAGTGGTAAAGAATTCACTGGCCAAAGCAGGAGATATGCATTCAAAAAAGCAGGAGATAACGCATTCAAACCCTGGACCAGGACGATCCAGGAGGATGCTGCAGAGCAACTAAGGACATGATCCACAACTAATGAGCCTGTGCTCTAGAGCCCGGGAGCTACAACTACTGAAGTCCGTATGCCCTAGGGCCCACGCTTCATAACAAAGAGAAGCCTCCCCAGTAAGGAGCCCATGCACCGCAACTAGAGAAAAGCGCACCAAAAATAAAATAAATTTAAAAATAAAATTATATTTTAAAAAAGATCTCCTATAGACATATTTTAATCATCTAAAAATTAATTTTAAATTAAAATATCTTAAATAGGTAATCAATTCAGCAATTCAGAAATTTTCATCTCCAAACTACTTTCTGAAGTAAAAATCTACAAATAAAAAATAATAAAGAATGAACCACAGAGAAAGTGATCTGATAACAGAGAAAGACAATTAATTTTATATTTTTGTTTTAAACTATATAACTCTAAAAAATTTTATCTTTCTGGAAAAAATTCTATATAGTTGAACAAATCATTCATTTTCTGCTTCTCAATTTGTACTAATGACTAATAAAGAGAGAATAAACTAACTTTTGAAAGTTATATTCTCAGAACAAAAGCACTACATTAAAATACAATGTTATTATACCTATCATCAAATAAATGATATCTATTGATGAAAGGGAGGAAAAATTCATGCAAAAACTGACAAACTGATACTTACTAAAGCCTTCTGGGTCTTCTTCCCACATTGTCAGTTCTTCTTCAGTTAACAGAAAATAATGAGAGACTAATCTTCTACATATCTCTGTCAAAGTAGGATATGTGAAGAATGCCATCTTAATCTTATGAGCTTCCAGAGTTGCAGGGTTGCTATCTAGAAAAATAAAATTTCCAAGTTAATTATACAGACAAGCATTCTACCCATGCTGGATAGTGAAACAAATACATTTAAGAATACCTTCTAAATAGCAATATATAAATTTTTATTTGTATTATGGACATATCTCAAAGATGCTCTTGCTTTTATTCATACCACACACACATCAGTCTTGCTTCTATCTTACCACTATGGCTAGTCCATTTCCAACCTATATTATCACATCATATTGAAGTGACTTACCTATATGTCCCTCTCTCTCTTCTACAAGGCATTCTCATTCATCGTGATAAACATACACATGAATGAATTCCAAACAGAGTTGACCTCTGAACTCTGTGAGTCCAATTACACTCAGATATTTTTCAACAGTAAATACTAAACTACAGTATACATGGTTGGCTGAATCCCCAGATGCACAGGAACAGTGAGTATGGATGGCCAGCTCTAAGTTACACTCATTAACCCCTGCGTTGTTCAAGGGTCAACTGCAATATAACAGTTTAACCTATTCTAGAAGCAACTTTAACTTGCCTAGAATCACTTTATAGATGATCAAAAGAAAACTTTTAATTGTACAAATAAATACAGTCTACAAATGAGCTATAGCGGTTACTGAATACTTAATTCCTAAAAGACCTAGGCTTCAACTGATGTTCTACTGTGTTACAAAAGACAGTAGTTTACTAAATGCACTGTATGTCTTTTAAAAGCTGGCATTTATATACCAAAAGCTCTAATCCTTATCTCTATTTCATGTCCCATCAATAGTTTATTTTTCAGACTTAAATGAACTTCAAAAAACTTACATAAAAATAGCAATTACTTCACACTAAGATTAAAATAAGGAAATGAAAAAAATGAAACTACCAGTAAAGCATTACCTTCAAAATTTTTGGATGGCTTATAAGCATAATTTTTGACAATCATCTTAATAAGATTCATGCACTGGACAATGAATCGTTCAAATGTAACACCTTCACCAACTTCTGTAAACACATAGCTTACAGAAAATTCCAGTGATCTCTGAATTAGAGGAGTAAACGAAAAGGGATGCTGATCCAAGAAGTCCAAAAGCTATAAAGAAAAAAAAATTAATATATTTTCTTCAAATTCACATAGGAATATAATCATTCATAGGTACATCTAATAACTGGTAATAAATACTTAGCAAGTTTGGAATCTTGGTGGGAAGTCCACTTTCACAGGTAATATACTTCCTGGGGTATACCATACAATGCGAAATAAATCAGATTGTATCTCATCACCTGAACTTTCTATTACTTCTACTATAAGATTCAAAATAAACTTACTTCATATTAATTCTATATCAATCAGCAAATGTGATACCAAAAGTACAAGAAAGGCCTTTAAAAAATAATAAAGGCAAATAATCAAAAATATATTCTACATCAATTGCATCTCAATGAATCAAATAGTTGATGAGAGAGATTTCGTCTATATAGAAAAATTCCAGCTATTAAATGTAAAAGGAATAATATTAATAGAATTAGAATGCCATCATTTTGTAACCCCTATTCAAACAAAAGATCTAAGCTATGATCATCAATGGCTGCTAGAATCAAGGGAAAGGCTGTTGAAGAATTTAATAATGGCTAACTCAATAAACAGTTTTAAGCAATCAGACATTGTACATCTCCTGATGTGATGCAGTAGGAAATACACAGCATCACCTGTAAAATATTCTCATCATTGTCACCCTACTCCATTCCCTCCCATCATTAAAAAAACAAGAAGGCCTGAATGTGAGCAAGTTTCTTATCTAACTAGAAATTTCTAAGAAATATGGGAGGAGAAGGGGTTTAGAAACAAAGGAATATGTTAACACATTCTAATTGGAGGCACATGTAAAATGTTCCAATTTTAAAAGCTTTAATAAAGTCATGAGATTATAAACATGAATTTCATAAATTATTACTTTTTTATTTGGCCACGTCATGTGGCATATGTGATCTTAGTTCTCCAACCAAGGATTGAACCCCCATCCTCTACATTGGAAGCGATTCTTAACCACTGAACCACCAGGAAAGTTCCCTCACAAATTTTTTTATAGTTGGTTTTTTGAATAAGGATTCAATAGTGTCGGTTCTCTTTTTTTCCCCTTGTTACTTATTTGTTGAGGTAACAGATCATTTCCTGTAGAGTTTTCCATGTTGTGGATTTGGCTGTCTATATCCATTAATTTTTTTTATAAAATAATTTTATCTGAAATATATACATATTGCCTCAGACAGTGCACCCATATGATTCTATTCAAAAGATATGTGATATTAATGATGATAAACTATCATTATGAATATACTGATTTTTTTATATTATCTACTGTAACATCTTACCTACTTTATGCTGTGCTGCACTATCTTTTTTATCTCTGCTTTTTCCAGTGGGTTTGAGAATAATGAGACTTTGAGGAATCAACTTCTCTTTTATTAGGATTGATTTTTTTACATCCAGGTGACTTATACACTTTGACATATGGTATATATAAATTTAATTATTATATGTATTCTAAAAGCTTTAAGATACAAAGGGCTTTTTTAGCTTTCCTGTACACAGTAAGAAAATAAGTTACTTTAACACTAAATCAAAAATGTATGCTTAAAAAACATCACTTTCTTTACTAAACTCAAGTATCTATATTTCACTTGAGAAAACATAATTAAGATTAAAAAAACAAACTTACCACTTTAGTAAAAAGAATGATGGTCTTTTCCAGTCTATCTCTACATACATTATCTGCACCTATACTTCTACCTATTAAAAATACAATTCACATATTACCACAAGTTAATAATATTCTGTAAATTTACAACCAAGACAATGACAAAACTTTTTACAAAAACACTGTCAGATATGTTTTTACACATTTTGCATTATGAATTGATGAATGTGCATCCCTGACTCCAAACAAATAAATAAGTAAACCATAACAATTAAGTTTTTAGAAAGCAAGACCTTACATTGACACAGAAATGCTCAGTGCCATATTTCACAAAATTAATCCTAAAACACTAACTGAGCCCATTTCATAGTAAAAAGGTAGCAATTTTATCTGTAACACCATGTTGTCATAGTTAAAATACTTTTCAAGTAACATAAATAAAAACAAAGAATTCAAATATTAACATACTTATTTTTCCTAAATCTTCTAACAATTTTCTTCTGCTCATTTTCTTGGTATAATTAATTTTTATACATTCAGAATAATGTCCATCAGCTCATTAACTATCCTGCCTTCTCCCTAATCATATGCCTCATAATCTGTCTCATCAGTTATATCATTCTCCTCTCCTGGATGGACTTCTGTTCTTCCATTTTATTCTCCCATGGGGAAAACCAGAGAAAAATGACTACTTTCAAGGAAAAAGAAACCATATGAGCTTTCTTATAGTACCTGGCAACAGACTCAATAATGGTTCTACTAAACTGAAAATGACTGACAAAACAATCAGCAACTCCCCTAAAAGTGAGTACACTAAGGTATATTCTCAGGGTACTAAGTCTCCAAATCCACTCACAAATAAAAAACACACACATACATGTTATACATATGTGTGTGCAAGAATGTACATATATGTGTGTATCCTGTGTGATGGGTGTGTGCATTCTGAGAAAAGGTGCTTATAATCATAGAGAAGAGAAAAGGATAGCAGATCACCAGCATAATACAACACAAATGTAAACAGTAAATTCTTCCATATGGAGTAGTAGATTAGAAAGGGTTCTACAGGTAGGTCAGTAATGGTTAGCAGACCAGAGATTTGCACAGTGAAAGTACCATTTAAGGATATTTATATCAAACAGATATACTAAATGTACTAAAAAAACAGAATCAACAAAATGTCCAAACAGCACATGGTACAGGGCCTATACTTCTGTTGTGGGTATCTGCATGGAACAGAGTAGCACCAGTAGACACAGGGAAGAAGGAATTGATACAAAATATATTTTTTTAGAAAAAGGCTTCTTCAATACTTAGGACAAGACAAGTATATGAAGACAAAAATGAGCTTCCAATTTAATTTTAGATAATTAATTATCAAGATATAAGATTTCAGCCCCTTGAGATTTGTGTGTGCCAAACAGAAGCTATTAATGAAAAAGGATTCTATAGTAAAAAGTACTATCATGGAAGTACTTACTGCATTCCAAAAATTGTTTTAAACGTTCAAATATTCCATGTAAAAAACCCTAGAAAAGAAAAACATTTTTGAAGGGTTTCAATTTATTCTGTTATAAGAATTTACCATACACTTTCTCAGGGAAACTAAAATATGCCTATCATATCATATTAAAAAGTTAAAATTATATAAAGTAAAAATCATTCCATTACTATAATAACACCTTCAATCTTCCACAAGAAAATAATAGTATTTCATCTCCTCCGTGTCTCACTTCAATAACCTAAATCACTTTGCAATAAATAAATAATTTAGTAAGTATTCTATTTCACTAAATATCCTCTATTCCTCTGTTTATTTCTTTTCCGTTGGACTTATAATCCCCTGACATAATCAGTCTCCTCCACCTAAAATGTCAGACCCTTAAGATTCAAGAACTTTGCCTGTTTGCTTTGCTCTATCCCAGAAGCCAGGAATGGTATTTAGCAATAATAAGTATTCCTAATATGAATAAATGGTATCAACATTTGTGGCAGAGGTTTTCAATCTCAATTATTAAATTACATTAGCCTTCAGAGACCAGAGAAGGCAAGAATCACCATTGACCATATGGGTCCAAAACACCTTTTACTATATTTTTTTAAGACATGTTATGAAAACTTTGCAGAAATAAATATAAAGGGGTACTGAAAAAAAAACTTTATTAAAATTTTTAAGACTTTCAATATCACAGAGTTTTTTGTATCAGTAAATTTTGGTGTATAAACATCATAAAAGATGTCACATATCCTTTTAGCAAATGAGATGGTCCAGGTTTTTGTCACAAAATACTATACACTTTCCTGATGAATGACTGACTAGAACAGAATGTTGTTATTTCTTCTTTGAAATAGAGAGCTATATTGTTCACTCATCAATTCTTGCGTTTGAGACAATTCACCTAGGATGTCACCACCTGAAGTCACAGAGGCTAAAACCCCACTCAGACAGTTTCACTATCACCACTGGGGTCTAGGGGGCTGCTACCAGTCTCTTAAACAGCACCCATCTTTGGATTCATGTAAAAATCATGAAACGTTTTCCTGTCAATTTTCATCTCTCAGCCATTTTGAGCAGAAAATGAAAAACTGAATTATCAGCTGTGTTAAATGAAAGCTAATAGCAAAGAGATAGCGCTTGTGGTCTTCTTTTATACTTTGCTGAAAGATGATGCAACACAGTAGATAACACAGTAAGAAAACCTAGGACAACAACCAATTTCACTACCGCTTCATCCTCTGGCTACCTCACCATTCTCTCATTTTCATACTACTTCAACCTTTTAAACACAGTTGAGAATAAATTATAAGTAATGATAATTAACAATAAAGTAATTTCTAGGATGATGAAATAGCAGAATTTTCAATATAGGAAAAATAAAATCACCAAGATCCCATACGCATGTTAAATTTATACAGAAGCTCGATGCAACGGTCCCATACAGTAGATACAAGACAGAAGGAATTTTATTCTCTTTTAAACAAAATTAGTGCATCAGTCAGGGTTCTCTAAAGAGAGCAGAAACTTATGAAAGACATCAATTTTAGTAAGTTCATCAAGAGGATCAGGAATTTATAGAATTGGACAACTGACTAATCCAAATAAACCAAGTAACTTGACTAATGTTATATAATAAGAACCTCTTAACCATCAAATGGCAATTTACAGAACAGTTTAATTAGTTGAACTCATTTCAAAAATCATTTTCTCTCATAATCCTCACAACATCCAATGGGATACGTACTATTATTTCATCATCATATTGCAAAAAAAGAAACTCAGTACCAAGGAAGATACTCTGAGGCCATGTTATCATGAAAAGACCAAGCCAAGATTCAAAGCCAAATTTGTCTGCCTCCAGAAACCCAAATCTCACCACCAGTATACAGTGCTTCTTAAGCATCATTTACACCCCCATGCTATTTTTAAGCTCTTTATGCTATTTGATATGTTGTCCATAATTTGTTAAAATTCTATTCTTATTTACAACTAATCAATAATACCACAATACAGCAGGTTTAACTGAACAGGAGCTGACATACAGCTTCTGAGACAAAAGACTCAAGGAAAAACCTAAGGCTCACAAAATATGGAGAGTATCTATTGACAACTATTATTCTAATTTATAGAAATGTGATTCATATCAGTTCATTTACACTGAAAAGAAACTGATAAACATATTCAATATTTTAATTTTATGATATTCAGAATATTATAAATAATTACTGAGCCTTCTGATATATTTCTACCATATCACACAGTCATTCGTTTAAATAACTACTAAGCATTTTTATATAGCAGATATTATCCCAAGCTCTGGAGTGAAGAGTGAATAAAAGTCTCTGCATTCATGGAACTTACATTTCTCGTGAGGGCACTGAGGGAGCTGTCAAACTGGTTTCTAGAAAATGTTTTTTGATAGCATGGCAATAAACATAAATACTGGGTGGGCCAAAAGCTGTTATGGAAAAACAGGAACGAACTTTCTGGCCAACCAAAATATTTAAATGTATCAGTACTGAAAACTGGGGTTGGTTTTCATATATCTTCAGGTAATGTATTATATATCAGTATCATAAATGTCGATATACTTTAACCCAACATTTCCATTTCTAGGAATTTATCCTAGAGATTACTAGAAAAGTACACAATGACATATGCACCCAAATGTTCATTTTAATATCATTTCTCAACAATTAAAAACTGGAAACAAACTACATGTCATCAAGAGATCACTGGGCAAGTAAATTACAGAAAATCTAAGATTAATTTTATTATTTTTTTAAATTGCATACCAATAGTAATTGTATTTGGCATAAAATCATTAAAAACATGATATATAACAATATTACTGACATGTGAAAAATATCCACAATGCACTGAGTTTAAGAAAAAGCAAGAAAGGAAACAGCATGTAGGTCTCGTTCATATAAAACTGAGGAAGATAGAAAGTATATCTAAAATAATACGTTTACGATATTATAAAGGAAACTTAGAACTGTTATCACAGTAAGTTTTTAAATGATTTATTATTTTCTACTTCCTCTTCTGAGTTTTTTAACTTTAAAAAAACATGTAATATTTTTACAGAAAAAAACTGTATTCACATTATAATGATGTATATTAGCAGTTTTTAATTCTTTTAACAATAGAACCATTATTTCAAGCAAAATCTTACAGAAACACAAAGTTCAAAAAAATAAAAGTGTGACTCTGATCAAATGTAAATGAAGTAGGACAAACCTAAAGAACCAATTAAATATACCTTTTCCAAGTTTCCTGTGCCGCCCCGAAGGCAATCCACAGAGTAACATTCTAGCTGACCTAAACTCATTGTGAAAGCTAATAGAGATCTGAACAAGTATGATACAATTCCACTTTGTTCAGGAATAAAATATATGCAGCTATACATTTTTGCATATAGAAAAGGTAGATGCCATGATACAAAAATGAGTTGTATGCGCTTGTTGGGCTTATCAATGAAGCTTTCTTCTCATATGTATATATTTATAATTGATTACAAAGAACATTTATAAATGTTACGATTCAAGAGAAAAATACCTCATTTTAAGTATATAAAAACAGACAAAGGAAAATACGAAGACTATAAATCAATTACACTGACCCTAGTAATGTTATCACAGCATTCAAATTCCTAACAGTTCACATGATTTCAAATTCAAATAAACACTCTCAATGTACCATGGCATCT
Source organism: Bos taurus (assembly GCF_002263795.3). Taxonomy (NCBI): domain Eukaryota; kingdom Metazoa; phylum Chordata; class Mammalia; order Artiodactyla; family Bovidae; genus Bos; species Bos taurus. Next base: position 16,944,403 of record NC_037347.1, read on the forward strand.
TGAGAACCATCCTAGTTCTAGTTCCTCCCTTTCACATAATAGTTGCTTTGATGTATTTTCTGTATGTCTGAAAACAGACCACAAGTCTAAAAGTATAGTATAACATATACAGAATGGTAAAAAAAAAAAAAAGAAGAAGAAGAAATTAAGTGGTCACTTAATAAAAAAGCTTTTAAATGAATGCCAAGTAAAAAGAATAAGCTTTATAACATGCAGGAAATACCAAGCACTTTTCCAAAGTTACAAAAAAATAAATGACTTCTTTTACTTACCATCACCTCCATATTCTTATGAGGTTCCACAATTCCATTAACAGTTAACTTACGCAGCACTGAAAAGTAAAATCAAGCTTTACTCATACCTTATTTTTTCGTATTTTTCCCTATTAAAATCATAATCATAAAAGACTCAGAATCACAAAGCCTCATCAAGCTTGGATAAAGAAAGGTAACTCCTAGTCATTGGCTGGTTCCCAAGTGGGAAAGATGGAACTAAAGCCAAGTTATTGTCTCTGAAGCAGTGTTCTTCTCACTTGTAAGTACTCATGTTTCTAAAGCCATATTGCAAATTTTAGTTCAATTTTCGTAATTGTCAGTACTTCTCACTTACAATAATACCTATAGGCTGAAGTTGAGAAGGTTACTTCTATTCCATAAAGTATGACTCAACGGTGATGAAAAAGCTTCATTCAGTTTTAAGGTACATTAATGAAAATGCAGTATCTCCAAAAGGAATATAACGATTAAACTCTATTCCAAATCTGGAATAGACTACAGTGCTCAATTACAAGCATCACATTTTATGAGTAAACTGATACATATGGGAAGATAAGCAGGATAATAGATTTGAAGTTAGATCTAGACTTAGAAATCCTAGCTCCAGTGTCTAAAACTGTATTATTTTGGGCAACTTCTCTTATCTTACATTCCTCATTTATAAAATGTGGTTACACAGATAATAAAGAAGACGTGATATATATGGAATACTATTCAGACATGAAGAATAATGAGATTTAGCCAGCTGCAACAATATGGATAGACCCAGAGGGTATTATGCTTAGTGAAATAAGTCAGACAGAAAAAGACAAATACTGTATATTATCACTTATACGTACAATATGAAAAATAAAAACAAATCAGGGAATACAACAAAAAAGAAACTCAGAAATACAGAACAAACTAGTGACTGCCAGTGGGGAAAGAAAAGGGGGTGGGGCAACAGGGCTAGGGGAGTAAGAGGAACAAACTATTATATAAAATAAGCTGCAAGAATATATTATACACAACAGGAAATACAGCCCATATTGCATAACATTCTCAAACAGAATACAAACTATAAAAATTCTGAATCATTATGTTGAATACCTGAAACAAATATAATATTGTAAATCGACTATAAAAAAAAAGTAAGGTGGTTAATAAATCCTATCTCATAGGGTTAACAAAGGATTCAATAGTACAATACATGCAAAACACCTAGCAGAATTAAGTAATAACCAGCATGACAGCAGCATCAGACTATCACTTTATACTATCAAATTTAAAGTCACTTCACTTTAAGAAAACAACTTTACAAACCGCACTGCTTTCTATATAACTCAAGAGCTAGTGTTTACGAGGTGAAGTGTAAAGGCAGCGTAACCCACACACCTACTGTCAATTAATCTTCAAAGGAGACAAGAATATACACTGAATCTTTAACAAGTGGTGTTGGGAAAGCTGGACAGCTGCACATAAATCAATGAAGCTAGAATACTCTCTTACACCATCAACAAAAATAAACTCAAAATAGCTTAGAGACTTAAACATACAACACCGTAAAACTCCGAGAAGGGAACACAGGCCAAATATTCTTTGACGTAAACCATATCAATTTTTTCTTAGGTCAGTCTCCCAAGGCAATAGAAGTAAAAGCAAAAATCAATTAATGGGACCTAATCAAACTTACAAGATTTTGCACAGCAAAGGAAGCCATAAACAAGACGCAAAGGCAACCTACAGACAAGGAGAAAATGTTTGCAAATGGTGCAACTAACTAGGGCTTAATTTCCAAAATATACAAACAACTCTTATAACTCATATATCATATAACTCAGTAACAAAGAAAACAAACAACCCAATCAAAAAAATGGGCAGAAGACCTAAATAGACAGATGGCCAATAGGCACATGAAAAGATGCTCAACATCACTAATTATTAGAAAAATGAAAATCATAACTACAATAAGGTACCACAGCAGTCAGAATGGCCATGATTAAAAAGTCTACACATAATAAATACTAGAGAAGGTGTGGAGAAGAGGGAACCCTCACACACTGTTGGTGGGAATATAAACTGGTACGGTCACTATGGAGAACAATATGGAGGTTCCTTAGAAAACAAAGAGTTGCCATATGATCCAGCAATCCCATTCCTGGGCATATAGCTAGAGAAACTCTAATTCAAAAAGATACATGTGCCACAGTGTTCACAGCAGCACTATTTACAATAGCCAAGGCATGGAATCAACCTTCAGGATAGATTATAGTTAGGGTTACTGCCATTTATGTCCACCAGTAGGAAAACGGATAAAGATATGTGTGTACACACACACGTACATACATACACACACAGCATATATATATATATACACACACATACATACATACAATGGAATACTACTCAGCCATAAAAAAGAATGAAATAATGCCATTTGCAGCAACATGGATGGACCCAGAGTTTATCAAACTAAGTGAAGTAAGTTAGAAAGAAAAAGACAGATACCATGTGATACCACTTTGTACGTGGAATCTAAAATATGACACAAATGAACCTGTTTACAAAACACAAACAGACTCACAGATACAGAAAACAAACTTACAGTTACTGAGGGAAACGGACTTGGAGGAAGGATAAATCAGAGGAGTTTGAGATTAGCAGATAAAAACTACTATATATAAAACAGATAAACAGTAAGGTTCTACTGTATAAAACAGGGAACTATATTCAATATAATAAACCGTAACAGAAAACATATAAAAATAATACACACATATAACTGAGTCAGTTTGCTGTACACCAGAAACTAATACATTATAAATCTACACTCTAATAAAAAAAACAATAATGAAAGCAATGTATTAAAATTGAATTTATAATGCAAATATCTAAACACCTTTGGTTTCATACTATCAATTACATACAACTCAAGTTACTGTATCATAACAGGAAAGAAAAGGGTTTAAGTTGAATCCCTTATCGTGGACAAGATCTTTTCCATCACAGGACCTCGGTCTACACTATCTGGGACAGTCTTTTCTTTCTCCTTTTATCACCCAGTCAACTTCCATTTATCCTTTATGATTTTGGTTCAAACATCACTTTCTCAGGGAAGTCTTTTCTGACCATATTATCAATCATCATAGCATTGTAAAGCCCCATCACCGATGTCGTTTTACATGTATTTGCACAATCATTTATTATGTCTGTCTCCTCGGTGCCAAGCACCTACCTGTAAATATGGTGAATGAAATAATGAGCACACACATGTCTAAAACACACTAAACATGCACAGGTATAAAGGCAAAGATGACACAAAGCTCTAGTCCTAAGTACATTTAAGTCATGAAAGAACAGACATTTATACCTGGACAGACGAGTATTTTAGAGTAAAATGCTATGAGATTTCTCCAGGTCAGGATGCCTTAGAAATGCAAATGAGTATCTAAGACCTTGAAATGCTGAGGTGCTGAAAACTTTAAAGCGTACTAACATAGATTAGTATGGCAACATTTGTGTCAGGAGTTAGGCTTTGAAGTCAGACAAGAAAACTCAACAATCAAAAGGATTCATGAAAAATTCCTTAGTCATTAAACACACTACTTATATACTACTTTGTGTATCTTTGGAGTTCTCTTGTGGCTCAGCTGGTAAAGAATCTGCCTGCAACACGGGAGACCTGGGTTCAATCCCTGGGTTGGAAAGATCCCCTGGAGAAGGGAAAGGCTACCCACTCCAGTATTCTGGCCGGGAGAATTCCATGGACTGCATGGGGTCACAAAGAGTCGCACATGACTGAGCGACTTTCACTTTCACTTGTGTATCTAATCTTATATATCAATTTCTCTAATTCTGAGTTAACATTTCTAAGGCTTTTTAATTGTTTCCTCCCTGGTTTTGACAAAACCATCTCATTCACTTGTAAAACCACCTGTACAATGGATTGGATTTTACATATCAACAGTCCTTTAAAATGATTTCACGTCTGTCCACATCAAAATGTGTTGACAGCTTGGGGTTTGTGCGTCCACTGTCTGCTTAACACAAGTGAGGCACTAAAGCAATGCCCCTGTAAGGTACCAGGGTGAGTATGACAAAAGAGCTTACAAATAAAGCAGAGAATGCAAAATGAGCCATAGTAAGAAAAATAAAGGCCGCTTGAGTTTAAACTAAGAAACACAAAAGAGCCTCAAGCAACCAGAGCAGAAGGAAGACAAAGAATGAAATGATGGTGAATGTTAGAAAGGAAAGGAACCTTAGAATACATGCACAAAGATAAGCTCAGCTCAAGGAAGTGAAAGAGATATATGCGAGGGGGATGCCCATAAGCAAAGCATCAGAAAACACAGGCCAACAAAGCACCCCAACAAGCAGTTTCTAAAATCTAAGTACAAACGAGAAAGATGAGTTCTCAGGAAAGAAAGCTGGGAGACAGAGCTCAACTAAGCCTTGAGGACAGAAGTTTACGAAAGTTGGCATGAATGGCAGTAGCCCAGAATGAAAAATGAAGCAAAAAAGAAGTGCGAGTGTTTGAAAGGTATGTATTCAGAACCATGGCCAGTAATGTGAGTGTAACTTAAAACTAACCATTTGAACCCTGTGTACTCTCATGGATTAGACAAAGTAGAAGAGCTACTCTTACAAAAGAAAAACACAAGAGCCCTTGTCTCTGAGGGAAATATTAACCCTTTATTCTTCTACTAGTGCAACTGGAAACAGAAAATCTATAGAGAGGAACTGTTTGGCCACTATTCTGAGGTATGCTGTTTCAAAAATAAACATGTCAAGCTTAATAGTACCTTTCAAGGATAGTAGAGTTCGTTCAAGTGAACTTAGAACTGCAGCTTCATTGCCAGAAGAAACTTGTTGAAGGAATGTGTCTGTGTGGTGATTCCACAGAGAGCAGGCAAAACTATAAATTCCAGAAGCTAACTGCAAAGATATCAACAAATTTGTTCACAATATTATTACAGATTCCACTAATCATTAGACCTACATAGTAATACATTTTCAACAAAATTCAAAAGTCAAGAATCACTTATAGCAACACGTCTAACTTTTTTAGTCACAACGCACACGTCTGATTTTTTAGTCACAATGCCCAGCAGGAAGTGGTTTACACTGCTGCCATTATAAACACACATACATAAACACGCCACCCCCTGCAAATGCTATTAGTTTCTTGAAATATTACTTAGCCTAATGCCTGCACTGCAGTTTTATATTTCCAATCTTTACTCTTTTATTTTCTTCCACTATTATTAACAGTTGTAACACTTGGCTTTAAAAACACTTGACTTACGGACTATCACTGAGTTTACCAGATAAATCAATACACTAAGAAATACAAAGGAGTTAAATTTCTGCATTCTGCCAATTCTACCCACCAGGTTTGGAGTATTTAAAGCCAAGAACATATTAATATGTACCAGTATTTGAAATCCTGACTCAAAATGAGAACCACACTCCAGTGGTATTTTCAAGTTTTTTCCAGAAAGTCTAAGAGCAATCCACCTCAGCCTACATGGCCATTTGCTTTAAATAAAAATTTAGTGAAAGTGCAACTGACTAGTGATCATTAGCACACTTCAGAATGATTTTTTCTTATTTGAGATACGTCATTTCAACTAATGAAACTACTTATAATAAGATCAGGCATCAGAAACCAGTCAGAAATGCAATCCTGTAAATATGACATTTCTATGATAAAGTCAAATTCCACTTCTATTATTTTAATGCAGTAATTTTAAAGGCCTAGGCTTCCAGATACAGAAAAACACCTTCACCATACCCCTTGTAACTTTGCACCTATCTACACAGGCAAAGGCTTAAACCTCAGCTAATGAGTACGGGCAGAACACCCTGTAACCCTCCTGGAACACAAGAGGATGAAAGGCTTATAAGCAACTGGTAGAACACCATCTCTACTCAACCCCCCCTATTTCCTCTGTTAGTTTCTCATGGTTTCCTGGGTTCTGATAAGGTATAAGGTATCCTATTCCACCCCTAGAATCTCCCCCAGAACAGAACTGCAGATATAAAACCACTTAGTTACAGTCTAGAATTGGCTTCTCAGCAAAGCGGCATCCCACAGCTTGAACTGGAGTCATCCAACCCCTATTGCTTCAGTCACTGTTTTTAGTGTGAAGGCACACAGCATTTGTGACAGAAATCAAGAAAGAAATAGTAGTATGAAAAAACTGTAATATTCTCCTTTGTTTCAGGTTCCAGTTCTGGAGCTAAGCACCTACTTTAAGCATTAGTCAGCTGTTACAGTCCCAATTCCTAATTCTTTTTAGCTAGTCTACAAAAAGGCTCTGCACAAACAGGGATGATTAGAATGAAGAAGCAATATAGCACTATGCTCTCAGCCCAAGGGTAAAAGGAGGTGGAAAGACAAAGAAGGAAGAAACCACAAGAATTTGGGAAGGAATACTATTAACTATCTTGTAAACACAAGTCTTTCACAGGCTTCTATCTGCTCCAGAAAATACAAGCTGATAAATGCTCACAGAAGGCTTATCTGGAAAAGAGAAAATAATAGAGGACAAGTAGAAGGGATTAAAATATTTCTACATTTTCTCCAAGAAAATATAGAGGGGTAGGAAATATTCAGTTAGACAATAAAAAAAATAAGCTATTTAATAAAACATTTTAGGTATTGGTCCATGAAAATCCCAAATACTTGTATTTTTCTTTTTCTAAACCAGAAGGAACAGTGCCACCCACTGACTGCTTACTTAGTAGCTTCTTAAGTCTGAGAAACACACAGACTTGATTCCTTTAGTATCAAAAACAAACCAATATAGCAAATTTTATTTTAGTACTTTAGATATTCTTAAACTTTTTAGCTTCAGGACCAATTTTCCCCTAAAAAAAATGAGCACCAAAAAATGTTTAAATCAAAGTCTTGTAATTTGTAACTAATAGCGGGGCAATAAAAATTAGCCACAAACTGGAACTCTCAAAACTTGCTTAACCTAACTCTACTCAACAAGATAATTAACAACATGTCAATGATGTGCACACGTACACACACACACACACACACACACACACACAAAGAATGAATGCTATTCTAACTTTAAAGACACTTAAGAAACATGACCAAATGTGATGTATCAACCATACTCATTTTTCTGGCTCAAACAAACCAATTGTAATAATGTATTTTTTAAAATGTAGAAAATTGGCTACAAATATTTAATTATATTATATCATCTCAACAGGACGAAATGGCCGGATGGCATCACTGACTCAATGGACCTGAGTTTGAGCAAGCTCTGGGAGATGGTGAGGTACAGAGAAGCCTGGTGTGCTGCAGTCCATAGGGTCACAGAGTTGGACACAATTGAGCAACTGAACAACATTAAATCATATTAAATTACCATTTTTATGCATATTATATGATAAAAGTTAAATGATTACGTATGCTAAGGTAACCAGATTAGGCCCAAGATGAAGTCACTCATGCTAAGTCCCAAGGCAGCAAACCAAAACTTAGAAATAGGTTCTGGGCTCAGCGCTCCCCGAAAAGGCAGGTCTAGGCCAACCAATCAGTGCCTGCCTACTCAACACAAGTTACCTGACCCAGCTCCAAGATTCCTCAAGACCTCTAAACTTAGTAACAGCCATAAGGCTGTCCTTAGTTACTGATGCCTAGACAATGCTCTCAGGTATACAGAGTATGAACTCAACGTGAGGGAGGAGGAGGTGAAAACACCCTCCTCTCTATTTGTGATCCTACCTTTGCTCACAGCTGCAGCTCAGGCATCCAATGGAGTGACTACTGCTACTGCTGCTGCTGCTGCTGCTAAGTCGCTTCAGTCATGTCCGACTCTGTGCAGCCCCATAGACGGCAGCCCACCAGGCTCCTCCGTCCCTGGGATTCTCCAGGCAAGTACACTGGAGTGAGTTGCCATTTCCTTCTCCAGTGCATGAAAGTGCAAAGTGAAAGTGAAGTCGCTCAGTCGTGTCTGACTCTTCGCGACCCCATGGACTGCAGCCCACCAGGCTCCTCCGTCCATGGGATTTTCCAGGCAAGAGTACTGGAGTGGGGTGCCATCGCCTTCTCCAATAGTGACTAGCAGAGTAGCAACTCACATATTTGTCAGATGGATACAGAGATGGGTAAAAAACAAAGTATAACTCAGCAATGCTTTAAGAGTCCCCTTTCCTAGACCTGCAGATGGTGACTGCAGCCATGAAAAGAAAAGATGCTTACTCCTTGGAAGGAAAGTTATGACCAACCTAGACAGCATATTCAAAAGCAGAGACATTACTTTGCCAACAAAGGTTCATCTAGTCAAGGCTATGGTTTTTCCTGTGGTCATGTATGGATGTGAGAGTTGGACTGTGAAGAAGGCTGAACACTGAAGAATTGATTCTTTTGAACTGCGGTGTTGGAGAAGACTCTTGAGAGTCCCTTGGACTGCAAGGAGATCCAACCAGTCCATTCTGAAGGAGATCAGCCCTGGGATTTCTTTGCAAGGAATGATGCTAAAGCTGAAACTCCAGTACTTTGGCCACCTCATGCGAAGAGTTGACTCATTGGAAAAGACTCTGATGCTGGGAGGGATTGGGGGCAGGAGGAGAAGGGGACGACAGAGGATGAGATGGCTGGATGGCATCACTGACTTGATGGACGTGAGTCTCAGTGAACTCCGGGAGTTGGTGATGGACAGGGAGGCCTGGCGTGCTGCGATTCATGGGCTCGCAAAGAGTCGGACACGACTGAGCGACTGATCTGGTCTGATCTTCCTAGGACCCAGACAAGAGTCCTTGTGAATCAAACAGAAAGGATAAACTATACTTTACTCAAAATCTCCTGTTCTGTTTAGTGCATAATTCTTTTTTTTTTGATCAAGCTAGTCATCTTGAGTCTTTCCTTGATTAAAGCTTCCACCAAAAGTTTCCTCTTTCCCTCATATTTATCTAAGCCTAGACACAGACACACACACACACACACAGAGATACACACACACACACACACACTCTCTCTCTCTCTCAAATCCCCACACAGGTTCATAGCAGAAATGACTCTATGGATCGTAGGAGTCATTCTTTAAACAATGTGTTTAAAAGGCAATCTGAAATTAGGCAAAGCAAGAGACAAGACTTAGAAACAGCATTTAGAATCACCCAAAACTGAAAATGATGAATTTAACCTACTTAATGATTTGCTTATAAACACACATTTACGTTTTAAATAAATTTCACTATTCTGTAAATTTCCCGAAGGTGTGAGCTATACAGTATAAGTGGCACCTTGGCATTCTCAAATTTAACACTCAAAACTTTAACTATTTGAGAACTTTCCCACAGAACCAAACATGAAATTATAAATTTATAAGGAATAAGGATGAAAATTTCTTTTATGAGGCTGAGTTAGCTATCTTATGCCAATCAGCCCATCCCAAAGTAGCTATGTGGATCTCTTTGGTTAGTTTATTCATAAAACACTCATCAGGAAGACTATTCAGTAGTATCATAATCTGACTTCATCTCGCTGCACAGTTTTCTCTTATCCTCATCATGCAAATATATATGCTATTAGTGGGAACATTATTCATCATAAATCCTTCAGCTTTTTAATTTTTGCTGAATTTTAGCTTTGACTATAACAACAATGTAATACAGTATGGCAGATTTTAAAAAGTTACTAAATGACCTTTGGAGATTTGTGTCTTATGATTTTTCCCATGTCAGTAGATGACTAGTTGTGTCTTTCATGTTCTTCAGTATCATACATACCTCAGTAGGCAATCTGTTGACTCACTCTCGAGGGGAAGTAAGAATTTAAGATTAATTCCTAATATCCAAACTTAAAAAATTAAAAATAAAAACTGGTTATGGAATATGTCCTTTTTTGAGATTCATACTCTAAATAGTATTGGGTAAAATGACATATCAAGATTTGCTTCAAGAGGAAAAGTAAATGTGGCAACACCTTAAGAACTGGTAAATATGAGTGAAAAATATATGGAGGCTATTGAATTGTTTTCACAACTAGAGTTCATTTGAAATGTCCTTAAGTAAGAAAACCATTTCACTGGTTATATGCCAAAATTGAACAGCAAAGTATGTGATAAAGTCAGTAGGTTAAGAACTTAACTGCTAAGAAAATAGTGAAAAAGAAAAAATAAAACTAAATGTACAAAGGTCTTGGCTTCTAGGAAAAAAGCAATTAAAAACACAAAATCAATATTTAAATTACACTAAAACTAAACTAAAATGTCCATCTCAAACTTTAATGGTGTTTATAAAGATTTACTCAGAATAATAAAAATTATAAATTCACAGAATCACACAACTTTATAATTAAAAGACAAATTTAAAGAATCATAAAGTACAAATACCTTGCTCAAAATTCCAAAACTGCTCAGTACAAAGAAACATTCTTGACTAGGAGCCAGGTCTTCTCATAATTGTTAACCCATATTGCTAAACACAAGTGAAATACACTTGCTTTCAAAAAATTTTTTCTTCATTTTTTTTTAGATTTGGATTACTTCACTTACCATAGCAGGTACCTTTGTGGGTTACACACCACATCTATAAGATATTATTTGGTTAATACATTTACAATTATATTAGAATTACTATCTGTGACCTAAATTTCCTGGCTTTCATAGACTAAATTTAGATTTTAACTGTACTTAATGTCAACTTTTTTATATTCATGTTTGTATGAAAAGCATGTAATTTTCTAGAAAATGAATCCCCTTTGTGTCAAATCAAGCTCAATTTCATTACTGCAAACAGCTACTACTGTTGATTTGATTATCTGTCACCCATGAAAAGAACTTAATTTATTTTAAGGTGGAAGGAAAACACGCTGGGAAAAAAAATTGCTGGGACAGGTGAAACAGTAGGGATTAAATGTACCATGAACTATTTTGTCATATCAAGTAGCTCAACTATGACCTTACACTTCTTTATGTGGGAAACTAATTTAGTACATAAGGACCATCTTAGCATTAAAGTAACCACATTATTAAAAAGATTTTCCCACACTTCAGATTACCAAAATAATTGGGCTGTTTAACTAGCAAACTTGCTCTTTATCATAATATCTTCCTACATATGCTACCTTTAATAAACTACACTTCTTGTTCCCCAACCCCATCAGACAAGATTTCCATCCTATTCCCTGCTGTGTTCCATGTTTCCAGGTTCAGCTACTCCATTCAAAAATAAACGGTGCTAAGCTCAATTACTTTTTCCAGGTATCTTGAGTTTTGTATATACTCCCCAACTCCTGCTTTTTGAAGTTCTATATCATACCATTTTGAAATCTAGAATGTATTTAAGAACAAATCTCTTCCTCTACTGTTTATTCATTTAACAGGTATTGGGCACCATCCACTCATGTACATTCTTCTGGGCTAGACAGTAGGACTATAATAATAACTGTAACAATAAGAGCTACAGTACTCCCTCATAAAATTCAGTGTGGTGGATCTCAGAAACGGTGAATCAACAATTAAAATGTAATTGTAATGTAATGTACAATGCAATAAATACTATGCTGGATGTAAGTACAAGATGCTAGGCAGACCTATATTTCATTCTATACGGAGAGGAAAGAGCCTCACACTACAAGAAAACCAAGCAAGAAAGTTGAAGTGGACAGGAAGCTAACCCAAACAAGCTATACAAAATAAGGCTAATTTAGATATACTTTGTAGAGACAGAGTAGGCTAAATACACATTGTATCTGAAAACCAAGGCAATACATTAGGAGAGTATAACTTGAAAAAGCCAAACCAAGAAGTAAGACTTCTATAGAAGGAGACCCTTCAATAAAGAGTAATTGTAACCCAGAATCTTACACACATTAAAACTTCTACATAAAAGTGAAGGGGACTAAGATGGGAATAAAAGTGAGAAAAGTCAACAAGAAATTCACAGAAAGACTTGAAAAGATAAAATGTCCATTTCTTTAGTCCTTATTAGATATCAAGTAAAAGTGACAAGGATTTAAAAGGCAACCTTTAACAAGAAGAATTTCTTTTACACTCAGTATCCTCAGATAAACAGAAAATTAGCTATTTACACCTACTGGGTTAAAAGTAAAGAGGACATAATATGGTTCTGGTTTAAACTTTGGTGTCTTAAGAATAACCTGGGGAGCCTATTAAAAATTCAAATTCCTAAGCCATATCCTCAAAGCAAGGATTCCAAAGGTAAGCAAGAACACTGTTAAAAATACTTGGAGGGAATTCCTGTTGGTCCAGTGGTTAGGACTCCATGCTCTCACTGCCAAGGACCCACGTTCAATCCCTGAGTAAGAAACTAAAATCCCACAAGCCACAGTGTAGCCAAAAACAAAACCTGGAGACTCCCATTGTTATCTGGTACAGTTTAAAATGTTATGCTGAAAAATATGAAAATCGCTGTTCCAGTAGTTCAAAACAATGAAATACAAAAACACCAAAGCAACTGAATGAAGGGAAGAAAGAGTTTTTTCAATGAATAGAACTAAAACACCGAAAGACATCACCAATTGTGTCAGACTGCTTCCTATATCCACCAATTACCCAGGCATGTCAATTTTAACTTTCTAAATCTCACCTCTATATGCTCCTAAATGTTCTCTTTATCACTTCTTCCTTTGAGAGCTTTATCATTGCATCTGAACACAACTTCAGTAGCCTCAAACCAGTCTTTCTGCCTTCAGACTGTTCTCCACCAATTAACCCCCCTCATTGGCAACTAAGTGACCTTACTGGTCATATCACAATCCAGCTTAAAACCTTTCAGATGTTACCTATTAATATGACCCTTTTGAGGTCAATTAGAAAGAATTAATAATCCATCAGTAAGATATCTAGAGGTAAAATTACATTTTAATACAAGTAGCACAGTTTTCATTATGATTTCAATACAAATAGCACAGTTTTCATTATCAAATTTAATTCCATTAAGTCACTTACATCATAAAACAGTTTTCTATCAGCAGACAGTCGTTTAGACGCCAGAGTCTTGGTAACATGATAGAAGGTAAGTAATGCTCTGTGTTGTCGAAGATCATCTTGGACTTTCACAGATTCTATAAGAGTGGGAATCAGTTCAGGCCACTGTCGAGGACAATCCAATCGAGCAACTTTTGCAATCAGCACTGCAATCTGAGTTGCAATCTAAAGGGAAAAAAATTAACTTTCAGAAATAAACATGAAATTAAAGCAAAAGGTAAGGAATATGTTCACAGCTGAAAATTCCCTTTTTAGTTACTCATACATTTAACAAAAATAAGTAAGATTTCACTGAACAAATGTTTAAGACAGTAGCTCTCAACGTGTGGTCTATGGAACCCTGGGGGGCCTAGGATCTTTTCTGTGAGGTCTGTCCTTTCCCAGTAATATACCATTGTGGAGCTAGATTTTCATCATATAACTTCTAAAATAACATCACAACTTAGTTAAATACTAGATATATTTGAAATTCTAGACATTTTTTAAGTAGTCAGACAGTAAAAAGATATGCAAAAATGCAGAACAATGTTACTCTCTTCATTAAATACTTATTGTTTGGGGAAATAGCTACCGTTCACTTTTTAAAATTCAGTCCATATTAATAAACAATATATTTTAGGTTTATCAATTTTAATTTCTAATACAATAAACATCAACATATATAACTCTTCCATGTTTTATTTCAGCAGTATAAGGAAGTTCTAAGGATGTAAACTTTGAGAGCCACTGATCTAAGAGTGGAAATGAATATCAGTATTAGGTATTCACATAGTGATATTTGTTCAGATCAGAGTTTCCCAAATACTGGTTGACAGAACATCTAAGCAATGGTTCACCCTCAATCACCCAAGCCCCTCCATGACGACCACCTCCTTCCCCACAGAGAGTAACTCTGTTCCTCTCCAACTTCCATCAAATCTCCTTAGCTGAGAAACTGCAAAAAAAAAAAATAGAACTCGGATCATATAAGTAGGTTTAGATAAAACTACACTGGATACACCTCCTAATACAATGTGCTTTAATAGTCAAATCAAAAGAATCAAATGTAAGAAACAGTAACTTAGAAAATAGAATTTTTGTATCATAAGCAAACTTATTTTATTCTTAAAAGAAAAATCTCACTAAAAGGGAAAGAAAAAATAAAACTATATAATCCACTATCTATCCCCCACAGAGTAGTAAGAAGTGAAAATGTGATGAAGGAAACAGACAAAAATCAGAAGTCTGGGATTCCCTGGTAGCCTAGTGGTGGGGAATCTGCCTGCTAACACAGGGGAAATGGGTTCGATTCCTGGCCCGGGAAGAGGCCACATGCCATGGAGCAACTAAGTCCACGCACCACAAATTCTGAGCCAGTGCTCTAGAGCTCACGAGCCACAACTACTGAGTCCTGCATGCCTAAAGCCCGGGCTCTGCAACAAGAGAAGCCACTTCATTGAGAAGCCTGCGCACTGCAAAGAAGACCTAGCACAGCCAAAAATAAAAAACAAAACAAATCTTTAAAAAAAAATCAGAATATGTAGAGAGATACTTTCAATATTGGCTCAAAAACTGAGAAGTTAAAAAATATACAGGTGTATCTTCAAATGATTCTGAGTTTTAAATCAGTAAGAGCCAAATCTAATCAAAATTCTTCACAGCTAGAATTGGATCTCAAAATTTAAAAACCATCAGAGAAGTGTATATACACATCACAAATGACCATTATTTAATAAAATTTTATTTTTAAAGCAAAGAACCAAAGTTAGTTTGGAAAAGAAGCAAAAAAACCACGGGAAAAAAAGAACAGTTGGCGCTCATTTTCTCACTAACCTGGTTTATCGGTTCATTGAAGTTGGTGATTAGCCCTGCACGCAAGGTAGACTTCTCCTCCTCTGAGAGAGCACTGTAAAAAGACATGTTTATTATGCAAGAGAACGCCGCAAAATAATGAATGCAGGTAAGCATGACTGAGAATCTTAACAATAAAAAGTCTTTCAAACAATGTGTCCCTGCTTGTTCGGGTAATTAAACAGAATTATTTCCATTACTTGTATACTGACACATCAGGTTAATTCAAACTTCCTTCACAGCTGAATAAATAGGAAGCACAAAATAGTGCAAAAACTATTAGGAAATAGAGACAAATCTAGACTAAAGAACGTGATATTCTGATGTCTGCTTCTACTGATATAAAAACAGCTGCTGACCAAAACATTTAATGTCTGGCTTAAAAAAAAAAATCTATGAGTAAATACTACTCTTACACTGACTTCTTTACAAAATTCTATGTGGAAGAGAGGGTCAGAAATAAGAGAATGCTTGGTATGGAAAACTTGTTAAATCAAGTAGTTTAAAATCTTTCGGGGACTTCCCTGGTAATCCAGTGGATAAGGCTCTGTGCTCCCAAAGCAGGGGGCCTGGGTTCGACCCTTGGTGGAACTAAGATGCCAGAGTCCACAACTGAGTCCATGTGCTCTAGAGCCTACAGTCCACAACTAGAGAAGCCGTGTCTTAAAAGGCTGAACATAACACTAACAATTTTGTCTGCAAATGAGGAAGGCAACTAGACAGCAAAAGGGCAGAGAAGGCAAATATCCACTGTATAAGACTGTACCTATTCTGAACTATATGAATGTTTTATTTTAAAATTAAATTTTAAACCCTTCATTTTAAGGTTTTCTATTCTGGCTATGATAAAAGTAGCTTGTATTGAATGAATCACTCCCCAAAAATCAGCTATAAAAGTTGCATACAATTTTTTAAAATGTTTTAAGGCATCTGTTGAGTTGAAATGTGCCTCACACCCCACCAAAAGGTATGTTCAAGTTCTAACCCCAAATACCTGTGAATGTGACCTTATTTGGAAGTAAGGGCTTTGCAGATGCAATCACGCTAAAATTAGGTCATACTGGATTAGAGTAGGCCCTAATCCAATGATCGGTGCCATTTATAGGAAGAGAAAATTCTGAACATAGACACAGAAGAGACACCTGAAAATAAGGCTATGTGACAATGAAGACCAAGGCTATAGTTATATTTGAAGATGAATGTACTTCTCTTGGTAACTGATGAAAAAGTGGCACAAAATCAGTAATAATATAAAGGATTTGAATAACATAATTAACAAATTTGACCTAACTGATAAATATAATAAAACATTACAAGCCACAACAGCAAACATACATGCTTTACAAATGCATATAGAGCATTTACCAACATACCATATGTTGGGATCATAAAATAAGACAGCATAGTCCAAAGAATGAAATCATTAACAGAAAACAAAAAAAGTCCCACATGTTTGGAAATTACATGATATAACCCATGGGTCTCAAAAGAAATCAAAATGTTAAAATATTTTTGACTAAATGGTAATGAAAATACTACATATTGAGGCTTATGAAACTGAACTAAAGTCACGATTATAAAAAAAAAAAAAGCCTTAATGTTTTAAATGCATATAGAAGAAAAACAGAAAATTACCTAAGCTTCTATTTTAAAAAGCTAGAAAAAGGACAGTAAAATTAAATCCAAAAAAGTAATTAAAAGTACATTAAGCCTGATAAAGTACAATACCTAAACCAATGACAGACAAATAGGCCAACAGGACAAAGCAGAGAAATCCAAAAGCAGACCCCTACGTGTAAAGTGCCACTGAAATGCGATAGGGAAAAAAGACATGGGCTGCCCTATTCACATCTTTACCTTACACAGAAATGACAGACAGATCATACACCAAAACCTGAAAAGTAAAACAAAGCTTCTAGCAGAAAACATACTTTCATGACTTTGTGTTGAGCAAAAACTTTGTAAACAGATCCCAAAAGAATGAATTACAAAAAGAAGGTAGCTAAACTGAACTTAATACTGAGTTTCATCAAAAGATACCAGTAAGAAAGTGAACAAGCAAGTCATGAAACAGGCAAAGATATTTTCACTACATATATTCAACAAAAGACTTCTACCCATATATATATATATATATATATATATATATATATATATATATATATAATATATAACCTCTCAGCCACCAGGGAAGCCCTAAATATATATATAAAGTCTCATAAATCAATAAGATAGTTCCATTTTTTTAGATGTGCAAATGGCAGGTCCTTCACAAAAGAGAAGCTCCAAATGACTACTAAGTACCAGTCCAGTCAGTTTAGTCCCTCAGTCGAGCTCGACTCTTTCTGACCCCATGGACTGCAGCACGCCAGGTGTCCCTGTCGATCACCAACTCCAGGAGCTTGCTCAAACTCATGTCCATCGAGTCGGTGATGCCATCCAACCATCTCATCCTCTGTTGTCCCAACCTCCTCCTGGCTTCAATCTTTCCCAGCATCAAGGTCTTTTCCAATCAGTCAGTTCTTCACATCAGATCAGATCAGATCAGTCGCTCAGTCATGTCCGACTCTTGGCGACCCCATGAATCTTCACATCAGGTGGCCAAACTATTTGAGCTTCAGCTTCAATATCAGTCCTTCCAGTGAATATTCAGGACTGACTTCCAAGATTGACTGGTTTGATCACCTTGGCAGTTCAAGGGACTCTTAAGAGTCTTCTCCAACACCATAGTTCGAAAGCATCAATTCTTTGGCACTCAGCTTTCCTTATAGTCCAACTCTCACACCCATACATGACTACTGGAAAAACCATAGCCTTGACTAGACGGACCTTTGTCAGCCAAGGAATGTCTCTGCTTTTTAATATGCTGTCTAGGTTTGCCATAGTTTCCTTCCAAGGAGCAAGCGTCTTTTAATTTCATGGCTAAACTCACCATCTGCAGTGATCTTGGAACCCAAGAAAATAGTCTGTCACTGTTTCCATTGTTTCCCCATCTATTTGCCATGAAGTGATGGGACTAGATGCCATGATCTTCGTTTTTTGAATGTTGAGTTTTAAGCCAATTTTTTCACTCTCCTCTTTCACCTTCATCAAGAAACTCTTTAGTTCCTCTTCACTTTCTGCCATAAGGGTGGTGTCATCTGCATATCTGAGGTTATTGATATTTCTCCTGGCAATCTTGATTCCAGCCTGTGCTTCATCCAATCCAGCATTCCGCATGCTGTACTCTGCATATAAGTTAAATAAGCAGAGTGACAGTATATAGCCTTGATATACTCCTTTCCCAATTTAGAACCAGTCCATTGTTCCATGTCCAGTTCTAACTGTTGTTTCTCAACCTGCATATAGGTTTCTCATGAGGCAGGTAAGGTGGTCTGGTATTCCCATCTCTTTAAGGATTTTCCAGTTTGTTGTGATCCACAGAGTCAAATTTGGCATAGTCAGGAGAGCAAAAGTAGATGTTTTTCTGGAACTGTCTTGAGACTAGTAAGTATATGAAAAAAGTACTCACCGTCTATCAGGAAAATGCAAAAATTTTCAAGCACACCAGCATGACTAAAATGAAACAAACCAGACCAACTATGGTGAGAATGTGGAGCAAATGTCAACACTCATGCTACATGAGTAGTGGAAGGGCAAACTGGTAAAAACAGCTTACAGAACTAACTGATAGTATCTACGAAAGCTGAAAGCAAGAGAGTTCAAGATAAATATTTATTTCCACTTCATTGAATATGCTAAAGCCTTTGACTGTGTGGATCATAACAAATTGTGGAAAATTCTTAAAGAGATGGGAATACCAGAAGAGTATATGTGTCTCCTGAGAAATCTGTATGCAGTTCAAGAAGCAACAGTTAGAACTGGACATGGAACAATGGACTGGTTCAAAACTGGGAAAAGGAGTACATCAAGGCCGTATATTGTCACCCTGCTTCTTTAACTTAAATTCGGAGTACATCATGCAAAATGCCAGGCTGGATGAATCACAAGTTGGAACCAAGATTGCTTGGAGAAAAATCAATAATCTCAGATATGCAGATGATACCACTGCAAATTAAAAGACATCTGCTCCTTGGAAGAAAAACTATAACAAACCTAGACAGCGTATTAAAAAGAAGAGACATTACTTTGCCAACAAAGGTCTGTATAGTCAAAGCTATGGTTTTCCCAGCAGATGTGTATGGATGTGCAAGTTGCACCACAAAGAAGGCTGAGCACCAAAGAATTGATGCTTTTCAATTATGGTGCTAGAAAAGGCTCTTGAGAGTCCCTTGGACTGTAAGGAGACCAAACCAGTCAATCCTAAAGGAAATCAACCCTGAATATTCATTGGAAGGACTGATGCTGATGCTGAAGCTCCAATACTTTGGTCACCTGATGCAAAAAGCCAACTCATTGAAAAAGACCCTGATGCTGAGAAAGACTGAAGGCAGAAGAGGGCGACAGAGGATGAGATGATTGGGTGCCATCACTGGCTCAATGGACATGAATGTTAGCAAATTCCAGGAAATAATGGAGGACAGAGGAGCCTGGTGTGCTGCAATCCATGGGGTCACAAATAGTCAGACATGACTTAGTGACTGAACAACAATAATACACAACAATACACCTGATCATCATAAATAACAGTAAAATTCAAACATATGCAACGAGACATGTAAAAGATTTTTCAAAGAAGCATTATCTTTGACAGTCAAAAACTACAAACAACCTTCATACCCATCAACAGCAGAATGGACAGATAATGGTAATATATTCCTAAAATGGGATGCTGTACTTCTACATAAAAGAGCAAATTACTGCCACTCGCAACTACATGGGCAAATCTCATAATTATAATACTGGATACAAGTCAGACACAGAAGAGAACATACTATGACTTTTACTTCCATTTGTATCAAGTTAGTTCAGTTCAGTTCAGTTCAGTCGCTCAATCATGTCTGACTCTTTGCGACCCCATGAATCGCAGCACGCCAGGCCTCCCTGTCCATCACCAACTCCAACAGGTAAAAACTAATCTAGGGTGAGAAATGGCAGATCTTTGAGGAGGGTGTAGAGGTGACTGTGAAGGGGCAGAAGGGAAGTTTCTGAGGTGCTAGTTCTACCCAGTTCTAAGTGGGAGTTACACAGGTGTGTACACTACAAACATTCAAAGTGTACCCTTCGTGTGTGCACTTTTTAAGCACATTTTTATTACACTTCAATAAAAGTGTTTTTAAGCTTAACAGTGACTTCCGTAAGATTAGTAAACAAATGAGAAAACAAAGAATAAAATAAACATGGGGGGAGATGTGGAACAGGTAAAGGGAGTTAAAAAGAAAAAGTAGAAACTTGCAGTTATAATGTAAAATAAGTCATGGGGATATGATGTACAACTTGGCAACTACAGTTAATAATACTGCACTGCGTATTTCAAAGTTGCTAAAAGAGTAAATCTTAAAATTCATCACAAGAAAAAAAAAAACTCTCTCTGTGTGGTGACTTCCTGATGGCTCAGCAGATAAAGACTCTGCCTGCAATGCAGGAGACACTGGAGACACAGGCTCCATTCCTGGGTCGGGAAGATCCCCTGGAGAAGGAAATGGCAACCCATGCCCATACTTTTGCCTGGAAAACCCCATGGACAGAGGAGGCTTGTGAGCGATAGTCCAGAGTCTGACACAACTAACCCAAGAGCACAGCAGCACATGAATGGAGACAGAAGTAAACTACTTACGGTGGTGATCATTCCACAATACAGACACATTTTGAATCATTATGTAATATATTGGAAACTCATGTTATGTTATATGTCAACTGAACCTCAATTTAAAATAATACATATCCAGGCAAAAGGAGTCAAAGTCCAATGCAAGTCTATGCTTTTCCATTTAAAATTATCCCCCTAATCTTTTTATAATGCTGCTGAACTTTCCAATTTTAATAGCTTCCTTCTGTCAATCAAATCCCTGAAAACAATGCTTTTTTCTTAAAATGTTTTGATTCAAGCTTGAAATTCAGTTTACTTCTATGCCAAGAAGGCAGGTTCAACAGTTTTCATGGTTCTCATAATTTAAATTCAGAGTATAATATAACAATTAGTTACCAAAACAAGGGACCATGTAAAAAAAATATATACATCTGTTAAAGAAAACAAGCCCTTAACCTGAGAAATCTCATGACTTCAGCAATTTTCCAATAATAGTCAGCATACACCTTCAACTTTGTGCCTGTCTTCATTAGATGAATCCAGACTGTATTCCAACCAGAAACTGGATAGTATCTAATTAATTAGGATCCAGTAAAAGTTGCATTTTATGTAGTAATGATAAAGCTTAATCATTCTGTGAAAATACTATTAAGAATAGAAACTATAAGATGGCACTTTGATGAGAACACAAATTATTTTTTAAGAGTCTTAAGTTCAAACGAGTTCAATAACACATCTTTGCTCCTTTGTTTACATTTTTAACATCTTTACTGCCTAAGTACATGCATCTCCTTTCCAGTTTGGATCTCAATATTATCACTAACAGCTTGGGATTTAACTACCTAATTAAAATTTAAACTAATTCCAGTTTCTAATTCTTTACATGAAAGTACAATCTGAAATATATAATCATAATTTATTCTCCCATCTAAAGGATAGTCATTTATTCTTCATATAACTTGTAAAACAAAATTAATTTTAGGAGACACATAAAATTTAATTGGACATAGCAATAGAAACATGTCTTGCTGCATTGTTTCCTACAACTCAACAAAATATACTTTCTCATCACTAAACATCCCATTTCTCTCAAAATTATGAATTAATTTTAAAATAAGAAAAAGATTTAATATTATAGCATCCTAACTGTAGCCTTTAAAATTCTAGTTACTTCCAGTATGATCCAAGAGCATATTTTACAGCCCACTTTGAGGCACTCTATTTTTTTAAAAAGGGCCTATGAACATAAAAACTACAGAGCTGCAGTACCATCTACTGGAGAATAAAGACTATGTTACTTCTTTGGCAAAGTTTTCTATTTTTTTTAATTGGAGAATAATTGCTTTACAATATTGTAGTGGTCTCTGCTGTACATCAATGAGAATCAGTCATAATTTTATATATATATCCCCCTCCTCTTGGGGCTTCCCCAGGAGCTCAGCAGAGAAGAATCCATCTGCAATGCAGGAGATGCAGGTTCGATCCCTGGGTCAGGGAAGATCCCCTGGAGAAGAAAATAGCAACCCACGCCAATATTCTTGCCTGGAAAACCCCATGGAAAGAGGAGCCTTGCGGGCTACAGCCCAGTCACAAAGAGTCAGACATGACTCAGTGACTAAACAACAACAAACTCCCTCTTGAGCCTCTTTCCCCCAAACCAAAGTTTACTATTTTCTATCAAATTCCTGTCCTGTCTATACTGTCTTTCCATCAATCATAAAACATGCAATTAACTATTACAATAAATTTTTTCACTTAACCACCTACCGAGTAGTTACAACTGAAATTGATGATATTACAAATGTGTACTACTCAATTTCTACCACAGAGGCAATTATGCATAAAACTAGACAATTAACATCAGCTGATTCAGAGATGACCTGGAAGTTCCTTCTCAATGACATTTTCCAGAATTCTAGCCTTGTAATTTCTTAAAAAGAAAAGGGGGGGAGCGCATTTTTTCAAACATGCTTCAGCATTTATTTTGTGCCCATAAAATTAAAGATCCTTGAAAACAGAAGGCCAATGAGAAGTCCACATATCCTATGCCCAAAGGGGGGAAAACTCACAGAGAAAAGCAGTAAGACAATTAGTGATCTGTAATTAACCATGTAGAACACATTTCTTCTTCAGTCGTTAACACACCTTTTTTTCATTTGAATATCAAACAAATCACAAATGTGCATAGCTCAGGGAGCATATAAATCTCTGTATTGTTCCCATTTTAGTATATGTGCTACTGAAGAAAGCACAAATGAATTCTTTTATATACAGAGTGAAGATTAACGGATGACAGTCTTAGACCCCCTTGAATGTGAAAAGGACGAGCTTGAGAGGGGAAAAGAGATGGAACTTACTGAGGTGCTACACGTCTCCAGTAGCGATCAATTCCATTTTTAAAATACAACACAGCAAGCCACCGTACATTTATATCCAGAGTGTGGTTTGTGAAAATATTCTGTAAATAAAAAACAAAGCATCAGAATGAACATAAGTTAAATAAGTATAGTTATTTAAGTATACTTAAATAACTTAAAAAACCTAAGTGTATAGTTAATTTATAGTTTTAAGTTATATATTTTAAGTTAAATGTATAATTTATAGTTTTTAAATAACTTAAAAAACATAAGTAATAAGTTAAAAGTATAGTTAATATATCACAATAAAGTACACATAGATTTTTCAGACACAGAAATACAAATATTGTATAATATAGCTTATGTGTGTGAGCTCAGTCATATCCAACTCTTTGCAACTCCATGGACGATAGCCCACCAGGCTCCATGGAATTTTCCAGGCAAGAATGCTGGAGTGGGCTGCCATTTCCTTCCCCATGATACAGCTTTTATGTAGAATCTAACAGAAGGGTATAAATAAACTTATTTACAAAAGTGGAGTCACAGATGTAGAAAACAAACTTACGGTCACCAGGGGAAGGATAAATTGGGAGGTTGGGACGGACATATACACACGACTATACGTAAAATAGACAGGAAGAACCTGCCGTATAGCACAGCAGACTCTACCCAATAACTCTGTAATGGCCTATATGAGAAAAGACTATTAAAAAAAAAAAGAGTGGATATATGCATATGAGTAACATTCACTCTGCCTGGAAAATCCCATGGATGGAGGAGCCTGGTGGGCTGCAATCCATGGGGTCGCGAAGAGTCGGACACGACTGAGCGACTTCACTTTCACTTTTCCCTTTCATGCATTGGAGAAGGAAATGGCAACCCACTCCAGTGTTGTTGCCTGGAGAATCCCAGGGACGGGAGCCTGGTGGGCTGCCATCTATGGGGTCGCACAGAGTCGGACACGACTGAAGCGACTTAGCAGCAGCAGCAACATTCACTCTGCTGTACTGAAACCATCACACACTGAAATCAACGATGCTGCTGCTGTTTGTTGTTTAGTCATTAAGTCATCGTCGTTTCCTACTCCAGGGGATCTTCCCAACCCAGGGACAGAACCCTTGTCTCTCATATCTCCTGCACTGGCAGACAGATTCTTTACCACTGCGCCACCATCAACTATACTTCAATAAAATTAAAAAAAAAAAATTTAAGTATGGATAGATTTGTAATTAAATGTTTCACTTAAATTTTATCATTACACATATACTGTTATTTTCTAAGTATCTATAGCTCTACAATTCATGTAAGAGAGCATATTTGCTTAGGAGTATGTTAATTATGTAAGCTGAGTAATGGCTATGTACAGAGTCATTTCACTATTCTACTTTTAGGTATATTATAAATTTTTCCTAATAAAAAATTAAACTTGAAACAACAAATCTAATTATACAGTAAAATCTACCCACATGAAACTAAAATAAACACCTTTAGGACTTCCCTGGTGCTACAGTGGATAAGAATCTACTTGCCAATGCAGGAGAACTGGGCTTGCTCCCTTGTTCAGGAAGATACCGTATGCACATACCACAGAGGAACTAAGCGCATGCACCAAAACTACTGAAGCCCATATGCCCTAGAGCCCTCGAGCCTGCGTGCTGCGACTACTGAAATCCCACCTACATAGAGCAACAAGAAAAGCCACCACGATGAGAAGGCCCACAACTGGAGAGTAGCCCCCGCTCTCCACAACTAGAGAAAGCCTTCGGGCAGCAACAAAGACCCAACACAACCAAAAAATAATTTTTTTAATTATATAAGTAAAATAAACATAGCTAAATTTAGAAAGAAAAAGTAGACCCAACAGAATGAACTAAATAATTTCAAAGTATCCTCCTTATCAAAGCAATTATGCTTACAAACAAGTTAGATAACAAAATATTTTCAAGTATTATAAACGCAGAAGTGCTATGAATAATTTCAAATCAAAGTTAACCATTACTCAAAATATTTATTCACTGTGTTAATCCAAATACAGGCAATTCCTGCCTTGCACCGTCATGAGACAGTGTAAAAATGACTGTGCAAGCTAAACCATGCAACATGACCTTGAAATCAAAATTACAACTGGTATGTGACCTTTAAAATTTATTAAAACTGTTACCAAAAATTTATAATAGTTATAAAGGTGTATGAAATAAGAAGAGTAAAACTAATATTTACAGTATAATTTAAAATATCACAAACAGTGAGAATTAAAGTGTATTTCACTGCTTTCTAGGAAAACCCCTGTGGTCCAGTGCTTAGGACTCCACGCTTCCACTGCAGGGAGCATAGGTTTGACCCCTGGTTGGGGAATTAAGACCCTGCATGCATAATAATAAAATTTTTAGTGTTTCTATAATAGTGGGTAGATGGGACAAATAGGAATTGTAGGAATATGTTAACTAAAACTGTACTACAATTCAGACCTAAAACAACTCAAATCCCTAGAACTGACCTCTTAAACACAACTTTATGTGGGAAAACCTCGAAGTCAAAAGTAATAATGTGGAAGTATGTCTTTCAGTATATTAAAAAAATTTTATATGTTAAGTACTAAAAATAGGTATGATACTATAATCCTATTTTTAAAAAATCAGGTGCATACCAAAAAAAGTTACAGAGACAGTTGGGTAATGTCTATTTATTTCTTAAGACCTGTGACAACTGAGGCAGAGTCCCTCTTTGGGTGTCCTTGCAAAAGAAAGCATAGGTTCTCTCACCACATTAATTGTAAGACTAATTAATTAATTGCATTAGGTCTTACCCTTTACATGCCTACCTTCCACACTAGACTGAGTTGTGTATTATGAGTGGAGTCCAGCACAGAGCCTGACAAAGCAGAAACTTCATAAACATCTATTGAGCAAATGAGTGAATGAATGAAAGTAACGTGGGAATACTGTGGAAGCTGGTAGATCTCAACCTAACTCCGCTATACCAAGCAACCAAGAAAAGTCAAGCTGCAGGTGTCAATACAAGTAAATATATATTACATAAATATATTGAATAACCAGGTTGGAATGCACACCTGAGATCAGGTACACAAATTTAGGAATCTCCAGACTAATCTGGATGGCAAAGGCTCAAACAGAACCAATGTACCAAAACAGTGAGAACAGGGAAAAAGAAAGAAATAACTTACATTCAGCAGTTTCAAAATCTGTTATTATCTATACTGCATCCAAAAGAAACTTTACTATCCCTCTAAGAAGAAAAGTAAACCTAATAAAAATAAAACAAACAGGTCTAGGCACTTAATATTTATAATTCATACATTACACAGAAAGTATCAAGCAAGTCTACTGGTTCTCCCAAAGTCAAGCAGTAACTAAAATAAGAAATTCCAGAAGTCTTTTATATTTTGGTCTGAAAAAACACAAAGCTAATTACAAAGCATGCTCATTTAAATAAACATATGAAGGGTAAAGATACAAGATTTTCTAAAGATTTACATACTATGCCCCAAATTTACAAACACAATGCTGGGATGATCTATGAGAAGAAGACACTTTCTTCGGTCTCGTTAGAAATTACTCTGTTTTTTATCTCTGTGTTACTGTGCCAAAGAGACAATTTTCTAATGTTATATTCAGAATATCCAGTATGACTTCAGATACTTAATTTCCTTTCCAGGCATGACTAGTATATCTTCTCAAATGTAACAACTCAAAACTTTTCAGTCATGAAGTCAAAACATGTATGTAATGCCACGGTTTTCTATTTTACAAGATACAGCAAACTGTTCTGCTCTGAATTTTTGACCCAGTCACAAATACTGAATCAGTTTTTGATTCAATTCGTAGCCTCCTTGCCATGGTCAGAAACCAAATCTTGAACACCAATCAGAATTCTCAAATTTTCAGAAGAAAAAGAATAAGAGAGGCCTTCAATACAAAAAGACATCTTTTTATTCTGGTAATGAGAAAACAATTTTGATTAATTATCCAAAAGCTTTAAACTCCCAGAAAGATCTAAAGCACTGTTAATTATTATACTATTTCCCATAATATCCAGGGGAAAAAATCAGATATGTTAAGAAAATAATTTTTAGATGGGGGAAAAGAAAATGTTTTAAAGTGAGCATGGTAGACCCGACTCATGCAACAGTGGGGAGACCTCTGATGAAGAATTCTGACAATGTAAATTAACTGGGGCAAGGATAAGGACGAAGACAAACATCAAAGTGTACCACGTATAGTCTTCATTCAAGTCAGCATTAACGCATTAAAACAGATTATCAGCACAGTGCTGCCTGCTGAGCAGATTCTACCAGTAAGTCCCCTACATACAGACCGGTTCTGTTCTGAGAGAGCGTTCTTAAGTTCAATTTGTTCCTGAGTTCAACAAAGTTAGCCAAGGTACCCAACTAACAGAATCAGCTATATAGCACTGTACTATAAGAGGTTTATAATACTTCTCACACAAGTATGTATGTAATTTTTTTAAATCTTACAGTCCAGTCCCTTGAAAAGCACAGTAGTAAGTACAACAGGTGACATCCAGACGGGGCTGGCACATGTTCACATTGTTGAAAGTTCGCAACTTGAGGCTCATATGTAGGAGACTTACTGTACCCTGAGGGGTTATTTATCAACCATCAACAAACATTTCTTAAACATCCTCAAGAGCCACGCCCTGAATTAACTTGTGGCAAGAGATACAGCAGCCAAACATCTGGATCAGTTTCACTAAAGTAAATTTAATTTAGAACAATTAAAATAATAGTACCTCATTCTATCAAAAATAATAGTAAACTCTTTTAGAACAACTCACCAGCAACACTGAGTAGAAGCCTGGCTGCGTCTCCCACTGTTTCAGCTGCTCTTCAGCAGGTTTTAACACGGCAGTATCCTGACTGGTGGCCTGTGTTAGGACCTGAAGAACAACAGTACTGGCGCTGTTGAGATCCATGGAAACCTGGAAATGACACGGACATACCTGAGTGTACTTGATACATAAAAATTAACAGTAACAAACACAGAGAAAAGGCCTCGATGTTCTGAATTGCTCCCATACTTCAATCATTTACCTACTCTTTCAAGATTCTGCTTGATTTCTCTTTCATGTACCACCCATACTCTTACTTAAAAACCCCATAAGTCAAATTGCCTTTGCTTAAACCAATTTACTTCTAAAAGAAAATGCCATTTTATTATCCCATAAATACAAGGCAGTAAGTTGGAGGGGGGAGGGGCAATGACAAACAAACATCAAAGTTACTAAATTCTGGTTAAATAACACTGCCTGCTCAAGACTCTAATTATTTTGTTTCTTTTTCAAGATAAGCATTATAAAATCTATAAAAGTATTAACCATTTTATCCTTAAGACCAGAAGGTAGAAATCATACAAAAATGCGAAGGACCTAGGACTCTGAAAAATAATTTTGAAAAAGAAAATTACAAACGCTAAGTAAAACCAAAAAAGCAAAGTTTTTAAAAAGCTAGCATGAAATATGATATGATTTGAACAAGTTATATGGTGTAAGAAAGAAAAATCCACTTGGCCTTGATGCTTGTTTCATACTTTTTTGAATTGCTCAGATTTAGAGATATTGAATGTTAATCTTCACTCAAAATTCTTTGGCAAATTATATTGCATAAGCATAAACTGTAAGTCACAAAGTAATTTATTGATTTCAATGTTTAAAATTGATGAACAAAATACAGAAAAATTAATTATAAAAAAAAGAAGACCAGAAGGAAGAGAACTGCAAAAAGAATGCTTTGACTGATTGCTAAGTACCTCATGTTATCATCTTAGGTGCCTCCAATGATATGTATCTGAAACTTTTTTTTTAATATAAAAGACAAACGCATACCCAAGAAATATTGTGTTGGAGGAGGGGAGGGGGGCAAGAGAACTTAAACCAACAAACAAAATATAAACCTTAAGTTAAAAAGGATCTTAAAGGTTGGATCACCTAATCCTTCAATAAAATTTTTTATAGAAGTTTAGTTAATGTACAATGTTGTGGTAGTTTTAAGTACACACCAGAGTGATTTTGTTATTATAGTGTCTGAAACCATCCTAAAAACACATAAGGAATTTATTGAATTCTCTAGGATTCTGTTTCTAATCATCCCCAAAATTGTGTACGATTGTTTGTTAGGAAAGTATATGTAGTTGTTCACAATACACATATACAAGGTATGCAAAACTAAACTGAAAACTAGGACTTCCCTGGTGGTCCAGTGGTTAAGACTTTGCGACAGACTCTGTGCTTCCACTATAGGAAACTCGGGTCTGACCCCTGGTTGGGTAACCAAGACCCCAGATGCTACAGAGCATGGCCAAAAAACCTTTTTAAAAACTTTTTTTTTTAAAAACTGAAAACTAAAAGTTGACAGAAAATAGTTCTTGGTACAGAGGTGACTGGGAATTAGTTTTGTGATACCAACTGCCTAAAACTGAAGAATGTTCCAGATAGTAAAAGTCTAAGTCATTAACCCATAATCAAAAGCAAATTACTTCCTTTGTTAAGAGTTGTAATTAAATTGCAATGACTCAAGAAAAGGGAAGGTCCCAAAAATTGATTCTAAAAGAAATCTGACCCAAAGTATTACAACTTTTAAGGAAATTAATCATTTTGAAGCCTTTGTGAATTAAGAAGGGCCAGGGTATAATAACTGGAATCAGACAAATATTACCAATTAGCAATGGAGTTGGACTAAGGTTATAAATTAGTAGTCTGTTCTTGTCTCTATCTTAGAACTGACTAGGGGGGTAAACATATATTACCTCCATCACTAATAAGGAGTTTTGTGTTTTTTTTTAACTTTCTTGGTGATTCAGTTATTTTATATATATATATATATATATAAGTCGTATATACTTTTTCAGATTCTTTTCCATCATAGGAGCTTCTTGAATAAGTTTCTGTGTTTCATTATCACTTGAAAATAAGTAAATGGATTTTCACTCGATTTACAGGGTTTCTTGGTAATGTATGATTTCAAAAATAGGCTGTAAAAGAGAGACTCACTTTATGGAGGCCCCAGAAGATACTTTAAAGAGATAGGCAGGACCTCCCTGGCAGTACAGTGGATAAGAATCCACCTGCCAATGCAGGGGACATGGGTTCGATCCCTAGTCCGGGAAGACTCCACATGCTGCTGAACAACTGCTGAGCCTGTGCTTTGGAGCCCGTGCACCACAACTACTGAGTCCTCATGTCATGACTGAGCCCCTATGCTGCCCGCGCGCGGCAGCTACTGAAGCCCGAGCACCGAGAGCCCGTTCTTCATGAGAGAATCCACCACAATGAGAAGTCTGGGGAATCACATCTAGAGAAAGCCCACGCAAAGCAGTGAAGATTCTGTGCAGCCAAAAATAAATTATTTAATTAGTTAAAATGTTAAAAAAAAATAAAATAAAGATGACGGCAATATACCTTTCTGCTTAGTTGAAATACAATGCAAGTCACAAAAGCAAGCCACGTATGTAATTTTTACCTTTTCCAGTAGACACATTAAGAAACAGAAACACATGAAATTAGTTATATTATATAATATTTAACTCAATATATCCAAAATGTTATCCTTTCAATATTTTGAAAATACTAATAATGTGATATTTTACCTCTTTTATACTAAATCTTCAAAATCCTGTGTATATTTTATACTTAAGGTACATCTCATTTCAAACTAACCCAATTTCAAGTACTCAACAGCCACATGTGGCTAGTGGCTACCATATTAACACAACTCTAGAAAAACCCACTCAAAGTGGCACCAATCAAGGACTGGCAACACCAGCATCATCTCACAGAAACACAAATTCTCAATCTTCTCTCCAAACCTAGCAAATGGAAACAGGGGCTGACCGCAGGAGGCGCTGGGGCAAAGGGCTGTGCTTTAATAAGTCCTCTAGGTAAATCCTAATAATTGTCAAAGTTTGAAAAGCACTTTTAGAACATCTAAAACTGAGGTACATCTGAAAGCCCAGCTCTACTGCTAGTGCTGTGGATGACGAAACATACAGGGGCTTCCATTATACATCCCTGAAAAAGAAGGCAGACCAGCACTGATTTGCAGTTCTCACAAGGGAACTGTCTGAAGTATGAAGAGCAGGAATTCACTGATTCTCCCCCAAGCAAAATAGAATAATAATAAAGGTTTTTTTAAAAAAGCCAGTATCTGAGCATATATTACATGTCAAGTACTGCAGTAAGTGCTTTACTTATTTATTCCTAATAATTATTCTATGTGGTAGATACTATTATCACCATATGTTAGGTAGGAAACTAAAGGCTCAGAGACCTTAGCTTGCCACGGTCACAGTCTACTAAGTGGCAGTCCCTGGACTTGAAGACCAAAGCCACTACTCTTAATCAGTATCTCATGAGTGACAGGACAGACACCTAAGCCATCTGTGGTCCACGGGCCCAACAAGACACACGATAGTGGGTAGATACTGGATGAATTAACAACAGTGACCAATTCTGAACAATAAAGGACTTCACACTGAACCACACAGAAGCTAATTAACTGATTTATTTAACGAAATTACTGAAAGCCTTTTGTGTACCAGGCACTGTTCCAGGTGCTGAGAAAACAGCCGTGAACAACACGGTGTCCCTGACTTCACGCAGTTTACATTCTAGTGGAAGAAGACAGCGTTAGGAGGAGATAGGAGGTAGTGGGTAAAGAAAATAAGGTAATGTTAAAGATGGACTCTGGCTGTGCTACTTTAGACTGAGTATTCTGAGAAGTCTTCTCTAGTGACATTTACAGGAGACGTGAGAATGACAAGAGAGACCCAGCCAGGCAAAAATCTGAAAGCAGAGATCTGGATACGGAAAACAACTGAAAACAAGGTTTTAATATTATAAACAAACCTAAGAAAGCCAGTATAATTGACATTTAATGAGAAGAGGGGAAAGTAGTACTAGATAAGGTTGGAGAAATGGGCAGGAAGATCATGTGAAGACTTTGTAGGGGAAAAACTAAAGTGTCTGGACTTTAGTACATGTGCGAAAAAAAAGCCCCAGGAAGACAGGAAGAACATGTGAATGTAATAATAGAGAAAGGCTCCACCAGAACTCATCCCTACTTCAACCCTAAAAAGAAAGAAAAATGCCATGTCTCTGTTTTGGGCTACTACTATAAAAATAAAATCATTGACCACTGCCAACCCCCAGAGCAATTTACACCTAGAAGAAAGATTATGCAGAGCACTCATACACACACACACATATGCACATCTTCACACTTTACACTTCTCTGGACCTACGTGACAAAGCAATCCTTAAGTCTATATACTCTAATCTTTATGCCCCACTTACCCTCACCATTTGGGCTTCCCTGGTGGATCAGTGGTAAAAGGAATCCACCTGCCAATGCAGGAGACACAGGTTCTATCCCTGGGTTGGGAAGATCCCCTGGAGAAGGAAACAGCTACCCACTCTAGTATTCTTGCCTGGAAAATCCTGTGGACAGAGAAGCCTGGTAGGCTACAGTCCATGGAGTCGCAAAAGAGTTGGACACTCCTCAGGAACTCTACAACAGCAAACTTCATGATTCATCTGGTCCAATGTAAACGACAGAATCCCTACCTCCCCCCAGCACCCTGCTCCATCAGGGTCCTCCCCAGAAGTATATGCCCTGTCCTCGCCTCCTCTCACTTTTGATCCTTGCTTCCAAGAGGCCCATTTCAGTCTGAGAGGGAGAGCTTAGTTTACATATATTTGGAGAACCAATGCCATGCCAAGTACTAAAATAGTTGTTAAGAATTGAAAAGGGTCTTTTCCCCAAAATATGGAGAATGATGAGGTGGGAGGAAGAGAGAATTATTAAAACAAACTATGAAAAACACGTTTCTAGAATACCAGTTGGAATCCAGAGTACATTTCCCCCACAAA
The DNA here is from genome assembly GCF_002263795.3 of Bos taurus. Classification (NCBI taxonomy): domain Eukaryota; kingdom Metazoa; phylum Chordata; class Mammalia; order Artiodactyla; family Bovidae; genus Bos; species Bos taurus. Next base: position 16,977,416 of record NC_037347.1, read on the forward strand.
AACAATATTATGAGTGGTTTATCTAATGGGTAAAAAGGTTTTTTGGTGTGAGAAACAAATCATCATTTGTAACTTCTACTGGAAATATTTCCAAGAACTAATGAACTTACAAGGGAAGCTTTAGGCAGCAGTCAGTTCCTGAATTGCAGATGAAGTGTATCCTCAAAAATTAACAATTCAGCAATGACAGTCCCATCATAATGGATTATTTAAAATGCCACATTACTAAAGCGTATTAAATTTTTTAAAGATCCCATACCAAACCAATAAAAAGCAAATGTGGCATATGTATTAGTATCACTGTTTCATAGAGGAAGAATTTACAGCTATCAAGAGAGTTGCCCAGGATCACTGCAGAAAACTAGTACATGGCAGAGCGAGGCCTGATATCAAGGTTCTGGAAACTCAGCTCTTCCTGCTGAATCATAAAACAGCCTCACCACACCATCCTGCTCCCGAACACCTAGAAACACACCACACACTGCTATAACAGGTTCCTGGAGAAAAGGATTCCTGAATCCATCAGAAATCTGAAAGTGTTAGGGGAAGCACACTGACTGAAACTGCCCACCCTGGGCCACGCACCATAGTAATTATTTGCATGAGTTGTTTTAGGACAGGAGGGCCTGGTGAGGAACAGGGAACTAATAAGCCTCCACCAACCAGAGAGTTCAGGAAAGGTCAAAAGGAGACACCACCTGTCCGACCACCTCCCGGAATCCTTCTCTCCGGCATTCACCCTGGCTGAACAAGGCCTGCACCATCAGGAAGGACTCTGAGTCAGAATGATTGGCTAAGGACAACCCGGAAACTAATCCCATCACCATAAAACCTGCAAGCCAGGTGGCAGCACAGTTCTCCTGGGTTCCCTTACCCTACTGCTCTCCGCCCGGGCGCCCTTTCCCAATAAAATCTCTTGATTTGTCAGCACATGTGTCTCCTCGGACAAGTCAGCACATGTGTCTCCTCGGACAACTCATTTCCAAGTGTTAGACAAGAGCCCAGTTTTGGGCTCTGGAAGGGATCCCCCTTCCTGCAACAAAAGGACTACATTTTCTATGTGTTAAGTATTTATGCGGAACTCAGTTGTGGAGTTCTCTTGAAAGGACAACGATGGCAAAAAAGAACAGAGAAATGTACTGAGTCATTTAACTGTAACAGTGTGGAAGTAAACTTCATTTAGGATAAAAGGCAGATGACTACTGACTACTAGAGTCAGTTTCAAGGATAGCACACCTGGAAACTAACCTCCAGCATCTCTCTTTTGGAATTAGCATGCAGAAATATAATAGCGCTGCTACTGTTATCTGCACATGGCAGTTGAGTCAGACATAAAACTAGTCTCCAAAAAAACTGGAGACCTGAGACTGACAAAGCAAGAGAGGGAAGAAGAAAAGGAGAAGGCGTAAGGAATGAGAAAAGAAGGGAGGTGGGGCAGAGGGCAGGAGGAGAGCCAGAGACAGACACAGACTAACTGATAAGACTAGCCAGCGGGACACTTCCCAAAGGACGCGCGACACTTCCCAAAGGACCCAACAGGATCTTCACGGCATGACAGGATCATCAAAAGGGAGGCCTGAAGGCCAGAGAAGCTAGTCTCTCACAGTGCAGGTGCTGCTACAGGTCTGTGTGTGGTGAGAGAAACCCCACACCTATGTTAAAACCAGGTATCCTTTGCCTTTCAGTGTTCCTATTAATTATCAAGACCCTGGGGACAACGAAGCAAACAGATTAAATTTGCCTAGGTTTTCTAATTAATCATGCATACACTGAGGTTGTTTTGATTTTCATTATTTTGAATAGTTTCAAAATAATAACAGGAAACACTCCTTATGAGCATTTTATACGCTCTTAACTATACTACTGAAGAGAATTATTCAAAATCTAAATGCATACTCCTTTTTTCCCCTAATAACAATACAAAGAAAGGAGAAGGTGAAAATTAAAAGGGCAAGTTGCCCTTCTCACTATTTCACAAGTCGGTCAGTTCAATTTATTCATTACTGGAACTACAATACTCTTCGATGCTATTAAAGTCTAAATAATCTAGCGATATGTGACCAAGAGCCTAAAACACTCAGACCTTGTAAGTGGGCTTTCTAAGCTTGATTCTGTAAGATATCTTCCCAATTCTGGAAAAATCCAAAGTCCAAAGATAACACAGATGTGCCTGCAGTTGAAAACAAACTAATTTTCATTAAAAGAAAGAAATAAAGAAAACCCAATACCTCTGCCTGTCACCAAAAAACAGACTTCTCAGGCCTGCATCAACTTTAATTCCAGTCATGACAATTTTTTAGTCTACTACATTACCTGTGTTTATCCTTAGTTTTAGGACATTCCACACAAACAATAACGCCACCCTACTATTAAAAATTAAAGCCGTAAGTAAACTGAGAAAAAGAAGGCATAAGGTTATAAGAGAAGTTGAAGGAAAAAGAATTTCAAAATCAAAAAAGGTTCCCTCAGTGATATAATTTATTCAGGCATAGATGAATATGGATGCTAAAACCATTAAGTGAAAGAAGAGCTGTTGGGGAACAGGATATTCCCAGTGTGTCTAAGTATCATCCCACAGATTACTTGCTAAATGCAATGAAGAAATAAACCTTTAAAATGAAGGGAACTGTCAGTCACCAGGTCAACCAAGAAAGCAAATTTACTACAGTATCACCAACAGCTACACAACTTGAGCTAAGTGCCTTCTGAGGTGATACAAAAAGAAGTATACAACCTCATCTCTGAAATACCAAAAATGATCAGCAACAATCGAATCAGTACTCTAGCTTCCATGTCCAGTTTAAAAGAAAGAAAGGAGGACTTCCCTGGTGGTCCAAGTGGTTAAGAATCTGCCTGCCAAAGCAGGGGACATGGGTTCGATCCCTTGTCCAGGAAGATCCCACAAGCTGCAGGGCAACTAAGCCTGTGCACCGCGATTACTGAGCCCGCGTGCTTCAACTGCTGAAGCCTGTGCGCCTAAGCTGGTGCTCCGTAAGAGAAGCCAGCACCGCACTGAGAAGCCTGTGCGCTGCAATCAAGTGTAGCCCCCACCTGCTACAACTAGAGAGAGCCCATGTCTATGAAGACCCAGCACAGCCAAAAATAAATAAATAAATATATATATATATATATATATTTTTTTTTTTTTTAAAGAAAGAAAAGAGAATACTTCAGGAACGATGGCATGAAGAGCTCCATCAATCCTCTCCTCAGTATAACTGTAACTGATAAAAGTTACAAAAAGGAACCATTTTCAGTCTCTGGAAAGTATGTTTAAGGACACACAGCAAACGCAGAAACGCTTACACAAGAAATACTGCTAAATTTTGGTAAAAATAGCAAGAATCTGTGGCATTTGAGCCACAAGCTCACTGCTGCTCCCCAGAATGACAGAGGCTATCCTCCAGGCAGAATGAGCCAAAACAGGAGGCTGCAGTTTCTCCCCACAAGGGGCAGGCAGCCAGCATTTCTCATCTGCCCCAGCTACACACTGCAGCTGTGTTCCAGACAAGCACAGCCAAAAGGTCTGGGTACTCTTCTGCCAGCCTGGCAGCACTCACAGGTCAGAAGCTCTACCCCAGGACTATCAGGCCAAGCACAGTGGGCCTCAATCATGCCCACCCCAGGATGCTCAACCACAAACAGTAACAGCTGGAGATTTCCATACTCCACTTTTTAAAAATGAACGGAACATCTAGAAAGAAGATCAACAAGGAAATATGTTTTGAACAACAGGATACACAAACCAGACCTGACAAACATTCCACTCGACAACAGCAGAATGCGAGCAACCGTTCATCTCAGGCACACATCAAGCATTCTCCAGGACAGACCTTAACGCTAGACCGAAAACTTAGTCTCGACACATTTAAAAGAACTGAATCATACAAATAAGTTATCAGATTGGAATCAGAAACAAAAATACGGAAATAACATTCACACTTCCAGATTTCAAAGCTTACAATGCAGCTACAGTAATCAAGACAGTGTTGGTGCTGGCAAGAGGCCAGATATACACATTAATGAAACAGATTTTAAAGTCCAGATAGACCCTTACATCTAAAGGCAAGTGATTTTCAACAAGGGCACCAAGACAACTGGATAGAAAAAGAATAGTCTTTTCAACAAACAGTGAGGGAACCACTGAATATCAACATACAAAGAATAGCTGGACCTCTTCCTTATACCATAAACAAAAATTAACTCCAAATGAATCACAGAGCTAAGCATGAAGAGTTAACTCTATAAAACTCTTAGAAGGTCTAGCAGTAAATCTTCATGACTTTGGACCAGGTAAAGCATTCTCAAATATGATACCAAAGCACATGCAATTAAACCAAGAACAATTATAGTCATCAAAATTTAAAACTTTATCAAACAATACCATCAAGAAAGTAAAGACAATTCACAGAATGGGAAAAAATATTTGCAAATTGACTAAACTAAAGCATTTGACTGTGTGGATCACAACAAACAGGAAAATTCTTAAAAAGATGGGAATACCAGACCACCTTACCTGCCTTCTGAGAAATCTGTATGCAGGTCAAGAAGCAACAATTAGAACCAGACAAAGAACAATGCACTGGCTCAAAATTGGGAAAGGAGTACATCAAGGCTGTATATTGTCACCCTGCTTATTTAATTTACATGCAGAGTGCATCATGCCAGGTTGAATGAATCACAAGCTGGAATTAAGATTGCCAGAAGTATCTACAACCTCAGACATGAAGATGATACCACCCTAATGGCAGAAAGCAAAGAGGAACTAAGAGCCTCTTGATGAAGGTAAAAGAGGAGAGTGAAAAAGCTGGATTTAAAACTCAACATTCAAAAAACTAAGTTCATGGCATCCAGTTCTATCAATTCATGGCAAATGAGTTCGGTTCAGATGCTCAGTCGTGTCCAACTCTTTGCAACCCCATGGACTGCAGCACGCCAGGCTTCCCTGTCCATCACCAACTCACAGAGCTTGCTCAAACTCATGTCCATCGAGTTGGTGATGCCATCCAACCATCTCATCCTCTGTTGTCCCCTTCTCCTCCTGCCTTCAATCTTTCCCAGCATCAAGGTCTTTTCAAATGAGTCAGTTCTTCGTATCAGGTGACCAAAGTACTGGAGTTTCAGCTTTAACATCAGTCCTTCCAATGAATATTCAGGACTGATTTCCTTTAGGATTGACTGGTTTGATCTCCTTGATGTCCAAGGAACTCTTAAGAGTCTTCTCCAACACCACAGTTCAAAAGCATCAACTCTTCCGTGCTCAGCTTTCTTTATGGCCCAAGTTCCAGTCTTTGGCTACTTGACACGAGGAGCTGATTCACTGCAAAAGACCCTGATGCTGGAAAGACTGAAGGCAGGAGAAGGGGTAGAGAGAGGATGAGATGGTTGGATGGCATCACCGACTCAATATACATGAATTTGTGCAGACTCCAGGAGATGGTGAAGGACAGGGGAGCCTGGTGTGCTGCAGTGGGGTCTCAAAGAGTTGGACACAATGTAGCAACTGAACAACAACAATATCTGATATGTGACTTATATGCAAAATATATAAAGAATTTTTACAATTCAAAAAAGATATCTAATTAAAAGGCAAAAGATGAGGGGAGGTTTCTCAACCTTATAAACACTATCTACAGAAAACCCACAGACAACACCATACTTAATGGTGAGAAACAAAGCTTTCCCACTAACATCAGGCACAAAGGAAGGCCATTCCCTCTTACCACTCCTTTTCAACACGGACCTGGAAGTCCTTCATAATACAATAAAGGTAAGAAAAGAAAAGGTATATAGATCAGAAAGGAAGATCAAATCTGGTCTGTCTGAAGATGACATGATCATCTATGTAGAAATCTGGAAGAATCAACCAAAATCTCCTGGAACTAATGGGCAATTTATAGCAATGTTGTGGGATACAAGGTGAATATACAAAAGTCAAATGCTTTCCTGTATACCAACAATGAACAAGTGGAAGTGAAAATTAAAAACACAGTATCATTTACATTAGCACCCCCCAAAACTAAATATTTAGATATAAACTGAACAAAATATATACATGATCTCTATGAGGAAAACAACAAAATACCAATGAACAAACTCAAAGAACAACTAAATAAATAGATATTCCATGTTCATGGATAGGAAGACTCAACACTGTCAACATGTTACTTCTTCTCAACCTGATTTTTGGATTTTGATTGGAACCAAAACTCAAAATTTTCTTACAGATACAAACAATCTGATTCTAATCTTTACACAGAGAAACAAAAGACCTGGAGTAGCCACTACAATACTGAAGAACAAACCAGGAGACTAACATTATCCACTTCAAGACTTACTGTAAAGCTACAGGAATCAAGAGAGTGATTCCGGTGAAAGAGTAGACAAACAGATCAATGAAACAGATTGGAAAGCCCGGAAATAGACACCCATAAATTCAATCTTTGACAAAGGAGCAAGGGCCAAACAATGGAGGAAAGACAGTCTCTTCAATAAATGGTACAGGATCAACTGAACCTCCATATGCAAAACAAAACAAATCTAAACATAGGCTTTACATCTTTCACAAAAATTAACTCAAAATGGATTACAGACCTACATTTAAATATAAAATTCTAGAAAATAACCTAGGAGAAAACCTAGATGACCTTGGGTGTGGTGGTTTGTTTTTAGACACAATACCAAAGACCCAATCCATAAAAGAAATAATTGATCAGCTGGACTTCACTAAAATTAGAAACTTCTGTTCTGCAAAAGATAGTATCAAGAATGAGAAGACAAACCACAGACAGGGATAAAATATGTACAAAAGACATATCTGATAATGAATTGTTATCCAAAATATAAAAAGAACTCTCAAGACTACCTGGCACTCCATGGGGTCACAAAGAGTTGGACACGACAGAGTGACTGAACTGAACAGGACTAGCTGGCAGTCCAGTGGATAAGGCTCCGTGCTTCCACTGCAGGGGACTCAGGTTCAATCCCTGGTCAGGGAACTAAGATCCTGCTTGCTGTGCAGCATGGCCAAAAAAAAAAGAAGAAGAAAAGGCAAAATGCATGCTGCAGTCCCTGGGGTCACAAAGAGTCGGACGTGACTGAGCGACTGAACTGAAGACTCAACAACAAAAAAATCAGTCTGATTAAAAAACGGGCCAAAGACCTTAACAAACACCTTACCAAAGAAGATATACAGATGTGAAAATAATCAAGAAGGTGCTCCACGTCATATGCTATTGGGGAAACACAAATTAAAATGTCAATGAGATACACTACACCTATTAGAATGGCCAAATGGTAGGCAGCAAGAACGTGGAGCAACAGGAACTCTCACACATCGCTGTCGGAAGTACAAAATTGTATAACCGCTTTAGACGACTGTTTGGTGGTTTCTTAAACATACTCTTACTATACAATCCAGCCATTGCATCACATGGTATTTACCCAAAGCAGCTGAGAACCTTTGTATCTACACAAAACCCTACACATACAGGTTTATAGCAGCTTTATTCCTAACTGCCAAAACTTGGAAGTAATCGAGATATTCTTCAGCAGGTGGATGGATAAATAAACTGTGGTGCATCAAGACAATGGAATATTATTCAATGCTACAAAGACAGGATCTACCAAGCCACAAATAAAAAAGGATTGAGAAACATGTGGAGTGACTTCAGTTTGAGGTGATGAAATGTTCTAAAATTGTTGGTAGTGATGACCGCACATGTCTGTGAATATACTAAAAATCACTGAATTGTATGCTTGCAGTGAGTGAATTGTATGGTCTGTGCATTATATCTTAATTAAGCTGTTATTTTCTTTTAAGTGCTCTAACTATGTAAATGCCGAAGTTAGCACAAGACCAAGAAAAGTAACTGAAGAAATGAAAAACATGTGGCTGAAGTATTAATAAGTAATGTTAATAAGAGCAAGAAAGAGTAATAGTTTAAGAAATTAAAGCAAGATTAAAGGACATAAGACTTCTGCAATAATATGGAAGGTTCCAGAGATGCTCAGTTCCATTCAGTCGCTCAGTCGTGTCCGACTCTTTGCGACCCCATGAATCGCAGCACGCCAGGCCTCCCTGTCCAGCACCAACTCCCGAAGTTCACTCAGACTCACATCCATCGAGTCGGTGATGCCATCCAGCCATCTCATCCTCTGACGTCCCCTTCTCCTCCTGCCCCCAATCCCTCCCAGCATCAGAGTCTTTTCCGATGAGTCAACTCTTCACATCAGGTGGCCAAAGATTGGAGTTTCAGCTTTAGCATCATTCCTTCCAAAGAACACCCAGGGCTGATCTCCTTTAGGATGGACTGCTTGGATCTCCCTGCAGTCCAAGGGACTCTTCAAGAGTTTTCTCCAACACCACAGTTCAAAAACATCAATTCTTTGGCGCTCAGCTTTCTTCACAGTCCAATTCTCACATCCATACATGACCACTGGAAAAACCAGAGATGCTAGTCCCATTCAAATCCACACTGCACCATTTGAATTCACTTCAGTTTCTCAACAGGAAAACTCTCCTCCATACGTGCATTATAGGTTGTTTAGCATCCTTGCACAGTATACATAAAGACGGTTTTGACTCGAAATGCTTCCATATATCTCCAAATACCTTTACGTTAAAGAACCATCAGAGCTATTGCAAAATTCTCTACAAGATGTCATGCAGTCAAAGACTGATCTACTTTGGGATAAAAAATACACAATAAAACATAGAAAACAACAAGAAAGAGAGGAGATATTCCCTTGCTTACTCTTCTCCACTCCTAAAATATTCTACCTATTGAAGAGTTTCAAAGGACCTACAAACTCTTTAGTGGTAGAAATCCAAGTTTAAATCCTAAACCAATTAGAATTTTAAAAATGGTCTTTTTTAGTCTGTTGTGTAATTAGAGGAGTATCTATAATGTCAAATAAAAAAATACTACATAAAATATATGCAGCAAAGCTATATAAATAAAAAATGTCTAAGAATAAAGACAAGCGAGAAACAGAATTATAAAACAGTACTGTTCTAAAGTAGTCCCAGAAGTTAGAGAGATTTTAACAGTCTACACATTTCATTTTTATGATGAAAAATGATTTTTTTTTTAAGGCCAAGAATTTTCACTTTATATCTATTCTAAATTTGCATGGGAATATTTGCTTGATTTCTCTTCTGTAATCCTAAAACATTCCAAGAGCTTCAAATCATGATGTATTTCTCTTGACAAGCACATACCAAGAGATCATGGTGATATATTAAATATGCACATTTAAGTAGATAATGTGGTCAATAAGTGCACTCTCATCAAAACATTCAGGAGAAAGCTTACAAACTTGGTTTTCAGTAGCAAGAGTTGATAAGCAATAGTTCTGCCATATTTACCTAGATCTGTGATAGCAACATTTACCAAAAGACAATCCTCCTCATGAAGGGGACTTTGAGCCTTATAATCCAGTTTTAACTATAAATATTCATCTCTAAAAATCTTTATGAAGTGATGTCAAGAGTTTAAAATATTTAACAGACTGAGAAAAATGAAACAAAAAACATTTTTGATTTATTACTTTTCTTTTACATAATGCTCCACATACATATATATTGTACACTTTCATCGCATAAAAGGAAAATAAATTTGTGTTTGTTAGCAATAGTGTGTTTATCTTTAATTCCACTTTGAAGTCTTTTCATGTTCTACGAAAGCTTCCACATCAACATACTCCTTTACCAGAAAATGTCCTGCTGCTGCTGCTGCTAAGTCGCTTCAGTCGTGTCCGACTCTGTGCGACCCCATAGACGGCAGCCCACAAGGCTCCCCCATCCCTGGGATTCTCTAGGCAAGAACACTGGAGTGGGTTGCCATTTCCTTCTCCAATGCATGAAAGTAAAAAGTGAAAGTGAAGTCGCTCAGCCGTGTCCGACTCTTCGAGACCCCGTGGATTGCAGCCTACCAGGCTCCTCCGTCCATGGGATTTTCCAGGCAAGAGTACTGGAGTGGGGTGCCATTGCCTTCTCCGAGACAATGTCCTACTAGGATGTAAAAATAAACTGATTAATCTGCAGTGCCACCTGATGGTGAGAAGTAAGTAGCACATCCCAAAGAGTATGTTCAAGCATCCTTTTCCCTCAATGACGCGGGAAGAGAAGGACACTGCGATTCTCTTTAGTGACCACCTGGCCAGGACAACCATCTGCAAGGTGGCAGGGAAACTTCCTTAAACCACTGTCTCTACTTCTTTACTTGAACGCTGCATCATGAAAAATACTCTCATCTCTAACAAGAGAAAATGTGAGATGAAGATACGTTTTTGAGCTTCATACAAAATAAAATGATGGAACTTAAGAAAATGTAATATTCATAAGCAACGTTTTAGCATAAAGAAGACTGAGAAATTGTGGAATAGGAAAAGGCAGAGTGATAAGAGGAGCAGGATGAAAACCCCTAAAGAGAAAAACCTCGCAGTAGTCCACATTTGACAGGACAAATGTTCAGAAAGACGAAGAATGGCGAAATACAAGCCATTGAGAGTGACATAATAACTTGAAAGCTCCAGTTTTCCTCCTGGAAGAATAGGCACTAGGCAAATAACTTGAATGAAGAGTAGCCTTTTTGGTGAAATGTATAAACAATGCAGTATTTACCATAAATTACTGGAACATCCCCTACAGAGAGATGAGGGGAAGATGTCATTTTTTCAAAGACAGTTAAATGCCTGCAAGTCAAATCATGATCTACAGTTCAAGTCTATGAAAAGAAGAACAGAAGGCAGAAAACATAATCTGGAGGAATTATGGATAGGAAATATTACAAAATTGCTAAACTGCCTGGGGTCAAAAGCAAACTAGTCAAAGATGTGTCAAGGAAGAAATGAATTTCTGTGAAAACTAGGGGAAGAGTTCCAACATAATGAAAATAGAAAAGTTATCATACTAAAAAGCTTAAAGAAATGGATATTTTCATTACTGTGAGAAACCAAAATCTTAAAGCAGTTTGCCCAAAAAATAATAGTTAAATTTGAATCTGACCAAGCTTCTAGACAGCACGACCAGCACAGTTAGAGGGGAACTAGGCGGTGGTGAGATGAAATAAGAATGACCATGAGCTGGTAACTGTGAAACCTGGTGGTGAGCAGATAAGGTTCATCAGACAATTCCACCTACTTTTATGTATGTTTTTTAAATGGCAGCTAATGGAGAATATGAAAGCTGCTCATTCCTGACAACACGTGCTCTGGGAATCTTTAACTGCAGTAGATGTAAAGTGCTCCTTCCTCTACACCATTCTTACCTACAGAACATACTTCTATTACTACATCTATTTCCTTGTTAATTTGAGTCCCACCTACAAAATTAGGAGCTGCATAAAGGCAAGAACTGTGTCTTATTCATCTATACCTGCCTGCACCTAATATAATATGTCAAAGAGGTAGTAAATGCTCAGTAAATGTTTGAGGAACTTAAGGCAATAATGTGATTACAATTTCTAAGAGTGGAAGGCAGGCTTTCAGAAAAGGTGAAAAAGAGGTGAAAGAAACAACGTTTCTGGAAGTACAGGAATTACATCACAGTAGAGAGAGAAATATCTATAAAAGATACTACAAAAGTAAACAGTCTGCTGAAGGGCTAAAAAACAAATGAAGGAATAAACGAACCAACAGTTCACTCAGTATCGTCAGCTACTGAAATGGGGCACACTAAGCCAATAAACGACAACAATGCTTTTCACTGGGAATATCTAACTTCCTTTGTTCTAATCCTGTGCTCTTCATCAGGTTTCTCATATTTACTGGCTTATCATTAGACTTTCCCACATTCATTCATTCAAATATTTATTGAATACCTGCAAATGCCAGACATTATTCTAAGCACTTAGGATACAACAATGCACTAAAAAGGCCAAAAAAAGAAAAAAAAAAAAACTCTGTTCTCAGGAAGAGTATATTCTAGTGGGTTGAGACACAGAATAAATGTGTAACCTACATTGTGTGTAAAAAGGCAGTACACAGTGCCAGGATGCAGCTGTGAGAGAAGTCCCATCCAATAAACCCACGTATTGTGCCGTACTGGGAGTTTTCAGTAAAATGGCATTGAAATACGTCAGGAAGTCTTTTGCCTGTTTGGTATACATGGTCGTCCCCATGACTGAACATACCCTCACAAGTTAAGGAACTTTTCCTCAACAACAGTGACACCCACCAAGGCAACGCTGAGCAGTGAGGCCCCAACTAGTCTCACCACCACCTTCTTTGACATCTCTCTAGGTGAAAGGAAAAACACATATTTGTATAAAAACTGCTAAAGAACAGCAATTATGCTTACTGGTTTTAAAGTTCCTTGTCTGATGCCAAAGAAATGAGAAGGAAAAACTGTAAGTGTGATTCTGGACAAGACACTGTTCTTTGGGAGTAAATAGCACAGCCCAAATTTAATAGACCATAACTGACCAAATTTTAGTCAAAACTTTTTGCTAACTGTTAAGGGATCATCAGTCCTCTACAAATGTATGTATCTTTGACTAGTAGTTTCCAATTACTGATCCAGGATATCGTATGATTTGTCTTAGAAGAATCTCATAATCTTGCTGTGACAGTTTAGCCTGAAGAGTCATTTGTATTTATAAAAATTGATTCATTAAAACATGTATAGGCTGTATACCCAGTAGCATCTTCAGAATTAACAACTGTTCTACATTTCATCACTAAGATAATATTTTGCATCATTAAAATAATTTCCTATCACCTTGGAGCCATCTATGCCACTTCTCTCAACAGTAAAAATATCTAATTTAAGCATTCTGTTTTACTGGCCAAGAAACTGCATTCAAAAGGTAAAAGAGATAAATTGTGAATCCAGTATGGCCACAGGCAAATTAGTGACATGTCTGGGAATTTAGAATTCAAGCCTCCCATCACAACCCCATGCTCTCTACTGATCACCCAATTTTTTCTTTTAATTGGACTGGTGTCAAATACCAAGTGAAATTAACTGTTTTTTAAAAATCTTTAGACTTGAGAACCAAAATACAATAAAGACTATAGTTTATCTTCCTGATAAATATTACAGCAAAACTGAAAACCTAAATTAACAGTCAATGAAAACACAAGTTAAAAAGCTTAACATTAGAAGAAGAAATTGTAAATGACTAAGAAGATAAAGGATTACTATATAGAATATATATGGAATGCCTGTAAATCAACAAGAAATAAAAAACAGGACGAAGGATATATAGAGACAATTCACAGATGGGAAAAGTCAAATGGTCACCAAGTATCGGAACAGACAGATAGCCTCACTGGCTATGAGGAATTTTTTAAAAATTGAGATATTACTTTATAATCATCAGACTGGCAAAAATTACAAAGTCGAAAATATTCAGTGTTGCAAGAACCTATGTAAACAGAAACCTTTAAGCACTGCTGCTAGGAGTATACATTAGTAAAGGTACTTCAGAGAGCCATCTCGCCATTAGCAGTGACATGTGTGTGTGGGGGGTGTGGGTGTGTGTGTATGTATCCTATGATCAGGTAATATCCTATGCCCAGCAGTTCCACACTTGAAACTGTAACTAAAGAAACTCCTGCACAGGCTTACAAGGAAGAGAAAAGGATAAGGGTGTCTGTCTTGGCACTGTCTACAGTGAGAGCTAGAGACAATACACTACCCCTCTTTAATGGAATGGATACATAAAATATATCTTATCTTCCCCCTGTAGAATGTGTTCCCTCTGGCTGGAAAATTCTTCCCTCTAGCTATCAGCATGTCTTGCTGTTTAGCTTCAATCCAGTTTCTGCTCAAACTGTCAACTAATCAAATAAGTCTTCCCTCACTGCCTAATCTAAAATATAAAATAGCTTTCCCTTCAATCAAGAAACTCTCTAATCTGAATATCCTTCCTTCTATTTTCTAATCTTCCATTTTAATATTTTTAACTGTCTGATATTCTAATATACATGTTTTTATTGTCCAGAATCTCGATTATAATCTAAGATCTAGAGACCAGGGACTTCGACTTGTTGAAAGGTACATCACCAGAATCCAGAAGTAGTATCGGGCACGAAAGAGAATGATGAATAAATATTTGTTAAATAAATGAATCTAGTGACTAAATCCCAATCTCCGTGTACAGCTGTGTAAAGTCAAGTATTTGACGTTTCAAACTCACTCAGTCTAACCTCCAGAATATGTAACATTCACATTTTTTTCAACTTTCTGGTTATTCAAATTCCATTCACAGTACTCAGCAATAAAGCAGGAACTACCCTGAGAAATAAATAAGAGAGTCCTTCAATTCAGTTCTAGAGAGGAAAAAAGACAATTACAAAAGACATTATAAAAGCTATACTAAGCTGTTATTGAAGAACACTCAGAAGACCTAACTCACCCTAGGAACGCTAAGGGAGGCTTCCCAGAGAGCAAGGCCGCATTTGTGCTGAGTAGAAGTTATCCAGATGAGCACACACGGGTATTCATCAGACAGGGGATGGGTATGTTTGAGGCAAAACATACAAACATCTCAACTTTAAAAAAACATCTAACCACTTCTGAAGAACTGTAAACAATTCAGCATGACAAAAGAATGTGAGGCAGGAAATAACAGAAGGTGAAAGCAAAAAGCAAGCAAGACGCAAAGCATTATGTCTCTATTTCCTAAGCCTGGTAGTTTGGATTTTTATCTGAATGCCTGCATAAAAGGACTGCAGAATAACAGTACAATCAACCTACAGAAAAAGAAAGGATACAGAGGGGTGGTGCACTGTCAGAAGCAAGGAAGTTTTTTAGAAGGTTTACACAGAAGGCCAGATAATACTGATAATCTGAACCAAGGTGGTAGCCACAGAGAAAAAGTAGATGAAAGAGATGAAACAAGATTTGGTTAATTAGTATATAGAAGAGTGAGGGAAGGTCGGCACATCAACGTAATAACAGGGAAGAGTTAAGGTTCTGGGTGTCTCCAACTGAGTGACAAGTTGTACACAAGAATCACAAGAGGAAGGGAAGCAACTTCAGAAAGGGTGAGATACACAGTTTTTTTGACATGAGTTTAAGGTGTCTTACAACAACCACAGTGCGTCAGTGCTTAAGGGTGATGTATGCTCAACAGAGATTTGGGAATCATCAGAATAAGGACAGAAGTTGAAGTCATAACAGATGAAATCCTTCAAATAGGGTAGGCAGAGAGGCAGAAGATAGTACCCCAGAGTGAAATGAATGTTTAAAGTGGCCAGAGAAGAGAGAAAATATACCAAGGAAAGACTGACCAAGATATAGAAGGGACGTAAGCAGACTACAGTGGCACAGAAACGTAAGAGAATTTTAAGGGGACAATCAGTCAAAATGTCAAAAGATTTACAAGATTCCATTAGATTTCAGACTAAAGAGACCAATAGAGACCATCACCCCATCAAATTCAGTGACGGCAACAGATGGCAGCCTTCAACACATCGAAAAATAAATAAATAAGTAATAGGAAGGTGGAGAAAATGAATATAGACAGCTCAAGAAACTTAAAAAAAATTATTACAGATAAAACTGAAGAGGAATCTAGAGTGAAAAGAGTATATTTAAGATGAGTGCAGTACGTTTAAATCCTAGTAAGTTAGAACCAGTTGAGAGTAAAATGGATAACCAACTGTTATGGACTGTATTCCCCAAAATTCATATGTTGGAGCCCTAACCCTCAGTATCCCCAATATTGAAGATAAGATGTTCGAAGATGTGATTAAGTTAAGTGAGGCTATCAGCGTGGCCTTTCATCCAGTGTGATCGGTGTTTTAAAGAGAAAAAGAGACACTAGAGGCTCTAGTGCTCAAAGGTTCAGCCACGTAAAGAGGCAAAAAGAGCGTGGTCATACGTAATGCAAGGAGAGAGGCCTCGGAAGCAATCAATTCTGCACTAACCTTGGTCTTGGGTTTCCAGCCTCCAGAACTGTGAGAAAATAAATTTCTGTCGTTGAAGCCACCCAGTCTCTGTTTTTTGTTATGTCAGCCCTAGCAAACGAATACATCAAGTAAACACTGTCCCTGAGGGGAAAAAAAATCCAGAGCACAATTAGAAATGAACAGATAAAGGTGGAGGAGTACGTGGGTGAAAGAGGGCAAAAGCAATGATGTTCCCAGCAATTCCTCTGTGAAGCAGAGGCCAAGATTATCCAGGAAAGAGTAAGGAAGGAAGGAGATGGCGGGCTAGGAACCACCATGGGAGACAAGAGTAATTACTAAAGACATCCAGGATTAGTAGGCTGCCTTTCCATTAGTCAACAAATGTTTGTTACTGAATGAATACCTAGCTGTCATTCATGAATGCTTTAGTTCAGTTTTGATAACTAGCTAAAGAAATGCATTATAGTGAATCAGAACCTGAGTTAAAAATCTAGATAATATGTGACCTTATGCAAGTCACTTAGCACTGCTGGGCCTTTAGCTGCTTCAACCAGACAAATCAGACTTGATATCCAGCATAAGACCACCTCAGATTAAAAATAAAAAGTGCTATAATTTTTATGCAGGTTTGTGCATGACCTTGGTCTTCAACTTTTACCAACCAACGTAGTGTGCCTCAGGCTATAATGTACATTCACGTTATCTGGAAAGCTTGTTAAAATGCAGATTCCGATTCAGTAGGTCTGGGTTAAGCTGGCGAGTGTGCACTTCTAACAAACTTCAGGTCATGCCATACACCACATTTTGAGCAGCAAGGGTAGAACACTGATCCAGCTCAAGTTCTACAAAGCTTTTAACTGTCGACTTATCTGTAATCAGCCTGACATTTAGAAAACCAAGCAAAAACACTCCAGATTCACACCTGCCCAAAATGTGTCTTGCTGTTTCCTAAAACACTCTGAAATTAAGTGACAGTCCCCATTTGGTGCAGACAGGAAAAGAAAGGAACTGTCATCAATAACACTAAACTAGGGAAAGCCCAAGATTAAATACAAACACACACACATACATATATACAACACAAAGGTTAAAATCTATCTAATCACACATATTTTCTTTCTCAAACTATGAACATTTCTGGAAAAACACACGTACTTATCTCTACAAAGATTTTCAGTACACTTTAACTGCCAAGGGTCTACAAGGATTCTTTTGCATTCTAGTTTGATCCTGAATAATCTTCACCTATTTATTTATAACATCCAATCATTATTATCACAACTAAATTCATTTGTGTTGAGTATTTCCTTCTGCTTTAGGAAGTGTAACTAGGGCAGCGACAGTCCAGCTGCCCTAAGGCTGTAATATACTGCCACAAATCACTGCTATAATTAAACTGTTTCTTTTATTCCCTGTTTTAGGAGTTACAGGGGGAAAATTCCACAATCCTACTACACCAATAGGGAGAGATATTCAGTCTAATTTCACAGAAAGCTTCTTCAGTGACAAAAGATGCAAGGGAATGTCATGAAAAGCATGTCGTAGTAACACTGCCTTTAACCTGAAGCCTCAGTAATGAATAGAGAAGTCTGAAATAACGTGAAAATGAAGGAATGAACTCCCAATCCGTGAAAAAAAATAAAAAGCATTACGGCTGTAAACTGCTCTTCCTTATTCCCTTCTGAAGAATAGACAAACTGCAAGGGCACTACCGCACTACAACCGAGCTCGTTCAAATGGGGTGGGGAGGGGAGATGTCAATTGCAATCTTGGCTCCAGGAGGCAATACAGCAATCCTACCTATGTAGTCAAGTTAATCTGAAAAGATAATGCTGCCCTCTTTCACCACCACGTTCACAAAAGGATAAAGAAAAATGACAGATGCAATGGGCCTCAATATAGTATTGCTGAATCACAAATACCCTCAAAACCTGCAGAAGAAGCTGGGCTCAAGCACTGGCGGCCATACCTTAGCAAGTAGGTCCTCTATGAAAATATAGAACTTCCTTCACTTTTTCTCTAAAGGCAAGCAAGGATCTAATAGTCAATTAAAGCTTTCACAGCATTGCTATTAGCAGCAATGTCGTGGATGCAATATGCAAAAACATACAAGGATTTTATACTAAAGACGACCACGATCTCTGCAAATTAGCACCACCTATCCCCCAAGGGCAAATGCACCACCCTAACCCGCAACGGCAGCCACAATGAGCATCCTACGTCCTCATTTTGACACCCAGTCCCTATTTCCCCGGACCCTGATTCCTCCGCGATCATGCTTCCCGCTGCCAGGCTTACTGGGGCAACCTCGAGCTCCCAGGGGTCCTTAAAGTAACAGAGAGCCAAGCCTACAGGCCGCCCTCTTCTCGCTACTGCTATGCCTGGCCTCCCAACAGCCACACGTTCTTCCCTCGCCTCTCAGGTCTCCGCTGCCCAGCCCACTCCTCCCTTCCACAGGCGCGCGCTCTGAGGCTCTCAAGCCGGTGCCTCACTGTTTGGCTCGGTCCGGAATAGTCGGTCTCTCCCGCTTCCACGCCCCAACACGAAGCGGCGTCGGCTGCTTCTGCGCCCCACGCTTCCAGTCCACACGCCGCCGCCTACTGATGCCGAAAGCGGCTTCTAGGAACGCGCCATGTTCAGCGTCGCGGCTCTAAACGACACGGGCGCGTGAATACTGCGTCACGGACACCGGAGCGCGTGGACTAGGCAAAGGGAGAAGATGATAGGAGAACGGAGAAAGGAGAGGGAGGAGCTTTCTCTTCGAAACCAAAGGCGCCGGCCATCAAAGGTAGCACTGTGCGCTTGCGCAATATAAGGAGCTGGGACCCCGGACGCAGCGCAATCTGTAACCATGGAAACCATAGGTTCGCTGTGCCCTGCTCCCAGGAAAATCAGTTGTTTCCTGGGTTGATTGAAGCTTAAATCAAAATAATTTCCCCTTTCTTATTATGGATATCAGCTGCCAAACTGCACTGTTTTACAGATCTGTCTAAAGAGAAAACATTTAAAATAATCCTACTCTCAGCGGTCAACCCTCCCACGTATATTTATTTTTTAAGGTCATACACTTGCTTGGTGGGCACTTTAGCCCAGAACGATGAGGAGGCGGGGGCGGGGGGGATTAAAATGAGATAAATCCAGTTATCTTTGCCTCTGCTATTAACTAGCTTAGTGACCTAAGTGTTCTTACATTTAGAAAAAAATTGTTGTAAGGAAATAGTCACGTGTTCATAAGGATTAATAATAATAATTTTTTTAAAAGATGGATAACAATCATTTAGAATGTGCCAGATACAGTTCTAAGATCTTCAGGTGAATCATTTAAATCAGGTGAATATTTAAATTCTTAAAACAACCGTATGAGATGCTTTTTACTGTGCCGACTTTACAAATGAAGAAGCTGAAGCTAGGAGAGGTCAAGTAACCTGTGAAAGTTCACACAGCTAGTAAGTAGCAGTGTTACGATTTGAATCAGACAAACATAAGCCTTGCATTACAAGGATGTCCATCACCTAAGAGCTGTTTTTCAAAGTAAAAATATTAAAAAGTACCTAAATGACCACCAAGAAAGGAATGATTAAATCATGACAGATGTATGTATAATACAAATTGTCAATACAATGCAAACATTAAAAATTATGTTGAAAAATAATCTGAAAAAGAATGGGTATGTAGAGGTACAGGCTTCCCTGTGGCTCAGTGTAAAGCACCCACCTGACAATGCAGGTGATGCAGGTTCAATCCCTGGGGCGGGAAGATGCCCTGGAGAAGGAAATGGCTACGCACTCCAGTATTCTCGCCTGTGTTGAATTAAAAAAATAGTCACAGTCTGAAAGTTGAGAGTCATGTTTCATTTGGCCAAAATTTTTAGGACTTAAGGCTGGGAGGAAGCATCTCAAGTAGCCCTGAGAGAACTGCTTGGAGGAGGTGGGGTGGGGGAGTGGTAGAAGTTTGCAATAAAGTGCAGGCAGTCTGAACATCAAAAGTATTTTTGTGAATTAAAGAAAACATATCCCACGTTAAAAAATTTGGTATTTAAAAAAAAAATTGGTATTTTTCTATGTTTGGGAAGATGCAAGAGTCTGGGCTCACTGAAACCATTGCTTTCATATGCATCTTAGCTATCCTGAGGCCAGTATTCTGTGTTTTTTCATATACCGAGTACCTCAGTGCTCACTGTAGGGCCTGGCTGCAGCCTGATGGCTGCCAGATGGTGCAGGTCTTCTCCTGTAGTGCCCTGGAGGGCTGGAATCGCTGATGACTGTGACATCCTTGTTCACTGATGTGGCAGGAAACACTCCATTTCTCACATGGGAAATCCCATGGACAGAAGAACCTGGTGGGCTACCGTGCATGGAGTTGCAAGAGTCGAACACAACTTAGCAGCTGCTGCTGCTGCTAAGTCGCTTCAGTCGTGTCCAACTCTGTGCACATAGACAGTAGCCAACCAGGTTCCCCCATCCCTGGGATTCTCCAGGCAAGAGTAGTGGAGTGGGCTGCCATTTCCTTTTCCAATGCATGAAAGTGAAAAGTGAAAGTGAAATTGCTCAGTCGTGTCCAACTCTTAGCGACCCCATGGACTGCAGCCTATCAGGCTCTGCCACCCATGGGATTTTCCAGGCAAGAGTACTAGAGTGGGGTGCCATTGCCTTCTCCTCATTTGAGTTTCCAGTTTATGCTGCTCATCCATAGATCACACATTGCATAACAAGGCTATAAGGAATATGCAACAAAGTAGAGAAAAGATTCCAGTTCCAGTTCCAGTTCAGTCGCTCAGTAGTGTCCGACTCTTAACCTAATTTTAATTAAGATGAAAAAAATCAGTTTAGGAGGCTCTTTTCTCTTTGGAATAATGGGTTCTTCAGATATTGAAGGAAAGCTGTAACAGAAAAATGCACATAGATACATTTTCCCTACAATTTCAGGGCACCAAATTAATATGCACTTGGAGGTCCTAGCTTCAGCTACTATGAATGTAAAGTCTAGTAGGAAAAAAATGTGTACAGCTGGATGAATAATTTCATATAATTGCATTTTGTTGCTATATTCTCATAGTCTCAGAGTCTTTGGAGGAAAAAGACAAATATTAATTTAAATTAAATAATCACTGGACTGTTCAGAGTATATTTAAAATATAAATATATATTCAGTGCTTTTCCCCAAAAACAGTTGAAAACTAAAAGAGAAAACAGAAAGTTGATGAAACCAATGCTAAGTTAAAGATACATCAGAGCTTTCCTCACCCATCAGTCTCAAGTAAGTTCCAAGATACAGATAAAGATGATAATGCAACTCATTGGTCTCAGTAATTGTATTATGATTACTAAGTTCTAGATCTTTCCTGTGCACCAGTTACTGTTCTAAGTGTTCTTTTAAGTGTTTGACATTAAACTGAAGACATCACATATGATTTAATTATCCTCATCAGCACCCTAGATGGAAAATATTCTTTGCTTTATTTTACAGATTAGAAGATGATGCAGGACTTTATAACTGGCACCAGGTGGTGCCAGTTATAAAGAACCCACCTGTCAATGAGGGAGACATACGAGATATGGATTTGATCCCTGCATCGGGAAGATCCCCTAGAGGAGGGCATGGCAAACCACTCCAATATTCTTGCCTGAAAATCTGATGGACAGAGTAGCCTGGTGGGTTACAGTTCTTGGGATTGCAAAGACTTATTTTCCTAACCTGGTAAACTTCAAATGAGTTAATTTATAAGCAGCTAAAAAAAAAAAAAACTATATTATAGAGTTGCCTAAGACCCAATTTTACCCTGGTCCACTGAAGCAACTTGGCAGGTTCATATGAATTAAGTAATTCCAAATTCTTAGGTGAAGGGGCACAGTGTAGATAGAATAAAAGAGCCAAACCCCAGTCCCTGAAATCTGTGAATATATTACTTTTCATTGGAAGGACTGATGCTGAAGCTGAAGCTCCAATACTTTGGCCACTTGATGCAAAGAGCCGACTCATTAGTAAAGACCCTGATGCTGGGAAAGATTGAAGGTGGGAGGAGAAGGGGACGACAGAAGATGAGATGGTTGGATGGCATCACCAACTCAATGGGCATGAGTTTGAGTAAACTCTGGGAGTTGGTGAGGGACAGGGAGGCCTGGCATGCTGCAGTCCATGGGGTCGCAAAGAGTTGGACATGACTGAGCAACTGAACTGATAATACTTTTCATGGAAAAGGGACTTTGCTAATATGGTTAAATTAAAAATCTTGAGATGGGAATGTTATCTACTGAACCCAATGTATTCACAGGGGTCTTCATAAGAGGGAGACGGGAGTATCAGAAAGAGAGAAATGTGACTCCGGGAGCAGAGGTCACAGCGACATGTGCCATAAGTCAAGGAATGCAGGCAGCATATAGAAGTTGGGAAAGACATGGAAATGGATTCTCCCCTACAGCTTCTGTAAGAAACTCAGTCCTGCAGATGACTTTAGACAGCTGACCTTCAGAACTCTCAGACAATAAATCTGTTTTTGTGGCACCAGTGGTAAAGAACCTGCCTGCAAATGCAGGAGATGTAAGAGTCACAGGTTCAACCCATGGGTTGGGAAGATCCCCTGCAGGAGGATACAGCACATCACTCCAGTATTCTTGCCTAGATAATCTCATGGACAGAGGAGCCTGGTGGGCTATGGTCCATAGGGTCACAAAGAGTTGGACATGACTGAAACAACTTAGCACAACACTATTTGTGATCATTTTTTATAGTAGCGATAGAACACTAATATGTACTCCCAAGTCATAGGATTTCCAATTTGCTACACACCATTTAATATTGCAACTAGGGTAAAATCAAGTCTTGGGCAGCTCTATAATATAGTTTATTTTAGCTGCTTATACATTAACTCACTTGAAGTTTACCAGGTTAGGAGAATAAGACTTTGAGGAACTAATTGGTCTGCCCTTGGTGATATAATTTCGCAGCAGATTCAGTTTTGTTTATAATTTTTAAAAAACTTGAAACAATATGTCTTTCACTAAGGACTGATTACATAAATTATGGTATGTTCATACAATGGAATACTCTCTACCTATCAAAAATGGTAACATGGATTTATGCCAGTTAACATTAATGACTTCCCTGGTGGTCCAGTGCTTAATATTCTGTGCTTCCAATGCAGAGGGTACAGATTGAATCCATGGTTGGCGGGCGGGGAGGAACTAAGATCCCTGTATGTCATGCAATGCAGCCAAAATTTTAAAAAATAGTTTATCACGTTTAATTAGATAAGGACAGTAGCTTAGATGTAGATTTCACTTTCTAAAACCTTTTTGTATAATCTAAACTTTTTTGCAATGTTTGAGTATTACTTTAATAATCAAAGAAAACTAACAAATAAAATATTTCTCCTTTGGAAAAAAAATATAAGAATACCATGGACCTATGTATTTTTTAAGGTGAAATGACATTTTTTCATATTCTACTGATAAGAATGAAAATTGTTTTAGAAAATAATCTATTAGTATATCTTCAAAGACTAAAATGATCATATATTTTGACTAAATAACTCCGTTCTTGGATATATCTACTAGGGAAATAATTCAAAGTTTAGAAAATATTTTTCATAAATGCAGTAAAATGTGTATGGATCTATTTTAACAATAATAGTATAGGAAAGATTTAGTGAACTCTTACACATTCACAAAATTAAATCATCCAGAGCAGCTTTCAATATTGATTATCAACATTGTATAATAACTGGGAAGTGTACTTTTTATGTTAACTATCTTTGATGGGAAAAAACTGTAAATTATATGACCTCAACTATGTAAAAATATGTATTGGTAAAACAATAGGAGAAAAGTCTATATAAAAATGTTCACAGAAGTTATCCCAGAATAGTGAGATTAGAGTAACTTTTTCTTCTTTTTTCACCTTCTGTATTTTTCAGGATTTTTTCAAGTTAAGTTTTTGGTTTTGTTATTTTTACAATGTAGTCGTCCTATCTTTGGGGCCCAGGAGAAAGAAGGGGAAAACAAATTAGTTTTACTTACTTCATCTCTGTCATTAATTGTTACTTTGCACACTATTCTTCAATTCATAGTAACAAAGATTTAACTTTGTAACTCCATACTTTAGAATTCACTTAAATCTCATTTTATTGTTGCTGCTGGGGCTGCTAAATCACTTCAGTCATGTCCGACTCTGTGCGACCCCATAGACTGCAGCCCACCAGGCTCCACCGTCCCTGGGATTCTCCAGGCAAGAACACTGGAGTGGGTTGCCATTTCCTTCTCCAATACATGAAAGTGAAAAGTGAAAGTAAAGTTGCTCGGTCCTGTCCGACTCTTTGCGACCCCATGGACTGCAGCCTACCAGGCTCCTCCGCCAATGGGATTTTCCAGGCAAGAGTACTGGAGTGGGGTGCCATTATTGTTGTTTAGTGGCTAAATCCTATGGCCCATAACCCGCCAGGCTCCTCTGTAGTTGAGATTCTCCAGGCAAGAATTCTGGAGTTGGTTACCATTTCCTTCTCCTGGATCAGGGGATCTTCCTGACCCAGGGATTGAACCTCCATCTCTTGCATTGGCAGGTGGATTCTTTACCACTGAAGCCACTAGCGAAGCCTGAATCTTATTCAGTTAAGTTCATTTCAGTCACGTCTGACTCTTTGCAACCCATGAACTGCAGCACGCCAGGCGTCCCTGTCCATCACCAACTCCCGGAGTTCACCCAAACTCACGTCCATCGAGTCGGTGATGCCATCCAGCCATCTCATCCTCTGTTGTCCCCTTCTCCTCCTGCCCCCAATCCCTCCCAGCATCAGAGTCTTTTCCAATGAGTCAACTCTTCGCATCAAGTGGCCAAAGTACCTTGCGTCTATCACCAGTCACATCCACAACTGGGTATTGTAACTCCTTCATTCTTTCTGGAGTTATTTCTCCACTGATCTCCAGTAGCATATTGGGCACCTACTGACCTGGGGAGTTCCTCTTTCAGTATCCTATCATTTTGCCTTTTCATACTGTTCATGGGGTTCTCAAGGCAAGAATACTCAAGTGGTTTGCCATTCCCTTCTCCAGTGGACCACATTTTGTCCGACCTCTCCACCATGACCCGCCCGTCTTGGGTGGCCCCACACGGCATGGGTTAGTTTCATCGAGTTAGACAAGGCTGTGGTCCTAGTGTGATTAGATTGACTAGTTTTCTGTGAGTATGGTTTCAGTGTGTCTGCCCTCTGATGCCCATAGTCTGTTATTAAAGAGATAAATTAATTTAGCTTGTATCTATATTAACTTAGTATCCTTTGATTTCCTGCCATTCCACCACAGTTGTTCCGAGAACCTTCCTGGATACCAAAATCTGCAAATGACTAAGTCCTTTAGAGAAGATGACTTGGTACACTGGGTCCTTAGTATCCACGGATGTTTAATCAGCAGATTGACTGTAATGGCAACATTCATGACAGAGAACAAGGGAAGCAACAAAAGGCAGCTGCTGTGGCAAGGGTACAGCCTTCCGCCCTTACCTTTGCTGCCAACTGCATGAAAGACCTTGCACACACACCTCTAGTCTCTGTGAGACTCAGCTCTTTTGTATGTAAATAGGATAACTATGCTTGCCCTAACAACTTTTCAAGGTTTCACTGAAAATCTAATTGAGTGAACAACACTCTGAAACCCATAAAATGCAATATGAAAACATAATATATAAATACAAATATAAAAATATAAAATAGGCTCTGTTACAATCCAGGAATAGAGTTCTCAGTGAAATAATGTTTCTGTTGTATTTGGAAAGCTTCAAAGTGCTTTATTTTGCAACAGAATATATATATTTTTTATAGTAAGGATAGGAAAACATTTATCCCATAGATGCTTTTGGAAGGTATCAATTATTACATATTAGGTTTTCACTAACAATTATTAGATATTTACTAACAATGCTTAGACTCATCATGCTAGTATTAAACAGAGACCAAAATCATCTTTCTTCATTAGTTATATTAATTTAAACAGCATTTAAGTAAGATGAAAAAATGATAACATTTGTAATAGAAGAATACTAAGAATCTCATAGTATTCACAGGAAGATCCCCTGGAGAAGGAAATGGCAACCCACTCCAGCACTCTTGCCTGGAAAATTCCATGGACGGAGGAGTCTGGTAGGTTACTGTCCACGGGGTTGCAAAGAGACAGACACAACGTGAGCAACTTCACTTTCTTTTCTCTTTGTCATAGTATTCAAGGTACATTACTTCTTTCAGCCAAATTTCATCTTATTTTTCTGTTACAATTTAGACAGCACAGTAGAAATTAAGTCTACTTCAACCCACTCCGGTGTTCTTGCCTGGAGAATCCCAGGGACGGGGGAGCCTGGTGGGCTGCCGTCTATGGGGTCGCACAGAGTCAGACATGACTGAAGCGACTTAGCAGCAGTAGCAGCAGCATAAGTTAAATCCTACTTTGTAAGGCAGCACTTCATTTTAGCGTTTAGATTTGGATGTCACAATATTTTTTTTGTTTTAATAAAATTTAACAGCTTGATAGTAAGTAGAGTTAAATTTAATTGTGTTTTATCTTGGGCAGGTGAATTACATTCCTTTTTTTCAAAGAAATACAGTATTTCACTTAATAAACCTGTTAAAAGTATGAAACTCAAACATTCTTAATGTCTTTATGACTTTTAACTACATTAAAAGTCTGTAAGGAAATATAATTTATACAAGAAAATGCTCACAATGTTTTATTTTTATCATTATATTTCCTGGCACCTTAAAAACGTTATCATTTCAAGCATGCTGTGAATTTAATAACCATCTTCTACAAAAGAAAACACTATTGTAATTCTTTTTCAAGATACATTTTGTTAACCTAAAAAACACTATAAGAATGGCAATGATTCAATTGTGCACTCCCAAACTGAAATAATTATTTTTAATTAACAAAGGATATAAATATGAGGCAGAGAAGCATAAAATTATTTTTTATAATTCCAAAGCCAATCATAGCTGCAAAGATAACTTCATGCTGATTTCTTTAATGTGGCTCATGTCTCAGCATCATCCACTCCCTAGTACTCATGGATCCACACTGCTTCCAATATTGTCTCACTTTGAATGCTGCTGCTGCTGCTGCTAAGTCACTTCAGTCGTGCCCGACTCTGTGCGACCCCATAGACGGCAGCCCAGCAGGTTTCCCCATCCCTGGGATTCTCCAGGCAAGAACACTGGAGTGGGTTGCCATTTCCTTCTCCAATGCATGAAAGGGAAAAGTGAAAGTGAAGTCGCTCAGTCGTGTCTGACTCTTAGCAACCCCATGGACTGCAGCCTACCAGGCTCCTCCATCCATGGGATTTTCCAGGCAAAAGTACTGGAGTGGGGTGCCATTGCCTTCTCCACTTTGAATGCTACCTTGGTACCAATAGAAAAAAATTGGAGAACACTTTCCCTGTACTGATGAGGGTAGCCCTTCCCATCCTTTTTCACTTCTATAGAAATTCCTCAACCAGTTATGTGATCTGAGTGCAGAAAGCAGTGAATGCCTTCCATCACTGTGCATCAGAATCTCCTAGGGGGTCTTTTAAAGATGCATTTGCCAAGGCCAAATCCTATTCTGATCCATAATGTTTAGGCATGAGCTTGGGAATGTGAATTTTCATTACATGTGGTATTAGTATGCTGCTAAGTTGCTTCAGTCATGTCCAACTCTGTGTGACCCCATAGATGGCAGCCCACCAGGCTCCTCTGTCCCTGGGATTCTCCAGGCAAGGATACTGGAGTGGGTTGCCATTTCCTTCTCCAATTAGTATGCTAGGGTTGCCATAATAAAATACCACAGACTGGGTGGCTTAAATAACAGAAATTCATTTTCTGTCAGTTCTGGAGGCTAGAAGCCTAAGATTGAGGTGTCAGCAGGGTTGGTTCCTCCTGAGGCCGTCTTCTTAACTTGCAGATGCCTGCCTTCTGGCTGTGTCCTCATATGGTTCTTCCTCTGTGCGCACACACCCCTGGTGTGTCTATGTGTATCCAAATTTCCTCCTTTCCTAAGGATACCATTCAGACTGGAATAGGTCACACTCTAAAAGCTTCATTTGAACACATTATTGACTGGGGGAAGTTTTGCAGAAACTAACCTCTGTGGCCAGCAGTTTGTTATGTAAGTGAATATTGAAACATGCCAGTCAAAAATGTTTGTGTTACAAAGACACAATACGACTCTGGTCAATCAGTTATTAACTTAGTCACCTCTTTTAAGGTCCTACGTCCAAATACAGTCAGATTCTGAGGTACTAGAAATTAGGGCATGAATTTGGGGACAACAGAGGTCAGCTCATAACGTATGCCCCAGTGTTCCAGATACAGGTGAGTCAAGGTTCATACCTCGGCAAACACCAATTTAGGCTGTAGGTCACCTGAATGTGCACACTCACCTCAGTCATTCAGCTTTATGAGACTTACTATGTGACCTCTTTCAGGAGGGTCTTGCTACTTCATTCCTAAAGAAACGTGTCATTTGGTTTCCATTCTTACTGTCCATCATGCTACATAAAATAGCATCTCCCGCCCATCCTGTCAATCCCTGTCTCCTCTGTTCTTTTCGTCACACTTATCATCACTGACATTCCTCACTAGAATGTAAGCTCCGTTTTATTTTGCTCACCACTGTACTCTCCCTCCCCACCCCATGGGTAGAACAGTGACCCAGGAAGATGAGAGTGTGCTGCAGGTGATCTTGTGCTCCTTCTTTCAAGTAAAAAGCAAGGTCTCCTGCTGAGAAGGAGCTAAGGAGGTGGTAAGGCAGGAGGCCTGAGAAGAATTAAGATTTGAAGATCCCTATGGAGAATGGGCAGAGAAGGCGATGGCACCCCCACTCCAGTACTCTTGCCTGGAAAATCCCATGGACGGAGGAGCCTAGTGGGCTGCAGTCCATGGAGTCGCTAGGAGTTGGACACGACTGAGCGACTTCACTTTCACTTTTTACTTTCATGCATTGGAGAAGGAAGTGGCAACCCACTCCAGTGTTCTTGCCTGGAGAATCCCAGGGACGGGGATACCTGCTGGGCTGCTGTCTATGGGGTCGCTGAGTCGGACACGACCGAAGCGACTTAGCAGCAGCAGCAGCAGCATGGAGAATGGGAGAGGAAGATTAGAGTGGATTCAGGAAGAGCTGGCTAGGCTGGCCTCAATTCAGCATATATGGGGAGCCCATTTATGTTACCAATACATTCTATTGTATGATCTCCAGCAGTTCTCACAGCTACAGAGGAGCAGAGGGCAAAATGGTTATTTTGATTTCTCAATGATTACCATCGCTCCTTGGCAAAACATTCAAGGCCCTTTACCATATGTTCCCATTTACATTACCTGTTAACTTCTCAGTTATACCAAGTTTCCTTTTCTTCCTCAAATACTCTTACCTCCTGTCTTTTTTAGTGCTTTCCCTTTGAATTCTCAAACTTTCCCTGGCTAACTTTTGGTTGGCCTTTAATGATCCAGCTCAAATATTCTATTTTGAAAATGCTCCCCAGGCACCTCAAGTATTAGCCATAGTGCTAAGATCATTCCTCTTTTAGAGCACACTGTCTTCAGAATACAGAACGAGTTTCCAGATGCAGTTGTCATTTACTGTGTGATCTTGAGTAAGATATTTAACATTTTTGTTCTTCAGTTTCCTCATCTGTATTATGAACACAATGATAAGCCCCTATTTTAGAGAACTTTGAAATGGTGAAAAGATATATCAATAAATGGTGCTATTATTGTAATTATTTGCATGTCTTCCTCTCTTGAAAGTTCTTTAAAAGCAGGAATTGTCATTCATGTTAATTTTTAAAATTCCTAACATTTGACCCAGTGCCTGGCACACTGTAGACGTTCCAGAGTTGTGGAATAAATTAATGATCAATGGAATTAAAGGCATAGTTGAAATTGCTAACAGGGTATACACATTTTTTCCTAAATTAGAATTACAGCAAAGAAAGAGCAAGGCTAGGGAATGCACACAATAAATTATGCAGGGAAAAGAAGTCAGCTTTGGTAAAAACAGATTGCTTCTTCAGGTAAATAAGGTTCACACGGAAACATTACACTGACAGCTAAAACAGACATGGACATTGTTTCATGTAACTTTCAGTCAGAGCCAATACATAACAATGAGCGCATTTACAGTTTCAGACTTTTTGTCTAACTCTCTCAATAGAATAAACTTTGAGATCAGTTTCCTATTTATCTTCGAATCTCCATCACCCAGCAGTGTTTAATACACAGCAAGAGCTCAATACGGAAAGGTTTAGAAAATTAATCACGTGCCACAGAAAGAAGCGAAACCACCAGTAGGTCCAGTCAAACTAAACACTTAATTACATTTTCAGAGTTACTTTCCGTAACACAAGCAGCGGAGAATTCACTCCCGCTAGAGGAGCAAGCTCCTCTTCCCAAGCTCCTGGGATCCTCACCCACAATCGGTTGGGATACACGAGAGAAATACATGACATAAATTTTCTTCGGATTTGAGAGATTCAACAACCTAGCCTGGTAAAGCATCCGCAAGCTTAACTACATTACGTAACTTAAGCTTCCTCCACTTCCTTGAGGGCTCACACCCAAACCTATTTAACTAGCTTGGTGCGTGTAGGGGCAAGGCCCCGCCCCAGATTCTAAACTAGCCAATCCAAACTGCTAGAATCGGCAGCGCGGTGTCTTCTGGGATCCGTAGGCTTCCGAGGTTAGGCTTCCCGAGCGGCCGAGCTTATTTCCGGCGGCCATCGGGCTCCAAAGGCCCGCCCTCTTTCTGGGGGCGGACCCCGGAGCAAACCAAGGGGCGTGGTTTCGCCCCACCCCTACGTGGCCCGATAGGGTGCTGGTGGTGCAGGCCGGTGATTCCCACGTGGTGCAGAGACTAGAGGTTGCCGGTTCGGGTCCTTCTTGACTTCCTCGGCCTGTGAGCTCTCTGCCTGCAGAGATGCCGAAGATCAAATCAGCGGCTAGCGGCCGCCGCCGCGAGCGGCAACAACAACGCGGGCAGCTGAAGAGCGCCGGAGGTGGGGACAGCCGCGAGAGAGCTGGGATCCCTTGGGTTGGGACTTCCGGTAGGACCGAGCCGGGACAAGGTCGGAGTTCTGGCGGGGACAGTGATGCCGGGCGGCCCAGCGCTCCGAGAGCGCGGGAGTCCCGGGTTTCCCCGAGCGACGAGCGGAGGCCCCGCGCGCCGCCTCTGACTTTCTTTCACGGAAGGGGTGGACTTAAAAGTCTGTCATCCAGGCTCCTTAGCGTGACGTTTGGCGCCCCTAGCTGGCGCAGTTATCGTCCCCTAGCTATCCTGTTTTCTTCTCTGGGACGGTCTAATGTTTTTAGTTGGGAAATTAAAGCTATTTCATGTTTTATTGCAGGACTCATGTTC
Organism: Bos taurus; assembly: GCF_002263795.3. Classification (NCBI taxonomy): domain Eukaryota; kingdom Metazoa; phylum Chordata; class Mammalia; order Artiodactyla; family Bovidae; genus Bos; species Bos taurus. The sequence continues at coordinate 17,008,642 of NC_037347.1, forward strand.
AACACGGGGATTGGGCAGCATATTTTGAAAAATCCTCTAATTGTTAACAGCATTATCGATAAGGTGGGTTTGGAAGAGGAGAGGGAGAGAGTTACTGGGTTATTGATTTTAATTTTAGGGATATCTAAGCACAGAAAAGATTCCTGACACAAAATAGATGCTGTATAAATACTTGTTGAATGAATTGAAGAATTGTGTAGGATTCGCAAGTTCTCTTCAATATGATTTGCTTTATTCTGTGAGTCTCGGGTTCTAACTCCAAATTCGTTTATCTTTCTGTAGATTATTTACTTCTTAGCTTGACACTTCTACCTGTTCAATTCCAGATTCTTCTTCTATTACCAGTCAGTTTTTCTAGGCAGCATCTATTACTGTTAGTTTTTGTTTACTGCAAACCCTAAAAATATATCTAAACAGACACCTTTGGAAGTTTGTTCCCCAGAGAAACCTGTATGTTATAAGCCAATGCCACATGTAAACTCTTCAGAGTATTCTTCCTGTATGGGTTATTGATGTTTTCCTATTGTTCTGTATGATTGGGAGCTAGGACATGAAACAATAGGTGGTGCAGATTACTTTCATGGTTGCAAAGGAAATATTCTGGCGCCGTAGAAAGGACATTACCAGGGTGAGAGATGTCAACTTAAGTGTCGTATGCAAAATGAGAGTTGGCCTAGCTTTTTAACCTTTTTGACTCATGAATTCCTTTGTGCATCTGATGAAAGTTACGGACTCAAAATACTCCAGCTATGTGCATACATATACTTTTTTTTTTTTTGCCACATGTTGAGGGTTGTGGGATCTTAGTTCCCACACTAAGTATCTAACCCCCGCCCCCTGCAGAGGAAGCATGGAGTCCTAACCACTGGACTGACATTAATTTTTGTGTACAATTTCTGGATCCTTCTGCACCCTTGAAACCATACATGGATGTGGAATTGAGAAATACTAGTACAACATGCTATGGTTCATCATTTTGGTCCTTCCTTTTTGAACCTAGTGATAATAGTGTTGGTAACAAGGTGCTGTTGGAATCATTTCAAAGATAGGAAGGAGAATGCCACTCTTAGAACTGCTGTCTGCTGTTCCTACTTCTCTGACTCCTATTACCCCAAGTTAGGAGGACTATTCAATTTCCACTTGCGCCTAACGTTAATGAGATACTTTTTTTAAACATAGGTCATGAAGTAATCTCCTAAAAATGGGAGTCAGAATAAGATCTCCTAACTGTGCACTTTTGAGTAAAGATATTCTGATGTAAATTAAATTCTGTGTTCAGATGTGCCTGTAAAGCTAAAGTAGCTGTGCTTGCTTGTAGGCTGCCTTACGACCAACTGATGTGGTGCTGGAGGTTGGACCTGGAACTGGCAATATGACTGTAAAGTTGCTGGAAAAGGCAAAAAAGGTAAAGAGAGGATTTAGTGTTTGGTATCAGGCATCATGTGAGTAAGCTCAGGTGGTTTACAAGTATAAATCTGTTTTAATGAATTGCTGTTATTTTAACAGTAACTCTTGCTCCTTTGCTAGAAACTTTATCTTATAAAATATGAGCAAATTGGGTGAAGTGAGTCAAAAGGTACCAATTTCCAGGATAAAATAAATATGTCTGGGGATGTAATGGACATCATCATGACTGTAGTTAACAACACTGTAGTATACTTGAAGGTTGGCTAAGAGTAAAGTCTCATGACAAAAAAAATTGTAATTATGTGGTCATGAATGTTATATATATCAAATCATTGTATTGTATACCTGAAACTAATATAATGTTTTATGTCAATTGTCTCAATTTTTTAAAATGGATTAAAAGAAAAAAATATGGGTATATCAATCAGGAAAACAAACGACATTGGCTACTTCAATACAGGGAATTGGTTACATGGTTGTTAGAGGACCAAGAGAATAAAACACTGAGGTTAACCCAAGAGTTGAACTACAAAGAGCAGCTACCACCTCTCGGCTCAGGGGAACAAAGCAAGGGGACTGGAGTTATTGGACTTAGAACTCGGGAGGAGATCCAGCACAGGCCTCTGAGACTAGTGTCACCTGGCTGCTGCTGGCGCCTTCTTTGTCTCTTCGTGGATCCAGTTCCAGTGACATCGGATCATTGCTGTGTCTTCTGGTGGATGTAGGCAACAAAAAACTTATCTGAAGAGAGTTCAGTGAAGAGACCATTGACAAGATGTGGGAATGTTAAGGGAACCAGTAAACAGTTAGTGAAAAACCTAGGGATTATCAACAGCAGGAAACAGTTACCATCGAGCAACCTCAAGGGACAAGAGGAGGGAAATGTGTTACTGGAGCCCAGAAAGAGCAGGGACAGGGACCACTCATAGCCAAACACGGCCGCTGCCAGAACTTGTGCGAGGCAGGCGCAGGCATTAGGAAGTTCTCAACCCCACCCCTTGGATCCAGTAATGCCTTCCATTAGCCTGGCCCAACAAGAAGTCAAAGGGCGAGGGAGCTGGACTGTATTACCCTACAGGCACAGCAAAGCTGGAGAATGGATCTGGGAGCTAAACAGACTAAACCTCACATATATCTGCTTTGTAGACAGAGTCTTTCTGGAAGTCAGCAAAACCTCAGCTTATACTGAAATAAAATTTCAGCCTACCTGGTATCCCTTTTCATTTACTTGAGAAATTATGCTATCTGCTCTGGATCTTAGTAGGTGAGAGAAGTGATCTACTCATTCCACAGCAGTTGCTTTGTATGCTTCTAAAGAACATTTACTGCAAAGACATATTGTGTATTTTTTTTCATCATCACTTGAATTACAAAGCATGGAGCCATATGAGCACAGTAATCCTGTGAAGTATTTGGATAGAACGGTCATGTAGTCTGGTTGCTTACTTTTCTGGGTGATGTTTTTTGTTGTTCCTTTAACCCCCTTGCCGCATTTTGTAAAATCATCTCTTCATTAAATTCTCTTCAGGTAAGTTCTTTAAAATATACTGGTAGAGTACAATTGAAGAATAATGATGGTGGAATTGGGAAAAGAATTTTAATTCATTTAAATAATGTAAGTTCCTATTGAGTTAACAGGAAAAGATTTATTCTCCATAATTAACCTACAAAAAATTTTTTTTTAATTTAGGTAATTGCTTGTGAACTTGACCCAAGGCTAGTAGCTGAACTTCACAAAAGAGTTCAGGGCACGTGAGTATACATAATAGAATTAAAGTACATTTCAATCTTGTGAAATGATGTTCTTTTTAATTGCTTTTTTTTTTTATCATCAGGCCTCTGGCCAGCAAACTTCAAGTAATGGTGGGTGATGTGTTAAAAGCAGATCTGCCATTCTTTGATGCTTGTGTGGCAAATTTGCCTTATCAGGTATGTTTTCCAAATGTAGGAACATTATATTTACTAAATGGTTCTCTGGTGGGTCTTTCCCAGAAATAACCAGTTAATTCTTTTCCAGATCTCTTCTCCTTTTGTCTTCAAGCTGTTGCTGCACCGACCTTTTTTCAGGTTTGTGACAAGAAGACTAAAGTTACTGCCAAATCTTAGAAAAATTACAGTTTAGGCCATGAACACAGATAGCCAAAGGTTAAGGTTAACTCAGTTGAAAGACTACTGGAGAATCTGTTTTGTAGAAAGTATCAGTTTGTGTGCTGCTCTCTCTGTCTCACATTCTTTAGCAGTTGCTAGTTACCTGGGAGAGGTGTGGGCTGAGTCGTGCTTCTGACACCAGATGGCCTTTCCATATTTTCTTAGGCTTCTGTTGTTAGCCCAGGTCAAACTTCTTATGTCTAGATTCTGAAGTGTCCTGCTAACTGGTTTCTAGTACACTCTATAGCAGTGATTTTCAAATTGCAGGTCAAAAACTCCTTAGTAGTTATAAAATATATTTAATGAGCCATGACTGTCACTTTGTTTTTAAATGACATGGAATGGAATATATCAGGGCATTCATTTCATGTCATCCAGGTGATTATACTTTCGTGAAACTTTTGTTGACCTGAAATACTCTCTCATCTGATCATTGAGGGCTTACGTTCACAAGGGGTTAGAGCTACAACCATTATACAATGAAAAACAAAGGTAGGTGGGTCATTCTGTGGGAATAAGGCTCAGGCTGAAACTGTTCTCCTCCCTTCTGGCCAGCTGATTGTTATTAACCACAGCTACTGATTTACTGCTTCCCACCTAAGAAAAATCACTGAAGTTAAAGTACATTTATAGTTGAAAATGACCTTTCTCTTTTTATTCCTTTCTGCTGTCTTTTCAGATGTGCCGTGCTAATGTTTCAAAGAGAATTTGCTCTCCGACTGGTCGCAAAACCTGGAGATAAGTTATACTGCAGACTGTCGATTAACACACAGCTGTTAGCACGTGTGGACCATCTAATGAAAGTAAGTGACTGCTGTTGAAATGATGGGGCTTAACTCATCACTGGGCATCTAGCTGTGCCTTCTGTGAAGAGCATGTATGATTACTATTTTTTTAAAAAAAATTATTTTTGGCTGCAGCGAGTCTTCGTTGTTTGTGCGGGCTTTCTCTAGTCGTGACGAGCAGGGGCTGCTCTTTATCAAGGTGCACAGGCTTCTCATTGCAGTGGCCTCTCGTTGCTGAGCGTGAGCTCTAGGCGTGTGGGCTTCAGTAGTCGCAGCATGCCAGCTCAGTAGCTGTGGCTTGCGGGTTTAGTTGCTCCTTGGCACGTGGAATCTTTCCGGACCAGGGATTGAAGCAGTGTCCCCTGCGTTGGCACTTATCCAGTGCATCACCAGGGAAGTCCTGATTACTATTTAAAGTTGTTTTTGAGAGGACTACTAAACATTTTCTGATTAACAGGTTGGAAAGAATAATTTCAGACCACCACCCAAGGTGGAATCCAGTGTCGTAAGGATAGAACCCAAGAATCCACCACCACCTATCAATTTTCAGGTGAGGTTAAAATAGGGTCATTCAATAAAAGGAAAAAAAGTCCAAGGTGGAAGATGTGTGTCTGTAGCAGCGGAAGAATGAGTCAACCTAAATGTCTAAATAGGAGAATATTAATTATAATACATCCTGTGATGGAGTACTTAGAATTTTTTGACACAACACAGTTGTTGAAGACCTCAGAAGAGCATGGAAAATGTTTGCAAAAGATAAAAAGACAAGAATACCATTGCAGTTTGCTGAAGATTATATCTACAGAAAACATATATCTATTTGAATAAGACATGGGAAACAGGATAAAATGAAAATAGTTGTGTTAAAGTAATAGTATGGGTATGGCACCCCACCGCAGTGCTCTTGCCTGGAAAATCCCATGGACAGAGGAGCCTGGTGCGCTGCAGTCCACGGGGTCACCAAGAGTCAGACACGACTGAGTGACTTCACTTTCACTTTTCACTTTCATGCACTGGAGAAGGAAATGGCAACCCACTCCAGTGTTCTTGCCTGTAGAGTCCCGGGGACGGGGAGCCTGGTGGGCTGCCGTCTATGGGGTTGCACAGGGTTGGACACGACTGAAGTGACTTAGCAGCAGCAGCAACACTGTTTAATCAGAATTCTAATTTTTGCCGTTTAAAAAGAGAAGAAAGCCACATGACTTGATGTAAAACCTCACTGCAATCACATTGGATAAAAACATGCTTATGTGGTCAGTAGCTGGTGGCGGTGGTGTGGTTGTCAGCTATTCCTACAAGGTTTAGCTAGGTGTATTACACAGGCTGTATTCTAAATCACGTCTGTTTTGAGTCATGTTCTTTTGAAAACAATACTTAGAGTTAAATAAATGCAATGTTCTTTGTTCCAATGTGGCACAAATGTTTTCTATTTTTAAAATTGAGGGTATAATAGTCAATGAGGTGCACAAAACTGTGAAAAATATAGATCTTACTTTTGTATATATGAACCAGACACATCAAGATATAGAACATTTTTATCACTTCAGAAGGCTTTTAGTTTTATATAGTAAGATAAAATTGTGCCTACTAGGTTATCAGTGGGGCTTAATATTTTCTAAGAAAATACCATCTACTGTTTCAGGAATGGGATGGCCTCGTAAGGATCACCTTTGTTAGGAAAAACAAGACACTGTCTGCTGCATTTAAGTAAGTATTTTACTAATTTATGATATATGAGGGATCAATGCTTCAGATACTGTGCTAAGCGCTAAAATTTGGTCATTTTCCTGAACAGTATTACCCTAAAGCATACACATGATCCATGTCCAGACACACTTTTAATTTTGTACTTTGGGAGGCAGGAGATTTTAATGAAGAAAAGTTCCTGGATTTGGGAATTAGATCGGGTTTGTTTTTTTGAGAAATGGGAAAAACCCAAAAACTATACCCCACATCTGCTTTTCCTTGGAAAATGGACCCCTTCCACACTTTTGAAAGATTCATGGCATTTAACTTGGAAAAATATAATAGCAATTTGGAACCCAAGGTAAAAAAAATGGTGAAAGCCACAATGAAAAAACTAATTTTTGAGATGATGTTTTTTTGTAATCTAAAACTTCCTTAAGATGTGTATTAGGTTTAAATATTAGGAGTTGTGATTATTTCAGAAGTTTAAATATTCAACCTTTTTTAGTTCTTTAATTTTACCATGTGGAACATAGGCTTAATCTTATAGTAAAGGAAATTTATATTTATAATCTGTTTGGAATAATAGTGACATCATTTCTTTATAGGTCAAGTGCAGTCCAACAGCTATTGGAAAAAAACTACAGAATTCACTGTTCGGTCCATAATATTGTAAGCACAAAATGTTGTTGTTTCAATAATTTGTTGTGTTTTAAAATGTCCATTTCCTACTGCTTCATATATTACAAAACTCTTAATTCTGAACATTTCATAGGACCCTTAAAAGATTGTATGTCATAGGTCAGTGCTGCTGTATACTTTGTAGAATGAGCAGCCTTGAATACTCTGTCCTTTTTTACTGACAGTTTTTTTCTTTTGGCTATAAAAAGATTCAGTTGAGTCATAATTTTCTCCCAAATTTTAACCATGTATAACTTACTCAGCTTAAAGGTATTTGCTAGCTTTTGAATTGGGGCCATCCCTTCTTGCTTGTTGCTCATATAGAAATTACAAATTTAAAGTTACCATTTTCTCAGTGCCTTTTTTTTAATGCCCAGAAATTGAAATAATTAGAATAAAGTAAGGCATAAATGGCAAGTTCTGGTTGTGAACCTCATGTCTCCTACCATTATCTGTGCAACATTTTCTTGAGTTGTGTGAACACACAGACATCTATATATGACTGTGATGTTTGATAATTTTTTAGTTTTCCAATCTAAACAGAGTAGCAGATAAAAGCAAATTTTCTTTTTTTCATTCAGCTCTTACATGGTTTAATGTACCGGTAGCATAGCTACCTCCATTTTATGAATACAGTCTCTGAACTACCTACATAGGAAATACTAAATTGGATTAAGAAGTTTTTGGATGGAAGATGTGAAGTGTGAAGCATTCTCAAGGGTTAGAGAAGATATCTCAAGGGTTAGAGAGGCTATCTTTGAGAAAAACTAGCTAGCTAATGAAATTTGTGCCAAGAAAATGTTAATTTTCAAAGATATTAACAATTGCTGTAAAATCTAGTTTACAGCTTTAATTATGTTATGAAGTACTTTGCGAAGCCTGAAACGTAACTATTTCAGAATTTCTAAGAAGAAAAAGGGCAGTATACACGATGAGTACTTGGTATGTGCTGAACATCAACCACTTAATGAATTAAGAGATGCAAGTCTTATCGACACAGATAGACTTTCCAAAACTATCAGGAAGAGATTAGGTGATTGTTTATGACTTAACTGAAAAAAAAAAAAAAAAGAGTCAAGGTGACTTCATTAAAGATATGTTGTTCATTTATTCTGCATCTTGTATTGATAGATAATACCAGAAGATTTCAGCATAGCAGATAAAATACAGCAAATCCTAACCAGCACAGGTTTTAGTGACAAGCGGGCCCGTTCCATGGACATAGATGATTTCATCAGGTAACTACATTTTCCTTTTACTACATGTTTACATTTCTTTACTGTGACACCTTCATATTTAGAGATTTAAAGGCTTTTAAGCGGTTATAAGGTGCTACCTGGGAGTTATTGCATAGCACTTCCATGGCATGGAATAGTATTTGGTGTAGAAGATGGAGGCTAGTTAGCTGCAGCAGAATGCATTTTCTTAAGAACAGTACATGAAGAACAGTCCAAGCCTGGAGATAACCTCTGTGACAGTGTGAGTTATGGTGTGTGTGCTTCTCCCTTCCAGCCCCCTCCCCCAACTCCCATTCATAGTCTTAATAGTTTGTCTCTTCAAAGTAGCCGTTCAGGTAGAAGAATCACAATACATATAGTTGGAACTTCTTTACTGAGAATAGCTTTTAAGTATGAAATAATATTAGTTACAATCGTATCTGGTTATCATTTCTAACTGGTTCAGTAACTTATTTCATGGACTGAGACAAGTTCTATACACCCGAAGTAAGAAAGAAAGAATGGTGTCATAAGTAACTGGGCAATATAGAGCAAAATTTGTTTTCCTTCGATTAAGCAAGTAAATCTTACAAAAGCAGAGTAAGGTGTCAAATAGTCAGATAATAATTGACCTGCATTCATTGTTTTTAATCACTAACACTTTGATTTCCTAACTAAAAAACCATAAATTTTTGTCTCTTTAACCAATTCATTTTTAAAGCTTCCATGATCTAGAGGCTGAAAAAAAGAGGGTAGATTGATATAAAAGTCACTGGTTTACTTTTTTATGCTGGAAACACAGTTGTATGTAACTGAGACAAATGACACTTATATTTTATTGGCAGGCGAGCAGTACTACTGTCTTCATTAGATGTTAATGCCAGGAATTGAACATTATCCATAAGTAACATCTTTAGATACCTTAACCCATCCTGTCGGTTCTTATGGGCCATCCTGAAAATAATCTCAGGCAGGTCTAAATAGAAATATTTCATCTTATTTTCCTTCATTCTTATTAATTTTCTGCAAGATTACTAAACATGCAGCTTACTAAAACAGTGATCTGATAAGTACATAGGTATCCAGAGAGAAGTAAGTATTTGAGTCTGAATAACTGAGCTCAGAGAGCAAGAAAGGACACACGAGATTAGCCATTCATCTCTCTCCTGTCTCTAATTCCAAACAGCTTTGCATTCACTACCAGGTTGAAATGGAACAAGTACCAATGTGCTCTTAGGCCAGGGTTAGTGTAGGTCTAAGATTATTTTAGTTAAATTCATCATGCCTTAAGACATACAGGCTACGACAGGAGAGGCACCAAAATGAGGTGGCTTTAACCAATATATCTCTCATAAACTTAATTGAAGAATAGTTTCTTTACTGACATCTTAGGAGTATTTGTGTTTTAGAACTCATGGTACAGGGACTGTGTACGCGTTGTTACTTACTACAAACTAGCATTTGAATACCATCCCACTTGGTTTCTTTTTTTCAGATTGCTACATGGATTCAATGCAGAAGGTATCCATTTTTCTTAGGTATCTGGAAAAGAGAAGTTTTTCAAGCTCAAGGAAAAAAAGTGGAATTATATGTTCTTAATAGTTTGAGAAAATGAACTATGCTTGGACACTATGTGCCTGACTGCTTTTGATGGACTACAACTGTCACCATTTAGTTCTCTGAATTTTTAAGAAAGTAAGTCAGTTCTAAGTGTCCAAGGTTTCTTTGTTTTTTGCTCTTGTTTGTTTATTTTGGTTTAATATATAATACAAGGCAGGGTGATAATAATCTTCAAGAGCCGCAGATACGCACAACTTTACACTTCAAGTTATTTCTAACAGTGTATAAAGATGGTACCCTTTTATTTTCTGTGTTATATATTATTGTGAGAACCTCTTTTAGGCTTTAACTCTTTAGGCCTTTGTCCTTCAAGTCATAAAAAAGTTGAAATGTTTAATTTAGTCACATATCCCCCATACCATTTCTTCTTGTTATTCATGTGTACAGTAAAGCAGTTGTCTTAAAACGTTATTTTGCGTCTCGAATTCTGTTTTCCCGTACAGTTTCTGTCACTGCCTATCCCTCTAGCAATCCTGTAGTGTTAACAGGCTGCATCAGGGTTTTAGGTAAGCCCGAGCCTGCTACTGCCACTGCATGGTACCAGGCATATATTACTTCTAGGCATTCCTTGTAAATGAGCATCTCATAAATTTGTATGAATTTTCATACAAAAAATTCATAGACTTAAAATTTCAAAGAGTTTTATAAATCAAAACTGACTTTAAAGTTAAAATCTCTGCTCTTCAATTTCAAAACCAACCAACCCAACCAGCCATTCTGCCACAACCACAGGTTCCCAGTATTCATGACTTCTGGGTAATTAAAAATTTCAATAGATGTCATAAATAAGTCTAAATTAGCTACAGTGTTTAAATCATTATCAACATTATATTCAATATTGTAAATGCCCTTTAACAAAGAATTATAGTAGCTATTTTATTTATATAAGGAAATTAATTAAAATATTTTCAGTGACATTTGGTTTTCTTTATACCTAGTTTAATAGAAGGAATGTCTCCAGATTACTTTAACAGGGGTCCATACAGCGAGTGAACCTAGAAGGAAAGCTAGGTTGTTTGCCTAAACAGATTTTTTAGAAATCTGGCCTCAAAGTTATATATTAAAACATTCCTATATAACTAAAATAATGTATATTTTTAGTTAATTTTAAATAATTATTAATAGGGATATCAGTTTTCAAGTCTGAGAAAGGAAAGAACATTTAATCCAGATCCAAAAAATGTAAGTCATTCTTTAGACAACAACTGCATAAAGCCACTTTTGTACATAAATACTACATAAGCTTAAGAGCAGGTTTTTTTAAAATCACACAAAACTACTTAGCAAAGTTTACTTGTACCATCTCTATCTTTAAAGATTTAATTCAGCTTTCCCTCTTATTTCTCTGTCCTATGAATTGCTTGCTGAGTTTTAGTCCCTTTTATAACCTTTAGATTTCCCTATCTGTAAAACAGAAAGAATGGATTATACTACCAAGATCCTTTCTGGTACTAATGTTTAATATACTTTGAATGCTATTCAGAATGAAGCCTTTATAGTATAAGGCAGTGTATTTCAATTTCAGGAGACCTTCCACATATACAGTACCCTTTTAATTTAATAAATTAAGACTAGTCTGTTGTGCTTAAAATGAGTAAATTCATGTATCTTTATGCCCTTTGAAGGTTGGTTAGGCTCAGAAACTACATTTTTAAAAAGCCTCTGTAAGGTTAATACTAACAGTTCTCCATTCTTCCTCTTTTCCTTGAAATAAACACAAGTAGAACATATCTCACAGCTGCAAGAAAACCTGAGTTCCTTCCAAAACAAAGGTGATTGTATTGAAGTAAATTGTCTCTAAAACTCATTACACAGATTTAATTTATTAATAATAAGCACACTGTGAAAATCTACATTTGTACTAGATTTCAAGTTTACAGAGGAGCTTTTCACCATGGTGTTAGGATTTCCCATAACTACCCTTTGAATTCTATGGACAGTGAAGTAGGGAGTCTGGCTCATATGACTCTCTGTTCATAGCTTCCCTTTAGCCCACAGGAATGAGCTGGTAGTTCCCTAGAGTAAATCAAAACAAGATATCCCTGGGAGACTTTTTGTTAATGTACTCCTTAGACACTATCCTGGGAACCGGGGGAAAACTCCTAGAGAGAGATATAAATCTTCTAACAAAATATTTACATGAAAAGTGGCCAGTTTTCTTCCGTGGAATAGCAATCTGTAAAAATAAATGCCACCATTTAAAAAGTAGCATGCCCTAGATGAACTGATTGGTGAGAATTTGGTAGTTCTCGCCAAATAGTGGTGAAACATCAAACATTAGGTAATGGGTGGAGCTTGCATTAGATCTGCCTTTTATGGCAAAGTCAACTCTTTTTTAGCTTAAATTCTTTTTCAACATAAGTTATGTACTGTCTACACTTGACTTAAACCTAACAGTTCTATTATGGACTACTTTCAATGTACATGTACATATTCATGCATCAGAAGCCAATTTCCTTTAACTGTACCATTTAAAAAGTACATTTTGGGGTGCTAATGGACACTTCAACTTAAGTAATGGTATTGGTAAAGATCAAATTGCACTATTAGTCTTGTTAATACCACACTGGAACACACACTGCGTATATATGTATTATCCTAAGATAAAACTCTTTTCAGAATTTCATTACTTTTTATTATACACCAACTAGTTTATATTTTAGTTCTTTACAAAGAAAATGCTAAGAAAATTATAACCACATGTTATATGGTTTTAAAATCATAATTCCAGATTTTTTACATATAAGATGGAATGCTCCAGCAGCTATGTCCACTGTCACAGACTTTAGTTCCATTCAATGATATGGCACATCCTGCAAAATTAACTAGTCACACACACAAAAATGTCTCAATTACAGTAAAAATGTACACACAATAAAGGTAATTTACAATGACAAATAAGGAATGTAATTTATCTTGGCTGTGCTTCAGAAATTTAGGGTCAATAGCCTTAGTCAAGGCACAAAGCAGGAAGAGGTGAGCACAGCTGTTTCTAGAAGTGGGCAAGGTATGTACAATCACTGATGAGGTATGCATGCACGCAAAGGATTTAAAACTGCTCAGTCTTGCTAAGAAAACTGAACTGAGTTAAAAGGAAATGCTGTGGCTTCCCCTTACTATTCACCTCTGGATCAAGTCCACAATCTTACTTCATCATATAGAAAATAAAATTGGCAAGGATCTCCAAAAGTAACTCACTATCTGGGTAAATGAAACAAAATGCTTCACTATTCCCAAATCTTGGTTGTGCCTCCTGACTAGAAGCATCTTGTAGACAAAAGAGTGTTTCACAAAATTGAAATGTCATTCAGGTGAAGGGACAAGACATTTTCCACAGACACTTAAGATTTCAAACTTTCAAATGGCCCTTACAGCTGAATGATTGTTATGTTACAGTAGCGAGGGTTCTGGGGATCCTTTAGCAGCAAATGCTGATTTAAAGGGCACGGGGTCTCTTCGGGTTGATTTGCTTGCTGGCCTGTTCTTCTTCTTGCAGAGCTGCACGAAAAGATTTCACTTTATCTTGGAAAAAGAAAAGAAGAAAGTAAGTTTTGCATTACATGTGATACAGTACATAATTTTATGCATCCTATCAAGTCATCTCTTACAATGTCAACTCAGGGTTTTTCCTTTTGTTCTTTGTGGTCCAGAAACTCAGAACTAAATAGTGCTCAGGTACAGCAACAGATTCATTCTGAGAAATGCTTGTGGGGTTTTTTTGTTGTTGTTGTTCTCTTCACAACAGATTTCTGTTCTATTTGGCCTATTTTACAGTGTTCAATTTTAATTTCTTTGAATTCCTTTTTACAGTATAAAAAGGAATGTATGTAAAATAGTTATTCTCAGAATATTAGAAAATGTCTGCTTTCAATTCCTATTTTACCTTTTAAGCTATGAAATTTTAAGTGCACATGAATTTTTAAGACATGTTACTTTCTCCTTATCGGGGATTACAAAAGGTACGATGAAGAAGGGAGATTACAGAATATACATTTCTTGGTCTTAACAGTTCTGTCTTACTGTCTGTTCTATCATGTACTGATTCAGAGTCACATAAGAGTAAGAAATAGGTAAGTAAAAACTGGAAGAGGCAAGTAACTGTAAGCTGTGTGAAGATGAGAAACCTTTCTACAGCAGTGGTTCTCGACTGGGGGTGCTTTCTGCTCCCCTCCCAGGGACACTGGTACCATCTACAGACACTTTTGATTGTCATCCTGGGGTGGCGCTACTGCCACCCAGTCAGTGGAGACCAGGACAGCTGTAAGCCCTGCACAACGCACAGGAGATGGCGCCTTCCAGCAGCTTCCTAACTGAAAATGTGTTAATAGTGCGGATTATGGCTTTCAAAAAAAAGAGAAAGACACAGTGTTGGAATCTCAATTTCTTTCCCCTCTTCCTAAGTACAGTGATGTTGAAAAAGTTGATTTTTTCTGAAATTTAGAAAGGAATATAAGGACTTCTGGATCTGATGCCTGCCACAGCTCTCAAATTTATATTAATATCAAAATTATATTTGGTCAATTTTTTTTCCTAAGGACTGAATTATACAATTTTTAGGTAGTAATTTCTTCAAAGTTTGGATATACTTAATATTTACATGAATCCTGAGAAAAGGAAGGGAACTAAGTTGAAATCTACATCTTGCATTGAAAAAAATAAGGATACATTGTGATCTGTCTCCTGAATAAAATGCATACAGAAAGCTGCTTATGCATTATGGCAGATTAGAAAAATGATCAAAACACGTTAAATCAAGGCTTGAATATGAAGAACATGAAAAACAGCAAATGTTAGAAACCCTACATCTGCACAAACAATTCTAAATTGGCAAAATGGTCACTGCTGACTCTGTAGGATATAATTTCAAATAACTAACTTTACAAAGAACCTAGTTTAAAAAATTAAGCAGCTTGTTTGGTACTAAAAAATCTAGCAACTCCGGTCAAGTTTCATGTTGCACTGCATGTACACACAAAGAAGCCTACTTGCATATAAATGAAGATGGCTAATTTGCCAAAGCCTAAGAAATCAGCACATACAATACGTGCTTATCTGAAGTCGCACAGATAAGCTAACTAAAAAGCCAAGAAAGAAGACATGGCATTTGGTAAGCCACATGCTTCCCTTCATAAGCAAAGCAGAAAGACTAGCTGTTTGGAACCTTTCCCCCTTCATTTTCTAAAACAAGAGTTCAAAGGAAAATCATGACAAAATATGCACAGAAAGGAGATGCAGGTAGGAGGTGATAGAAAGATGACCTGGAATAGATCTAAACCAAGGAAAATAATACTGAAAAGAATTGGCCTAACAAAGCTCTGCATGGGTATATAAAACTTAAAAAGCTTGTTAAAATGTATTTTCCCTCTTTAATCGTAAGATGTCTATCTTCTCCAAAGACGAAAACAAAAAAGATGACTAGAGAGCACTTAAAATATTTCATGTTTCATTTTCAGGGGGGGGGAAAAAAAAACGGAATGGTGGGTTGGTCTTTATAACTCTAGAAAGATGCTAAACGTGCCCATAATTTTCACTTCAGATGTCTTTTTACAATATGAAATCCTCCCACTAATTACATACAAATATTAGGCAGATTTCAAACGATAAAATGAAAACAGAATTACCCCGCAGTTCAGTCAAAATGTCTATTTTTTGCTCAAGAATAGCTTCAAGTTGCGTGGCATATGAATCCACATCATAGTCTACTTCTTCAGTCATCTCTAGGAGAGCCTTTTCATCTTCTAACCATCGGATAGATTCCTAAAATGACACCCCCCCCCCAAAAAAAACCCAGTAAGCCTCTTTATAAGACAGAAACCAGTGTATAGATTTATTTTAAATATACTCAAACATACTCAAGACAGTATTCTCTGAAATATTTATAACCATAAAACATCTTTATTTATAGAATAAAATCAAGAAATATTTCTTTACATTCAAATGCAAACATGATAGAAAAAAAAAATGTCCTATTTTTACTTTGAGCGGGGTTTAGGGGAGGGAATGAATCAAACACAGACACACACACACCCACATCCCAACAAGTGGGGTTTGGGAAGGGAATGAAGCAAACACACAAACAGGTGGAATGAATCACACACGCACACACACCCATCAATGAGCAGAGTAAATCTCAAAACCTCAGCTATCCCTAAAACAACAGGTATAATAGAACTTCTGAGCAATCTCATGAGGCCTATGGGAGACTATAACTTGTAAATTATCAGATATCCATTTGGGCCTCACAGAGGTTGCGCAAAGAGGTAATCATAAATTCGAAACAGTAGCTCTTCAAAATTATTGACTGTAAGGAAACACTGGATAGCTCCCGTTTTTTTGGCTGCACTGTGTGGCTTGCAGAATCTTAAGCGTTCCCTGACCACGGACTGAACCTGGGCCCTCAGCAGTAAAAGTGTGGAGCCTAACCACTGGACCACCAACGAATTCCCAAGAAAGCCCATTTAGAAGAGTCAAGTGAACCACTAAATAGTAACTAATTACTACTATTCCTAAGTGCTTTAACGAAACCACTGTTAACTCAGTTTAGATATGTGGAATTTATGAATTTCATTTTTTCACAATGCCATGAACCATAGATTATTAACAAGGTCAGATCATTTTAAATTAAAGAGTTAGGGGATATAAATATGGACACTTTCTAACTTTTTACAGTACACACAATTTCACTTTTCCAAACACCAATGTAATTTAATGACTAATTACAATTAGACTATATATCACCATCTATTAGAAGACTAAATATGCATTGATTAAAACACAGGCACACAACCTCCCAGTAATTTTTCTTTTCCTTCAGCTATACATTTAATTTTTAGAAACAAAACCCCAGTGTGAAAAATGGCAGTTCACAGAAGGGAGGAACAGTGAATAGAATTTTAAGACTATTAGATTGAAAGTCAGAATACTCAGTTTTTCCAATAAACAAATTTTAGACTTCATTATAAAATGGCAAAGTGGGAAATGATGGGCTTCATATGACACTTCATTCAAGAAGGGCATAGACAACTACATATAATGTAATTTTAGTTGCTGAATTTATTAAATCACTTGAATACATAATATATATTAAGGGCATATACATATATATGCCCTTTATATACATATATATATATACACACCCATTATATATGAATATATAATAAGAAGGGCACAGACAACTATATATAAATGTAATTTTAGTTGCTGAATTTATTAAATTACTTGAAACAAATCAGGTAAGAAGACAGGCAGGCACACTTCCTAAGAAATCTGTTTTGAGAAGATAAGTATACTTCACTTTAATAAAGCATTCACAAGTCTACTGCTGAATTCCAAACCAATTCAACTATGCTGCACACACAACTACTCTATAAATGTACCAATTTAATTCTGACACATCAAGCATAAATTTCAATTTGAAAGCCTCACTAAACAACAAAGTTTTGTTGTTTAGTCACTAAGTCGTGTCTGACTCTTCTGCAACCCCATGAACTGTAGCCTGCCAGTCTCCTCGGTCTATGGAATTTCTCAGGCAAGAATACTGCAGCGTATTACCATTTCCTTCCAGGTATCTTCCCAACCCAGGGATCGAACCCGCATCTCCTCATTGGCAGGCAGGCTCTTTACCACTGAGCCACCAGGGGACCCTGTTTGAGTTTTACGGGTGTTCTTATTATTCTAACAATTTTCTTAAAATTACAAGAGTCCTTTTTGATTTAATCTAAATACCTAGGGCTCTTCTTAAGAGAGTCATAATAAGGGTTTGACTTTAACAGTTTTAATCATTGTGTATCCAACTCTACAATTATAAATAGTTCTCATATTTTTGAGCCCGTCATCCAAATGCGTGAATTGCCTAGAGTTGAGGAATGTTAATATTTGTTTACAGATAAAGATTTCTTCAATATCAGAGAAGGATATACAGGTTAATAGGACAAAGGATTTATAGTACTGTGGGAAGGGGGTGGGGTTCAGGAGCAAGCCGACCACGCAGTCTCCATAAAGATGTTCAAATAGGTATCACTCTCCAGAATATTTTCTTGTTTAATAAAGAGGGGAGGATCATACAGTAAAAGGTTTTTTAAATAGGCTGAACACACAATAGGATAAATACCTAAGGAGTTATGGCTATATGAAGGGATATATTCCTCCTCATTCATCTGCAACTGATGGCTCAGTCAGTGCAGTAACTCTCCTGAAATAACCTTCCTTTTCTGCAAAGACTAACTCTTCCTCAACTGCCCTGATACCCTTTAGAAGAGTTTTCCAACTGCCTACCATGAAGAAAGAGGTAAAGGAGGGCAGAAGATCAACTCCTCTAAAAATAGACAACTAACAAAAGCAAAGAAAGTGGGAGAATAGTAGAAATCAACTACATCTTTTTACCACAGTTGCAAAGAAAGTTTGTTTGTAGTCATCATTCATTCTATTCAAATATGCCCTACAAATAGACATATGCATAAACATAAACAAGGGCTTTTTTAGATTAGTGTGACATTCAAAAGTCATTAGTAGCTAATTTTTCAGAAAAACATGTGATTAAAGATTCTACCATACTTCACCTGGAATACTGCCCTGTGATCTTCTACAACTTGTTCTTCCATTTCTACCATTTGTGAGACAGCTTCGTGAAAAGTAAACAACTGTGGGGAAACCTCTTCTTCCTTAAAATAAAAACAGTTTAAAAACTATGACATAAGTTTATATTTTAAATGTTAGAATAAAAAAGTGATTTTTCTATGTCATTTACAAAAATGCAACTGAGAAAGTGAGGAAGCCTGAATATTAAAGACTAAAAATAAAAAACAAAAGGCAAAACCAGAATTTCTTTTCATGGGTCAAAAATATTTAACATTCAGTAAGACAACTCAAACTTAAATGTATCAGTAAGAGATAGTTTTCACTTAGCCCAAGCTTTACTACAGAATTACTCTAAAAAAGCAGTCTCTTTCAGGAGTGCAACTGTTCAAAAGTACACTTATCACAGGCTACAAATATACTGAAATATTTCCTCAGCATTGTCTATTTTCACTAAGAATTCATATATATGTCTTAAATTTCTTTTCAGTATAAGAAGGAAAATGTTGAGTTTTAAGTTCATTCAATGTTCATTTAAAATAACACTTCAGTATAACAGAGATGTAAATATTACATCCTTCATGACTGTAACTATCAAATTGGTATTCTGAAGGTCTTAACTCTTACTAAATTTAAACTCTGAATTGCACTACATAATTTACTTATTGTTTTTTTACAGAAGTTATAAGGGATAATTCATGACTCTACTTCATCCACAAAAAACTACAAATGTACACATCATATATTTTGGTCCTATAACAAGTCAAACTTCTCCAGCTTTGTTTTCTTTGTTGAGCTTCCTTTCCAACGCTACTATCTAATGATTTATTTCCTCAAAACGCAGCCACAGTGATAGAGAAGTTCACTTAAAATTGTTGTATAAAATGTCAGGGCAAAAGCAACATTTGTCAAACAAAATACACAATTCTAAATATATGGGTTTATCTTGGTTAAATTAAATATTGTAAGTAGACATTTGACTCATCAATACACTACCATCCCTACAAGTTTATATAATCACATTAGCTAAAGAATTTTTTATTTTCTCTTTGCGAAAAGAACCATCTATCTGTTTTTAATCAGGACATGCAGGCATGAGTCTCTCATATTATGTCTTTCTGGTAAACCCACAATCAAAAACCTTTACTTATTTATCTGCCCACCTCCCTGCCAAGCCCAGAACGTCCTGTGTTTCCTTTGCTTCAATATACTATGCAAATTCCTATCACTTCCATGCAGTCCATGCAGAGAACTTTTTTATCTATACAACTACTTACAGAATTCTAATGCACTTGATTATCCTCTTAGTCTGTCTACTGTATTACTTTTATCTCCAGAGTATGTCCTAGACACGAGTCCATTTTACCTACCTTGTTAAAATTTAATATAGCAGTAAGAATATGTAACACACGCATCAACAGTTGAACTATCTCAAGATAGTTCCTTGGGGAAGGCAAAGTTGAAAGAAATTCACCCTCTCTCATACATGGAGAAGGTTGCAAGAACCCATAATGTCACGCTTAAAAAGCGTCTAGATTAGTTCTAGTGACCTAGCCAAGCTCTCCCAATTAAGGTCCCACAGAGACCCAACAGATACAAGAATAAAATGGGAGAGATATGCTGTAGGGCGTGCCTATCTCATTCTGGTTTTCTGCATCTTTGAAGGCACCATATGCAGGAGCAAGGCAGGGTTGCTTTAAGGATTTCAAAAGCAACTACAGTCTCTTTCAAAGCTTTTGGGGGACAGAGGATAGACTAACACCAGGATTTCATTTTTAGTTATTTATCGTCTACGGTTCAAAGTTGAGAACTCTTATTTAAACCCGGTTTCTTAACTTCAGCATCACAGACATTTTGTGGGGGTTTGTGGAGGGAGAATGTCCCTGTGCATTGTACGATACTGAGCATCACCCCCCGCCTCAACCCACTAGATCTTAGCAATACCATCCCACTTGGGATGACCAAGATGTCTCCATACATTTTTTTCCCTGGAGAGGGGCCAAGTCATTCCTGGTTGAGAACTGCTGCATTAAGTCCTGCTTTATTAATAGGAAGTATTTTGGAACATGATAACAAAATTAGTATGTTCATTTGTTACTCTAGAATATCTGGACTTTAAATTTAGCTGACATAAGATTCACTCGGGAATAACAAAGACCCAGACTTCAATCCTGCCTGGCTTCAGCACGTATTACTTAATCTTTTAGAAAATGTGAGGATTATGTCAGTTAATAAAACGCTTAGCAAATATGTGTCATGAGGTAATAAGCAACTAATAAATGCTATCGTTTATCATTATAAGAAAATGCCACTTATAGGATTCTCAGTGGGAAAAGTGATACAAAACTATACAGATTATACATTTTAAAAATGAAGTTAAATAACTATGTGAAAGTTATATCTGTGCTTTTTTGTTATTTTTTAATAAATCTTTGTCCTTATGCATTATTATTTTTGAGCAACGGGGGAATCAAAATTTTAAATAATGAAATGTCACCAAACATTCAAAAATACAGAAAGCAGCTAGGTGTAATAAATGTCAGATTTTTTCATTTTTGATATAGTTTATGAGTCCTTTCAGTATATATCCATGTGTCTAAAGTAATCTTGTTTCTAAGCTTTATGTATAGAATATATTGCATGTACAATTCTCAAACTTGTCTGTTTCCTGTATTACTTTAAAAATTTCCCGATTTTAGGCACTTCCCTGGTGGCTCAGTGGTAATGAATCTGCCTGCCAATGTAGGAGACAGGGGTTCAATCCCCGATCCAAGAAGATCCCACATGCTGCAGAGCAACAAAGCCAGTGAGCCACAACTATCAAGCCTGTGCTCTAGAGCCCAGAAGCCAGAACTTCAGAGCCCACGTGCCCTAAAGCCTGTACACTGCAATGAGAAGCCTGTGCAACTCAACTAGTGAGTAGCTCCCGCTCAATGAAACTAAAAAGCCCGTATGGCAACAAAGACCCAGCACAGCTAAAAATAAATCTCCCAATTTTAATCAGTATAAAATCTGGAAAAAAGAATAGTTAGATCAGGGGTCAGCAAACTTTAGTACATATTTTGGCTTGTGAGCTGTATGGTCATTGTCACCTCTGTTCTTAACAAGCATGGCCATACTTCAACAAACTTTGTTTGTAAAATAGATGGCAAGCCCACAAGCTTTAGTTTATTGATTCCTGATTTAGAGGCCAGTTTTCACTTATTCTGGTATGTATGAAACAACTAAGATAATTACCATTATATTATGTCACTTACATTCTGTTCACAAAGAAGTTTTAGATCATCCCTCTGAGGGGAACTGCCCACACCCCACTGTGCCTCTAAGTCATCAATCTGATTTGGGGGATGGTGCATTATTGGACGGACGTCACCAGCAGCAGTTGGATCCACAGTCAGTTCTTTAACCCTATAAACACATAAGAGGTATCTTTAATTAACAAAGACTCATGAGGGATAAGAAATATCAACCTATTTAATATAAAAGCAATTCAATTAACATATTAATATTGATGATGTCAGCTTTCCAGATCAAATCTAACTGAAATCTGTGGAAATATTAAAGGTATGCTGAGATATTAAACTTTAGGAATTTACTTAAGTACAACTTTATATAATTACTTCAAACATAATTACTGTGCATAACAAATTGAGAATCAAAGTATGCTATTCAGAATTTCAAAATAAGAGACATGTGATACAGTTAAAAATGTTACAACAGTACTTAGACTAATAAATGCATCATTGTAAAAAATCAGTTTTTTTTGGGGGGGGGTGCTGCTGTGTGGCAGGTAGGGTCTCAGCTCTCTGACCAGGGATTGAAACCACTCTGGAGTGGAAGCACAGTCTTAACTACTGGACCACCAGGAAAGTCCTCTAAAAATCAAAGAATTTAATATACTTTGCAGATTTTTGGTAGTTACAAGGCTCAATTAAAATTAAAATACCTACACATGAAATATTTCTAATCCATAAAGATCAGAAGCTGTAAAGCTTTATCATTAAAAAAAGTTTACTCCCTTATACTCAAATTTACACATTTGGGAGAGGTACACTTTTTTTTTTTTTAATTTAATTTTTATTTACTTGTCACACCATGCAGCATATGGGATCTTAGTTCCAATCAGGGATTGAATCTGCACCCCCTGCGCTGGAAGCATGGATTGTTAACCACTGGGCCACTAAGGAAGCCCCCAAGTATCCATTTTTTAAGTCAAGAGGATCCTTGTGATTTCCTTGCACAAAGAATGTAAACTTTTCCTTTTAAATAAGACAGTCTATCCTTCAATAATAAATATGGAAAGATGACATCATCCTTAAAAATATGAGAGGGGGAAAAGGAAGCCTGAATTCTAAATCAACATTTTAAAGCAAATAAATGAATAAAGTATGTAAAAATTAAGATCATGCAGTATAACCACCACCTGTCAAACAAAATGAAAATGAAAAATAAAATGACTCAGGACAAAAGAAGTATATGCCATGAAAGTAAATGCTACGAAACATTTATATATAGCACAATCCAAAAGAAACTATTTAAAATAAACATCGTATGTATAGAATAAAGTAGACCTGGTAATCGAAGGAGAAAAGTCGTCATACTCATAAGAAGGAGAGAGATCAGGGCGACTGCCACTACCCTGTGAGAAGGGAATGTCTGATGGACTAATTCCAAACTCCTTTACTCTGCAGCACCAAACAGCAACAAATTAAAAGAAAATGCTCTTGTAAAGACAGGAATGCACATTTCAAGTTTTCATTTAATACTAACTTGATTAGAAAAGGATCAACTTTGTTGTGACAATGCATTTACACTATCTTAAAAATAATTAAAGTTAAGAGGTTTTTGAACCCCTCTGTTCTATTGATTCCCTACTCCATAATTCTTCCTTTTCCCAAGATCTTTTCTAGAAGTTTAACTAGACCATCAATTAAATTTGAAATGCCCTGTATTAAGCTACATGACCACTCGTGTCTAACTTCCTTCTGTAGTCAATACCATGAGTATTTTATAGCATTAATGAGTCCTCAACAGTCTTGCAGTCTTTTCAAACAGGACAGAAGAGAATTAAAGTCCTAATGGCATACAATCTTTATACTGAATTAACTTCTTTCCTATGCACCTAGAATGTATCAGTTATGAAGCAACTTTGGAACAAACTGAAAAAACAGTCACTCAAATAATTTTCTGTGTTTGGTGATTCAGATGATGAATCATGGCAAAGAAAATCCTTTAGCAATGGAATTTTAATTGTTCTTGACAATGTCTCTAACAGGTGTATTAACCAAATCACGGGTTTTCTGCACCAACTTTTTTGAGTTCCTATATCCTCTTTGGGCCAATCCTACTTAATAACAGCAAGCAATATTTATTAATTACTTTCTATCAGCAGATAGCATGATTAGTATTTCTCAGACATTATTTAACCATTACGACAATGTTGTGATATTACCACCATTTTACTGATAAGAAATTGGTTCAGAGCAATAAAGTACCTTACCCAAGTTCATTCAGTGAGAATGTGGCCTAACTGAGGTTCAAACCTGGCTGAGTACAAATTTTATGTTTGAACACTTCAATATATACCAACCATATTCTCTATTTTTCTCATTACTTCTCAAATTAAACTAAATGAAATTACTGTTTATACACATCAAAATAGTCACATAGATAAAACTAGTAATATCTTATACTTAGAATCTTTCTTTGACCTTTTGGTAATGTCTACTCTCAAAGGTTCAATATCACATTCATTTGCCCTTTATCCTTTATAGTCACTTTATAAAGCTTATTTACATACATGCTGACAAACCTAAATTTCTAATACTGAGTTAATCACTTTTTTACTCCCAACCCCATTACTTATCTTATTCTTTCAGAATATCCTCATTTAGGTACCCTTTTAGCCCCTAACCACACATTTTCCCTCTATTCAAAGCTCTCTTGCCCAAGCTGAACTATACTATATGCAGGAATTATATTCCTCAAATGAGCTATCAAAGGAGGTTGAAAATCTTTATTCCTAGAGATATGGAAATAAAAGACAGAACTGTTTGTCCCAGATGGTTAGTAATGTTGCAAATGAATCACATTACATGATAATAAATTAAAATATTTTACTTGGGTCTAAATGAACTAGAGGAATAGCCAAATACAGAAGTCTGAAGACATGAGGGTTTTAATTCTACAGCAGGACTATAACACTAAGCTGTTCCTCATCTCTCCCATGAACAATTCTGAAATAAGAAGCATTTTAAATTAGTGATAAAAACCCTACAATACCAAAAATGTTCACTATAAAGAATGATTAAACATTCATAGCCAAGATTTTATAATTCAAAGTTTAAAAGGGATTAAATTTAAAAATAAAATTCTATTATATTTTTAAAGAAATTGTTATTTTTCATCTTTTGGCAAAAGCTAAGTTTATACTTTTCAACAGTTTCTACTGATGATTTTTTTAAATCTCTTAAAGCAAAAGCAAAATACCAAAGAACAAAGGGTGTTCTCATTTATGTGAAGTTCAAATACAGCTACCTATATTGTTCAAAGATACATTCATAGGTACTAAAACTATTTTTAAAAAGGGAGAAAGAAAGAAAATTGAGCAATTTATTCCAAAATCAGGATAATGGATTAATGGATTGAGATTTATGTATTTATGCATGTTATTCAGGATCTGTGATCAGGATGGGACACATGGGGAATTTTCTGGGGGTACTGGAAATGTTCTATTTCCAGGTTTGATGACTAGAATTTATACTTTATAAGTATTCATTACATTATATTATGTAAAGTATGAAGTTTTCATTTATTATGTTTGGGTACTTTCCTATATGCATATATATTTAACATCTTAATGGAAGATTAAAAATAAAGTCTCAATAGTGACTAAAACAAAAGCAGTACAAAATACTCATGTTTAGCAAAATTAAAAGACTCATCACACTAGAAATGGAATACAAAGAGGAATTTTATCTTTAGGTTAAAATCACAAATGCAGTATGTGATAACAGAAATTTTAAACTATATAAATAGTTATTTAAAACAAGAGCAATGGGAACAAATTGTTTTAATGGTGTATAACGCTTTCTGTCCTCTCATTTGTAATAATCCAATTGTCTATTCAAGTTTGTAACTGTATTTTCACCATATAGAACACCACAAAGAATGGTGCTATCACTATTAAATCCCTAGATTTCCCATGTATAACATTTAACATTATCAGAAATAATTGTTTAGCATAGAGCAAAATAATTTAAGAAATACAGACTGCGCCTGATACTCACTTACTTTTGAGTCTTAACATAATGAGAACTAATACTACGAAATATAACTTGGTTAAATGGAAAAATGTATCATTTTCTTGAGTAAGACCAATTCTACTAAAAATGTAACTGTCTTCTCAAGTTACTCAACACAACCCTAATTATTTTTATTTTTAGGATGTGATAAAATTATTTTAAATATCATTTTAACAAATATCATGCAAACATTTTTTTGAAAACGGAAAGAACAGTAAGATTTACCCTGTAAGATATTAAATCAAATCAGATACTGTTCTATTCCTTTTGAATTTCAAAATAACCATATCTCATACCTATTTGCATATCTTAATGTATTGAGGGTATTTTCACAGGATGCCATTCCTGGAGAGATTGTGGCAATCTATGGGGGGAAAATGCAAAGATAAAGAAAATGTTATAGATGACAGTAATACTGACACGTGGTTCCTTAAGGTCTAATCTTAATACGGTCTCCCAAAGGAAAGAAACTCCAAGGTAACTCAGTATCTCACACACGTAGTCATATAGTAATTACAAACTCCAGTTAAAATATAAACAGCTCTAACAGCACCACAAAATGATCAAACATCAGGCAGAGAATGGAGGTCAACACCTCAAAGAAGGGAGTAACACTGAGTACTCACTGCCCCTCTTTTTGATAAATTTTTTTTTTTGTCTAAGGGCAAATTGTGCTGCTGTCACATAGGACAACTAAAACTTCAATAAAAACCTGGAGTTTCACTAGTTAAGAAACTAAATAAATAAAGCACAGTTTGGAGGTGGGCACCATAGCAACTGGGAAGTGAAGTCTGTCCCAGAAGAGAAGTAACCACAGAGCGAGAAACTCGTGTGTGTGTGTATGTATACATACACGTGAGTACTCTACCCAAATACACACATTACCCACATCTCTGCCTGACCCCCAAACTGGAGTACACAAGGCCGACTATAAGAAACATAGCTAAGTCTAAAAGAGCTAAACAGAGATTTCAAGGTCAGTTGCTGCCCAGAGCAGGGGAGACAAGAGTTTGGAGTTCAGCTAAGTTAACTTTCTGCTAAAATAATAGTAACAACAACAAACCAATAATATTCAGAAGAACATAACAGAATCCAGAGTGTCTGTAAGATATTCATTCATAATGAAAATTATATAATCCAAAATTCTAGACATATGAAGAAAGAGAGAAGTGTGACCAATATATAAGGAAAACAGAAAGCAATGGAAACCAATCTCACGAGGACTCAGAGATGTTGTAATTAATAGAATGCATGAATGTATTATAACTGTAATACAATCCTATCAGATTGGCAAGGACCACATTTTTAAGTTTCACTGTATCACAGTAGAAAACTTTAAATGCCATTAATGTATTTCATAAATTTCCCATAGATGTTGTATAATTATTCATTTAGGATTAAGACAAAACAAGCAAACTTACCATGCAGGTACGAGAGTTTTCACCTATGAATGAATCTCTTAACACCTGAGTGAGTTTACTTGCTCGGAAAGGAGTATGAGGTTTATTTCTACCTAAGGCTCTGATGCACTCCTGAAAATTAAGAAAGCAAATTTCACAGATTATGTTTCTTATAAACAGTAATCTTAACGAACATATTTAAAAGATCTCTTACAATAACCCTAACATTTAAGATCTGATCAGCTCTGAAGATTCTATCAAGAGTTTTGTTTACAGCACAGTAAAAATGTTCTTATAAATCTTTATTCAAGAAAATGAAATTTGGGAAATAAAACCACCAGAAACAAACCCCATAAAACAATCTAATCAGAAGACTACTTTGTTAATTCCAAGAGATTCTGCCGGAGACTATGACTGGTGTTTAGAAGTGACAGGCAGTAGGATAACTGTTGTTGTTCAGTTGCTAAGTCATGTCTGACTTCTTGTGATCCCATGGGCTGCAGCACGCCAGACTTCCCTGTTCTTCACTATCTCCCAGAGGTTGCTCAGCTTCATGTCCATTGAGTCGCTGATGCTATCTAACCATCTCATCCTCTGCCACATCCTATTCTCCATTTCCCTTCAATCTTTCCCAGCATCAGTGTTTTCCAATGAGTCGGCTCTTCACATCAGGTAGCCAAAGTATTGGAGCTTCAGCTTCAGGATCAGTCCTTCCAATGAATATTCGGGGTTGATTTCCTTTAGGATTGACCTCTTTGCTGTCCAAGGGATTCTCAAGAGTCTTCTCTAGCACCACAGTTCAAAAGCATCAATTCTTTGGCGCTCAGCCTTCTTTATGGTTCAACTCTCACATCCATACATGACTACTGGTTTGACTATAGTCAAACCATAGCTTTGACTTTATGGACCTTTGTCAGCAAAGTGATGTCTCTGCTTTTTAATATGCTATCTAGATTTGTCATAGCTTTGTTAAACTTTTTCCATAAAAGAAAAAATAGAATGTTTTCTTTTCTTTGTTAGTCAAGGGAGATATATAATATTGGCCTAACTTTCTGAAAGCCATTCCACATTTTTCAGAGAAACTTTCTTAGCTTAGTTTTGTGGTTCCTTGTTCTCCTTCAAGAAAAAAGATTGATTAATGATTAAGGCTCCCTGGAATCTCCCTAAATAGCCTGTCAACTATTTGGAAGTGGTGTGTCAACTAACAGATCTTTTAACTACCCTAAAAAGAATAAATAATATGTATAAAGAAAATTTCTGGGAACAATAAAAATCTATAACTGCAAATATAAATAACTAAATTTTGATAATCTCTCTTATTAGAAAAAAACAAACACTATCATTTTGTAACTGAGTAAAACAAAATTAAAGTCAAAAGTAAGAGACTTTTCACAATTAAAAGGACTTTATTTACCTTGAGTGCTAAAAGGCTTTTATTAATTTCAGCACCTTCAAGCCTAGTTTGCCTGTCCGCACTGGAAGTATCAGCTCCTCTTTCATTTCCAGCCAAATCGATGAGAGAAAATTTGCCATGTAGTTTTCCTTTCCTTCTAAGGATAATCTGAAACACTGCATGGCTCCGAGATGAATGTGCATTTGCAGATGTCTGACCGGACGTTCTACAATGTAATTAAGAACATTTTGATATGTAAAAAGTTCAATTTGTGCAAGCCACAATGTTTTCATTAAAAATAGAAACAAAAAACTATTCCGTTTTTATTATTTAAATACAATAGAGCTATTGTGAATTAACAACACAAATATAATGAGATTAATGCAGTTTAACCTGGCACACTTTAAAAAGTCTGGATGACCAATGATTTTTACTTCCAAGATACATCAGATAACATCTTGCTTTGCTCTCAAGTTATAATCAAATAATCTAAAATTGATCATCAAATTGTTCCTCTTTATTAAAATGAGTTACCTGCAACTGTTGCCTATGTCAATGAGTTTTAGTACATCTTCAACACATTTGACCTCCCGTTCCTGTAATCCCACCACTTGAACCTGCTGTTTTCCATCTTCAAGCACTCTTAATTTTGTTTTCCTATTTAGCAAGTCAAACACCTAAAAAAAAAAAAAAAAAAAGCTTTTGAAAATAAGAACAGTTCTATAAAAATGAGTCATTCAGAGTCTAAAAAATTTTTTCAGAGAATCCTAGTAATAATTGTTATTAGAATAGTAATGATTGATATTGAAGTTAAAGAATTTCAAAGGGAATTAAAAAAAAATCTTATACACAAAACTTTAAAGTAATATTCTAAATACATATAGCAATTATGTGGTGGCAACAACTGTCCAACAATGTGAATGCACTCAATTCTGGTGAACTTCTACACTAAAAAATAGTTAAAATGGTAAATTTTATATGTATTTTTAAACCACAATTTAAAAAGCTTACAAAAATTATTTTAAAATTTCAACTTACCTTACCACTATAAATTTCAAAAAAGGTTGCATACACTTGAAGTTCCAACTTCTTATAGTTTGGCTTCTTTAGCATTAAAAATACATCCCGAGCTGCCAATAATTTCATATGGAGAAAATGTGTTAAGATGCAAAAAAATTGTTTTTAAAAAGAAATTCAAATTTTCTATTTTCAGAGGAATCAGTTTATGCTTACCTAGAATGATAGTATCAATAATAAAAATGAAGACTAAAGTGGATACTAACCTTACAAAAAATAGTAAGTTTGTCTACATTGACAGTTTAGAAGTCACTCTCCTTCATATTCAAGAAAAGAATGCTACTACTTATGGAGATCAGCCCTGGAGGGAATGATGCTGAAGCTGAAACTCCAGTACTCTGGCCACCTCATGCGAAGAGTTGACTCATTGGAAAAGACTCTGATGCTGGGAGGGATTGGGGGCAGGAGGAGAAGGGGATGACAGAGCATGAGATGGCTGGATGGCATCACTGACTCGATGGACGTGAATCTGAGTGAACTCTGGGAGTTGGTGATGGACAGGGAGGCCTGGCGTGCTGCGATTCATGGGGTCGCAGAGTCGGACATGACTGAGCGACTGAATTGAACTGAACTGACTTATCTTTATAAATAGCGTAAGATTACAGGTGGTCACAATAAGGGTACTTTCATAATTACACCAAATGGGAACTTTTCACAAAGCAGCTATTCAACAATACTAAGCTCCAACAATGTGTCAGATTACAACACACACACAATCAAGATTTCTGCCCCCAAAGCAAAGCTCTTTCCAAAGCAGTCCGATAACCTAAAACTGACAAAATACGTATAAGGACAGCATTAATTACCCTTAAAATTCTGCACTGTACTTACAAATCTTTTCCCAAACCACCTGAATAATATTCAAGAAGAATGTTATAAATGATACCCAAAAAGGAGTTACCTGCTAATGCATAAATTCCTTTAGAACAATCTTGATTCTTTCCTGAAAAGTCACCTCCCATTGTCTATATGTTAAAAAGAAGAAAGAGTTTAGGTCTTACAATTAAGGTATAAGAAAAATAAACTCGCTTCCTACCAGGATGTAACTAACAAATTACTTACATGAGTCTTTCCACTTCCAGTCTGCCCATAAGCAAAGCATGTAGCCATTCCCCTCTCAAATATAGTTTCCACTAGTGGTCTAGCTGTAAACCTTAAAAATAAAATGCACCAGTCAGAATGTACCGTTAATATTTAAATTAAATAAGTAATCAAACTAGTATCTAGTGTTATTAATAAACAAATCTTACACCAAGATTTTTAACAAACCAGTAGGCTCAACTCTAAGACCACAATTGAGTCTACTGATTTAAAATTTTAAATGTCCATGTCCTAGAATTGCTTAAAGCTCTTTAACGCATATCTTCAAGCAATAATTCCATAATAAAAAATGGCCACAAAATTAATAACTGCCAGGGGGGGAAAAAAAACCTGATAGTAGCTGAGCTAAAGACACACATATTAATAGAAGACAATAGTAAAGTTTTAAAAAGTAACAACAAAATATGGTAATATCAGCCAGATAAGTAGGACATACATGAAAACCAAAACAAAAAACCCCAACCCAAACTCAAAAATATATCAAAGGTTTCAACAGACACAGAATCAAGACTGGTAATCTCAGAAAAGAAAAGCTAGAGGGGGAAAAAAGTACAAAAACATTATCTTAAGAAGTATAAAAGTGGTAAAATTTTCCTGAATGTGAATAAGCAAATATAAATGATGCTTGTAAGACAATGAATTCTGAACTGATGAATAGTCTTGATTCAGGAAAAGGATGCCCAAATATTATAAATAAGCAAATATAAACAATCCTGGTAAGACAATGAATTCTGAATTGACACTCTTGATTCAGGAAAAGGATGCCCAGTATTATGTATTGGTATAATCACTGCTGGAGTCAAGATTAAAAAGGTAAGGAGGGACAAAAAAATACTTCACTGAGCAGTGCTCTAAAAAGCGTGATACAAAACAAATGGGTTTTTTACACAGGCTTCAAAAGAACATATGTGAACACTTTATACAGCTCTACTGATTTTTCAAAGGCACAACTGGAGAAAGTACAGAACAAAAGAAGCAGAAAAAAGTTTGAATCAAACAGAATTAGAAATGAGTCTGAAGAGTGATAGGACAAAAAAAAGCCTAATTCCTCAATCCACGGAAGTTAAGGATAAAAGAAAGGGGACAGAATTAATATTGGTAAAATTAAGCATAAATACAGGGTGAAACAAAATGTTTACTAAATCTAGCACATACACAGAAACACACATTTATAATGATTTCTTGAAAATGATTATAAAAGTCAGACAGATATATTTTTGAGACAGTAGTGGAGGAGACAAGGGAGTGAGGGAGAAGGAGAGGACTCAGTTTTCAGAAAGGTAAAAAATATACAATTTATCATTATAATTCCCTTTTTAAACAAATTCTTCACAATACCTCTATCTAGCATTCACGTACTCTTTAATTTTGCCCTCTTCTTTAGAGCTGAACTCCCAGTTTACTGGCTTAAGACCAGAGGAGTTGATCTTAACAGGATCTCATTTATCATAACTTGTTAGCATTCTCACTAATTAATTTTGTTTTCCAGTCAAATTTATAAAATAAAAGGGCAATGAAGCATAGCATTCAAGTAACTGCCAAGAGCATTTAATATAGACTGAAATAACAATGCTGCTAAAATTGACCTGTTAAATAATGAGAAGTAAATGTTTACAAACTATGTATGAAAATCTAAATTCGGATAAAATGTGGGACACCAATGCATAATACACGTAAGTTTGAAATGTTTGTAGGTTAAATATGCAAACATAAGAATTTGATGTACTAAAACTATTCCAAAGTTTAAATATGATAAACTAGGCAAATGCACGTAGATTTCAGAACTTTTTTCCTTAAGTGGTCAATAAAGATTTAGACAAATAAGTGTCTGATGTATAACAGTTATGGATATTGCACCTCTGGAGAGATATGCCAAGATCAATGTAAGTTTCAGGGTGGTGCTGAACACCCTGAACACAGAACAAGAACAAATTATGATTTACAACAAATTTACCTACCTGTAAACCATTTCATTAGGAGCTGAGTCATCAAAGGCATAATCAAAACGAAATGTTTGGTTTTCTAGGTACCTTGTTAAATCTACTTTTTGTTTTGGTTCATGTACCATCACAACATCTTTACTAGGGATTGTGATTACATCAAGATCTTTCATTTGAGTTTCTAAAAGAATAAATAAAAAAATCAACGGCCAGTAATTTCCACATCATTTGAGTTACTGAACAAAAATTATTTTAGGTAGTAAGAATTTAGATAAAAGTAGTATAACCCTGTAAATATAAATATCCCATAAATATGCCATTCAAATAGACTATTTCAACAACAAAGTTTTAAAAAAAAAAACCCAAGATTTCCATAAAGCCAGGAAAGGCAAAGAGTCTTACAGCAATAACACATCAAGAGCCCTAACCACAGAAGTCTGCCTAATGTTTATATACAAATGAAATGATTTACGTTTAACTCTTCCAAATCAATTTGATTTCTGCTACAATCAAAATAAACCGCAAACAGGACAAAAATTGACCTTTGATTGGAGCTCAACAAACATACCTTTTTTATTGAGTGGTCGTTTTCTTACACAAACACATATCCTGTGTTCATCAATCTAGAAATAAAATAAGTTTTCTAGTTATTATTGGTGAATTATAAAACACTGAAAAGTTCATTATGCAATATTTCTAAGGTTTTAGAAATTTATACACAGCAAAAATACGATATGTAATTCACAAGTTTTAAGAGTCATCAGACAAAATTATTTTAAAAATTCAAAGTATAATGGAAACTTGCTGATTTTGTCATTTGGTAAACCTCTAGGAAATAACTTTGCAGACGACACGACTACTCTTAACTGCAACAGGTTCACATTAAGAAGCCACCTTATTTATGTCAAGATGGGCTGTATACAACAAAAGTAAAATTTCCTATCAGACTGAATTGGAGGGAAAGTTGTTGGCAAAGATAACTAGCTGTAGACAAGAAACAGGATTATCAGAAGATCATTAGGCAAAATAATTTGAACAATTTCATAATGTGCCAATTAATTAGACATATTTATTCATAAAACTTATGTTCCCAATATCTGTCTTGTAATGATATTTAATATAAAGTAGAAATTTGCAAAGTATGGCCTAAAAGCCTAACCCAAGTCACTACTGAAGTTTTACTGAAACAGCCATACCCATTCATTTATGTATTGTCTATGGCTGCTTTTCATACTACAAAGTCAGAAGTGAGAAGCTGTAACACAGAAAATATGGTTCACAAAGCCAAAAATATCAGGCCCTTTTCAGAAAAAGTTCTGCAAACACTACTGTAAAATCTGAGCTCAGATATAAGTTAAACAAATGGAGGGGCAACAAGAACTAAAATACACGAGATCAGATGTTATGAACTACTATTAAATCATATATAATACATCTGCCTGACATAAACATTTATTTTGTATACCCAATACATTCCATGTATGCTAGGTCAGATGTATTATTTTTCACAAATACAAATTACACAAGTATTCCCTGTCTAGTAAATTCTCATTCTTTAATAGGAAAGGAATGCATAATAAGACATTTTTTAAGCACTAGAGTTTTGGTTTACAGCATTCCTCAATAATCATTACTGTTAAAAGCCAAAATGACATTTATTTAAAAATAAAAAATTAATTAGAAGTTGGAAATGATGATGGGATCTACAGCCCAAGCCAAGAGGAAATCAACTTGGAATTGAGATGAAAGTATAAGTGATGGTTGCTTAGCAAAGCCCTTGGTAGGGCAGAGCAACAGTCAAGGATGTCAGAAGACACAATCTGCTTTCTGACCATCATTTATCTCACTTCCAAGTTATTTCCTCTTGGCTTGGGCTGTCGATCCCACCATCATTCCCACTTACTACTGATTAACTTTTTATTTAAACTTGAGCAAACTTCGGGATATAGTGGAGGACAGGACAAGGAAGCCAGGTGTGCTGCAGTCCACGGGGTCGCAAAGAGTCGGACACGATTTAGTGACTGAACAACCACCACCAAGGACTTAAAGGCTTTGCTGTGAAACGGGTATCTCTGTGAGAAGCCTGTCTAACATATCAATTATGGGAATTATGGGTAAATGTGGGTAGTTTCTTTCTCTTTTTTTGGCTGCACTGAGTGGCTTGTGGAATCTTAGTTTTCTGACCAGGGCTTGAACCCAGGCCCTCAGCTTGGAGTCCTAACCACTGCATCACCAGGGAATTCTCAATGGTTTCTTGATTTTCTTCTTAAAATATGGAGAAGGAACACTCATAAAAAGAGGAAAAAGTTACAGAGCTAAATCTAAATACAATATTAATTTAGGGGGTATCAAACATTTTTATTCACAGCATAAAAAGTTCCAGGGCAATCATTTACAAAGAATCTTACAGGATCTGCTGTTGTTAACGGTCTATAATCCAAACTGCCTCTAAAGTCTCTGATCATACACATAATTTCATAATTTGGGTTTGTAGCATCAACATCCTGTAAGAAGACAGAGAATTCATCATTTATTATAATTACAATAAAGTAGCATTTGTTGCATTTATACATGGTTTGAAAATTAAAATTAAAGTAATAAATTGTGTCACTAATAATACCCAAGCCCAAACTCAAACCAGAGATGTGATATAGTTTCAGAGTTCAAGATCAGTAATTGCCCAGAAATTACTTTTATTTTAAAAACAAAATTCTGTTAGTCTACGTGCAATCTGTTAACTCCAAGCCAAATATTGCTTATTAAACCCACCCTTGTCTTATTTCGAATGTTATACACATACCTTAATTGTCCTAGAAAATTGAGCAAGAGAAACAGTACTCATTCTAAACATCAAAAAAGAACTCTAGAAACGCAGAAATTCTTAGAAAAATGCATTTAATCAGATTCTTATTTCCAATTCTTAATTTAATGTTTCAAGAAAATAGAACTATGGATTCACTTATGTTCATTTCCTATTTTTACTGAGTCTCTAAAAAAAAAACTAAGGCATGGTATAAAACAGTTCCAAATCAACAGGATATAGGATTTAAAGGAACTGGAAGCCAAGACAATTTTTTAAATCTTTAAAATTCAAAGTATTGAATGGTAACAGCAATTTACTTTTTTGCTTCAAAACTGAGAAAATTCAGATTAAGACACAAATAGCAATAGCTAACAACCTTTCCTAGCCAGGCCAGGAGTATAAATTATTAAATATTTTATGTCAGTTTTCCCCCCCATGTATTTTATTGCAGATTTGCTTTGAGTACGACTCAATTTCAAAACTGTTAATGTAACATACTTTCCATTAACGTTTTGATAAATAACACCAACTATATCAATTGAAAAGTAGAATATAGAGATCACAGATAAAAATATCATGAAGTACCCACAGGAGACACCAGGTGGCATCTGTGCTAAGAATCAGATGATATCAGCATCATTTATTTCAAAACCCAACTGGTCATTCTCAGGTCACTTTCAGATATAAGCTGATTTATTCAGGTTGAATATTATATTGATTCCACAACATCTTTATGATTAAGGGCACTTGAACATACTCCTAATAAGGAAACAATCCTGATATCTCATTACAGGAAACAAGTTCTGAGAATTGTAATAGTTACAATATAAGCACAATGGAGGAATTATTTGTACAACAGTAAAAAATGTGAAGACCTGTAGAGAGATAAAAGACCAGTCTTCTACGTAATTTTCCATTGTTGGTAAAATTCTGCTAACTATCTAAAGGAAACGTGAGAAGGGGGGCATGACAGAGCTACACTCTCAACATCTAGCATAAATCAACATACAACAAATTTCCACTCTCTCATTATGATATGTTCATTTATTAACCATGGAAAAACAACAGTAACATTTATAGTATAACCATACACTTTAACTGGTACTTTCAGAATGCAATTTTAGTCCTTTTAAAAAACCTGCTGCTGCTGGCACCCCACTCCAGTACTCTTGCCTGGAAAATCCCATGGACAGGGGAGCCTGGTGGGCTGTTGCCGTCTATGGGGTCGCACAGAGTCAGACACGACTAAAATCCTATTATTCTTGATGTTATAAATCTATTAGAATTCTGCAGCACAATGGCTTACTATTCAAAATGGAAAAAGCCTCAGGACTAAGACATACCAACTAAACGAAAAATTTATGTAGTAAAAAAAAATCTGTTAATAACTTATTTTCTCAAGAGTTTATATTATTCCTCAATGCCAATCTAAGGAACTATATTGAAATCTTTAAAGGAGTTATTTTTTCATAAGCCAATCACCTTCACTGACACAGTAAAATCTTTGGTTGGTGCATAAACAAAATATGTTTTCGTTACAAACCTGGGCTCTTTTTTCTCTAAGTTCTTGCTGTTGCAGTCTCCTTTTTTCTCGTTTTTCTTGCAACTTCTCTACCTCTTTCACACAATTCGATTTTCTACGTGCTAGAAGAAAAAGATGAGCTGTAGAAGTATAGTTTTCTTTTTAGAGTACCGTACTTATACAGAAAAATTTTATGTATCAATGTGATTTTACCACATACACCCAAAAAAAGGTACACAGGGACAAAACATGCCCATGACAAATATGTGAACTTACTTATGAGCTGCTTTAACACAAATTGGAACAGGACAAAATACGAGTAAGAGTCATGAAAAGTGACTCTAACATACTGCTACATATCATCTCTTGGTTTAGAATCAAAGATCTCTGAACTGATAAGGATAAAGGAGCATATTTCTTCTGTAACATCTGTCAAGATCATCTGGCCAGAATTTTAAATTTAAAGCAACTGAAACATTGTTATAGTTTTATATTTATAAATTTTTTTCTTCCAAAATATACATTAAAAAACCCAATTAACAGACTCACAACAACAACAATTTTCCACAATGGTAAAAATAAAACCTGCAATTAAGCTTGCAATTTGGGGACTTATAAAGTTGACCAAGAGAAGTTACATGTATGACTAAAACGACTGAATCCTTGGTACATGATTTACATACAAGGGGGTCCAAATTCCTTTTTTGCAGCTTGAACTGGAGATATATCTGAAACACTACCATTCTGCTGTGCAGAGGAAGACTGTTCAGGAAGCTGACTAGGCCGTGCGCGTGCAGAACCAACCACTGAAAGGGAAACACAAGTTTTAAATATATGTAATGATCAATTCTGTTCAATACACTGACAAGCTGAGAGGTTTTCAAAGTAACATGTACAGACTTAGGTTTTACCAATGTAATTGTAGCTACAAAACTCAATCTGAATAATTTATATAAAAACCAAAGCCAAACTTGATTTTAAATAATCATTAAAAAAAAAAGTGGGCAAAATACAGATTTTATAGCACTCTCATTTCGAAAAACTCAAACAATTCAGACATATAGAAAGTGGCGGATTCATGTTGATATATGGCAAAACCAATACAATATTGTAAAGTTAAAAAATAAAATAAAAAAATATATAAACTAGAAAGTAACAATGTAAAAGTATTTCAACTCTCTTTGTATTTTAAATCCCACTCTGCTCTTCAAATACGCAAATCTTCAACAGAGAATTTCCCACTGTGGATGTTACAAAAGTGGAAAAAACAATACTGAGTTAAATACAAACATTACATTTTACAAAGAAATGTAAATTTTCACAAGACTCAAAGAACAGTGCTGAGAGTGCGGGGCTTTCCCTCTACCTTGAACATCTCCCCTAATACCTACAGCTGTCCTGCGTCATTGTCTGTACATACAAGGAAACATCACTATTAGAAAGGACCATTCTGAAGAGCAGAAAAGAATTAACTGCGCTTTACATCACTCAGCTGAAAACATATGAGAGTCTTGAAATTAACTACAATTTATACCTATTCAATTTGTCTTCAGTTACCCATGATACTTTTTAAAAGTCTGTTAGCCAGAAAATTATGTAAAAATATCAATGATAAATTTATTGTTAAATAAGTAAATGTTAAATAAATTGTTAAATAAATAAATGTTAAATCAATTGACTACTTCCCCATTCCTTTCTTTCTCATAATACTCTTTTCAAATCTGAAAAATGATTGAGTAAATAAGATGGATCAAAACTGCACATAACATGGAGTTTCACATTTATCATATACCTTTACAAATCATTTTTTAGATATCACTGACATTATTGTCTTGGGAAATTAGGAAGATTCAATTTTAAAAATTAGCCATGTAAAGTTTAAATAAATAACACCACCAGGGGTAATGTTTACCTTTGATTTACCTTAGCAGGGCCATAGGCAAAATTAATACATAAAATTTTACCTCTATTATCTCTTGGAGGAGGCTCATTCTTAATAGAAGCCACAGTCCGTCGATTCTATAAAAGAGAAAACATTCATTTTACTTTCTCTCTTTATTCCTCATATATACATCTATCATAATCAGCTTCCTTTAATTAAACAAAAATAGACATACAATAATACAAAACTAAACGGAAAAAAGGGAAAAAATAAATGGAGAAAAACTAAAATTATCTTATAATAAATTACCTGTAATGCCATCAATATTCAAGTTTATTTAAATACCCTGCCACTGTCCCAAAACAGGCAGAAATTAAAATGAGCCAGGTACTGTTCTAAGGGCTTCATATGTATTAATTCATTTCATCTTCACAACAACCCTATGAGGTCACTATTATTGTTATTCTGGATTCTCAGATGAGGAAACTGAAGTAAAAACAGATTAAATAATTTCATTAAAGTGTGTGTTTTTTAATCATCATGCTACCCTGCCAAAATTTCATCTTTGGATGTCAGGGGTAAGTAACAAAACAGAATTTTTAGGCAATGTACAGCTCATTGTTAAACTGAAACATCAAAATACTATGAAATACACTGTTGGTTTTCACGAAAAGGTTTCATTACACTTGCAAGGTTTTGGTCCTATTATTTATTTACCAAGACTTGACTTTATTCACCTAAAAAAAAGAAACCAAATAATGCCATGAGTTTCAATGCTAACTGCTCATCAAATCAGATGGCTACTATTAAAAGAATATTGATGCTAGAGCCACTCTTTAGATAAAATAAAACTGAATCTCTAGGAGTGGGGTTAGGAATAAGTGTATTCCGAAAAATTTCCAGGTGATTCTAATATACAGCAAAGGTTGCTAAGGACATATCAAGAAAGATAAACTATGAAGATCCTTCAAGGCTGTGAAGCCAAATATGAAAAACAGTCCATTTACAAGGGAGTAATTCTAAGGGGGATCTCTAAGCAGTGATTCTCAATATGCTGAAATTATATGAATTGAAAATGTCTTATGTTCATAAAAGCAGAATATTGTTGATATCAGAATTTTGCTGATATTGTTGAGTTTCTATCATATTATATGTGGGTGCCTATGAATGTCTTCCATGCAAGACAGTGAGCTCCTACGGGGCTAAAATCTTATTAATCTTTGTAGAAGATAAAATCAACAATGTAGTAAAAATTTTTGAACACAAAGAATTGCAGATTTAACAACTGTCAGGGACTATCTGGTTTTTAAAAAGTTGTATTTTGATACAAAGTTTTAACATTGAGACATTTCAATAGAGAAGAGGAATTACTTTAAAATAATTTTAAAATCACATACATTTTTAACTGTTAGGAGGGGCATAGCATGGCTTTAAAATTTACCTTCACAGATAATACAGAAATAGTTAAACTGTCATCTCATTTTTAAAAATAAATCTAAACAGCAGAATTACTATCTGAAAAGACTACTAAAATGGAAATTTATTATGAAAAATAAATTAATCTTTTCTTTATCAAAGTCATATGTATTCACTCAACAAATACTAACAAGCAAAGATTTTGACCACTGTCTTCTAATAAACTACTAGTCTTAGGAAAAATCCTAACCAGTCATGAAATTTCTAGGATCTAGAATTGTGAATTAGATAATTTTTCAATCCTTTAAAGTATGTGTGTGTATATATACATGCAGATGGCAGAAAGAATTAAGGTTTTTCTAAAAGCAAACAAATACATACTCTTCACAGTCCCATTTCAAACAAGAATACACACACACACCCTGCTCTGAATTTGTATCACTAACCTTTACAATTTTGTTTACTTTGGCTGAGGATGTTGGAGGTGGGGGTGTCTCTGGACTGGGCTCAATATCTTCATCTGGTACAAGGTCAGGGTTAAGTGAAAAAATGCTCTCCAGGTCAATCTGTTTTTAAAAAAGCATATATTTTCGGTGAATTTAGACAATCTTTCATTTTCAAATAAATTTACACATAAAGGATAAATGTTAAACAATTTCAGTCTAATGAATAATATTACCTTAAAAATTAAATTACCTAGAATTACAACCAACATATATTTATTTAAAAGAATCTCTCTTAAGGTAGTACTTTGTGGTCTGATTATATGTCTAATTACATGAGATATACAGGAGGTATCTACCTTTCTTTGAGTGAAATTTTTTAATCACTTTGAAAGTTTTTCAAAGAATGATAGCAGATACATGCACTATATTAAACTATACAGTTTTCTGTTTTGTTTCATATTCAGAATCTTGATTTTAAGACTGGAAATAAAATTTAACCTAGTGATCATACCTCTTTGCCTTTTGTATCTCCATTTTCTATCCACTCAACAGTTACACTTTCGTTATCTTCATTTAAAGATGTTACCATTGCTTGATGTATTCGGCCTAAGTGGGAATAAAATATACACTTTTAAAATGCTACAAATTATGGTATCCCTAAACACTGTCAGAAATAATTTTATAATTTACAAGTTTAAAAGACTATGATACGAGGGATTTGCACAGATTCTTGGGATTGGGGAATGAACTTTGTCTATGGAACCATAAATGAATTTGCCACTTGTCAAGACCAAGAACTCAAGAAACTGGATTAGACTGAAAGTTTTATTTTCAGCATATGTGATAAATGGTTACATGTGGCATGGAATGCCTGAAATTTTATACTGTTAAAACAGTTTGAATCCTTAAAGTGTCCTTATTGTAAGCCAACAATGATCCTGAAGAACACATAACAAAAATTCATGAAGCAATTTTTAATACTATATAGATACAAAATACTTTTAACTTAAATTTCACTATCATTCCCTATACAATTGATCAAATTGTTTAGAAATTATTAGGAAAATGGATCTGAGTCCAAAAAGTTCAGTTATTTTATACATGGGCTCATATAAAAATTAAGTGATGAATACATATAATCTTGTTATAATTTCAAATACTGAAGATTTAGGTATATACTGTCAGCAATATATCGGTGCTTTTTAAAAAACTAAAATATATACTGGAATCTTTCCGCGACAGCATTATGGATCAACGTTAATTTTAACAACTTCATAAGCATTCTATAAAAGGAATACATCATAATTTATTCTTTTACTAAGAAGAATTTAAACTGTTTGCAATTGTTTGCCACTAAAACATGTTGCACTGAGTATAAGTACATAGTATGAATGTTTTCATTCTAGATTTCTAAATTCTAGATTTCTAAATTTCTAGAAGCAGACTGGGTTAAGGAAACTGAAATTTTGATAGTTATTTGAAAATTGGTCTCTATTTATATTCCCACCAATGATGGGGCCTATTCTTCTATATCCTCATCAACACTGAGCATTATCAATTTAAAATATTTTTACCAATATGATAGGTTAGACCTTTAAGCTACTACTTTGTGAGCACATATACATCAAAGATTGGCTCATTTAAAATCTACACTGGTTCATTTAACATTACAAACATACCTATAAAGTAGAGCTTTCTTTCTTTAAAATGAAGATACTGAGATTCACAGTCACACAGCTATTAGTTGGCACATATTTGAACCTCAGTCACATGCAAAAGCACTTGCTATTATCACTATGTTTCTCTACTCTCCTAAGATTAAGCTGACGAGGAAGATGCCTGTGTGGCTTAAATTCCAAGTACCTCTGGAAACACTTATAAACTGTAGCACAGATCCTCAATGCTCACTGTGTACCCAGAAACTCCTAGTTTTTTTTTTCTTTTTAATTAAAATGATGTTGGCCTGAGTTTTACCCCAGATAGTATCATTTCTTACCAATTCCACTGCAATCACCTTGGTATAAGTCACCAAGGCCTTAATCTTGGATTATGGCAATTCTCTCCCAACTACTCTCTCCTCTACTGCCTATTCTTTATAGAACAGTCTAAACATTCCTGGTAAAAACCAAGTCAGATTATTCCTTTGCTGAAGACCTTCCAGTGGCTCCCATCTCACACAGAGTAAAAGCCAAAGTGCTTTCAATGGCATTTAATGTCCTGAAACAAAGACCTACATGATCTGACCCCTCCCCACCTCTGTGACCTCATTCATCCCTGACTACCGTAATCTCCAGTTTTACTGACTGATCTCTGTCTCACACAGTTATTTTCCCTCCCCTCAAAAAGTTCTATAATGGGTCAAGGACTAAAATATGAAGACAAAAGTAAAAGCAACTGAGTAAATAGTGGTGTCATTTATTCAGATTAAGTGGACAGTAGGGAAGCAAGTCTTGGGAGTGGAAGGAAATGATGAACTGGAAAATACTGAGAGGATTCAAGGGAGAGGCTTTTTAGGGAAATTAGATAACACTCACTGAAATTTGATTTGGACAGAAATTAGGTAAATAACCAGTACAAATAGTATATGTCAGTTGGGTCCTCTGGGAAGCAGATGTTGAGATAGTTATGAGAACAAAAGGTTTACTGTAAAAGATAAAAGGAGAAGGAAACAGGACTGGTCATGGAAAACTTTCAGACTGTGATGCATTATCTGCAACCTGTAAAAGAAAGGGGACATAAAGCAGGATTGAGCAAAGAAAGTCTCAGATCATGAGGCAGATCTGAGAGTCTTGGCCAACCCTTCAGGGAGCTCCAGAGCAAAGACTGACCATTAAAGGAGTCCCACAGAGGGCCAAAATGGAAATGCTCTAGTACTCACGCCATGCCCAGTCACTAGCTGGAGGATTCCCAGGAAACGTAAAGGCCTCAGCTCAAAAGCCAAGGAGGCTTAAAGATATTAATAGCTGAGGCTATCAGTAAATATTCTCCCTGAAGCGGAAGAAGTTCCCCTAAGAGGAGCTACCAAGGCTTGCATCAGGCCCCAAATTTATCATCATCTCTGAATTTATCACCATCTCTGTAGGAGCCTGAGACCCAGCAGCCACTCTTCCCCGACTCATCACCTTTAGCAGCCTCCAACCATAATTCCACTAGTAGGGCCAAGAAGATTATTGCTATAAAGGTTATCATAACACATTGATAACAATTTCCTCAATAGGAAAGGACCCCAAAGAAGATGTATCTGAGCACTGAACTACCATAAAGAATAGCACCCAGCAGGAAACGGAGAGGCTGTGCTTGAGGTTGTTGAAGAGCAGTACAGATAGGGATCTCCATGCAACTCCCAACAGAATTATCACATTAATGAGACTAGGGAAAAGCATGTGAATGCTTCAAAAGGCAAGACCAACATCACCATTCTTTTTGGGGGTGTGGCAGTGGGTCTTGGCTGCTACACAGGCTTCTCTCTAG
Source organism: Bos taurus (assembly GCF_002263795.3). Taxonomy (NCBI): domain Eukaryota; kingdom Metazoa; phylum Chordata; class Mammalia; order Artiodactyla; family Bovidae; genus Bos; species Bos taurus. Next base: position 17,052,515 of record NC_037347.1, read on the forward strand.
CTGTGGTGAGGAAGCTACTCTAGCTATGGTGGCTTCTCTTGTTGTAGAGGATGGGCTCTAGGCATGCAGGCTCCAGAGTTGCAGCTCCTGGGCTTAGTAGCCCCTTGGCATGTGGAATCTTCTCTCAGCTCAGTTGTGTCAGACACTTTATGACCAAATGGACTGCAGCATGCCAGGCTTCCCTGACCATCACCAACTCCTGGAGTTTACTCAAATTCATTCATGTCCATTGAGTCGGTGATGCCATCCAACCATCTCATCCTCTGTCATCCCCTTCTCCCGCCTTCAATTTTTCCCAGCATCAGGGTCATTTCTAGTGAGTCAGTTCTTCCCATCAGGTGGCCAAAGTACTGGAGTTTCAGCGTCACCATCAGTCCTTCCAATGAATATTCAGGACATTTCCTTTAGAGTGGACTGGTTTGATCTCCTTGCAGTCCAAGGGACTCTCAAGAGTCTTCTCCAACACCACAGTTCAAAAGCATCAATTCTTCAGCGCTCAGCTTCTTTATAGTCCAACTCTCACATCCATACATGACTACTGGAGAAACCATAGCTCTGACTAGACAGACTTTTGTTAGCAAAGTAATGTCTCTGCTTTTTAATAACTTTTCTTCCAAGTAGCAAGCGTCTTTTAATTTCATGGCTGCAGTCACCATCTGCAGTGATTTTAGAGCCCAAGAAAATAAAGTCTCTCATTGTTTCTACCGTTTCCCCATCTATTTGCCATGAAGTGATGGGACCAGATGCCATGATCTTAGTTTTCTGAATGTTGAGCTTTAAGCCAACTTTTTCACTCCCTTTTTCACTTTCATCAAGAGGCTCTTTAGTTCCTCTTCACTTTCTGCCATAAGGGTGGTGTCATCTGCATATCTGAGGTTTCTGATATTTCTCCTGGCAATCTTGATTCCAGCTTGTGCTTCATCCAGTCCAGCATTTCACATGATGTACTCTGCATAGAAGTTAAATAAGTATGGTGACAATATACAGCCTTGACGTACTCCTTTCCCTATTTGGAACCAGCCTGTTGTTCCTTGTCCACTTCTCACTGTTGCTTCTTGTCCTGAATACAGATTTCTCAGGAGGAAGGTCAGGTGGTCTGGTATTCCCATCTCTTGAAGAATTTTCCACAGTTTGTTGTGATCCACACAGTCAAAGGCTTTGACGTAGTCAATAAAGCAGATGTTTCTGTGGAACTCTCTTGCTTTTTCGATGATCCAACAGATATTGGCAATTTCATCTCTGGTTCCCCTGCCTTTTCTAAATCCAGCTTGAAAATCTTGAAGTTCTCAGTTCCTGTACTGTTGAAGCCTAGCTTGGAGAATTTTGAGCATTACTTTACTAGCGTGTCAGATGAGTGCAATTGGGTGGTAGTTTGAACATTCTTTGGCATTGCCTTTCTTTGGGATTGGAATGAAAACAGACCTTTTCCAGTCCTGTGGCCAACTGCTGAGTTTTCCAAATTTGCTGGCATGCTGAGTGCAGTACTTTAACAGCATTATCTTTTAAGATTTGAAAAAGCTCAGCTGGAATTCCATCACCTCCACTAGCTTTGCTTGTTGTGATACTTTCTAAGGCCCACTTGACTTCACATTCCAGGATGTCTGGTTCTAGGTGAGTGATCACACCATTGTGCTTATCTGGGTCGTGAGGATTTTTTTGTATAGTTCTTCTGTATAATCTTGCCACCTCTTCTTAATATTTCTACTTCTGTTAGGTCCATGCCATTTCTGTCCTTTATTGTGCCCATCTGCATGAAATGTTCCTTGGTATCTCTAATTTTCTTGAAGAGACCTCTAGTCTCTCCCATTCTATTGTTTTCCTCTATTTCTTTGCATTGATCACTTAGGAAGGCATTCTTATCCCTCCTTGCTATTCTTTGGAACTCTGCATTCAGATGGGTATATCTTTCCTTTTCTCCTTTGCCTTTAGCTTCTCTTCTTTTCTCAGCTATTTGTAAGGCCTCCTTAGACAACCATTTTGCCTTTTTGCATTTCTTTTTTGGGGGGATGGTTTTGATCATGGCCTCCTATACAATGTTACGAACCTCCAACCACAGTTCTTCAGGCACTCTATCTATCTATCAGATTTAATCCCTCAATCTGTTATTTCCACTGTATAATCATAAGGGATTTGATTTAGGTAATAACTGAATGGTCTAGTGGTTTTCTCTACTTTCTTCAATTTAAGTCTGAATTTTGCAATGAGAAATACCTTTTCTAGAACCTGTGACAATCTTCCCATGTGGCCCTCCATGTGACCATCCCATTTCTCTGGTTTGAAAATATTCCTATACTCTATCCCAAATTGTCATTTGACTCTGATTCCCCATCGACTTGTAACTTTTAAGCTCTATCACACTCACATCTACACTTTAACACACTTTAACACATAATAGAGCAAACACCTGTGTATAAGCCAGGTTAAGAATCAATACCTTTGAAACCTCATATCCCCCTACTCCACCCCCCACCCCAGTGAAACTCCTCCTTCCTTCCCCCTCCATCTGAAGTAACCAAAACTCTGATATCTGAGATAATTATACTGTGGCTTTTCTTTATAGTTTTTTCACTTATAAATGTAACACCCACAACAACCTAAAGTTGGCCTATTTTTAAACTGTACATAAATGGACACTACTTTTAAAACTTCTTTTGCATAACATTTTTTCCCCAAGATTCACTTATGTCACTGTTGACTCATTTCAGTTCACTTCAGTCGCTCAGTCGTGTCTGACTCTTTGCAACCCCATGAAGAGCAGCACACCAAGCCTCCCTTTATGTCCACTCATTTTCACTATATATGAATATGCCAAAATTTATTCTGTTGATGGACATCTATTTTTATGGTTCTACTGTTAGGACTGGTGCTGAAGGCATTCCTACATAGGTATACCGATACAAATATACAAGTATTCTGAACATACAATGAGAAGAAATACAGAGTAAAAACATCTATAGCTTTACCAGTTAGTGTTATGATGTTTCTTACAGTGGCTGTACCTGTAAAGATTTGTAACCCCACTAGCAATTACTTCATAGTCAAATTAATACTTAAAATATTTGTCAGATTTAATATATCACACTGTGGTTCTAATTTCTCTAACTTAATGAGGTTATGCCTATTTTGAGTTCATTGGGCATTCAGGCCTTTCATGTGTTTTTAAAAAATTTTTTAACTACTTCTCTACAGAAATTCGCTACGTATTTCCTTGGTAATAATCTTCTGTTACATGGGTAACACTTCCTCCAAAGTTGTGGCTTATCTTTTCACTTTTTTTTAATGTGTCTTTTGATGAACTAGATGAGTTTTAATTTCAATGTAGTCATATATATATATATATTTCTCAATTATGGGGTTTTATGTCAAAAAATTCTTCCTGAGACTCAGGTCATTAAGAAAGTTTCTTATATTTTCTTCTGATGTTTTACAGGACTCACATGGAATTCTTTTCAATACTCTGTAATGATCAATATGGGAAAAGAATCTAAAGAGAATATATATATATATATATATATATATATATATATATAACAGATACACTTTGCAACAGAGCAGAAACAAATGCAACATTGTAAATTAACTACACTCTAATAAAAATGTTTTTAAAAATGAAATTTTACAAAGCTTTTTATATTCAAGGCTATAATCCACTGTTATTTTGATCTCTGTGTATGGTAACACAATTTCCAGTTTTCCCCCATGAAAAACAAATTTCTCCAGTGCTATTTCCTGAAAAGCCCTTCCTTCTACTTATCTGCAAAACTATCCATCAAATTCCAGCATTCACACAAGTCTATTTCTTTACTCCTGGATCAAAACTACTTTGTCTTATTACTTTTATAGCTTTGCAATGAATCTTGCTATCTGGTAAAGTAAGAGCTTATTTTACCAGATATTCTTAAAGTTTCTTTGGGTCTTCTTAAGACTTTTGCAGATCTGTATACATTTTAGAATCAGCTTGTCAAGTTCCAAAAATAAAAAAAATTAGCAAAAAAAAAAAACCAAAAACCACCTGTTAAGATTCTGATTAGAATTGCACTGAATATTTTGTTTTAGACTTTTACATCATTTATCAAGCTTAATACTGACCAGAAGTTTTTCCTTCTCATACCAACCTTATTCTGGAATACTTCATATAAAACAATAATTATTTGAAACTTGAGTGTTTGGTGGATACTGGTTAAAGTCACTTTGGTTTAGGGTTTTATTTGTGAGAAGATTCAATTTCCTTAATATAAGATTGCTATAGTTTTCTATGATTGTTTTTGATAATTATATTTTTAAGGTTCCACATTTGGGGCACACAGTTGTTCATAATTATGTTGAATGCCTGTGGTATCTGTAATAATAATCACTTTTTATTCCTATTTTTTCAACTTTTTTCCTTGATAAATCATCTAAGATTTGTCAATTTTGTCTTTCCCAAGAATAACACTTGTTTGCTGAGCCCCTTTATTATATGTTATTAAATACTTAATTATTGTTTTTAGTCCTTATTTTTTATTTTCAACTTACTTTGGGTATTTTTTCTTAAATTCTTAAGGTGGATGCTTAGTTCAATCATCTTTATCTTTTTTTTCTTTATAAGCAAATAAAGCTAAACATTTCTCTCCAAGGGCAGCTTTAGCAGCATCTTAAAATTTTTCATAGGTAGTATTTTTGTTATTGTTCAAACTCTTTTCTAATTTTCTTTATGATTCTTTGACTCTCAGTAATCCTGCTGTGAGATTCATCACCAATCAGAACAGACAAAGCCACAAGTAATCGGTCTGATTTACCCAGTGCATGGTGGCTGAGGAGTGCCCTTGTATTTCTACCTTAATTAGACTGGATTGCCTCCCTTGGAGGAAAATTTCCTTTAAAACTAGCTCTGGGGAGCAAATCACCAGGAATTTTTTTTTTTTTAATCAGCATCTTTAAAGAGGAGTCATAAGTCTTTTTCTTCAAACAGTGAACCTGACTCTGATTCTTTTTTTTGGTCCCCCATCATCCTTCAGAATCAAACTTTAGCTACCTACCCTTGCCTGAAATCCCCCAGTCAGAGGATCCTGGCAGGCTGTATATAGTCCATGGGGTCACAAGAGCTGGAGACAACTTAGCGACTAAACCACCACCACCAGCACCACCTGCTCAACCTCACTCATCCCTTAGTATTTCTGATCCATGGTGATACCTTGTTCTTGAGCTCAGCTATGTCTTTTTAAAGGTCTTCTCATATCTGGGGTATACGGATGCCAGTACATGAATTTTATTCTACTATTTTGACCAGAAGTGTCAATCCATCTTTAAGTCATATTTCATATTCACAGAAAATGAAAGTTAGATTTGAAAGCTATTAAGTTCACACTAATATTAAAATCAATACTATTATGTAAATCAATAATTCTTACAGTTTCAAAACACTACTTTTTAAAACTTAATAATCTAGAGACGGATTTTAAAGTTTTCAGCATTATTTCAACCTACTTATAAAAATAAATTACAGTGTAGAAAATGTCATCTGTTGAGAGAGAAGTAAAAAAATAGTTGCAAAGTTCTGACAAAAACAGGGAAATCCTGCAAATGTCTTTCCAATCATTTTCCCATGAAAACACCTCTTGGTTTTTAATACCCAAACTTCAAAAATTATTTCTCAATGTAAGATATTTTGGCCAGTGTTTAAATAGGAGTAGGTTTATATCTGTACATGCCAAAACTCAATCTGCATTTTAAACAAGAATGTGCAAAGAAATGTTCTTGAGTTACATTCCAAATATAACTGATAGATGGTCAGAATCACAATAAAAAAGCACACCAAGTATCAAAGTGATACAAAACATGGGCGTGATACCCAGTGTCAGCTACTTTCTGACATGGTGTGCTTGTCCTAAATGTATTTCCACAGCCTTTTATATTTATTTACTCCACTCCAGTACTCTTGCGTGGAAAATCCCATGGATGGAGCAGCCTGGAAGGCTGCAGTCCATGGGGTCACTGAGGGTTGGACAAGACTGAGCGACTTCACTTTCACTTTCATGCATTGAAGAAAGAAATGGCAACTTACTCCAGTGTTCTTGCCTGGAGAATCCCAGGGACGGGGGAGCCTGGTGGGCTGCTGCCTACGGGGTCGCACAGAGTCGGACACGACTGAAGCGACTTAGCAGCAGCAGCAGTCCTTGTTTGGCCCAGTGCTGAATGAGGTCCCAAACATTTAAGAAAATGTTGAAAGGAAACAGTGAGGACAGGGAAACAGCAATTATAATAGAAGAAAAGATTTTACTGTATATGTAATGGATTTGGGTCACAAAGAGTCGGACACGACTGAGCAACTGAACTGAAAGAATGGATTTGGTACCCTTATTTATTGTTTGTTAAACGTAACAGCAGAGAAGGCAATGGCACCCCACTCCAGCACTCTTGCCTGGAAAATCCCACGGAGGGAGGAGCCTGGTGGGCTGCAGTCCATGGGGTCGCTAGAGTCAGACACAACTGAGCGACTTCACTTTCACTTTTCACTTTCATGCACTGGAGAAGGAAATGGCAACCCACTCCAGTGTTCTTGCCTGGAGAATTCCAGGGACGGGGAGGCCTGGTGGGCTGCTGTCTATGGGGTGGCACAGAGTCGGACACGACTGAAGCAACTTAGGAGCAGCAGCAGCAGCAAACATAACAGTATCTTATATGCAGGTGGATTTATAATGTCAGTTACTTTTTTTTTTTTAATGACATTACGTGGCAAACAGAATCTTAGTTTCTGCAATCAGGGATAGAACCCGCGTCCCCTGCATTGGAAGTGCAGACTTAACCACTGGGCCACGAGCAAGTCCTAGTCTGAGTTGATGATTAACACTGCAATTTTTTCCTATTTATAATAAAAGCAGATAGATTTCCAGGCAGCATTTTCTACACAAAATATCTGACTTTTAGAAACAGATTACTGACCTCAGTGGGAGATGAATGCATGGTTTAAAAAGAGATCTTCTTGGTTTTTACTATTGAGAACTAACAGAGTTTTAAATATAATTAAATCACATAAGAACTATCATAACTATAAGAAGGAAAAAATAGTCCATATTTTTATTTTTAACCTAAAAAATGACAATGTCATATGGTTAAACCTAAGAGAAATGTAAATTTCACCCCAAATATAGATGTCAGAATAATTTACAAAAGTATTATTTACTAAGTCAAGTAATGTAAATAGAGAAAAATTTTGAATTTGTAATTTTTATTTCAAAGTTTTATGTTTAGTTCATTTTAAGAAATATCTTTACATCATTTTAAGCCTCAACTTTCTGTCATGGAGAAATAAAAAGGGAAAAGTTCAGCTCTCAATTTTTAAAAATCTGTTAGTAAATATGAAGACAAATGATTTTTTAAAAAAGAAAAAACCTGCAAAGGAACAGAAGAACAAACACCTGAATTCAAGCCACCTTTGCCCCAGTGATGAAAAAATAACAAACATATGAATTCTACATTTCAGGATTTTCTAATCTTTAAAATTAAGATGGTTACTTAAGGTTGCTATTGGTATTATTTAATTTGCCATAAAACCTCATATATTTATTTGTCAAAAACAAGTTTTACATGTTGACAATTGCCTTTTGGTCGTTGAAAACAGGATCCTATTATATGTAGTTCACAGCTGAATTCACAGCAGCTGTGAGGCTAAGAAATGCCAGCAACCAATTAGGCTGGCATAAACCTTGTCTAGCATATAAAGTATAATTTGGTTGCAAATGCAGAAGGCAAGAGCTAAAATAAAACATCCAAGAATACTAATAAAATATCATTACAAGTATGTAAATGTATGAATATTTAAAATGCTAACAAATATACATATATTATTAAAAGGATACAGTGGTAGAATGTAAGGAAAATTATGAAAAAGCGACAATTCAAACCCATGCTTTAAAAAAAAAAGTTGCAGCTGTTTTTGACATACCTAGGATTACAAACTCCATGCTTTTTTTCCCTATTTCTAATTACCCTAATCACAGAGTTTGATTACATGAGTATACATGCAACAAGTCTTTCAAGTAAACATCATTTTTATCAGTCCATCTTGAGCTGTTTATGTGAAATTTTCTTTTCATATTTCTAAAGTAGTAAGATGCAAATAAACATTTCAAAACTGAAACATGAAAGAATAACACAACTAAAATGATTAGTAGAAATAAAACTTGCATGGTAATGGTTTACAATGGCAACTGACAAACCCTTAAAAGTTAATATCTATTTTTGTTTAAAGCTTGATAAATTTAAAAACATGACAAAAATCAATGCTTTATAAATATCATTAGTTAAAAATATTTTAAAAACATCTTACACAAATTTTGGATAAACTAGTAGTCACTGATCATTCATGTGAAAATGAAAGGAAAACAAATCTAGCTTATATGCTAATAATTTTAAATAAATAGTGCTCCAGTATATCTATTCTTGGTAAAACATCTAGTAACCTCCTCAGTTTTCAATAGAACACCACTGCATAATTTGAAAGGCTCTTCTTTTTACACTGACTTTTCAAAAAATGGTAATAGAAACTATCTACTCTCTGCAAGCAGGGACTAAAGTATAAATATCCATACCAGGAAAATCAAAAAATTAAATATTGCTCTGAATCATAAAATCACACATTCATAACAAGTGCTGGGCATAATATTGTTTCCAGACGATGAGTAAAATGCATATGCTTACTCAATTCAAAGTAGTTGGTAAATAAATATTTGAAAGAAGCACTTTCTTCCAAGTCAGTTCCTAACAGAAGAGAATCCTGATAAATTTTCTTATAACACATTAAATCCAAAACATTCGAAGCCTCGTATCATGTGATTAAAATCTGTCTTAAACAGGTTTCTTATTATTTCTAAATTTTGTACAAAATATTGATTCCAGTACAATAAATCACCTGTATGTTCAGCTAAAAGAACCAGTGCCAGCGTAGAATGCAAATCTGAGTGCATCTTTTCAAGTAGAATCATAGCAAAACATGTCATGTTAATTAACTTTTGTTATCTAAGGAGATTTGTTTTAAAGCTGTTTTTTAAAACATACAATTCCTTTCTTCAACTTATTAAAAAGATGCTCTTTCAGGAACATAATGATATTTCAATGGGAAAAAACTGGGAAAAACTGAGATTTCCAAAGTGCTGCTTTAAAATAGAAAGACTAGATTTGACAAAAGGATGTTACTATGAGCACTATTTAGAAAAATGTTAAATGCAAATATCCATACATTATTTTTTATCTTGCCAGCTACTGCAAAGCTATTGATAAATTATTTATATTCTCTCCAACAGTAGATGTCAATCTGTTCCTAGATGCCACCAACCAATAAATGAGGACAGAAAAAAAAATCTGGTGATTTTTCAGGGATCATTATAGCAGATCCAGTAGAAGTCAAACTCCCAAACTCTGATATCTAGGTTTCCTAAGCTAATCTAAGCAGCGATGAAAAGAATCCTTAATGAGGACTATGCAAGCATCACACCTTCTTCAGCAGCTTTGGGGGAACAAGGAGCCATTAGAGAAAGGCACAAATAAAGCCTCAGCTGACACTGCGACAGAGCTGCTGCTGTTCAGTGAATCCCTGGGGAATGTGACTTTGCCAAACATAGGGACCTTTTTGTTGTGGTTTATCACATTTAAGATGTTACTGTTTATAACTAAATTCAAAAGTTCTAGCATTTCCTTTCTTAGACTTTAAACACAAAGCTGGAATTCTGACACAATTTTAAACGCAAAATTGTGTTTACCCAACAAAATTTGTGTTACCCAAAGCTGTAGCTTTGAAAAGTGGGAATGGTACAGCTAAGAATTTTCATACAGAAAATAACAACCTAAAAATGGGACAAACCTCATTTAATTGTAAACAAACTACAAAATTTGCACTTCTTACCTCATCTGTCCATTGTTTTTGAAAAGGCATGTGAAAATTCAACACTGCTCAGTTTCTCTGGGCTGATAGGGAACTTCAAATCTTGTTGGATTTTTAAGGAAATGCTTGAAACACACTGCACACTAACAATTTGGGTAAAATGATCATTTAGAAGAGCCCACCGTGCAGATTTTTAGGAAATTTCCATCCATTTTTATCCACAAGGATAATAATAAAAATGTCACAAAGGGGCCATGACTCCATTAAATAGTATTAAATCACTGCAGTTTTCTAACATTATGTATGCTGCATATTTGGGGTTGGGGGAAGAGAGGGTTAAAAAAGTGTCCAAAACCATTAATAAAGAAAACATAAAAACTGAATTTCTAAAATCACAATAAGTTACCTGATTATGATGCTAACTGAACTAGTGAAAATTTAAACAAACAAACCTTGGAAAACTGCATTAAATAAAGGCTTGGAGTATATTAACTAATGTTGAATAACTAAATGAATCTCAACACATTTTAATTAAAGGTCATTCGCATAGGTGACAATATCCAAAATACATCCTTCTTCATTTGTTTATAACAATAAAAGATTTGTGAAGTTTTAAAAGTAGCGGTGTTAAAACAACATGTTGCTGATAGTTCAAAATTTTTCAGGATATGTGCTCCCGAAGCAAGCACTAATCCAAAGCTATGAAGAACTACTTTCATAGATATCTGCTGCATATATTGAGCAATGCTACCTAATTGCTCCCTGGCTTAAATTCCGATTTACTCAAAAGGGAATTCCATGCCAATATAGCTGCATTAGTCTGTGAACTTTTTGTATCTACATAGACATATCATCTTCTCTCATGCTTAACTACATTCTAACAAGAGCTAGGGATATTCTTGGATGCTTTTCAACAGTTTTCAAAAGCAGTAACCCAGGCAATGTAGATTTGTACATGTATTTATTAACAGATTTAAACATAACTAAGGAAGCTGCTGAAAACATTATAAAATGTTTGACCATCTCTATAGTTTTTCACCTATACTCCTAACTTTCATTAGGGAATTTAAGGTGATGAGTCACCTGAATTCAGGTGATGGAGTGCAGTAAGTGCTTTGCAGATGTGATAATGTGAACACCAAGCGGACTCAAGCAGACTGCTAACTTTACAATCTTAAAAAAAACAAAACACACACACAAAAAACACCTGTCACCCTGCCAAAAACCCCAAAACAAAAATACCACCAAACCTCTCACGGATAAAAAGAGGCTAAACAATCTGAATATTCCACTAGGAGGCAAATCTTACGTGATTCTTATAACACTTAGAAGAGAAAACTTGCTACTGGCTCTAGAAACAGCAATACACGCCAACACTAGAAGAGAATGTGGGAAATACCTATCCAAGACAAATAATGGTATCTAACTTAAACATTAAAAACGGCTACAGATGTAATAGAAAGCTTAATTGAAAATGCCAAGCCTTTATTAAATTACTCATCACTGAAAATGAACCAGTTTAATTTTAAAACAGTCACATTCTTAACCACTATACAAAAAAGTGTTCTTTGGTGCAACACTGTCTTGCTGTGGTTTTAAACAGTGGTCCAGACTCAGAATGTCACCCATAGATCCTCTGCTATGGACTGAATTGTGTTCCCCATGCCCCACCTTCAAATTCACACGTTGAAGTTCTAAATCCCAATGAGATGGTATTTGGAGATGGTGTCTTTGGAAGGTAATGAGGGTTAGATGAGGTCCGAGGGCAGGGTCCTGATGTTAGGAGGATGTGTGGTTTTGCAAAGGGTTAAGGGGAGATGTTCCCTCACCACCATATGAGGACACAGTGAAAAGACCGCCACCTGCAAGACAGGAAGAAGACCCTAACCAGGAATCCAATCGGCCAGCACCTTAATCTTGGTTGGATTTTCCAGCTTCAAGGAGTGTGAGAAATAAATAACTTGTTTAGGCCCCCCACTCTATGGTATTTTGTTATAGCAGCCCATGCAGACTAATATATCCTCTTTCAAATGGTAAAAAGACATAATCAGGCAGTACGAATGCAAACATAAATAAGGCCCATTCTCTGCTCTGTGCCAAAATCTCAATCTCTAGTTGCAATGTCACTACTTCCTCCAGAAATCTGTCATCACAATCTCTGCTCCACTCTACCTATGGAAGCCTATGATGGTAGTGGCTCTGATCCAAGGAAATGTCTACTCTCAATGCCTGGTCGATGGGGATTAAGAACACAGATAATCACTCCTTTAAACTCCTTTACCAGTAAGGTAAAATGTGGAATAGTAAATTCGGTGTGGCCAGAGTAAAAGGTACATAAAGAAAAGTAGAGTCATAGAAGAACATAACACATAAACAGAGTATATGTAGTATTAAAATTTCATGGCAAAGCATGACTAGGTGTGGGGAAAAAAATCTAAAATGGCTCTTTGGAGAGGAACAATAATGAAAAAACTATCAAATAATGATAGTATTTGAAAAACACTAATATAGATAGTATTTAAGGCAGGGAAAGCAGACATGACCACCAGAAGAACAAAGGTAGATGTCTATAGATCTTCAATGCATAGAGTCAAGGACATAATGAGATACCAGCAAAGGAGACCAAGAAGTTGCCAGAGACTTTCTCCAAAGCCTTTGCTCTGTCCACCCAGCTAAGCTGCCTCTGAGTGTAGCCGCTGAAAAATCTCTACATTTCCTAATTTAGCCAGAGAGCTGAGTCCAATGATTTTTTTAGGTCCTTTACTATGCTCAGCTTTTAGAAAGATGTAAGTGAAAAAAGCACAGGCATTTGTTTTTTGAAATCAATGAGGTACTACCAGATATAAGGTTATAAGAGTGGTAAAAAATTGTCAGAAAAAAAAAAAGAAAAATCCAAAGAATAAAGTTCTAAAAGTCAAGTTAAGAAGGTATTTCAAGGATGAGAGAATGAGTCAGCTGTGTCAAATGCTGTTAACAGATCAAGTAAAATAAAAGCAACACCTGAATGTGAAAGTGGGAGTAAGAGTTACCATTTTTTCAGGTGAGAAAAATAACAGTCCAACATGTTGATGGAAATAACTCAGTACAAAAGAAAATATTGATGATACAGCACAAAGAACTGATGAAGTAGTAATTTGGGCAAGTAAATGGAGATAAGATCTAGTACACAAGCGTAGGAAAGAGCTTATCCATGGCAAAGAAGGAAGGAAGATTTACAGGTGCAGGTACTGGTACTTGGGTAGATGGTAGGTTTGTAAAAGTTCTTTCCTGATTGCTTGTATTTCTCAGTGGTGAAATGGCAAGCGAGGTCATCTGCTCAGAATGTGGTAAGTAAATAAACACTAAGGATTTTATGACAAATCAGCTAGGAAAGAATGAATGGGCTAGAGATATGATTGCTTATTCAAAGGGAAGTAATCGTAAATTTAAACTGTGACCAGTTAGCATAATTATGATTTTTTCCCCTCCAGTCATTTTCAAACAATCTAGAAGGGGAAGGAGATTTAAAGCATATATAAGGGAATAATTTGAGGTTCTGTTAATCAAAAGAGGGGACAAGGGGGTTTAAGTTAGACATATAAGGGAGTGTTCATAAGAAAGTTAAGTGAGGACATGAGGGAAAGATAGGAACAATAAAAAAGTAGTAGGATTATAAATGCTGTGGGGTCAAAAGATCAGTTGAGTCACGATATGAGAAGGAGTATGCTGGAAAGACAGAAAGGTGACTAAAAACTGGGATGCTTGAAACTGAGATTATGGAGATGTCAGGAATGTGATGACCTAAGGCGAAGGGCAAGATCACTAGAAGGAAGGAAGGGGAGAGGAAGGGAGGGGAACCGAGGAGATGGGAGAGAACGAGAAAACAAGCTCAAAGAACCAAGAGGAGAGGGTACTAGAAAGATCATCTGTATATGAATGACGCAATTACCAAATACTATGATAGGAAGAGCACAGGAGAGAGTAACAGGAGCAAAAACCTTCAAGGAATTAGGGAAGTTGGCAATGTCTCAAGTTTCTATCTCGGAAAACCAGGTATATGGTGCTTCCATCAACCAATTTAGTGAAGTATTAGTCACTCAGTCATGTCCAACTCTTTGTGACCCCAGACTGTAGCCCACCAGGCTCCTCTTGTCCATGGAATTCTCCAGGCAAGAATATTGGAGTGGGTTAGCCACTGCCTTCTTCAGGAGAATCTTCCTGACCCAGGCATTGAACCTGGGTCTCCCTCATTGCAGGCAGTCTTTACCGTCTGAACCACCAAGGAATCAATATAAGGAATACAGAAAATACAGAAATCTGGAGATAAAGGCAATGGATTCCATTTTTGACCACTTTAATTAGAAATATCAGAGGAAGTCCATATGGTAATATTTGGAAGTTGGATCTGAAACTAAAGAGAAAGATTAGGTTTAAGGGGGCATTTTTAAAAAGTTTTTATTTAAAAAATTTAAATCTATTACGAAAATTTGTTATTGTTCAGTTGCTAAATCATGTCCAACTCTTTGAGACCCCATGGACCGTAGCATGCCAGGTTCCTCTGTCCATGGAATTTTCCAGACAAGAATACTGGAGTGGGTAGCCATTTCCTTATCCAGTGGATCATAGCAGATCAGGAAGCCATCTCTCCTGCACTGGCAGGTGGATTCTTTACCACTGAGTCACCAGGGAAGCCATTATGAAAATCACAAACATACAGATACCATTCATTCAGTTCCATTAATTTTACCAAATGGCCAATTCTATTGCCATTCCTCCCACCACCAATTTTGAAGCAAATCCCAGATATCATATCAATTTATCTATATTTACTTCAGTATATATGGAGATATAATTTATGGGGTTTTCACATTCTCTTTTTAAAAGGAAATTCCTTCTTATGAATTTACTTTTTCTCTCCTCCCAGATGATTTAGTACAGCTAAAAGGGTTTTAAATAAATCGAACTACATGCCATTGATCTGTTTAAAAATAATATTAAGGATATGATCATGAGAGAAACCAAACCAAAATAAATCACCTTTACCACAGTTCAAGTTTAAACTCTACTTCCCACTCTATGCTTGATTTTGTGCTTACTAAGGTTACGCTAAACGCTAGACATACTATATCACATATGCATATCTACACATATTATAGCAATCTTTCAACTCTGGTAACAAACACAGCTGACTTCACAATTAGGATTCCAATATGTCAAAAAACCTTATTCATCTCATATCAAAAAAACTGCAGTGTACTTGCTGACAATGCTAAATTAATCTGCTCTCTGTTAAAAGACCAAGAATGAGTGTTAGGATCAAAGCAGAACATACGTAAATATTCCAGGTGATACAGGGCAAGAAAAGGACTACAGAAGTAAGAGGACACACAAGTGGATCACATTTTGATTTAGGCAACGGCTTCTTAGACATAACAAAAGCAGAGCAACAAAAGACAGACAGACTGGACTTCATCAAAATTCAAAACTGTTGCGCTTCAAAGGATACTAATCAAGAAAGAGAAAAGACAACCCATGCAATGGGTGAAGTATCTGCAAAGCACATATGTGGGAAGAAAACACTATCTAGAATATTTACACAACTTTTACAACTCAACAATAAAAAGATAAATAACCTAATTTTTTAAGTGGGCAAAGGATTTGAAGAGATTTCTCCAAAGAAGATACACAAGTTTTGGCAAAGATGTGGAGAAACTGGAACCCTCAATTATTATTGGTTAGAGTGTAAAACGGAAAATATGGAAAACAGCATGGCAGTTCCTCTAAATGTTAAACATTAGTTTACATGATTCAGCAATTCCACTTATAGGTATAAATATATATACCCCAAAAAACTAAAAATATTATGTCCACACAATAACTTGTAGGTAAATGCTACTCACAATAGCAAAAAAAAAAAAAAAAGCAATTCAAATATCAATTGATGATTGAATAAGTAAAATGAATTATTATTTAGACACAGATAAGAATAAAGTGCCGAAACATACTATAACATGGATAAACTCTGAGCATGGATTATGCTAAGTCAAAGAAGTTAGACATTAAAGGTTGCATATTGAACGATTCTACCTATATGTAGGCTCTTCCTTGGTGGCTCAGATGGTAAAGAATCTCCCTGCAATGCAGGAAACCCAGGTTCGATCAACGGGTCAGGAAGATACACTGGAGGAAGGAATGGCTACCCACTCCAATATTCTTGCCTGGAGAATTCCATGAACAAGAGGAGCCTGGCAGGCTACGGTCCATAGGGTCACAGAGACGGATGTGACTAATAGTTTTACTTTTTGGGGCTACCTTGGTGGCTTAGATGGTAAAGAATTTGCCTGTAACGCAGGAGACCCAGGTTCAATCCCCTGGAGAATGGTTCCCTACTCTAGTATTCTTGCCTGGAGAATTCCAGGGACAGAGGATACTGGTGGGCTACATACAGTCCATGGGGTTGCAAAGAATTGCACACGACTAAGCAACTAACACTAACACACCTATATGTAATGTCCAGAACAGGCAAATCCATAAAGACAGAAAGCTGATTAATGGATGTTGGGGGCTGAAGTGAAGGAGAATGCAGTGACCACTAATGGACTACTAAAGGGGTATAGGTTTCTTTTCTGGGGTGATACAAATGTTCTGAAATCAGACAGTGGTAACAGTCACACAACTTTGGAATATACTTAAAATCACTGAACTGTACACTTTTAAATGGCAAATTTTCCCCCTTTACCTGGAAGTTTACTTTTTTCCCTTTTATTTACAGAGATATAATTGACATATAACATTATATTAGTTTCAGGTGTACAACATAATGATCTGTGTCTACTGGGATATGATAACAGTAAGTTGACATCCATCACCACACACAGCTACAATTTTTTTCTGGTGATGAGAACAGTCTTAGCAATTTTCAAATACACAATAAAATTTTAACTAGTCACCATATTGCATATTATATCCTATAATTTACTTATTTAATAATTGGAAGTTTGTACCTTTTGATACCCTTCTCCCATTTTCCTAACCCTCAAACCCCTCTACCTCTCACTTTAAACAACTATCAATCTATTTCAGGCACATGAGTTAAATTTTTTGTTTTCCCATTTCATATATAGGTGAGATTATATGGTATTTGTCTTTCTCTTTCTTACTTCACTTCACGTAATGCCCTCAAAGACTATCCATGCTGTTGCAAAAGTTAAGATTTTTCTTTTTTACAGCTGAATATTCCATTGCATATATGAAGACACACACACACCGCCCCCGCCCCTTGTATCTGCTTTATCCACCCATCCACTGATGGACACTTAAGTCAAATTCATGCACTGGCTATTATAAATACTGTTGCAATGAACATGGAAAAGGCAGATATTTTTCCGAGACAGAACTTTGTTTCCACTAAATACCCAGAAAAAGAATTGCTGCATTATATGGTAGTTTTATTTTTAATTTTTTGAGGGACCTCCATAATGTTTTTCATAGTGGCCACACCAATTTTGTTGTTGTTCAGTTGCTCAGTCGTGTCTGACTCCTTGTGATCCCATGGATTGCAGCACGTCAGATTTCCCTGTCCTTTACCATCTCCTGAGCTTGCTCAAACTCATGTCCATCAAGTCAGTGATGCCATCCAACCTCTTGTCCTCTGTCAGCCCCTTCTCCTCCTGCCTTCAATCCTTCCCAGCATCAGGGTCTTTCCCAATAAGTCGGCTCTTCACATCAGGTGGCCAAAGCACTGGAGCTTCAGTTTCAGCATCCTGAATATTCAGGACTGATTTCCTGTAGGATTGGTTTGCTTTCCTTGCAGTCCAGGGGACTCTCTTCTCCAACACCACAGATCAAAAACAACAATTCTTCGGCATTCACCTTCTTTGTGGTTCAACTCTCACATCTATACATGACTACTGGAAAAACCATAGCTTTGACTAGACAGACCTTTGTCTGCAAAGTAATGTTTCTGCTTTTTAATACGCTGTCTATAGATCTGTCATAGCTTTTTCCCAAGGAGCAAGCATCTCTAATTGCATGGCTGCAGTCACCACCTGCAGTGATTTTGGAGCCCAAGAAAATAATGTCTCTCACTCTTTCCATTGTTTCCCCATCTATTTGCCATAAAGTGATGGGACCAGATGTCATGATCAAGTTTTTTGAATGTTGAGTTTTAAGCCAGCCTTTTCACTCTCCTCTTTCACCATCATTAAGAGGCTCTTTAGTTCCTCTTCACTTTCTGCCACTAAGAGTAGTGTCATCTGCATATCTGAAGTTATTGATATTTCTCCTGGCAATCTTGATTCCAGCTGGTGTTTCCTCCAGCTCAGCATTTTGCATGATGTACTCTGCATATAAGTTAAATAAGAAGGGTGACACCATACAGCTATGATGTACTCCTTTCCCAATGTAGAACCAGTCCGTTGTTCCATGTCCTATTCTAACTGCTGCTTCTGGACCTGCATACAGGTTTCTCAGAAGGCAGGAAAGTGGTCTAGTATACCCACCTCTTTAAGAATTTTCCAGTTTGTTGTGATCCACAGAGTTAAAGGCTGTAGCGTAGTCAATGAAGGAGATGTTTTTCTGGAATTCTCTTGCTTTTTCTATGATACAACAGATGTTGGCAATTTGATCTCTGGTTCCTCTGCCTTTTCTAAATCCAGCTTGAACTTCTGGGAGTCCTCGGTTCACATACTGTTGAAGACTAGCTTGGAAAATTTTGAGCCTTACTTTGCTAGCATGCAAAATGAGTGCAATTGTGCGATAGTCTGCACACTCTTTGGCATTGCCCTTCTTTGGGATCGGAATGAAAACAGACCTTTTCCAGTCCTGTGGCCACTGCTGAGTTTTCCAAATTTGCTGGCATAGTGAATGCAGCACTTTAACAGCATCATCTTTCAGGATTTGGAACAGCAAGTCTGGTAAGTCTCTTGTGGAGTCACTGCTCCTTTCTCCCGGGTCACGAAGCACACAAGGTTTTGTTGTGCCCTCTAAGAGTCAATTTCCCCAGTCCTATGGAAGTTCTGTAATCAAATCCCACTGGCCTCCGAAGGCAAATTCCCTGGGGGTTCTCAGTCCCTTTGTAGGATCCCCAGGTTGGGAAATCTGTTGTGGGTCCTAGAACTTTTGCAATAATGCGAGAACTTCTTTGGTATAATTATCATCCAGTTTGTGGGTCGTCTGCTCAACAGCTTTATAGTGGAGCTAATGATGACCTCCTCCAAGAGGACTTCACGCCATAGGCCATGCCACCCAGGTCTGCTGCAGCCAGAGCCCCTGTCCTCGCGGTAGGTCACTGCTGACCGGTGCCTCCGCAGGAGACACTTCAAACACTCAAAGGCAGGTCTGGTTCAGTATCCGGTGGAGGTCACTGCTCCTTTCCCTGGGTCCTGGTGTGCACAAGGCTTTGTTTGCACCCTCCAAGCGTCTCTGGTGGGTCTAAGATTTGACTTTAAACACAATTCCCATAGTCAATTTTATAACATTTTAATTACCTCAAAAGGATACCCTTTTATCCTCAAAACAGTACCCTTTTATCCTTAGCTATTACCTCCCCATTCCTCCAATAATCACTAATAATCATAAGCAATCACTAGTCTTTTTGTCTCTATAGAGATTAAGTTAATTGATTCTGGTGGAATCAGACAATTTACTTAAGTGAGTTAACCAAGTACAAACTGATAGAAATATAGGCAAATAATTCATTAGTATAATCTATTTAACTGTGCTCAGAGTTTGAAAAATCCCAATTCTTTAGTAAGGCTGTTCAAGTTTATTGGGTTAAAAACAATAATGTCCATTTTTCAAATTTTTTAATTAAAAAAATCACTTTCTGCTCATAATCAGACACAATACACGAAATCTTATTTTTTTATACTAGCTTTCACAACACAATAACTTGAGTGTTTTTCATTATATGTCCAGATCTCATAATCACTACCTGTTACCTTCTATGGGCCATTTAACTTCAGAAAAAAACATTCTCTAGGCCCAGTATGAATTCCATGATCCAAGCTAGCAAAGCTCAAAAATATATTTTTGTATCCTGTATGGACAGGGGTATGAGGAAACAGGCACGCTTGCAAACAAGAAGGTAAATTCACATACTCTTTATGAAAGCAAACTGGCAAGATCTGTCAACTTTTAAAACATACAATTTTCTGCCCCAGCGATCATCCATCCTTTTAGGACTTTATCTTACAGATATAATCATGCATGTAAAAAATGACGTAAGTTCAAGGTTATTCACTATTGTACTAGCTGTACAATAGCTACAGAATGGGCATAACCTTTAATGGCATATTAAATCACTAATAAAATACAGCTATGAAAAAGAATAAGTGAGGTAAGTCAGAGGAAGACAAACATCACATGCTATTGCTTATAGGAATCTAAAAAAAAACTGATACAAATGAACTTATTTACAAAAAAGAAACAGACTCAGAGAAGGAACTTATGGTTACCATGGAGGAAAGGGGGGACAGTGCAGAATGGGAGTCTGGGATTGACATGTACGCACTACTATATTTAAAACAGATAACCAACAAGGACCTACTGGATAGCACAGGGAACTCTGCTTACTTAATATTCTGTAATAATCTAAATGGAGAAAGAATCTGAAAAAGAATAATACACTTGTAATGAACACAACTATACTCCAATATAAAATAAAAATTAAAAAAAGAAAAATAATTGTTATTTACATACTCAAAGGTTCTCCAAGAGATTGTTATTATTAAATGAAAATAAAATCACGAAGCAGGGCTTCCCTGGTGGTCCAATGGTTAAGGATCCACTCACCAATGCAGGGGACAAAGGTCCAATCCCTGCTCCAGGAAGATCCCACCTGCTGCGAGGCAACTAAGCCCATGTGCCGTAATTACTGAGCCAGCGCTCTGGAGCCCGTGAGAGCCACAGCTATCAAATCCACTCGCTGCAACTGCTGAAGCCCACTTTCCCTAGAGCCTGTGCTCTACAAGAGAAGCCACTGCAGTGAGAAGCCTATGCACTACAACTTGCCCCAACCAGAGAAAAGCCTATGCAGCAATGAAGGCCCAGCACAACCAAAATTAAGTAAATAAATTTTTTAAAACAGCAATGACATTTGGGACTTCACTAGCGGTCCAATGGATAAGACTCCAAACTCCCAATGCAGGGGACCGAGGTTTAATCCCTGCTCAGGGAACTAAGATCCTACATATTGCAACTAAGCCTGTGCGCTGTACTGAGTCTAGAGAACCCCTCTCACCCCACCTAGAGAAGCCTTCCGAGCAACAAAGAGGCTGTGTGCTGCAATGAAGACCTAGCACAGCCAAATGAATAGATAAGAAAAGCAATGACACGTACTGAGTTAAGTCATATTCTTAATACCTGGAGGATGAACACAAATCGACTCTTATCAGAATGTGAAAATCTGAATAGACATAGTGACAGAATAGCACAGATAGTTATTCCTTTAATTAGCAAATAGATCATTTATTAAGTATATAGAGGTCCTGTGCTAGGCACTGTGGATATGACAAAACTGGAGTATGACCAGAGACAAGAGAACACGTAAGACTGTCCTGATTGTTCTGACAGAGTAAACAGGTGGATTCAGAGAACATAAAGCAGGGGACCCATCCCAGTCTAGGAATCAAAGAAGGGTGAAATGTTTAACAGAGACAAAAAGGAGCAACAGCAGTTAGATACGTTAGGTACAAATTCTAAGAGTTCAGTGTGTCTGGAGTGCCTCAGGTCAGTGGCAAGGAATGACAGTGGAGAGGAAGGCAGACGGTTCAGCGTATACAGTAACCTATGTTACAGACCTGGGCTTTACCCGAAGTGTAATTGAGATAGAGGAAGTTATTTAAAAGTTTTAAGTAGGTGATCACGTTTGAAAGGTCATCCTGAAAGAGTAACCAAACCATAGGTAGAGAGACTTTAGGGTTATGAATTTGTGGCAGATGAGACATAATGCTAGCCTGACCAAAGTATAGTACAGGGTTGGGGAAAAAAGTGTATGGACTGAAGAAGCACTTAAGCAGTTAAATCAAGAGAACCTGATGATAGGATAGGAGGTTAAGGGAGAACGAGGAGTCAAGAAAGATAGCTAGGTTTCTGACTGGGGCAACAGGGTGAATGAAAGTGATAAGAGATACTGAACAAACAGATCTGGGGAACAGGTAATAGGTTCAATTTTGGACATGCTGGATTTGTGGTATTTATGAGCTATCCAAGTGGAAATAATCAGTAACACATTAGACATACAAATAGTACAGGTCTTCAGCTAGTCTGAGGTGAAGAGGAGCGTTAAGTTCACCCAGAGAGAATATTGTGCAAGTACTGCAGTGTTAGGACCAAGCCCTGAAGAACACCAACAGTTAGAAACTGGAGAGTGAAAGATGCATCTTCGTAAATTAAGAAGGAAAGGTATGAGGGGTAGGAAGAAAATAAGTTTTATTTACTTTTACTTTAGTTAAGAAATGGCTCTTAATTAAACCCATGTGGCGGATTCATTTCGATATTTGGCAAAACTAATACAATATTGTAAAGTTTAAAAATAAAATTAAAAAAAAAATACGACAAAAAAAAAAAAAATTAAACCCAACAGAGCAGGGAGGGTTTTTAGTTTTACACCAAGAATTTTTCAATTGCACTATAGTTGATTTACAATATTGTGTTAGTTTCAGGTGTACAGCAAAGTGATTCAGTTATACACATTCTTTTTCAGATTCTTTTCCATTTTTAGGTTATTATAAGACACTGAATATAGTTTCCTGTGTTATACAGCAAATCCTTGTTGTTTATCTATTTTATATATAGTGGCATGTATCTGTTAATCCCATACTCCTAATTTATCTCTCCCCTAACTTCCTCTTTGGTAACAAGTTTTTTCTATGTCTGTGAGTCTGTTTCTGTCCTATAAATAAGTTCATTTGTATTATTTTTTAAAGTCCACATATAGTGATATAACATGTCTTTCTCTGTCTGACTTACTTCGCTTAGTGTGATAATTTCCTTCTTTTTGGCCAAACCTCATGGCTTGTGTGATCTTAGTTCCCTGACCAGAGATTGAACTGGACCACTGTACTGGAAATACCAAGTCCTAACCACTGGATCGCCAGGAATTCCCCAGTATGGTAGTTTCTAGGTTCATCCAAGTTGCTGCAAGTGGCAATATTTCATTCTTTTTTTATGGCTGAGTAATATTCTTTTTGTGCATGCACACACACACACATCTTTAACCATTCACCTGTTGATGGACACTTATCCACATCTTGACTATTATAAAGTGCTGCTATGAACATTGGGGTGCATCTACCTTTTTGAATTAGTTTTCATCTTTTCTGGACATACGCACAGGAATGAGATTTTTAGTTTGTTTTTTTTTAATGAAGTATGTGCTAAGTTGCTTCAGTTGTGTCCGACTCTTTGCAACCCCATGGACTGTAGCCCATCAGGCTCCTCTACCCATGGAATTTTCCAGGCAAGAATACTGGAGTATGTTATCATACCCTGCTCCACGGGATCTTCACAACCCAGGGATGAAACCTGTGTCTCTTGTGTCTCCCGCAGTGGCAGGCGGATTCCTCAATATTAGCACCACCTGGGAAGCCATAAAGTGGACGTGAAGTCACTCAGTCGTGTCCAACTCTTTGCAACCCATGGACTGTAGCCTCCCAGGCTCCTCTGTCCATGGGATTTCCCAGGCAAGAGTACTGGAGTGGGGTGCCATTTCTGCTACTTTATGTATGACCTTGGACAAGTCAATTTCCTCACTACAGAAAAATAAGCAAGTTTTGACCGATAGCAGTATTTCATTAGAGAGCTGTCTGTGCTTAAATTTTAAGACTTACTTCATTAATCAGGGTTTCAAATTTGTTCCAATTTCCTAAGAACCATTTAGGTAAATCACTATACCCATTTCTCTTTAGGCTGTCCATAGTAAACTTCAGGCTTAAAAATACCATGTTCCTCACCTTCCAAAATGCAATGGTATTTACACTCCCAACTAAGCTTTCATGCTATGCTATGCTATGCTATGCTAAGTCACTTCAGTCGTGTCCGACTCTGTGTGACCCCACAGATGGCAGCACACCAGGCTCCCCCGTCCCTGGGATTCTCCAGGCAAGAACACTGGAGTGGGGTGCCATTTCCTTCTCCAATGCATGAAAGTGAAAAGAGAAAGTGAAGTCGCTCAGTCGAGTCTGACTCCTATCAACCCCATGGACTGCAGCCCACCAGGCTCCTCCATCCATGGGATTTTCCAGGTAAGTGTACTGGAGTGGGGTGCCACTGCCTTCTCCGAAGCTTTCATAGGATGACACATAATTAGATTTCATATGCATATCTTAAGAACACGAATTACCTAAAGTTTAACTAGAACAGGTAAACTCTTATTTAAACTAGACCTTGGCCAATTTCAAGGAAGAAGCTTCTAGTACACTACTTGGACATTTGTTATAGTATTTGAATTATAACTCAAAATGTCTGTGGGCCAAAGTAAAGAGATGGAGCTGAAGCTGGTAAGCATTATCTGAATCCTCTCATTGCACTACAGCTCACTTAAAAATTCTGTCAGCAAACCCCAAGTCTCTCATATTGGCCAACAGACTAAAGATAACAAAAAATGAAGAGCAAAAACAACCCTATTGGGTTCTTATTCTTAAAATGTATAAACCCTTGTCATTCATCACCCCTAAAGCTTGCATCCACCTCCCTCCTTTAAAAGCAGTTTTAAGAGCAGTAGTTTTCGAAACTGGGCAGAAGGTACAGAAATCTTCCATATATCCTTTGTCCGCACATACGCATAGCCTCCTATATAATGTCAACATCCCACACTGCGAACACTTGTTACAATCAATGAACGTACACCGGCACATCATTACTATTCAAAGTACATATTTTACACTAGAGTTCACTTTTGGTATCGTATCTTCTTTGAGTTTTGACAAATTTACAACATGTAACCACCATTTCAAAATCATAAGGAATAATTTCACTGCCCCAAAAATCCACTGGGTTCTGTCTACTCATCCTTTGCTTTGTTGTTGTTCAGTTGCTGAGTTGTGTCCAACTCTCTGCCACCCCACGTACTGCAGCACACCGGGATTCCCTGTCCATCACTGTCTCCACTGAGTCAGTGATGCCACCCAACCATCTCATCCTCTGTTGCCCCCTTCTCCTCATGCCCTCAATCTTTCCCAGCATCAGGGTCTCTTCCAGTGAGTCAGCTCTTTGCAGCAGGTGGCCAAAGTATTGGAGCTTCAGCCTCAGCATCAGTCCTTCCAATGAATATTCAGGGTTGATTTCCTTTAGGATTGACTGGTTTGATTTTGCTGTCCAAGGGACTCTCAGGAGTCTTCTCCAGCATCACAATTCGAAAGCATCAATTCTTCTGCACTCATCCTTCTTGACGGTCCAACTTTGACATCCATACACGACTACTGAAAAACCGATTTTTAACTCCTAAACTGCAAATAGTAGCTAAGAGATTCTAAATGCTGAAATGACATTCAGAATCTTGAGGATGAAAAGGGAAGGCAAAAGTCAGGGCAGAAAAAAATAGGCCAAAAATAAGAGCAAAGGAAAAGTAAAGGAGAGCAGCTGCATTTTAAGAATCAAAACACTCCACCCCTTAAAGAGCCAAAGCCAGATCCTTTAAGTACGGTTTTTCCTTTCCATTCCCTTCTAGGAATTCTAAGAGGGTCTTGGCTAATACACTATAACTGAGTCTTAAGTAGGCAAAGCAGTGATAGCTTAAGTAAATTCCTGATCTCCATATAAACATTTACTGGAAGTGACTCAAACCTTAGACCCACTCACTTTTAAAACACTAGTGGCAAAACTATGAACACTCGAGCTGGATGCTCTCTGATAGCACACTGTACACTGGCTCTACAGTTCTCTATGCTGTATTCATGAATAGGATTAGCTTGATTAAACAGACTGAAGAGATTTTATAACCCACACTCAGACTTTTCAAACGCTAAGTCCATTCTTTTCAACACATCTGCCCTTTATTCGGCACAAGTGATATATGCATACAGCATCAACTCTTTTTACAGTATTCTGTATCTCATCTGTTTCTTAATCATTGCCTACCCTCCTCGACTGATGCAATCTTAGCCTTGCTAGTTCCATTTTCAGTACTTCTCCCCCTCTAATCTATCACTAATCACTAGCTGCCTATTACTGCTCTTAGGAGATTAAGACCTACAGTAGTTTCCAAGTGTCCTAGCAGTTAATTCCAAGATGCATTACCTTACCTTCGTTGCCAAGTCTTTAATAAGGTGCCCCAGATTACTCCTCCTTTTTCCTCTCCTCATCTATCACCTTCTCATTGTTCAGCAGTTCAGTTGCTAAGTCACGTCCGACTCTTTGTGACCCGCATGGACTGTAGCTTGCCAGGCTCCTCTGTCCATTGTGATTCCCAGGCAAGTATACTGGAGTGGGCTGCCATTTCCTTCTCCAGGGGATCTTCTCGGACCAGGGATCGAACCCATGTCTCCTGCATTGGCAGGCTGATTCTTTACCACTGAGCCACCGGGGAAGCCCTGCTATGCCAGGTTTAAATGCCCTTTACCTGACAGTCCTCCACTTCCAACTCACATGTGGTGCCATGTGCCTGGAATCCCTCATTCCCCCCAAGACAGTCTACTGGTCATCTTCCATCATTTTAACTTCACTTGCCATGAGGTCTTGTCAGATCACTGTTAGAAAATGCTACTTTTTCTAACATAATGGATCATAACTCTGGGTGTATACTAGAATCATCAATGTGCATAAAGCTGTTTCACCAGTGTAGTTGTCTTAAATACTGAGGCCCTGGCTTCATATCAGACCAATTAAAACAGAATCTCTGGGCAAAGTACCCAGATACTGGTGGTGACAGGTGGGGAGTTGTTTATATTTGGTTGTTTTTTCCAAAGCCCTACATGTGATTTTAATAAGCAATCAGGGCCATGAACCACTACATTAACTCTACCCAGGCTAGAAACAGAACTCCCGTAACATTTATGCTCCCTAAACATATCCACATCCCTAAAATACACTTACTACATAGCCTTGACCAACGCGTATAATGTGAATATCTAAAATAGTCCATCATGAGGCTTAGGCACTTTACAGTAGTTTATACACTCAAGTGTAGGGTTTCACTTTTGTAAAATGGGGAGGATACTGTATACATTATAGGGATGTCACAAAAGTCAAATAAGATACTGGATATTATACACTTAGCAAAACAAAAGAATTATAAAAGGCACAAACGTTAAACCCCTTCAGATATCAAGAATAACACATGGATTCACTTTTTAAGAAACAACACTTAAGTGGCAGTATGGAAGACATAGCTATCTGGATGAGGCTGAGTAGGGAGCTCCTGGCCAAGAGCTCTAATCAAAGGGTCATTCATAGTATAAACACTGGACAAATTTTTACCGCAAGAATGTCCCATCCTGATCCAAACTTTCCTTTAAAAAAATCCTATTTAGGTGAAATCTGGTTAAAATTAATGCCAAAAACCAATTAAAAAAAAAACCTGGAGACAAAGTCTTCGAAAGTAAGTAAAACACAGCCCTGGGACATGGCTGATTCTTACAGGCCCTTGGCCACATCATGTGAGGAGGCTGTTCTCACACAGAAGAACCGGCAGCTGGCTCTATCTGCTTCCGTGGTCCCTGTGTTTACAAGCATCCCAACATAGGATATCCAGAGAGGAACCTGCTGCCAGGGACTGGTCTGCCAGAAATTTAAAATGGAATAAACTTCACTCCTTTAGGCATCAAAACAAAGATTAAAAGGTATAAAGTAAAAATTTCAGACGTCCGTGTTCCTTGTCGCTCGCCGCAGCGCCTGGCGCCCGGGAAGAGGTGGTTGTGAGGGAAACCTGCTCTCGGCTAAAAAAAAAAAAAAAAAATTTCAAATGAATATTAGAGAACAGAAAATAGGCTAAGAATAACAATGCCAATTTCAACTGACTGACAAGGGCTACCAGGACTGGTGGTGCTGTATTTTAAGAAGAATTCTGAGAGTGAATATACCGGTTCATCAGGGAAGCATGCCATGTGAGATAATGGATACTGTAATGGGCAGAGGATGCAAAAGGGACAGCATCCTGGATGACAGATATTTTCCATTCAGAAGGCTCATAACTTAGAGAGTATAATCTAAGAATCTGTATCGGAAAAGGTAAGTGGCAATGATGTACACACAGAATAGCACAGTTCTATCAGAACTCATCATACTACGTAAAAATCACTTATTTGTTTCTGAGGGCAGGAACTTCAACACCTATCAGAATGCCTTATATGCAACTATGAACAAAGGCATATTTCGGGCTTCCCTGATGGGTCAGTGGTAAAGAAATTGCCTGCCAATGCAGGAAACACGGGTTTGCTCCCTGATTCAGGAAGCTCCCACACGCCACAGAACAACTAAGCTAGCGTGCCACAACTACTGAGCCTGGGCTCCAGAGCCCGTGAGTTCCAACGACTGAGCCCACCTGCTGCACTACTGAAGTCCTCGTGCCCTAGAGCCTGTGCTCCGCAACGAGAGAATCACCACTAGAGTCGCTCCCATTGGCCACATCTAGCAGCAACGAAGACCCAGCACAGCCAAAAATAAATAAAGTATTTAAAGGTATATTTAATTAACTCTGTAATAAGGAAACAAAGAATTATGAGATCACATTATTTTGTGATATGGCATAATCACTTAAGGTCTATACACAAAAATACTCTCACACTCTAGTAAAAGCCCATTTGAACAGCAAGCTGATTGCAGTAGGTACGGAGAAAAATACGCAATACTCCAAATGGGAAAGGCCAGTACTAGATTTAGAAGCACAACTTTTAGAAGGGACACTCCTCCCCTCATTTTAATCTTGAGTGTGCATGTGCTCAGTTGCTCAGTCATGTCTGAGTGCCCCATGGACTGTAGCCAGCCAGGCTCCTCTGTCCACGGAATTTTCTAGGCAATACTGGAGTGGGTTGCCATTTTCTCCTCCACAGGATCTTCCCAACACAGGGATCAAACCCACGTCTCTTACATCTCCTGCATTAGCAGGGGGATTCTTTACCACTAGTGCCACTTGGGAAGCCTTTACCCTTGGGAGATAGTAGCAAAAAGTTAAATGAAAGGTTAACCAACGATGAAACGATACTCCATTTCAGTTTGTGTAAGCTTTCACTAGACATATCCCATGATCAGCAATTTGTATTTAGTTCTCATACACACAGTATATGTCACAGCATCCACTATGTGTAATTAAGTACTTAAATGCTTAATATGGTGAGGTTCTAACATCTATTTTCACTTAGACACTATAACAATATTAGTACTATTTTAATTACAAGAGTTAGTGTGTGACAGAAGGGCAACCCTCCTATATTTGCTCCACAACTGGACCACAAGAGTGAAAAACTAGTTTTACCCAGGATTTAAAAACTGTATCTATTCTCAAGCTCAAAACTACAACCTCAAAACAAACACCTTAAAAGATTACTTCAAGTTACAGGACAGAGGTGTTAAAAGCAAAGTGGGTGGTTAATTCTAAGAATTAAGCTTTGCAAAAGATAAGTGTAATATTAATGACAAGTATTATTTGTGACTGGAAAGAATGGGTCTGGATGATCTCTCAAGGGAATCTTGGTCTGGATTTTCCATACTTGTACCTTCTTCCTACAAGTATGGAAATGAGCTTAATTGGCTCTTTGCTATTTTCTCCAGATATTTTAAAAAATTATCACGCATTAACAACAAATAGCCTTTCCCCACAGTTGGAAAATTTTTGTCACAAAATTCATGTGACTAGGCAAAGAATATAGATTTCTTTCTGTGGTAGTTCTGGAAGCAACAAGTGACAGACTATTGAAAAGGGGCTTTAAAACCTTAGATTCAAGAATCTTAACATTTATAGTTAATACAATATGACAAATCAATTTGATCTCACTAGTTGGGCAAATTTAAGCAACATTACTAATTGTAGGTTATCTAAAGCTAAAGAGGCTTTTATATCTCAAAAAATAAAAAGTGATTAACTTCATACTATCATCAGCAAACATTTGCCAGCATCTAAAGTGAGCTGGGAGCAAAAGGACTCAGGTTTTGGTCCAAGTCAAGCCTCTTTATTAACCATATGATCTTGCCAAGTTCTCCAACCTCAGATTCTTCACCTATAAAGCAATGAATCTGCCACCCAATTACCCTACTTACCTCACAGGGTTTCTAGGAGGATCCAGGTAGATAA
Source organism: Bos taurus (assembly GCF_002263795.3). Taxonomy (NCBI): domain Eukaryota; kingdom Metazoa; phylum Chordata; class Mammalia; order Artiodactyla; family Bovidae; genus Bos; species Bos taurus. The sequence goes on from NC_037347.1 coordinate 17,082,580, forward strand.
CCTATTTGAAAAATTATGAAGACCTAAAATATATAACCAACATCACGCTGATCACCATGTAAAAAGAAATCATTAATCCACAATTCTGCTTTATTGACTATGCCAATGCCTTTGACTGTGTGGATCACAACAAACTGTGAAAAATTCTTAAAGAGATGGGAACACCAGACCACCTGACCTGCCTCCTGAGAAATCTGTATGCAGGTCAAGAAGCAACAGTTAGAACTGGACATGGAACAACAGACTGGTCCCAAACAGGGAAAGCAGTACATCAAGGCTGTATATTGTCACCCTGCTTATTTAACTTATTACATTATGTGAAATGCCAGGCTGGATGAAGCACAAGCTGGAATCAAGACTGCCAGGAGAAATCACAATAACCTCAGATATGCAGATGACACCACCCTTATGACAAAAAGCGAAGAACTAAAGAGCCTCTTGATGAAAGTGAAGAGGAGAGTGAGAAAGTTGGCTTAAAACTCAACATTCAGAAAACCAAGATCATGGCATCTGGTCCCATTACTTCATGGCAAATAGATGGGGAAACAATGGATACAGTGAGAGACTTTATTTTGGGGGGCTCCAAAATCATTGTAGATGGTGACTGCAGCCATGAAATTAAAAGATCCTTGCTCCTTGGAAGGAAAGCTATGATCAATCTAGAGAGCATATTAAAAAGCAGAGACATTACTTTGCCAACAAAGATCTGTCTAGTCAAAGCTATGGTTTTTTCAGTAGTCATGTATGGATATAAGAGTTGGACATAAGGAAAGCTGAACACCAAAGAATTGATGCTTTTGAACTGTGGTGTTGGAGAAGACTCTTGAGAGCCCCTTGGACTGCAAGGAGATCCAACCAGTCCATCCTAAAGGAAATCAGTCCTGAATATTCACTGGAAGGACTGGTGCTGAAGCTGAAACTCCAATACTTTGGCTACCTGATGTGAAGAACTGACTCACTAAAAGACCCTGATGCTGGGAAAGATTGAAGGCAGAAGAAGGGAACAACAGAGGATAAGACGGTTGGATGGCATCACCGACTTGATGGACATGAGTTTGAGTAAGCTCCAGGAGTTGGTGATGGATGGGGAAGCCTGGCGTACTGGAGTCCACTGGGTCGCAAAGAGTCAGACATGCCTGAGCGACTGAATTGACCTGAACTGAATCCACAATTCCCTCCATTCCACTCACTCCATAATCAAAATCACATAACTGTACCAAAAGGAACTATACTGCTATGTGGTTCATTGTTATTAACTAAATTCACAGTCCATTCTCTAAAAGCCTGTCTAATGACAGGGAAAAGTAAATGAGCAGAAGAATAAATGTGGCAAAACAGGTAGTGAATTAGGTTACTAAAATCTTTTCTAAGATGGCCTGCCCTAAACTCCAAGATTCCTGATGGGTCCTTTGAAATCTTTCCTCTGGATTTCAGATGCTTAATTAAAGCACTCTTTTCACTGTTTAATTAAGAAACAGATGTATTTTTTCCTCTCACAATTTTTGAGTTTTGTGACCTAGTAAACATACCACAACACTTTTTACCGGATCATTCCAACTGGGCTCTCTAACGCTGCTCTCCAATGGCTTTCCCATGAGTGAGAAGCAATTTCCGACTTCTCAACTGGAATAGAGAATTCTTCCTTTCCTGTCACAGTTGATAGTTTGGTTTCTAGGCTACATTAAGCCAGGCTCTTGGCTTCCACTGTATGAATCTAGACAAGTCACTTACAGTGACTTGGGACTCAGTTTCCACACCTTTAAAAAATGAGAACTTGATTATCTCCAAGGATCTGTCTGGTTGAAATAGTGCATGAGTCTCTTCAGATCACATTTATCAATTACGTGACTAAGACACCTCGAAGAGTAATTCCATCGTGGCTGCAGCTTCCAAATATGCAAAACATTTCTCATCATTCCCCCAGCCTCCAAAGGATAGTCAAAGCTACTGTAGAACAAACAAGAAATAATTTAACAGTACAGTTTTGTGTGTGTGAGGTCTCCTAATGAAGACTACCTAGCTACACAACAGTTAAGATTGCAGTTTTTAGAGTCATTAGATTCAAAAAGAAACTGAATCAGAAAGATAATAGAAAGACACATGCAAGAAAACAAACATTGAGTGTTCATTTCCACAAACCAGTCCAATCTCATGCCAGGTTATTTCCTATGGGTAGGAATAATCTTAGGAGTCCAAGCCTAACCTCTGTCACTTTTAATCTTAGAATACCAAAACAGTCAGTAAGCCTTGCTAGATCACTCAATTTCAATGAACACTGGGAATCTTGAACTAAGAGGCCTGAATGAGGCAGTAGGGTGGGGGTGGGGAGCAGAATAAAGAAGCAGCAGCACAGGATAAGCATAGATGGAACTGTTTTCCTTCCAGGTAAGATTTTGTCGTAATGATTAATCAAAACAACATTAGAAAACTAAGTCCAATAATGAGTGATTCACTCAAAAACTATATGCAACGAACTCATCGAGGAGCAGATGAATTCTGGGAATTTAAAATCCTGTAATGCCCAGGCTGTGGCTGAAGTGGGAGTGGGCAGTCTGCCATCCATCAATAGCATTCTCCATACCACCCCTTCTCTGGTGCAGTCTGAAAACATAATATTAAGAAAAATGTACCCAAACATTAATACTTGAGGAAATATGCTGTCTCATGAGTCTCCTAATGACTTAGGAATCCAGTGACTGACTGGCCATCCAGTTTTAGTAATCAGTGAAAACATACTGGGAATTAGTTTTGAGCAGGGTGTTCAAAGATACTAACAAGTCCACATTAATTACCTAGAAATTTTTTTTTTTATATATGAGCATCGCGGATGGGAGAAGCATGCTCAGAAACAAGGACAAGGATCACCACTTAGCAAGCATGCAGAGAAACATCAAAATCACCAGTGAACAGCAGTCTAGAACACCCCTCTTCACTCATGTGGTTTCCTCTGTCTCAGGCATTACGTTAGTGCTCATCCAACTACAAAGTTTATTTGTTACAAAGATCACCAGTGTTTTATCCAAATAGACAGACCATAGAAATGGGCGGAAACAAAACAGCTTCTTTAAAGTGAAAAAGGGAAGGCTTTCGGTGAGTCTCCCAGACATCAATTTCTACTGTGAAACACCACTACCCAATGCAAATGATCATTTCCTTAAGTTCTCTGCTTATCTGTTACCTTCAACTCGACTATGCACCTGAGGAGCATAAATACATACATGACTGTAAGTTAAGATGAAATACACTGTAATGATTTCCATTATTTCTCCAGGGCAAACTGCTTTGAAATATGATTTTAGGTTACTAGCACTTATGTAAGAACACAAAGCTCTTAGATGTCTGGGTTTCTGGTATAGGCAGAAGATGAAGGCAGAAAGAGTACTAAATATAGTACTAAATAAAGAATATCCTAGAATCCCCCCAAAAACCAAAACTGTCTGCAGTCTGACACATTTAAAAAGATGTTAGCCTAGAAAACATAAAATTAACCAAACCTTTCAAGTATCATGATACTTTTTCTGATAAATTCTATAGTTAAACCTACAATCACAGTTAAAAGTCTTAGAATGTAAAGAACTCACACATTTTATTGCTTCTCCCCCAAATTTTAAATAATATATATAAACCCTACTTTTACTAGTATACAGTGAACCTGCATTTACCTAAAAATGAAATTACAGTAACAGCACAGCCTAAGGAAAGCAATGAAAAAATATTAAGAAACCCCAACCAAAGTAAGAGACATCTCTTCCCCGCTAGTGTTATGGGTAACTTCTAAAGCTCAATGTGTTATAATTTATCTTTTCACATACTGCATAATAATGTTGACACAAATTATGTCAGATATAAGGAAAGGGAAAAAAATCATTAGCTGCACAGGGTCTTCCAATATATGTTATCACAGATAAACAAGGCAGTCAATCTAAGCTTCACATAACTTGATCAGAGGCTGTAGATGAGACGGCGACAGTTACCATTGACTAGGCTAAACGATAATAAGCCATAACCTAAAGGCACAGGATTAGATACACCGCACGCCTCTCGGTATTACACACCTCTACTTCGTTCAATGTTTGGACTGAAACATAATTTTACCCGCCTCCATGCGTTTTCTCCTTTACAATATAAATTACTTCCAATCCTGGCTGGCTAGGGGCGTAAAACATTTTCCCCAAGAGAAACCTATTGAAAGAGACACAAGCCTAGGGCTTTTTCTCTCTTTATAATTTTAATTAGGCATGTGCCTCCACCTCGTCTTACACTTTTCTCCCGGTTACCTCTCAGGAGGGTGTGAGAATATCAACATCCGGTCGTCCACCCCCACCCTCTCAGGAGTGCCTCGCACAGACAAGGATCATCCTGCTCCTTCCCTTTCAGTCTCATCACCTTTGAGAAGCTTATCGAATACTTCTTCCCTTCGCTCCCCCACCCTTATTCATGGCTGAGCACCACAGGCTCCCCATCCTTCTTCCAAGGAAGGGACTGGCAAAAAAGAAAGAGGCATGCTCGAGAAATGAAAGATGAAGAAACCTGACAACCAAACAGCTTAAACCAATGGGGTTGGCCTTTCTCTCCCACCTTGGCCTCGGACCAGTAGTCGGTTCCCTAAATGCTGAAATCTCTGGTCTTCACGCTCTCCCCACCCCCCATCCCCTCAGAGATGAGGCCGGAAAATGAAAAGGCCGGGGTGAGCCGCGAGGCTGGGTCAATCCTATCGGAGCCTGCCGTCCCCGGGCGGGGGTCCCCGGGGAGGATGGAGATCGCGGGGGAGGAGCGGGGGGCCCCCCGACCCGGGACCCTCCGGCGCACCCACCCGAAGACAACCGGAGACCCCGGGGCCCTTCCCCGTCGGCCTCCCCCCGGCCCAGGCCCCCGCAGGGCCCCTCCCCGGTTCGGCACTGCAGCGGCACCCGGGGCGGACCCCAAGCTGGCCTCACTCGCACACACGCCACACACAAAAGCGCCGCGGCCGCCGCCTTCCCGCCCCCACAGCCCGGCGGAGCAATCAATGAGGCGGCCGGCGCCCGCGTCTCCGCCGCGCACAGCCGACAGCCGGGCCGGACGGCAGGGGCGGCGGCGAGGCTCACCATCGCTCCGCTTGATCTCCACGTAAATCCCGATCTGGATCTTGCCGAAGTTGGCCGTTGCCATCACCTCATCTGGAGCAGCGGCGGCGGGCCGAGGGAGGGGGACCGGAGGGCGGAAAAGGCGGGGAGGGGGCGGGGTAGGTGTGGGAGGGGGAGCGGTTGCCCGCGGCCGCGCCGGCCCGGGCGACAGCGTGAACGCGAGCCGGGGCCGCGAGGAGCAGCGGCGGGCTGGCAGGCAGAGGCCCCGGGCCTGCAGGCCGGCGGGAGGACGCGCACGCCGGGGCGTCGGGGTGAAGCGAGGGCCGGGGCGGTGCGGCGGCGCGGGGGAGAGTGGGAGGGCTCGCGCCGCCCGCCCAAGAGCCGACGCTGGGGAGGCGGGGCGCCCCGCGCCTGCGCAGAGCGTGCCTCCCGCGTCTTTTCCTGGTCGGCCCGCCTTGCTCCGCTGCCTGGAGGCGGCCCCGCCCAGCTCCGCGGCTGGGCGGGCGGCGGCCGAGGCTAGGCCGGCGGAGGGAGCGGAGCGCGCGCGGCAAGGCCCCCAGGGAGCCTGCGTCTAGTTTGATTTCGGCGCGCGGCCTGGAAGAGGCGGGAATCTGCGCTTCCAAGAATTTGCATTGTTGCTGGAATGGATTAAGCTCCCTGCGGTTTCTGGGCTTTCCAGCTGGAGCGCGAGGCTGGGGGATGTGCATTTAGGGGTCGGCCATTGACAGCATGGGTTCAGTGTCTCATCTGACAGTGTCACCTCCATTGCTTCTTAGAGGTGGCCTGTGCGAGATGTCCCAAGATTTCCCATCCAGTGGTAGAAGAAACACCTTTGAGTTGTCACCCACACTTAGTCGGAATGAAGATCCGCTTTTCATGGCCTTGACTTACGGCTCATCGCCATTCAAAAAGAAACTCGGCGTGGGCGGGGAGTGGGGGATTTGACTGCTGGATTTATGATGCATCGGATGCAGATGTCTTGGCTCTGCTGTAGAGTTCAAGACTATTTGCCCTGGACCATAAACCAGTAACAAGGACAGAGGGCCAAATAAAGTTGACGAAGAAATGTGCCTTTTCGGTAGTCAGTTGATAGTTTGACCACACCAGCGTGTGGAGAGCAGGATTCTTCATCCTGGCAGAACAGGAAGGCCTTGTGGACAGGGACCGTGGAAACTATGTTTACAGCATTCTGTACAAACCTCCAAACGTGTGACATTTGCTTCTAGTTTTAGGACTTGATATGGAGGAAACACATTTATCGTGCCCTGCTTTCTCTAGTCATTGTTAATCTCCCTGTAATGATAATATAAAACATACAGTTTTAAAATTAAAAAATTGGAAACTGGATATATGTGTGTTAAGTGTGTGTAGGAGTATATGCAAATAGCTAGAGTTTTTAATCCTAATATAATCAAGTCAAGTAGACCCTAAAAAATTTGTTGAGAAAGATTTGGAGTCTGTAACTTAAATGTATTGAAGGCATACTTGTCAAAGAACAAAGTTTCTTAGATCCAGTCTAAAGTAAAAATAATGTCTGTGAGAAAAACACTAGGCAGACAACTTTGAAAACCAGCTTTTACATATCAGAAATGACATTACTGTAAATCTCAATTTAGGACCTCTGTTTCAAAATAAGATTTGACCAAATCAGGATTTGTTTTGGTTTTTTTTAATTATCTTGAGCGTTTTATCTGAACTCTTTGAGCTTCTGTCTAGTAGAGCACCTCTGATGTCTCTATGACTGAGGTATAAAGTATCTATGTATTTGCTTGCAAATTCTTTAAAGAATACAAATAAATCAAGCTATACACCTGTTAAATTTAAAATTGCTTCATAAATGTGTTTTATCATGGTTGCTGACACATACCTTGCCCTCCATGGGCTATATAATTAAGAAGCCTAAACCTTTAATCCATAGTCAAAGGTATTTAAAAAATATATACATTAATCTGCTCTATAAAAAATGTATGAGATGTGCTACTTGTCAAACATAAAAACCTTTCCTTTATAGGTCATACCCAAAAGGCGTATGTTTTTCTGTATGCCCCACCCAGCATCTGTATTTCCCAAGACTTGCATCTTGGGCCTTGTGCCAGTGGCCTTCTGAAGAGCACGGGTAAATAAATGCAGTGCAGCTACGTTTCCATCGACATCCTAGATCAAGAATTCTGACTCTGGCTCCAGCGTTAGCAAACTATATAACCTTGACTAGAACAGTGACTGGCATATAGTAGGCACTCAGACATTTGTTCAATGAATTAACTTGTTAAACTGCTCTAAATCTCGGTTACTTTCTTAAACAGCCTGGAAAAATAACTTCTATTCTCTCAATTGCAGAAAATTTTCATGAGGATCAAATGAAATAATAAGATGTGACAATATTTTATACGTACAATCAAGTTAAAAAAAGAGAGTAAACAACCCTATAAAACATAGCCTAATGCTTTACTGTAATCTTCAAATCATTAGTTGAAATTTTATATCCAGTGATATAAAATTAAACACACTTTGCAATTTGGCTCTGCCCCTCAACAACTCATATCTGAGAGGATAGCAAGAGCTTAACAGACCCGTCTGTATTCTTTTACCCACTTAAGTCCTTCCTACCTTAATTTACAGAATAATTTGCTCAAGGATAATTTCCATCAAGTCATATCCTTTTAATAGTGGCTGCTGTTGTCCTACCCTATCCTGAATTGATAAACCATTTCAAAAAAAATCATAATTTCTGTAATAAAGCCAAGCCAATCTCCTTATAAAGTCTAGATTAAATTTTTTTTTTGTCTGCTTTGGAGTCATTAGTACATAAACGTTAAGAGATTATTCCAAGAAAGAGGCTATTAAGTCAGTGAGCAAGATTTGAAGCAGAGGGCAGCACTTACCGGAACCAGTTACCTGCTCCTCTGGCAAAAAGCAGAGGAAGGACCTGGCTTCAGTTCTAGCTCAAATTATATGTACTTGTCTACATCTTCTTATTTGAAAATTTCCATTCAATGTTTGCATCTAAGTTACTTTCACAAAGTTTGTGAATTTAGGATCGAACGGAAGGATAATAGAGTTGATAGAAACTTTCTTTGACTTTATTGTCTACTTTCTGTCCTAGGCTGTTTGGGAGACTCTGGTTGTCAGTGATTCCCATTGCCATTAAATTTACTCAAATTTTAATTCTAATTAAACTGGTAATATACTAATTTACTATACTAATTTACTAATATATTTATATATTAGTATATATATATCTAATTTACTGTATATATTATATATATATATATATATCTATCTATCTAATTTACTGTAATATATTTTAGTCCTTAAACAAGTACATTAAAAACACTTGGGAGATATGAATCCCAATTGTACCCACTCTATAATATCTGCTTTTTTCTTCTCTATTGGATTTCTCTTCCTGCCTGCAAACATTTTCAGACTCCTTTGTCTTGGAAAAAAATTTTCTTGATTCTTCTCTTGCTATTCAAATTCCATTCTATTTTTTTCTTTCCCTCCCCAGCAAAATTCTCAAATGACTGCTTTAAATGCTCACTACCTTGATTCCACATCACTCATTTCCTAACCCCTAGACCTGGATTCAGTCCTCTACTGTATTATATTTTTTAACGTCAACAATTACCTTGTAATTACCTCATTCAGTATACACTACCATCTTTATTTACCTTGAATTCACTGGAGAATGGCCAACCGGCTCTCTCCCAAACAATACCTTGCCCATTCCCACCTCAGTTTATGCTCAAAGAGTAAATAATTTACTCTCCTCTTTTTTAGTCTGTGCTGCATGGCTTGTGGGATCTTATTTCCCCGACCACGGATTGAACCTATGACCGCTGCAGTGGAAGCACAGAGTCCTAACCACTGGACCGCCAGGGAAGTCCCATATTATTCTCTGTCTAAAACTTTTCCATGTGGCAAAGCACAGCTGTAGGTATGCGGGTTTTCTTTATGGTATTTTGTCCTCTCAATCCAATCTATAATGGCTGCTCTGTCTGAGTGATTCTCCCCCAGCCAGGATCATCAGACACATTTAAGAAATATTTTAATAAAAATGCATAAGCACAAATTTTACTTCAACCTAACAGTTTAAAATTTCTAGGGGTGGGGAGCTTAATGTGGTCTGTTTTTAAAAAACTCATCAGGAAGATTCTGAAATATATGTATAACTGGTTGAGAACTATTGATTATGCCTGAATTTCCATAATTTGGTATTTTCTAAACACTGGCCACTTAGGGACTAGGTACTGAATAGACATTGATTGGTTATTTATCTAGTCCATCTTCTTGGTTAAAATTCTTTCATGTATACTTTTCAATTGTCTACTTATCAAACTTATTTTGATAGTATACTTTCATCTATACCTTTTGATAGTGTCTTGGATTATATTAACAGTAAACTTTTGGTAGAGAGCTAATTTTAAGGCCTTTTAAGGTCCATATGGGACTTAGATCTGTATAGGAATATCAATAATGTGGTATCATATTCAATTATTGTCTGCTTTGATGTATTCCTAATCCTTATACTTGTTCATGAAGTGTTTGCCTTTTAATTTACATGACTGATTCCTCTCAAAAATAGGAAGTATAGAGGTTTTCCCTTAAATCAGATTTTCAGTAATTTGATGAATATAACTCATAAATAACAAGAAATGGTCTTTTCACCATTTGGAGTAATATATCCAAAGTGAAAATCATTTCTATATCCTTACAATAGTTATTTTATATATTATTACAATAGTTATTGAAGCTGAAATTCCAATACTTTGGCCACCTGATGGCAAAGAGCTGACTCATTGGAAAAGACCCTGATGCTGGGAAAGATTGAGGGCAGGAGGAGAAGGGGATGACAGAGGATGAGATGGTTGGATGGCATCACTGACTCAATGGACATGAGTTTGAGTGAACTCCAGGAGTTGGTGATGGACAGGGAAGCCTGGTGTGCTGCAGTCCATGGGGTCACAAAGAGTCGGACACAACTGAACAACTGAACTGAACTGACAACAGTTATTAATTCAAGAGCTTAGTAAACTCTTTTATAGAGTTGCTATGGAGCATCAATGAAGTAAAATAGAATGATTGATGTTGTGCTACACATACTCATTATTTTATAAAACTATGACCAATGTTAGTTTGTTCAATATATTCAGTCTAAGTCAAGTTTAACTAGAGAGAATAAGGTTCCCTGAAATATTTCTTGTCGTTAAAGGATAGCATCTGATTTTTTTGGTTGCTGTTATGATGTAATAATAAAAAACTTTACAGAAAGCCAAGTTTCCAATAAATATTAAGACCCCAAACATCCCTTATTTCCCTAATCTTTGTTAATATACATACTTACTCTTATGGCTGTTTGAATTCCTTTAAATGAAACATACATGTTATGTACCATGATTGGAAGCTAGCTAAGACAAAGAAAACACATAACAGTGGAAACAAAGACATTTTTTTCATTGTAGATTTAATCTCTTAAAATATTTGTTTTGCTTGACTTCACTTCTTATGACTATTTCAGTGTGTTTTTATAGTCCCTATATTTATAATTTTGGTTTTTGTTTTACTGCGCTGGGTCTTCGCTGCTACACACAGGCTTTCTCTAGTTGCGGAGAGTGGGGCTAGTTGCATGGACTTATTGTGGTGACTTCTCTTGTTGAGGCATGCAGGCTTTAAGCGAGGTCTCAGTAGTTGTGCATGGGCTTACTTGCTCTGTGGCATGCGGAATCTTCTGGACTAGGGATTGAACTCCTGTCCTCTGCATTGGCAGGTGGATTCTTATCTACTGTGCCATCAGGGAAGTCCCATATATTTATAATTTTTAATAGCCATATCTATTCCATATATTTATTCTTCTTTTTGGGGGGAGGCCACACCCCGGGGCATATGGGATCTTAGTTCTCAATCAGGGATCCGACCCATGACCCCTACTGCAAAAAAGCAGAGTCCTAACCACAGAGTCCTAATTCCTGCCAGGGAATTCCCTTGCTATTCCATGTATCTCTAAGTCATTTTTTGCTTATACATTCACTGTATTGTTGGGTTATCTTCAATGTAAAATTCTAATTAGGAACATCTTTGAAAAACTTTTTTGTGGGAAAATTCCTCTAACTGAAAATATCACATCAAAAGATATGAAAGTTATCACTTAAATTGCAAAGGAGATAACATCACTTTCTTCTTAAAACCAATCACCAGCATCCTAGAATAAACTCTAAATTCTTTACAAAACAACACATGATCTAGCTTTGGTGATCTCTCTACCCGAGTCTGGTACCACACACTCCTGCTCATTCTTCTCTAGCCTCACTGAGTTATTTACTTTCCCTTAAATATTTCAAACTCTTCCCCAGATCAAGATAGTGACTCTTGCTCAACTTGTCAACTTGTTTCTGTTATCTTTCAGATATGAGTAAAAAAAATACCCAAATTTATACTTGCTGATGTGATAGTCTTTTCTCGAATGAGCTGAACTGGTAATGTATTTTCTTATTTACAAGACCTAGAAAATCCATATTTAATGTTTTTGTCTTCTAAACCTCAAAAATGTCTAGTAGATAGCTAATTACTAAGTAATGAATTCTTATAAAGAATTTTTAAATGCAAAAGAGTATAAAGTAAAATGAAAGGGAGAACTCTCAGCCCTCCACCCCACCCCCCTCAACCTCTCACATACTCCCTCGCCCTTGCTTGCCCTCCAAGTTCCTTGGCTTGGGTGGAACCCCTGTTAATACTATATCAATCCAGTAATCCTCAAACTGTATTGGGCACAAGATTCATGTGGGTTGATTGTTATGCAGAGTCTAGGGTTCAGTCACCAGAGACTGTGATTCAGCAGGTCTAGTATGTAGTTCAGTAGAAGATCTTATATGGTCTAATAGATCAGGAGATCTTACATGAAGTCCAAGAATATGTATTTTTAACATGTACTCTAGGTACTTTAGGTGATTTTCATACAAATAGATGATGATGCTTTCAAAAACTTTTAAAAAACTCATTTAACATATGAGTAATGCCTATAATTTATATTTTAAAGAAGTCATGCTTTATATATTGTTCTGAAAGTTTCTTTTAAAATATATTTTGGACCCCTTTCCATGACAGTGTTCACAGATCTACCTCTGTTTTAATACCTGGTTATTATTCCACTGTATGTTTGAATAGTAGAGTATAGGCAGATAAGCATGTAGATAATTATTTGTTTCCATTTTATCTCTTGCTCTTATCAACAGTGTTGAATACATTCATTTTGTCCTGTTGTGTGAATTGTTCTATAGGATAACATCCTAGAAGTAGAATTGCTGAGCCAAAAGATAATCACATTTTCAATTCAGGGTAAAATTGAGCAATTTTTGTGTTGTTTTGATATTTTTGATGTTATACATCAATTATGTTTCACATATTATTTTAATTAAGCATAATATATCATCATTTTCATTGTTAATCTATGCCCTGATATACCCTCTCCCATTCCTGTAGATTTCCAGATATCTAACCAAATTCTTGGCCTTGACATACTGCCTTGTTCTGACTTCTAGCTTGTGTACAAAGCCTGCTTCAGGAGTTGATTCCGACCCCTGCTTTAAATTTATGGCCCAGTTTTCTGTAATTTCCCAGGGCTAGCTGTTTCCACACCTCCCTTGTACTCATTGCTATGTCATGATTCTGTAAGTCCACACCCCACCCCAGGACTCCATAAAACAGTTCCACCCACATCCTTCTCACCTACTCCTACACATATGGAACAATAACAAACTATATAAATAATTTGTAGTTACATGCTGATTGTGTAGTGTAGGCTCTAAGTAGAGAAGAAAGTCCATTTGAACTAGCGAAGTCAGGAAAGAATTTTTAAAATACCCTTTATGTTTTTATATTTTGTTTATGACCATTGAAGAAGTTCAGTTTTAAAAAGGGAGTAGGGATCAAGCTAGGCCCTGAAAGATGACTGGGATCCATATAGACAGAGATCTAAATAGCAGAGAAGAAAGGAAACAAGGCAAAAACAACAAAAAAAACCAACCACAAACAGAAGTAGGATATTTTTGATACAACCACTTGATGAAGCCATTTTGACAAGAGGTAGGACAGCCCAGTTAAAATGTAAAAGTCATGATTTCTGCCTTAAACCAATGTGGATGTGTACAACCAGACATCTGCATTCTGTCTCTAATGCTCACTCTAAATATGGTGGACTTCTGTGTTCTACTTTAGTCCCTTCGGTATTGCTTGACCTTTAAGTTAGCATGTATTGTTTTTATAATCAGATTTTTTTTTTCACAAAAGTATAGAATCACCAGTGTTTGCAGGAGGGAGATTGAAGAGACATAGCTGATAAGAGACGTACACCTTGAAGGTGGATATTATTGTGATGGGCTTTGAACATTGTGCAGAGATGTTCACCCTTGGTAGGGACATCAGTGGGGAATTCCTTTGAGGACCGGTATGACAAAGCAAAAACCCAATTTATTTAAAGCTATAATTTACTTTGTATTTTATTTTGATAGAATGCCCAAGTCAGTCAATTTAGATTTGGTATTGTAGTGAACATGTGTTGCTTCCTTCTCAATAATCTCTTCTTCCTTCCTAGTAATACCTTGACTTTCCCAATTATACAGTCTGAATGGGACTGACCCCTCCTCCAACAGCTCCAAGCGTAGGCCCTGATTAGTATAAGCCAGTCAGTAGATTTCATCCCCCTGACCCAACGATTGTGTCATAGATGAAAATCCTCCAGTAAGGTGCCAAGAGTCTCCGTTCTCAAAACTGGTTTGAGTAATTAGGGAAACAAACTCCCACTTTTCTGCTAGAAAATGAACCTGAAGACGGTAGCTCCAGAGTTGTTAGCAACGATCTTTGTGACCACAAAGTGAGGGCCTGGTGAAAAAAATGGACTCAACATCGACAAAGCAGAGCCAAAATTTTGAGGGAGAGAAACTGGGTGCTTGCCCTGATTCTTGACCTGCTGGGCTGAGTGAAAGCTTACCTGAAGTCATATCTATCTCTGAGTTTTCCTGCAACATAATCCGTAAATTCACTTCAATGTTTCAGCTAGTTGAATTTTCTCCTTTCTGCAGCCAAAAATCCCAATAAATGCAAGTGACATAGCCCTTGTGGATGTTAGTACTGTCCTGAACTCTGTAAGAGGTTGTCACGTGCAGAAAATGGATCAAACATTAGGGTTTGAATTTGTGCTTTGACAGAGTTTATAGCAGAAGTTGAAGTCCCTAAGGTTCAAATTCCCACAGGGGTATAGAATTTAAAATAGTCTCACTAGTAGATTTATTATCAGTTGGCTTCTAGAAATTATTTTTAGCAATCTCCTATCAAGCTTCGTTTTACCTTTAACTGAGTACTGGAAGAAATGGGGCTAAAGATGTAAAGTAGTTTGGGTCAGTCATTTTAGTTTATTTTCTAACCTCTTGATGAGAAGTATTTGTACTACATTAGAAGCTGTAAAAAAAAAATAGAAATTTAAGATTTCATTTTGAAATCAGTTCACTTGGTTTTACATAAGATCCCAAATACAATCTGAAGATATAAGGTGCTATTTGAAACAAGTCATTGAGGAAACATATACCCTTATTATTGAACTTAAAGATTTAATTCTTTTTTAAAAAGTGGTTTTTCTCGGACTGTAGAAGCAGTTTCCTATAAATCATGTTAGACCTGGAAGGACTGTAGCAGGAGTGGCCCCAAGACTTGCATTTGTAAGAGTTGCTATTGAAGGGCTGGCCAGAGCCATGTTTGAAAGAGTGATAACTAAGGAAGTGGATGAAAACTATCTGAAGAAGGAAAAGAAAATATAAGTAAAGTATCAGTTGATGTTAGAGAATCCAGGCATGTTTAGTTTATGGTTTTTAAATAGGCATGGCTTTGATTGTGACAAAGGCCTTCAGAGCAGTTCAAAGAGAAGGAATAAGTGGATCCTGCAGAAGTTTTGGGAAGACTTTGCTGAACTCTGACACAACCATCAGTACCTGTCCAGGAATTAACAGAACTTCAGAAAGAGACTTTTGAGGAACAGTCAGAATGTGTACACGTACTGAATATTGTATATGTTAAAGAATCATCTTTAATTTTATTGAGTGTGAAAGTGATATATATCATTGTTCTGTTTTTTTTAAATATTGCTATTTAAAAATATCCCTTATTTGTTAAAGATACACACACACACACATGCATCTGCACACATGCACACTCACACCATACAGAGACTTTTATCAAAGGGGAGACACCGTGAATCTTTTAAACTCTTTAATAAAGATGAAATTTTCAGTCCTTACAAGTTGAAGATTGATACAAGAATGTCACATGTCATGGAAAACGGAAGATATGAAAATCACAAGAATTCTATAAATGAATAGCAGAAACTGCTGATCCTCAGCCTCCCCGTCTTAGCGCAGCCATATGATAGAGTTCTGGCCAGCGGAAGGTTAGTACAATTGATGTGCACTCTTTCAAGCCATCAAACCTTCCTGCATTGTTCTCATTTTTTCCCTCACCTTTCAGTTGAAGGACAGAACTCCTAGAAATGAGTGAAGCCCAAAACCGGAAGGAGCCTGGATCCTGAATGACTGTCCCTCTCCCCTCGGAACTACAGTGCACTATACAGTGTTGGATAACAAGCAGATTTTTACTGGATTACATCACTAACAGTTTGGTATTGTTTATTACAGAAGTTAGTCTGTTATGATTAATACACAAGTCACCATCAACATTTTAGATTATTAAATGATAACTAAAAGTGGTGGTTTGATTATGACCAGAGAATTCTCATAGGGCACAGGTTTCCTAGGAAACCGACTCTGAAATAGAGATTACTCTTCACTTTCACTTTTCACTTGAATACATTGGAGAAGGAAATGGCAACCCACTCCAGTGTTCTTGCCTGGAGAATCCCAGAGACGGGGAAGCCTCATGGGCTGCTGTCTATGGGGTCACACAGAGTCGGACATGATGGAAGTGTCTTAGCAGCAGCAGCAGGAAATTTACTAGAAAGTGGCTTAAGGATCAACACCTTCTGGAGGGCATAAGAAGTGGGACTGGGCAGAAGGAGAAGTTGTATTTCGATGCAGTGGCAACAAAGGCCGCTCCAATTGCATGGAGAGCTTTAGAGCTAGGATATTCTTTCAAAGATTCTCGAGTTGAAATGAGGGAGCAGTTGTACCCCTGTATGTGGGCCAGGTTTTGCATGTGAGTTTTCCTAGGGGAGGGGAGATGATGTTGGTTGAGGCAGCTTCCTTTGGCAGTGGGCAGCGCCTGAAGAGGAATTCGTCTGGGAGTCCTCAGTAGCCAACACTCCTGTAACAGGATATTAATGCCTTAAAGATGGGTCTGGGCAGTGCAATACATATCCACTTCAGAAATATTCCAGAAGCTGGGTTGTGAGTGACAATATGCTTTTAATGAATAAGCCAAGGAGCTATTTATTGTTTACTAAGGAGACTGCCTACTAAGGCCAAGGGATTAGTAAAGTCTGTATTGAATGCCAAGGAGTTTGAGAAAATAATACTAAGACAGCAGAAGATGGGTAGATAGGGGAAGTCGGGGAATCTTCCTTTTGGTTAAAACCAAAAGACCTGGTTAAAGATAACTGCTTGAAATAAACCCACTCCATTGTTCTTGCCTTGAGAATCCCAGGGACGGGGGAGCCTGGTGGGCTGCTGTCTATGGGGTCGCTCGGAGTCGGACACCACTGAAGCGACTTAGCAGCAGCAGCAACAGCTTGAAATACAAGCACAGCTTCTAAATGTTACCCTCCACTGACTTTCTGATTACCCATTTAATGATAATATTTCGTTGAAAACCAGTTGGAGACTATTAAAATGATCAAAACAAAGGTTCAGTGAGGTCTTTAAAACTTGATTCTTAATACATTTTTAAAGAAGGCAATCTTTCTCTTTAAGAATCTTTAGTATTTGCTGCAGAACAATGTCTTGAGAGGGTAGAAAAGTTGCCCAAAGATAAACTACATTTGGAGCATAGTCTAATGTTTTAAAATTACATTCCAAACTCTGATTGCCTCATAGAGTCTGAACGACTGAGGTTGTAGATTGAGGGCAATAATATTCCAGGGGTAACAAAAGAACTGCAGTGATGGAATATCTACCTTTTTTCCTCAAAGGTAATTTTCCTCAAATTACCCTCCCCCCAAAAAAAGAATATAATTAACATTTGTATACTCACTGCTAAGTCGCTTCAGTCGTGTCCAACTCTGTGCGACCCCATAGACCGCAGCCCACCAGGCTCCGCCATCCCTGGGATTCTCCAGGCAAGAATACTGGAGTGGGTTGCCATTTCCTTCTCCAATGCAAGATAGAGAAAAGTGAAAGTGAAGTCACTCAGTCGTGTCTGACTCTTATCGACCCCATGGACTACAGCCTATCAGGCTCCTCTGTCCATGGATTTGCCAGGCAAGAGTACTGGAGTGGGGTGCCACTGCCTTCTCCGGTATACTCACTAGTACTTTTTTATTGTTATATAATCTTTCTTTTTTATTGAAGTATAATTGATTTACAAAATTATGTTAATTTCAAACATACAACATAAGAATTTGATATGTTTATATATTGCAAAATGATCACCACACTATAAATCTAGTTATCAACTGTCACCATACAAAATTATTACAATGTTAATGCTTACATTCTTATGCTGTGCATTACGTATCATGACTTAACTGGAAGTTTATATTTTTTAATCTCTCTCATCTATTGCATTCATCCCCCTCTGGCAACTGCCAACTTGTTCTCTGTACCTATGAGTCTATTTCTGTTTTCTTATGTTTATATTTGTTTTTTTCTAGATTTCACAAATAAGTAAAATTATATAGTATTTGTCTTCCTATGATATTTCACTTAGTGTAATACCCTCTAGGTCCATTCATGTTGTTGTGAATGGCAAGGTTCATCTTTTTTGTGACTGAGTACTATTTCCATTGCTTGTATAAATTTGCATATATGTATGCAACATTTTTTTTTTGCAACATTTTTTAATACATTAATCTTTTGATGGACTCTTGGATTGATTCCATATCTTGGCACCAGTACTTTTAATAGCTAATAATTTGTTACTAAATAATAATTATTTTATTCATAGTTAAAGATCTTTTATACTTGTAAATATTTTAAAGTTATATTCTTTATTTTTTATAAAAATGACTGGTTTGAATTATATTCATTCATAACCCCATGACTTTCTAATTCACACAATGACATTTAGATAACCTTTACTAACTCCAAATGGAAAAAGTGGGAACTTGCCCAGGAAAGGAAATCCCCCTAAGAGTTCACAGCTACAGAAATAAATCCTCAGGCCGACTCCAAGGGTGCTCAGTTGATCTAGTTCATGTTTCTACTGGAGTGCTGACTTCAAAGGAAACTTCCTGAAACCTCACAAATACTGACCTCTTTCAGAAGCTGGTAATATGAAGCAAAACAAAGTTTCCAAACTCAGTTGCATTGAATTGTACTTGGGAACAGACAGTTCCTGTTAGAAGTAACTGTACCCTATCATGTAGCCCAGCAAACTGTCCTGGATTACCACACTTGAGAAATTCAGGTTTGTTTTTTCTAAGTTTCCTATTCTAGGGACAATCAATCTTTTTGATGGTTATCTCATTGGAACAGAAGTCATAGGCCTTACCTATGAAATAAAGCTTCATAATACTTACGTGTATGTGTGAGTCAGTGTATGAAATGCTGATGAATGTAAACTATAAAAGGAATGATTTAGGGTACTCCATAAAAATACATGACCAATTTTGTCTTATTAGATAGTGTAGAATATATTATATTTGTGAATCTGCTGCCAAGGAATCCTTCCTAAACTGTTTCTGAGATGGGGATCTTGAAAAGTGAATTTTGCCAAATTTTCCTTAAAAATTATTCACTTGTTCACTCATTCAACAAATATCTACTGAATACCTGCTATGTGCCAGGCATTATTGTAGGTGCACGGGACACATCAGTGTACAAAACCAAGATCCTTGTCCGCAAGTTATTGGAACCTGACAGCCTATTATAAAGAAAGTAAGTCATAAATAAGTGACTAAGTGGTATAGTATATTAGAGGGTGATAGGTATACGGGAAAAAAAAGTAGAACAGGATAAAAAGGATGAGAAGTGTTGGTGGGGCAGATAATCTGCAGGATTGAGGAGGAGAATCTGGGCAAGACTCATTGAAATAGTGGGTTGTGAACACAGACCAGAGGGATCTGAAGGAATTTAACTCTGTGACTACGTGACTACATGGGCGAAGAGCACCACAGCCTGAGGAAGCAGTCACACAAAGTCCTGTCTGGTTGGTTTGAGAAAGAGCAGGAGTGAACAGCGGTGATGACGCAAGCTGTGATGCAGCCATGGCCAATCCCTCAGAGCTGTCTTGAGTTAGGTCCAAATGGTCAGGCCTTTATACTCTCACAGTGACCTGTCATTGGATGTGGGCCACCGTGGAATGGCTGTGACCTTGAGCAAGGTGGCTCTCTGCAGCTGAGGGGACTAAGAGCTCTAGGCTATCTACTGCCATCACTCCTAGCAGCATTCATTGAAGAAATGCTGGGAGGTACATCTCAGTATCAGTTCCTGTGGCCTCTTCATTCCCAAAGTCACCTGTGGTTCATGATGGCTGCTGTAACTCCAGTATTCAACCAGCTAGAAGAACGGAGAGAATGAAAGGGAAATATCCCAGAAGTTGCATATGCTACTTCTGCTCAATCATTACTAGAATCTAATCACATTGCCATACCTAGCTTCAAGGAAATCTGGATTATGTAGCCTTTATTTGTGGTGGCCTAGAACAGCAGACAGACAGAAAGGACATCAAATACAATCAGCTATCTCTGTTTCTATCATGCTTCCCATTTTTGTAGGGAAGAGAATGTGGTTTCACTGCACAGAAGAATAAACGAAGTGCAGTCCTTTTAGCTTATTCAGGATTTCATGATTTTGGATATTGCAGAATTGACAGGCAGCAAAGAGGCAATATTACCTTGAAGAGCTCACAGAAGAGAAGACTTTATGGGGGAAGGCTGTTACCACTTATACAGATAAGCGGTCAGGCCTGTGAAGTCTGGGAATGAATGCAAGGAGATTTATATCCGTAGACTGGTGGGACTTGGGGCCAGTCAGTTGGCATTAATGCAACATAAATGACTACAGAACAACTTCCTTCCTGACCCTCACACTTGGCTTGCTTCTTCTGACTTTCCAGTCTTCTTTACTGGCTCTTCTTCCCATCCTTGACTCTTTAAAGTTGAGATACTTCCTAGGTTCTGCCCTTAGTCCTCCTCTCTTCTCACAATGAATCATTGTGCATTCCTTTCCTTTATTGGTTCATATAACTCCTTGAGAATATGATGACCTTCAACCCCAGAAAACTGTCCATATAAACATCACCAATTTATTGAGTATAATAACTTAATAGAATACCAACATTAAAGATTTTACTTTTCTCCCATCTCTGTCTTTAACAATGTTATATCAACTCTTCCTTAAAATAGGTCCTTCATGACGTGTCGGGAACAGCCCACAGCTTTCTAGACTAAAAACAGTGGTGGACTCCACTTTAAACTCTAACCACATATCTACTTTTCCACCAACTGAGACTTGATCGGTGGCCTAAGGAACTTCAAAGTCAGCTCTTTGGCTCTTTCCCCTACCCCACTCTTCTCATTCACTGGGTAAGAATTCTCTAGGAGGAGAGGTGGGATTGCCTTGTATAACTGATCTTCCTCTGACTCTGTCCAGACCTGTTCTCAGTAGCTGGACTCTGCCCGGTGTCTGCTCAGTAGCTGGACTCAGCAGCTGGACTCTGCTTCTACCTTGTAGATGGTGAGTGAGACTTTCTCTGGGTACTTCTCAGAGTCATCTTGGCTGTCTCTGATGCTAAGGATCTCTTTCATCCTTTACTCCCATTATGGGTTAATAAGTTTATGTACCCCTCCCCCTCCAATTTATATGTTGAAATCCTAACCTCCAGCATGATGGCTTTAGGAGCTTGGGGTTTTGAAAAGTGATTAGCTCTTGAAAGGGCCTTCATGAGTGGAATTGAGCCCTTATAAAGGACAATCCAGAGAGCTCCCTCACCCCTTCCACCGTGTGAGGATGTAATGTGAAGGTGGCCAGCTATGGACCAGGAAGCAAGTCTTCACCAGACAATGAATCTGCCAGTGCCTTGATCTTGGACTTCCTAAGATCTCCCAGCCTCCAGAACTGTGGGAAATAAAGTTTAACAAATAAGCCACCCAGTCCATAGTATTCTGTTGCAGCACTCTGAGTAGACTAGGACAACTCCAAAGACCTTCTCTGAAAGAACATCAACTCTTTCAGCTGGTGGTTGCCTGGACAACCTTACAACGTCTGTCCTCAAGTCCCCTCCGTTAATACATTTTTTATATGTAATGGCACATACATACAATATTTGCATTCTACAGGCGGGCAAATCTCAGAGGAAGAGGAAAGAATGGTTTGAATTGAACATGCCTTAATTTCTTCCTCCAAATTCATTAATCAGATGCCTCTCTGCTCTGTGGAGGTCAGTGAGTGATGAGGAAAAAGGAGGACTGATGTGTTACTCTAAGGGAAGTACCATGACATGGTAACATCAGGTGGGGGGAGAAATGTTCCTGATTAATAGTTTACATGTAACTATCTAGTATACAGCTACACTAAGATATGTCACATAGGTATATTGAACTTAAAGTCCATCATACTGAACTCATTATTTTCAAATACATTCCAATCTTGTAATCGTGTATTTTCAACTGTATTTTTATCTAATTGCCCACATACTTATTCATGGAAAAAAATCTAGAAAAATCATCTTGGATTCTCCTTAGCTTCCCCATCATCCCAGTCAATCAACATTTTATATTTTACATCTCTCTAGAATCTCGTCACTCTTTCTCTTGCTTTAGTTGAGGCTATGACTACTTCCCATTTGAATTATTGCAACAACCTTCAAATCAATTTCTCTACATCCAGATTTACCTCCAAATTTTCCCATACTGCACCTAGTGCCGTCTTTCTAAGATTCAGGTCTCACGAAGTGATGCTCCTGTCTAAAACCCTCCCGAAGGTCACGACTGTGCTGTGTTTGTTTGTTAGTCGCTCAGTTGTGTCCGACTCTGTGCAACCCCATGGACTGTAGCCTGCCACACTCCTCCGTCCATGTGATTTCTCAGGCAAGAATACTGGAGTGGCTAGCCATTTCCTTCTTCAGTGCATCTTCCCGATCCAAGGATCAAACCCAGGTCTCGTGCGTTGCAGGCAGATGCTTTACAGTCTGAGCCACCAGGGAAGCCTGTACTGTGTTGTTTATCAAAGTGTGGTCCTTAGAACACCTTTGGTTAGAATCACTTGGACGGCATATTACAAATACAAATTCCTAGGCCAGATGGAAGACTTAGAATCTCTGGGGACATAATCCCGAAGTTTGCATTTTTGACTTGTATATTTAGAAAGTGGTTTCTATACCCAAATTTTGGTGTGAATGCTAATCTGTAAGATAAATCTAAACTTCTTTTCAGAGTATATAAGGCTTTTTAGCATTTGACTTCTATCACCTTTTTAATTTTTTTGTGCTATCACTATAACTGCCATCTTTGTTTTGGGAAACATGTTTCCTAATAAACCATCTCATATTTCTTTGTCTTTGAATATGCTAGTTTCTTGGTTTGGAGCATTTTTCTCCCTCAACTCTCTTTAAGCTCATGAAAACCATTTTAGTCTTTAAAATCTTGTTATTTTCACTCTCTCTCTTTAATGTAGATACACACACACACATACACACACAAATCCTATCTATCATCTATATTTGGCCTTATGCAACTGTTGGAGCTAGTTGAGCACTCTCCGTGTAGGACTTACTGTCTCTATCTCTGCTAATACTGGGAGGGAAGAAAGGTGTGAAGTGGGAAAGATGACTAAGGGCAGGCAGGAACCCAATAAGCCTGAGGTGCAATCCCACAAGGACAAACAGTAACCTGTATTTTTATTCTTGTTGCCTCTGATGATGATACCTGATGATGATAAGTGTATATTGTGGGAGCTAGAGCTCTTCAGCACAGAGACAAAAAATATGCACTTGGACCAGGAGTTGGAGGAGCTAAAGGATGATCCAGGGGAAGATAGAGCAGTTGCTGTTTCCCTAACATCCTCTAAATCTTTCAAGAATCTTCCTCGTGGTCCACTGTAACTGGACACATAAAAGAAAGTGAATTCTAGGAAATGTTCCATTCAGCCAAGTTGATAAATTAAGAAACACAGCACACATTGGATAATCTAGTTTGGGCAGGGTGGTCTCATTGGTGAGATGACATTTTCACAGCTACTAAAGTGGGAGATTGGACCCACAGAATAAAATGACCAAGATATGCCAAGGTCTTAAAGCAATAATAGCAAATACCTAAGCCAAAGGAAAGGCAAGTTTCAGCTGAGTGTCAGGAATAGTCGGAACTAACATCTTAAACCACCATGACTTTCTTCCTGCTATTCTGTTTATCTGTGTCAACTTCATCCTTTTTCACTTAAAACTGCTTTCCTTCACTTGGTAGAAACGTGGTCACTTAAATCATTAAATTGTCTTTGTACTTTCTGTGATAGTCCATCAAAAAAAATCTGGGGGAAATTACTCATAGGTTTTACTTGGGTTAGTTGTCCATCCTTGGATAAATTATGTAGTATCAAAGGATGGAGTATGATATTAATTATCTGTTCTTGTATAATAAACTACTTCAAAAGTTAGAAGCTTTAGAAAGCAAAGGCTATCTGTTCTGGCTAACTATCTCACAGTTTCTGTTCAACAGGAATTTAGGAGCAGCTTCGTTAGGTTTCTGTCTTGGGCAGAAGTAGAAGGCATCTCTGATGAAATTGCAGTCAAGATGTCAGTTGGAGCTGCAATGATCTGAAGGCTTGACTAGGCTGAAGGATTCACTTCCAATGGGACTCATTTACACACCTGCTAAGTTAATGCTGGAGGCCTCAGTTCCATGCCATGTGGAAATCTTCATAGCTGCTTGAATGGCTTGAATGTTCTCATGACATGACATCTGGCTCCCCCACAGAGTAAGTGATCTAAAGGAGCAAGAAAGATGCTGTAATATTTTCTTTTTTAATTTATTTTTTATTAAAATTTACTTTTATTTTTTATTGAGGTATAACACATATAATCATATATTATGAAGCTATAATATTTTCTGTGACCTACCAATGGCACCCCACTTCAGTACTCTTGCCTGGAAAATCCCATGGACGGAGAAGCCTGGTGGGCTGCAGTCCATGGAGTCGCTAAGAGTCAGACACGACTGAGCGACTTCACTTTCACTTTGCACTTTCATGCATTGGAGAAGGAAATGGCAACCCACTCCAGTGGTCTTGCCTGGAGAATCCCAGGGACGGGGGAGCCTGGTGGACTGCCGTCTATGGGGTCGCACAGAGTTGGGCACGACTGAAGCAACTTAGCAGCAGCAGTAGCAGCAGCAGACATAGAAGTCATACTCTGTTTTTCCTTAATATCCTAATAGTTATATGGGTCAGCCTCATTCAGTGTGGGAGGAGACTATTTGCGTGTGTGAATGCCAGGAGGTGAGATTCACTGGGGGTAATTTGAGGGGATGGATCCCAAGGTGTTTGTAATTTGCGCAGCTTGCATTAGGTTCTTAGTCTATGTGGGCAGAGTGAGGATAAAATATGATATCACAGGAGAACATTCAAGTCCCTTAAGGGAAGAGAAGAGACACTACATGGACAGAGTAGATGAAGAAGAAATATCTGGAAAAATTGGGGAAAAATGCTGGGGAAAAGATAAATGTCGATTACTAGTCACAGTGTTAAAAAACACTCTTATTCATGCTTTGAATGAATCTCTGTGGTACCTCTTGGCATTCTATATCCCAGTCATCAATTTACAAATATCTCTCTTCTACTAGATTATGAGATCCCGTTTTTCATCTTGAATCTACATCACCAAGTACGTTATCTGGCACAAAGTAGATGACCAAATATACATGAACTGAATGGAACTAAGCAGACGAGGACACGAGCTATGCTATGCTGAGTCGCTTCAATCGTGTCTGACTCTGTGCAACCCCGTAGACGGCAGCCCACCAGGCTCCGCCATCTCTGGGATCCTCCAGGCAAGAACACTGGAATGGGTTGCCATTTCCTTCTCCAATAGGACATGAGCAGAGTTCTTAAATAATTCAAGGTATGGTTAGTATTTAGAATCAACATCAAATCTCAGATTAGAAGTCATTTCTTGACACTTGAAAGACATGCTCTTTGGATGAAATGAGTTAGAAGTTTATGAAATTTGTATCTTCAAAAGTTAGAATAGGCTAGAGTATGAATAATTTACATTCAACATTAAATAAATAACATTTATTGAATAAATGAAAATTTGATAAGACTTCTATTTGTTGGTGCCAGGAACAGAAGCCCAGCTCAAACTAGCTTAACAATAAAAAAGAGGGTACACTGGAGTAATTAATGGAATCCAAGAGGCTCCAGGTCCTCAAGACTAGAACCACTAACTGTAGCACAAAAGGAAACCCAGAAATTCTTCTCCTCATGACCCTTATCTCTGCTCTCTTCCTACATCTGCTTCACTTTCTCAGTGTTGACCAGCTTTCTTGTTTTCAAACCACATGTCAGTAGGAATGGGTCTCAAGTTAGTATTTATAGTAGAGTAGATTAGAGAGAGATGATCTGTTCCTCTCAGTTCCAGTTGTAAAATTCGTGGGAAATGACCGATAGACTCCTTTAAGGTCAAGTCTCCCTTCCCAAAACAAACTGAGCATGCTTGGGGGGCAGTGTCACATTGTAAAAATATTGCAAAAGCTGCTGCAACCCTAGAGATTGGACCATTGGGTGGAGGCAACTCCTGGAAAATAGCTGCTGGGTAGACAAAATAATAGGTTTCTCTTCCATGAAGATTTAGATAAGTTAAAGGATGACATATTCACTATAAAACACGAGGTTTGTTCAAGGTCCAACACAGTCTCTGGAGCTTGCTGTGAAGTCCCAAGATAGTCTCTATGTCACTGCAAGAAATGATTGGTTGGAATCTTGGTCTGAGGCAGGGTAACATTTCTCATGTTCTTGTCATAATTACAACATCATCCTGGCTGGAGTGAAAGCACTGTCTGTATTGCTCCATGTAATGAAAAGGGTTTATTTAAGATTTTAATTTCCTTTGCTGATGTGTTGAGGAAGGTGTCAGAAGAGATTAACTATAGATTACAGCATTAACTACATTCTTTAGCTGTAAAGGAGGATCCAGATGACTTTTATAACACCTACCTCCTTCTAAAATTTTGGTGACAACAGTGGTAGATTTGCTAGTAACTGACTTCAGCATCTGGGAGTTTAATGCCTATGTTTAAACACAAATGTTTTTTGATGCTACCTCCTCTTTTTTGTTTCATGTACTTTGGCAAAAAAGAAAGTGTCTCTAAAAGGCCTTAAG
Source organism: Bos taurus (assembly GCF_002263795.3). Classification (NCBI taxonomy): domain Eukaryota; kingdom Metazoa; phylum Chordata; class Mammalia; order Artiodactyla; family Bovidae; genus Bos; species Bos taurus. Next base: position 17,109,111 of record NC_037347.1, read on the forward strand.
ACTTCCATTACAAATGTTATTACAGTAAAAATAGAAAATGTAAGATTATTGAACGTGAAAGTATAGAAGAATATGTTCTTGATCTAGTTTTTAAAGGAATAGAAATTATGATCACGTTAAAGTTACTTCTTTACAACATTCCTTTCTTGGTCTGTTTTGGACTGCTATAACAAAATACTGGTAGCTTATAAACAACAAATATTTATTTCTCACAGTTCTGAAGGCTGGGAAGGCCAAGATCAAGGCACTAGCAGATTCAGTATCTGGTGAGAGCTGGCGTCTTTGAGGGCTCTCTTTTTGTCATAACTTCACATGGCAGAACAGGCAAGGAAACTTTCAGGGTCTCTTTTAAAATAATTGTATTAATTGATTTATTTTATCTGTGCTGGATCTCTGTTGCTTCACTGGTTTTTCTCTAGTTGAGGTGAGTGGGGGCTCTTCTCTAGTTGCGGTGCACAGGCATTGCAGCGGCTTCTCTTCTTGCGGAGCGCAGGCTCTAGGGCGCACAGGCTTCAGTGGCTGTGGCTCATTGGCTTAGTAGCTGTGGTTCCCGCGCTCTTGAGCACAGCTCAATAGTTGGGACACAAAGGCTTAATTGCTCTGCGGCATGTGGACTCTTCCAGGATCAAGTATCGAATCTTGTCCCCTGCATTGGCAGGAGATTCTTTACCACTAAAGCATCAGGCAAGTCCCAGGGTCTCCTTTAAAAAGGCATTAATTCCGTGGGTGGATTCCATGGGCTTTGCTTTCATGACATAATTACTTCCGGAAGACTCTACCTCCGAATACCTTGGAGGTTGAGATTTCAACATATGAATTTTGGGGGATCAAAAGCATTTAAGCCCCAATAGTTTACTATCAAGTAAATGGCTTCAAATCAGCAAGGATAAGATAGTGTGTGTGTGTGTGTGTGTGTGTGTGTTTTGAGGGGAGGAACTAGGAAGAATGAAGTCTATTAGATCCTTTCTTCAATGCCCCCCAGTCAAAACTATCCATTTTATTGTTTATCATAGACAATACTCACCATGCTTTTAGTAGTACCACTGAAGTCAACATTAGAACCAGGGAAAATGCTTGCCACAACACCAGTGTTCTCTGCTCATTTCCGCCTTTGTGTGGGCTGAAAGAGGAGGAAGCATATACCAGCAGCCTCCGCTGCCTGTTACGTTATCATGCTCATTTTCTGCTGGCCTTCCATGTTTCCTGACTTTAGGCTTTTTCACATTTCTGGGACTATGTTTAATGCCACTAGCTTTTCCATTAAGATCCAGCCTTCATCTAGAGTCTTCTCATTCATTGATTTTTTAAATCTACTTTGAGATTCAAATTTTGATGTAATGTTCTTCTCAGACTCATCAAGGCCAACATCTACTGCTCATTATTATTATAATTCTGTTTCCTTTAAATAATCAATGGTCAACTCCTAAAAGTGAATTGTATGAATTTTGGCAGATTTACACTTTTTTCTGTCTTCTATTTATTTTCAAGTATTTTATTATCAAAATGTTTCACATTTTGGAAAATCTGTATATTCTCTCCACTTCTGAATATAATTTTTAAAAGTGAATAATAAAGTAAATGTGTTCTAAGCTTCTGGGTAATTAATCCATCCTGTGTCTGTGGTCTAGATAAGAAAAATTATAAAACTTTTATCAGTCCTATGGAGACAGACAACTCAAAGGGGGGTAGGGCCATTACATTCTGTAAGACTCGGCACAGAGATGAGGAGACAGAGTCCCAAACAAAGCTAGAATTCACTTGTTTGGACCTGCCCAGTATTAGTCATCTGTCAGCCTGATTATATAGTAATCAGAAGCTTAGCAGTAACAAATTACACAGTGCTAAGAAATCCTTCAAACGGATTTGTCTCTAAATTCATGGTTTTCGCTGTGTCATTATTTTTGTAGCATTATGTTGTGGTTTAAATTAATACTGTACTATCTTCTATGTTTTCTTTTTAAACTCCTTCTCCCAAATTCCTCCCAAACACTTTTGACTTAGGAATTCATGCATGAAACAAAGTAAGTTCCAATAAATATTTGTTAAATGAATAAATATAAATAGGGACAGAATAATAGATTATTTTAGTCTGGCTTCTTAACTTACTGTGTCTGAATTTCTTTGGCTGTCTAATGAAGCCTATGGACCCATTTCAGAATAATGCTTTAATACATAAAACATGCAAGATTACAAAAGAAATCAAATATATTGAAGAAATAAAGTATTTCTGAAAATTGAGATAAAATAATACATGGATTTCTTAATCAATCCATTAAATCAAGTGATTGTGTCCAATAACTACCATAATTTTGAAGTACATAGTGATGAATACGGGCTTCTCTGGTGGCTCAAATGGTAAAGAATCTGCCAGCAATGCAGGAGACTTGGGTCTGAGCCCTGGGTTGGGAAGATCTCTTGGAGAAGGGAATGGCTACCAGCTCCAGTTTTCTTGCCTGGAGAATTCCATAGACAGAGGAGCCTAACGGGCTACAGTCCTGATTATAATGATTTTTTGAGATATCTGCAACAACTGTAATGAGGTATAAAAATATCTGAAATGTCTGTTGGTGACAGTGTCTTGTACTAAGGCTGCCGTCTCCTGATGTTGTTGGCATCTGCTCCATGACTCTGGGTCATGGAGTTCTTTCCATCTCGGGATCCAAAGTAACCTTACTTGTGCCCAGAGTTTCTGAAAGTCTCTCATGGAAGTTGACCCTTCAGACTTCTGCTCTTTGCCTTTCATCCCCTGCAGGCAACCCTCAGAAGTTCCCCTATTGCCACTCTCTCCAGAGGAATAAATGATATTTCAGACAGGTGAAGGAACATTTATTTACGACGCCCTCCCTGCCCTCCAATCAACAAAATCTTAAAGACATACTTCTGATTTTGTTTTTCACCCTGTGTGGCTTTAATTCTTTGGATGGCAGCATCACCTTTTAAATTTTGGATTTGTTTCCAGTCATTCTGGTTGCAGAATTTTGGAATTGATATTGATTGTGTCTCCCTGCGCCTACTGACATCATAGCCCAGAAATTGTGTCGTCACCCAGCTGGCTGGAATGATGATTCCAGTTGCCTCTAGACTTACTGGGCAGCCACCTACATCTTAATGCGAAATGTAGAGAGGTCAGTGGATTGCAACTATATTTTAAGGTAAAACTCGAAGCAAACTCTTTTATCTAAGACCTGACCCCACTTTAAATATGATAGATATTCTCTTTCTATTGGTGACAGTGTCTTGTACTAAGGTTGCCATAGATAAGGATTCAGTCCTTAGCACTCTTTACTCCTCTTCATAATCTTCAATAATTCCCAGGCTTGGCTTCTCTGGGCCCTTTACTCCATTCCCTGACCGTCTTCTCTGGAGAGCTAGCGCCTGCATTTTGTGCTCTCTGTCTCTTGGTTGGAGTCCTGCCATGAACAGGCAGAGTGATGGTTAGCTTTATGTATTAACTTGGCTAGGGTATGTCACCCAGTTGTTTCGTCAAATATCAGTCCGGAGTTGTCGGGAAGGTATTTTTAAGGTGTGATTAACATTTACATCAGCACACTTTGAGTTCAGTTCAGTTCAGTTCAGTTCAGTCGCTCAGTCGTGTCCGACTCTTAGCGACCCCATGAATCGCAGCACGCCAGGCCTCCCTGTCCATCACCAACTCCCGGAGTTTACTCAAACTCATGTCCATCGAGTCAAATGATGCCATCCAGCCATCTCATCCTCTGTCGTCCCCTTCTCCTCCTGCCTCCAATCCCTCCCAGCATCAGGGTCTTTTCCAATGAGTCAACTCTTCGCATGAGGTGGCCAAAGTATTGGAGTTTCAGCTTTAGCATCAGTCCTTCAAAGAACACTCAGGACTGATCTCCTTTAGGATGGACTGGTTTGATCTCCTTGCAGTCCAAGGGACTCTCAAGAGTCTTCTCCAACACCACAGTTCAGAAGCATCAATTCTTTGGCACTCAGCTTTCTTCACAGTCCAACTCTCACATCCATACATGACCACTGGAAAAACCATAGCCTTGACTAGACGAACCTTTGTTGGCAAAGTAATGTCTACATACTTTGAGTAGATTACCTTAAATTTTGTGTGGGTGGGCCTCATCCAACTGATTGAAGTCCTTAAAAGAAAAGACTGAGGAAGAAGGAGCTGTGGCTCTAGTCTGCCTTTGGGTGTCTAGGCTGCTGGCCCCTCTGCCCATTCCATACTTGCCAGCCTCCACGGGTAAGTGAGCATCTTCCTTAAAATCTCTCTCTTTTTCCATCCTAATGGTTCTATTTCTCTGGAGAGCCTACTAATAATAATGATTCATTGTTCTGAACCTTGATGACTTTACCCCTTGACTTTGAGATTTGTTCTTTGTTCTTTGTTGGTTCTTCTTCCATTGTCATGTTATTTGTATCTGTTCTCACCAATGCCTATTAGCTGCCTGTCCCAAATATGATTGTTTACATTTCTTAGAATACTGGGCATTTTATTTTCCAGTGGCCTTTAGCGGGCTTCCCTGCTGGCTCAGACAGTAAAGTGTCTGCCTGCAATGTGGGAGAACCAGGTTTGATCCCTGGGTTGGGAAGATTCCCTGGAGAAAGGAATGGCTACCCACTCCAGTATTCTTGCCTGGAGAATTCCATGGATAGAGGAGCCTGGCAGGCTACAGTCCATGGGGTTGCCAAGAGTCAGACATGATTGAGCAACTAATACTTTCACTTTTGCCAGCACCAGTTCTACAGAAGGATCAGTTTTCTCCTAACCTCTCCCATTGTCCCTAGGTCTTGTCTGTCTTCTCCCCAGACTAAGCTAATGACATCCCAGAAATCTAATGCCCAAGTCTGAGGAATCTTGTTCTTTCTAAACATAGAACATGTTCTAAGTATTAAAGCATGGATGTTTTCCTTGGTAAATGAATAGATTAATAATCTGGTTTTTATTTCATTTCTTGTGAATTTGATTAGTGGGATTTGTCATCTAGAATCAGTGCATGTATGATTGGACTAATGAAACTGTATTTTCAGGACCAGCAAAGTCAAGTTGATGAATTGAGTAAAGGTACTTGTGTTAGCTTCCTAGGTTTTCTGTAACAAATTGCCTCAGATTTTGTGGCTTAAAACAAAAGAAATGTATTCTCCTCCAGTTCCAGAGGCCAGAAGCTCAAAAATCAAGGACTTCTCTCCAGAGGCTTTAAGGACAATTTCTTCTTTGCTTCTTCCAGGTTCTTGTGGCTGTCAGCATTCCTCAGTTTCCTTGGCCTGTGGTCCCATCACTCCAGTCTTTGCCTCCATCTTCATATCATCTTCTCCTCTATGTATCTGTGTTAAACTTCCCTCTGTTTTTTTCTTATAAAGACACTTATGTTGGCATTAAGGCCACCCAGAGAATCCAGGGCAATCTCACCTAAAGATGACTTTCACAGGTTCTGGAGATTAGGATATGGGCAGATCTTCAGGGAGCCATTTTTTTAAACCCACCACAGTGTCCTTGTGCAACAGCCAGATCCCTCTTTGACTTCTCTTAATTTCAAGCATGCATGTGAAAGTGGTAGTTACTCTGTCGTGTCTGACTCTTTGTGACCCTATGGATCATAGCCCACCAGGCTCCTCTGTTCATGGGATTCTCTAGGCATGAATACTAGAGTGGGTTTCCATGTCCTCCTCCAGGGGATCTTCCTGACCCAGGGATCAAACCCAAGTCTCTTTTGTCTCCTGCATGGGCAGGCAGGTTCTTTACCACTAGGGCCACTTTAAAAAGGGTCAACATAACGTGCAAATTCGGAGAAGGCAACGGCACCCCACTCCAGTACTCTTGCCTGGAAAATCCCATGGACAGAGGAGCCTGGAAGGCTGCAGTCCATGGGACTGCTAAGAGTTGGACACGACTAAACAACTTCACTTTCACTTTTCACTTTCATGCATTGGAGAAGGAAATGGCAACCCACTCCAGTGTTCTTGCCTGGAGAATCCCAGGGATGGGGCAGCCTGGTGGGCTGCCATCTCTGGGGTTGCACAGAGTCAGACACGACTGAAGCGACTTAGCAGCAGCAGCAGCAGCAATGTGCAAATTACAGTCTACAGAATGAGGATGGGAGAGGTCATTTCAAGAATGTCATATCCACATTTTTAGCAAATTTCTTTGTAGAGTCAATGATGTGAGGCAGTCTAAGAAATTGACCCTGATAGGGCTGGCCATGCAAAATGCATCAAAACAAGGCCAGGAGCAAAGAGTGTCCATCGTTTGACTTCTGGTGACCCTAATTACTCATAAAATAATGAAACCCAAATGTATAATTTCAGATTCAGGATAAGATAGTTGATCTAGTAAAATAGATGTTTGTGGCTCAGCTGGTAAAGAACCCACCTGCAATGCGGGAGATCTGGGTTTGATCCCTGGGTTGGGAAGATTCCAGAAGAGAAAGGCTACCCACTCCAGTTTTCTGGCCTGGAGAATTCCATGCACTGTATAGTCCATAGTGTCGCAAAGAGTTGGACACAACTGAGCGACTTTCACTTCACTTCAACACTACTAATACATTGACTAGAAGTGCAAGAAATCAGTCAGATCCAGTTGTGATGTATGAATAACTTGTAAAGAGACTTTCTATAACATTTTTTCTTAATCATATCTTAATAATCAGTGATTATTATTTTTTTAAAATACTTTTTTTGGTCACACCATATGGCATGCAGGGTCTGTTCCCCAACCAGAGATCAAATCTGTGTCCCTTGCGATGATAGCTTGGAGTCTTAACCATGGGACCATCAGGGAAGTCCCAATAATTCATTCAATAACGAATTGCTGGATGAATGAATGGATTTCATGGGCATTGTGATATTGCTAGAGTCTGTGGTGGGGTATTCTGTGCTTTTCCTTGCTGTTAAGGATGGTTAGCAAAAGTGTTTTAAGAAGGAATTTTGCCATACCTCTAGGAATCTGTTAGGAAATCTACATAGATTTATAAATATATACCCCATGTGTAGATAGTTTTGGTTTTCTGAGGTATTTTTCCCTGGATAGCTCATCTACAAGGGAGAATCAGTGTCATTCCTTTTGCATCCAATCCTTCCATCAGTATCCTTAAAACTGAGAAATAAATTTTTTGTTCAGTGTATTGTTGATGAATTTGAATACTAACATGTCACTCTTAACCAGTGATATTTACTTAGTGAAAAGCACCAATTGTATCAATATGTATGATTTTATCTAATGAAGGGTATGGCTTTGCCATAAAATATTTTGAATTTGGAAAATCTGATGTCTGTATCCCATTTGTGTTGATTGATGCCTGTACTACTGAGTTCTCAATACTTTTGGTGGTGTGCATTATCTCCCACTTCAATTTTGGTGGGAAAGCTATTTTTCTGTACACATCCTTTCCCTAGACGATAACTTTGGTGATTAGAGGGTGCTGGTCTAAACACTGAACAAGGACATCAGACTTTTATTCTGAGAGTAAAAGCAGGGGCACTTCAAGAGATGTTACTAGTGAGTAACTGCTCTGACTAAGCTTTGACAGATGATTGCTTTCATTGGCTGCTATTTTGGGTTCACACTATCAGCAGGAACCAGAAATGTGATTCGCTTCTGACCCTCAATTTTAGCAGAGAATGCACACTGAAGAAGCTTATGGAGGGGAAAATAGGATTAGGAAATACCATAGTAGTAGTAGCAATACAATCAACATTCTCAACTAAGGATATTTTCCTATTTTAAAATATCCCTGAGTGCTGTTTTTTTTTTTTTAACACAACAGTAAAAGTGCGCTCTCAAACATATTTTGGTTTCGGGAAGATATAAACAGTAGTCTGTTGCAAGGCATTCTCACATTCTCAGGACTCAACATAAAACTCTGCGTAGGAGAAATTATATTCTCTTCACATTAGGCCAAATGACTTACCTACCAGTCAGATTTTTAAAGAATGAGATGAACTATATGTTTTGCTTTTTGTATTGAAGCAAATTAAACTTTGTTCTTAAAGAGGACAGTGATTTTTTAAACATCGAGCACACATTTTAAAAATATTTTCTTTTTATTTCATCTGAATTTGTATTTAAGGAAAGAATATTTTCTTAGAGTGTAACTTGTTTTTATAAACTTCAGAACATCAAAAGTCTTTGAAATGATAAAAGCAAATACCTTTTTTAGTTTTTTTTTTAACTTTACATAATTGTATTAGTTTTGCCAAATATCAAAATGAATCCGCCTTTTTTAGTTTTTATTTTTAATTTTTGATGCATCAAAAGTCCTTTGAATTTGTTTCCTTTTTCTTAAATTTATCTGAAAGTAATATGTACCCTCAGACAGGAAGAGTTATAAACATGTCTGCATTAATGGTTCCCATCAAAAAAGAGAAAGTTCTGGAAAAGTTGCAGTATTCTAAATTTCTTACCAAGAAGAAAAATTGTATGTATTCCAAATTCATGTTAATTACCTATTATTAAAGCCTTAGATGCCACATATCTTGTGAATTCAGTATGTATTTCCATCTATACCTGTATCTATGCGTCTATAACATCTGGTATATTGACAGACTCTTTGTATCTATTACATCAGCAATTCAACTTTTTGCTTATTTTAAAGCTGCCCAGAGCGCCATCTAAATGGCTTCTACTGTCATTTCAGTTTACTGTGCAAGGTTGAGTGAAGGGGTTCGACTTAGGGATAGCAGAGTTTCAGGGTACTCAACATGCTCAGATGATTATTTCCTTAAAAATAGGTTCTTGGTAGCTATCACACGAGGTTGAAATGATATGTTTACAAAAGCATATACCAAAATTGTTGTCATGAATTCTTCCTAAATCTGTCAGGTATAAAAATATATCCAGGATGGTCCAGTGTTTAAGAATCCACCTTGCAACGCAGGGGACTTGGGTTCGATCCCTGGTCAGGGAACTAAGATCCCAGATGCTGTGAAGCAACTAAGCCCAGGTGCCACAACTACTGAAGCCTGCATGCAACGACTACCGAGCCCGTGCACCGCGACTACCGAGCCCGCAGACCACAACTAGAGGTCATGTACTGCAATGGAAAGATCCCAGTGTGACACAAGAAAGACCCCACGCGCCTCAATTAAGACTTGACACAGTGAAAGGAATATTAAAAAATATACCCAGGAATCAGGAGATTAAATAATAAGTACTGTGCAGAGAGTATGTACTTCGCAGTCAGACAGACATGGATTTGGACCCCAGATCTGTCCCTTGGTAAGTTAATGTTTGTAAGCCTCGGTTCTGCCATCTTTAAAATAAAGATAATATCATCTTTCAAAGAAGGTGATGGCACCCCACTCCAATACTCTTGCCTGGAAAATCCCATGGGCAGAGGAGCCTGGTAGGCTGCAGTCTATGGGGTCGCTCAGAGTCAGACAAGACTGAGCAACTTCACTTTCACTTTTCTCTTTCATGCATTGGAGAAGGAAATGGCAACCCGCTCCAGTGTTCTTGCCTGGACAATCCCAGGGAAGGGGGAGCCTGGTGAGCTTCCGTCTATGGGGTTGCACAGAGTTGGACACGACTGAAGCGACTTAGCAGCAGCAGTAGTATCATCTTTATAAATTAAATTAGAAAATGTATATAAAATGCTTATTAGAGTATCTGGTAGATCAAATCTGCTATAAATATTAATATTTTCTACCTTTTAGAAACCTGAATTAAATTAAAATAAGTTTAGTATGTTGTAATAAAGCAAAGTCTTTTATATACATTATTACAATCATTAAAATAGATTCCTAAAAAAATTATGATTGAGTCTATTAGCAATTGAGTTGGGAACTCTAAGTCACTTAAACTTTCTCCTTTAATAATAGTATGTGTGTTCAGTCACTAAGTCGTGACTGACCCTATGTGACCCTATGGACCATAGCCTGCCAGGCTCCTCTGTCCAAAGGATTCTCCAGGTAAGAATACTAGAGTGGTTTGCCATTTCCTCTTCCAGGGGATCTTCCTGACCCAGGGATCGAACCCTGGTCTCCTGCATTGCAGGCAGATTCTTTACAGCCTGAGCCACCAGCGAAGCCCTAATAATAGTATAACATAAGTAAAACTAGTAGAGGTATAGCCATGATAATAGATATTTATTGGGCATTACGGGTCATGTGTTTTGCTACATGAAGTATTGTTCAATTTTTATAACAACCTCATGAGGCAAATACTACTACTATCCCTATTTTGGGATGGTTCAGTAACTTGCTCAAGGTCACACAATTAGTAAGTGGCAAGACTGGGACTTGAATTTAGATCTCTGTGACTTCAAGTTGTGTGTCTAAATGAAGGTATGGCAGTGAACAGAGTATTAAGAGCTGAAAAGAATTGGAATTCCTGAGTGTTTACATGGTGGCCTAAAGGGGAGAGTGGAATCCAATTAGTACATCACTCATGGTGCCTTTCTGGGCAGAACAGTGGCAAGTAACAAAAACCCTTATGAGTTCACTTAAGCTCCTCCAAAGAATTTACTGTCAGGTTCCAGTGATGACCCACAGGACACAAAGCCAGGAATGCAGCTGCTGTAGGAACACAGGGAGTATTCCTTTCTCTTCTCTGAACATCTGGTTCACTTAAGTCTATGCAGATAGGCTTCCTTGGTGCCCAACCTGTGTGGGACAATTCATCACTGGTCCTCAGCTCCCAAATTGGCCTACTTCAGGTTCAGCTACATAGAGAAACATTCTCTTTTTCTCTCCTAATTCAAAGGGAATCAAGCTGACCCAGTTGGAGTCAGGTGCCCCCAGACCAAGAAACTGTTGCCAGGGCTGCAGAGTTATATAACACAGGCTTGACCTCTGGGAAACAAGCCAGGGCTAGGAGCAGTCCCCAGAGAAGAGGTCTAGGTGACAACTTCACGTGTGGCCACCACCATGGCATTCATGAAGAGGAATGTCCAGGGTCCTAGGCAGTGGTGATATCAAGGAGGCAGTGAGCTGTGTCTTCATTCCAGGAACGTTTATCTTAAGGATGGTGAAACGTTTGCATTAATGGTTAGCTGGAAATAGCTTTATGTTTTAAGACTTTCTGTCTTAGAGACATCATTTGGTACAGAGCCCAATATCTGTTCCTGGGTATCAAATGTATCAACTCTGTATATCATCAAAGATAAAATAATATCCATTCTACATTGTCCCTTCTTAAATGTAGATTGACTCCAGAAAGTTTGAAGTTCAGGTAATAGGGTGCTATGGTGTGCTGGGGTACTCAAAACATTAATTCTGGGGGAAAACTTCATGGGTGTGGCAGCATTTTTAAAAACTTGCCATTTCATAGTTGTAAGCATTTTTTATTTTCTAAGCTTGGGACTTAAACTTACCTGTGGAACAGACAGTTTCTTTATTTTGGGAAAAGCTACATTGAAAAGTAAATTAAGTTCTTTCCCATTGTTCTTGGGGAAAAAATGTAATGCAAAGGAGTTATTCAGGAACAGAAGCATCCAACAGAGCAGCTTTGTTTGGTAAAATAAACTGGGTATACTTTTCAGGAAACTCGTGTCTCTACCACTGATATTTTCCCCAGGAATGGGCTGTAGGCCTCCATTCTAACTGCCTTTGGGCCTAGTACTCTGCATAGGGTGAGGAGTCCACAGGGCCAGTGGGACACGCCCGCTTGGAAGCTGTTCTCCCACGTTTTGACCACATTCTGGGTATCAAGGAACCCCTTAATTTCCTACTCAGACATGCCTGACCCTGTTTCCTGGGCCTCTTTACTGAGTATGACTTCTTGAGAAGGCTTTTAGGCCTGAGAGTATATGGACAGAGCTTAAAGGAGCACTGTGGGGAGTTCCCTGGTGGTCCACTGGTTAAGACTCCATGCTTCCAGTATGGGGGCTGTGGGTTTGATCCCTGGTTGGGACACTAAAATCCCACATGCCATGTGGCATGGTCAAAAAAATGGACATGACTGAGCGACTTTCACTCACTTGAATGTTTCTTGGTATTCTTATGTTCTGACTCTGGTGGGAAAAATCCTTTCTGCTGGTTTCACGTGGAACTCTGAACAGGACAATTCAGTTCTGTACCTCCTGGAGGCACAGCCTGAAGACTTCCATAGTGAAAAAGAAGTGTTCCAACAGCGTGCTTTGCTATTGAAGATAGTAATGGTTAGAAACTCATTCCCAGAGGTAGAGATGCTACAGAAAGCACAGGAAGGTTCTTTAGGGTATTTAGAACAGGGGAAATATTGCCATAAAATAGTGGTTGATAAGAAAGATGAAAGTGAGAGGGGGGAAATTGAAGTCTGAGTAGCAGGTTCAAATATTCATTATTAACCAGGCCTTGAAACAGTCTGTAGTTAATCAAGAGGAAATTAAAAATCGAGAGCCTGGAAAGCCCCCAGTATTTTAAGGGATGAGGGATTGTAAATATAGCTATTCAAGCTGGAAGGACAGGTTTAGGAATCCCAGAAGATATGGAGATAAAATCCGACCACAAACTGAGGCACTCCCCAATCTTTACTGGCTTAGTCTTGGAAGAGGTGTTCATACTCGGTGCCCCTAAAACAACTAGTTTTGGAGGGGTAACAGTTCTCTTTGTTTGGGTAAATAAATTTGTAACTTCAGGAAGAAATAATGAACTGCTAAATCAGAAGCTTATAGTTTAATATTTTTATATTAAATCTAAGAACATATTTAATAGCTAGGTTTGTAATCAAGCCACTTTTGTATATTCTGTTTGTGTCTTAGGCTTAAGAGGATTTGAGCTCCTAAATGTAAAGATCTGTGTTTATTAGGTACATAAAATTGCTTATGAGAAAAATTTTTCTAGTTTTTGATACTGACTTGTCAGATGAGTTTTTTGTCATTCTAATTTAGAATGTTTGAGAGAATCTGATTAATTAAATGTGTAAATTACTGAATATTTATAAGGGTTGTCAAATATAACAATAAATGAGCATCAATCGAAGAAGTATAAATGATTGTTCTTATTTTGGTATAAAAATTCATAACAAAAATGGATTTTAAAAGGTATATTTTATTAAACTGAATATTAATCAAAATATAAGCAATTACAAACATGCTTTTCTGGATGCAAAAGCCCTTTTGAATAATAAAAGCTTACTTGAACCTCAAGTGGCTCATCATGGCTCTACTACTCCCTTGTTTGTGACTTTGAGCAAGTTGCTCAACCTCATTGTTTCTTTTTCCTGTCTTTAATACGGAGGTAATAACAGGAATATTTCGCAGGGTTGTTAAGAGACTCAAATAAGGTATATAAGAAAGCCCTTAGAACAACGTTTGGCATATACTAGGTGCTCAATAATTGAATATTATTCTATTACTGTGAATGTTAGAATTAAAAAAAACTCAGTGTACAATAGATAAATATAGCTCCACATCTCTGCTCTGATTCTTCTTCTCAGGTGCTTGGCTTTTGAGACTCAACAATTATAACATTTTTTCACTTGAATAGTTTAAAATCATTTGTATTGTAGTAACAAAGTCCTTAAAAGAAAAACACAGATACATGTCTCTGTAGGGGCATTTGTACACGATGTTGATAGGGTCACCACAGCAAACTTGGAAAACAGCAATCCCTAACATTTTGGCATCAGGGACCAGTTTAGTGGAAGACACTTCTCCACGGATGGTGGTAGTTGTTCAGGCAGTAACGCAAGCAATGGGGAGTGGCAGATGGAGCTTAGCTCAAGCACCCAGGGCTCATCTCCTGCTGTGCAGTCCAGTTCCTAACAGGAGTTGGAGACCTCTCCTGTACAAATATTTGATTTCACAGGTAAAGTTAAGGATTGCTGCTATGTTCACTGGATGCCAACAATTTGGTTAAAGCATGTGATTACTATTGTAAATTGTATGGAGAAATCAGGTGTGGGAACTTATGTCAAAGCTGAATTCCATTTTGATTTAGCAAGAGGAAATCACACCATCCCTATAGTTTTGCTTTTCCTGAATATCGTATATTTAGAATCATGTAGTGTGTAGCCTTTTCTCCAGACTGGCTTCCTTGGTTTATCAGTAAGCTTTTAAGATTCATCCATGTCTTTTCATAGAGTGACAGCTCATTTCTTTTCATTGCTGAGTAATTATTTTTTTCTTGTGGATGTACTGCAGTTTATTCATTCACCTAAGGCTCAACATTCAGAAAACTAAGATCATGGCATCTGGTCCCATCACTTCATGGGAAATAGATGGGTAAACAGTGGAAACAGTGTCAGACTTTCTTTTCTTGGGCTCCAAAATCACTGCAGTTGGTGATTGCAGCTATGAAATTAAAAGACGCTTACCTCTTGGAAGGAGTATTATGCTATCTAGACCAACCTAGATAGCATATTAAAAAGCAGAGATATTACTTTGCCAACAAAGGTCCATCTAGTCAAGGCTATGATTTTTCCAGTGGTCATGTATGGATGTGAGAGTTGGACTGTGAAGAAAGCTGAGCGCTGAAGAATTGATGCTTTTGAACTGTGGTGCTGGAGAAGATTCTTGAGAGTCACTTGGACTGCAAGGAGATCCAACCAGTCCATCCTAAAGGAGACCAGTCCTGGGTGTTCATTGGAAGGACTGATGCTGAGGCTGAAACTCCAATACTTTGGCCACCTCATGCGAAGAGTTGACTCATTGGAAAAGACCCTGATGCTAGGAGGGATTGAGGGCAGGAGGAGAAGGGGATGACAGAGGATGAGATGGCTGGATGGCATCACTGACTCGATGGACATGAGTCTGAGTAAACTCCGGGAGTTGGTGATGGACAGGGAGGCCTGGCGTGCTGTGATTCATGGGGTCGCAAAGAGTCGGACACGACTGAGTGACTGAACTGAACTGAAGGAAATCTTGGTTGCTTCCAGTTTTGATAATGATTAAAGCTACTGTAAGGGCTTCCCTGGTGGCTCAGTGGTAAAGAATCTGCCTGCAGTGGAGGGGTGAAAGAGCTAGTCACTCAGTCATGTCAGACTCTTTGCTATCCTTTGGACCTGGAGCCCACCAGGCTCCTCTGTCCATGGAATTCTCCAGGCAAGAATTCCCTTCTCCAGGGAATCTTTCTGACCCAGCGATTGAACCTGGGTCTCCTGCATTGGAGGCAGATTCTTTACTGTCTGAACCACTAGGGAAGTCTGCAATGGAGGACACACGGGTTCAGTCCCTGGATAGGCAAGATCCCTGGAGAAGGGAATGGCTACGCACCCCAGTATTTTTGCTTGGATAATTTCATGGACAGAGGAGCCTGGTGGGCTCTAGTTCATGGGGCCACAAGGAGTCAGACACGACTTAGCAACTAAACAACAGACAAGCTGTGTTCTTGGTTCATCCTTTCCTATACAAGAAGGGTAGAGGGAGTTAACAGGGAACTTGAATAATAAATAGCCACATCCTACATTCTACTCACATCAGAAAATCTTTGTTCTACTAGAAATTGGAACGACGTGGGAGGAGGGAGATAGGTTGCTATCAGATATCAAAGAGCAAATTAAACTTGCTATTTGTGTAATGGTTAATACTGCACTGTAACTCAGGTAGACATTTTATTAAGTCTGAAGAAGGTAGAGAATGTAGTTAGAGCATAAATCTGTGGTTAAAAGACTCATGGAATATGGGAATCACGAACTCTGTCACTTGATGGTTGCTTATTTTGAATTAGCAGTCCATTTGTTACTACCAAATCATAGAATCAGCTGACATTTCACCTGTTTCAAGTTACCCACATCCTTCTAATACAGCTTCTCAACAAGACTCATTTGATTTTGCTTTTCATAAGACTCCCAGGGAAGAGATTTTATGACTTCCCTTGTTAGTGCTTTCATAGCTGTCAGCCCACATCACCAGTAAATCTTTCCTGGTGTCTCTTAGGAAATCCCCTGAAAATTAACGAGTAACTAAATCTTGCTCCTGAGTGGGAGGGAAAGACAATGGAATAGGAGTCTGCTGAACCAAAAGTGAATGGAGCCTCAGTTTGTTATTTGATGTCTGAGCTTCCAGAAGTAGTGAAGCAACTTCTGTAGGTGAATCAAAGACTAGGAGGAGATGTGGTTGGACCTGAACCACCCTCTTTGTCTCAGGGAGAGTCAAAGGGAACTGTGCCAGGGAATATTAATGTAAACAGAACCTCAGCTCACTCGGGAACCCTCTAGAAAATTGGAGACAGCCATGGATATTGTATTCATCATTAAAAAATGTCATTGTAGAGAGATCTTAAGGAATACTCCCTCATTTTTAAATGTATATTTTAATGACTACTTTGAAATTATAACATATAGTTCAGAATCAGAGAAGGCAATGGCAACCCAGTCCAGTGTTCTTGCCTGGAGAATCCCCGGGACGGTGGAGCCTGGTGGGCTGCCGTCTATGGGGTCGTACAGAGTCGGACACGACTGAAGCAACTTAGCAGCAGCATTTCAGAATAGAATGGTTTATTAAAAAGTCAGGTTGTTGAGTCAGGGTTGGGGCAGATGGGACTGTTTTAGAAATGGCTGCGGTGGTGACATTGTAAGTCATGGCCATTAAGGTAAGGAAAATAAGTATCTTGAAATGGAAGCTACTCATGGGGGAGAAAAAGATCAGATATGAATAGAGATTGAAAATCAAGCTAAATCACTCCAATTTTCTTGCCTGGAAAATTCCCTGGGCAGAGGAGCCTGGCAGGCTGCAGTCCATGGGGCCACAAAGAGTCAGACACGACTGAGTGAGCACAAATTCAGATTATGTAACTCTTGGTAACTTGGTTAGTGGTGGAGAAGTGTTAAACAGCTATTTAAACACTCGAGAAAATTTCCAAGAGAATTATTTCAGTTTCTAACCTGGTACTCAAGGAATAATGGATTGGGCTAGGCCAGAAAAATTAGAAGGCAGAAGTTTAGTCTAGTAAAGAACTCTAGAATAAGGCCAAGGGACAGGGGATTTAAGCAGCCTTAATCCAAGCAGGGTTTTGGGTGGAGTGAGAAAAAAAGACAGGCAAGATCTAAGTGTCAAGAGCTTAGCTCCAGGGACGTCCCTGGTGGTCTAGTGGTTAAGACTCCATGTTCCCAGGAGCAGCAGCTAGGGGCCCAGGTTTGATCCCTGTTAAGGAAAGTGGATCCCGCATGCTGCAACTAAGACCTGATTCAGCCAAAAAAAAAAAAAAGACAACTAATTCTTTTTTTAAATTATTTTTTTAATTGGACTATAATAGTTTTACAATGTTGTGTTAGTTTTTGCAGTACATCATAAATCAGCTATAAGTATACATACATCCTACTCTCTTGAGTCTCCCTTCTACTTCCCCACTCCATGCCTCTCAGTTCAGTTCAGTTGCTCAGTTGTGTCCGATTCTTTGTGACCCCATGGACTGCAGCATGCCAAGCTTCCCTGTCCATCACCAACTCATAGAGCTTGCTCAAACTCAAGTCTATCAAGTTGGTGATGCCATCCAACCGTCTCATCCTCTGTCATCCCTGTCTTCTCCTGCCTTCAATCTTGCGGCATCAGGGTCTTTTCCAATGAGTCAGTACTTCGAATCAGGTGGTCAAAGTATTGCAAGTTTCAGCTTCAGCAACAGTCCTCCCAGTGAATATTCAGGACTGATTTCCTTTAGGATTGACTGGCTGGATCTCCTTGCAGTCCAAAGGACTCTCAAGAGTGTTCTCCATCCCCACCGTTCAAAAACATCAATTCTTTGGTGCTCAGCTTTCTTTATAGTCCAACTCTCACATCCATACATGACTACTGGAAAAACCATAGCTTTGACTAGATGGACCATTGCTGGCAAAGAAATGTCTCTACATTTTAATATGCAGTCTATGTTGGTCATAGCTTTTCTTTCAAGGAGCAAGCATCTCTTAATTTCATAGCTGTAGTCACCATCTGTGGTGATTCTGGAGCCCAAGAAAATAAAATCTGTCACTGTTTCCATTGTTTCCCCATCCATTTGCCATGAAGTAATGGGACTGGATGCCATGATCTTAGTTTTCTGAATGTTGAGTTTTAAGCCAACTTTTCCACTCTCCTCTTTCACTTTCATCAAGAGGCTCTTAGTTCTTCTTCGATTTCTGCCATAGGGGTGGTGTCATCTGCATATCTAAATTTATTGATATTTCTCCCAGCAATCTTGATTCCAGCTTGTGCTTCATCCAGCCCGGCATTTCACATGATGTACTGTGTATATAAGTTAAATAAGCAGGGTGACCCATCCCTCCAGATCATCACAGAACACTGGGCTGAGCTCCCTCGGTTATACAGCAGGTTCCCGCTAGCTGTTTTACACATGGTAGTTTATATATATATTCCTAGGTGGCACAGTGGTAAAGAATCTGCTTGCCAACACAGGAGATGCAAGAGACGCGTGTTCGATCCCTATGTTGGGAAGATTCCCTGGAGTAGGAAATGGCAACCCACTCCAGTATCCTTGCCTAGAAAATTCCATGGACAGAGAAATCTGGAGGCCTACAGTTCATGGGGTTGCAAAGAGTTGGACATGACTGAGCACCACAAGCTTGTCATATAAAAAGCATAGCTCCAATTCAAACCCCAGATTCAGGTTTCAGTCTCAGTAAAGGCAGTGAG
Source organism: Bos taurus (assembly GCF_002263795.3). NCBI lineage: Eukaryota > Metazoa > Chordata > Mammalia > Artiodactyla > Bovidae > Bos > Bos taurus. The sequence goes on from NC_037347.1 coordinate 17,127,566, forward strand.
GACAACAGCCCAAAGTTCTAAGTGGCAGAGAATCAGACAAGCAGGAGAGAGCCACCTCAGTGCATGAGTGCCAAGTCACTTCAGCTGTGTCCAACTCTTTGCAACCCTATGGACTGCGGGCCTCCAGGCTCCTCTGGTCTTAAGGTGCTTTGGTGCAAATTAGTGAAAGTCACTCCTTCTCCCAGGAGATGTTGCTCAATGTCAAGTCTCAAGGCTGGTGCAAGTGAATTGTAGGCTGATGTCAGCTCCCAACAACCAGGGCCCTCATGTGGGATCTGCTACACAAATGTGCACAGTGGCTCTCTGAAAGCAGTCACATCAGTGTACCCCTGCATCACTGGTTTTCATTCTGGGCCCCTACTGCATGCTCACTGATTCAGAGTTTCTGGGGCGGGGTCCTGGAACCTGTATTTTATTCCTTAAAGTAAAAAAGTTTTATATATGTGTGTATATATATAAAAATTATGTATATAATTATATATAAATCTGTATATAAATATATACATATATATTATGTATGTGTGTATATATATATATATAAAGTGTATTTTTTTGTGCAAAAGGAGTACCTGCCTATTGAAGTCAAAATGAAATAAAAAGTATGCATGAAGACAAAACCAAAAGCCTACCTTCTTTCTTCCCCTTTCTACCCCACTCCCAACTCCCTAGGACTAGCCACTCCTTATAGATTTTGTTTGTGCATATAGAAATGTATTCATGTTATCTGTGTTAATGTCTCATATGGGATTGAAAAAGTTGTGAAACAGTATTCACAAAGTTGGAGGAAGACATGGCAACCCACTCCAGTATTCTTGCCAGCAGAATTCCCACGGACAGAGAAGCCTGGCAGGCTGCAGTCCATAGGGTCGCACAGAGTTGGACACGACTGAAATGACTTAGCCCTCATTCATCAAGTTTCTCTATGAATTTTCCACTCCTCTCATCATGAAGAGAAAAGTTTTGCCTACTTGGAACTCAGGTTTTTGGTTGTGGAGGTGAAGAAAATGAGCTAAAAGAAACAGAACTGGAAGGAGCCTGATATGATTGTATCAGTTAGAATCCTGGTGGGAAACAGATGGCACGCTCCGGCTGGGGCATTGAAAAAAGCTTAATTGAAGGATTGTTTACAGAGGAGTGGGCAGGGTTTAAAGGAGCTACCCAGAGGTGCGGAAGTACCCCAGGGCTAATAACACCCGTGAGCTGGTACCTCCTCCAGCCTCCTGCAGCAAGAAGTAGGGGCTGCCGCTGCTGCTGCTGGAACCCAAGCTGACAACTCAGCAGGGAGGGACCCCAGGGGGAAAAGAACTTGACCTCACTCTCCTCCCTTCCTTCCACTTCCTGCCAAGGCTCCCCACTGGCCCCTCTCAGTTGGAAGCCAGAGGACAAAGGGGCCTGGTGATATCATCCATTTAGGTCAGCCTCAGAGCAGGCCACAAAGCAGGATAGCGGAGGAGGCTGGAGAGGCAACTGGGGGATGTCCAGCACAACATGTTTCTGAAAATATAGATCTTAGCAGGCAGGAAGAGGAGTGGGAAACACTGCCAGAGCCCTGAGACAAAGGAAAAGAGGGGCTGGGGTATTTAGAGAAAGCAGAAGATCCTTGAATGATAGATCACTATGCTGTTGCTGCTGCTCCTGGTGTGTGTGTGTGTGTGTGTGTGTGTGAGAGAGAGAGAGAGAGAGAGAGAGAGAGAGAGAGAAAGTGAGAATCACTCAGTCGTGTCAGACTCTTTGCGACCTCATGGACTATACAGTCCATTGAATTCTCCAGGCCAGAACACTGGAGTGGGTAGCCTTTACCTTCTCTGAGGGATCTTCCCAACCCAGGGATTGAACCCAGGTCTCCACAATGCAAGCAGATTCTTTACCAGCTGAGCCATCAGGGAAGTCCAAGAGAGGTCAAAGAGATTTTTAAAGAAACTTGCTGCAGATGATAAATTGAATGCTCTTAAATGGTTACACGACACTTCCCTAAAGAGTGTGTTTCTTTTTCAAATCTTCTGGATTTGTTGGAATACTGGTTTATTTTTCCCCATTTTCCCTTTCTCCTTGTTTAGAAATGTACAGACTTTTTTATACAAGGAGGTTCATAATGGCATATTCTTAGGTGCAGACAGAAAAGACTAGAAAGAGACATTACACAAAAATGTTCATTGATTTAATTTCTAGAGAGTGGTGTTATAGCTGATTTTTATTTCTTATTCTGTGAATTTTAGCATTTTCCAAACTTTTGGCCATGAACATGCATTATTTTGTAGTAGCTCAGACTTGGGTCTAGATCCTTTTCTTTTTCTTTATCTGTACTCTCCCTAGGTGATCTTATCCATTCTCATGGGCTTAAATATCATCTATATGCTGAAAACTCTCATATTTAAATTTCTAGCCCTGGCTTCTCTCCTGAGAGACTTATATGCCAGCTGCTCCCTGACATCACCCCTGGGTTGTCTAATAGACAATCTCAAAGTCAACCTGTCTACAACAGAGGACTTGACTTACCCCTTCTCCCTCTAATTGCCTGACCTCTACTTCCTCGGGCCTGGAGGTTTAAAAATTATATTTTACATAGTCAATCCACATGGTACAAAATGTAAAAGGTACAAAAGGTTAATTGTTATAAAAGATGTGCCTGTCTTAGCCCAGGTTTTCTTTCTCTGTTCCTTATCTATCCAGTTTTTCCACCCTTAAAAGATTGTCTGAGGTATTCATTTTCTTTATGCATGCAAATATATGTGAATAAACATTTAACATTTTATATAATAGCATTTTTTATCCACTGCTCAACATCTTGCATTTTCTCTTAACAACCCCTCTTGGAGATATTTCTTTACCAGTATAGATACAGCTGTTCATTCTTTGCAATACCTGATCACACAGAGTCGGACACGACTGAAGTGACTTAGCAGCAGCAGCAGCAGCAGCAGCAGCAGCAGATAGCACCATGGGCTTCCCAAGTGGCGCCAGGAGTAAAGAACCCACTTGCCAATGCAGGAGGCCTGAGAGACGTGGGTTCCATCCCTGACTCAGGAAGATCCCCTGGAGAAGGGTGCAGCAACCCAGTATTCCTGCCTGGAGAATCCCATGGACAGAGGAGTCTGGTAGGCTACAATCCATAGGGTTGGACATGACTGAAGCTACTTAGCAGGCAGGCAGCATTCCATTATGTGAATAGGGTTAAGTTTTTTTGAACAAGACCTTATCTTGAGGCTAGACTATTTGCATTCCAGTTAACGTTATGTACAGTAAAAATTATACCATATCAGGCTTACTATTATACAACTGTTTTTTTTTTTTCCCCTACCAATATATTGTGGGCATTCACTTATATTGGTGCACACAGAGCTACCACCTTCTGTTTAATCACAGCCTTCACATTTTATAATATGGATGTGTCATAATTCACCCAACTGCATCTTTGTTTATGAGCACTCAGTTTTCGCCAGTCTTTTTTTTTTATTCTATTATAGAAAATAATTTATTTATTTTTATTTATTTATTTAATTGGAGGCTAATTACTTTACAATATTATATTGGTTTTGCCATACATCAACATGAATCTGCCATGGGTGTACACGTGTTCCCAATCCTGAACCCCCCTCCCACCTCCCTCTCCATACCATCCCTCTGGGTCATCCCAGTGCACCAGCCCCAAGCATCCTGTATCCTGCATCGAACCTGGACTGGCTATTCATTTCTTATATGATATTAGCTTTCATAAGCAATGGTGTGATGGATATCTTCCTCTAATTCCCTGGGGCAGTGTTCACTACATCTTATATCTTTTTCTCTAGAGAACACAGCCAGCCTGCACTTCACAGGTTCCCCTCTATCATCATAGTACAGACAGAAGAGTAAATCAGGAGCAAAGAGCCCTCACAGCACTAAGAATTGTAGAACTGAGCAAATACAGAAATAATTCCAACATAACAGCTCACTAGTAGCAGACATTTTGAGGAAATGTCTTGGTGAAAAGCAAAGTTATTTTAGAAATCCATTGATGAAGACTTTGTCTGAATTTGTTCAAAATTCAGATTAAAAAATAGACTACCCAAAGCAGGAATTGATTAATTATTTTCTACAATTGGCGTTGGCCAGTACAATTCAAGAAGGTAATCATTTCAAAGAAGAAATAATCAGCAGAAACTCATCTAATGCAGAAAAGAAAAGAGAACTAGACCAGAGCAGATTCCACTCCCCACTCAACATCTGCTGAAAGGATTTACTAAATCCTAGTGAGAAAAAAATGGAAGTTAAATTCGAATCCTAAATACACAAACACACATACACATATATTTTTTTCCCCCTAAAACTGACTATATTACAAATCGTATATGGGTCTTATTTTCTGGATTCTCAATTAATCCTCTAAGTTATCTTTAATACAGTCCCAAGTTAATTCTCATAGATAATCTTATAAGAGTGGGAACACAAGCAATCCTCACTGACAAGTGGAGGTCTGGGCATGTTAGGTCAACCACATACCTTTGGAAGTGGTGTCTTTATAAGACACGTTGCTTTCTGTCAGTGGCAGGCATTTTCCATAGGCTGTCAGCTTTGAAAAGGCCTGGCAGCAGTGTTAACTCCCAGTATAGGCAGACTGGAATTCAAAGACATAAAATCAATTTGTTAGTGGGAGGGTTCTGGGATGCCCAGAGAGGGCTCTGGTGTAGAGGAAAATGCTAGGGCATTGAGACAGTTGAAGAATAATTGGAAAGGCTGATTTGACTTTAATGTACCTAGTTGGGGTACCTTACTTTCCCAGGTTAATAACAGTATTGGACTCAGAGGTTGAAGAAGGAGGGCATTAAATAGCTCTAATTTTAAATGTTGGAGTACTTCAGGTATAAGAGCCTTGCTGGAATATACTTAGTGGCTTATTTTATTTTATGGTGTAGTACTTTCTGGAAGTGGAGAAGGCGATGGCACCCCACTCCAGTACTCTTGCCTGGAAAATCCCATGGACGGAGGAGCCTGATAGGCTGCAGTCCATGGGGTTGCAAAGAGTTGGACACGACTGAGTGACTTCACTTTCACTTTTCCCTTTCATGCATTGGAGAAGGAAATGGCAACCCACTCCAGTACTCTTGCCTGGAGAATCCCAGGGACCGGGGAGCCTGGTGGGCTGCTATCTATGGGGTCGCAGAGTCAGACACGACTGAAGTGACTTAGCAGCAGCAGCAACTTTCTGGAAGACTGTGAGAAAAGCAAGATTTTGATTTTCAGCCTTGAAATAACGATACACAGGTCTATACCATACAGATACTGTAGAAGATAAACATATTCCACCACCTTCCTCTTTTATTATAAAACCCCAAATTTCTGTAGATAATTAATCTTTTTCCACTCTACCTTATACTTCATGAAGCCAGTCATGGTAATTCTGTTTCTGTTGCTACTGATTGGTTTAGGAATATCTATGTGATTCGGTGGAGAAGGCAATGGCACCTCACTCCAGTACTCCTGCCTGGGAAATCCCATGGATGGAGGAGCCTGGTAGGCTGCAGTCCGCAGGGTTGCTAAAAATCGGACTCTATTGAGCGACTTCACTTTCACTTTTCCCTTTCATGCATTGGAGAAGGAAATGGCAACCCACTTCAGTGTTCTTGCCTGGAGAATCCCAGGGACGGCGGAGCCTGGTGGGCTGCCGTCTGTGGGGTCACCCAGAGTCGGACACGACTGAAGCGACTTAGCAGCAGCAGCAGCAGCAGCATGTGATTCGGTTCTGAGCCGTGAGATCTGAGGAGACACTGGCTGGGACATTTCTGAGTAAGGTTTCTTTCTTCTTAAAAAATGACACAGGAAGAGAAGATATATTGTTCGTATATGGCGGCCATCCTGTAACCATGTGGCAGCTCACCTGAAGACAAAGTTGACGTGAGGGAACGGCAGAGAGCAGAGCTAGGAAATAGCTACGTCCCCGATGGGACACTGAGCAACTGAGTGGAGTAGCCCTGGAGCTGTCTGTTTGTTGATTTCTTATTATGTGAGATAATAAATGTTCATCATTTAAGGCAGTCCGGTCAAGCTTTCTGTTACCTGCAGTTAAAGGCCAACTATCTGATACACTTTCCGAAAGAGTCCCTACAAATCACTTGATGGCAGTGTCTCGATAGGAAGTGAAATGAAGGAAATGAAAGGTCTTCTTTGGGCCCTGCTACGAAATTGCAAACGTCAGTGAAAAGGACTTCCATTATTTGCTAGGGAAAGCTTCAAGACACTTCCATAAATTTTAGAATTCTGAAGACAACTGTATGTGCTTGTTATGTATTCATGATTTTAAATCTAATGAGAGCTCTCTTCCTACTTTTGTTTTATCAGTATAAGTGAATATTTCAAAGCCACTGAAGTTATTATTTCTTGAAAGGGCACTAGATGAAGGAAGATAGCTAATGTAAGTGAGTGCTCACTGAGCCCTGGGCATATGCTAAGTACTTTATGTAAGTTACCTTCTTTGTTCTTCAAAACAAACCTATGAAGTCGGTTCTGTTATCATTCTCATTTTTTCCGGGAAAGACATGGCTGAGAGACTACATGCAAGTTGCCTAAATTCACAATTAAGTAGTAAAAACTGGGGTCTGAATCTGGAGTCTCTCTGACTCCAAACCCCAGACACTGAAGTCTTACATGGGGCACAAGGACATGTTGGCCACTTTCCAGAATCTTCCTTCGGCTGTTTTCCTTCACAGACCCAGAAGCAATGTCTGGAGGTTCCCTTGTTAGTTATGCAAACAGTCAATCTGGTTACACAATAAAGGAGAGAGGCCAATTCTGGCACTAATTTTAGGGCAAACCACAGATGTCTTTGATGTTTTCATTGTACATGAGAACAGAGCCAGTGATCCGACAGCTGCTGGCAGCTCTGATCAAATATGCAGAATATTAAGGCAGCTTTATCTCAGTGCCTAATTACAGCTGGCACAGAGGAAATTTATTTTGCAAACGGGAGATGTCAAATGGTATAAATGCAATATATAACCAAATATGATTGCCTCATTCTATTTTCTCAGGGCTGTCCAATTACAGAGCACTTTTTGTGAAAGTGTTTATTAAATGATGTTCCTCTCAACTTGCATAACCCAACTTTGTGTTAAATATTATCGTAACAGCTCAACTGCCTTATTGTCTTATACTTCAATTTATTTTCTTCAAATATGAAACACATCTAGCACTTAATTTCAAAAGCAAATGTAATTATGACATTCTTGTCTAGTCCAGATTTTTACACCCAAGTCACCAATGTAATAGTAATAGGGCCATAATTTAATGTCTTTTACTATCAAAAATTTTTTCGTATTTTGTAATGACAGAGAAGCTTTATAATACCAATAAGGGACAAAGAGCTAATAGCTGGCTAACAAATATCCATAATCATAGCTGGAAGAGGCTCACAAACGTGCTTCACATGTTTGGCCAAAGATGCTGCGAACTGTGCGAGGCTGGAACAAATGTGCCCAGATTTCCTTCACGAAGGGGCTTGCAGGCCAGCTGTGGGGGAGCCCTCGAGCCATTTGCTCCTTCAGGGTCCATCTCAGCAGTAGAGACCTCCAGGTTGATGCTGTGCCGTTTCAGGGACTGAGTGAAGCAGCGATACAGAGGCTGGGCACTCAGCCTGGGATGGGAACTCGGAGGGGCAAGTCTCTCACCTTCCTCCTTCCCTTTCATTTCAGTATTGTTCTCTCATAAACATCTTTCATCCTAGATTTCATCTCCACATTTCTCAGCATCTGTTTTTTGATAACCCAGCCTGTGACATGATGTAAAGTGAGTCACCTTAAAACAGTTCTACTTTTGGCTGGGGAGGGGGTTGATCTTTCAGCCACCGTTAGAGAGTAGACTACCTGCTGTGTTGAAATCCATCAATGACTTTCATTATTAAATTGCCACACTAAAATTTATCAATCAGTTATATATCAGAATTAAATTTTTCTCAATACACTGAAATGCATTGCTAAAACAGTATTTCTTTTTCTTTTTTAAAAACTCTTTCTTGACTTCCATGGAGCGTCTGACACTCTTAGCCTCTCTCTCCTTAAACCTTTTCCCTTTCATTTAAAAGAAGAAATATACTTCTGACTACTTCATTATAATCTGTGCTTGCTGCCTGCCTTACAAAGCTGTACCTCAAGTTTCTGTTCTTGACCTTTGCTCTTCTCCCTGCACATGGCTTCAACATCTGCTTAGATAATGGTTGTATCCATTTTCAAGTTTATGATTCAGGCCTTGTTGCTGAGCTCCAGAGCCATATAGCTTCCCCAAACAAAAATACCCTCAAATGGAATGTATTGTCTCCACATCCTTCCTTCCCAAACACCCAAAAATGTAAATAACCAACAATGGTTACATATTCATCCTCCAAAAGTCCAGTATCCAGGAATAGTACCACTACTCACTCACCCTGTGATGTTAGCTTGAATATGGAAAACAGCCTAGACTTCCTCCCACAAACTCTCTCAATCCAAGCAGTCCTGAGACGTTAGATTCTCCTTTCTAATCAGCTTGAGTCGTTTTACCTCTTTCTTTCCACTGTCTTTCATCCCCTCTTCCATGGGTGGCTTAAAGTCTCCAAGACTGTCCTATAACCCCTTTTCCTTAAACTCATCCTTTCTTTCTCTGCCATCTGACCAAGCTATGTCACTGCTGAAAATCTCAAGTGGCCAGCTTAACACACATGGTTCTTAATGAAAAGTGAAAATGAAAGTCGCCCAGTCATGTCCAGCTCTTTGGGACCCCATAGACTAAACAGTCCATGGAATTCTCTAGGCCAGAATACTGGAGTGAGTAGACGTTCCCTTCTTCAGGGGATCTTCCCAACCCAGGGATCAAACCCAGGTCTCCCTCATTGCAGGTGGATTCTTTACCAGCTGAGCCACCAGGGAAGCCCAAGAATACTGGAGTAGCCTATCCCTTCTCCGGAAGATCTTCCCGACCCAGGAATTGAACCGGGGTCTATTGCATTGCAGGTAGATTCTTTAACCAACTGAGCTATCAGCAAAGCCCCTCTTAATGAAAAGGGCCTTATTTATCTAGTCTAGTTGTCAATCATTCTTCTGGGTCTACCCTGAGTCCTGGGCATAAATGCATCAGATGGAGTCACATTCTAGTGCCTTAACAAGATGTGGTTCCTTCTGCCTTCTGTTCCCCCTCATCTTGTCTTCAACTAGCTCTTCCCCTTAAAAACTCAGCTTCTGCTGAAACCACCTTAGGAAACATCTTCCCAGACCCTCCTCCCCTCACACCTGAGCACATATCTATCAAGACATTTATCATACTGTGAAGGTACTTGTCCATTGAAACTGGTCCACAAAACTCTTCGAGAACAGGGGTTATACCTTATTGGAGTTTAGTATAAGTCAAAGTCTCTCGGTCGTGTCCAATTCTTTGTGACCCCATGGACTATACAGTCCATGGGAATTCTCCAGGTCAGAATAATGGAGTGGGCAGCCATTCCCTTCTCCAGGGGATCTTCTCAACCCAGGGATTGAACCCAGGTCTCCGGCATGGCAGGCAGGTTCTTTACCAGCTGTCTTTATATCAGGATATATAGCATAGTGCCTGTCACATAGTAATCTTCATAGTGTGTTTATGAGATGCATGGAAATGAATTGTATAAAAATGTAGTTACTTTTCAATGAACCATTTTAATGGTAAATTTGTAAAATGCACACACATATTTGGACATTTTGCCATAGCATATTATAGAAAAAATTTTTATCAATATTGTGTATTACACACACACACACACACACACTGATTAGAAACATTTACATTGGTTTTCACTTTAAAAATTATTTATAACAAAATTATTGATATATATAAATAATGTATAAAATAAAATTATGTTCATATAATTTATATTATATGCTTATTAGATGCATATATTATATAATATAAATATTTCTAAATATTATAATATCTATATATAATAAAGTATACCTTATATGCCTTATTATTTATTATATATTTTAATATAAATTTCTATAGCTATATAATATGCTATAAAATCATATAGATAATTTTCAAAGTATTTATTATAAGTAATAAAAATTATTTTAGTATAGTTCTGAAAAGAATCTACATCAGCATCTACACTGGCTAATGATCTACACTGCCTACTAATCTACATGTTGCTAATGAGGACTTTTGAGTAGGTGTGGTGTGTTTTGTGGAGTAGCTGAGACACAGTTTCCACCTCTTCAAACTGATTGTCAACATATGGGTAAATAACAATCTGCTGACTTTGAAAAATTAGTTATAATCCATTTCACATAATGCATGCAAAGCATGGCAGGCAATGGCCCATAATTGAAGGATTAGTTTGGGGCCTTAGGGTGGTTTTTAAAATTCACAGGCTGATAGAATGTTCCATCCCATATGGACCCAGAATATTCTCATCAGGGAGTTTCCAGCACTCCCTTTCCTCCTACAGAATATGACATGTACTGGGTACCAGGGGAGAGAGAAGCGCTCCATCCATCAGCCCAGCAGCTGGAGATCTTCCCTGATGATAAGGGGAGCAGGAGGCTGAAAGGGCCTTAGAAGAATCTGATGGGGCCTGAAATGGAACGAATCTGTAAAGCCACTTAGGTCAGTTGTAATTTTTCTGCTATCAGAGGCACACTGGAGCGTCCTCTTGTCTCCCGCCTGAGCCTTGCATCCTGCTAAAATTGCTCTCTGTGTACTGCTCCCTTCAGGTCTTCATGGCTTGCCAGGTTGGAGTAAGAGGCTGCCGTGTGACTGTTTCAGCTCTTACATCACTTTTGCTGACTTTCTCTCTTTACTCCCACCTGTCTGCATCCGTCTACACCATTTCCTTTTAGCTTCTGTGCCTGCTCTTTTCTCCAGTTCCTGCTTTCCTCTCCCGTTTGTCTTGGTCTGATAGAACCCTTTATGAATCTCCCAAGAGGGATCTTTCCAAGCCCCATTTTCACTGGTCTAATCCAACCAGGCTGTGCTGGTTAAGAAGTCGGAGAAAAGAAATTCTTGCTACTAATCCACATGGCCTGGGTAGGGGTGTGTGTTTATGAAATATTCTCATTATCGTGAAATGCCTAACAAAGCAGTGATTTGGCAAGCCTGAAGTCACACACTGGGGCTCATAGCAACTTGCTTCTACTAGCAACACGAGCATTAGAAACACTTCCTTGCCAAGTGGCTTTGAATCAGCTAGAAGGTGGGGAACGATGCCCTTTGCTGAGGATGACAAGACTTTAAAGCATTTGTTCGTTGTCCAAACCTTTGTTTATAATAGAGGCAAAATGTACACACATACATTAAAAATATTCCTTGGTTACTTATTAGGCTTTAAGTTATTTTTAAAAAGAATGTTTGGTTTTGAGAGTAAAGCTTATAAGCCACCCCTCAGATATCTTTTCAAAATGAAGCTAAAAGATGATTTTTAAAGAATCAAAATAGCATATTTCTACAGTGATTTATAGCTGAATAAGGAATGTGTTTGATGTTTTTTTTGGAAAGGGATAATTGACTAAAATTTAAATTATCTGCTTTCTCTAAATACCCAGAGCTATGCAACAGAAAGAAATGGAGAGGGTTATGCTCAGTATGTGTGGGCAGTGGAGGTGGGGCCTAAACTGGGAATGAAGTTTCTTGGAGAAAATCTACAAAATGGGCCAAGCACACATGGATTGCGTGACATCATTTAGTTGGAGAAGGAGTGCTGAGCATCATGCTGAACTCAGATGTCGTCCCCTAGGAGAAATGATCTCTCTTTTCCTGGAACGTCTATAGCACTGAGAGGCTATTCCACCCTTTGGCACTTATCCTATGCTCTCCTGTAATATTATCTCTTTTAGAAAATTTTTAGCTCTTCATTATGACAGTTCTCTTTTTACATGGCTGATTTACTGAGCATCTCCATTCATTCCAGGTTGCCTGAGGCAGCTCTGATTTATACCTGTTGCCATGGTATAACTAATTATTAATAGTGCCCCTTTCAGTCTCAAAAATATTCTTGATTTGGATGATAACCTATAAAATTACTGTAGTCTTATCCTACCTATACCATAATCTCCTGTGCAGAAAATAGCACACTCTACTAGGATTCTGAAGAGATTATTCACTGAAGTGTGGTCAGGGTTAAGGGAATCAAGTAAGATGTTAAGACATCAGACCTAAAACAAAGGGAGCAAATGATGCTATGGGAGCCCAAGTGAGAGGTAGAGCCTTAGAAGAGGGGCAGCCCTAGAGAAGCTCAAGTTTTGGAAGGACTCAAACACTGCAGAACTGGTCAAGAAAGAAAAGCAATTCCCTACCAACTCTCTTCCTGTCATTGGTCTCCTGATTGTGTGTTCTATTCAATCAATCAATTCAGTTGATCAGTAGTGTCTGACTCTTTGCGACCCCATGAACCTCAGCACGTCAGACCTCCCTGTCCATCACCAACTCCTGGAGTTTACACAAACTCATGTCCATTGAGTTGGTGATGCCATCCAACCATCTCATCCTCTGCCGTCCACTTCTCCTCCTGCCCTCAATCCCTCCCAGCATCAGGGTCTTTTCAAATGAGTCAGCTCTTTGCATCAGCTGGCCAAAGTATTGGAGTTTCAGCTTCAACATCAGTCTTTCCAATGAACACTCAGGACTGGTCTCCTTTAGGATGGACTGGTTGGATTTCCTTGCAGTCCAAGGGGCTCGCAAGAGTCTTCTCTAACACCACAGTTCAAAAGCATCAATTCTCCAGCGCTCAGCTTTCTTCACAGTCCAACTCTCACATCCATACATGACCACTGAAAAAACTATAGCCTTGACTAGATGGACCTTTGTTGACAAAGTAATATCTCTGCTTTTTTATATGCAGTCTAGGTTGGTCATAACTTTCCTTCCAAGGAGTAAGCGTCTTTTAATTTCATGGCTGCAGTCACCATCTGCAGTGATTTTGGAGCCCCCCAAAATAAAGTCAGCCACTGTTTCCACTGTTTCCCCATCTATCTGCCATGAAGTGATGGGACCGGATGCCATGATCTTAGTTTTCTGAATGTTGAGCTTTAAGCCAACTTTTCACTCTCCTCTTTCACTTTCATCAAGAGGCTTTTTAGTTCCTCTTCACTTTCTGCCATAAGGGTGGTGTTATCTGCATATCTGAGGTTATTGATATTTCTCCTGGCAATCTTGATTCCAGCTTGTGCTTCTTCCAGCCCAGCGTTTCTCATGATGTACTCTGCATAGAAGTTAAATAAGCAGGGTGATAATATACAGCCTTGATGTACTCCTTTTCCTATTAGGAACCAGTCTGTTGTTCCATGTCCAGTTCTAACTGTTGCTTCTTGACCTGCATACAGGTTTCTCAAGAGGCAGGTCAGGTCTTTCAGAATTTTCCACAGTTTATTGTGATCTACACAGTCAAAGGCTTTGACATAGTCAATAAAGCAGAAATAGATGTTTTTCTGGAACTCTCTTGCTTTTTCCGTGATCCAGCGGATGTTGGCAATTTGATCTCTGGTTCCTCTGCCTTTTCTAAAACCAGCTTGAACATCTGGAAGTTGACGGTTCACGTATTGCTGAAGCCTGGCTTGGAGAATTTTGAGCATTACTTTACTAGTGTGTGAGATGAGTGCAGGTGTGCGGTAGTTTGAGCATTCTTTGGCATTGCCTTTCTTTGGGATTGGAATGAAAACTGACCTTTTCCAGTCCTGTGGCCACTGCTGAGTTTTCCAAATTTGCTGGCATATTGAGTGCAGCACTTTCACAGCATCGTCTTTCAGGATTTGAAAGAGCTCAACTGGAATTCCATCACCTCCACTAGCTTTGTTCATAGTGATGCTTTCTAAGGCCCACTTGACTTCACATTCCAGTATGTCTGGCTCTAGGTTAGTGATCACACCACTGTGATTATCTGGGTCATGAAGATCTTTTTTGTACAGTTCTTCTGTGTATTCTTGCCACCTCTTCTTAATATCTTCTGCTTCTGTTAGGTACCTACCATTTCTGTCCTTTATTGTGCCCATCTTTACATGAAATGTTCCCTTGGTATCTCTAATTTTCTTGAAAAGATTTCTAGTCTTTCCCATTCTATTGTTTTCCTCTATTTCTTTGGATTGATCACTGATAAAGGCTTTCTTATCTCTCCTTGCTATTCTTTGGAACTCTGCATTCAAATGGGAATATTTTTCCATTTCTCCTTTGCTTTTTGCTTCCCTTCTTTCCACAGCTATTTGTAAGGCCTCATCAGGCAGCCATTTTGCTTTTTTGCATTTCTTTTTCTTGGGGTTGGTCTTGATTCCTTTCTCTTGTACAGTGTCACAAACCTCTGTCCATAGTTCATCAGGCACTCTGTCTATCAGATCTAGTCCCTTAAATCTATTTCTCACTTCCATTGTATAATCATAAGGGATTTGATTTAGGTCATACCTGAACGGTCTAGTGGTTTTCTCCACTTTCTTCAGTTTCTGTCTGAATTTGGCAATAAGGAGTTCATGATCCGAGCCACAGTCGGCTGCCGTTCTTGTTTTTGCTGACTGTATAGAGTTTCTCCATCTTTGGCTGCAAAGAATATAATCAGTCTGATTTCGGTGTTGATCATCTGGTGATGTCCGTGTGTAGAGTCTTCTCTTGTGTTGTTGGAAGAGGGTGTTTGCTATGACCAGTGAGTTCTCTTGGCAGAACTCTATTAGCCTTTGCCCTGCTTCATTCCGTATTCCAAGGCCAAATTTGCCTGTTACTCCAGGTGTTTCTTGACTTCCTACTTTTGCATTCCAGTCACCTATAATGAAAAGGACATCTTTTTTTGGTATTAGTTCTGGAAGGTCTCGTAGGTCTTCATAGAACCATTCAACTTCAGCTTCTTCAGCGTTACTGGTTGGGGCTTAGACTTGGATTACTGTATATTGAATGGTTTGCCTTGGAAACGAACAGAGATCATTCTGTCATTTTTGAGATTGCATCCAAGTACTGCATTTTGGACTCTTTTGTTGACTATGATGGCTACTCCATTTCTTCTAAGGGATTCCTGCCCACAGTAGTAGATATAATGGTTATCTGAGTTAAATTCACCCATTCCAGCCCATCTTAGTTCACTGATTCCTAAAATGTCAATGTTCACTCTTGTCATCTCCTGTTTGACCACTTCCAATTTGCCTTGATTCATGGACCTAACATTCCAGGTTCCTATGCAATATTGCTCTTTACAACATTGAATTGGCTGAAATGAAATGGAAGCCAAAAGGCAAAGGAGCCCTGGTGAGAAAGATGGAAGGTGGTGTTATCTGCCCTCAGAGAAAGGACAAAAAAAGGCAAAAAGGCAGAGGATGGATTGAGGGAGTCAAGGGGTTGGGGATCAGTGAGAACTGGTAAACAGAGACTATAGCTCCTTAAACAGAGTCTCTTTGTCTTCAAGTCGATTAAAAAACATCTGTGGGCACACACATGCAAAACTGCAGGAAAGGCCACTGTGAGTGAGACTTGGCAGCTACTACAAGGAATACACTCTCTCCGTTGGGGGAAAAAGAAATAAACTTAAGAAAGTTAAACTACAGACTGAAGGAAAGTAGCAATCGAGTATAACAATATAAAAGAGGCGCTTAGCAGTACATGGTGATTGTCAGATTAATAATTATAGACCCTATATGTTAAAGGCATTCGAAGGATGAAAGATCACTCATTGTTTGTTACTGGAGGAATTTGAAAAAGGGTTTATGGATGAGGAATATTTTCAGTGGTACCGAAATCAAAGCCACCTTGACATTGGCAAGAAGGAGAGGCAGGCCTTCTTTGGGCAAATGGCACGAAAAGAGCATGGATGTCAACTTGAAGTACCTCTTCTCCTGCTAGGAGAGCTGGAGACCCTTCAGAGATTTTCAAAAATTTCAAAACTGTCCCAGGAAATTACCTATGAAAGAGCCTAAAGGGAATTAATTGGGTTGGGAGAGGTAGGAGTTGTGAATGGCCATTTCTTCACTTTCAACAAACAGTCGTTGAGGGCTTGGAATGTGTCAGACACTGCTCTGGATCTTCTGGTGCCAAGTAAAGTAAGACGTTTTCTTTTTCCTTAAGGAAAGAGGATGGAAAAGTTAGCCAAGAGAGCAAGTCATGGATGTGCCCTGTAATTATAGAGTTGTGCAGAGATGATCTGTGAGCAAGTAGGAGATCATCTAAATGAGACTCAGGCATGGAGAGTGGAGGTGGTTAAGGAAGACTTCCTGGAGGAGGTAACACAATTCTGAGTTCTGAAAGGTGAGCAGGAGTTTCCAGTTGTGTATTCATTTATTTATACCCACCCTGCCACTTTCTAATAAAAGGAAATAAGGTGATTCATAAGTAAGAAATGCACACAGCAGGGACTTCACTGGCAATCCAGTGGTTAAGATTCTGAGCTTCCTGGTTGGGAAGATCTTGCGTGCTAAGTAGCACAGCAAAACAGGCAAACAAAAATAAAAACACACAGCAGAATATAAAGAAAATGAGATAAGACATAGGATGAGTTAATTTCACCTTTATATACACTGTCACATTTGATCTGAGAACAGCCTTGTGTGCCTGCTTGCTGAGTCACTTCAGGCCTGTCTGACTCTTTGTGATCCTATGGACTGTAGCCCATCAGGCTTCTCTGTCCATGGAATTCTCCAGGCAAAAATACTGGAGTGGGTTGCCATGCCTTCCTCCAGGGGATCTTCCTGACTCAGGGATTGAACTCATGTCTCCTGAAGCTCCTGCATTGCAGGTGGATTCTTTATTGCTGAGCCACCAGGGAAGCCCTTACAAGCTTATAATTTTATCCTTATTTATTGGTGAGGAATTTAAGCATTAATATTTAAAATACCTTGCCCACAGCACAGTCTTGACAGTGTCAGAACAGAACCAGGCTAGTTTCATCCTAGAGTCTGTGATTTCCAGTCAAGAGATGAACTTGTGGCTTAGCTCCCCTGCATAGCGCCTATGGCTGGAAGGTGCATCACAGGGCAGTAAAGAATAGATGTGCATTTTGAAGGGTGAAGGGTAAACCAGAGAAGGGACTGGGAAGGGTGGCCCAAGCAGATGATTTCACGTGTTCGAAGGAAGAGAGGTATGAGAGAGCATCGCTTGTTGGAAGGACAGTAATAGCTCATGATGGTAGGAAGAGTCTTAATAGAAGAGCCGTGAGACATGGGGCTGGGATAAGTAAGCACCAAATCTGAAGGGTTTTGTTTTCCCTTTACCTGAAGGTGGTGGAAGTTGTGGAAAGAGTTTAAGCAGGGAGTAATATGACTGGCCTAGAATTTTAAAAACCTCACTAGGACGACAGCGTGGGCAAGTCTGGGTCAGGACAGGACTGGTAAAGGGAGAGGAGTTAGGAGGCTTGCTGCAGTCACAGGGCAGGGTGACACGGGCAGGAGGGGATTCAACTGGGAGCTAATATGGAGAGACCATTAGACAGAAGTGGGCACCTGGATTTGGGGGCAAAGGAAACAAAGTCTCGTTGATCACCTAGTTGGGTGATACCATTTATGAGAAAGGGATCCTACAGAAGAGTTTGGAATTTGGGGGTGATGAAGTTGGATAATGATGGCCAAGAGTATCTGTTAAAGAAAATGAGCTTAGCTTTTTTACCTTTCTATTCTGTCTAATTGCTTAGTTTCCTGTTACCTTATAAAAAATGTGAGACCCCCAGAAAAAATATTGGTAGTCAATAAAAGTTGTTGCTATTTAGTCGCTAAGTCATATCCGAATCTTTGTGACCCTATGGACTGTAGCATGACAGGCTTCTCTGTCCTTCACTATCTCCCAGATATAATATATATAATCTATATGTATTATCTATAATATGTAATAAAAGTTAAATGTATTTATTTATTTTGATAAGGCTTTTTTTTAATTGCAGAAGTGATATATATGCAGAAAATGTAGAAAATACAGACAAACAAAAAATTGTTGCTGTTACCCAAATACAATCTAACAATGACTTGTAACATTTTGATGAATATAATTTCAGTTTTTTCTAAGTACATATCTATTTTTTTTCCTAAAAACTTGAGTAGTGTTTTCATGATTTAAATATATCATGCACATCTTTCAATCACGTTAATAATTCCATAAGATTATTTTAGAGGCTGCATGGTATTCCATTTATGAATGTGCTGGATTCCTGTTGTGGACATTAAATTTTTTTCTGACTTTTTGATATTATAAACAACAGAGCTGTAAAGTAATTAGAATTTAAATTTCCTAATTAACCATTGGTTTTTTCAAATTACAATTTAGATTATGAAATTAAGTTTGGGCATGCTTTGCTTTTATAAAATAGTTGTACAAAGAAGAGTTGTTTTTAAAGTGCTCTGAAAGAAATATATAATGTTCTTTTTAGTTTTCAAGGGAATTAAAGGTAGCAAAGGAAAATAAACTGATGTAAATACGTATCAGAGGAAAATAATTATAAAGGAAATTGGTATGGCCATCAAAAAGAAAGTGTGGAAACTATTTTTAGTGAGGACAGAGACTATGTTTCCCAGTGAGATTCCTTTGTTTAATAACTTTTTCAATGTTTTCCCCAAGGCACACAAAAAATGTGATCCTCTCTTCAAAATGATCTAGGAGTTGATCAATCTTGTAAATAATTGCAACCATAGTTAAGTTCAACTTGCTTTTGATTGTGTAAATTTTTTACATATATCTATTAAAGCCTTTGGAGAAGGCAATGGCACCCCACTCCAGTACTCTTGCTTGGAAAATCCCATGGACGGAGGAGCCTGTTAGGCTGCAATCCATGGGGTCGCTAAGAGTCGGACATGACTGAGCGACTTCACTTTCACTTTTCACTTTCATGCATTGGAGGAGGAAATGGCAGCCCACTCCAGTGTTCTTGCCTGGAGAATCCCAGGGACAGGGGAGCCTGGTGGGCTGCCATCTATGGGGTCGCACAGAGTCGGACATGACTGAAGTGACTTAGCATAGCATAGCATTAAAGCTTTTGCTTAATTTAGAAACAATCTTTGGAGCCAGACAACACATTGTAGACTCTCTTTTTCTGGCTCATCATTACCCTTTTCCTCAGAATTCTTACTAACTACACTCTGTGCTAGGCGCCATTGTCAGACTCTAGTGGGCAAATATTTGATATTCCTCTTCCGCAGTGAAGATGTCGCAGACTACTGAAAGAACTATTTCTGGTCTGTCTGAACAAAGCTAGAGTCTTGATCCAGCATAAAAGGAATGTAGGAAGCCAATGTTAAAGGGGTGGTCTTGTTCAGACAGCAGATTCCTCCAAAGTGTTCAGAAAATTACTCATAACTCTAATCACCAAGACATCTGGGCCAGATGTAGATACATTTCACCAGTCTCAGCTCCCATTTTCCATTGCAAATATCTTTTATTCTAAAATGAAATAATAGATAATATAACCTAGTCCCATACATAATTTTACAAGATAGCCTTTTACGTGTAACAAAGTGAAAGTTTAATCACTCAGTCATGTCTGACTCTTTGTAACCCCAGGGACTGTATTGTAGCCCACCAGGCTTCTCTGTTCATGGGGATTCTCCAGGCAAGAATACTGGAGTGGGTAGCCATGCCCTCCTCCAGGGCATCTTCCCAACCCATGGGTTGAACCCAGGTCTCCTGCATTGCAGGCGAATTCTTTACCGTCTGAACAATGAGGGAAGCCCTAAGTATACCACAAAGGAGAAATTAAAATAAAGCAATTTATAATAAATATGTATTGTAGTCAGATGGTGACACTTACAGAATCACTGTGACTGTGACAGCTACAAATGCAGACTGAGACTGAGATAATGTATTAATGGTTCAAATACCACACGTGGCATTGTCAGTGAGAAAGTGATTTTCCAAAATAATAAACAATTCTGAGTGAAGTTACGAGTGAGAAAATGTCCAGTCTTCCTTGCATTTATGTGGTAGCTACATTCCTAGAAAATTCAGTGCATTTAAAACAATTCAAAAATACTCTGTTTTACATATAAAATGAAGCTGGGTTTTAGGCTCAGATCATTGTAAACAGTTTTTTCACCTACGAATGACATTCAAAGCTATCTCTGACATGGACAGTTCTTTGTCTGCATAACTGACACAGATTGTTGGATTTCCCTAATCCCAGAACCCTGACCAGTTATACCCTTTTTATTGTGTGAATGAGAAACACCCACAAAATTACAAAGTGTCCCCTTGCTGCTAAGTCGCTTCAGTCGTGTCCGACTCTATGCGACCCCATAGACGGAAGCCCACCAGGCTCCCCGTCCCTGGGATTCTCCAGGCAAGAACACTGGAGTGGGCTGCCATTTCCTTCTCCAATGAATGAAAGTGAAAAGTGAAAGGGAAGTCGCTCAGTCGTGTCCGACTCTTAGCGACCCCATGAACTGCAGCCTACCAGGCTCCTCCATCTGTGGGATTTTCCAGGCAAGAGTACTGGAGTGGGGTGCCATCACCTTCTCCGAAGTGTTCCCTTAGGAGGGTATATTTCCCTTATTTCATCCCAACCACTGCTTTAACAGATTCTCTCTTTTTGACCCAGAAGAATTTCCCTATGAGGTAGAGAGAAACAGGTTAAGCTGAGTTATGTTATGATTTTTTAAAAACTATAGTAAAAATACATATAATACAATTTGCAATTTTAACTCTTTTTAGTGTACAGTTAAGTGATATCGAGTACATTTACATTGTTGTACAGCCATCACCAGCACCCATCTTTATAATTTTTCACATTTCATCCTGGATTTTTTAAAAGGAATCATGTAGTGTTTTCTTTCTTTTATTTTTTAGGTCTTCCTAATAGTGCCTCGGAGAAGGCACTGGCACCCCACTCCAGTACTCTTGCCTGGAATATCCCATGGACAGAGGAGCCTGGTAGGCTGCAGTCCATGGGGTCGCTAAAAGTCGGACGACTGAGCGACTTCACTTTCACTTTCCACTTTCATGCATTGGAGAAGACAATGGCACCCCACTCCAGTACTCTTGCCTGGAAAATCCCATGGACAGAGGAGCCTGGTAGGCTGTAGTCCATGGGGTCTCTAAGAGTCGGACACGATTGAGCAACTTCCCTTTCACTTTTCACTTTTATGCATTGGAGAAGGAAATGGCAACCCACTCCAGTGTTCTTGCCTGGAGAATCCCAGGGACGGGGGAGCCTGGTGGGCTGCCGTCTATGGGGTCGCACAGAGTCGGACACGACTGAAGTGACTTAGCAGCAACAGTGCCTACCTTGGGCATTGGTCTGTTTCTTGGTTCTGATCAGGCCGGATCTGTGACTCAGGTTTTTGTCAAATTGGCCGTGTGTTGACCTCTGCCTGTGCTGACACACTCCTTCCCCCACTCTGGCAACCACACATCTCCCCCGCTCCCACAGGCCGTGGTCTCCAGGGCTCGGCCCCTGTGTCTAAGGCTGAGTAACTCTATTATTCCCCATTAATCTCCACCCTAGGAAATTCACTTCTCCCTTGTTGTTGCTCAGTCACTGAGTTGTGTCTGACTCTTTGTGACCCAGCACGCCAGGCTTCCCTGTCCTTCACTGTCTCCTGGAGTTTGCTCAAACCCATGTCCATTGAGTTGATGATGCTATCCAACCATCTCATTCTCTCTCACCCCCTTTATCTCCTGCCCTCAATCTTTCCCAGCATCAGGATCTTTTCCAATGAGTTGGCTCTTTGCATCAGGTGGCCAAAGTAATGGAACTTCAGCTTCAGCATCAGTCCTTCCAATGAATATTGAGAGTTGATTTCCTTAAGGACTGACTGGTTTGATCTTCTTGTAGTCCAAGGGACTCTCAAGAGTCTCCTCCAGTGCCACACTTCGAAAGCATCAATTCTTTGGGGCGTAGCCTTCTTTATTGTCCAAGATTCACATCCATACATGACTACTGAAAAAACCACAGCTTTGACTATACAGACTTTTGTCGGCAAAGTGATGTCTCTATTTTTTAATATTTCAATTGGTTTTATCATTTTAGACCTCTTTATTTTCAACCTTACATCTCTGTTTTGTTGTTTATACCTGCATATCTTAAATCACATCTTGTTAGGCTGCATAGTTGTTAGATTATGGCAACTTGGGCATGATGGGAAGAGCACTAGCCGTGGAGTCAGAAGATGTGAGTGTTAACTCCAGTTCTGTCACATGCTAGCTGACAGAGACGGCAAGAGCCTTCAGTGCTCTGAAACTCTATTTCCTCATCTGAAAACAGTAGAACTGGTCACCAGATACTCTACAACTTCAAAATTACATGTTTCTAAATTAATTTCTTTTTTTTATTTTTAATTGGAGGATAATTGCTTTACAATGTTGTGTTGGTTTCTGCTGTACAAAAATGTCTAAATTAATTTCTGTGAAAATAGTATCTGCTTTCCTTGCTTCACAGGACTGTTGGGTCAAATGTAGATGAAAATCATAAACACGTAGGTATCATAAGACAGCCCAGAGTGTAATAAAAGATGCTTAAACATGCTTTTTTAAATGACAAAATACAATAAAACAAACTACTAATTAAGATTCTAAAAACATAAGGCTGGATAATGCAACCTGCCAACTGGGGTATGGTTTGTTTTACTTAGTAGGGATCTGGTGCTCAATGAGTGTTTGTTAAAAGAATGTAGGTGCTCTAGAAAAGTTGTGTGAAATCTCAATTTTAAGGAGACTGGGACTCAGATAATTAGCATGAGAATAAGTTGGAAGTCCATGGAGAAGTGAGTCCTGGAGTGTGAACAGATATGTGAGGTTGACTTATGCTGGCTGTTGTGAGAACATAGCTTGTCTTTACTGGCTTTGAGTATTATCCTAAAAGTGGGCCTGACAGGGATATTTTTCTGTGAAAAGAGAGGCTACCACCTGAAGGAGCTGAGATAGGAGAGCTGAGGAATAATGTGTCGTGGAGTGTTCCGCTCCCATTTACAGAGCCCTTGCAACGTTTGATGCTGGATGGTTAAGTCATAGACCTGGCTGGTGCTGTGCTGAGCCGTATGAGAGCCTGAGGCAAAAGGAAGAATGTGTACTACATACTATCTATAACTAGGTACATGGTTGTATGTAGTTTTTCAAACTGGTGAATGGCTTTAGTGAAAATGTTATCAAAGAGCTTGTTCCCATTAAAGCCCACAAAGTAAAATGAAAATGAATTCTAGCTTTGGTATAAATAAAATATTTAAACTTAAAATAACGTGTTGTAAGTAGTTACAGCTACTTTTCAATTTTTAAAAATTTCTGAACTACTTTGAGGGCTTCCCTAGTGGCTCAGATGGTAAGGAATCTGCCTACAATGCAGGAGACCTGGATTCCATTCCTGGTTCGGGAAGATCCCCTGGAGGAGGGAATGGCTACCCACTCTAGTATTCTTGCCTGGAGAATTCCATGGACAGAGGAGCCTGGTGGGCTACTTGTAATGTTCTGGAAAAAACTACATGTATAGACGGTATTGTTATGTAACCCTGATAGCAAGTAAACAGAAAAACATATAAAAACATGTATATCGGGGTACACATTTTCCCTTTCGTCTTAGCGTCCCAGTGTAGCTTGGCGTAGCCTTCTCAGATTTTGTTTTTATTTAAAACCTTGTTATTTTGTTCACCATGTATTTTTTGGCATCATGTTAGATACTTTAAAATATTTGCATTAAAATACCGTTAATCTTAATTACTGAGTTTTGGTTTCCCCGTAAATTCTGTGCTTTAGGTGAGCATTTTGTTGCTACACCCTAGGACTGGCCTTGGTCCCAACCCTCAGTGTCAAGTAGCGATAATACAGATCTGCCTTGGGAGCCATCATCTTGCTCTCTGTGCTGGAGGAGACATCCCAATCCTGCTAATTTCCCCTCAGTCCAAGTGAATCCAGGAAGTCACATGGCACAGGCAGGTAAAGCATGAGCTTTGGGGTTAAACAGACTTGGAATCATACCCTGCCTTGCTTCTTTACCAGCAGAGCTATTAACCAATCTGAGGCTGTTTACTCATATCTAAAAGGGGTAAATAATTTTTCAGCAACAGTTAGAGATAATTAAATGAGATAGCTTATGTAAAGCATCTGGACTTGACAAATGTTAGCTTGTCCCCTTTCCTATTTTATTTTTTTAAAAGTATTTATTTATTTGGCTGTACCGGGTCTTTATTTATTTGGTTCCGGCATTTAGGATCTTTATTTGCAGCATGTGAGATCTAGTTCCCTGACCAGGGTTCGAATTTGGGCCCCTTGCATTGGGAACGCAGTCTTAGCCACTGGGCCACCAGGGAAGTCCCTCTATTTTAGAGATAAGTGAATTTACTTACAAACGTGGAGCTGCTCAAGGATGTGATCCCAGAAATGCCAGTGTCCAGATTTGCACCCAGTGTAGTGAGTGTAAATCCTGTGCTGGTTTCACAAATGGCGCTCGGTGATTCTAGCTGCAGCTGGGCTGTGTCTTTCCAGTTCAGTTAAGTTCAGTCGCTCAGTCGTGTCCGATTCTGTGACCCCATGAATCGCAGCACGCCAGGCCTCCCTGTCCATCACCAACTCCCGGAGTTCACTCAGACTCAGGTCCATCGAGTTGGTGATGCCATCCAGCCATCTCATCCTCTGTCGTCCCCTTCTCCTCCTGCCCCCAATCTCTCCCAGCATCAGAGTCTTTTCCAATGAGTCAGCTCTTCACATGAGGTGGCCAAAGTACTGGAGTTTCAGCTTTAGCATCATTCCTTCCAAAGAACACCCAAGACTGATCTCCTTTAGAATGGACTAGTTGGATCTCCTTGCAGTCCAAGGGACTCTCAAGAGTCTTCTCCAACACCACAGTTCAAAAGCATCAATTCTTCGATGCTCAGCTTTCTTCACAGTCCAACTCTCACATCCATACATGACTACTGGAAAAATAATAACCTTGACTAAATGGACCTTTGGGATATATGTAATTCCTAGTTACACTGCCTGAGAGAACTTGGATTAGCAGCTCTAGAACAGAAGCGTGATGAACCCGCCCAATCTTATTTGGGAGAAAATAAATTTAACAATTAGAACAATCCCAATATATGTTTGGGGGCTTCCCAGGTGGCTCAGTGGTAAAGAATCTGCCTGCCAACGCTGGAGTGCATGTTGCTAATTCACTTCAGTCATATCTGATTCTTTACAACCTTATGGACTGTTGCCCACCAGGCTTCTCTGTCCATGGGATTTCCCAGGCAAGAATGCCGCAGTGGGTTGCCAGGCCCTCCTCCAGAGGATCTTCCCAACCCAGGGATTGAACCTGCATCTTTTACATCTTCTGCATTGGCAGGAGGATTCTCTACCACTAGCGCCACCTGGGACACAAATGCAGAAGGTGCAGATTCAGTCTTTGGGTCCGGAAGATTCTTTGGGGCAGGGCAAGGCAGTGGAAGAGCCAAATCCTAAATACTAGGCCACCAGGGAACTCCTCTTCATGTTGTCTTTAAACTATCAATTATAGCTGCCAAAACCTAAGCAAAAATATGGGAGAAGTAAAATTTTATTCAATGATCGAATACCTGTGTCACATATTGAGGTAGGTGCTAGGTTTCAGTTGTGAATGAGGCTAAATTGTTATCTTCAAGGGGTTTATAATCTAATGAGGGGGTGGAGAAGAAACAGCAATTGAAACACAGTGGTTTTAAGTGCTTTGATTTGAGTGCCATGTAAAACTGTGGGTCACCTAGTCAGTGTGGAGAGAAGAGAGGTTTTCACTGAAGAGGAGCCAACCACATTGTGGCCTGAATGTGCATAGATTTAGCTAAATTCAGGAACATGGATATAGAGTGGAGGCAGCAGGCATTCTGCTGCTGCTGCTAGACTGAGACAACAAAACTGTCAGAAAACTGTGGAGCCAAGAGAGAACCTAGAAATTCAAGTAACTCAGAATGGCTAGCTTAGAGTACAAGAAACAACTTAGACTGTATCAAGAAATGCTTTTTAAGCCACACAAGAATTTGGCTATAGACTGAGGGCAATGGGGAGCAGATTTTGAGCAGATGGCAAGAAAAAAAGATTTGCATTTTTAAAAATGCTTAGAAGTCCAGTTAGGTAGCTTGTGATATAATGCAGATTTGAACTGATGGTGGCTTCCATGATATAACTGGTGGCAATAGAGGATGGAGAGGAATGGACTGGATCAAGAGAAACTGAAGGTAGAATTGATGGCATAGGGTCATGGCTTTGACACGAGGGAGAGAAAGTCCAAGATGATATTCAGGTGTCTGGTTTAGGTGCTTTGCTGGGTGGAGGTGCTGTCCATTGGGAGATGAGGAGGTTGTAGCTGAGCAAGAGAGGCCTGTAGCATAAACAGTGAAGAGGTCCTTCAGGGGGTTGGATAGATAGCATTGGCACTCAGTGGGGAGATCTGACAATTTAAGTGTTGACTGAATATGCTTAATAGTTGACACTGTGGATAAGATTACAGAGGGAGAATGGATCACCAAAGGAGAATGTATTATGTAAGAAAATCATGGAAGACAAATCTCCAGGAGACCTCAACATTTAAACGATACCATTTTTGGCAGCTGTTCCAAGTAAACAGCCTGGCATCTGGAACTCCACATTAAGACACAGGTCCCACGAAGGGGGGGATTGTCCTCCCTTTTGGATTATTACACAC
Source organism: Bos taurus (assembly GCF_002263795.3). Classification (NCBI taxonomy): domain Eukaryota; kingdom Metazoa; phylum Chordata; class Mammalia; order Artiodactyla; family Bovidae; genus Bos; species Bos taurus. The sequence goes on from NC_037347.1 coordinate 17,154,060, forward strand.
CCTGTGAATGAAGCATGGATTATGACAGTAACAGAAAATTTACAAATGAGAAAGAAAAATAATTTGTTAGCTTCCCGCCTCCGTACCCATTCATTTTTCTTGTGTTCATCTGGGCTTCTCCACAGAACTCAGAATCGATGCTAAGCCATCCCTCAGGATTCACATTCGGCTTTTGTTTTGGTCAAAAGATGAGAGTTCATGTCATGCTTGAGGCAAACACGTGCTGAGACTTAAGGGCCCTCATGAATTTTGTGTTGCGAGAAAGCCTTAGAGAGACCCCTGATCAAGGGCTCAAAGGGTATGAGATCAATTGTAGAACAAATATTAATATTAAACTTCCTTGCTAGCTGCCCGAGAAGAAGGTTTTTTATTTCAGGCCCCATCAGACTGCTATTTCCTAGGCTTGTTTTTAAAAGCAAAGCCCAAACTTATTTTTGAGAAAGGACAGAATTAAAATTCAGCAGATAGTTATTCATGTTGAATAAATAAATTCCTCCTCAGAAAGTGAAGTCATCCTTTCCCTCGGGGATTACAGAACTGCTTACAATCACGTTATCCTCTGATGGAGAGCTCAGCCTTTGAGACATTTTGCTCTTTTGAAAGAGGAAGTCAGGCACCTATCATCTAAATGTATGTGATACACGCTGATTTCTACTACTAAGTCTGAAGATTTTGAGATATACAAGTAAATGTTTCTTGATCTGCGATCTCCCTAAAGTAAATGTAAAAATGCCATGATCCTGAATTGAAGAATAGATCGTATGGTTAAACCAGCAAAGATAGCAAACCCTGTGTGTGCTCAGTTGGGTCGGACTCTTTGCCACCCCATGGACTGTAGCACACCAGGTTGCTCTGTCCATGGAATTTCCTAGGCAAGAATACCAGAGTGGGTTGCCATTTCCTACTCCAGGGGAACTTTCCCAGCCCAGGGATTGAACCCACGTCTCCTATGCCTCCTGTGTTGGCAGGTAGATTTTTTACCATTGTGCTACTTGGGAAGTCAACAGTCCTCTTTTAATCTTCTGACACCACGTGAGGTATCTCGTTATTTTGTGCCTTTCTCGCCCCATTTCTCACTGTGCTGCTGTGCTGTGCTCTGCTAGGTCGCTTCAGTCAAGTCCGACTCTATGGGGTGCAGCCTGCCAGGCTCCTCTGTCCACGGGATTCTCCAGGCAAGAATACTGGAGTGGGTTGCCATGCCCTCCTCCAGGGGATCTTCCTGACCCAGGGATTGAACCTGCATCTCTTACATCTCCTGCATCGGCAAGCAGATTCTTTACCACTAGTGTCCTGTTATCATGTCAGTGGTCTAATTTCTCAGGAACCGTTTCTTTTCCCACACAATTTTCCTCTGAACAATATGGCAGCCCCCTAGTTTGTCTTGATCTATAATCTGACACTACTCTCTGCAGATACATAAGCAAACTCTTTCTTTGGCCTTAGGAACCTGCTCATATATCAGATTTTGGTGGGATGTTTTCAACACAAAGCTGATGTAAGGCAGTTAATTTTGACCCTCCTGAACGTGTGGGATCACCGTCACTGAGGCCCACAGGCTTCTGGCCGTCACACGCTCTTGGAAGTGAAGTCATAACATACCCAGTGACAGTGTTTATCCTCAAGCGAATAACGGAATAAGAACAGATTGCATTCCTTGGATGCAGATATTTGGCTAAATACTCCAAAATATTTTTAAATAACATATATGAGAACATAAATTTCTAAACCAAGAAAAAGAGTACGATTGCTCTCTACCTTCTCTAAAATGGGCCTATTGTGTTGTCATCTTGTTCACACCAAGGACCATAATTATGTATAACGTGTACTAATAATACATGAAAATGTAACTTCAATATGGTATAAATTTACTCAAAACTAATATACTGGTGATAATAAACATTTAACTAAGAAAAAAATTTGAAAAAGAAGGAAAAATTTGCTTCTTTCTCAGAATAGAGAAAGATTTTTGGTAGCATTCTGGAAGGCTCAGATTTCTTTAAAACATCTGTCTAGGGAAATGTGAACTAATTTCTCTTCTATTTTTTGCTCATTAAAATTACTATTAGCAAACAAGTATATTCAAAATCATCCCATTGATCTTATAACTGTCTTTTGTGAAAATATCCTCAAGCTTTTCCTTTTTGTCCTGTAGCTTGAAAATACTGGAGTGGGGTGTCTGAATGGCTGATAGGGACTAAGGGAACTGGGAAATTAGGATTAGCCAACCTGTGGGGTTCTTTGGTGGGTCAGTGGTAAAGAATCCGCCTGCCAATGTAAGGAGACACAGGTTCAATCCCTGGGTCGGGAAAATCCCCTGGAGGAGGTAATGGCAACCTGCTCCAGTATTCTTGCCTGGAAAATCCTATGGACAGAGGAGCCTGGGGGGCTACAGTCCACAGGGTCACGAAGAGTCAGATGTGACTAAGCGACTGAGCGCATACACACGCAAGCTTGGAGAGAGACTGCTAGTCTGGCTTTCTAGTAGCACAGTAGACGTATGGAGGGAGAGGCTTGGCTTCACACTTTCTATTTTCTGACCTTGTTTCCAAGGAACGAGGTCATGTCAAAAGTGAAGACTTCTGGAGCTTATCTAAAACTATAATAGAAATTAAAGAATGAAATTAAAATGCTGATTTCATGATAAATTCACAGCTTGGCACTCTTTCCAAAATCTAAGCAGTTCCCGCAAAGCAAACCACCCATCCCATTCAGACACACCCCACCCTTCCCTTTCCCCTAGAGCCTTCTGGTCATATCAGTTCAATGTAAGGCTTGCCGAGGCCATAAACACAAATAGGGGCAGGGGTCCCGCTCAATTTGACTGGTGGAACCCTGCTGAGATTGTCTTTTTTTTTTTTTTCCAGGACATTTAATTAAGTCATAGGAGAGTTTCATTTTCTCTCTCACTTCATCTCTTCTCTTATCTTCTTATCTATTATCTTCAAATTTCCTAGCCCTTTCCTGGAGAGAACCATGACCTTTAAGGTACAATATATTGAGCACTTACTCTGTGTCAGGCACAATGCTAAGTGTATTATATGTATTATTCCATTTAATCCTCATGTGAGTTAGGGATTTTTAATTTCACTTTACAGTAAGAAAACTAAGGCTCAGCGAAGTTCATTAACTTGCCTAAGATCACACAGCTAGTCAGTGGTGAGGCTGAGATTTAACCCAAGTCTATCTCGCTCATAGGCCCTGTGCAACATGAACATCCTGCACGACCACTGTCCTCATCTCAGCTTCTGATCTTACCATGAGGCACCTCTGGCTTCTGAGATATCTCTCTTTGCTGTGACAACTCATGCTTGGGAGCTTGTCTAATATTCTTCACTGCATTCAAACTTAACGCTCAGTCATTCGACCAATATTTTTTGCATGCCTCTTTGTGCAAAACGGGCCACTTTGAAACTAGAGCTGTCCCGAGGGAAACCAAAGGCTCCTTAGAAACAGTGTTCTAACCTGGATTGCTATGGAAGTAACTCAAACAGCTCTTGTCCCCTCCGCTTCTATTCTTGGATGGATTTTGGTCTCTCCTTGGGTTAGAAATTCTTCATCTTCTTTTAGACTCTCTGAGGGAAAGGCTCATTCCTGTGCAGCCCCACCTCATTCTGCCCATAGCAAGCTTCCCTCCTGGCTCCACTCCCCACAAGCTTGCACCAAGAGTGGACAGCTGTGGGGCCCATGCTGTGTAGGGGCATGCATGCATATCCCCAGACAGGACATGTTCTCATCCTCTGAAAACCTAATGACTGCTTTCTTGCTTTAGTCACATTCTTTAGCTAAACCTTTTGGGATGACTAAGACCTTCTGTGCCCAGAAATTGGGAGTGGTTTTGAAAAGTGACCTCAACAATAAGATTCTAAAGATCCAAGCTTCCACCCCCACGTAGCTAAGTCTTTCCTTTTGTCTACTTTTCCTCCTCTTTGTGCAAACGTGATGCATCCTATTTGTGTTCAATGTGGCTCAGATTTCCAGCACCACTCATTAGGAATGTTGTTCCCTAAATACATAGGTGCTCTGTCTCCATATTCAGATAGTGAGTGGGCAGGAGGCAAGAGATGTCGAAATGTACAGCTTGTTTCCCTCTGTTGCTCTCACCAGACTCTGGTTTATTCTCTCTTCAGACACATTCTTTCTTATTTTCCAGTTGACAATAGTAAATATTACTTCAGAATCTAGAGCACACCTCTAAGTAAGAACTCCTTGGCTGAGAACGCTGTCAATTCCTAGTGACAATAGCAGGACTTATATCAAGTTGTAGGGGCACTGTGGCCACAGGACATGGTCACTACATGGAGGGTACCCCACCCTCACCTCTGGATAAGCGGGAAAGCCACTGACATGAGATTCTGTTGCCAAAATGGCTCTTCACAATCGTGTTAGGGTGCCTGTAACTTCCATCATTAGTTACTTTTTTTTAAAAAGCCAGTTTCCCCCAAGCTGGTGTTTGAGGAAATACTAATAAGTGCTCAGTGCTGGAATACGTTTAGGAAACGGGGTTAAGCAAGCTCAGTACTTTTCTTAGCTGCAGGCTGCCAGAGCCCTTACCATGTGAATATGCATTATCACTGTTCACAAAGGGGTTTGTCATGTGTAGTCTTTCCCAGTTATTCAACCACAGAACCTCTTTTTTCATAGCAGCCTTATTAATAGCTCCTAGAACAAAGTTCCAACAATCATAGCCTGGCGAACACTGAATGTCTTTGTCCAAAGCTTTGAAGGTTTATGTCAAAACTGCATGTATTATCCCAGAGAAGTAATGGAGTTGACCACTATTATCCAAGAATAAGTGGGCTGAAATTAGCTGGCAAGTAATTTGGCATGGCTTCCTTTGCCATGATTTTGAATCCCTGTTCCACCATTGCTAGGTGGCTGAGGGCTGATGCTCCTTCCTCCTCTATGATTATTTTTTAGTAATTTTTGCTTGTTTATTTTTTGCTGCACTGGGTCCTCATTGCTGCGTGGGCTTTCTTGGTTACGGTGAGTGGGCTCCTCTCTAGTTGTGACGCACAGGCTTCTCGTTGCGGCGGCTTCCCTTGTTGTAGAGCACAGGCTCCCAGCGTGTGGGCTTCAGCAGTGTGGCTCACAGCCTTAGCTGCCGCACAATACACGGAACCTTCCCAAGCTAGGAATCGAACCTGTGTCTCTTGCACTGGCAGATAGATTCTTAGCCTCTGGACTACCAGGGAAGTCCTCTATGAGTTACAATCCTCACCTTACAAGGTTTGGGTAGGCATCAGAGACAATGTTTGTAAGACCCCAGCAACAACTACCCTCTACCCTCCAAGTCCCCACAGAAAAACACTATAAGAAGCTTTGTATAGCTTAGACATTCTTCAGCTTAGAAAGAGGAAAGATTTTCCTTCCTAACCTAATTGAACTTAATTCCTACCTACATCTTCTCAGAGCTTTTCACCTCTGAAAAATGTGGCCCTAATCAAACATGACTGCTAAATATTGGGCAGAGTGAGAGTGGGCTGGCAGAGAATTAAAAGGAAAAGTATTTCGTATTAAAATTTCCTGGTCCATTTAAAAGAGGTGTTTGATGCAGAGAACTCTCACAGGAGTAGCCACATGAAGGCAGAATCAATGGAGCATGACTTGGATTTTGTAGAAATCTTTCTAGTGGGCAGTGAAGGCAAGCTGCTCGTAGGTGTTCCACGCTCTACTGCATCTTGACCAGCTCTGTAGGCCTGGAGACAGGTGATTAAGAAGCAATTTGGGGCTCTGCCCTGTGATGCTGAACAGCCTCTCAGCAGGCCTCCCCTGAATGCACTTTGAAAATTATCAATAAATTCCTGAAGATTGCTTGAGTGTTATGCCTTATTAGTTAATATAGTTCTTTAGAATTTATAAAGGGCTTACTTTTAAATGTCTTTTCTCAACTGATTAAAAAAAAAGACTATTTTATTCAAACATTAAAGATTTTTAAGTATTTATTTTATTGGCATATAATTGACATATAACATTATATTAGTTTCAGGTTTTGTTGTTGTTCAGTCCCTCAGCCATGTCTGACTCTTTGTGACCCCGTGGACTGTAGCACACTGGGCTTCCCCGTCCTTCACTATCTCCCAAAGTTTGCTCAAACTCTTGTCCATTGAGTCGGTGATGCCATCCAACCGTCTCATCCTCTGCCACTCCACTCCCTCTGTCACAGTCTTTCCCAGAACGAGGGTCGTTTCCAATGAGTTGGCTCTTTGTATCAGGTGGCCAAACTACTGGGGCTTCAGCTTCAGGATCAGTCCTTCCTATGAATATTCAGGATTGATTTCCTTTAGGATTGACTGGTTTAATCTCCTTGCTGTCCCAGGGACTCTCAAAAACGTGCAACATAATGATTTGATATTTGTATATTTTGCAGCATGAGCACCATAATAAGTCTAATTAACATCTATCACCATGCAATAGTTGCACTTTTTTTTTCTTGTGATGAGAAGGTTTAAGATTCAAATATACAATGTAGTATTATTAACTATAGTCACCATGCTGCATATTATATCTCTGTGACTCATTTATTTTTCTTTTTTGTTTTTTTATTTTTACAATGTTGTGTTGGTTTCTTCCATACAACAGGTGAATCAGCCATAATTATTCATATATCCCCTGCCTTGAGCGCCTCCCTCCCCTCCCCCACCCCATGCTTCCATGTCATCACAGAGCACCAGACTGGTTGTAACTGGAAGTTTGTGCCTTTTGACCACCTTAATCCATTTGGCCCACCCCCAACTTCCGGCCTTTGGCAACCACCAATCTGTTCTCTATACCTATGAGCTTGAGTTTTTTTCTGGCTTCCACATATACATGCGATCATATGGTAAGACTTCATTTTTTTAGAGCAGTTTTCAGTTTACAGGAAAACTTCCCAGAAAGTGCAGAGGGTTACCATATACCCATTCCCTCTCCCCTTCATAGTTTCTTCCATTATTAATGTCTCGCATTAGTGTGGTCTGTCTCTTATAATTGATGAGCCAATATTGGAGCAGTATTATTAAACCAAGTCCATAGTTTCTGCTAGGTTCTTTCTTTGCATTGTACAGTTCTATGGGCTCTTGACAGATACATGAGGTCGTACGTCCCGATTACAACATTGTACAGCACAGTCTTATCGGCCTATACCTGTTCACCTATTTATCCCTCACCTCCTGGCAGTCACTGATCTTTTTCTTATCCCTATGTTTTGCCTTTACCACACTGTCGTAGAGTTGGCAAAATTGATTTTAATCTTCTTGACAATCCTGTACTTGGACAGCTTTTATTACCTTCGTCATAGAGGAGATAAATTCACGGAGGTGAAATGACATACTTGAGTTCCCACAAATTGAGAGTAGCAAAGCCAGGACTAGAACCACACAACAGCGTGAACAGCTGCCGATCTCAGAAAGGGGTTCACTGCTGAGGACATAGACGGTTAGTGTGCAGGGGGTCTCTCAGCCCAGGCACTTTCATTTTTAACGGGAGCTAGAAGGAGGACGACTGCACATCTTCAAAGGAAACTGGATGTCTGACATTGGTTAGATGGGACTGAGAGGTGGCTCCAGGGACAATGGATCTTGTGCCCCATAATTAAGAAGGAAGACCAGTCCCTGCCAGGCTGACTCAGAAGGCTTACTGAGTCATCCTATTTGTCCTCTCTGCTGCTATTTATGGGCTTCCCAGTTGCTGATGTTTGTTGGTTAAATGCTCACACGATCAGTCTTGCCTAAAGCAGTATTGCTATGGGGTGTTGGGAATAAATAGGGTGGCAGGTGTTGTGGGAGAGGCATTTTAAAAAATCTTTTAGTAGCTGATTCCTTTTTAAAGCTCTCTATGTTTAAAATATAAATATTCTGAAAGAAATAAAAGCCAGGACCCTTTTTTGTATAGAGTTGCTGAATGCTGAGACTTTCTGGGGTGTTGGGATTGGCAGGGGCACAGGTCAATATTACTGACGTTATTGATAAGAACAGCTCAGGAAATGAGACAGTGAAAGAGACAAAAAGACTGAAATGTGGTCACTTGAGCATCTTAGGTGTGCTGCTGCTGCTGCTAAGTTGCTTCAGTCGTGTCCGACTCTGTGCGACCCCATAGATGGCAGCCCACCAGGCTCCCCTGTCCCTGGGATTCTCCAGGCAAGAACACTGGAGTGGGGTGCCATTTCCTTCTCCAATGCATGAAAGTGAAAGTGAAAGTGAAGTCTCTCAGTCGTGTCCGACTCTTCGCAACCCCCTGAACTGTAGCCTTCCAGACTCCTCCATCCATGGGATTTTCCAGGCAGGAGTACTGGAGTGGGGTGCCATTATCTTAGGTGTGCTTATTACTAAAATGAGACAGCAGCAACAACAAAACCCTCCTAGACCATTAGTCTGAGTCTGATGGTAGACAGATTGCTCATGCAAATGGAGTGACTGAGGAAAGATTAATGAAGGGCCTCTACATAGGTGTGGGCAGAAGTAAGGGAAACATCCTGGAGCTCCATTACCACCCAGGCCTGAAGATGCAAATGGGTGGGGTGGAGGGCAGCTGCTAGAACCCAGAGAAAACTATAGTTCACAGAAGGCTGCCCGACTCCTCTGAGCCCTTTGATCCAGGAAGATGTACACACAGAGAGGGATCCAGGGAATAAATAACACCCCCCCCCCCAACCCCCGCCACGTCTCTTTTTTTTCATTCTATTCTCTGCTGCTGATGCCTCCCATTGGCCAAACCCCATATAAGACAGAGACCAAGAAAACTCATAAGATGCAATCCATGAAGGCCAGCAAAGGTCCATCTAGTCAAAGCTATGGTTTTTCCAGTAGTCATGTATGGATGTGAGAGTTGGACTATAAAGAAAGCTGAGCGCCAAAGAATTGATGCTTTTGAACTGTGATGTTGGAGAAGACTCTTGAGAGTCCCTTGGACTGCATGGAGATCCAACCAGTCCATCCTAAAGGAAATCAGTCCTGAATATTCATTGGAAAGACTGATGCTGAAGCTGAAACTCCAATACTTTGGCCACCTGATGTGAAGAACTGACTTACTGGAAAAGATCCTGATGATGGGAAAGATTGAAGGTGGGAGGAGAAGGGACGACAGAGGATGAGATGATTGGATGGCATCACTGATTCAGTAGACACGAGTTTGAGTAAACTCCGGGAGTTGATGATGGACAGGGAGGCCTGGCGTGCTGCAGTCCATGGGGTCGCAAAGAGTCAGATACGACTGAGCAACTGAACAACTAGTATAAGTTCCCTGAACTTACTGATGGTGGTCAGTAGAGGTGGTGAAGAGTGGTTGGTGTGGATACACTTTATATGGACATTCGTACTCTCCTTTTTAACCAAGGATGAATTAGCCTTCTAAACTAAGATTTTCTTTTGTGGAAGGAGTTCACAGAACTTATACTAGTTGTTCAGTTATGAACAACTCGTGAGCGTGAACAATACGCTCAGTCGTGTCCGACTCTTTGCAACCCCGTGGACTGCAGCACACCAGGCTTCCCTGTCCTTCACTATCTCTTGGAGTTTGCTCAAACTCATGTCCATTGAATCAGGGATGCCATCCAACCATCTCACCCTCTGTCGCCCCCTTTCCCTCTCGTCCTCAATCTTTCCCAGCATCAGGGTCTTTTCCAACGAGTTGGCTCTTCACATCAGGTGGCCAAAGTATTGGAACTTGGAGCTTCAGCTTCAGCATCAGTCCTTCCAATGAGTATTCAGGGTTGATTTCCTTTAGAATTGACTAATTTGATCTTTCAGTCCAAGGGACTCTCAAGAGTCTTCTCCAGCACTTCGAAAGCATCAATTCTTTGGTGCTCAGCCTTCTTTATGGTCCAAGTCTCACATCCGTACATGACTACTGGAAAAGCCATAGCTTTGACTAGATGGACCTTTGTCAGCAAAGTGATGTCTCTGCTCTTTAAGATGCTGTCTAGATTTTCTTCCAAGGAGCAAGTATCTTCTAACTTCATGGCTGCAGTCACTGTCTGCAGTGAAGCCTATGAAATCTAGCTAAAGTGAAAGTTGCTCGGTTGTGTCTAACTCTTTGCGATCCCATGGACTGTAGCCTACCAGGCTCCTCTGTCCATGGAATTCTCCAGGCAAGAATACTGGAGTGGATCACTGTTCCCTTCTCCAGGGGATCTTCCCAACCCAGGCATTGAACCCAGGTCTCCCACATTGCAGGTGGATTCTTTACCAAACTGCAGTTGGGTAATCTATCCCTTCTCCAGGGGATCTTCTTGACCCCAGGGATCGATTGGAGTCTCCTGAACTGCAGGTGAATTCTTTACCAGCTGAGGTACCTAGAAATGAAAGCCTAGAAATCTGCATTTTGTGACTCAGACTTTGAGTTAGGTCACGCAGTTAGCATTACTCCCTAGTGGTGGATAGCTGAAATTGCAGATGTAACAAATGTACACACAACACTTTGAGTTCTTCATGTATATGTTATGGGCTTCCCTGGTGGCTCAGACGGTAAATAATCCACCTGCAGTTTAGGAAACCTGGGTTCGATCCCAGGGTTGGGAAGACCCTCTGGAGAAGGGAATGGTAACCCACTCCAGTATTCTTGCCTGGAGAATCCCATGGGACATATATGAATTCTTCATATGTATTTGTTACAGTCAAAGTAACAATCTTTTACATTTAAAATAGAGCTGGTTTTATGGGAATAACCAAGTGGGTGGAAACTTCTTTTCCAGTGATTATCTACACAGAACTTTCAGAAGTATCAAGATAAAAAATAATTGAAACTTTGAAGGTAGTCATTAATCTGCTATTACAGTATCAGAGAGCAGTAATAGCGCTAAATCCCCAGTCCAGCTGCTTATTAGCATGCTATAAGATTAAAGTAATTGCAACTGCGGAGATAAAATAGAAAGATAGTGGAATTTTCCAAAAATCATAGAAAGCCAACATTTACTTAGACAGCAGACTTATACCAGCCTTGGATGAGTAGCAGTACCATCTCCAGGAGTGTGTATTTCTTTTAACCATTGTTCTATCTTGACATGAGTGAGTTCTTAATAAGAATTTTGTTCGCTTGTCATTTGGGGTTGCAAATTTCTCCTTTAAAGCCCCAACCAAGACTAGCCCAGCATGTCCTGCTGTAGCTTTGCTTGAGCACTCAGATAACTATCTCCCCTGGATGTTCTGGAGTGGAAGAGAGGGCAGCTCAGTATTTGAGAGCTCAGGCTACATGCGGAGGACAGATTCCAAAGGGACGTCTGCATGGGAGTACTGTTTCTATACTCTGGTTGGCTGGAAGGCGCCTCCAGCTTCACTGTCTGTTTGTTAGTTTATTTGCTTGTTTCTGTTGAATGATTATTATCAGAATCTTCCACAAACATTCATCCTGCATTTTTGCTCACACACACACACCCATTCTCTGTTATTCAATATAGGCTCATATTTGAGTTGGAAATCATACAGTATATATTTCTTACATTCTAGACAAGGCAACTGAGGTGTGAATAGGGTAATTGCTCTGAGTTTACATAAAGGGGTAGCTGTCCAGCTGGGGCGAGCGTGCGGACTGTTCACGGTGGCCCAGAAGCGCTGAGAGGACAGGGCGCTTTCTGGGGCCGAGCAGCCCCTCCGCATGTGCTCGTCCCGTCCTTCCTTCATCCATTTAGGTGGGCCCCCTCTCCTCATCTGTGTGACACACACAGTTGTGTGTCTGTAGCTTCTCTTGGTTTTCTCTTTTCTGCAAATTCCCTTCCCCTTTCCCATCCTGCCCAGCTGACACGATATGAAGAATCAGGTAAATCAAACCTTACAAAATCCTTTGTTTTAAAAATAAACACAGACGAAACCTCAGCTTCCCAACCATCACCAAGTAAATTATGCAGTGTTTACTTGTGTTACCTCATCTTGATTTATTTTTGTAGGTTCAGCCTCTGAAAAAAAGTAAATGAAAAGTTTATTTGTACAATTGAAAGAAGAACTTGAACAGGAAAGGTGAGCTGAAAGATCGCATAACTACTTAAGAGAACGTGAAACATAAATCTGGACATGCCCACATGTACTTTTCCATTTAAAAACAAGCCTAAGAAGCCAGTGGTGCATTCATTTAATTTTTTCTTCGAGACTCCTGTCCCGTCTCAGCTTTTATACCTGGATTAAGCATTAGCCTGCCCTCTAGTGGTGTTGCAGACACATACGTGCACATGCATCCAAGAGGAGCTTAGGTTGTCCAGGGACACAGCTTGAAAAACTCAGTCTTAGAAGGAATGCTTTAGTCGCTTTCCAGTAAATGCAGTAGGTGGAGACACACACTGGAAAACTGGAACATAGTCACCCTTGTTTTCATTTGGCTCTCAGAAGATTGCTAGGCATCCACAGTTATTGCAACTAAGCCTGACCATAATTTATTTGTGATGCTTCATATTTCCTGCTTGTTTTTAAGTCTTGAAAAATATTAAAATATGGAGAGTTAAAGCAATGCAGTTTCTAAATCTGTTGCTCCCCTCCTACACTCATCTATATTAAATATCTACTGTGTGCAGAGATTTGGGATGAGATGGAGATGCAAAGATTAGTGAGAAACAGATCCTGTCCTTAAAACTATGATTGAGTGAGCAGACATATTTGGACATAATTACAAAACACGGCAGTGGTATATAAACATGTATAATTTTATATGTATAATATTATTATATATTGAATATATAAATAAAAGTATATATTTAAAATATTTTATATCAGTTCAGTTCAGTTGCTCTGTCATGTCCTACTCTTTGCAACCCCATGGACTGCGGCATGCCAGGCTTCCCTGTCCATCACCAACTCCTGGAGTTTACTCAAACTGATGTCCATCATGTCAGTGATGCCATCCAACCATCTCATTCTCTGTTGTCCCCTTTTCCCGCTTTCAATCTTTCCCAGGATAAGGGTCTTTTCAAATGAGTTGGTTCTTTGCATCAGGTGGCCAAAGTATTGGAGCTTCAGCTTCAGCATCAGTCCTTCCGATGAATATTCAGGACTGGTTTCCTTTAGGACTGACTGGTTGGATCTCCTTGCAGTCCAAGGGACTCTCAAGAGTCTTCTCCAACACCACAGTTCAAAAGCATCAATTCTTCGGTGCTCAGCTTTCTTCACAGTCCAACTCTCACATCCATACATGTCGACTGGAAAAACCATAGCCTTGACTAGATGGACCTTTGTTGGCAAAGTAATGTTTCTGCTTTTGAATATGCTGTCTAGGTTGGTCATAACTTTCCTTCCAAGGAGTAAGCGTCTTTTAATTTCATGGCTGCAGTCACCATCTGCAGTGATTTTGGAGCCCCCCCAAAATAAAGTCTATCACTGTTTCCCTTGTTTCCCCATCTATTTGCCATGAAGTGATGGTACCGGCTGCCATGATCTTTGTTTTCTGAATGTTGAGCTTTAAGCCAACTTTTTAACTCTCCTCTTTCACTTTCATCAAGAGGCTCTTTAGTTCTTCACTTTCTGCCATAGGGTGGTGTCATCTGTGTATCTGAGGTTATTGATGTTTCTCCTGGCAATCTTGATTTCAGTTTGTGCTTCATCCAGCGTGGCATTTTGCATGATGTATTGTGCATATAAGTTAAATAAGCAGGGTGACAATATACAGCCTTGATGTACTCCTTTCCCAATTTGGAGCCAGTCTGTTGTTAAGAAGCAACACTTAGAACTGGATATTTTATATATTTTCAATTATATATTAATTTAAACTAGAAGGCAATGGCACCCCACTCTAGTACTCTTGCTTGGAAAATCCCATGGACAGAGGAGCCTGGTAGGCTGCAGTCCATGGGGTCGCTAAGAGTCGGACACGACTGAGTGACTTCACTTTCACTTTTCACTTTCATGCATTGGAGAAGGAAATGGCAACCCACTCCAGTGTTCTTGCCTGGAGAATCCCAGGGACGGGGAAGCCTGGTGGGCTGCCGTCCATGGGGTCGCACAGAGTCAGACACGACTGAAATGACTTAGCATAGCATAGCATAAATACATATTTAGGGCTTCCCTGGTGGCTCAGCAGTAAAGAGTCTGCCTGCAATGCAGGAGACACAGGAGATGCAGGTTTGATTCCCGGGTGGGGAAGATCTCCTGGAGAAGGAAGTGGCAACCCAATCCAGTGTTCTTGCCTGGGAAATCCCATGGATTGCCCTGGCGGGCGACAGTCCATGGGGTCGCAAAGGGTCGGACATGACTGAGCAGCAGGCATGGCATGACATGAATATATATACCCACATGGAGCAGCTGTGGGCCAGGTCCTGTGCTGTGTATGTCCACTTTCCATTTAATATTTATCACAGCTGTATCTTTTAACATAACAGGAAAAGGAAATTCAGAAAGATGAATTTGTATTAGTTTGCACAGCTATGAAACAGCAAAACTGGAATTTGAAATCAGATTTTCTGATTCCATCTCTATTTCAATTAACTTCAATAGACTTTTGTTGAAAGTCTACCAGGTGGCAGGTATTGTGCTATGAGCAAGAGGTACAAAGATGGGAGAGGCTGCTGCTGGCCTTGGGGTTGTAGTTTTGTAGGGCACTGGGCATACGGAGAAAAAATTAGGCTACATTATGGGAGATGTAATAATGGGAGTGTGTACAAATTGCTTTCTGAGAAAAGTAGCAAAGGCAGTTCATTGTTCATGTGTGGTCAGGCTTTCCATCAGGCAACATGGTTACCAGGCCATGACTGAACCGACCAGAAATCTGTAACTTGGCCAAAGGCAATCATCTTCGATTTTGCTTTTAAGCTCTGAATGTGAAAGTCTCTCAGTCACGTCCAACTCTTTGAGACCCCATGGACTCTGCAGTCCACGGAAATCTCTGGGCCAGAATACTGGAGTGGGTGGCCTTTCCCTTCTCCAGGGGATCTTCCCAACCCAGGGATCGAACCCAGGTCTCCTCCATTGCAGGCAGATTCTTGACAGCTGAGCCACAAAGGAAGCCCTTTAAGCTCTGAGGAGGCCTAATATCACAGTTGTGGCCAACAGGGGTGACGACTCACTGACCCAACAAACTGATGGTCTCTCACTGGCAGTTTCCAGTGTGAGAACCCAGAAGCTAAAGAAACCAGACTAGAATTAGGAGTAAAAGTGGAGGTAAAATTGAACTTCGCTGGTGGGTCAGCAGTAAAGAATCTGCCTACAACACAGGAGACACAGGAGATACAGGTTTGATCTCTGGGTTGGGAAGATCCCCTGGAGGAGGGCATGGCAAACCACTCTATTATTCTTGCCTGGGAAATCCCATGGACAGAGGAGCCTGGTGGGCTACAATCTGTGGGATCACAAAAAGTCAAACACAACTGAACAGGCACACATGTACACAAAAATTAAACTAGTAAGAAGCAAAAGCAGAGAGTTAGAGAAAGAGAGAAGCTCAACTGGGTGTGAGGAGAAAGCGCCCTCTTCTCTGGGGAGTCTATACTGTGACTTTCTGAGTGACATTCCAGGGCTCCATGGAGCTGGGGTGTGTAACTGTTGGTATGGATGCTCGTGCTTCCTTACAGTCTGAAGTGTCTTTGCAATCACCCACATCATCTGAGGTCAGCCAAGACTGATCCTGGCGACAGAAAAAAGCCTAAGTCCTTCAGGACCAAAGCAGTCCAAGGGAGGCAGTGAGGAAGTGCGGCTGGATGGGTGGACCCAGTAAACAGTTCACCTGAAAGTGATGTTCAAACTAGTTGTGAGGTACAACTAGGAGGTTCACAGGCAGGCAAAGGTGTGGAGGGTGCCCCAGTAGTTCAGTGTTTGTTCCAGTACTGAAAAGGACCAGTCGCAAAAATTTAATTTCCTGGCTCTCTTTCCAGCATAATGACTCCAGAAATTCAGTCACCCCAGCTTTGAGAGAAGAGAGTGGGAAAGGCAATTTTCTCTTTCATGGAAGCACTAAGTTCTGAAGCCTGGTGGCTCTGACTGTATGGTATGGCTTCAAATACTGGCATATTTTCTCAACTAGGACATCCCAGGTAGCTCAAATGGTAAAGAATCTGCCTGCAGTGTGGGAGACCTGGGTTCGATCCCTGGATTGGGAAGATCCCCTGGAGAGGGGAATGGCTACCCACTCCAGTATTCTTGCTTGGAGACTTCCAAGGACAGAGGAGCCTGGTGGGCTACAGTCCATGGGTTTGCAAAGAGTCGGACACGACCGAGTGACCAACACACATACACAGAGGATATCTAAGGGGCTTCCCAGGTGGTACTAGTGGAAAAGAACCCGCCTACCAATGCAGGAGACTTCAGAGACGCTAGTCTGATCCCTGGGTTGGGAAGATCCCCTGGAGGAGGGGATGGCAACCCACTCTAGTATTTTTGCCTGGAATCCCATGGACAGTGGAGGCTGGTGGGCTACAGTCCACAGAGTCATAGAGTCAGACACAACTGAAGCAACTTAGGACACATGCACAGGATATCTGTGCCTTCAGGACTGTGTGGTTTGGGACCAGGGAATAGTGTAACACTCCAGGGTATGTATGATGAGTCTTCTTGGAGTGCTATTATTACAGATGATTTGGGAGGAGAAAAGTTTTATGCTTTTACAATCTATAAGTTTCTGTAATATACAAATCAGTATAAACCTGCTTTTCCATGTTGGTTTAATTTTCTTTATTGTTGCATGAACTTGAATAAAAGCCAGAACTCCTATGATCCCAGCTTGGAATTGCACTCACAGAAACCTGAACTTGTCTTCTCAATGGTAATTAAAATGTTATTCTGTATAAAAATAATCTTGATCTAATGTGAAGTGGTAGGCATATTTTGCATGTATTTTAGAGATATTTAGAGACAAATTACAAGGTTTAGAGAAGTTTCTGCTCCAGACTGTGGCCTTCAGACCAACTGGACTTATGTTTCTTTACCCTGATGAGAATGTCCGGGAAATGTTACAGAAGCACTTAAAAATATATATATTAAAAATATATATATATTTTAATTGGAGTGTAGTTGATTTACGATGTTATGTTACTTTCAGGTGTATCACAAGGTGAATCAGTTATCCATGTACATATATCTACCTTTTTTTTTTAGGTTCTTTTCCATATAGGCCATTATAGAGTACTGAGTAGAGTGGAAAAGCACTTTTGTAGGCTGTTGCACCAACTTCCTTACACTGTCTAAATTCTACCCATTAAAGAGCCACATAGGTTAATTTCCTGTTTTAGTTTTTAATTGTGGCGAAAAACACATAACACAAAATCTACCACTGTAACCATTTTAAAGTGTACAGTGTAGTATTCTTTTGTTTTAGTTGCTAAGTTGTGTCCAGCTCTTTTTTTGAGACCTCCTGGACTGTAGACCACCAGGCTCCTCCATGGGATTTCCCAGGCAAGAATACTGGAGTGGGTTGCCATTTCCTCCTCCAGGGGATCTTCCTGACCCAGGGATTGAAGCAGGTGTCTCCTGCGTAGGCAGGCGGATTCTTTACCGCTGAGCCATGAGGGAGGCCCCCAGGGTAGTATTCTTAAGTAGATTCACATTGCTGTGCGGCAGAGCTTTTCCTTCTTGCAAAACTGAAACTCCATAGTCATTAACCAGCAACTCCCTTTCCCTCATATTCTAACAATCAACACTCTGCATCCTATTTCTATGAGTTTGACTATTTAAAAAAATTTTTTTTAATTGGAGGATAATTACTTTACAATGCTGTGTTGGTTTCTGCCATACAACAATGTGAATCAGCCATAAGTATACATACGTCCCCTCCTTCTTGGACCTCCCTCCCACCCCGCCACTCCACCCCACCCCACCCCACCCCACCCCTCTAAGTTGTCAGGAAGCACTGGGTTGGGCTCCCTGTGTTATTCAGCAACTTCCCACTAGCTATCTGTTTTACATACGGTAATACATATATGTTTCAACGCTACTCTCTCAATTGAGTTTGGCTATTTTATATACTTCATGTAAATGGAATCATACAGTGTTTGTTCTTTGAGCATCATGTCCTCCAGGTTCATCTATAATGTAGCCTGTGGCAGGACTTCCCTTTTAATGCTGAATCATATTCCATTGTATGCATGTGTTCAGTCAGTTCAGTTCAGTCGCTCAGTCGTGTCCGACTCTGCGACCCCATGAATCGCAGCACGCCAGGCCTCCCTGTCCATCACCAACTCCTGGAGTTCACTCAAACTCATGTCCATCGAGTCGGTGATGCCATCCAGCCATCTCATCCTCTGTCATCCCCTTCTCCTCCTGCCCCCGATCCCTCCCAGCATCAGAGTCTTTTCCAATGAGTCAGCTCTTCACATGAGGTGGCCAAAGTACTGGAGTTTCAGCTTTAGCATCAGTCCTTCCAAAGAACACCCAAGACTGATCTCCTTTAGAATGGACTGGTTGGATCTCCTTGCAGTCCAAGGGACTCTCAAGAGTCTTCTCCAACACCACAGTTCAAAAGCATCAATTCTTTGGCGCTCAGCTTTCTTCACAGTCCAACTCTCACATCCATACATGACCACAGGGAAAACCATAGCCTTGACTAGACAAACCTTTGTTGGCAAAGTGATGTCTCTGCTTTTGAATATGCTATCTAGGTTGGTCATAACTTTCCTTCCAAGGAGTAAGCGTCTTTTAATTTCATGGCTGCAGTCACCATCTGCAGTGATTTTGTACAGTTTGCTTATTTACCCATCCACCTATGGGCACTTGGGTTGCCCCTCCCTCTTGGTTACATGAGCAGCGCTTCTATGAACATGAATGTACAAATATCTCTTTAAGACCCTGCTTTCAAGTCTTTTGAATGCACACCCAGAGTCAGGATTTCCTAATCATACTATTTCTAGTATTTTTAATATTCTGAGTAACCACCATAATGTTTTCATAATGGTTGCACAGTGGTCAAGGGTTTCTGTTTCTCCACATCACTGCCAACACTTGTTATTTTCTCTCTTTAAAAAAAAAAAAAAAAAAAAAGCATCTTAATGAATGTGAGGTGACATGTAGGTTGACTTTAAAGTGAAAATTCCCCTTGGGATGGGGGGTTATTTGGAACTTTCATAACTTCTGGTAAACTTTGATTTTAGCAACCAGCTGAGATGACTCGTCCAAGTATTAATACATGTCATTTTGATGTGGGGAAAAATGTTGGGACTCTAGAAGGAGATTCTGAATCTCCTCAAAGACTATAAAGTTTTCAAGCTGGAGTTCCCAGGAGCAGAGGCTGTCTGAGAAATCCCACAGATATTTCTCAGCTGTTTTGACCCTGAGGACATTTTTATTGAATGAATATAAACATTTTCGTCAGAATTATTCCTACATTGCTGAGACTATCATCAAGAAATTATTTTCTGGAGACAGCTCTTTTTAAGTAATTCACTTCTTTGATAAAATTTTGTACTGTTAAGTTAAATAATTTTTTTACTGCAATAATTTTAATTTGATTCAATTATCACATTTTTGTGTCCACACTAAAACTTCCAAACTTTAGCTTTGGCAATTTTGAATTTTCTTTTGTGATAATTTTCTACCAAGTCTAATTTTCCTGGGTCAGGTTTTGCAGGTATAATATTTTGACAAGAAGATTTGATTCTATAGTCAACGTTTAAAGTCAATAACAAATGTTGCTGTGTGTTGTCTTTGTCAATTTTATTTTGTGTTATTTCTACAAAGTGTAATTTTAACTGGGTCAATTCTGTACTTTTGAGAACCACCAATATAATGAGATTTCTTTAGTATTTTTTATCATTATCAAATTTAACATATATAGTTTTAGATATTCTATGTTTGATTCTGCATGGATTATTTCTACCGCGTCTAATTTTTTTCCTGGGTGACAAGTTCAAAATGTACTTGAAGTCAGATATCAAGGTCATAGCATCTTGTTTTCATCCCTGATTAAAAAGTGTAGTATCAACATGTCGGAGGCATGGATTTCATGGGGAATTACTGGTTTAGAAGCGAGAAGTTCTGCGTGTCTGTCCTTGCTGTTCTCTTACCACTCTGGGTCTATAAGCTAATAGTGTTCATCTAAAATAAAGTGATTTTAAAAAATTATTTATTTTGGGGGTGCTGGATCTTCGTCGCTGTGTGGGCTTTCTCTAGTTGTGGCAAGTGGGGACTCTAGAGATGCGATGAGCAGGCTTCTCACTGTGGTGGCTGCTCTTGTTGTGAACAGGCTCTAGGGCGCTCAGGCTTCAGTGGTTGTGGTACTCAGGCTTACTTGCTCCATGGCATGTGGGATGTTCCTGGACCTGGGATCAAATCCATGTTCCCTGCATTGGCAGGCAGATTCTTAACCGCTGAACCACCAGGGAAGTTCTAAAAGAAAGTGATTTAAATATATGATTTCTAAACCCCCTTGCAACTCTGGTTGTCTATGATTGAGTTCCTATCTGTAGGGGTTGTCCTATTCGACCATTACTTTGCTTCTTATTTAATCTCCCCGCCCCACCCCTGTCATCTCCTATCAACCCAGTGCCTCCAGACAACCACCCAGCCTGTGCTCCCTCAGACCTCTTCAAGGACCTGTGACCTTCCTCGCACTCTTCTCAACATTGTTGCTATCCAGTCTTGGCTCTTGACCTGCCCCTGAGATGCACCATTAGATTTTCTGAGCCCAGTCTACGGTGCCTCTGATTGAGCACCTGCTGACCTGGTTCAGAGCAGCCTCCTCTAATCTAAGCTCATATTCCTAGAAGCTGCAGGGTCATCAGTGGCCAGGCTGAGCCCCAGTCCCTGGTCAGTCTTATTCCTACCACTTCTCTCTTTCGGTTGGACATGGAGGTGAATCTTGGGGTTATGTGAGTGTAGTTTAGGGTAAACCATCCTTGGGGTGGGGAAGGTAGGATCAGGTTCAAGGCCATTCTAGGCAAGAAGAAGAGACAGGAGGGACCACATCACTTAGGATCCCAGCAGAAGACAGACAGACAGCTTACACTAGACCAATGTGACTACTTGCAAAGGTGTGGGCAGTGTACAAGGAATCCGTTATGAACAGCGTGGGCTTCCCAGGTGGCTCATCTGCCTGCAACGCAGGAGACACGGGTTTGATACCTGGGTTGGGAAGATTCCCTGGAGAAGTGAATGGCCACCCTTTCCAGTATTCTTGCCTGGAGAATTCTGTGGACAGAGGGGCCAGGTGGGCTACAGTCCATGGGTGGCAGAGTTGGACACGAATGAATGACTAACACACACAGCAAAGGACAGTGCAGTACCACTCGATTCAGTTAAAGCTCCTGAGCTCCAAAGGGACCAGTGACTGGAAGCTGGAAGGTGAGAATCACAGAGGTGACTGCAAGGCCTCCCTGCAGAGAAGGAGCCAGAGGCATGAATTCCCTACCTCCTTATCTACCTCCCTCCATCTTATCTTCTGTCAGGGACCCCTAACCGGCAGAACTGGGCTGGACTAGAATATTTTCAAATTCAAAGTTTTGTTGACCTGTTTTGTTGAAATAAAATTCAGTAGAAATTAAAACACACACACACACACACACACACAAACACCAAGGGAGTTCACAGATAAAACTCACACAGCCAGTGTCTGCAGACAGAGACTAGGGTGAGAAGGATGGCAAGTAAGTGACTCAGGCATGGTCTGCTTTTACTATCTGTTCACATATGTTCCAGTGAAATCAGGTTAAAAGGAGTACCCAGAAAAGACTTACAGGAGAGGAGGGTCAGCATACCTGCTTCATCTTGGATGAGGATTGAGCTGAATGCATGTGACCTTTGTTAATTCCCGTTGCTATCATTATTTCCATCACATCTTTCCCTGCCACCTGCTTTCTGAATCATGACTCTTGTCCTGTAGTGGACCTGCCACAGCAGAAGCCTGGGTTGGATTGATTAACTCACTTTTCTGGTCCCTAGCAAGGCTCTGAGGAGTCGGCTACAGTGGGAGCTTAGGGGAGGGCAGGATGGAAACCCTTGGATATTCAGGTGGGGTAGAGGGAGTTCTAAGAATAGAGGAAAAAGGAGGGGAGAGAGTGTTGAAAGTGCACCAGTGGTACACCTGGCCAGGGGCAGACCTAGGCTTACCTAAGAGGGCATTACACTGAGATGAGCATTTACAGAGCATTCTGGTGCACTTTACATGGAACAATGCCACCTCCACTGCCTGAAATGCAGAGTACTGAAATGCCTTCCCAGGTGGTGCTAGTGGTAAAGAACCCGCCTGCCAATGCAGGAGACTTAAGAGATGTGGATTTGATCCCTGGGTCGGGAAGAGCCCCGGGAGGAGGGCATGGCAACCCACTCCAGTATCCTTGTCTGGAGAATCCCGTGGACAGAGGAGCCTGGCGGGCTACAGTCCACAGGGTAGCAGAGAGTCGGACATGACTGGAGTGACTTAGCTCACACAGAGATGCTGCTGGGACTGTGGTGGGGATGGGAGGACAGTGGGGGCACGCTCCCCCTCTTCAGAGTCCATAGCACAGGGTTCTGCCTCCAAACACCATGTTTCTGCTGTAAACACTATGGCAAACAGTCAGTTTGAAACTGAGCTCAACTTGTAGAGAGGAAGAGAGGGCTAAATGAGTGAGAGAGAGAGAATGAGAGAGAGGGAAAGAGAGGGAGAGAGGAGGCTGATTTTCCATCCCACTTGTTTATGGACGAGTTGGTTCTGTTGCTCACCTCTGATGTAATCAATGATTCTTATTTGTGGGTAGGTGATGGGGAGGGGGTGGTGGGGAGGGGTGCCCACACACAGCCGGAACAGAGTAGGCTATGGACTGAGCAAGATCTTAGAAACACATCTGTTACAATGAAGCTTTCCTTCTTGTCAGTGACACAATATGTGGTTAACATACTCTCTTGGGAATATTAAAACGCAATATAATACATGCCTGTGGCAAGTAATCTTTCATTATATACCCTGGGCAGTGCCTGCAAAGAAAGGCATGGTTTGGTCAGTAGAGGGAAGAGAGATCAGAAATCCACGTGAAGGCGATAACCACAGCTCTCTTACTTCAGGATGTAGCATCCACCTTGATTAGCATCACCAGTTCTAAAACTTCATCAGAAGGAAGAAGAAGGGAGGTAAAAGGAAAAGAGAGAACGGAGAGGAAGAGTTTTATTGTCTAGTAATTCCCTGAGGGAACGACATCTCCTGAGAGTCTGAAGCACACTCTCCCCTTTCCTTCTGTGATTTTTTAAATCCCCTATGAAGAAATCTGTTAATTTTGTATGAAAAAACAAAATATGTTACTTCTTCCTGAGTACTCTATAATGGTATAGGAATGTGTATCATTTCCTCTCCATAATTTTGAGTATATTTTTGAAGACTGACATATTCTGATTCTTTAAGAACAAAACAATGCAATTTGAAACTGACTGAGTGACAGCAATCAAAGTTCTGAAGTGATGCAGTTCACTTCGGAGCTTGTTCGAAATGTCATTAGAAAACCAACATATAGCAGGTTGTTATGGCAACTGGAATACTGGAGTTTATAACATCACTGTAATTAATGTTATCCAAACGTTATTAATCTTTCAATATCACTCACATTCTCTGAAGGAACAGCAGCTCTGGCTCTCCCAGGATTTTTCAATAGTGTAATCTGTTGGAGCTTTCTTTGCATTTTATTTTTTTCAAGTAGATCCTACCCTGACTCTGCTTTAGTGAAATTAGCTATTGTTTCTACTCTTTTACTCATTCTATTTTGGTTGCTCTTTTTTTGATAAAACTTGAAATAAAATGGAAAAAAGGGATTACAGCTAAAATATAGAATAAAGCCCCGATAAAAAGGTTTATGTATTTAAAAGCGAAGAACTTGAGAAAAATATTTAAATATTTTGCATACAGATTTGTAGTATTAACTCATATTTGCATAGCACTTTTTAGTTCTTAAAGCAGTTTTACATATATTATTTAATATAACAGCCTTGAGAACAAGTAATATTTGGGGGGAGCTTACTATGTGATGGTTAATGTGATATGCATATGTGAATTTTTTAGATCTCATAATAACTTGCAAGATAGGTGTGGTTTAAAAATATGCCTCTACAACTCAACAACAAGAACAGAAAACTTGATTAAAAAATGGGCAGAGAGATTAAACAGTTACTTGGTCATTCAGTATTGGTTGTAAATTAAACAACTGCAAAACTGATGGCTTATCTTGGTTTCTCTCCAACCTCCTAGCATCCCCTCTCTCATGGGTCTTGCAGGAACCAAGGCTTTCCTGTCATCCTCAGACCTGCCTACCCATCCCTGTACTCTTGCTCCAAAATATTCTCCTCCTCCTCCAATCATAACTCTTTCCTTTACTCTGAAAATTAGGGAATCTTGAATTTCTTCCTGTTTTTTTTTTTTTTTGAGAAAGTGTAGTTATTTCCAGTTGATGAAGGAAAGCTCCTTTTTTTTACAGAAGAATGCCAGCTAAAAATTATAGCAAGAAAGATCAAATTAGAATAATCTCCATTTTACAAATTCTTAATGACAAATTGGGCACTGAAACCAAGAAGTGAAAAGTTATTGGGGAAGAGGACATTTTCAAAAATATAAAAGTAACTCCCCACAGATTTTGTGCTGGTTGCAAAGGGAAAACCATGCTTTTAGAGCAGATATCTGGCCATCATTAGCTTGACTAAGTGATCTAATTTCATGTTCTTATAGTGGGAAACCAATGATATATGTCCCTGAAACAATGCAATATAAGAAACACAGCCATTCATGAATTATGCTTTCAGATGTGTTTCATCTGAACCTAATCAAACCTATAGAGATAACTTACAGTTTATGATAAATTTAGGGGACAGAAACAAATTAAAAAACACCAGGAAGAAACAATCAGACAAATCTAGACTATGACCCAATCTGTAAAACAATTGGTTTGATTTTTTCTAAAGCTCAATGCCTTTAAAATAAAAAGGGTGTAAGGGAGTGCTCTAAATCAGAAGAGACTGAAAGGACGTAATAGTCAAATATAACCTTGATTAGATCCCCATTAAAAAGAAAAAAAATACAATATATCTTTGGGATGATTGGAGAAATTCAAATATGGTCTGAGATTGGACAATATCAGGGAATTGTTGTTAATTTTATTGTGTGTGTGTATATATGCAAATTATCAATTTATTACTTCAGACCAAACTCACCCTTCAGTAGCTGCTCTGCAATACCAGGCTGGACTCCTCAAGCATTTGTCCTTTACAAAAGTATGACCTTCAATATTACCCCAGTAGAGAGCACAGGAGGAAGACTACAGGAGGAAGGGGCTTCTCTTCCTGGTTTCTGAATGCTGTGTTTTGTTTTGACTCCAGTTATCCAGTTGGTCAGATGGATAGATGACTTCTTCGTCATCTGTTCACTTCAACCATACGTTCTCCAGGGAGGTCTGAACCACTTTCCCAAGTGTGTCCCCTCTTGGGTATTCTCTTTCAGCTCCAGAGTAGTCTGTAGAGTTCCTTTACATCTTCACAGTTACTCTCCTGTTGTAGCTTTACAGCTCTTGATTTTAAACGTCCCCTTCATGTGGTTTCTCTCTCCTAATTGGACCAGACAGATATAGTATAATACTGTTATTGTGGTCATTTAGGAGAAGATTCTAATTTTTAGAAGAGGCAGGCTGAAATAGTCAGGAGTGAATGGTCATGTTGTTTGCAACTTAATTCAAGTGGTCCAGCAACATATATGTATATGTATTGATCTATCTACATAGTGCGTGCATGGATATTTGTAAATAAAGCAAATAGGCAAAATGCCAAGTGTTAGCAATTATTGAATCTGTAAGGAGGGTGTATATGCCTTTAGTGTATCACTTTTTTAAGTGTTGAGGGAAATCCTCTCCTTCTTTCAGAGTCATTGTTTAGTAGGAAAAGGGAGAGATTCTTTTATTATTTTATTGGTAGGACTGGTTGGAAGACTAGCCCAATTCCTTAAACCTGCCTATGCACCAGTATATTCTGGGAAGCTTTGAAAATTATGGATGCTCAGGACCTGCAGTGAAAGTCGCTCAGTTGTGTCCGACTGTTTGTGACCCTATGGACTATACAGTCAATGGAATTCTCCAGGCCAGAATTCTGGAGTGTGTAGCCGTTCCCTTCTCCAGGGGATCTTCCTGACCCAGGAATCGAACCCAGGTCCCCTTCATTGCAGGCAGATTCTATACCAGCTGAGCCACCAGGGAAGCCCAAAGTGAAAGTCACTCAGTCGACTTCCCTCATAGCTCAGTTGGTAAAGAATCTTCCTGCAATGCAGGAGACACTGGTTTGATTCCTGGGGGAAGATCCCGTGGAGAAGGGATAGGCTACCCACTCCAGTATTCTGGCCTGGAGAATTCCATGGACTGCAGAGTCCATGGGGTCTCAAAGAGTCGGACACGACTGAGTGACTTTTACTTTCAAAACCTGTAAAATTTTGTGAATCAGAATATCTAAGATCTGGTTATTTCCAGGGGATTAGAATTTTAAAGAAGAAGCTTGTCAGCCCTGATGGTAAGGGTAGGGTGCATTGCTAAAGTCTTCAAGGGGTATTTGTAAATTATATGTGTTTGTTCTGAAACATTCTGATATGCTTTCTTAAGGGGGCATGCTAGAATTTGAAGAAAGCTCTGTATTTCTATACATTCTTCTTCTTTCAAATAAAAAGGTTCTCCTTATGAAGCTGAATGTTCCCTGAAAGCCTCTCATCCAAATCGGTCTCTCATTGACAATGTATGTGGTTGAAAATTTGAGCAGTACTGCCCATGCGTATGTTCTTCTAGTTGTTCCATCCTTTTCCATCCTGTGTGGAATTGCAGTAGAACTAGCAGGTGGTCCAGTATCAGGAAGTTCCAACCTCCTTTTGTAGCAAAGATACAGGGGGGAGCTATGTCCAGTATAGTCACACTGATCAGGAAGGTATAGATTAGCATCTGTTATCAAATGGATACTTTCATATCCACCTTTCAATAGTTCAACATTTTCCACTGTCAAAATCACAAATATTTTAACATCTTATTTCTACATTCACCCATTCATCTGTCCATTTATTTATTTATTCACTCATTCATGCATTCTTTCATTCATTATTATAATGGATACTGTTGACTCCCTGTTCAGATGCCCTTGAATTTCTTTCACGCTTTCCAGAGCTTTGCTGCTAGTGGCTAATATTTGTTTTCTTCTTGAGAGGCTTTCTCTTGAGCTACAAGAGCTGAGAGGCAAGAATGCCTGACAGTTTACAACCCCTGGGTGGCCCATGACTGACTGATTAGAGAGAACAAAGCTCAGCTCTCTTGCCTCTGAGAGACCTTCACTCTGAGCTGGAACTGTGCAATTGAGAGCTCCCCATTGGGTTAGGCTGAAGCTGGGAACTTCCCTGCTTCACTCACTCCTGTGTCACTTCTATAGCGAATAATTTGCACACTTATCCTTGCTTGGGATCTGCTTTAAGAACCTGACCTAAGACAAATATTTACTTACCTTTATTACAAATATTTACAGAGTATCTGCTAAGTGTCCAGCACCATTCTAGGTGCGGAGGATACAGCAGGAAACAAAATAAATCCCCTGTTTTTAAAGAGTTTTCATTCTAGGAGGAATAGAAAGACACATGACACATGCATGGGTCTGGTGATAATGCATGATATTGTGAAATATGAAGTAGGATAGAGTCCTGGCGAGTTGAGAGTTGGACCATAAGGAAGGCTGAGCACCAAAGCATTGATGCTTTCAAATCGTGGTGCTGGAGAAGATTCTGGAGAGTCCCTTGGACTGCAAGGAGATCAAGCCAGTCAATCCTTAAGGAAATCCATCCTGAATATTCATTGGAAGGACTGATGCTGAAGCTGAAGCCCCAGTACTTTGGCCACCTGATGCGAGGAGCCGACTCAGTGGAAAAGACCCTGATGCTGGGAAAGATTGAAGGTGGGAGGAGAAAGGGGTGACAGAGAATGAGATGGTTGGATGGCATTATTGACTCAATGGACATGAGTTTGAGCAAACTCCAGGAGACAGTGAAGGACACGGAAGCCTGGCATGATGCAGTCCATAGGGTTGAAATGAGTTGGACATGACTTAGTGAGTGAATAACAATGATGGCAGTGATGGCAAGGTGCTATTTGAAACAGGGTGATCAGACAAGGCCTTTGCTAGAGTGGTGCTTGAACAGACGATCTGAATGGAGAGAGCAAGTGAGGCATTTGGGTATTTGAGGCAGGAATATTCCTGGCAGAAGACACAGGTGGTGTAAAAGTCCTGAGGCATGCACGTGTTTAGCACGTTTGAGGAATATCATGGAGGTCAGTGTGCCTAGTGCAGATGACAGAGGCAGAGTCTGATGGGACATGTGGCCCAGGGGACAGAGGAGGAGCTGGCGTCAGATCCTCTGGGGTTTTATATTTCACTGAGATGACTCTGGCTTTTACTCTAAACAGGATGGGGACCCACTGGAGGGTTTAAGAGGAGGATTCGTATAATTTTCTTTTCTTTTTTTAAAATTTAAATTTATTTAATTGGAGGGTAATTACTTTACAATATTGTATTGGTTCTGCCATACCAACATGAATCCACCACGGGTGTACATGTGTTCCCCATCCTGAACCCACCTCTCACCCCTCTCCCCACACCATCCCTCCAGGTCATCCCAGTGCACCAGCCCCAAGCATCCTGTATCCTGCATCGAACCTGGACTGGCGATTCGTTTCTTATATTATACATGTTTCCATGACATTCCCCCAAATCATCCCACCCTCACCCTCTCCCACAGAGTCCAAAAGACTGTTCTATACATCTGTGTCTCTTTTGCTGTCTCGCATGTAGGGTTATCATTACCATCTCTCTAAATTCCATGTATATGTGTTAGTATACTGTATTGGTGTTTTTCTTTCCGGCTTACTTCACTCTGTATAATAGGCTCCAGTTTCATCCACCTCATTAGAACTGATTCAAATGTATTCTTTTTAATGGCTGAGTAATACTCCATTGTGTATATGTACCACAGCTTTCTTATCTATTCATCTGCTGATGGACATCTAGGTTGCTTCCATGTCCTGGCTATTATAAACAGTGCTGCAATAAACACTGGGGTACATGTGTTTCTTTCAATTCTGGTCTCCTCGGTGTGTATGCCCAGCAGTGGGATTGCTGGGTCATAAGTGGCTCAGAGGTTAAAGCGTCTGCCTCCAATGCGGGAGACCTGGGTTTAATCCCTGGGTCAGGAAGATCCCCTGGAGAAGGAAATGGTAACCCACTCCAGTATTCTTGCCTGGAGAATCCCATGGATGGAGAAGCCTGGTAGGCTACAGTCCATGGGGTCGCAAAGAGTTGAACACGACTGAGCGACTTCACTCAAGGCAGTTCTATTTCCAGTTTTTTAAAGAATGTCCACACTGTTCTCCATAGTGGCTGTACTAGTTTGCATTCCCACCAACAGTGTAAGAGGGTTCCCTTTTCTCCACACCCTCTCCAGCATTTATTGCTTGTAGACTTTTGGATCGCAGCCATTCTGACTGGAGTGAAATGGTACCTCATTGTGGTTTTGATTTGCATTTCTCTGATAATGAGTGATGTTGAGCATCTTTTCATATGTTAGCCATCTGTATGTCTTCTTTGGAGAAATGTCTGTTTAGTTCTTTGGCCCAAATTTTATTTTCACTTTAAAATTTCTGTGTTTAGAATAGCCTGAGAGGCAGGAAGGAAGTGGAGAGATAAACTGGAAGGCTGATGGGCAAAAATCCAGTGAGAGGTAACTGGGCTTCTCCGTGGCTGAGTGAGAGAGGTAGTCAGGTTCTGGAAATGTGTTTCAGAGGTAGACCTGATGGCTAGAGGTGTGAGGTGAAAGAAAAAGATATCTTTTTTGACCGCATGGTTTTTGTCCTGAGCAATTGGAAAAAATGGGTCTCTATTGATGTAGGGAAGGTAGAGGGACAAGTTGTTTCCTTTATGTCAGTGATTCAAATTTTATTTAAAAAAGCTAGTCTTCAAAACGTGATGCACAAATCTAAAGATAAACGGCATAAATAAGATTTACTTGATTACATAAACATCTCAAACTTCTATATTGTGAGAAAACTTGAAAGATAAATTAAAACTTAAAAAAGTATTTTAAACCTACTTGACAAAGGATTTATGTCCTTATTACTTAAAGAAATCTTACATATTAATGAAAAGTGTATCTTCAAAAAGAAAGGGGAAATATATAAATACATAATATTGTTGTTGTTGTTCAGTCGCTTAGTCATGTCCGACTCTTTGCAACCCCATGGACTGCAGCACAGCAGGCTCTCCTGTCCTTTGCTATCTCCTGGAGTTTTCTCAAACTCATGTCCTTTGAGTTGGTGATGCTATCTAACCATTTCATCTCCTGCCGCACCCTTCTCCTTTTGCCTTCAATCTTTCCCAGCATCAGGGTCTTTTCTAATGAGTTGGCTCTTCCCATCAGGTGGCCAAAGTATTGGAGCTTCAGCTTCAGCATCAATCCTGCCAATGAATATTCAGGGTTGATTTCATTTGGGATTGATTGGTTTGATCTCCTTGCAGTCCAAGGGACTCTCAATAGTCTTCTCTAGCACCAAAATTTGAAAGCAACAATTCTTTTTAAAAAAATTTTAAATTATTATTATTATTTTTTTTACTTTACAATATTGTATTGGTTTTGCCATACATCAACATGCAGAAAGCAACAATTCTTTAATGCTCAACCTTCTTTATGGTCCAAGTCTCACATCCATACATGACTACTGGAAAAACCAAAGCTTTGACTACACAGACCTTTGTCAGCAACGTGATGTCTCTGCTTTTTTAATATGTTGTCTAGGTCTGTTATAGCTTTCCTTCCTAGGAGCAAGCATCTTCTAATACATAATATAAATAAATATAAATGTGTAAAAAGATGGAAAATCTCATTTATAATAAAAAATTCAAAATAAAAATGGGATAACTTTTTACTTATAAATTTAAAAAAATGGATTATGCATAGTATTGGTGAAGGTTCAGAGAAGTGAAATATTCAACATTTCATGACTGGAAATGCATATTATTTTTGCAACAAGGCAATATGTGTCAATATTCATGTTTTTCTAACCCATTTATTTCACTTCTAGGAGTTTAAGGTAAAAAATCTGTGTATGCCAAAAAATGATGATGTATCCAAAGGATTGAATTTTAATAATCTTAAAAATCATAATTTAAGAGATATTGTGAAAAAACAAAGTAAGAATCTTATGTAGAGTATAATCTATATATTCATAGAAAAAGTATGAATATATACTAGAAAAAGATATAAAAAGTAGTGAAAATAGTAATATGAAGCTGGAGGATCGTTTTTAAATGCTGCTTTGAATTTTTCTGTTTTTAACACTTTTACTCATAGTGAACATTTATTTTCTTTAATCAGGAAAATTAATCCTCTAATAATGTTCTTAGAAAAAATTATTTCTCTGTTACCTCTCTCCCTATCTCCAGCTCAACCCCTCACCTCTCCTAGGTCAGAAGGCCTGATTCTCTTTCACTCAAGCCTATGGAACTCCTTTGTACATGTAAACCAATTGTCTGATGTATTCAACACTTCCACACACTCTCTTGGATCCTTGGCATGGATTATGTTTTTTAACTTTTTGGCCAGCTTCCACTAGAGAAGCTAAAAAGCCTGAATGGTACCTTCCCAACCTCCTGTGAGTCCACGGCATGGGCATATGTTCCAGGTTCTTACTAGATGTACCTGCATTAATCTTGGCATTGCAAGCTAGAGATGCACAGAAGTGAGACCACAAGGAATCCATTTCCCCGGAACCAGTGTTGGTAGTGGTGAATCCAGTGTCCAGAGATGGAGGCAGTCGTTCTAAATGTGGGGTTGTATCCTTGACCGTTGTTTCTGGTGGTGTCCAGTAATGGTGCCCCGTGTATTTGGTGTTGGCATTGTAAACCAAGGAAAGTGTCTAGCTGCTGAGGCCCTTCTAAATAAACCCACCAAGAGTTGGTTAATGTGTATTGCAATGAAAAACTCCAATGTATACACATGTTTCCTGAATTTTTTAGGTCATCTCCCTCAAAGCCTCATCGTTTGAGGTCATTCCCTTTCATATTCCACCAGTGATGGAGAAGGGTTTATTTCTCTGCCACACTGTGACCACCACCTCTGACCCTTCACCTTGATTTCATGGCAACATCATCCACTTACACTCACCACTGCTGTCCACTGACTTCCAGAATCACTTTTGTGTTCAGCCTGTTTTTATTCTCCAAAACATCTTCATTCTCTTTGGTGATTCACCGTCCTTTTCTCAACTTCAATGATCTTTGTTAGAAGATGGTTTTGAGTGAATCAAGAAGACACTGAGGTGGGAGAGACAGGTGGGAGAGAGCAGGCTCTGAAATGTAATGTGTCTACCTACAAGTTAATACTCCTCACTAGTGTTAGTACTAAAGCTGAAACCAAGGGAACTAAAATAGAGAAAGGAGCAATAGAAGGATGAGTCGACATCTAGCGGCTGAGCTCATACTCAAGGTGTAAGAGAGATGTGCTAAGTCCAACACCATCACCGTAGAGGTGGAATAGGCTTGTACCATAGATATAACAATAAAGATCACTAGCATTTGTTATTTTGTTACCCTCTGAAATTTTTAGCAATAAAGTCCCTTGGAAATCTTAAAATGAAACTATATGCTTGTTTAGGAGCAGAGGCCAGGGAAACAAATAAGAATGTAGTGTTTTGCAGCAAAGGAGAGAAATTCAGGTTAAAACAAAAAAAAGCTGATAGAAATGGAATGAACTGGTAGTAATGAATGGGAACTGGGGACTGAACTGGGAACAATCCTCAGGTTTGAAAGTGGATGCATCTGAAGGAGGATTTTGACATCATAATCTATTGGCCTCTCCAGCCAACCACAAGCATGTGTCTTCCTCGGACTTTTTTATCATTCAGACCTGTTCCAGCTCCAGGGACTCCAACTTGGAGCTGCTTCTCTTCTCCTCCACGCACAATGTCCCTATCCTCCATACCTTCTACATACATCTTCCTTGTCTTCCATAGATTGACCACATTGCCTGAACCTTTTCTTTAGCTTGATAATGACTTTGAATCTGTTGGTTTCTCCCTTTTCTCCCTCTTTATTATGCTTCTCTGGCATGCACTTGTGTTCTTGTCTGGAAGGCTTATAGTCTTGGAGCTGCTTTAAATCTGCAGATTTCTGTCTGCTTGTCACCCATGCTGAACCTCATCCTTGAGTTATCCCTATTGTCTGTATCTGATGAATGTGGTGGCATCAACAACAACTGTTGAAAAGGCATGAAAACATAGTAACTGGGCCCATTTTGTCTACTTGGTTCTTCTCTTTCAGACCTTTCCCCTATATGTATGTGAAGGTTTAGTGGCTAAGTCACGTCCAACACTTGAGACCTCTATCCATGGAATTCTCTAAGCAAGAATACTGGAGTGGGTTGCCATTTCCTTTTCCAGAGGATCTTCCCGACCCAGTAATCGAACCTGGGTCTCCTGCACTGCAGGCAGATGATTTACCGACTGAGCTATGGGGGAAGCCCCCCAATATGTATGCTGCTGCTGCTAAGTCACTTCAGTCATGTCCGACTCTGTGTGACCCCATAGACGGCAGCCCACCAGGCTCCTCCATCCATGGGATTTTCCAGGCAAGAGTACTGGAGTGGGGTGCCATCGCCTTCTCCACCCCATGTATATACTAATGTATAAAAAAAGGAGAAGGAGGCAGCAAAGGATAGATAGATAGCATCACCGATTCAATGGACATGAATTTGAGCAAACTCTTGAGAGATAAAGGAGGGTATAAGAGCCTGGCATGCTGCAGTCCACGGGGTCACAAAGACATGACTTAACAACTGAACAGCAACACCAGGCTAATGCTTGCATGTAGAATTTGAAACTTATGTTAGTTTATTTTTCTCACAAAAATGGGATTATAAGTACTCCTTTTTTTTTTTTTTTCCTTGAGAATGTCTCCTGGGCATCTTTCCATATCATTACATGTATTCTACTTCATTCTTTGTTGAACAGCTGCACAGCATTTCATTGTAAGAATTGTATATATTTTATTTTCCCAATTTCATATTTAGGTTGCTTCCAATTTTATTTTGCTATTTAGACAATGCTGCAATAAATAACCTTGTGCATATATCTTTTTGCACCTGTGTTTTTCTGTAGGATAATTTCCCAGTAGTGAAATTGCTAGTTTAAAGGATCTGTGCATTTTATAGCAAAGGAAATAATTGGCAAAATGAAAAGACAATCTACTGAATAGGAGAAAATATTTGCAAATGATGTGACCAATAAAGGATTGATATCTAACATATATAAACTACTCATATACCTCAATATAAAAAAAAATCAAATAACCCAATTTTAAAAAGGGCAGAAGAACTGAATAGACTTTTTTCCACAGAGGAAATGCAGATGGCCAACAGGCACATGAAAAGATGCTCAACATTATTAATCATCAGGGAGAAGCAAATCAAAACCACAAAGGTGAGATATCACCTCACACCTGTCAGAATGGCTATCATCAAAAAAGATGCAAATAGCAAGTGTTGGTGAGGATGTGGAGAAAAGGGAACCCTTGTGCACTGCTGGTGAGAATGTAAACTGGTACAGCCACTGTGGAAAATACTATGGAGGTTTCTCAAAAATTTAAAAATAGAGCTACCAGCAATGACCCAGCAATTCCACTCCTGGGTGTACATCCAAAAAAACCTCAAAACACTATTTTGAAAAGATACATGTACCACAATGTTCATAACAGGATTATTTACAATAGCCAAGATATGGAAGCAACCTAAGTGTCCATCCACAGATGGATGGATAAAAAAGATGTTGTACACACACACATACACACACACAATGGAATACTACTCCAACATAAAAAAGAATGAAATTTTGTATTTGCAGCAACATGGAGGGATTTAGAGGACATTATGCTAAGTGAAATAAGTCAGAGAAAGACAAATAGTACTGTATTATGTCACTTACATGTGTTACCTAAAAAATACAACAAGCTACTGCATGTAACAGAAAAGAGGCAGAATCACAGATACAGAGAACAAATTAGTGGTTTCCAGTGGGGAGGGGAAGAGCAGTATAGGGGTGGGGAGTTAGAGGTATTAATACACACCAACGGGTGTAAGACAGGCTCAAGGATGTATTGTACACCATGGAGAATATAGCCAATATTTTGTAATAACTGTAAGTGGAACAGTTAAAAGTTAAAAAAAGTTTTAAAAGTAACATTTAAAAATTGTTTAAAAATAAAGCAATTAAAAATTAAAGATCTGCACATTTAAAATCCTGATAAATATTATTACATTGCTCTCCAAAAAAGTTATCCCAGTTTACAGTTATCAAACATGTGTGAGGTAGAGTATGGCTCTGCTCCATAGCCTTACCTGGATTCTCAAGGCATCTTGGAATTCCTATTTATTTTTCACCGATTCTCTATTTTATTGCCTAAATAGCATTGCTAGGCTGTTTCTGCAGCCTACCAGGCTCCTCCATCCATGGGATTTTCCAGACAAGAGTACTGGAGTGGGTCATCAGTGCAGTGGGGTCGTTAAGAGTCGGACACGACTGAGCGACTTCCCTTTCACTTTTCACTTTCATGCATTGGAGAAGGAAATGGCAAGCCACTCCAGTGTTCTTGCCTGGAGAATCCCAGGAACGGGGGAGCCTGGTGGGCTGCCGTCTAGGGGGTCGCACGGAGTTGGACACGACTGATGTGACTTAGCAGCAGCAGCAGCAGGCTGTTTCTGAGGTGCCTAATCTAATCCTGCCTCTCTAATCTCAAGAACTGACCTAACTGTCTCCTTTGCCACCTTCAGTGTGGTTGCTGTTCATACTCTTTCTTGTTGCCTCGAGATCTGGAACTTGTTGCTACAGTTCCACCCATTACTTCTGCATTAGGAAAAATGGGGAAAGATATCCCTTTTATTAGGAGAACAAAGCCTTCAAAGAAGGCCCTAGTTGACCACCTCTTACATCTTTTAGACATAATTCAGTCCCCTGGTCATTTCTAGCTGCAATAGGAAATTGGGATACTTAGTACCTGACAAAGGGGACCAAGATTGCCATGAATATGTGTACCAATTTTGATGTATTGCTTAAGCCTAGGCGTGCTGCCACCCAGCATAAAATGAAGATTCTGTTAGTATGGAAGAAAGGAAGAATGGATATTGAGTAGTAACCCACAATATTTCAAACTGACATAAAGATAAGCTTCATTACAGTAGCAAGAAGACAATTTTTTTTACATAGTCATTATAGCTCATTCTGATCAGGATAGCTTTAAATTATACATGTACATTTTTTCTTTGCCAAAGGTGTCATTTAATAAGGCCTAAAGTTAAATTGAAAGCAAAAGCATAGTGAGTTTTTTGAAGTATTTATCTTATGTTCTTGACTGAAGAGATAAATTTAGTAATTGTTTCTCAGGTAACTAAACTTTGCTGTCAGGATTAGTTTTTTATGTATTTAATTTGCCTTTAAACCTGGGTTCTGTGCGAAGTTCCATAACTGCTTTAAAATATGGGCTTTATTAGGGATATGAAAGCTGAGAGTGCAGTAATATTTTCTCCTTATTAACTCATCGCATGATACTAGGGGTGGGGGATGGGAACCCAGAGCACTCAGATAACCACAGTGAGAAGAGACATGGCCAAGCAACTGAGCCTTTCCACGACCCTGAAAAGAACTGAGGTTCTGCAAAGAAGCACTTGATTTGTTTACCCTCAAAATCTGTTGGTTTGGGAGTTGAATATTGAAATATTTTTAAAAAATAGTCACTTTTGTATAAGGATTTTCAGAGGTGTGTTTTGCTTTCCTTCTGACTGGTTGGTTGTTGTTTTGGAGGCTGGGGGTTGTTTCTAAATTTCACTTCAAAAGCTACTCTAGGCGGAGTTGATAAATGAATGTTGCTCTGGGGTCCACTTTGAAGACGATGTTATGGTCAGTGCTTTAGGCTGAACACATGGTTAGCACTTTATAGTTCACAAATCTGTATCTGTGACTTTATTGATAGGTCTTGGGTTAGTTAGGGTTCTCCAGAGAAACAGAATCAATAGGCTGTATTAGGACACACACACACACACACATTTTAGAATGCTCACTCCAACCTTTCCTCCCTTGCCTGAGGTCAGAAGGCTTTGTGGTCTGCCAGCGCCCAGCCTTGCTCAGCTCCCTCTCCCTTTTCTCTCATGCCAACATTTCTTCTAATATCCAGACTTGGCATCCACTTCTCTGGAGATCCAGACAAACACAGCAGTATTTGTTTCTACTTATTCCCAAGTAATCTATGAGAGTGAGTGTTTTGCTTCATCGTTGTCAGCATTTGATAGTTTCAAAATCTGTGCTACTTTTAAAAATTTAGAGTGTGTGAGGAAAGAGAAGCCTTGGATCCTCCTTCAGGGAGAGGAGATGGACTTCCTGCATTCCAGATGGGAAAGTGGAATTATATTGTCCTTTGGAATCTTATTATAGATGTTGCCCAGGTTCTAATTTATTTGCTAGGATCCTATTTCAGGTACATTATGATTAAATGGGATTGCCTGGACTGGCTTGAGAGTCTGTGTGTGCCGGGCTTACTCGATTCAGTGACTCTTTGCGGCCCCAGGGACTATATAGCCTGCCAGGCTCCTGTGTCCACTGGAATTCTCCAGGCAAGAATACTGGAGTGGGTTGCCATGCCCTCTTCCAGGGGATCTTCCCAACCCAGGTTCTAACTACATGGGTGACACTATCAATATTTTGGGAAAAAGCATTTGAAATTTCAAACAGTTGGTTCATAACTACCCATGTACACACACTGGAAGCTGAGGTGGCCTGTACTGACATGCAGTGGGAGCACAAATATGGTAAAGTATAAAACATAGGGAAGTAATAACTCAATATCACAAGAAACTGTAAGAAAAAAAACGAAGTGTGACGATCGAGATAATTCTTGCTGCATATCAAGCAGTAACTTGATATGCCAGTGAATTCCTGTCTTTTTATGTTAAGAGGAATTTTGGTCAAGCAAAACCTTACATAGACCCTGTATGTGAAAGACAGGAAAAGCGACAGTGCTCTGGCTTCAGTAGGGATGGAGGTGTGCTCATCCCACTCTACCTGTGTGTAGCTGCAGGAGAGCTCCATGGAACCTCTGGGTCTACAGAACACAGTTTAATAACACTGTTAGAGATGACTCTCTTTCTCAGGCTGCTAAGCAAATCCAACGTCATGCTAAGTTGCTTCAGTCTTATCTGACTCTTTACGACACTATGAACTAGAATCTGTCAGACCCCTCTGTCCATGGGGTTCTCCAGGCAAGGATACTAGAGTGGGTTGCTGTTTCCTCCTCCGTGGGATCTTCC
Organism: Bos taurus; assembly: GCF_002263795.3. Lineage (NCBI taxonomy): Eukaryota > Metazoa > Chordata > Mammalia > Artiodactyla > Bovidae > Bos > Bos taurus. The sequence continues at coordinate 17,192,229 of NC_037347.1, forward strand.
TGACCCAGGGATTGAACCTGCATCTCTTATGTCTCCTGAATTGGCAGGCGGGTTCTTTGCCACTAGCTACACCTAGGAGGCTCAAGCATCTCATGGGAGCATGGTGGACAGCACCCAGAGACGGTAATATTTTAAATGTGTGATAACTCATCTGTGATTAATCAGATGTCACACATGCTGGTCCTTGCCCTCTTGGACTACAGATTGCTTTGTTGGTCTTCCCCCTCTGTTTGTTACTCAGGAGGTAGACCCCTGCAGGTTATGGTTTCCTAGCTTCCTGTTGGGTTTGGCCATTGGGAGGCCAAGGCCAAAGATTGCTGGCAGAAAGTGAAGAAGACAGAGTACTTCTCTTCTCTCCTATCCCATTCTCCCACTCAGCCCCTCCCCATCTTTGGTGATGTCTCTGGAAGGGACCATGCCTCTTCTGCAGCTCCAGTTCCTCTGGATTGACCTGCCATGGGTCTAGTCTCTGACAGGGGGTACCAAAAATCTAAGAAACATGACAGAAAAATCTTAAAACTGAGAAACTTCTGTTCACTCACTTAATCATTTTTTCCCCTGATTACTGGGGGTAAGAGGGAGAAAAAGCATCCTTTTTCTATTTTTAGCAGTGGAATGCCCAAGAAGCAAGGTTTGAAATCATGGTATTACTGAAACAAACGTAATATTTTGACTTTTATAAGCTTTTGGATTTTAAGAGAAGACTATGTTGAGGATCATGTTAGTTGGAATTTGGGGCTATTTTGAATCCCTCCCCATAACAACAGGGATCTGGAGAGGTGTCCCAGGAATAAGTAAATGTGCAGAACAGCTTCAGCTCTCCTGCCTGCCATCATTTCCCTACCCAGATGTACAGCACAAGTTGAGTCCTTAAAGTGTTTATTTGCGTACTCTGTTGCTCAGCGGTGTCTGACTCTTTGCAACTCCATGGACTGTAGCCCACCATGCTTTTCTGTCCATAGGATTTCCCAGACAAGAATACTGTAGGTTGCCATTTCCTCCTCAAGGGGATCTTCCCCACCTAGGGATTGAATTAGTGTCTCCTGCATTGGCAGGCAGATTCTTTACCGCTGAGCCACCGAGGAAGTCCAAAGTGCTTAGAATCTTAGGTTATTTTATCCACCTTTACATCTTTCCTGGTTTATAAATGGAATCTATATTAATTGGATCTCTTGATTCTGGGAAGGTTTGGGATCTAAATGCCAATACAATCAGCTTAATGTCTCAAGATTCTGAGAGTTTCTAAGGAGACACTAGGAAGGGGTTTGCTTTCTGGGCAAACAAGTGCATTCGAAAGGGAAAGATCAGTTGCTAAAGAAAGAAGGATTCCACACCCTCTTCTCTTTTATACAGAATCTTTATTCTGAATGTCATTTGTGTATTGACAGGAAAGACCGTGTTAGTTCCCTTGACTTCCACATGGACATCATGGCATGGATAAAATCTTCTAAGATTCTGTGAAATGGACTTCTCTTTGTCTTCTTATAAATTAACTCAGGACCACAAAGGCTCACAGTCACTAAGCGGGCAGTCATTGCCTTGGTAATAGAAGAGTCTATAAATTTTCAGGGAACCTTCTCTTGGGAGTAGAGTTCTTCTTGCCTATATTTAAGTGGCGAGCATTAGAGGAAAAGTTTTCTTAACTTTGGTGCGTGTGTGCTCAGTTGCACCTTTGTGATGTTATAAACTATAGCCCACCAGGCTCCTCTGTCCATGGGATTTTCCAGGCAAGAATACTGGAGTGGGTTGCCCTTTCCTCCTCCAGGCAATCTTCCTGACCCAGGAATCGAACCCACGTCTCCTGCATCTCCTGCGTTGCAGGCAGATTCCTTACTGCAGAGCCACTGGGGAAGTCCTTAATTTTGGTAAGAAAGACCAACTTAAAACTACTGATGTCATTCTTCCCTGCCCAGTGTTGCCCTAATCTAGGTCCTAGTCTGTGGCCCAGTCCCTGAACCAAAAGAATCAAGCTTGGAGCTAAAAAGTCACCTTCTCTTCATCAGTACTGGCCCATGGAATCCGAAGTGGCCCTGTAGACCTGGGCATGGGGTGGCCCACTCAGCAGTAGCCTCTTTGCTTACCCCCACCATCTGTCCCAGGTCTAGCTAGGAGTCTGCTCTGGTTCTCGGTAGTCACCTTAACTCTGTTGAAACCAGAGCCCTGCCCTGAGTTTAGCTTTTTGTCCAGGGCTGGCCTTCCCAAGCCTTGTCTGCCCTCTTTCCCTGGTTGGCTGAGGTCTTGCTTCAGCCAGATGGACACCTCTCCCCATCATTCCCAAAGCAAGATGCTGCTATATACCTGGAAATCCCTAATGCCAGGTTCTGATTCACAGCTCAGATTCTGTGAGTGTCAGCCCTCCCAGGGACATTGTAACGTGGACTGCTGTTCCCTCTTCTGGGGTGCGTGTGTGCTAAGTCACTTCAGTCATGGCCCACTCTTTGTGACCCCATGGACTGCGGCCTGCCAGGCTCCTCTGTCCATCGAATTCTCCAGGCAAGAATTCTGGAGTGGATTGTCACGCCCTCCTCCAGGGGATCTTCCTGACACTGAGATCAAACCTGCATCTCTTGCATTGGCAGGCGGGTTCCTCTTCTGGGGACACATCCTAAAATTTGTTCAATTCCCTCCTAGCTCCAGTCTCAGTTACTGGCTCTCCCTTCTAGACTGAAATTAGGTTTCCAGGTTAATGCTGCGACATTTCTACCAACTGGGTCTTGACATCCAGGTAATAAGAAAGAGATATAATACCCAGTTTGATTTGCAATGGCATAAACTTATAAATGTATATGCAGTCTCTGTGTATGAGCACATTTAAAAAATGGAAATATCTTTTTTCCTGATAAAATGAAATTATTGTAAAAAACTTAAAGTTCCCCCACCATAATTACCCCTCTGAGTCATAATGTTAACAGCTTATATTGATATTCTCTTCCCAGATCTTTTATAGGGAAGTATAAATTCAAACATATATTATAATTTAATTAAGTATAAAATGTATATTTAAAACATAAATTGGATTATATTTTTCTATAGTTTGTTTTTCACTTGAACTTCATCATTTATTGTTGGACATCATCCTGTTCTCATTTTTATTTTATTTTTTTTCTTTCTAGTACTTTTCTCATTTTATGCATTTTAAAAATTCTTTTTAAAAAATTGTTTATTTTTAATTGAAGGACAATTGGTTTACAGTATTGTGTTGGTTTCTGCCAAACATTAACATGAATCCACCATAGACATACATGTCTCCTCCCTCTTGGACCTCCCCCATCCTCCTCCCCATCGCACCCCTCTGGGTTGTTACAGAGTGCAGGTTTGAGTTCCTTGAGTCAAACAGCAAATTCGCATTGGCTATCTATTTTACATAGGGTAACGTATGTTTCCATGTTACTCTCTCCATACATCATTTTATGTATTTTAAAAAACGTTTTATTTTATACTGGAGCATAGCTGATTAACATCCTATTCTCATTTTAAATCTGAATTCTCTTTGGCTCACCTTCAGAGTTGTCTGTGATTTAAGTATGAAAGAATAATTCTTCTCTTTTTATAGTCTTTTTTTAGGGCGGGGTTATTTATTAAATTATTTATAGTGATAGGTTTTACAGAAATACATGTCTTTTATTGAGACCATCAAAACCCTCAGTGCCTAAATGATTCTGCTGATTAAGTGGAAAACATGTGAGGGCATGTCAAGCTGTCAAGAGAAAGAGAAGGCGATCTCTCCCTAATGTAAATGGATTACATAAAGACCTGACCTCCCATTGCAGCAACTTCTGGTATATCATGCTCTAAAGGCCAGGTAGATATTACTCTGCAAGGTTCTTGTAGAATGTTGAACTTTTAAAACGAAGAACCAAATTTTAAAACTGTCATAAATCTGAGTCTGGCTTTCAGAAGGCAAGAATGCTATTTTTAGTGTCTGGATTGCAGTCTTTCCCTTTGGTAGTTGATGATGACTGCACAGTAAGAATGAAAAATGAAACTTTCAGAGATTGGATCGCTAAGGAGATTGAAAATAACACCCAGACAGTGAAGCCTTTGGGTCACTAATTTGAATTCAGCTCAGCTCAGTGATGACTACAAATTGTTCTGTCTGATGGCAGCGAGGCTTGCAGAAAATACATTCCTCATGGTTATCTGTGTTAATTCTCTCTCTCTGCTTGTTGGAACCAGGTTTGCTCATTTTCGATTGTAATCCCCTAGAGGGCAAGGGCTACAGCTGCATAATATGCTTTTTACACCTTCATTTAGAAGAGTCGATTAGATGATTTTGATAAGGGAAATGAAGAAATGCTTTTTCTGAGGTGAGCTGGCTGGTGTGAAATCCTGGCTCCAAGCATTCCTGTGAAATATGCGCATCATCCCTTCTGGTTTGTTCTGGGTGGCCATGGAAATAGTTTAGTCTCATGCAATGGCAGATAGTCTCCTTTTATAGTCCTGTCAGCAAATGCTACAGCTCAAATCCTGAAATTTAAACACACATCTCTCTTATCTTTTTGATTTGCACACATCTGCTGGAATCCAACTTGACATCCACCTTTTCTGTTGTCTTCCTTACTCACTTCAGCACACCTTGGCCATAACACATTAATCCATTTGTCTGTTAAATATTAATTTCATCCTCCGCTGATACTGATTTTTTTTGTTTGTGTGTGTGAATGTGTCCTATCTCTCTATGTAGAGCAAACATTTTGAAGGTCAAGACCATTCCTTATATCTTTTTGTAACCTCCCCAGAGAAGGCAATGGCACCCCACTCCAGTACTCTTGCCTGAAAAATCCCATGGATGGAGGAGTCTGGTGGGCTGCAGTCCATGGGGTCGCTAGGAGTTGAATACGACTGAGCAACTTCACTTTCCCTTTACACTTTCATGCATTGGAGAAGGAAATGGCAACCCACTCCAGTGTTCTTGCCTGGAGAATCCCAGGGACGGGGGAGCCTGGTGGGCTGCCGTCTGTGGGGTCGCACAGAGTCGGACACAACTGAAGCGACTTAGCAGCAGCAGCAGTGACTAGTACAATGTTTGCTATAGTACATGCTAGTATTGGCAGATTTTATTAAACATTGTTGAATAATAGTCCTAGAAATTTTCATAGTCTTTTATGATAACTGATATTATATGAACTGTGCTTCTTTTTTGACTCATTTAATGTTATATTTTCAGTGTTATGGAGGCAGTGCCCATACATTCATGTAGATTGTATACTGTACAAATCTAGAGGGGCCTGTTTACATAGACAATCCTATGGTGATTGGAGGCTCTAATTTCAGGCAATTTCAGGCTCTAATGGCTCTGGAAAATGGAGATCAAAGAATGATGGCGCCGTGCTCAAAAATAAAACATATGTCTGTAACTGCAAAAGGCTACACAGATAAGAATAAGTCACGAGTACACTTGCTTTTGAACCAAAACTCAATAGAATAGGGATAACATTTTTCAACAAGTGGGTGTTTCCACTCCTTCTACTCCACTTTGCCATCCCAAGTAACTAAAAAAACAAACAACAAAAAAAACTTCCTTGAAGATTCAGTTTACTCCTGTCCTTAGCCCTCTAAATAGTTTATTTTTTGTCAACCCAGGTTTGGAGCGTTTGTGATGCAGAATCAGGAGATTCTATTGAGACAGACAGGATTAGAAAGCAGAGAGGACAAGAGAAGGAAAAATAATGCAGGGTCCTGACTCCTGCGGTTGGTGGAGAGATTGAGAGAATAAGAAGCTCAGATCAGGGTAGGCGGGGGGAGAGAGGAGAGGGCAAGGTGCTTCAGGAAGTGCTGCAGACACGTTACAAGTGGACTCTCTTTATGCCTGCGTATCAAGATAGGTTAGGTTCTGCTGTAGTTGCAGTGTGCAAACAGCTAAATCTCTGGCCTCACACAGCAAAGTGTATATATGCCAGTCCCAATCTCCCAATCCATCCCACATCCCCTTTCTCCACTTGGTATCTATGTTTGTTATCTGAATCTGTTCTAACAAAAGCTCATTTCTTACTGAACATCTGATTCAGGTACCATCCGACCCGTGTGTGCAGGAGTGCTCTATTTGGTGACTTTGTGGCCTCAACTGCTTTGATCTGGACTCTGCCTTCATAGGAATGGCAGGGGAGGAGGGCACAAGGAGACCTCACAGTCTTCAAAGCTTTAGCCAGGAAGAAATTTTTACCTGAAGCCCCAAGGCTGCCTGACTGCAGCGGGGCTGGGAAGCAGTTTTACATAAGCCTGGGAAGTGGAAACTATATGGATGGGCTCTGCTAATACCTACCTCTGGCTCTTCAGAAGCACTGGAAGGACTGGAATTGCTTTTGCTTTGGGTGGCTGATGGTGTCTCTTACAGGCTATACCTCTCTGAGACTGGGCCACAGAGGCCTTGGAATTTATTTGGCTTATACAGAAAAAGACAACTATAGGTTAGAAAACTTCCTTAAAAGTTTCTAAAAAATACAATAAAGTAAGTGTCATCCTGCTAAGTATTTATTATAAGAGCTTTTGAAAGTTTCTGTCCCCTTGCTCTCTCTTTTTTTCCCTTTAGTGAGAAAATACTCATGAATGCAATTACTTCCATGACTTATTCAGAGGAAGTTTTAAATTTGGTTTTATTTCCTTTGTTTCCTTGATATTCACTTTATTAGGCATCTTAAGATGGAGAAAAGGTTATAAATTCCCTTCAGTGTCATTGAAAGGAAGCCTGTCTAGAATAACATAAATGTGATGGTCATTCATGATTCCTTTGAGCTTTATGACTCTTCCAGGAAAATAAAGTCTGTACTGCAAATTCATAGGAGAAACGAAGCTGGCAGCATGTGTCTAATGCGATTTCTTAGCAAGTGTATTTTAGCAGAGGACGAAAGATTATAGAACTACATACAATCTTTTTTTTCTGCAATTTCCTCAACAGAAACCACTATATTTTAGGAGAGATCATCTGATTATTTGTGTCTTGACAACATTTCGACAGTTTCAACAGGTGGTCCATACCATTAACAACAGCAACGAAAACCTAGTTGTCATAAATAAGAGCAAGAGAAGGCACGATTGAATATTTCAGTCTGCAATTACATTTTATGCATAATTAGTCATAACTTGAGCATCCAAACATAGATGCTTGCGTAATTAATTATGACTTATTTAAAAGCACTTGGGTTGTGACACTTTGTTCTTCATTTCCTGCAAATCAAATTACCGAAGTTTTCATTTCATTTAAAAATAATTTTCCCTGCTTAATTTTTTTTTTAATTTCAATGGAGATATAAGGTTGATTACAGACTAAATAACTGAGGCAGTAAGGTAAACACCATGAAGGAAGGGAGGGAGAGATAATATCTGAAAGCCTAAGATTGCAGAGGGTTAGAAGAGCTTGCTCTGAAGCTGGGGGCGGAAACTGAGGATAGGGCTGGCAGGGCTAAGTAATGAATGATTTTCATGGTGTTTTTGATTGGGTTATCTTAGCTGAGAAAAGATAACACATTAAAAGAAATAACACAGATGAAGAAAGCCTAATGATCAAATGATTAAACATTTAGAGACAAAGCTAACTGCCATCTTTTGAAACACATTCATCTGAAATATTCTGTTAACCAATGAATGTGTTATTTTTAGTAGATTTAGATGGTGTTCCTTCTTTACTGATAGAGTCCATGGATTGTTGGAAGAGAGTCAAGATGTACCGCCTGGACGTGTGCTTTGGCCTTTTCTCAAAGATTATGTGATGCCACCTTGATAACTTTGTCCACGGAAAGGGCTTTTAACTGTTGGCAAGTGCCTTTTCTGTTTCTCAGCTGACTCAGTGGTAGAGAACCTGCCTGCAGGAGATGCGGGAGACAGGTTCATTCCCTGTGTCAGGAAGCTTCCCTGGAGGAAGAAGTGGCAACCTACTCCAGTATTCTTTATTCTCTCTTTATTTACTTTTAGTGGGAGGATAATTGCCTTACAACATTGTGCTGGTTTCTGACATACACGAACATGAGTCAGCCATAGGTATACCTATGTCTCCTCCCTCTTGAAACTTTCTCCCACCTCCCACCCCATCTCACCCTCTAGGTTGTAACAGAGTACCGGTTTGAGCTCCCTGAGTCATACAGAAAATTTCCACTGGCTTTCTGTTTTACATGTGAAAAATGTGTATGTTTCCATGCTACTCTCTCAATTTGTTCCTCCCTCTCCTTCCCTCGCTGTCCACGAATCTGTTCTTAAGTCTGCATCCCCATTGTTGCCCTGCAAAGAGGTTCATCAAAACCATCTTTCTAGATTCCATACATATGCATTAATATATGGCATTTATTTTTCTCTTTCTGAATCACTCTGTATAATAGGCTCTAGGTTCACCCACGTCATCAGGACTGACTCAAATGTGTTCCTTTCTATGGCTGAGTAATATTCCATTGTATATATGTACCACAGCTTCTTTATCCATTCATCTGTGGATGAACATCTAGATTGCTTCCATGTTCTAGCTATTGTAAATAATGTTACAATGAACATTGGGATATATGTGCCTTTTTCAATTATGGTTTCCTCAGGGTATGTGCCCAGTCCACTCCAGTATTCTTGCCTGGATAATTCTATGGACAGAGGAGATGGATGGGCTACAGTCCAGGGAGTTGCAAAGAATTGGACACGACTGAGAAACTGAGCAGGCATGCACTCAGGTGCCTTTTCTGGCGTGATCAGGCTTGAAAGCCAAATGATTTAGACCTACTAGGCCTCTCTGTATATAAACACAGACCAGTGCTTCTTAACCTTTTCTGGTAAGTATTCCTCAGAGTATGACATTGAATTGATATCTCTAGAAGTCTGGGACCATATTCTAACCATGTATCAGAAATAGGAAAATTCCTTACTTTTATATGTTAGAAATTCATGTGAATTTTAAAATTCTATATCTATGTCTGTTTTAACATTAAAACAAACTTTTAAAAACATAAACTGTGGGAAAACATGAAACTGTTTTCTGCCTAACTCAGTGGTTAATAAGTGACATCTTTTCCAACAAGTCTCTCCACCGTGGAGATGAGTGATGGAGATTATCACAATACATCAGTTTTGGTGTCCAGGAAATCTCTCTTCTCAATATTTCAGACCCAAATTCATATATATCAGGACATAAATATCTGCAGACTTTTTAGAGTTTTATAAGCTATGTTGACACTCCAAGTGGAGGTTCAGGGCATTTTCATGCAACAGTTGATGACATCTCACTAATTAACATTTCATTGAGAGCTGCTGTGATGTGGCTAGCTGAAATTATCTGACCCATTTTTACCACTTCATTGACCCCAATGAGAAGATCAAGAGGTAGGTGCTTTGGGGTGAGGCATTCTTAGTAAACAAAATCTACTGTTAGACTGTGTAACAGTCTTAATATATTTCACTACTCCTACCGCTTGTCACAGATTTGATGTTAATTGTACATCTGTCTATGTATTCAGGCTTCCGTAGTGGCTCAGATGGTAAAGAATTTGCCTGCAATGCAGAAGACATGGATTTGATCCCTAAGTCAGGAAGATCCCCTGGGGAGGGGAATGGCTACCCCCTTTAGTTTTCTTACCTGGAGAATCCCATGGACAGAGGAGCTTGGCAGGCTACAGTCCATGGGGTCACAAAGAGTCAGACATGGCTGAGCCACTAACATTTTTATAAAGGGCACAATAACTGTAACGTGCCTGAATCAGCCTCAAACCATTCTCTTCAACCCCCGGTCTGTGGAAAATTTTTCTTCTGCGTAATTGTTCCCTGGTGCCAAAAAGGTTGGGGACCACTGCTATAGTATAACAGTTCCCCTGGACTAAGTGTGAAAATACAGGGCACCTCTCTTTTCTGAATTAGAAGTCCCGTATTGGCAAGGAGATTTTAAAACTGCTAATGGGGATGAAAATCTCACGGGAGAGGAATGACCCAGAGGAAGGCTTCTGCCTTCCTTCTGCCAAAGAGAACTGGTCTGAGAACTGCTCTCAAGCATCTGCAAAGCTAGGATCTTGGATGTCCAGATCTGGAGATGGGTGAGATGGCATCAAGGTTTTCCTTTAATAACAAGAGCCCTTCACACACTGTTGATTCAAATCAAAGGGATCCACATCCGTTTTCACATCTCACTGATTATTTTGTATATGGTGCTACATGTTCACTTAGGCTCAGAATTGCATCCATATATTTCCAGCTTTCTATGATCTCTTCTACTTCATTTGCTCTTCTGAAATATTTCCAATTATTTGGGTGCCCAATTGTTCGTGAAGTGGTCTCTCAGTTTGTGCCGAGAAGGCATTTTTATAAAAAAAAAAAAAAGATTTGTCATGATGATGATGATGTTATATGCTGATTTCAAAAAGACCTGACCATTTATGCTCATTGAGATATTAAATGATTTCCCTACTTCCAAACTTTGAAAGAATCTTTCTTTCAAATCTTTTAGTAATTTTTCTTTTGTGGTTGATGAGGTCTTCTTAGCTGATGAGCTGCAACAGGAGAGTCTTTGTAACCGATCAGCCTGTATTCGGAGAGCTTGAATGAAGCAATTGGGCCCAACTAAACTTTTAATTCACAGATTTTGGAGATAGCGGTGTCAATCAGAAATGAGGATGCCATTCTGGGATGAGGGTCTGAGAGTCTGAGAGGTCTTTTTCAGCCTCTACTTACAGTCTTCTGACATAGTAGACAGAGCTGTCTGAAAATAACTCATAGTCTCTCATTGTCTTAGAGGAAACTGTAGTCAGATTCATCCTAGCTGTTATGTAGGATGTTGATATTTCATTATTTGTCAGGTCAATTGATGCTGGACATAAGAGGAAGATCCCCATGACAGCACTGACTTAAAGTATCTAGCAAAGCTTAGACTCAGCAGGGTCATTGGTTAGAGTCATTGCTAGTAAGGAGTGCCTTTGTGCAAAGTGCAGAAAAGCTACTCCTTTGGGCAAATGAATGACCAAAAAACACCCCTGCTTTAGGGTGGATGCAGCCCATCCCAGATAGTGGTTTAGATTTGAGCCCCCTCAGACTCTGTCCCCCAGGTACCTTCGTACAGTGTTCTAAGGTGCACCCTGGGGGTCCCTGTTGATATTCCTGACAAGAGTGTTATAGGAGTCCCAAGACACCACAAACAGAGAGGATGCCAGCAGTCAGATAGGTTGAAAGGAGTGGAGGAGTGAGAAATAACAGATTCCTCCTGGTAATAGTACTAGGGGATGAGACGGTGGGAGGAGGTTGAAATTGGGAGGGTATTGTCAACCATGGGAATAGCAAAGGGTTTTTTCCCTTCTTTTATAAACTTGCTTGGAATGTCAGTTTTGGAACCTGATAGGAGCCATCCCTTCCTTGGTACCTATGTTGCTGGTGCCTATCTTCTCCATCTTTGTCTTCTTAACATCCCTTACCAGGCCTAAAGGGTCACGACTATCGAACACAATCACATTCTTTTATATTAGACACTATTTATGCTTAAAATAATAGAGTCCTGCAAATAAAGGTCAAAGTGATATTTGAGAAACTTCTTCTTTCTTCCTGTTCTCTTACCTGTAGTACTCTTGATTTTCTTCTAAGTTCTCCTTATCCTTCATGCCCAGCTCAGGTCTTATCCTCTGCTAAACTGTCTGCTGATCACTCCAGGTGTATGTAGACTTCCCTGAACTTTCATTACTCTACGATCTGTACCATATACTTATAACCCTCAAGTTGCTTCATGCGTTGAGATACTTTTCTTCCATAACGTTATCAGTTTGTTGAGGGCAAGGGCCACACACATTGTAGTTACATCTTCAGTGTGTCTTGCAAAAAGGAAAGTGAAAGAAAAGAAAGTGAAGTAGCTCAGTTGTGTCCGACTCTTTGTGACCCCATGGACTGTAGCCTACCAGCCTCTTCCCTCCATGGGATTCTCCAGACAAGAGTACCGGAGTGGGTTGCCGTTGCCTTCTCCAGGGGATCTTCCCAACCCAGGTATCGAACCCGGGTCTCCTGCATTGCAGGCGGATGCTTTAAACTCTGAGCCACCAGGGAAGCCCCTCCAAAAAGGAAGTGCTCACTAAAGCTTTAAATTCCTAAACTTTAACTCCTAACTTTAAATGCCTATGCTTTAAAACTCTAAACTTTAAAACTACTAAACTTTAAACTCAAACTGGTTTGAGAAGGGCTGGAATTGAAAACCTCAATATATGACTTTCCATTACCTGTGATAAATTGAGAAAGTGATATATTATGGAAAACTAAACCAACACACAATGCTAAGAAGTCTTGCAGTCAATTGTTTCCACTCGTGAAGACCTCACTAAGGGCTTCTGACCTGCAGCTAACTAGATATGTTGGTGTATCATAGCATTCTTCTTTGTCGGAAGTCTAACTGGAATGTTAATGAAGACCGAAAGGATGGAAAGGAGATGGCAGGAAGGTGAAGGAGGGGACACTAGAGGCCTGGAAAATCATCAGGGGGGAAGCTACCAAGTGACAAAATGGACAAGCAAATTCTGACGCGCAAATTTCAGAATTTGCATAGGAAAACTGGTGGTCTTGCAGAGCTTTAGGGAATAAATCATTCTGGGCAGTTAAGCTTTCTACATGGTTGGGGACTAGATATTTTTTAGTATGAAAACTTGTTTATTTTAATCATTTGGGATAGAAATATTTGGGATAGAAATAGAAAATGTGTTACAGATTTTAGTAGACATTTAAAGGTGACTATTTAACTTACTATGGAGAAGGCAATGGCACCCCACTCCAGTACTCTTGCCTGGAAAATCCCATGGACGGAGGAGCCTGGTGGGCTGCAGTCCATGGGGTCACAGGGAGTCGGATATGACTGAGCGACTTCACTTTCACTTTTCACTTTCATGCATTGGAGAAGGAAATGGCAACCCACTCCAGTGTTCTTGCCTGGAGAATCCCAGGGATGGGGGAGCCTGCTGGGCTGCCGTCTATGGAGTCGCACAGAGTCGGACACGACTGAAGCGACTTAGCAGCAGCAGCAGTATTTAACTTACTAGCAATGGCAAATTACTCCAAAATGTCAAGGCTTAAAACAACAAACATTTATTATCTCACAGTTTCTTCGAGTCAGCAATCAAGTATGGCTTAGCTAGGTGTCTGTAGCTCAAGGTCCCTTGTGAAGTTGTAGCCCAGCTGTCATCAGGTCTCAGCTGGAGGTGTGACTACGACGGGAATGGAGATCCACTGTCAAGCTCAATCCTGTGGTGTTTGGCAGATCTTGGTCCCTTGTCACATGGGCTTTTGCACAGAGCTGGCTCATGACAAAGTTTAGGGCAGACCCACAGCAAGTGATTTAAGAGATCACACGTGGGACTTCCTGGCAGTTCAACGGCGAAGACTCTGCACTTCTTGTGCTTCCACTGCAGGGGGCGTGGGTTTGTTCCCTGGTTGGGAAGCTAAGATCTCACATGCTGTGAGGCATGGCCAAAAATAAAATAAAGTAAAATAAAATAATACAGAAACTGATAGCACCATTAAAGAAAAATATCTCACATACCTAAAATGAAAGCCAAAATCTTTTTATAATTTGCTTTTGGAAGTGATAGCTCACCTACCTTTTTCTATTTTATCCTTTAGAAGTGAGTCTGTAAGTCCAGCCCACACCCCAGAGTAGGGGATCACACAAGGTGTGAATACATACAGTCTGCCGACCACAGACCTTTGATAGTCATGTTAATGTTGCTTGCCTATCGGCAGGTTGATTGGAACAAATGAAGGTCACTCATTTGTGATTGACTCTTTGTGACCCCATGGACTATAGAGTCCATGGAATTCTCCAGGCCAGAATATTGGAGTGGGTAGCCATTCCCTTCTCCAGGGGATCTTCCCAACTCAGGGATCAAACCCAGGTCTCTCTCATTGCAGCCAGATTCTTTACCAGCTGAGCCACAAGGGAAGCCCTGATTGGAACAGGGGTGGAGAACATCATCTCTTCTGGGAATTTGAAGGAGATGCAGGGAGAATTAGCCAGTCTCTGCATGTGTTTCATTCTGAAATAGAAAACTTCTGGAGATGTGGGGTATCTATCTTGCCTGGGAGAGAGGCATGAAAGTGAAAGTGAAAGTGGCTCAGTCTTGTCCGACTCTTTGCGACCCCGTGGACTATACAGTCCATGGCATTCTCCAGGCCAGAATACTGGAATGGGTAGCCTTTCCCTTTTCCAGGGGAATCTTCCCAACCCCAGGATCGAACCCAGGTCTCCCGCATTGCAGGCGGATTCTTTACCAGCTGAGCCAGAGGGAATTGAGAGAGGCACAGTGTGATCTATTCACACTATGAAGTAGACACACGTAAAGAAGCAGAGACGAGACATGAGCAGGGAGCGTTCTCTGGATTCCCATCTGCTCTTCTGACTTGTGTTTCATGAAACATCTCCATAGCCCTTCCCTTTAAAAAAATTCTTTATTTAAAAAATATTCATTTACTTGGCTGCACTGGGTCTTAGTTGCAGCATATGGGATCTAGTTCCCCAACCAGGGCCCCCTGCATTGGGAGTGTGGACTCTTAGCCACTGGATCATCAGGGAATTCCCTGTAGTCCTGTAATAGAATTTCCCCTGATTCCTCCATGACCTTCTCAGCTAAGTCACGTCGGTTCAGATACTTGCTCAGAGAGAAACCTTCTTTGCCATCTTACATATAACATGATAAAGAGAATTTAAAAAATCTTTATGGACATTAATTTCACTGCTATTTAGTGAATTCCTACTCCATGCAAAGCAGTATCCTAGACAATGGGAGTATTGTGGTGAACAAGATGGAAGAGACCCCTTCTCTCATGTATCTTATTGTCCAGTCCAATCATTTTTAATGCTGATGGATTAGAAGGTTAAGATTTACTGATGTGATGCTGTTTATTTACCTCTACATCAAATAATTCCATGCTTTTGAGCTGCTTTTTAGATTTGGTTTCCATATTTTACGTTTTCCTTCTTGGCTTCTACAGTTTTTGAGGGAAAGAAGGGTGTTATTTTATTGTGGGCCTAGGTGGCTCTAGTGGTAAAGAATCTGCCTGCCAATGCAGGAGACATAAGAGACATGGGTTTGATCCCTGGGTGGGGACGATCCCCTGGAGGAGGAAATGGCAACCCACTCCAGTATTCTTGCCTGTAGAATCTCATGGACAGAGGAGCCTGGTGGGCTACATCCATGGGGTCACAAAAAGTTGGAAATGACTGAAGCGACTTAATACACACACACAGATATTAGGTGTTCAAAATTGTTAGCCTTGTGTGTAAAGTAAGAGTAAATTGTTTATAGAGTTGTTTACATACTTTCATTTATCTGTTTCGATGCTCAGTAGCCTTTCTTTCGTACTTTCTTTTTTCCATCCATGCTCTAGATGAGTGAGATTTCTGGAGACAAAAGGAGTCACAGTGAGGTTATGTACTTATTTCAGTGATTTGTCAAAGCTCAAAACACTTTGAAGGTATGTAATCACTGAGAAGTTTCAACTTGATCGTGTCACACCTAATGAGCAGGAATTGAATTCCTATTCAGCAAATATTCACTCTTTTCCCTCTCCCCCTGGGGAGAAGTATTTATCCGTACTTCACAGATTTTGGGTTTGGCAAAGCAGTTTGCTTTGGTCAATGAAATTGGAATGGATATAATACAAGCAGAGGCTTTAAACCTACGGGTGAGGTCTGGCTTGGTCTCTTGCATTTTTGTGATTGTGCAGAGAAGAGCATGCCTTAGATAGCCACCATCTCTTCAGGCTGGATCCCAGAATGAAACTGTGGAGCAGACACAAACCCAGCCTGAACCCTGGAGCCAAGCCCTTAACTCTCAGCCTGAAGCAGAGCTACTCCAGCTACTCTTCGACCCTCGACTGAGAAAGGCACATGCTTGCCGCCATAAACTGTAGTTTGGGATGGTCTGTACATAACATTATTGCAGTAATGTCTGTCTACCACAGCCAGAGGGGCAAAATAATAGAGCATATTAGTAGACCGAATAAGCCCCCCAAAAATGCCCATGTCCTAATCCCTCGAACCTGTGAATGTATTATCTTAGATGGCAAAAGGGACTTTGCACATGTGATTAAGTTAAGAATTCTGAGATGGGGAGATGATACTGGATTATTCCGTTGAGTCCAGTGTAATCTCCAGGGGTCCTTAGAAGAGGGAGGGAGGAGAGTGAGAGTGAGAGAGGGGGATGTGATGACAGAAGCAGAGGTCAGAGTGACCAGGCCACGAGGCAGGGAGTGGGGACAGGCTCTGCAAGCTGCACAAGGACACCTTTTAGAAGGAAACATCATTGACGATACCTTGATTTTAGTTCTTTAAGATCTGTTTTGGAAAAAAAAAAAAGATCTGTCTTGGAGTTTTGACTCTAGAATGGCAAGATAATAAATTTGTATTGGTTTAAACCCCTAAATTGTCATAATATGTTAAAGCATCAACAAGAAACTAATACAAATATATTAAGATTAAATAGATAATTAATATTTCTCTCCCTGTTAAAGGAAAATGCTTATATTTAGAGTAATATACTATAGCATCATCCTACGAATGTGTTCAGTAAGTATCCTTTCCAAAGTCAATTGCAGTATATTTCCATTTTTATTTAATGATTGAGTAATAAAGATGATGGCATTCATTATTTTCCAAGTAGATTGTGACTCACTCAGAGGAGTCACAATTTGTATTGTATTAACTGCATATAGGTAGTTTGTATTAACTGCATATAGGTGAGGGTAGGGTAAAGTTTGTCAAAATTAATAAATATTAAAGATATAAAATATTTTGTCAGAAATACAGATTTATTACTTTCAAGTAATACTTTCAAGTAATTACTTTCAAGTAATACACATAACTAAAATTATATTAATGAAGAGCTAGTAGAGGTTCCTAATCTTTGATGCTTTAAAAATATACCTGCCTATACCCTACCCATGGGCCTCCCTGGTGGTACTAGTGGTAAAGAACCTGACTGCCAACGCAGGAGACGTAAGAGATCTCTGAGTTCAATCCCTGGGTTGGGAAGACCCCCTGGAGAAGGGCCCAGCAACCCACTCCAGTGTTCTTGCCTGGAGAATCCCATGGACAGAGGAGCCTGGCGGGCTACAGTCCATGGGATCACAAAGAATTGGACATGACTGAAGCGACTTAGTCTGCACACACACTCTACCCATAGAGATTTTGGTACAGAAAAAGAAAAAGAGGTTAGGGTTTGGGGAATCTGTGGTTTTTTTCTCTTCTATAAACAATTTATTATTTATAACTTGCAGATATATGTGAAGGTACAAAGTAGTTCCTCACTTTTTGGGAGGTTACATACTCTCACCTAGACTTAATAATCACTACTATTTTGCTTTATCTGCTTTATATGTTTTAAAAACTTTCTATCATGAAATTTCAAGCTTAAAAGTAGAGACTATCATACAGTGAACCCCTATGTGCCATTGACGAGTTTCAATAATCACCAATTCATGCCAAGCCTGCTTCACTAGTGCCACCGGCCAACTCTCTCCACCCACCACTGGCTTATCTCAGATACATTTTTGTGAACAAGTATTTTAGCCTGCATTGTAAAATGATAGAGGAGTCTTTTAAAACATATAACTCCAATGTAAGCATTCAATTCAGTTCAGTCAGTCGTGTCCGATTCTTTGTGACCTCATGGACTGAAGCACACC
Source organism: Bos taurus (assembly GCF_002263795.3). Lineage (NCBI taxonomy): Eukaryota > Metazoa > Chordata > Mammalia > Artiodactyla > Bovidae > Bos > Bos taurus. The sequence goes on from NC_037347.1 coordinate 17,209,833, forward strand.
AGGCCTCCCTGTCCATCACCAACTCCCAGAGCTTGTTCAAACTCATGTCCATCGAGTCGGTGATGCCATCCAACCGTCTCATCCTCTGTTGCCCCCTTCTCCTCCTGCCTTCAATCTTTCCCAGCATCAGGGTCTTTTCCAGTGAGTCAGTTGTTTGCATCAGGCGGCCAAAGTATTGGAGCTTCAGCTTCAGGATCAGACCTTCCAGTGAATATTCAGGACTGATTTCCTTTTGGATTAACTGATGAGAGCATTATTCCTAATAAAACTAACACTTTTAAAATATGTTCACAGAACCGATTCAGATTATGTATAATCTCTATTGTTAATAAACTCCATAAGGGAGTTCCTGCTCTTCCATGGCTGTGAAGCACTGCTTTGAACACTATTTTATAATGTGATCTTATGAAAATACAAGGGAAGCTTTCAGAGGATTAAAGATGCTCAAACTCAGTTTGTTCTTTGAACTGTTTTATACATGGACATGAAATGCTTGTTGATATTGAATTTTTAAATTGATCAATTATTCGTTCCTATGGGAGGGTAGAGAGAAGGTGAGAGGCATGGTTTCTGAACTACAGGAGATTACCATGTGAAGTAAAGAATGAAGAACTGAACAGAGAGTTTGAGACAAGAGGTGATCATACTTGCCTTGGGGGGACCAGGAGGCAGAACATACACAGTTGCCAGAGGTTGGCTCAGCTGTGGGCTCAGCTTGGCATCTTGGATGGGAAAGTTAAGCCAGTAGGATACGACACCAGGTCAGCGCCAGGCAGTGGTTTAGGAACCAGGAGACATTCCAGGGGAGAGACTGGAAACATGGCAAAGGCTGGCCAGCAGAGTGGCTCCAGCATCGTCCCATACCAGCAGTGGTCTGAGCTCATGGATTGTGTAAACATTCACATTAAATGGAGATGCACTGTGTATAGAGCTTCCAGGTGCGTAGTGGTAAATAATCTGCCTGCCAACGCATGAGAAGGAAGAGACATGGGTTTGACCCCTGAGTTGGGAAGATCCCCTGGAGAAGGAAATGGCAACCCGCTCCAGTATTTTTGCCTGGAAAATTCCCTGGACAGTGGAGCCCGGTAGGCTATAAGTCCATGTGGTCGCAAAGAGTCAAACACTACTGAGCACACACGCATGCACTCACAGTGTGTATCTGCATCTATGTACGTCAGACAGACATCTCCTGCCAAGGCAGGAAGTGAGATCCTTGAGCAGACCCCTGACTGGAGAGGGCAATATGGGCTGAGGAAATGTTCCTTTTTCCTGACCCTTACCAGAAACAATTGTAGGCATACCTCCTATTCACAAGGTATTTCTGACCCATTAACTGGAATGATTCTCTTCTTTAGCGGTCATGCAGAAGGCAGCCACAGTGAAGAGAACCTGCTTTGTCTGTTCTCCTCCAGGCTCTACCCCTCATCGTGCCAGGCTGCCTGTCTCAGAGAATAAAAGATGCTCACGTGACAAGTGCAAACTGAGAAAAGAAGGGGCAGGAACAGGATACCCAAGGGCGCTGCTGTGGCACAATGTCTGGACAAGCTCCTGGAGACTGAACTGAGGTCGCTGGGAGCGGCGGAATCAGAATCCAGAACCTCCAAATCTAAGGCCTCACAGGACCCTGGCTCATTCATTTCTAAATATAAAATTGAAGTAATCACTGATCAAATGTGCCACTGAGAAGAATAATGAAGAGCTAATAATTGTTTTCCTTCCCATTGAAAGAAACACATCACACTCAGACGCCCATTTACAGATATTTTCAGTTAAAGTGTCACATAATATTTGTTATATCAGCAGGAGAATGGAAATCGAGTTGGCAGTGAAGTATTGCAGTGACAACTGTTACCTTGGAAACCGTAGTGAGCAATCATAATTACAATTAGCAAGGCTTGCACAAAGTATACATAAATATTCGCATGCCAGAGTTGAGTGTCATGTACACCCAACAGCAGAGTAAACGGTGTGACTGCTGCTTCTTTCTCTTTGACATGTCCTTGTAGAGAGTTAGGTTCCATTAAGAGATATCACAGCTTCTTTGAATTTAGGTGAATATATTTCCTTATGTGCTGGTTTTGGGGCTTGTAACATAATGACATTTGACACAGAGTGGATTACATGGAAGCTTCAGCTGACCCTTAGTTGAAGTATGACCTGAATGACTTTTAAACAAAGCCTGATCTCAGAAGAAAATAAGGCAATTGTAAATAATAAATGGTGTCATAGCACAATTACAGGAGTGCTCTGGGGAAAAGTGCGGCAACACAGAAGGAATGGTTAAAAGGTGTGATTTAATCATTCTCAGCAACTTGACTCTTGGTTTCTTTATTGCCTTGGAAGTGTCCCTTTTGATCAGACCGCTCTGTCAAAATCACGAAGGAAGTCAGAGGAAGAGTGATAGAATTATTCTCACTCGGACACAACCAGGCGTGTCCTGTCTTCTGCGAATTCTTTCATGAACAAGGGAGAAAAGAAGTGAAGTCAGGAGTATGTGTGAGTCTGTATTTCTGTACTCTTGTGGGAACAAAGCTTTGAAGGTAAACACATCGTCACAGCAAAACCATTGTTATTTTCAGGGCCACAGGGCACGCCAAAAACTTCATCTTCCAGCACACAGTAGAGTTTTCTGTTCGGCTTGTCTGAGCATGTTGGCTGCCTGGGGCTTTCTGGACAAACACGTGTTGTGAGTGGTTGCCATGATGTGAAGGGCAACAGGGGAAGAAACGTTGGCATGCTTCCTTTGAGAGCAGAGGTCTTGACCTGAGCTTGAAAGAAGTCTGCTAAAATGAATAAACGGAAGTGACCTTGGCTTAGACACTAAAATAATTGGAAGAATTTATATTTTAGGCAGTGGTATCTGTATGCAGAGTTGGTGGGGGCCAGGGAGGGATGGTGGAGGTGAGGCCAGTAGATGTCCAGAAAACTGCCTTCCCCCTCTAGATCACATTAAGTCCTGCCTGTGCGCTTCCCCATAGGAGCCTGGTTCTCTAGGCAGCAACGGTAAGTCATATATCGTGCCCCACTCTGACCTTTGTGGTATGGACTCATGCCTGCTCTCTGGACGATTCTACTCTTTAGGAGGGGCAGTATCTGCCGGAACAAAAGGCAGCTGTGGTATGGTGCCTCTTCTTCCGCAGGTCCCCAACTCTTAGCAATCCAGGCTGCCTGTCTCAGACAAAAAAAGGTGACTGGCATTGCGCGGGGTCCCAGCAGTCAGACCATGCTACAAACCGGACGAGTGAAGTGTTGGTTTACCCACTTCGGAGCTTGATGTGAGGTAGGGAAGGCAACTCACTTGTTTCAGTTAAAATGAGAACTCCATATACCACTTTCTGCTATAATTAGAGTTGTAGTGCTTATTTGAATCACAACACTGAGCTAGGTTCTCTAGAAGAGCAAAAGATGAATGTCAGGGCTTCTTCCTTTAAAAGAACTTATGATCTGGTTGGGAAGAAGGAGTTAGGACACCCAGACAATTAGTAAAGCATATGGTGCGTGTGAGCCCCTAGTGGCTCAGACAGTAAAGAATCTGCCTGCAATGCGGGAGACCTGGGTTTGATCCCTGTGTCAGGAAGATCCCCTGGAGAAGGAAATGGCAACCCACTCCAGTATTCTTGCCTGGAGAATCCCATGGACGGAGGAGCCTAGCAGGCTACAGTCCATGGGGTTACAAAGTGTTGGACACGACTGAGTGACTTCGCTTTCACTTTTATGGCGTGCGTGCGTGTGTGTGTGTGTTCAGTCATTCAGTTGTGTCTGACTCTTTGTGACCCCGTGCACCACAGCCCACCAATCTCCTCTGTCTATGGAATTTTCCAGGCAAGAATACTAGAGTGGGTTGCCATTTCCTTCTCCAGGGGATCTTTCCAACCCAGGGATTGAACTCACATCTCTTGGGTCTCCTCCATTGGCAGGCAGATTCTTTACCATTGTGCCACCTGGGAAGCAGCCCCACAAGCATTGGGTACCTACTGGCTATTATCAAGTGTGACAGTATTGAGCCCCATGGAGGTCAGCAAGAGGGAGATTGGTAAGGGCTGAACTTATTGGAAAAGGCTTCAAGAAAGTGACACTTGGGAAGGGCCTTGCACATTGTAGAACAATAGAGACAGACTGTGTGTGTGTGTGTGTGTGTGTGCGTGTGTGTGTATAGGGAGAATGGGCAGCATGGGGAGTGCCATCAGAAGCCTGTCTGGGGAAAGAGCCAAGGGGACTAAAGCAGCGCTCATGTTTACCATCACTTTAAAAGTTTGCTGGTCTGTGTGAATGAGGCCCCAACAGGATTTCTGGCTTAGACTGCTCTCTAAAGCTCTGCATCTTGTTGGAAATCTCTCCTCAGAAGACTCACCAGTTCCACTCAGAGTCTGATTTCAGCAATTTGACCATCTCAAAAGCCCTTCTATCTTGACTTCCCTGCCAATAATTGAGGATCTACTATATCCCTAGTACTTTATAATTTTAAAATTTATGTTTATTAGGGAAATACATGCATGTGATAAAAAGAAAAACCACATAGGAGAGTGTAGGATAAAAAGCAGTAATATTTTCAACTTTCTTTTCTCCATCCCAGTCCATTCATCAGAAGTGACCTCTTAAGTTGAGGCCTTTGAGTTCAAGTCTCCTAATGACTGCTCCGTACCTCTAAGTAGTGTACTTCTATTTCTTGATCTTTTTTTTTTTTAAATTAGGCAATATATGTTAAAACTTAACCATGGAAGACCAAGACTTAGTTCACTTGTATTTTACCTCATCTCTCTATCCTTAGAGTATTTCATCTTTGTATTACTTTTTAGTTATTTTGTTGGATAACATTGTGATATTAGGTACTATATTTATCTCTATTTCCCATTTTATCCTTTTCATTATTTATCTCTATTCCATTCTTCCCTTGCCAGCTCCCATCTCATCTCAGCCATGTCTTAATTCTTACTTTGTTAACATGGTTAACATTTAAAACTGTCTTGAAACCATAATGAACTCTTAAGAACTTTTGCTATAGATTGAAAACCAAAGAATAGAACTGGCATTATTAAAACCATGTGAATATTGTTCATGGCAAAGCCAAAATTGTATGTTAGGATTGCATTTTCTTCCTTACGAGCCCAATGAAACACCCTCTGGGCCACTTAAGATACAATTGTTGTAGCTTCAAGGTCAAAAAAGTTCTCTTCCCTTACATTACAACAATTGCCTAAAGTCGTAGAATGTTTCATAAGTGAGCCATGAATTTGTCAAACATCTTTTGATTGTTGCTTCTATTGCCTCCCCTCGCCCAGCCCCGGAGTTTCTAATGGATTTGTATTGCCCATTTATATTGAAAAGAAAATGATTTCCTCCGCTCAGAAGATTTTATGGAGGAAGGTCTTCTGCTTGGTCACTGTACAGGTCCCGGGTACATTCTCTGTGGCTTAGCTCTGGGCTGAGCAGGCCAGGAATTGCTCCTCAGGTCAGAATGAAAGTGAAAGTGTTAGTCATTCAGTCATGTTGGACTCTTTGCAATCCCAAGGACTGTAGCCTCTGTACACAGAATTCTCCAGGCAAGAAGACTGGAGTGCGTTGCCATTCCCTTCTCCAGGGTATCTTCCAAACCCAGGGATCAAACCCTGGTCTTCTGCACTGCAGGCAGATTCTTTACCATCTTAGCCACCATGAGGAGGACAAATCTCTGGGCAAGACATTCAACACAGAAATTTAGCTTCTTCCAATCAGTATTTATTCAGTTTACTTAAAGACTTTGCTTAAAAATCTCAGTTTTTGTCAGGATGCTAGGCTGAATGTAGAAAGAATGGAGAGGAAAGGGGAGATGACACTCCCTAATACACGCATTTTGTGTTTATTTATTTATTTTTAAAATTTTTATTTATTTATTTATTTTTTTACTTTACAATATTGTATTGGTTTTGCCATACATCAACATGCATCCGCCACGGGTGTACACGTGTTCAACATCCTGAACCCCCCTCCCACCTCCCTTCCCATACCATCCCTCTGGGTCATCCCAGTGCACCATCCCCAAACTTCCTGTATCCTGCATCGAACCTGGACTGGCGATTCATTTCTTATATGATATTATACATGTTTTAATGCCATTCTCCCAAATCATCCCCCACCTCACTCTCTCACAGAGTCCAAAAGACTGTTTTATACATCTATGTCTCTTTTGCTGTCTCGCATACAGGGTTATTGTTACCATCTTTCTCAATTCCATATATATGCGTTAGTATACTGTATTGGTGTTTTTCTTTCTGGCTTACTTCACTCTGTATAATAGGCTCCAGTTTCATCCACCTCATTAGAACTGATTCAAATGTATTCTTTTTAATGGCTGAGTAATACTCCATTGTGTATATGTACCACAGCTTTCATATCCATTCATCTGCTGATGGACATCTAGGTTGCTTCCATGTCCTGGCTATTATAAACAGTGCTGCGATGAACTTTGGGGTACACGTGTCTCTTTCAATTCTGGTCTCCTTGGTGTGTATGCCCAGCAGTGGGATTGCTGGGTCGTATGGCAGTTCTATTTCCAGTTTTTTAAGGAATCTCCACACTGTTCTTCATAGTGGCTGTACTAGTTTGCATTCCCACCAACAGTGTAAGAGGGTTCCCTTTTCTCCACATCCTCTCCAGCATTTATTGCTTATAGACTTTTGGATTGCAGCCATTCTGACTGGTGTGAAATGGTACCTCACTATGGTTTTGATTTGCATTTCTCTGATAATGAGTGATGTTGAGCATCTTTTCATGTGTTTGTTAGCCATCTGTATGTCTTCTTTGGAGAAATGTCTATTTAGTTCTTTGGCCCATTTTTGGATTGGGTCGTTTATTTTTCTGGAATTGAGCTGCAGGAGTTGCTTGTATATTTTTGAGATTAGTTGTTTGTCAGTTGCTTCATTTGCTATTATTTTCTCCCATTCTGAAGGCTGTCTTTTCACCTTGCTTATAGTTTCTTTTGTTGTGCAGAAGCTTTTAAGTTTAATTAGGTCCCATTTGTTTATTTTTGCTTTTATTTCCAATATTCTGGGAGGTGGGTCATAGAGGATCCTGCTGTGATGTATTTCAGAGAGTGTTTTGCCTATGTTCTCCTCTAAGAGTTTTATAGTTCTGGTATTATGTTTAGATCTTTAATCCACTTTGAGTTTATTTTTGTGTATGGTGTTACAAAGTGTTCTAGTTTCATTCTTTTACAAGTGGTTGACCAGTTTTCCCAGCACCACTTGTTAAAGAGATTGTCTTTTCTCCATTGTATATCCTTGCCTCCTTTGTCAAAGATAAGGTGTCCATAGGTGCGTGAGTTTATCTCTGGGCTTTCTATTTTGTTCCATTGATCTATATTTCTGTCTTTGTGCCAGTACCATACTGTCTTGATGACTGTGGCTTTGTAGTAGAGCCTGAAGTCAGGCAAGTTGATTCCTCCAGTTCCATTCTTCTTTCTCAAGATTGCTTTGGCTATTCGAGGTTTTTTGTATTTCCATACAAATTGTGAAATTATTTGTTCTAGCTCTGTGAAAAATACCGTTGGTGGCTTGATAGGGATTGCACTGAATCTATAGATTGCTTTGGGTAGTATACTCATTTTCACTATATTGATTCTTCCGATCCATGAACATGGTATATTTCTCCATCTGTTAGTGTCCTCTTTGATTTCTTTCATCAGTGTTTTATAGTTTTCTACATATAGGTCTTTAGTTTCTTTAGGTAGATATATTCCTAAGTATTTTATTCTTTTTGTTGCAATGGTGAATGGAATTGTTTCTTTAATTTCTCTTTCTATTTTCTCATTATTAGTGTGTAGGAATGCAAAGGATTTCCCATTTTGTATTAGACCTTCAAATGATCTCCTTGTTAACTCAACACCTGACCGTCCCCCTCTTTCTTAACTGCTTAACTGCCCACTCTGAGCTTGGAGCTGAGAGAGTGATTTCCTAGGTAGGTTGATAAGAAGTCTAGGGGTCCCCAAGGAGAGAAGTGAAATGAAGTCTCTCAGTCGTGTCCGACTCTTTTCGACGTAGCCTACCAGGCTCCTCCGTCCATGGGATTCTCCAGGCAAGAATATTGGAGCAGCTTGCCATTTCCTTCTCCAGGGGATCTTCCCGATCCAGGGATCCAACCCAGATCTCCTACATTGCAGGCAGACGCTTTAACCTCTGAGCCACCAAGGAGAGATGGGTCTGGAATTCTCAGGGAGGAAGAAAGGACAAACCCTTGTTCCCTCTACATTCTTTAGGATTATGTATCCTGCCTGAGGACAGTCTCTGGATTAAACCTTCTGGCTAATTCTATTATCTTAAAATGTAAATTATGGGAGTAGGTCTGGTGAGGCCTTTACAACCTCCAGACATTTTTTGGATTCTTTGGAGAGTATATAACTCCATTGCTAACACTAGCAAGCAGGTACTCTTTCTATCCCCTTCTGATGTCTGTGTCAGAAGCTTTCTCTATCTCCTTTATACTTTAATAAAGCTTTATTACACAAAAGCTCTGAGCGATCAAACCTCGTCTCTGGCCCCGGATTGAATTCTTCTCCTCCGGAGGCCAAGGTGATTGCCGTCTGGCATCTTTGCGTGATTCAGCAACAACTTTTCAGAGCCTTATGGGGGCGTACTTTGGGCAGGTTAGGTTTTCCTTCCTCTGCAGCCTCCTGAGTCAGATGTTTTGGGATGTGGATCTATATCACTGTTTCATGTATCAGCATGCTCCTGTCCTCTTCCCATCTTCCAGGAATTTCTTGAAATGTCTCATCCATTAATTATACACTTTCCCATTTTTTCGGGGTTCAGAAAATGAGTAGGTGTAAAATTCACTCACCTTCTTGAGCTAGAAAAGTCAGACCCTCCTTCATGGCACATCTTTGTCCCTTTACCTTTAAAACATTTTAAGTCTTCACTTTAGTCTTCTATTTGCTGCTTTAACAAATTACCCAAAGGGAATGGCTTAAAACAACACAAATTTACTCTTTGACAATTCTGGAGGCCAGAACTCTGAAGTGAGTTTTAGAGGGCTAAAATCAAATTGCAAAATCAAGGTCTGGTTCCTTCCTGAGGGTCTAGGAGAATCTGGTTTTTTGGCTCCTCCAGTTTCTGGTGGCTTCAGGCCTTCCTTGGCTCATGGCTGCATGGTTCTAGTCTCTTGCTTCTGCTGTCAAATTCCTACTTCCTCTTCTCTGATCAAATCTCCTTCTGCCTTCCTCAGATAAGTATACTTGTGGTTACATTTAGAGTCTGCCTAGATAATTCAGGATAATCTCCATCTCAAGCTCCTTAATTTCATCACATCTGCAAAGTCCCATTAGCCATATAAGGTAATAGCCACAGGTTCTAGGTAAAAGAATCTAGAGCCATTTTCCTGCCTACCATAGTCTTCTTTGATTTCTCCATTTCTATTACCATATTCATCCAGTCAGTTATCAGGTTCCATGGCTGGATTCATCTACTGGCTCTCAAATCTGAATGCACATTACAATTACCTGGAGAGCTTTAAAAAGTACCACAGTTCTGGCTAAGAATGTGAGAAATTCTGGGGTGTCAGGTCTCAATATTATTAAAAAAAATTTTTTTTTAGGTTGATACAATTTCAAACTTAGAGAAACATTGCAAGAAAAGTACAAATAATTCCCATATACTCTTGATTGTTTACATTTTGCACCATTTTCTTTAACATTCTCTTTTTATTTTTTTCTGAACCCTTTGAGAGTAAGTCCTTCACCCCAAGAGTTCTTCAGTATGTATTTCCTAAGAATAAAAACTGTCTCTCTCATAACCACAGTGCCATTATCAAATCAGGAATTTAACATACAACACATTTTACTTGTCTACCAAGAATATTTGTGATGACATCAGGATTACCACCCCTGCTTTTTTATTGTTTCCATTTTCCTGGAATATCTTTGCCCAGCTCTTTATTTTTAGCCTTTCTGAATTATTTTGTATTAAGTGTGTTTCTTTCTTTTAAAAAAGTACTTAATATATTTATTTGACTGAACCAAGTTCTAATAGTAGCATGTGGGATCTAGTTCTCTGACCAGGGATCGAACCTGGACCCTCTGTATCAGGAGCACAGAGTCTTAGCCACTTGACCACCCAGAAAGTCCCTAACAGTGTTTCTTAAATAGAGCATTTAGTTGGCTCTTTGTGATCCAGATAGAGAATCTTCACAAACGAGTTAAGCCTTATACATCTTTATTGATAAAGTTGATATGTTAAGCCTAAACTCTGCCATGTTATTTTGTTATTATTTTTATGTTGTATTTGCTATGCTTCTTTACATAATCTATTTCATTTTTAAATTACTTTGGCATTAGAATTTTATATATATATATATATATATATATATATATATATATATTTCCCATCTATATATATAGAATTATATATATATTTACATATATATATGGCCATTCTGACCATATATATAGGCTTTTATTTTTAAATATATTTATTTTTAATTGAAAGATAATTGCTTTACAATATTGTGTTGGTTCTGCCATACATCAACATGAATCAGCCATAGGTATACCTATGTTCCTGCCCTCTTGAAGCTCCCTCCCACCTCTCACCCCATCCCACCCCTCCATATTGTCATAGAGTACTGGTCTGAACTCCCTGGGTCATACAGCAAATTCCCACTGGCTATCTATTTCACACATGGTAATGTATATGTTTCCATGCTACTCTCTCCATTCTTCCCACCCTTTTCTTTGTGCCCCTCTCCCATGTCTCTTCTCTATGTCTGAATCTCCATTGTTGCCCTGCAAATAGGTTCATAGTACCATCTTTCTAGATTCCATATATATGCATTAATATATGGTATTTTTTTTTCTCTTTCTGATTTACTTCACTCTCTGTAAGGCTCTAGGTTCATCCACCTCATTAGAACTGACTCAAATGTGTTCCTTTTATGGCTAATATTTCATTGTATATATGTACCACAGCTTCTTTATCCATTCATCTGAGATGGACATCTAGGTTGCTTCCACGTTCTAGGTATTGTAAATAGTGCTGCAATGAACCTTGGGTGCATGTGTCTTTTTGAATTATGGTTTCCTCTGAAGTGACTTAGCAGCAGCAGAGTATATGATCAGTAGTGGGATAACTGGGTCATACTGTAGATTTGTTCCTAGTTTTTAAAGGGATCTCCATACTGCTCTCCCTAATGGCTATATCAATTTATATTCCCACCACATTGCAAGAGGGTTCCCTTTTCTTCACACCTTCTCCAGGATTTATTGTTTATAGATTTTTTGATGATGGCCATTCTGGCCAGTATGAGGTGATATCTCACTGTGCTTTTGATTTGCATTTCTCTAATAATGAGCAATGCTGAGCATCTTTTCATGTGTTTATTAGCTATCTGTATGTGTTCTTTGGAGAAATGTCTTTAGGTCATCTGCTCACTTTTTGATTGAGTTGTTTGTTTTTCTGGTATTAAGTTGCATGAGTTGCTTGTATATCTTGGAAATTAATTCTTTGTGAATTGTTTCATTTGCTTCCCCATAAAATTATACACACACACACACACACATTTGTTTTAGAGATTATCTCCTTATACCTTTTAAAAATGCCATTAGTCATACCCATTAGGGTGGCTACTATTGATAAAACAGAAAATAAAAAGTGTTGGCAGTGATATGGAGAAGTTGTACTCTTGTAATGGGATTTTAAAATGGTGCAACTGCTATGGAAAACAGTATGGTGTTTCCTCCAAAATTTAAAAATTGGACTGCCATATGATCTAGCAATCCCACTTCTGGGTATATATCCAAAAGAATTGAAAGCAGTGTCTTGAAGAGTATTTGCATATCCATGTTCACGGCAGCACAATGCACAACAGCCAAGAGGTGGAAGCAACTCAGATGTCTGACAGATGAATGGGCAAATAAAATGAGATACATATCATTCACAATAGCCTTAAAAAGGAATGGAATTCTGTCACATGCTATAACATGGATGGACCGTGAGGACATTGGGCTAAGTAAAATGAACCAGCCACAAAAGAACAAGTACTATAGGATTCTACTTACATGAGGTGTCTAAAGTTCACAGATGTAGAAAATAGAATGGTGTTTCCTAGAGTCTGGGGGTAAAGGGGAATTGTTGTTCAATGGGTACAGAATTTCAGTTTTGCAAAGATGAAAAAAGGTTCTAAAGTTATGTTTCACAAAAATGTAAGTATACTTACCACTATTGAACTGTATACTTAAAAATGGTTAAGATGGTAACTTTTATGATATCTGTTTTTACAATAAAAAAAGTGCCATTAGCTCCCTGTTTCTAATTTAAGCTTCTTTATCTGGTTTCTTTTTAGTATAAACTCAAATAAATGGTACTCTTTTGTTTCCACCTACTGTATATGTAATAGTTAATGAGTATATGCTTCCCAGGTGGCGCTAGTGGTAAAGAATCCACCTGCCAATGCAGGAGACACAAGAGATGCAGGTTCAATCCCTGGGTTGGGAAGATCCCTCGGAGGAGGGCATGGCAACTCACTTCAGTATTCTTGCCTGAAGAATCCCATGGACAGAGGAGCCTGCTGGGCTACAGTCCATAGAGTCACAAAGAGTCAGACACAACTGAAGTGACTTAGTACGCATGCATGTGCATTAGTAGAGCTTCCCTGGTGGCTTAGTAGTAAAGAATCTGCCTACCAATGCAGGAGACACAGAAGACATGGGTTGCATCCCTGGATCGAGAAGGTTCCCTGGAGAAGGAAAGCAACCCACTCCAGTATTCTTGCCTGGGAAATCCCATGAACAGAAGAGCCTGGAGGGCTACAGTCCATGCGGCCACAAAGAGTCAGCAAGGACTGAGCGACTGAGCACACACTCATGCATGTGCATTAGCAGTTCTGAAAACATCTCCAGATGATTCTAAATATTATGTAACTAGAGCTGATAATCACTGGGCAACTCTCCCATCACTCCTTTGTCTTTCAATCTTACATCATCATTCTTACCCAGCTTTCATTATTCTTCACATGTTGTAAACTCCCTTCCCTGGCTTTTCTTGGATTGTCTGTTCAGTCCTCTCTAAATACTATACCCAGAGCAATCTTGAAAAAGTTCCACTTTGTGTCATGTTTGCCACTCAAAGTTACGAAGGATTCTTTTCCATTGCCTCAAGGTTGGAAGAGGTGAATTGATTTGAGTTCCAGCAGGGGCACTTATCAGTGATGTGACCTTTGTTAAATAATTTAAAAAATAATTTATTTTAATTGGAGGATAATTACTTTACAATATTGTGATGGTTTTGTGAAATAATTTAAGGGGCCAATGCAGCTGTAGGATCATAAGAGATTTCAATTAACATCCTTCCATTCTTCCTTTGTTAAGCTCTAAGTAAGTGAAGTCACTCAGTTGTGTCTGACTCTTTGTGACCCCGTGGACTGTAGCCTACCAGGCTTCTCTGTCCATGGGATTCAGGTTACCATTTCCTTCTCCAGGGGATCTTCCCAACCCAGGGATCGAACCCGGGTCTCCCACATTGGAGGCAGACACTTTAACCTCTGAGCCACCAGGGAAGATTTGCTAAGCTCTAGTATCCCAGGCAAGTACTCTTGCCTGGAAAATCCCATGGACAGAGGAGCATGGAAGGCTGCAGTCCATGGGGTTGCAGAGGGTCAGACATGACTGAAGTGACTTAGCAGCAGTATCCCATTGTTGGAGAAGGCGATGGCACCCCACTCCAGTACTCTTGCCTGGAAAATCCCATGGACAGAGGAGCCTGGTAGGCTGCAGTCCATGGGGTCGCAAAGAGTTGGGCACGACTGAGCGACTTCACTTTCACTTTTCACTTTCATGCATTGGAGAAGGAAATGGCAACCCACTCCAGTGTTCTTGCCTGGAGAATCCCAGGGACGAGGGAGCCTGGTGGACTGCTGTCTCTGGGGTTGCACAGAGTCGGACACGACTGAAGCAACTTAGCAGCAGCAGCAGCAGCATCCCATTGTTCCTTCTATCCACCCACTCCCCCTCACCCACCCTCCTAACCTCCCTTGCTAACTCTCACAGCCGTCTGGAGGATTTAAAGCCAGACTTACCTCTGAAAACCAAATTCAAGTACCCTCTCTTGCCAAAAATACTTCAGTCAGAAATAACCCTGCACCCCTCTCAGTATCCGTGGCACTTTCTCAAACACGTGGAACCTTTTAGTGACTTGTGTTCTGTCTTTTTACAAAAGTGTAAATTAAGTTAATTAAAAGGAAACAGGAATCCAAGGGCAGGTGAAGGAAGGAGCAAACTGAGCACTCCCTATCAGAGAATTGAGGAATTACATCATTTGCTTCGAAACATGTAGCCTTGAACACTTATGGTCCCATGTCACCCATGCTCCCTGTGTCTTTTGGCAAGTTACACATTGTACAAAACTCTTCTATTGCAAGCTCTTTGTGGGCAAAGTCTGTGTCTTAAAGATCTCTGTCCTTGATGCATTATAGGAAAGCAATAGGGCCTAGGCATCTAACGATAGCTGACACTGAATGCTTATTATCTACTTGACCTTGTTCTAAGTGTTGTGGTCTGGGCACAGGCTGAGAAAGAATTTCCAGACATGAGACAGAATGAGAGGGAAATAAAGTTTATTAGAGTGGGAGACGCTGTTTGAGTAGTGAGCCAGCTCAAGGGAGAACTGACATTGAACAGGGGTCCTTAGTCCATTTTTATACCCAGGGTACAAGTAGTGGGATAGAGGTCTGGTGGGTCATTTGCTAATTGGATGAGGCACATATACTGAGTGGTGGGGGCGGGGGGAGAGTAAGGCAGATATCTTCTCTCTATGGGGAAGGAGGAGAGACAGGTTATACTCTTCAGGAGGACCTGAAATCCATTAATAGTTACAATATGGGAGAGAGAAGGACGATAAGGGTTTGGTTTTTCTGTTCCTTCATTCCAAGACCCTCCTTGGTTTTATCTGCTGTCTCATCCTTGGGTCACCACACTACTCCCTCTCTTTATTTTTAGGGCCAGTTCTTTGGCCCCTTTTGATACCCTGCTCATGTCTAACTACCTATTTCCCTTCTCAGGTATTTGGGAACCCAGTCTCAGAGGAAAAGGGGTGATGACTGCTCTGGCTTCTTCAGGCTGTACAGGGGCATCATGGGGCTCTGGGTTTCCTTTGCCTGCTCTCTGTCAGGGTGCATTTACAGCAGGAGATGAGAGTCTATGGAATGATAAGGTGACTTGTTTCAGCATTGTCAAGGTGTCTGTTGGTCAGGGAATATTCTTGTTATACTACCACTTGGAGATTTGTTGTATTCTAGAAGAAACAAACTTAACAAGAAAGTTAAAGGTATGTGGCCCAAAGATTAATAGAAGTAGAAAAAGTTGCTCAAGGGCTAGCCAGGAGAACCAGGGCCAGACATTGGTTCGTGACATTAGTGTTTCTCTAGGCACGAGAAGAGGCAAGAATTTGGGCTCATAAAATCTTTACCTGAAAGCTTATCTGACTATCTGAGGGCTGGTTCTTGTGGGTTTTTCCCAGAGCACAGAGTGCCTTATTTCTGAGCTCCACCCTGAATTCCTTTCAGGGGATGTTGAAGTCAGCAGCTTGCAGTGGTCATGAAGTAATCCTTGTAGAGGCAGCTGGCAAGTGCTAACTTCCAGTCATCAGGGTCCCTTCACAACCACATAGTTGACCATGCTTTGGGGGCATTTCATGGCCATTGTGTCCCAAGGTGCTGGGAAGGCTCATTCCCAGGTTTAACAAAGATTCCATTGACAGGCCAGTGTGCTGTTACTGGACCAGGCCTTGTGAGTAGCAGAAGTCTCTGGACCATACCTGTCTTACTAGCCTTTTGGTCCAGGAAAATATTCCGTCTTGTTGCTTCTTCCCATATCTAGAGTTAGATTATTACAATCATTGATTTCATATGGAACTGCATATCAGCATTTTATCACAGGCTCAGTCACACATTTGGTAACATAAGAAACTATTTTCTGAAACAAGCATCATAGAAAATATTACAGCTAGCAGTCATTAGTAAGGTCACGAGTAAGGATTATAAGTCAAGAACTTTCATTAGGTAGAGCCCAGTATACCCCAGGTCATCTGGCTTCGTTTGTTAAATAACTACAGCCTGGTGTTAATCTCCTGGTTATACATCATGGAGCATCTGATCTCTATCTAAAGACTGGTTACTGAGATAAGCTTTAGAAACAGAGTGTCCTTTTTAATAACTTAATTAAATCTTTTAGCAATATAACATAACAACAAGGAAATATCTCAGAAGTGAGTCTTAGTAAACACTAGACCTTAATTGACAATCCTAGAATCTTAGTTTAACAATTAAAAAAACTTAATACTCAGTGAAACATGATTTTTTCATTATGAGGGCATTAACCCTGTAGCCAGGGAAGGCTTTAACCCATCAAATAAAAATGAAGTTTGTCAGGGAGCCGGGAAAAGCCATGCGAACATCCTGGATTTCCCATAGCCCTGACTCTTTGATTTACAGCTATTGTTCACCCATTTTTAATTCCTCGATTTAGGACTGTTGCCATGTTTTAAGGACATTAGAATAGCAAAAGTCTAACCATGAGGGCTTATTTTTTGTAGAAGCAAAATGAACTTCATCTACATGTACCATAATCTTAAATAATGCTTCTTTACCAAAGTAACAAAAGATTTTAAAAACAAATATAAATCACTTAAAGGCAAAGAAATTCATAATCTGTTGTCGAAAGCTTCATCCTAAGAAAGCTTTATTCTCTTAACATAGCGAGTAGACTAAATTCCAATCTCTTACCAGTTTACCAGATAACAAACAAACAAAATTGTTTATCGCTTAATCTTAGGAAAGTCTTTTCCATAAATCTTGAAGTAGCAGTATTCTTGCAGAGGCATCAGAGTGAAACCATAGAAGGCATGTTTAAAATCCAATTAAACTGCAACTGACAAAGTAACCTGGTCACTGCTGTGACTTTTAACACTTTAACATGGTAACTAGAATTATAACTGACAACATTTTATCAGGGCATATCAGATCTATATGAATGCCACATAATTTCAGGATATCTATATTAGTTACATCAACCATACAGTATAACCTGAGAAGATTTTATCACCACTTCCACAGTACTTCCCATGTAACTGAATGTCCAATGAACCCAGGTAGTTTAATGGTTCTTTGGGATGTCCCAGGGGTCCTCTGAAGCATCCCAAAGTTAGCTAGAAGTCAAGTTATTTAGGAAGTTTTGTCGATAAATATCAAAAGGGTTTATAACAGTCAGATAGAATCACATAGATCACTGTGAAACTATACATTCACTTAGCCAAAGTAACAAAGAAGATTTCAAAGAACATAGAACACATTACTTCAGAGGTAAAGAAACTTAAAATCCATTATCAAAGGCAGTTCAGTATCTCAAGAAAGCTTGTATTTATACACAGAACTCCTTCCTTGGGGTGCACTTTCCATTAAACCTTATCACTTTCTGTACCCATTACTTTGTTCTCCCATCCTGAAACAGCCATCTGTAAGGCAGACCTACTTCCTTTTCCCTTCATAAAATGTAATTTCATTCCTCATACCTTCTTTACTGAAAACACACATAGTATTTTCCTTAAGCAACCAAAAACTGACCTTTATATTAGCATTCTATAGATTGGTGAACATAAATACCAGTGAAAATTTCTAAAAAGAATTCTAGAGAACATCTCAGGATGGCATCAAACATTATTCATTGGTAGTCCAAAATCTCTTTAGTTTCTGTGTAAGAAGTTAGTGTTAAGTAGCGAATGTTTCAGGATCTTATTTTATTTGGAAATGACCTAGCTATTCAATAAACTTACATCACTTAGTTAAGCACTACCCAAAAATTCAGGTTACCAAAATCTAGAGAGACTGTTTAGACAGACATTTCAAAGTATAATTATTCTTAATAGAGTTTATCCAAAAGCTCATATCTCATTTGCATTTTTTTTGCAAAGTTTCTTCCCTTGAGGTACTTTCCTTGCTGACAAACTTGTAACAGATATAACAATATCTAACTTATAATAAACCTAGGCACAATGAAAATATTATGCTTAATGTTAATGACTCTTAGACATGTCTATATTAGATTAGGAAAAAAACATTAATACAAGATATTTAATATTGACTATTTCCCAGTTCACGTGAATCTGATATTCATTTAGGTTAATTTCTCTTGTATTTAGAATTGTCTGATTTGTAAGAGCTTACTTTTCTTTAGGCAAATTAAATTAGAACTCATTTACAACTTCAGCAATATTAAAAAAAAAACCCAAAACACACAGAGACATACATAAATCCAGACAGACAGAAAGAGATCTCACAGTTTTCTGCTTGATATTTAAAATGTCTCTTTGACCACCCCCCCCACCCCGCTTTTTTTTTGAAGTTCTAATTTGCCCAAGGCCGAGGTCTCAGGCAAAGTGGGCTGTGTATTTCAGAGACATGGAAAGGGTTAACTTCAAGCTTTTCCTTAGGCAATCTTTTTAACAAGCTAGTTGTTTTTAATTGGATATGCAAAAAGATCTGGTTGTGAAGCATAGAGGGGAGTTTTTAATCCTTCAGGCTTTTGAATATAGGAGAAAGACCTGGACCAAAGGGAACCTCAGAATCCTTTCCTAGAGATTATGTGGATATGAAAGGTCAAGTAGGGGTCATCTAGGAAATCTGATGCAGAGACAGAGGGGGACAGGAGATAGGGAGGCAACAGAAAGACACATGCAGCATGATGAGTCCCTCAAGTCCGGATTCTGACTGAGGGCCATGAAGGACTGAACATAAGGAAATTCTGAGTCCTTGCCCTGCTTTTGGCAAAAGCTAGTGTGCCATTCAGAGGCCATTTTTTTGGGTCCCCCAGTTTGTATTGTGGCCAGGCCTTTTGCAGGGTCAAAATATTTCAGTTTCTGAGAATGCAGCCAAGGGGTGAGTCTGAGAGAGGCTCCCAAGACATACAAGAACCCATCCTTAACCTATATGCCATAGAATGGGGGTACTGAGAGTCACCGACTGGCAAAAAGGCGTCTCTTTTTGTCTCAGTGACATCGTCTCCGTGCAACTAATGGCACAAAGATGGTCAACCGTCCGAACAGTCGTGTCCAACAGTGAGAGGTGACCTCTGAGGACCGTGCGGCTCACCACACTAGGTGCTGTACTTTAAATCCTCACAGTACCCGTATAAAGTGAAATCCATTATTAACTTCATTTTTTCTAATCTTAGTCTTTGAAACTGAGGTTCAGAGAAGTGAAGAAGCTTGTCCAAATTTGGGCAGCAAGTCTCTGGCCAAGGCTGAGCTGGGCTATGAGACCAAATGCTCTGTCTTCAGAATTCATACTACCCTGCCTGCTACTGATGGACTAACAAAATATGGTCATCTAATTACATGCCTGCAAATTATAATTGTTTATATTTTGTTCCCAGATGTAGACCATATTGGTATTTTCTGTTTCACTGAATTCCTAAGCAAATGAAAGTCTACAATTCCCTTAGCGTTGATCAGGTAGACTGGAGTGCCTTTTGGGGTCAGCACCTTTGTATTTTAAAGCTGACCCTGCCACGTACTTGATGTGTGGCCTTGAACAAGTCACTTAACCTTTCTTGTTTCTCATCTCCAACTTCTATCAGTGGGCATTTACATAGGATTTTGTTGCCATAGTAATACAAAATAATACTGACCTATCTCTCAGGAGTGAGTGTCATGGGGATTAACTAATTTACAGCTGTGAAGAGCTTTCAACATATGAACTGCTAGACAACAGCTAGATCGTAAAGAGAATTTAAAACACCATGAGCTTGTGGAGCGTGCCCATTTGATGCCCATCATTATATGTTTAACTATTAGCATTACTACTCATAATAAACTTTTATGAGGTACTTTAGGTGGTTGAAGTGTTTTTATGAGAGCTAATTAGTTGTTCCAACCAGTTCTAAGCGGTAGGTCAGTATTTTTATCATCCCTGTTTTGGAAATTACATTAAATTAGTGCATGCATCATTAAAAGAATCTTAAACTTCCAGATACTTAAAAGCATTCTGTGAGCGGAGACACAGCCATCACTCCTAACACAAAGCTCCAGTGTAGGGCAATGGGCGTGGATTCTGCATGTGGAGCCAATATATAATGTTGGCAAGTCTTTCTAATTTTAATTGTTTTGATGCTTGCACATTAAATAGGTGGTGATTCTTGTGCTGGGTTCTTTTGTGTATCACTCAGGGTGCATTCAGAAAGTTGAACCCATTCTAGATAGTTTAAACAAATTTACTACAAGAAATTGGTTACATGTGTTTTGGGTGAGTTATAGGAAGAAATAGAATTAGGTGCTGGGAGAACAATTAAAAAGAAGAGGTCATATCCAGAAACTAGTAACTTCAGGAATCAGTCCCATTTCCAAGGGCTGGGGGAAACAAAAGGGAGGAGGTCAGGTTTGTGGAGTCCTGG
Organism: Bos taurus; assembly: GCF_002263795.3. Lineage (NCBI taxonomy): Eukaryota > Metazoa > Chordata > Mammalia > Artiodactyla > Bovidae > Bos > Bos taurus. Next base: position 17,230,234 of record NC_037347.1, read on the forward strand.
AGCATCAGTTGCTGCTGGGCTAGAATCATAAAGAGAAGCCCCACTGTAGGAGCTAGACTCACAAAGGGAGATAGCCACCTCCAAAGATGCTGCCAGATCACTGAAGAACAGCTTCTCCTCTGCTCCTACCTTCTGATCTTGCACCGGTGTTTCCTATCAGGAGAAATTAATAGGGGGAGGGGGGGAGGGGGCAGGGGGAGGGGGGAGGGGAGGGAGGGGAGGGATATATATATATATAATTATGACTGATTCACCTTGCTGTGTAGCAGAAACCAACACAAAATTGTGAAGCAATTTTTCACCAATTGAAAAATAAAAGCTAAAAAAATAGGAAGTCTTGGGCAAGGGAGCCTGGGAAAAATAGTTGTAGACTTGTAACTTTAGCTTCACAGATTTAGATGGATGGATGCAGGGTTGAGAGAGAGGAAGTAACTAGCCTGTTTCATTAAATTCACTAGATTTTTTCTGGTGATCAAGGAGATTCAGAAGCTTACTTCAAGACCTTTATACCAGCGAATTGTAGACCTGACTATTCAAGCTCAGGCTTGCCAACTCAGAGTGTAATGTATACTCCCAGGGCCACACTCCATCTCTCTCTTAAAGTGCTCACCTTCCCAGTGGGGCTCCAGTGTCAGGTGGTAAGAATGTTCATCTCTACTTGTCTTTAAGGGCAGAATGAGGATTAAATTAGATTACATACGTAAAAGCCCTTGTTAGTCACCAATACAACCCACAAATGAAAACCAGTATTGTTATTTGTAAATAATTTTTGCAGAAATATCTATAAACAGAAGTCCAAGATTAAAGTGAGATTTTATTACCAACCTTTTCAGGTCGAGCCTCAACAAAGGTCCTCTTGCTACCCTCGCCCCCCGCCCCCACCCTGCCTGTTGTTTGAGCCAATAGAGCAAGGCCAGGTCTGGTTCCGAAACAGAGGAAGGTTTTTTGCTTTGTGCAGAGGATGGAGAGGTGGGAGTTCCCACTCTGGAGCAAATGCTCTTCCCGCAGGCCTGTGGTGGGGTGGGGACATGGCTGCTGTATAAGGATAACTTCAGAGTGTGTGAGAGGGGGCAGAGTTCGCCCCAGCGCTTGCGCAGCTGTAGCTACTCAGGCTCCAGATTGCAGTGTGGGAGAAGCGTCTCTGCACACGGCCCACTGCTGCTGGCGCCATCTTGGATCTGGGCGTCCTGGTAGCTCACCAAGCTGACGAGTTCTGAAGTGCTGGGTATGAGGCTTCTGCATGTGACCCCACTATGAGCAAGTGGAAGTAGTTGAAGCACAAAGGATAAAGAGGTTAGACTTTACTACCAGATTCTGTTTTTGTTTTCTGGGGATTGCTAATGGGCTTTGCTGTTGACTATTTCTCTTCACTTTAAAACGTTAAGTTGGATCACCTTGTATCTGGACTGTGGCTGATAATTGAGTGTGTGTAGGGACCGTCTTTCCGTTGGTAGTTGCTTTTTTTGTTGGGTTCAAGTGGAGCTGAGAAATTACTTTTCCTGGAGGTTTGAAATTTGCTTGTGGCTTTTAATTTATCCTGACAAGATTTAGAAAATGTTGCCAGGTTTCAGTCATACAATACTTATTTTCAAATAAGTATTGCTGTTTTATTATTAATAATACCATTGCATAGAAAAGTTACTGATACGTAACACATGTTCATTAAATAGTTGGTTAGAAACAATTAACAGATATCTAGACTTCTGATTTTCACTCTGTGAGTGGGCATGGAGGTGTATCTGAGGAAATATTCTTGACTGGGTAAACTGAGGCCAGTCATTTACCTCTCTAAACACAGTGTGAGTTGGAGGATAATTGTGATAATGTGTATTAAAGTGTTTGGTAAAATTTAAAGTCCTGTCCCAATGTTAAGGACTACAGCCGAATTATTTTGCTGCCTCCTGGACTGTATAAAAATATGGCTTCGCAAACATTGAGAAATCCTTATGAGGAAACAAAACTGCAGCATCCTCTCATCTGTCATTCCCCAATGTCATGAACTGTACTTAGTGTTTATGCCCACCCTTCCCCATCGGAGACAAAGAAATCACTCTTACGGCTGTTGTTTTCCCAAGTAACAGCCTTATCATTTGTATTGCTTTGAGGAAGGCTGTGTTGGAATCACTCATCCCAAACCCCTGTTTTTCATCAATCACTTTTTGGCTGCAGAACCCCATGGAGGAGACAATATCCAAATTGCTTTCAATCCAATAATTCACCCCAGACAACAATAAAAAACAATGACAGCAAATTTAAACCCAAGCACTTGGTGTTAAGTGACCCATGCACTGGAAGGTGAGCAACCATTTGCTGGGATCCTTGTACCGCCTTACTACTACTACTACATCGCTTCAGTCGTGTCCGACTCCACGCGACCCCACAGACGGCAGCCCACCAGGCTCCGCCGTGCCCGGGATTCTCCAGGCAAGAACACCGGAGTGGGTTGCCATTTCCTTCTCCATGTACTGCCTTAGATTTGTTTGTTTCAGAGGCTAGGCAATGGACTATGGTTGTCATCTTTGAGAGTTTTTTCTTTTCTTGGAAGTGATACAACTACTTTCTCTGTGTAGGCTTGAGACTGTGATCCTCTTTTTGTTTGAGCTGGGTTGGCAGGGACTCAAACTTTCTTATCTCTTTCTTCTCCTGTGGCCTGAGTGTTGAGGCCAGTCAAGGCCAGAGGCATATTTTAAAATGAGGTCTAGGGCAGTCTGCCTCCTTTTGGTCAGAGCCCAGATTAGTCTGGGCAGGAGAGGCCATTCTCCTGCCCAGACTTACATCCTGGTGAGGAGCTGATCTTGATACATTTTCTTCTGACTAGTGGTCCTAATATGGACTGGAAGAGGGTCCCACAGAACCATGTGATTCCTGATTTTCTGGGCATCTCCTTTCCTGTCAATGAACAGTGCACAGGAATGCTGTATTATGCAACAGTGATTGAGTGTGCATTTGTATTGATTGGAGAAAGGCGATAAACAAGAATGGCCCCATTAAATTCCACCCTCAATAGTTGATGGATTGAGAGAGAGCTGTGGGAGAGATGGGTTTGACTTCAACTTCTCAATACCAAAGTTACTTCAGAAACAATTTGTGGGTAAATAACACAAGTCTCCAAAATTAGTATGCTTACTAAAAGGCAACTACACCCAAAGGAAGCATTTCTGTTTGAATTTAATTGATTTAAAATTAGCGTTCTCTTTCTCTTGATGGCTCCATTCTTGTTTACTGGGAAAACATTTGTAACAAAACACGTACTGCCTGTGTACCTGAGAATTGATATTCTCACTGGCAAATACTCTCCACCATGGAGCCTGGATACATATTTGCCTCAGAGACCTGAACCACTCTGAAGGAACTGTTCAAGTCTCCCAAGGAAACACTGTCGTTGCTTGACAAGAATGATGCTGATGTTTAAAATCACCTTTCAGATCATTCCTAAGGATGTTCCTTGCCCTCTCAAGCTACTGAACTTGTGGACAATGGCAGAAAATATTCTGTTAGGAAAATGTTACTGTTAAGCTGTATTGTTGGTTCTCCCCCTTCTTTTCCAGATTGTTGGGAACATGGAAACTAAAGGAATACATGATAATTGGTTGTCTAGTAAGGACTGTTTACTAGAAACAAATTTTTGTTTTCATAAACCCTCTGTTGCTTCTTCATCTGAAAGAAGGAGAATATTCTTTAGGGAATTCATAGCATGCAAAGAATTCTAAGAAATGGGTGATGGATGTACATGAACATTTTAGATAAAGGTTGTAATTTACCTTTAGTTCTTATTCTTCTAACAGTTTAAACACAAACGTGTGTATGTGTGTGTTTCCTTTTTACAAATGTGATGCTTGTTAATTGTGGAAAATAAGAGTAAATAGAAGAAAATAAATGTCAGTCTTAATCTTACTATCCAGAGGTAATTTTTTAATGTTTCCTAAACCTATAACCTGCAGTGTAATATGTTAGTAAAAAAGGATCCCATATATATTCTTATTCATAATTTATATTCTTTTATCATTTACATAGTTTTAATTTACTTTCATTCTATTAAATGTATTTCCATGTTCCGTGCTTTACATTATTATATTAATAGCTTTGTAAAATTTTATCATGTGGTATGTTGTTCCCTAGAGGAAGAAGTGGCAACCCCTCCAGTGTTCTTGCCTGGAGGATTCCATGGACAGAAGAACCTGGTCGGCTACAATCCATAGAGTCACAAAGTCAGACACAACTAACCATGCATGCATGTTGTTGTTCAGTTGCTAAGTTGTGTCTAACTCTTCGTGACCCCATGGACTGTAGTCCACCAGGCTCCTCTGTCCACGGGTTTCTCCAGGCAAGAATATTGAAGTGGATTGCCATTTCCTCTTACAGGGGATCTTTCTGACCCAGGGTTGAACCTGCGTCTCCTGTAGTGGCAGATGGAATCTTTACCACTGAACAACCAGGAAAACCTCATTGTATGCTATACCATTCCCCTGTTGTTAAATATTTAGAGTACTTTCCAATTTTTCCAAATTCTAATGTTTTGGTAAATATCCCGGAAGCTGAGCTTTGGTGTTTCTTTAAGATAAATGGCCAGAAATGGAATGTCTGAATCGATATGCAGAATTTTTAGACTTTTGCTATGTGTTAAATTTCCATCCATAAGTTTTGGGCCAGTTTTATTTTATCACCAGAAATCTAAGAGAGTGACTATTTCTTCAAATCTTTGCCAGCATTAGGCATTTAAAAATATCTTTTCAACCCTATGGAAAATATTTAGACCACTCAAAACTGATGCAACAGTAAGAGGAACACTAACAGAAACATAGTTGATGTCTGTTATGGACTGAATTGTGGCTACCCCCTGCCTCAGTTTCATACTTTGAAGCTTTAAACCACCGTGTGACCATGTTTGGAGATAGACTTTTAAGGAGGTAATTAAGGTTAAATGAGGTCATAAGCGTGGGGCCCTAGTCAGATAGGATGAGTGTTTTTTTAAGAAGGGTAAGGAGACACCAGAGAGTGCTCTATTCACACAGAGAAAAGGTCATGTAAGGACATAGTGAGAAGGTGGCCCTCTGTAAGCCGGGAAGAGAGGCCTCACCAGATACCAACTTTGTGATGTTGCAGGAAAGAAAGTGGGGTGTGAGAGGATGGACATATCCCGGGTCACATCTGAGCCCCTGGGATGGTCGCCAAGTGTGGATTCTTGGCTTTGCCCAGGAAAGAATTCAAGAGTGAGCCACAGTAAAGTGAAAGAAAGTTTATTCAAGGAGGAAACATACTCCATAGACAGAGTTTGGGCCATCTCAGAAGGCAAGAGAGGCAGGAGAGGCAGGAGAGGTCCCAGGGTTATGGGGTTGTCAGTTTTTATAGGGGTGGGTAATTTCATAGGCTAATGAGTGGGAGGAGTAGCCCAGTATTTTGGGGAAGGCGTGGGGATTTCCAGGAATTGGGCCACCATCCACTTTTTGACCTTTTGTGGTCATTCTTGGAACCATCATGGTAGCTGGGGAGTATCATTTAGCCTGCTGATGTGTTACAATGAGCATATACTGAGGCTCAAGGTCAAGTGGAAGGTTAGTCCATCACCTTGGATCTGCTACCGCTAAGTTGCTTCAGTTGTGTCCGACTCTGTGCGACCCCATAGACAGCAGCCCACCAGGCTCCCCCGTCCCTGGGATTCTCCAGGCAAGAATACTGGAGTGGGTTGCCATTTCCTTCTCCAGTGCATGAAAGTGAAAAGTCAAAGTGAAGTCACTCAATCGTGTCCAACTCTTAGCGACCTCATGGACTGCAGCCTACCAGGCTCCTCCGTCCATGGGGTTTTCCAGGCAAGAGGACTGGAGTGGGGTGCCATTGTCTTCTCTGATCTTGGATCTAGTTGGTTCTAATCAGTTTACATCGTGTTTCTTAAACCACCCAGCCTGAAAAGCTTGTTGTGGCAGCCTGAGTTGACTTATACAGTATCCTTGTAGATTGTTGGCAAAGCTCAGGCATTTGGCATGGCCAGAGGCCACTAAGAGATATTTAAAAAGCACAGAAACAACACAGTGGAAACGCTGACATGAGAACACTGAGATAATGTAATTGGAAGTGGAACTCTGAGCTAGTGACACTACTGTTAAGGTGGTTACAGAAAGGAGTGCCTCCTACCCCAGTCTGAAAACCATTTTTTGGTACCTCATTTTGCAGGCGTATCTTGGAGATATTGTGGGTTTGGACCACAGCAACTTAGAGAATATCGCAATAAAGTGAGTCACACAGCTTTTTTGATTTCCCAGTGCATGTAAAAATTATGTTTCCACTATACCATAGTCTGTTGTTTGTGCAATAGCATTATCTAAAAAAAATGTACATCAGTTCAGTTCAGTTGCTCAGTCATGTCCGACTCTTTGCAACCCCATGAATCGCAGCACACCAGGCCTCCCTATCCATCACCAACTCCAGGAGTTCACTCAGACTGACGTCCATCGAGTCAGTGATGCCATCCAGCCATCTCATCCTCTGTCATCCCCTGCTCCTCCTGCCCCCAATCCCTCCCTGCGTCAGGGTCTTTTCCAATGAGTCAACTCTTCGCATGAGGTGGCCAAAGTATTGGAGTTTCAGCTTTAGCATCATTCCTTCCAAAGAAATCCCAGGGCTGATCTCCTTCAGAATGGACTGGTTGGATCTCCTTGCAGTCCAAGGGACTCTCAAGAGTCTTCTCCACCACCACAGTTCAAAAGCATCAATTCTTTGGCGCTCAGCTTTCTTCATAGTCCAACTCTCACATCCATACATGACCACAGGAAAAACCATAGCCTTGACTAGACGGACCTTTGTTGGCAAAGTAATGTCTCTGCTTTTGAATATGCTATCTAGGTTGGTCATAACTTTCCTTCCAAGGAGTAAGCGTCTTTTAATTAGCACTATCTAAAAAAAAAGTACATACCTTAATTAAAAATACTTTTATTGCTAAAAATAAGTCAAATCAGTAGTACCATTAAACATTATTGATCATGGATCACCATAACAAATATAAAAGGAATGAAAAAATTTGAATTATTGCAAAATCACCAAAATGTGACACAAAGACACAAAGTAAACAAACACTTGGAAAACTAGCGCTGACCGACTTGTTCAACACAAGCTTGCTACGAACCTTCAGTTTGTAAAAAGCTTAGTATCTGCAAAGCAAAATAAAGCAAAATGCAATAAAACAAGGTATGCCCATATTTATTTATTTTTTAAATAGAATTGAAAGGGCTCCTGCCTGTAGTGCAGCAGAGTTGAGAGCTTTTCCTTTTATTTCCTCCTGTTGTTCTGGCTACCCTTGCCTAAGAAAAATCTCTATATAACCTAATATAATATCCATATTTTACTGATATAAGTCCCCTGTATGTCAAACATGCATAAACTGGTTGGTGTTTTAGACACATATTTCATAGAAGAACTGATTGTAACCCACTCCATGACCTCATTTTCCTCAACTGAAATTTAAGGAGGTTGGGAAATATCAGTGAGTTTTAAATTTGTGCTTTGAATAATACCTAAATGCTTGATTCTCCCCTGGGGCAGTATCAGTTGGACTGTGGGACTGGGGTTGGTTGTGGTATAAATGTAGCTGAGATCTTGTACCCTCTCCTTCCTTGCTTTAAAAGAACAGCTCTGCTGTTTATTTGTTACGTATGATTTTATTTGGAGAAAAGGTCTGTTATGGACAGGCTTCCCTGGTGGCTTATATGGTAAAGAATGCAATGCAGGAGACAGAGGTTTGCTCCCTAGGTTAGGAAGATCCCCTGGAGAAGGGAATGGTTACCCACTCCAGTATTCTTGCCTGGAGAAGTTCATGGACAGGGAAGCCTGGTGGGCTACAGTCCATAGGGTCACAAAGAGTCAGACACAAATGAACGACTAACACTTTTTTCACTTTTATGTTATGGACTGAACATTGGTTTCTCCCTAAAATTCATATGTCGAAATCCTCACTTCCAAAATGATGGTTTTTGGAGGTGGGACCTTTGGGAGGTACATAGGTAATGAAAATAAAGCGCTCATGAATGAGATTATTTGTACCTTTAAAAAGGGGACCCCAGAGAGCTCTCCTGCTCTTTTCTACCATGTGAGGATACAATGAAAAGATTGGCATCTGCAGCCCCAAACTTGACCGTGCTGATGCCCTTATCTTGGACTTCCGGTCTCTAGAACTGTGAGAAATCAATGTCTGTTGTTTACAAGTCACTCAGTCTGTGGTACTTTGTTATAACAGCTTGCAATAATTAAGTTCTTTCATCTTAAAGGACTTAAAAATCTTAGGACAAGCTGATATTAAGTTTCCTTCCAATTGTAATTCTGTGATCTCTAAAATTTATTAGTTGTGTAAGACTTTGCATAGTTTATAACACTCTTAAACATACATATTCTTTTTTTTTTTTACTTTTTTATTTATTTATTTTTTTAATTTTTATTTTTAAACTTTACATAATTGTATTAGTTTTGCCAAATATCAAAATGAATCCACCACAGGTATACATGTGTTCCCCATCCTGAACCCTCCTCCCTCCTCCCTCCCCATACCATCCCTCTGGGTCGTCCCAGTGCTCTAGCCCCAAGCATCCAGTATTCTTATCTAGTCTATTCACTATCTATTCACTCCTTGAAGTAGTGTGGAGGTATACCATCACTCTGATTTCATATACTTGGTTATATTAAGTGACTTCTCTAGGTCTTACAACTAGATAGAACTAGAATTTAAACTCAGATCTTCTGACTCTGAACTTCATCATTTCCCCACTACTCCTGTGAGAAGGAGCTATGAGTTACGTTCTTAGAAGCTATAAGGAAAATAAGGAATAGAATAATCCTAATATTTAAAAGTCCAATTAAAAAGTACAGTAAAGTACATGTGTTTTTATTTTTCAAAATACGATTCTTTAAGATTGTTTTTCCATTTATTCATCATTGTTTTTAATCTTAGTAAGAGGTATGTCTTTTTGGACATGGGGTCTACAGTGGTCATGACTGTGAATCTAGTGAGTTTGAATAGAAAGCCATCATTTTAAGAACTGCAGATGTGGACTTGGGCAGACATGAATTGGGAGTCGGGGACTGATGTATGTGTACTGCCAGATATAAAGCAGATAGTGGGAACTACTGTTCAGCATAGGGAGCTTAGCTTGGTGCTCTGTGGTGACCTAGTTGGATGGGATGGGGGGCGGTGGGAGGGAGGGGATATATGAATACTTACAACTGATTCACTTTGTTGTATAGCAAAAACTAATACAACATTGTAAAGCAACTCTATCTCCAATAAAAATGAAAAAATAAAAAAAGAATTCTATTAATCAGCAAACTCTAATTACAAATAAGGATTCCAAGGGAAAAGATTTCCTGAGTTTTGACTTTGCAAACTTAACATTTAGGAACTGGCGAACATTATCTCTTCCCAAAATGCTTAAGACCTCTCTTTTCCAGTCTTCATATCTTCTTCATATCCAGTAACAAATTATGCTTTCCTCCCTTCAGCTTTTATTTCATGAAATATAAATTTTGCATATTGTCAAAGGATCTACTTTATTATACTCACTTAAGCAGACTGTTTTCCAATTTCTACCTACACCCACATTAATTGACTAGAAGAGCCTTCATTGTCCTTCACCAGAGTCCTTCAATTTGGATGTCAGTCTGTTTACTGCTCAAAAACGGCAATCTTTGAACTAAATCCTTCTTAGCTGACAGTGACTCTTCTGTGCTGCTTACCTATTTTTGGAATAAGATTGTTGTACTTCAGGGCCCCTCATAACACTCTGCTGCAGGAAAGACTGCTGTTCTTTCATTTACTTTCTGTAGAGCCATAAGAAGGCCCATTGAACACAGAGTAGTCCCTGTCTCTGACTGTGCCCCTTTCTGTCCTCATCTCTGCCTTTCTGTCTCTTTTGCTCTTTCTCTCACCTCTTCAACACTTGCATTCCCAATCCTGGCTGCAGGGAGCTTGAAGAAGAAACCAGAATTCAGCTCTGATTTGTCATGTCTCTGGAACACTTGGTAGGCAGCATGGTATGTGTCCCAAAGATGGATGTACATTTTCCTTCTCCTGAATTTGGAATAATCAAAGGAGGCATTCCTCCATTCAGTGAGAGAGCAAAAGCCTGGAGCCAAATATATCTTCTGATTTTTTTGGATGCACAAACCCGCAAAAGCTTAATGGAAAGGAAGGAGAGGAAGATGGTCAAATTGCTTTAGGCGCCCTGCTTGATGACTTTTAGGTACTGGATACATGTGTCAATTTGTGTGAGTGATTTAATGGTTTCCCTTTATGACACTGTTAATCATCATAATTATAGTAACTTACATCTGTGTAGTGCTTTACAGTTTTCAAAGCATTTTTATATCCATTATCTAATCAGGTCTCACAACAAACTGGGGAACATACACTTGCCAAAAGAATGGTCTTTTTGCTGGGAAAGTCATTGTTCTTGAGCATGCATCTTCAAGAAGGGATGCATGAACAATGTCGGGGGAGAAAGGAAATACGGGGCCAGGGAAAGTCAGCTGAATCCAGAGGGACTGGGCAGATTATCACCCTGTGCCTGGGAGTAACAAACCTTAAATCAATATAATAAAGCATTACTTTAGTCTCATTGAATCACTTTGCTGAACAAAGGGTTACATCCTACACACCAGCCTTGAATTTGCACATTTCTGACCCAATGAGTGTCAGTGGGAGCTTCCTTGTCTCACCCACTGATATCAATCTTCACCTAGTTCTTGTTATTAAATACATGATTTCCTTAGCAATTGCTTCAGCTCTAGAAGACTTTAACTCTCCAAAAACTTACAGCTTAGTTCCTCCAGATGAGGCTGATGGTGATTGGAACAACTCCCATGTTTTTCTTTCTTGTAGGCAGCTGTAATGTAGTCCCCAAACTCTATGTAACCTATAGTTATAAGCAATGGAACACTGAAACTCTCCTAATTCCTCTCTCTCCTATGTGAACATCTCCTGCTTCTCCAACCCTGTAACATAGACAGGTAACTACTAGCAGTTCTTACAGATGAGAAAACTGTGTTAGGAAGTTACATCATCAGTTCACATATAGTTTGGTGGAGCCAGGAGTAGCTCCCAAGTCAGTTATTGTTCTACTGTATAGTAGAATACTATACAGTGCCCCTTCCTCCCTTTATCCTTTTCAGAAGCTTCCAGAAACAGGCAAAAATGCCAATTTTTTCCCCCCCAAAATTGCTTATTAGTTAGCCATTTTATAAAACCACTTCAGCTTGAAGGCCCTAAAGAGTCAAAGTGAGAACATGTTTATCATTAGATTTTCTTTCCAGTCCATCATCCTCTTCTCTAGGAACTGTCTTCCCAGGGTGAATCCTAACAGCCATGATTATGGTGCATTACCTTTCCCTTTTTTCGTGGCTGCTTAGGAAACAGGTGAACCTAAGCAGGATAGAGCAAATTGTCTTTCCTTGAAATTTAGAATTGGAATGAATGATGCTAGTTACGCATTTTATAGGTTATTGGAATTGAGAACAATTAATCTCTGAGACTGTGGCCCCCAGCTGTATATACAGGAAGCAGAAGTTAGAAAAGAAAGAAATAGGGGGTGAGAAGCCACATGACCCTGGAGGAATAGAGGTAGGCAGGCAGCAGAGACTCTTTTCTTAACTGCTTTTTAGTTCCTGGCTCCAGGCATACAAGCGGCCAGCCCCCATTGTAATTGCTGACTTTGGAGAGTATGAGGCACTGCAGGAGTCTTTTAATTCTTGTTTTTGCTTGAGTTATGTTGAAGAGGATTTGTAAAACTTGTCATCCAAAGAGCTTTAACTTGGGTCTTCTGAAAACTACTTTCTGGAATTTTTCACTCGAGGAATTTTTGTCACTGGTCAGGTATAGAAAATATTCTGCCCCCAGCCATTGCCATGGCTTGCACACCCCAAGCCGCACACATCCCCAAGTGTACATGTGTCCCTGTATACACATCCTGTGGCCTCTGCCGAGCTGTGTGGCTAGGCATTCCTTAGCTCTGCTGCTGCTGCTGCTAAGTCACTTCAGTCGTGTCCAACTCTGTGCAACCCCATAGACGGCAGCCCATCAGGCTCCCCCGTCCCTGGGATTCTCCAGGCAAGAACACTGGAGTGGGTTGCCATTTCCTTCTCCAGTGCATGAAAGTGAAAAGTGAAAGTGAAGTTGCTCAGTTGTGTCCGACCCTCAGCGACGCCATGGCCTGCAGCCTTCCAGGCTCCTCCGTCCATGGGATTTTCCAGGCAAGAGTACTGGAGTGGGGTGCCATTGCCTTCTCCACAGCTCTGCTGACCTCACCTTTCTCTTCATCCTGAAGCTCCTAGTGAAGAGGGCGGCCTCCAGCTGATACTTAATTTCTCCTCTGTGACCCCTCCCATCATTCCCTTTGCCGCTGCATGCCCATATCCTTCTTCGTTTCAGATGCCCTGTCACTCATTGTTTGCTAATGACTAGTTGGCAGGCATAGAGAAGAGAAGTGGCAGCCAGCCTGGCCTTCAGACTGGAAAGAAGCATGTTTTTCTAGAGAATGAAATTTGGTAAGAAGCACGTTCCAGCATTGAATATTTCTCTTTCAAAGTCCTGCTGGGCTCCTTCTGTCTCCTACAGTCTGTGCTTTCCTTGTCACTTCCTCCCATCTTCTTCCCAGATGGAGACTGGCAGGGCCCCTTCGTTTGGGGTTGGGGCTCCTCAAAGGCCAGTGTGGGCTCTGGCAGAGACTCTAATATGATCTTGGGGAAGCAAACTATTAGAGTAATTATAATCATAGAAAAATAATAGACTGCTATTTGGAAACCTTTCAAGCCTTTTCAGATTTTTCTAGAGAAAACCAGTAATTAGCAAGAAATACCAACTTCTCTCTGATAGCTATTCAAAGAGAAGCCTCCTGAACTTTTAAAATGAACTTATCCTTGTCTTGGATTCAGTATTTGTTCCAGAGAAGGATGGGTCTCTTGACACCAATTTCTGTCATTAATTTCAAATCGTCCCTGGGGAATGGTCCACCTATCTTCCTCCCTCCAGAGCTCCTAAAACCTGGGCATCTGGGACCAGCCCTCTGAGCTGGACCTTATCTTGTCCCTAGAGAGAATAATGTTGCAAACCTCAACAACAGTCCTGATTATTTTTTATTCACCATATACCAAGTAGTCTTTGAAAACCCGGGAAAATGCTATTCAGGTTTTCACAGTCGTCTTGCTTCTCAGCCAGAAGAGGGCACTGTGTCCCTGATTTTTTTTTTCCCTTTGAAACTAAGTGGAAAGCCTTAGGAGAGCAAGTGATTTTTAGAGCCACACTGTTCTTTACACGTAAATAACAACACAACAACAAAAAGTTCATCTGTTGAAGACAAATTGTCAAAAGAAATATTAGTAATTGTAGACTGGGAAGATAGCGTGGAATGCTGCTCTGAGTACTGGGGTCACAGTGGCTTCCGTGAACATACTTCTTACGCTGCTAGCTCAGGTTAGAAATGAAGTGACAAAAAATGCAGCGAGGGCTTCTTGCTGGTGAGGAGCGGTGGGTAATATATTTGTTTGTATTATGGGATTGCAGTTCTACTAGAAGGAACACTTGACATTTTGATGAGTGCCTCCAGGGAGAAAAGGTACTAACTTCAGAACTTAGTTTTAATTATACTAAGGAGATTACATTATTCAAAAGCATCCCACTGGTAAGGTGCAACATTTCCTGAAACAGTTTAGTGGAAAATGCCACATTAATCAGTTCAATATTTCACTCAGAAGGCTTAATGATGGGAGAAGTTTAAAGTACCGTAGCAACGATAATGCAAAAGGAAAGGGAATAAAAGAATGTTCACTTGGAGGATAAGATTGAAACAGTTGCTAGTCCCTTTTGTGCCTTTCCCCATTAAAGTCTGGCTGGCTGTGCTGGAAACCCAGTGGGAATTAACATGTGGAACCCTACCATTCTGGAAACAGGAGGACCCTGAAAGGCAATGATGTGAGAGAGGAAGGATGTTATGTTCAAGCCATGTCCTCTGCCCGGGCTGGTCACTGCTGCGCCTCCATTATCAGTCCAGGTTGGTGATGAGTAGCTGCTTTCCCCCCACCCAGAAGGACAGAGCATCTTTGTAAATCTATAGTGAAAGTGAAAGTGAAGTCGCTCAGTCGCGTCCCATTCTTGGCGACCCTGTGGACTGTAGCCCACCAGGCTCCTCCGTCCATGGGATTCTCCAGGCAAGAATACTGGAGTGGGGTGCCATTTCCTTCTCCAGGGGATCTTCCCACCGAGGGATCAAACCCAGGTCTCCCGCATTGCAGGCAGACACTTTAACCACTGAGCTACCAGGTATTTGATGTTAAAGGGAGACGAGCAGAATGAGATTCTGGAGTGTTTTGTCTTCTATTCCTATTCTTTACCCACATCATGTTCTAATTAACTTTATGCATGTGTGCTAAGTTGCTTCAGTCATGTCCAACTCTGTGCGACCCTGTGGACTGTAGCCCCCCAGGCTCCTCTGTCCATGGAGATTGTCCAGACAAGAATACTGGAGTGGGTTACCAGGCCCTCCTCCAGGGAATCTTCCCGACCCAGGGATCGAACCCATATCTCTTATATCTCCTGCATTGGCTTCTCCATCCTACAAAAGTCGAATGAGAATTTGGTCTGAGAGTCAGAAAAGTATTTATCAGGTAGGCTCTCACCTGAAAGGGGACCAACACTCACTGTTGGGATGCTGAAAGTCTGGGCAACTGTGAGGATTGGAAAGTCAATCCAGATCTTGATGTTTGCAAACGAGCCTTATGGTTAGTCAAATTAGAGGAACAGTTAAAAAAAAATCCAGATTCATTTTTCTCCTGGGGTATTAGTCCAGCAAACAAGTATGGGGCCTTCACTGAAACCAGTGTGGGCATGGGTTAAGGAGCAAAAACAATCACTATTTGTGTGCTTTTGTTAAAATTTTTTTGGTCCAATTTTTAGTTTAATTTCTGTTTAGCTCTCACCACAAAGAAGCTGAAGTGTCTTGGAATAAAAACTAGAAATCAATACTGAGTAGCATAGCTGAATTGTCTAGAATGTACACCAGCTGAATTTCACTGTCTGTTTTCTTTTTTCTATGTCTTAGTAAATGTTATAACAGGTTTTTACTGTGTGCACTTGTGGGATCCCTCCTGCTTTGTACATCAGAGTCACCTTTGTTTTTACCTTTAAAGTTCTCTGCTTCTGTGGTGATACTTTTCTTCTTCCTGCAAGCCACTTTGTTTCTTTCCCAGAAGCAGGTGTCTATGTAACTTTACTGTGTATATTTCCTTCCACATATATCCTCCACCAAGAGGGTTTAACTTTGGTGCTCTCTGAAATACTAACTAGCTTTTCCTAATTCAGGAATTCCTAAGCATTTTATGACAGCATATTCTATTCTTGTGTTTTGCTTCCAAGACTTTGTCAAGGTGATGTATATTTATTGAAAAATATTGTAGTGAACCTAGAATTTTGTTTCAAAATGTGCACAATCGCCCAGGAGATTTTGAGAACCTTTCAGGGAAACAATAAGTGTGATTTTACCATTAGAATTATTACTTTGATGTCATGGTAGCAAGGCTGTTACAGAACACATATCCTTAAAGGAGCTATAGGCAGGAATATTTTGTCTCCTAGTGAAAGGGTCGCTATCAGTATCTTGATGGTTGTTGGAAAATCATACTGGATATTTCTATTTCTGTGTTGCTTTGTTTAATATTACACAGAGTCCTTTGGTTTTGGGTGAATTCTTCAAATTAGGTTGAATGCAGAGTCTTTGACTAGCTTGTTTTGAGTTCTTCAGTTATTCCATCTTGGAATCTCTGAAGCTGGTCTTGACCAGGATCAGGGATGTTGAAATCCATGAGGTTACCGTCTATTTTCTTGTCCTGACCATGATTTTCTAGGTTTAGGATCCCAGGTGTTGCTCCATTCTTCAAAATGTGGTTGACTGCATCTGTGGGTATTTACCAAATGGATTTTCTAAGCCTCATAACCACACCCTACTTTTTTTTTTTTTTAATTTATTTACAGAATTTTCTTGTTTTCAGTCAAACATCAACATGGATCAGCCATAGGTATACATATGTTCCCTCCCTCTTGAACCTCCCTCCCATCTCCCTCCCCATCTCACCCCTCTAGGTTGATACAGAGCCCCTGCTTGAGTTCCCTGAGACACACAGCAAATTTCCATTGGCTATCTGTTTTACGTATGGTAATGTAAGTTTCTCCAAGCCAGGCTTCAACAGTACGTGAACCGTGAACTTCCAGATGTTCAAGCTGGATTTAGAAAAGGCACAGGAAACAGAGATCAAATTGCCAACATCCGTTGAATCATGGAAAAAGCAAGAGAGTTCCAGAAAAACATCTATTTCTGCTTTGTTGACTGTGCCAAAGCCTTTGACTGTGTGGATCACAACAAACTGTTGGAAATTTTGAAAGAGATGGGAATACCAGACCACCGAACCTGCCTCCTGAGAGATCTGTATGCAGGTCAGGAAGCAACAATTAGAACTGGACATGGAACAACAGACTGATTCCAAATTGGGAAATGTGTACGTCAAGGCTGTATATTGTAACCCTGCTTATTCAACTTATATGCAGAGTACATGCTGAGAAATGCTGGGCTGGATGAAGCACAAGCTGGAATCAAGATTGCCGGGAGAAATATCAATAACCTCAGATATGCAGATAACACCACCCTTATAGCAGAAAGCGAAGAAGAACTAAAGAGCCTCTTGATGAAAGTGAAAGAGGAGAGTGAAAAAGTTGGCTTAAAACTCAACATTCAGAAAACTAAGATCATGGCATCTGGTCCCATCACTTCATGGCAAATAGATGGGGAAACAATGGAAACAGTGACAGACTTTATTTCTTTGGGCTGCAAAATCACTGCAGCAATAAAATTAAGATGATTGTTCCTTGGAAGAAAAGTTATGACCAACCTAGACAGCATATTAAAAAGCAGATACATTACTTTACCAACAAAGGTCTGCCTAGTCAAAGCTATGATTTTTCTAGTAGTCATGTATGGATGTGAGAGTTGGACTGTGAAGAAAGCTGAGTGCCAAAGAATTGATGCTTCTGAACTGTGGTGTTGAAGAAGACTCTTGAGAGTCCCTTGGACTGCAAGGAGATCAAACCAGTCCACTCTAAAGGAAATCAGTCCTGAATATTCGTTGGAAGGACTGATGCTGAAGCTGAAACTGCAATACTTTGGCCACCTCATGCGAAAAACTGACTCATTGGAAAAGACCCTCATGCTGGTAAAGATTGAAGGCGGGAGGAGAAGGGGGCGACAGAGGATGAGATGGTTGGATGGCATCGCCGATGTGATGGACATGAGTCTGAGTAAACTCCGGGAGTTGGTGATGGACAGGGAGGCCTGGCATGCTGTAGTCCACGGAGCAACTGAACTGAACTAAATTGAATGTAAGTTTCTGAACCACACCCTAATCTTGTCAAAAGGTTGGAGAAGTGTGGAATGCTGTTTTTATAACACAATTGGAAAATACAATTCTAAATGTTTAACCACCTAGGAATCACTGGATTTTATATATCAGGATATAAACTGACTTGAAATGTGGAGTGCTAATTAACTGTTAGGAAAAGAAGCAATTACATTGCACCCGCTGGCATGAAATCTCCCTTGTTGGTTTAAAATAGCCGACTTTTCATTTAACACAAAGATTCTAGTGGAAGAAAAAGATAGATGTCACCTCACTCATACTTTGTGCAGAGGAGGACTTGGGTTTTAATTCTGTATCTGTCCCTTCCAAGTCCCTCTTCCACAGTCAGTTTTTGTGACTTTATGAATCGTTGCTGGCTCTTGATAAAAGCTGGAGCTGGCTGCTGGCCTGACCTCCTCCTGTGCTGATAATCTCTTATTGTGTCGTCTTTTCTTAGGAGGCAATTGCACTACCACCCTAATAATAAACATTTACCAAGTCTTGTTATCTGCCTCTCCCTTGGGTAGTGCCAATCTGTCCCTAAAAATTGAAGCTCAGAGAGAACCTGGCCTTCCAAAGAATTTTTCCATGGCTTCTTGTCTTCAAAAACTTCTATTTGCTCACACTGTATGTGTTAACCTTGCCTGGCTCTGTTGCCCTTCTTATTTCTCTTCAGTATTCCAATTTATTCTATTGTTTGATTTCTCTAGAATCATACATCTGCCTGTCACAGACACTGTGCTCTGGGTATAGTCACAACAACTGTATATGTGTGTGTATGTGTGTGTATGTACATACATTATTGAATGAAGCACAAGCTGGAATCAAGATTGCCGGGAGAAATATCAATTACCTCATATATGCAGATGACACCACCCTCATGGCAGAAAGTGAAGAGGAGCTAAAGAGTCTCTTGATGAAAGTGAAAGAGGAGAGTGAAAAAGTTGGCTTAAAGCTCAACATTCAGAAAACAAAGATCATGGCATCCAGTCCCATCACTTCATGCCAAATAGATGGGGAAACAATGTAAACAGTGACAGACTTTATTTTCTTGGGCTCCAGAATCACTGCAGATGGTGACTGCAGCCACAAAATTAAAAGACACTTGCTCCTTAGAAATGCTATAACAAACCTTGACAGTGTATTACAAAGCAGAGACATTACTTTGTCAGCAGAGGTACATCTAGTCAAAGCTATGTTTTTTCCAGTGGTCATGTATGGATGTGAGAGTTGGACCATAAAGAAAGCTGAGTCTCGAAGAATTGTTTTTGAACTGTGCTGTTGGAAAAGACTCTTGAGAGTCCCTTGGACCGCAAGGAGATCAAACATCAATCCTAAAGAAAATCAATCCTGAATATTCATTAGAAGGACTGATGCTGAAGCTCCGACACTTTGGCCACCTGATTTGAAGAACCGGCTCATTGGGAAAGATGCTGGGTAAGATTGAAGATAGAAGGAGAAGGAGATGACAGAGATCTGGTTGGTTGGATGGCATCACTGACTCAATGGACTTGAATTTGAGCAAACTCCGTGAAGTGCCGAAGGACAGGGAAGCCTGGCATGCCACGGTCCGTGGGGTCGCAAAGAGTCAGACACAACTAAGTGACTGAATAACAACATATTTATTTGGTTTATTACCAATAGATATTGGCTTTCTGACTTCCCTGGTGGCTCAGTGATAAAGAATATGCCTGCCAATGCAAGAGACATAGGTTCCATCCCTGGGTCAGGAAGATCCCCTGGAGAAGGAAATGGCAACCCACTCCAGAATTCTTGCCTGGGAAATCCCATGGACAGAGGAGTCAGACGGGCTACAGTCCGGGGGTTACAAAGAGTTGGACATGACTTAGTGACTAAGCAACATTGGTTTACTGCCTTAAATAAGTTCATATATACAACACTATGTTTCTACTTCTCTGTACCTTCCTGCATACTCACCACCAAAAATTTCCATCCATCCCCATACAGTTGCTCCCCTTTACCCTTTTTTTTGGGGATTTTGTCCTCTCCCCTCCTCTACCTCCCTGGTAACCACTACTCTGTTCTCTTTAATTTATGTGATGTAAATAACTATTTATTGCATGATGATTAGTTAAAGAAAACAAAAAATATTTGAAGTTGCATTTCTTTTTATAAATTCAATCCATTTAAAATTTAGAGAATTTGCTATTCTTTTGTTATTTAACTTTTAAAAACCATTTCAATGCCACTGAAAGATTGTTATTTTTTGCTAAACTTTCAGAAATTACCAAATTAGTGAGGACTGTAGCTATGTTCTCAATCTCACCATGTTTCAGAATCACCTGGAAACATTTGAAAATTCAGTTGCTTAACCTGCTTGTCTAAAGATGCTGATTCAAGGTGATCTGGGACTTAACCACTTAGAATGACAGTGAGATTGACTGCAGGAAATATCAGGCAGTGAAGAGGTTTGAGCACATATCATTATTGAGCAGAATACGTTAGAACTGGTTTATTTGTCTTCCTTTTATTTATCTCCTAAGTTTTAACTACAAACTGTGATTTGCTTCATGGTATATCTTAATATTGTATTCTTCAAACCAGGATGTTGTAAGAAAATTATTTAAATAATAAGAAAATCATGTTAAAACAAAGAAATATTCATCAGTGCTCTTCCTTTGAAGTGTAAAATTCTTACCAGTCACCTTTTTTTTTTGATAGCAATCAGTGCAGGTGTTTGCATTTTATTTAGGAAATGGTTCTTCTAAATTTTGAGCACATATTAAAATTAAAAAAAACCCACATATTAGGAACCAGCAGTTGCATTTCTAGGAATCTTTCTTGCAGAAATACTTGTATACTTGTATGAAGGTTTTCTCAGGAACAATGAATATGATGGCAAAAAAAAAAAAAAACCAAAAAACTGTACAACAACACAAACCAAAATGACTGTCATTGGGGCAAAGAGTAAGTAAAATTTGAAGCTCCACACAATGGGTGAATATGCAGTTGGTAAAAATGAGTTATGTGTTCTGTCTTGGAAGGGTGTATGTGATATTTTTTAAGTGAAAGAAACAAGGTGAAGAAGACTGTAGACAACAATATAGTCCTCCCACTCCTTGTTTTTGTTTTTGGTAAAAAGAGAGCACTGTATGGCTGTGTGCTTGCTTGCTCAGTCGCTTCAGTTGTGTCTGAATCTTTGTGACCCCGTGGACTGGGGCCCACCAGGCTCCTCTGTGCATGGGCTTCTTCAGGCAAGAATACTGGAGTGCTTGACATTTCCTTCTCCAGGGAATCTTCCTGGCCCAGGGATCAAACATGAATCTCTTAGGTCTCCTGCATTTGCAGGCAGGTTCTTTACCACTAGTGCCACCTGGGAAGTCCAGAACAACCAGGAACTCTCCGCATTGCTATCTGGGCTTTTTTTCTGGGGAGTGTGATAAGCAGTGGGAATGAGGAAGAGCTTTTACCATATTACTGTATCATTTCACAGTCCTTCTTTAGCAGGCATGCATGACCTATGTAACTAAAAGCAAAAGGAAAAGAGAAGCAACCAAAAGTAGAAGCAGTCATCCCTGGGGCTCAGTCTGGAGGCCTCAGGCTGCCGTCCCCTTCCCAGAGGGGCAGAATTCACCACGGAGTGTATTGCTCTGGCAGAACTACATGCCGCTCCTCCCAGATACCTGGTCCTGGGACGGATCCCTGCCCTGGTTCTAGACCAAGCTGTTCTGCCCTCACAGTGGACTACCTGGCAGCCTGAGCAGCGGCTCCACTCTGGTGGCCAGTGAGGGTTGTGGCCCCGAGCGAGGTCTGAATGAAGTACAGGGAGGGGAGCAGGGGCCGGCTGGGCTGAGCTGGGCCCTTAGAGGGGATTTCAGAAATTAAACTGCAGATCACACCTCAAAGGTGGGCAGGCCCTCCTGTTGCTCTCGTTGACGCAGGCACCTTAAATAAGTTCCCCCAGAGAACTCATAGGAGAGGTGACTCTGTTTCAGATCTTTTATTTAATTCTCATTATATTCCACTGTCCAGTTTCTCAGTGTCATGGCCAGGTTTCATGAGCCAGGCACTGAAAGTACTTTGCATGTACTATTTTAATTAATTCTTACAATAGCCTATGAGGTGGGCATATTATTATCCTCACTTTATGGATCAGGAAACTGGGGCCTAGAAAGATTAAGTTCTTTGGTCAAATTCATATGAATAGTAAGTGGCCAAGCCAGGATTTGAACTCAAGTGCTCATCACTCTGGTCCATCCTCTTGTGTATGTCAAACCCTTCATACCTTTAACCCCTCTTCTTTGAAGTTCTAAAAAAGAATTGAACCACTACCATGATAAATGCATGGCTCCTTCCTTTAGGAAAAAAAGGTCTTAGAATTTAAGGTTAAGATAATGGTTTTAAAACTAAGATTTTGATGTAAGCAACCTAAAAATTAACGCCATTTTCCTAAATTATAATTTTTCATTGTCCTTTGCTTTGATAATATTTTCCTGGTGTTCTACTGAAAATTGCGACTCAAAATTTGTATGTATAATTTAGCACATATAAGGGAAGCAGAATAGCAGAGTGGTAAAAACATGAACTTGACTCAGATTCCTTGAGTTTAAATCTTTGCTTCACCATTCATTAGCTGTGTGACAGTAGGCAAGTTACTTAGCCTCTCTGTGCCTCAGTTTCCTTATCTGTAAATTTCTTCTTTTACAAAACAGCAGTACCTGTGTCATAGCGTCGTTATGACATTTGAGTGATATTGTTAAGCACTTAGAACAGTATCTGGCACATGGCAAATGCTATAAATGTTACATAATTAAAAATAAAGTACAGTACAACCAAACTGTGTAGAATCTAACCCATTGTTTTTTTTTAAGGGGGAGTAAAGAATAAAGAAACCCATATTTCATGAACTTCTCTGGTAGCTAGCAATAGCTAGTATTGTACCAAATACAGCCTTAAAAATTTCCAGCTAAGTAAAAATCTCCTTCTGATTCAAGCAGAAGATCGTGATACTCAAGAAATGGATTCTGGGTCCACCAAGAAGTGTACTTAATAACAAATGGGAAACAAGCCCCTAAGACAGCGTGCTTTCAGCCAGGTGCTTGGGCTTCTGGGGCTTGGGGCCTGGGGACTTTGGGTTATGCTGCTCGATCAGCGTTGTTAATGTGGCTGTTAGCCTTGAGACTTCCCTGGTTTTCATCACACATGTCCCGGTTTTTCTATTTTAAGCTTCTACTCGTTTCCTCTAAATTTCATTCTTTAGGGCCTTACCCTGTGTTTCTTTTGTGTCTCACATTCTCAGAGTTGGCATTACGGTTTTAGTGTCTTTAGGGCAATAAAATCTATATTTCACTGTAACAAATAGGAGCAAATCTTAAGATTTCTAGCTGGGATTCTTTGCAGCCTTTCCCCTATTGATGTTAGCAATTTCATTTTGCTCTAATTGTCCCCAGTGGTCCAAACAGGCAGGAATTCAGCCCTCACCAATGGTTGCTCAGCTGCTAAAACCTTTTCCTGCCTAGAAAATGGATCATGGGGGCAAAGATTAACCCCCTTTTAACACTGGGCAGAGTTGGGAGAGATGGCAGTGTCTGCATTTTGGTTTTATCTATTGATTATTGTTACCATCATCGCCTTTGCTGTTAGTAAGGGAAGAAAGAGCAATGGCTACATGAGAACAGTGAAGCCACATGCAAAGTTCACAAAGCCCTTTGGAATCTCTCCAGCTGAAAAGGATCATAAAATGTAAAATAACCTTATTAATAATAATACTTTTATGATCATAAACAGAAACAAGTAAAATCAAGCTTCTGGTTCTTGGAGCTTTCCACCGACTTCCCTAAACAGTAGACTGTGGTGCCTTTTCTCTCCTTTCTCTTTATTGCTTATCATGTATTCTCTAACACGCACCTCTGCAACTGCCATAAGCAAATCATTTAACCCATAGGAGGAATAATTCTGGGCAAGCGATGTCAGTGCAAACAGAGCTATGGCTGTAAAGACCAGCCATGCACAGACACCCGAAGAAAAGGACTTAAAATTATCAAGTGATATATCAATAGCAAATACTGCCACTAATTGATACTAACAATACACACGCAGAACCCCAAAAATGTAGGAGCTGTATTTCAGAGCTCTAACGAACCAAGCCAGGAGAAATGGAGAGCTGACGTTCTGAGCTTTGTCTCTGTGGCAGGACCGCGCTCCTACTGCATTTAATCACACTCCTAATACGATTTAATCCACTGTAGGGCTTCCCAGGTGGTGCTAGTGGTAAAGAACCCACCTGTCTATGCAGCAGACATAAGAGATGAGGGTTTGATTCCTGGGTCAGTAAGATCCCCTGGAGGAGGGCATGGCCATCTCTCCAGTATTCTTGCCTGGAAAATTTAATGGACAGAGGAGCCTGGTGGGCTACAGTCCATAGAGTCACAAAGAGTTGGATAAGAATTAAGTGACTTCACACACACACACACACACAGGATACTGTGACAAGCTCCAGTGAGGACATTGACAAGTGATTTCTGGTCCTAGGTTTGGTTGGGTGCTAAAAACAGGTTTTATCCTCACTGGATGATATTATTGAGTATATTAATTATAATGAAAGATACAGAGAAAGTAGGTCTCTGACATAGCTGCTGCAGAGCAGTAAATACAGTTTGTTCTCCCTCACCTTCAAGTTCAGTGAAGCTTCCTTTGTGCTCTGTCCTCTAACATTCGGTAGAGCAAGGCCTCAGCTGGGGGTGTGAGGAAGTGCATGTAGCTTAGTTCAGAGCACACTGGATCTGAACTCTGGCCTCGCCATTTATTGGCTGTGTATCTGAAAGGTAAGTGACTTCCTCGTGCCTCATTCCCTCTGTAAGATCCCGACCTCATAATTATATATGAGAATTCAGTGACCAATGTATGTTAAGTATCTAAAACAGTACCTGGCCACACTCTGAAGCATTCACTAAAGATTACTTACTACTTATACACGTCATAGATAATTTTTGAGATGTTTCAAAATGTCCCACATGGATGCAACCTACTTTACCAGCCTAGAAGTATGATATAAAACCATATCTCTTTTTTGGATTCCAGTTAAATGGCTTGAGCCATCTCACTCAACTGAGTGTCCAGCTTTTTTGGTTCTACCCTCCTGGGATAAACTTTAGGAGCCTTGGTATCCTAAGGACCTATCTTGCTGCTAGAGCCAGAGCTGAGACATGCCCCTCTAAGAGTGAAAACATGTAATGATCACTGGGAACTTATTTCTGTTTGAGCTAATGCATTGCCAAGCTGCAGATCCTGGTAACACAACAAAAGCAGGGAAATAAAAAAATCTTTTGAGTCATCATTTCTGGGAAAACACTGTGGCTGTGTCTGAGGGAAGTGGCTGAAGTCTCAAACGCCGTGCAGTCCCGCCCCCATGTTGGTTTTTCAGGGTTTGAGGAAAGATCGTCCTTCACCCCTTATTAATGACTGGCCAGAGGAATTTCACGCCAAAGTTGAGCAGGTATTCCAATTTGACAGACATTTTTTTATTCACTCACACAGCTGCTTCCCAGAGCACAATACAGATTCAGAACCACTATTCCTTTTACTCCCTGACTTCATAGAGGGCAGGGCCCCTTCCTTTCTACTGGGACTCTCAGTCCCATGCTGACTTTATTTCAGCAGACTCCTTGTCTTTTTCACTGATCCTTGATCTGGGGCACCCCTGATAGGTTTCAGTAATTTTGAAAAGTTGTGAGTCTCATCCCTTTACTTTAGGAAAACCTACATTTTTGTCTGAATTTGCCCATTTATTCCCAACCCTGAATGCCAACAGCTTTTTTTTTTTTTAATCAGGAAAAAGTATATTCTAGCTTACCAGACATGAAGCTGCAGTCCTATTTTAAAATTTTTGCTTTGCTTGATAATCGTTTTTATGGATTATCAGTAGTGAGAGAGTGTTCTGAGAGCTGTCAACAAAGTGTCAAGTAGAATGACTGAATAGCACATATCATTTCCTTGTGACCTTTATTTGATTGTGCATTGAACAACTCTACTTTCTCAAGAGAAAGTAAAGAGGAAAAATATTTTTCAGGAAGAGGAAACATATTAATCTGCTACAAATATTTATTGAGCACTACTAAGGTATTTTGAGTCTATTTTAATATAATTGGAATATTTTGAATATTTCTCAATTTAGGAAAATTCATATAGAGGAAAATATACATTTTTAAATCTTCCTTGGACAATTTTTTTTTTTACAAAAGCTCAAAGCCATTTAAATTGTTTCCTAGAATTTCAGCTAGCTATTGCTGTATAATATCACCCCAAAGCTTAGTGTTTTAAAACACTTGTTTTTTACCATCTGTCATGACTCTGTGGGTTGACTGGGCTCAGTTGGGAGGTTCTTCTGCTCTACATGGTGTTAGCTGGGGCTGCTGTCATCTAGGGGCTCAATTGGGGTGTAATGTCCAAGATGCTTACTCTCATGACTAGCAGTTGGTACTGGCAGTTGACTGGAAGCTCTGCTAGGGAAGTCTACCAGATTTCTTGGTTCTCCTGCATATGATTTCTTTGTGAGTCTTGGACTCCTCAGAGCATGGTACCTGGGTTCCAAGTGGGAGAGTCTCAAGAGAACAAGTCCTATTGTGCAAGCATTTATTAAGCCTTTGCTTGTATTTTGCTTGACAGAGTCCCATTGGCCAAAGTCATTCATGTGGCCAAGCCCAGGATGTGGCTAGGGACCACAGAAGGGGATGAATACTAGAGGTTCAAATTAAGTTTCACCAAGGTGACAATTGAGCACAGCCAGAAACTCTTCTGAATTCTAAGAGAGCTAAATGGCAGTCCTAGAATTCTGGAGCTGATAGGTACCTTAGAGATTTTATAGTTCAGCTCCTTGTTTGGATGAAGAGACAGAAACCTGGAGAAAGTGATTTACTATTTCAAAGTGACAACCCAAACCTGGACAATTAATTGTAAAAATGACTTTGATTCAGGCTGTATGCATGTCCTACCTACCCACGTGGGCTGGTCCAGCTCCTGACTTTACAAAGCTCTTACCGCCTAGACAGGGCTAAGTGTGCAGGTTAGATCTCCTAACATCCAATGCCACATTTAACCACAGTACTTCACTGCTTTCCCATTGTTAATTAAGTGTGTAATGACTATATTAAAGTTAGTTTCAGGTTCTAATTTATGACACAGTAGTTATGTTTTAATGTACACTTTATGGTACATTGGAGTCCCTGAATAATCAGTGTGTACTCCCTCTAATCCTGCCTGGTTTATATACTTGGAGAAAATTTTATTATTTTAAACAATTATAAGGATTTATAGTTCTTGAATCTTTGCTTTTGTGAAATATTTTTGTTCATGTCTACTATTTACTTGAAGCCAAGTCCTTTGTCAGGAATACAGCCTCTAATTATAACATTGTTCCTGTGGGAAAATGTAATTTGCTTTTCAATGATCCACTTTATGACATGGTCTCTAGGAATGTGCTGTCTGCAATAAAAAGCAAGTAGAGACTGCAGACTCCTGTAACTTCTTGCCAATTGCCTGGCATGGTAAGACCAGTGTTTATAAAGTAGCTCTAATTTTTTTGTTGGCGTGTGAAATTCAAGCTAGGAAATAATGACACATTTCACTGGGATGGAGTGTGTGTGGGGAGGGATGGGCTAGGAAGCAGACAAGGAAATGAGGAGGTTCCTTGGTTTGGTTTTCTCCACAGTCATCTCATCAGTAATCGAGTCCTGTCTGTTGTCCATAGTGTCTCTCACTTTGGTCCTCTCTTCCCAGAAATAGAATGGCAGTTACAACAATGGGCAGCAAGTGGAGCGAGAGGGGCTCACAGTGCTGTGGGATGACGAGGCAGGCTCTGGGCGCTCCTGAAGGACTTCCTGTTGGAAAGGGAACACCTTCTCTTGGGGACTAGTCCTGCCTCCTCTGAGAGGAATTTCCTCATTGCTTTGCTCAGGGAAAATGTACAGTGATTCCCATTTAACACATGCGTGTGTAGGACAGGTATTCACCAAAGTAGAATATTTTCAGTGAAAAGCATCCTTCCTGATCATGGGCAACAGTCCTAGGGTCGGACCCCTTTAGCTCCTCACAGACTTTCTAATTTTCTTGACTCTGGCTTCCCGAGGCTTTTGCTCCAGCTTCCTTTCTGGGATCCTTTACCACTTGGTCCAAAACAGTCTAGATCATGCTTCATGATTAAAAACAAATAGTCCACTAAAAAGTAAGGAATCATAGAAGAAATTATAATGTAGAGTCTCTACCCCTGAACTCTGAATACTAGATCTGAATCCTTCCAGAGTCAGAGGTCACGGCCTTCCAGGATCCCCAGTGGTTCTCCCACCTCGGTTCCTGGTCTGCAGCCTTTTTGCAGGGGCCTGATTACCTCGCTTCACTAAGACAGATGTTAGCTCTCTTCCCTAGCTGAAGTTTGGGTCATAGCACATAAGCCCTCAAAAGACAGGCTTGAAGAAGGTCCGTATTCCTCCTCATACCTGCTCTCCACTAGCCCCTCTCCCCTATGGTCATAATCTGTTGGGATAATTACCCAATGGAAAACAATCTTTTGTACAGTGGAGCTGGATCTTTCCTGAGATTTAGGTTCTAAAGTCAGTGTGTAAGGAAAAATCTGTGTAAGGACTTAACTTTGGAAACCGTTTGGAGGAGAGCCACATTGCAGATGGACCCACCTTTCTCACGAAGCCTAGTAGAGCCTGGCTGGCCCTTCGAATTTGGAACAGGTCCAGCATTTCCTCAGCAGAACACCAGGTGAAGTAGCTGTTCTGTGTTTTCTTTTAACTTCAGAATTCCATTTACTGCAGTGAGATATTCATCTGCTTAAGGCACAGGGTCTGAAAACCGTGGAGGGCACAGCAGAACCTAAGTTCCTACCCACTCCTGCCGCAGTAGTGTCCATACTTTTTAACTAGCTTCTCACTCTCTTCCTTTGTCCTTTTCTCCCTCCTTCCCTTTCTCGGTGTCTATAGGTATAATCCTGTGAATTCTATGCAAGCCTGACGGGATGGCCTCAACATTATTATGCAAAACAGTTTAACATCTCAATATGAAGAACTTTATAATTCCAGAGAGAGTATATTTAGATTTATCTTTGTAGGACCCAAAAAGCCTGTTAAAGTGTCTGTTTTCCTCTCCAAAATTCAAAAGCAATATACTTCCAAAGGTAAATTCAAACTGTAGTCTGTATGTAGAGAAACAAGGTGTGCTAGAAGCTTTGAAATATGGCCAGCTTCTGGCTGTGGTCCTGTAAGCAGAGATGAGCTCTTACCCCACTCAGAGTACCTGGTTTCAGTGTTCCTGCTTCCCAGTGTCTCCCCCTGGAAACCCTGACCCTTCTCTTCATACTGGCCCAATGGCACCTCATACAAACCAGGCCTGGGACCTTCATGCAGGCCATTTGACCTGTCCAGAGTACTCCCACTATCTAGTTCCTCATCCCCTTCACTTTGCCTCCACTGAACCTTCCCAGCCTTTAATCCCTAGGTCAACTCCTGAGCCACTCTTGACCATAGTCTTTAATGCTCTTTCACCCTCTCAGTAATTGTACCATAAGATGTCTTGATGTTCGGCTAACATTAAAAATGTATCCTATGTATGTGCCAGGTACTGTTCTGAGAATTTTTGATGTGTTAACACATTTATTCCCCACAAGTAGATCATAAGGTAGCTATTACGCTTTCCACTTTATAGATGATGAAACTGATATACAGAGAGGTTATGTAAGCTGCCCAGTGTCACATGGTGAGTTAATGATAGAGCCAGGATTCAGGCCCAGAAGTTGTGATGCTGAAGCCTGTACTTTCCATCACTGTTGTACTGCCTCCCATTGGTGTGTGTGTGTTCAGCTGTGTCCGACACTTTGTGACCCCATGCACTGTAGCCCACCAGGCTCCTCTGTCCATGGGATTTTTCAGGCAAGAATACGGGAGATGGCTGCCATTTTCTACTTCAGAGGATCTTCTCAACCCACGGATCAAACCCACATCTCTTGTGTCTCCGGTATTGGCAGGCAGATTCTTACTGCACCACCTGGGGAGCTCCCAGGTGCTTATGTACAAACTCTGTTTCTTGTCTTTTTATGCAGTGTTTCTTCTCTCTTACTTTGTATAGCTTCCTGCAGAGCAGACCATCATGGTATATACATATGTTTTCATAGCAGTAAGGATTGTGCCTTGCATCAACAAATTATAGAATAATAATAATGTTAGAGAAGTTCAATAAATATTTATTGGATGATAAAAGGACAAAAGCCAAAATATAGATTCTTATCAATTACAAGAGTCTCTGGATGTGGTTTGGGCTTACTAAAAGATCCCTGCTGTTTCTCACCAACATAGTCTTAACAGTTACAAAGCATTTGAATATGATTTGACTCTCAGGACACTCCTGTGAATGTGAGTGGAGCAGATATCGTGCCTCTTCTACAGCTGGGAAAACTGAGCCAGACACAGAGAAGCTGGTTTGCCTCCGTCACCCTTAGTGGCGAGCTGACCCAGAACCCAAGGCTCCGGATTTCTAGTTCCGTAGCATTCAACCTCAGATTTTGCCCAGGGCTGGCTCAATCTAATGCAGACCGTGGTTTGGCTCTGGGTTTGTCCATTAATGAAACCAGGATGTTCTATTGTAAATGGATATAAATGGTAGCATTGAAAGAGTTGGAGTGTGGCGAGATAGGGAAGGACACACTGCATTCATACACCAGCCTCTGTCTAAGGGGACAGTACCCTCAGGATGATCATGGAAACAGGTTTAAATTAATGTCACGCTGTTCAACAATACCTTCTTCATTCATGTTGAAAATCAAGTGGTGGGAAAGGTGAATATCAGAAAAACATAGAAAATAATCATAGAGAGATAAAAAGTGGAGTCAGTCATGGGGAGGTTTCCATAATGCAAATCAGAGAAATTTTTATTTTGGAGGGATAAGGTAAAAAGAGGCAAATCTGTACTAACAAGTACAAATTCAAATCAAAGCCAGAATTTGAGCTGGCAGGCCTTGTTTGGAAACTCCTTTTGTTTATAATGTAGGTTTTCCCCCTTTATGAAGCAGATGCTTATACAAGCATTACCAATGTTGTCAATAATACTGTAACATTTGCCTTCCATCCCTTTGTTGCTCAGGGAACATGTTGGGTTTCGGCACATTTAGCTTTGCCATTTACTCCACAAATCGCAGCTGTGTAGTGCTACAACTAAGTCAATTTTACTGAGAATAAAAATTGAAAAATATTCTCCTAACAACCTTTCTAGTGATCATAGGCCTGAAATACTTTGGCGAGTCTTTTTTTTTTTCCCTCAAACAACTTGGTTTCAGTACAATGATGCTTCAATAAGAATCTTCCTGCAAATTTAATTCAAAAGGGAAGGCTTTGTTGTTATTAAACACAATGGCAGTTTGTACATCTCCACATCATTATGTTGCTTCTCATTATGGTAATTCATTTGCTTCTGCTTTGTATGGATATCAAATAAAAATCACTCTCGCTCCTGGCAAGTGATTGCCATTATGGTAACACTCTGGGAGCCCAGCTAAGCGGTACTTGGTGTCATAGCAAACACAATTAGCAAAATGGCATCCACAGTGGCTTTATGGAATTGCCCTGTGGTGAGGCTCTGCGTTTTCTATTTAGCAGGGCTGTAGGTTACTGGGCTTTGCCGTGTGCCTCCTCTGTTTTCATCTTTGTACCATTTTCTGTTCAAATGGAACAACATGAGGCTTTTGTATGCATTTTACTTTCTCTCTGTTTTTTTTTTTCTGATGGGCTCTTCCTCAGCACTTGCCAGGCTCACAGAGCTCTGAGTTATCCTGCCTTCCTATGAGCCCTCGTTTCTCTAAAGAATGGTCAATGACAGCATCACCAAATGCCCACTATGTTATCTTTGTATATTTATTCATTTTGTTATTGTTGCTCTCTGTTGCCACTAGTTAGCAATTAGAGAGGTAATGAGTTTTTTGTATGAAGTTAAAACTTTAAAAGTCATTATTAATTCCCTCTATATTTAAAAGAGAAAACAATTTTCACTCTTCTGCAGTGGACAGATTTGGGTGGGGTTTCAACCATGGCTTAAGAACCTCAGTCAGTGAATAGCTCGATGAGGTTGGCAGCCCCTTCTCCCTTTTCGAGATAAAAAACAGACATGGTTCTTGGCTGAGCCTTGACAAAGAAGAGTGTCTGAATTTAGATGGAGTGTATGAAGGCACAGGGTTTGGCCTGTGTTTGCGGTTGACTCCTCCTCAGCCTTTAATATTTGTTTTAATATTTCTTGGAAGATTTTCCTGATGCCTCCAGGCAGGAATGATGCTCTGCCATTTAGGCCGCTTGTATATCTTTCTCCTGAACAACCAAGTCCTTTTTTCCCCTTCTTATACTTCTTATTCCTCTTTCTCCCCACTCCCCTTACTTCCCCCTCTTTCTGCTTTTCTGCTTCCTGATCAGAGAATCTGTAGCCTGTGCCCTGGGGATAATCCTATTTGGCTCTAAGAGGTGATTTATGGTTTGTTGAAGTTAATCAGAGACTCATATTTCTCCTCCAAGTGATTAGTTTATGCCAATGGATGTACAGTTTTGGCCAATGAAATCAGTCCTGAATATTCATTGGAAGGACTGATGCTGAAGCTGAAACTCAATACTTTGGCCACCTGATGCTAAGAACTGACTCATTGGAAAAGACCCTGATGCTGGGAAAGATTGAAGGCATGAGGAGGAGGGGACGACAGAGGATGAGGTGGTTGTATGGTATCACCGATGCGATGGACATGAGTTTGAGTAAGCTCTGGGAGTTGATGATGGACGGGGAAACCTGGCATACCGGAGTCCATGGGGTCGCAAAGAGTCAGACATGACTGAGCAACTGAACTGACTAACTGCTGGGAGACTTCTGAAACAGTTTTCCTTTTTTATTAAAGGAAATACATGTAAGAGAAACTTTTCTTTTTCTGCTTGTGTGTGAGGATGTGATGCCTGGAACTGTGGCAGCAATTTTGTGATGATTTGAATCAAGTCATGAGGATAAGAGTCAACATGCCAAAAAAGACTATGTGAAAAAACAGAAATAATTTGGATTTTTAATGAGTTTTTGAGTCAGCAAATTAGCCTACCATGAACTTCTTCCAGATGAAAAGAATGTTTCTTGTCATTTAAGACATTTTAGTCCCATTTTCTCCTATTTGTAGAACAAAACACCAAAATAAATACTCTGCTACTCTACTTTGTACCTTTAGAAATGGTCTTATTGGACATTGTTTTAATTAATTGTTTTAGAGTCTAACTTTTTCTTTAGATGGAAGTCTGAGGGTAGGTCTTATTAATTTTGCAGACCATGGCCCCTAGATTGGACCTGTTATGGACAGGCGCTCAACCAGTGCTTCATGTTCATCACTAGCCAGTCCAGACTCACTGGCTGAGCAGTTCTCCAGATTTTAGCCCAAACCTGTCAAAAAGGGAAGAAAAGCCAAATTAAAAATCTCTTGCACTTAAATGTAGAAATCAGATATACTGTCTTTTCTGCTAAATCAGATCTATGTTTTTCTAGATGAGCTACACCCAGTAACATTTTGTTATTGTACCTTCTTCAGGTCTTCCCTGGTGGCTCAGTTGGTAAAGAATCTTCCTGCAATGTAGGAGACATGGGTTTGATCCCTGGGTTTGGAAGATCCCCTGGAGAAGGAAATGGCAACCCAACTCTATTATTCGTGCCTGGAGGATTCCATGGACAGAGGAGCCAGGTGGGCTATAGTCCGTGGGGTTGCAAAGAATCAGACATGACTGAGGGCCTAACACACACACACACTCCTTCAGAAAATATGTTCCTGAAAAGTTATTCATAAATGTAAATTTTGTAAATATATTTTGATATGATTCAGTCAATATCTAAAGGAATCCCATGTCACCCACCCTTGCAAGCAAAAAAAAAATTATATATATATATATATAAAATGAAAGGAAAAATTCTCATTAGTCAGTGTCTAATTTATCAGGATTCTTAAGAATATGTATACAGAGGAAGCTCATCTTTTTATATAGAACTCAAATAGTTGAAGTCATTGCCCTTATGGGGGGCCTGTATTTTCCTTTTATGAAATGAGAAACGTGACAAATAGACAAGCTACCATGAAATTGATTTCGTTTCCAAACTTTCTAGGTTATATCATAGGATATAATATGCTTATTCAGCCCCAGTTCCTAAGTTTTTATCACTACAAAGTCAGCTTTTAGGTTAGTGATGCATCTTTTTTAAATTGAAAGAATGTTTAGAAGGATGGCTCCCAGGCTGATCCTTAAAGGCCTGTCCACGCTTAACCTGCTGACAGTAAAGAAAGTGTAATGGTGGTGGCTTCACCAAGCAGCGCCCGGTGTCACTGCTGTCAGCTGGGCCTGGAGGCCAAGTGGGGGCTCTTTCCCATTCTACTTCCACCTCTGGGGATGGTCTTTAAAATTAATTTTTTTTGTTATTTTAAAATTTCTTATTATGTATTTTGATCTACTGCTGGGGATTGGCTTTCCCTTGGCACAGTGGCCTGGCTCCCCACTTGCTTCCTGTCTCACTCCTCTGTGGAGATGAGACCAGGTTTTGGGTGGGAGCACAAATAGAGTGAAATGAAGGTGAGCCCTGACACTCCTGCCCCGTGCTCCCCATGGTCAAGTTCCAGCTGTCTCACTCCTGCCCTCTCCCCCCAACTCCCGCACCCCCTCCCCCAATCTTCCCTACTCACGCCCTTCCTCCCTCCCTCCCTCCCTCCCCACACTGCCACAGTTCTTCTCCTTGCTTCACCCTGTCAGGTCCACTCTGTTTTAAAGAAAGATAAGGGGTTGAAGTAGAGAGCTGAGGTTGGTTGATTGGAAGAGCTAAAGAGTTTTTGTTTAATAAGAAGAGGAGAGAGGAAGATACTTTTTTCTCTTTTAATATCATGCAATTCTTGATAGCCCCACATGCAGTTCTTCCCACCATTCTGAGTTTGCAGGCCCTCCTGTATCAGAGGCAGGGAGCTTTCTAAGCTGTGAAGATGCAAGTGTCTAGTGAAGGACTCTGAACGCTAGAGAGCAGTCCTCATCAGAGGCCTTGTAGTGCTGAGAGGGCAGAAGTGCTGATTCAGAGCTAAGGCTTTTATGGTTATTTTGAAACATTATTAGTAAATTGTAAAAATGTGTACAGATTCTTACAAAGCAGTCTCCTGAAACAAAAAACTAAGAGGGATTTAAATTTTCATGTACATGTGGATTGTACCAGTCATACCTATCTATTTCTCTCTGCACCCACTGCATCTTCAAACTCCACTTATTTTGGCTGCTACCTTATTTGTTCAGGCCATAACCAGCTCTCCCCTGAATTACTGTTGCTACTATTTTTTTCCTAAATATTTTTTTCATATGTCTTTCATAGAGATCTCAGATAAATACTGGACCATGTCAATCCTTGCTTAAAATCCTTCAAGCTCTCATGGTTGCTCTTAAGATAGGTTCCAAACTCCTTAGCTTGAAATACTACTTCTTAAGCTCATGAGATCAGGAAACATGTCTATCTTCTCTCCATATGTCTTTGAACCCAGCACACTATGAAATAATTAAGACTTTGTAAATTTTTATTTCAACCACATCTCCAAGATAACTTTAATTCTGTAGGGTGACTCCCTTACTGGAAGTCACTCAAGCATCCCGGCCATTGATATCTGGATAACCTAGTTTCTATGACCACTATAATAGAAGGTTGTACAAGGATTTTTTCACTGTTTTAGTGAAAAAGATATGCTTGTAGCCCATCGGCCAGATTAGATATGTTGTTCCAGCCTAACTGCAAAGGAGTCTGGGAAACACTGTCTTCTTGCATCCTCACAAAGAGGAAAAGGAAATGAAATTTGGGGACTATGTAGCATTGTACCTGCCGCAGTTAATCAAGAATGAACAACACAGACTTTTTGGAAATGTGCTCTCTGTATTATGATAGCCCTGTCTGAGCCATGGAGGTTTAATTTCAACCTATAAGTTGGATGAATGGTTTCCCTGAACGTCTCTGCTGTTTCCGCTCTGACATGCTTGTGGAACAGGAGTAGGCCTTGAATTTTTTGGAGTAAAGGACCATCTTTGCTATGTGGGCCGGAGGACTAGGAGCCCACGACTATTGGAGAAAGTGGTCTAGAGATTTCCATTAAAGGTGGTGGGAAGAGGTGTTCAAGATGAACTGACCCCACCGTTACACTGGAGACCCCTGAGAGCAAGGCAGGGACTCTGAAACTGGCCTTGGGGTTTGTGAGCTCCAGGAGTGGCAGCAGCAATAGTAGGCTGTTCTTAGCACTCACTACTGTACATGCCAAACTTTCACTGTATCTGTGGCCAACCTACTGACTAGTCTTGGTTGTGCCTTTAAGGCTATCAAGAAAGGGAAAAGTGTCTGTGCTTGGATAGAGTCTGTACAGAGTGAGCAGCCTGGGTGAGCACATTCTGTGATGACACAATGAGACATGAAAGCTTGGGTATTACAGCTTGGAGGGCAGAGTGGGAAAAGGGACAGGTAAGCACTAGGACTAACTCATGAAACATGAACCAGTGGTACAGAGTGCCAGGAATTACTTAGGGCGTGAAAAACCTATAGGAAGTTTTGTCTTCCTCTCATGGTGGGCATTTAAGAGTCTAGCATCACTATCATTTCGTTAGGACACGAAAAGAAATGTGACCTTATTTTGTAACTTAGTTGGTGACGTGGGACATTTAAGTTACAAATACAGGGCATATTGGAAGAGTACTTCACAGCCTCCACTGACATGCATTAGCCCTGACTTTGATAATAGAAATTACACTAGCAAAAAAGATGAAAAAGCAGTTTGCACAAAAAGTTAACTAGTAGTATTCATCATTGGTAATGATAAATAGCAACCACAATAACAATGACAGAAAACTTACCGTGACGGTAACAAACACCGCAAACGTATTTGTTCTTGATATTTCCTGGGTGCCCACTTCTCTTATTTTAATCTTTGTTTTGCTTTTAAAATTATCCAACTCATTTTAGTGTCAACTTTAGTTGCTGCAGTCATCAACTTGGAAAGCCTGTAGCCTTGGACAAAAGTGTCATTCGCTATGTTTGATATATTCAGCTCTGCATCAGTAATCTATTTGCAAAATTGTCCAATTTGAAAGTGACACATTTGATTCACTTGACTTTCCTTTTTCTAGCACAGAAAATTTGAAGGAATTCAAGAGGTGCTGGGCACTAGTCACCAAGGAGAAAGGACAATAAAGGGATGTGTAAAGTACTCAAGAGAAAATCGTTGTCTGTCATTAGTTGAACAGAATGAAGAGTCCTAAGAAGTTGAACTTCCCCAAACAAAAACCAATGACATTTGGAGGGGAATGAAAACTTTTAAAGTTTTTATTATTTACTTGTTGATTTATATCTAATATTTTAACATAATTTATTCCAGTTATTTAAGTACTATGCATTGATGGTAGAAAAATCAACAATAAAAGAAAAATAATTATCCATAATTCTCTTACCAAAGAGAACTACTATTCTTTTTTTTGGTATAATTCCTTCCATTCTTTTTGCAGTGTATATATAGATTCTTCTTTTTATTATTATATTTACAAAAAGGAGATAATTTTTACATAAGTAGAAATCCTAATGTTAAGCATAAGAGTGGTTTGAAATCCCATTGTAAATTCATGACCTAATTTTTGTTGCACTGTCACTGAATCTCTTTAAGATACCACCAGACATAAAGGATACCCAGTCCTGGCCTCAAAGAACTTATTATAATCTGAGGCAGGAGTCAAGGCAGATAAACATTTAAATTAAATCAAGGAGTACTTACTGACTAGACTGCAATAGTACAATATTTTTTCCTTTTTATATAAGTTAATTACAGTAAGAGGAACACTTAATACTTAATGTTCAGAAACTTTTTAAAATGATCCATGAAAGAGACTCAAACCAATGTAGACTTAAGATTAGAATATGTTACTGGAAGTCTTACATACAACGATAAATAGCATAAATGTCACATTCTTCCACTGTCTAGCTGTCTGACTTTGGGTAAGTTACTTAATATCTTTGAGCTACAGTTTCCTCATCTGTACCTTAGGAGAAATGATTCCCACCATTTGGGGTTATTATGAAGATTATATGAGATATATGTAGTAACATTTTTGGCATAAAAAATGTGCTTTAAGTAATGTAGGGACTACTATTATAAAGTGAATGAGGTGACTTCCTCTTATCCTGCTAATGCATGACTTAAACATTAGAACTGGCTGGAAAGTGTAGTAATTTGAATGTGCTGCAAACTCTGACAGAACAGTGTTTTAAAATCCGTGGTTGGGCCCATCTAAACAAAAGAATGGTATAAACTGTTAATGAGTAAACATCAGGCTCTTGAACATAAGCACCCTGAATTTGTAAACTGCTGGTCGAGGAAACAGTCTCACAGCATTTTAAAAACTTTTAGCAAGAGAAATCCAAAATCACTGCAGATGGTGACTGCAGCCATAGATTAAAAGATACTTGCTCCTTGGAAGAAAAGCTATAACAAAGCTAGACAGCACATTAAAAAGCAGAAACGTTACTTTGCCGACAAAGGTCCATCTAGTCAAAGCTATGGTTTCTTTAGTAGTCATGTATGGATGTGAGAGTTGGACTATAAAGAAGGCTGAGCGCTGAAGAATTGATGCTTTTGAACTGTGATGTTGAAGAAGACTCTTGAGAGTCCCTTGGACTGCAAGGAGATCCAACCAGTCCATTCTGAAGGAGATCAGCCCTGGGATTTCTTTGGAAGGAATGATGCTGAAGCTGAAACTCCAATACTTTGGCCACTTGATGGGAAGAGCTGACTCACTGGAAAAGACCCTGATGCTGGGAAAGATTGAAGGCAGGAGGTGAAGGGGACGATAGAGGATGAGATGGTTGGATGGCATCACTGACTTGATGGACATGAGTTTGAGTAAACTCTGGGAGTTGGTGATGGACAGGGAGGCCTGGCGTGCTGCAGTCCATACGGTTGTAAAGAGTCGAACACAACTGAGAGACTGAACAACAACAGCAAGAGAAGGGCCTGTTTCTCACTTTCAATATTGTAATACAAAGATATTTGAGGTTATACTCTGAAGAGAATGTAAACCATTTGTTTCTGTTGCAGATTAAGGGAAACACAGTGGTAAAGAATCCGCCTACTAATGCAAGAGAGAGCTGTGGTTCTCTTAATGCAGGAGATGCAGCTTCTGTCCCTGGGTCGGGAAGACCCCCCCTGGAGTAGGAAATGGCCATCCACTCTAGTATTCTTGCCTCGAAAATTCCATGGACAGAGGAGCCTGGTGGGCTGCAGTCCATGACGTCACAAAGAGTCAGACACAACTGAGTGACTGAGCACAAAGGATCTATCTGTTAGCTAGTAGCTCAACTGATTTGGAAACTTAGAAGCTCAACCTGTGTTATTACCCAGATTAAAGACAGTCCACTGATGCAGAGGTGGAGTGCAGAATTTTGAATGTTTTTTTTTTTTGACTCTGTGCCTTTGCATATGCTCTTCTATTTGTCTGGACACAGTCTATATTATTATCACTTACTGCTCAAAAAACTGGCTAACTCCCGATTACTCTTCAGGTGGGTACTCTGCTCCTTCAAAGCTGGGTTTAAAGGCCTCTTCTGTGCGTCTTCACAGCATTTTATTCTTCAGTTAATGTTGCCCTTTTCACATTTATGAAGGCTAGAGAGTGGGAATGTAGCTGGATAGTACAAACTGTTTCTACATTTACACTATATTTAGTATAAAGTGCTTTTAACTAAAAGAAGGATTCTCCTCTCCCCAAAGCCCCAGGAGCCTCTAGCTTCTAGTCAAGTATAACTTCTGCAGCTCAGAAGTAGGTAAGATCAAAATGTTCGAAGGCAGTTTCATCAAGCCTTATTCCCATTCACTCAAAAGTCATCTGTTGAGTCCTCAGCACTGTGCATTCCAGATGGTCTGTAAAATTAAGTGAATTGTGCACATCATATCACAGAACCTAGAAAGTGTATTTGAAAATGTGTTTTATGGACCTTTCTCAGAAATTCTTTGGCCAGACCGAGTGATGGCTTGGATTTCTCTTACTCTGCTACTGCTACTGCTGCTAAGTTGCTTCAGTCGTGTCCGACTCTGTGTGACCCCATAGACGGCTACCCACCAGGCTTCCCCTTCCCTGTGTCCGACTCTGTGCGACCCATAGATGGCAGCCCAGCAGGCTCCCCCGTCCCTGGGATTCTCCAAGGCAAGAATACTGGAGTGGGTTGCCATTTCCTTCTCCAATGCATGAAAGTGAAAAGTGAAAGTGAAGTTGCTCAGTCGTGTCCAACTCTTAGCAACCCCATGGACTGCAGCCTACCAGGCTCCTCCACCATGGGATTTTCCAAGCAAGGGTACTGGAGTAGGGTGCCGTTGCTCTACTACTGATTTAATGATACTTACTGTCTACTGCAACAGGAATAGAAAGTGGGTTTCCATGGTGCTGTAGAGTAAAATTATCCCTTTGTGTATCTGCCTTCCCTGTGAGTCTGTGGCTTCTATCAAGGCAAGGGCCACACCTTGCTCTCCAGTGTCCTCTGAGTCTGCTACAGTGCCTACAGGCTCATATCAGGTGCCCACAAATGTTTGTTGAATGAAGGGGTGAAAGATTCATCAGTAAGGGCCTGGGTGGTCCTTGAAACCTGAGCTCTATTTATTAGAAACCAAGAGTTGGCTTCCTCTTTAAGATTAGGAAAGGCGCAGACTTTAGGACATTATCATTGCTCAGTTGCTTGTCCAGGGAGGGGAGAACACCTGCCTACATTGCTATGAAGCCAACAAACTCCCTTTAATGCTCCAGAGGAAAAAACCCCGAAACTCTTCTCTCCATGTCAAAACTACAGTTTGGGTTTAAGAGCTTCTGAAATTATAAGTAAAGAGTCCTTTTTTCCCCCTAGAATAGAATTTCTTAATTTTAATAGATTTTCAAAATTGTTTATCACCCTCCAAAAGGGTAAGAATCATTGCTCCAAACCCTTTCTTGAAATGCGTTCAGGGGATGTCTTTTGATATTGTCACCAGGTAAAAAGCACTGAATATGCCACGATTGGAGTATTTTCTTTTTCCTCACAGACTGTTGCAAGGAGGGAGACCCCTTCTGGGGCCTAAGAGTGTGCTCTTGTCTAACACTTGGAAATGAAGTGTCTGAGGAGACACATATGCTGACAAAGCAAGAGATTTTATTGGGAAGGGGTGTCCAGGCAGAGAGCAGCAGGGTAAGGGAACCCAGGAGAACTACTCTGCCATGTGACTTGCAGTCTTGGGGTTTATGGTATTAGGGTTAGTTTCTGATTTTTCTCTGGCCATTCATCCTGACTCAGGGCCCTTCCTGGTGGCATGTGCATTGCCCAACCAATATGGAGTCCAGTGAGAAGGATTCTGGGAGGTTGGTAGGACACATGGACTGACATCGTCTCTTTCCTTTGACCTTTCCCGAATTCTTCCTGTTGGTGGTAGCTTGTTAGTTTCACAATCCTTACTGA
The DNA here is from genome assembly GCF_002263795.3 of Bos taurus. Classification (NCBI taxonomy): domain Eukaryota; kingdom Metazoa; phylum Chordata; class Mammalia; order Artiodactyla; family Bovidae; genus Bos; species Bos taurus. The sequence goes on from NC_037347.1 coordinate 17,271,127, forward strand.
ATGATGTGCTCTAAAATGCTATATAAAAGATCACTCCAGCTGCTATATGGAGAACGAATTATAAAGAGCTAAGAAAGGAAATTAGGAGGCTGCTGTAGAATCTCAAGCTATAGACAGTGGTGGCTTGGATCAAGGTGGAGGTGTAGAGATGTACAGAAGTGGTGGGTTGCAGGTATACATGCAAGGCACCCAGGCCATGCCTGATGCACAGTGAGCACTTCATACACTCCAGCTATTACCAGTATCATCATTACGATTATTGGCGTGGTGAAATGAAATCGGATGGAGTGTAATGGGTCAACAGAATGGTGGTTTTAAGATTACTTGGAGAGTTCCCTGCTGGCCTAGTGGTTGGGATTCTGAGCTTTCATTGCCGTGGCCTGGTTTCAATCTCTGGTTGGGGAACTGAGGTCCTGTTCTGCAAGCCGTGAGGCATGGCTGAAAAAAAAAAGAAAAAAGAGGAAAAAAAGAATATTACTGAACTTAGAGAAAATAAAGATGAACTAAATATTATTTGTATGTGGAGATGTAATTAATGTTACTTTTCAGACACTGTCTTCAATGCAGTGTTTTCAATACTTTTCCCTTTGTGTTTTGAGAAGAAATCCATCATTTGCTTCTTTCAGGACACACTGTTGAGAAATTTTCAGTGAAAGAATCTTGATTATCTTCAAATGACAGATGTGAAATAGTGAATTTGAAGTTGTGTGGAAGATGTAATATATTGCTTTGCTCTGAAATTTATTATGAGCAAGGAGTTGGAAAAAAATAGGGAGTTAATATTCAGGAAGAAAGCAAAACTAAAAAAGATGACACAGACAGATTAATATATTTATGGATACATGCCATCCAGTTTGATGCCAGAAAAGCCAAATGAAGAAGTAATGTTCTGAAAACAACTCACAATTACCGAAATCACTAAGCTCTGAGTCAGAGAAGTATGAAGACTTGCAACATTCATACATATATAGTTACTATGGAATTATTTAAAGTTGAGAGAGAGAGGGAGATGGGGGGGTCGGGGTGAGGGGTAGAGGGGGAAGGGAGACGTGGGCTGGGGTGGGGTGGGGTGGAGGGTGAAGGCAGAGAAAGGGATGGGGGTAGGGGGAGAGAGAGATGGGAAAAGAGAGAGAGAGATGGGGAGAGATGTTCTTTTTCTTTCCCCGTTTTTCAGAAATGTGTTTTTGGCTCTACACTTTAACAAATGCAATATCTTTTCACTCTACCCTTATCAAGCAAGCTCATATTTACAAGCCAAATTATACTGAGACACACAAGTCTTAAATGAAAGACAGACATCACTGTAATCCTTTAAGGTCACGCTGATCTCTTCAAATGTTAGAATTCACTAGGGTAAGGTTGACTTTTCAGCTAAGTGACCCCATCACTTTAGGGTAATCCCTGTAATGAGTATAAAAGTAGTAATACATCCTAAGAAAACACTAGGTTCTAAATGATAATATTCTATGAGGCCAGAGTCTGCTTTCTAAATGTGGATACCAGTATTCTCCAAGCAGAGTGATTTCTAGATATACTGAAGTAGTTGAGAGTACCCAGAGTGGGACAACAGTTTTGGCTTCTTTCAAAATTCTTTCTTCTTTTTTTTTGGTTGGGGGGAGTAGGGGTGGAGATTAAAATGGGAATAAGTGTCTATCACTTAAGGAGACAGTTGGATCATTAGAAATACACTTTTTAAATCAGCAGAACCAAATCATCTAAATACAAGCAAAAACTGCGTTCTCAAAAGCATGTTCTGTGGATCAGTGACTCTTCAAGGCATCACTTGAAAGAAATCTCAGACATATTGACTGCGGTATTCACACTCTCAGATCTGCTTGGCCCCACAACAAGCCCATTCTGCCACTGTGTGGCATGCATGACCTCTTCAAGGTCAGGGTCAGCCACAATCTCATTAAAATGATATAAAAAATTAGTAAAGCATGTACAATACCTGGAGCTGCAACTGGTTCTGGGATTGTAATCGACACTTGTCATCTTTTCCTCCTCTACCACCATCCGTTCTAGATCTCCCCTACCCCTGGCCATCACTTTTGCTGCTTTAGATTGCTTTCCTGATAGAATAATCCAGACCTTTATCTCTGAGAATCTGTCCCCCTAGGTGCCACACCCTTGTTAGGCTGTGATCACTACCTTTCCCATTCACCATTACCATCAAGAGGAAGGTACCAAGAGGCACCTCAGTGAATCTTCTGAGTTCCAGGCATATTCTTCTCTGCCTCCATTATGTAAGAGCAAGCCCAGCACCTCATGATCATTAAGAAAGATTTCTCCCATCAGTTTAATACCTCCTTCCTTTAATTGCTGGTCCATAGACATGAAGAGCCCAGAGTGACCAGGTGGCAGTGGTGGCTGCAGGCTCAGTGAAACCTTTTTCATATTCCCTGGTGGAAGGATAGCCCTACTGGGAACGAGGACTTCTAACCCAGCAAAACCTAAGTTGTAGGAATGGGAAGCACAAATACGAAGTGAGTTACTGGAAGTGGTGGTGAAAGGGGCCAATTTTACTTTCATCCCTACATCCCTAGACCAATATATTTTAGCTATTAGGGTGCAGGATTATATATCAGCTCAGTGCATCTGAGGGAGCTCCATAACCTGGAGGGTTTCATCTCTGAACTGCTGTCTGCTCTAATCTTTAATAAGCCATTCCAATATTCTATCAGATCTGCTTCTGGATGAATATACTCATGGTAGGACAAATGGACTCTGAGGTCAAGTGCCCTTCCTACTGACATACATCCTTTGCTGCAGATTGTGCCCTTTTCATCAAAAGCAATGCTATGTGGGCTTCCATGAACGTAAATCAAATTCTAAATGTCCTTAGATGATGGGTAGGGAAAGCAGACACACAGAAAGCAGGTTTCATTTTTGCTCTCTCCAGAAAGAAATATCTCAAGATGTGGAGAGTGGCACTAACAGCTGTAATTCTACCTAAGGTGGGAGACTGTATTTAATTTAAGCTTTGTGCTTAATTGATTAATTTGGTTATTGTTTCATCACTTTTGAATGCACACATTTTAAGCTTCTAAATTTTATGGGAAATCATTTACATCATATAATGTGTTTCTGTCCCTAACACTGAAGCTCCAATGATGATCAAATCCACTAATGAAATTTTTATGTAAAAGCAGAGTGCTGCTTTTACATAAAGTCATCCTAGGACACTGAAGATTTGATAAGCATACAGCAAAGAATTTGTTTTGTTGTCTGCTGGAACTAATTAAATGCATGGACGGACAAACAAGTCCAATCAGTATGCTCTTCTAATTCATCCAAGAAATCCCAAGAGAATGAGATCTGTTTTTATTGATGTCTTAATTGCTATAAGTCATCCTGACTCTCCCAGATCTAGGTAAATAATAACCATAATAAACACTTTCTTGGTGCATGTTGTACTTAGACTGGTGACCCTCGATTCATTTTTTTTTTTTTTTGTATTCAGGAAGGAATTCATATTCCTGTATCTAAAAATATTGAAAAACTTAGTATTAAGAGGACCCATTCTATGCCACCTGTATTGCCTCCCAGAAATCCCCATATGGGCAGGCACATGTACCTTCCTTTCACATGGGAAGATAAATGGGGGCTGACATAGAGGTGTACAAGACCAGCTATATAGTTCCTTACTGCATTTATTTTGAGGAACTGCATTTATTTTCGAGGAATTCTCCAAGTCCGTAAGCTCTAGTCTTCAATGTGATCAAACTGAGGCCTTTAGAGTAGAAGGTGAGGCTAAACTAACAGAGATGCTGGAATGGCATCTCTGCTGGCTGCTCTGCTTCAGACTAAGAAATTAACCTCTTTGTGCCCTAGTTTCCTCATCTGTAAAATGCTGATGGTAATAGGAACCTTTTTCATGAAGTGTCAAAAGGACTAAATAAATTAGAACACATGAAGTCAGTCCTAGAGGCAATCAACGCTGAATATTCCTTAGAAGGACTGATGCTGAAGCTGAAGCTCCAGTACTTTGGCCACCTGGTGCGAACAGCTGACACTTTGGAAAAGACCCTGATGCTGGGAAAGATGGAGGGCAGGAGGAGAAGGGGGTGACAGAGGATGAGATGGTTGGATAGCATCATCAACTCAATGGATATGCGTTTGAACAAACTCTGGGAGATAGTGAAGGACAGGTAAGCCTGGCATGTAAGAGTTGGATGCGACTGAGAGACTGAACAGCAACGACGACACATGAAGTAGTTAAAAAACTACCCGGTTCATCATAAGCATTCAGTGCTAGGCTGCCATCATCATCACTGTCGTCATATTTATCTCATGTATATCCTCCTGGGTGAAAAAGCAAATTGAACTTCAATAAGCATGACTCCATTTGTACTCCAAGAAGCTGAATGGGTTCAGATAGCCTAAACTGATGAAGATTTCCAATAACTGACTTTTATAATTATTCACCAATTTTGCTGTATATCTTTCTTGATACTATTTCTTTTTTAAGATATTTATTTGGCTGCACCAAGTCTTAGTTGCAGCATGGGGAATCCTCTATCTTCATTGTGGCATTTTTTTTTTAGTTTTTCTTTTTTTTAGTTGAATCTTGTGGGATCTAGTTCCCTGACCAGGGATTGAACCTGGGCCCCTGCTTTGGGAGCACAGCCACTGGGCTATCAGGGAAGTACCTCTTGATACTATTTCTGAGAGAAGGTGTTATGGGTCAAATTGTGTCCTCAGAGAGATATGTCCAAGTCCTAACAACTTGTACCTCAGGATGTGATCTTATTTGGGAACAGGGTGACATCATTGCAGGTGTAATCAATTAAGATGATGTACTAGAGTAGGGTGGACCCCTAGTCCAGAGTGACCATGTCCTTGTAAGTAGAGGGAAATTTGGAATAAGGATACACAAAGGGAGAATAATATAAAAATGACCATGTGATGATGGAGGCAGAGAATGGAATGATGATCTCCAATCAAAGGAATGCCAAGGTTTGCTGGCAAATAGTAGAAGCGAGAAGGGGCATGGAATGATTTTCTTCTATACATTTTAGAGCATGACCCTCCTTATATCATGATTTTGGACTTATAGCCTCCAGAACTGTGAAACAATAAATTTGTTTTAAGTCACCTGTTCTTTGTTGTGATAACCCTAGGAAATAATACAACAGAGGATGGAAAAAATTACCATTGAGGAGCTGACAGCACTTAGACTTAACCAATCAGGACTCTGGAAGCTTAGGGTGACATTCAAACGCTGAAGTTGTTGCTTTGTTTTCTCTGATAATTTCGACAAAAGTCCTGCCAATCTGATCTTTTTTTCTTATTCTAATCTGTTGCCAAGATCTGCTTTTTAGGGCAAGTAGGTTATGAACATACATTCTTTCCTATCAGACACTTGAACAAACTTCCTCAAATTTTGTGCCCTATTCTTTTGTTCATTCTCTAGAACAGAGTGCTCAAGTAACAGGCAACCTTGTTTAGACTGACCTGAGTCATAACCACTCCTGTGCCTGTGGGTTTTTACAAAAGACGTATCTAGTCTTTTGTGATTTCCCTACCACGATTCTTCCCTCTCTTCCTTTACCCAGCTTCAGTATGATTTGATTATTTTCAGTGGGAAAGCAGATTCTCTTTGTGTGGCAGGAATTCAGCTAGATCCCCAGGTATGTTTATACAACGTAATTTCTGTTGTTTAGTTGCTAAGTTGCATCCAACTCTTTTGTGACCCTATGAAGCCCGCCAGGCTTCCCTACCCATGGGATTTCCCAGGCAAGGATACTGGAGTAGATTGTCATTTCCTTCTCCAAGGGATCTTCCTGACCCAGGGATCGAACGTGCATGTCCTACGTTGGCAGGCAGATTTTTTTTTTTTTAAACCACTGAACCACCATGGAAGCCCAACACAATTTTACCTAGTTCTAAAAACAGGTTTTGGGCGCATATTATTTACCAGGGCCACAGTTATCTTTCCAAAGTGATCATCTCAGATCAGGGTGGCCAAAATTTGTTGTCAAATATTTTCTTGACGTGGAAAATCCTTCCACAATTACAAGTTCTATGTTCACTTTGAACAAATGACCATACAGTTAAATTCAAGATTTCATAGATGCTTAATCTGAAAGTAATAGAGGTAAAGTTTATGAAAGCATTTTTGACTCCTCAGCATTAGCTAATTCTCTTACATTTACTACCCTCCAGTTCTATCAGATGATAAGGTTTTTGTCCAAATCGGCATGCACATTTTTCTTTGTGGTAGTTTTCATGACTGTTCCCCAAAACACATTGTTCAGAACATTTGGGACAAAGCATCACATTCTCTTACCTGTAAGAATAAGTGATCACTTGTCCTCCTGATTCTGCTGTACTATTTTGTAATGTATATTAAATACAAAGTAGCTCTAAAGATGCATAGTATGGAGAGAGTAACATGGAAACTTACATTACTATATGCAAAATAGATAGCTGATGGGAATTTGCTGTATGACTCAGGGAACTCAAACCAGGGACCTGTAACAAATCTAGAGAGCTGGGATGGGAGGGAGATGGGAGGAAGTTTCAAGAGGGAGGGGATATGTGTATAGCCATGGGCCAATGCATATTGATGTTTGGCCAAAACCAATGCAATTCTGTAAAGCAATTATCCTTCGGTGAAAAAATAAATAAATTTTAAAAATAAAAAGCATATTTACATTTGTAACTACAGAAAAAAGATACATAGTATGCATTTTCAGAAGTCTCCAGCAAGGGCATGGACAAGGGCATGTGCCTATGCATCAAGAAAGATCCAGCTTTGTATATTTTTAAAGAGCTGTTGGAGTAGCTTTAGTTCCTTCTGCTCCTTGATTAAATCTTGATTAAAATCAGCATTGCAGTTGTAGGATGCGAAGCAGTCTTCTTCTTCCTTTGCCTGCTGTAGGTAACGTCACTTGATTGCTTGAGACAGTTAAAGGTGCTTTGGTAGTAAAAGGACAGCAAGATTAATAAGCAGGCATTTCCATAGTAACAGCAAAGCACTCTGGGAGACAGAACCACTTGGGGGTGGAGCTGAATCCGCCAGGATTTTAGCTCCCATGACAACAGCAGAGAGTGGGGTAGGGATGAATACACTCAAAACTTAGCAAAGGTCCATTTAGTGAAGACAATGTATAATCAGAGTTGTCAATCTATTTTAAAATTCAAAGTTAAATCAAATTTGAGACCACAAGCTGATGCAAAACATTTAAAATACACTGTACATCCACTGAAAATTTCTGAAGCATAAGCACAAATAGTTTAAGAACTATCCAATTGTGACAACTTGTTAGTTTAAAAAAATCCAATTACCAAGATTTTTGTCCCAGAGTAGTTGCAGAAAATTACACAATTAGAGCAATTTTTCTCAGCTGCTCCACTATAGAAAATGAAAGTAATTATACAAAAATAGTGTAAGATAGTTTTCACAACTGCAAGTTAGATTTTTGCTTTCTTTAGAAGAAATTCTGTTTCTCTGTAGATAACCATCTCAACCAAAAGAGAGATTCAGAAGTGAAAAAGAGAAAGCAGTAGCTAAAAGAAGCAGACCAGGGCAAAAGGTGAGTGAAATGCTAAAAGACTTGGGAGAAGCTGGGAAGAATTCTGAAAGACCTAAGAACCCAGCATTCCATTCAAAACAAGTTTAACACAAATTGTATTCCTCCCTGTTTCATTAACATCAAAGTTTTTGAAGTTCTCCTTTGTCCTACACAAAATTATAATATATCGGGTGGCTTACCATCCATGTAGGAATAGGTTAGGTATTATTTTTTAACCAGACTTCTTGAGTCAAATTTACACAGCCAGTGAAACAGAATACTGGAAATTATCTGGTGAATTGGGAATAAGTTAGTTACTCATCAGGTCCATTAAGGTAAATCTGTATGTTTGTATCTGTTTTTCACTAAGAATACTTACTATCTTGAAGTATTTACTGAGAGTTTTACTCAGTGTTCACTATGAACTTGGAAAATAGGTCATTGAAGCAACCAGTTTTCTGCTCTGGGCTGTCTATGCTCTAACTGTGCCTTGTGCCCAGTAGGATCTGGTTGCCAGAATATCATTTAAGGAGATGAAGGATCTGGCCCCAGTGTCTCAGAAGCATGATGCTTATTTGGTAAGCATCCAACACCCATATCCTACATTTGGAAGAGAAGGTTTACTATCAGGATCATCTAATAAGATTGCTTGCCAAGTATCAGCACCCATAATCTGGGAGTTGTCCTCCTCCCCTACCTTCCACAGTTAGCAAGACTGTGCTGTGACCCTGATTCCCTGTCTATAGTTGATTGATCTGAGAATGGGCACCTAAATAGAACTTGATTAGTCACAGTCATTACCCAGGATTTGGGTATCTGGGACTTGAAGCTGAGTCTGTCTCTCACCAGTGCCTAAAGCTATAAGATGTAAAATTCTGGAGCTGTTAGTGACCATATTTTTTGTTATATGGATAAAACCTTAAGAGGAAAGAATAAAGGCACCAGACAAAGGCAGTCACAAGAGGTAGAGACTTCATTTAGATGGTGTTCCACACTCCCTCAAGTCCAGTTGTTTCTGAAGTCCAGGTATTTCCTATGACCTGATGGTATCTGCCCAACAAATCTTCCACTACCCTCCCTGCCTCTACCTTTTGACTCAGCCTATCTAAAGCTGGGTTTCTACCTCTTCCAACTCAGAGTCCTGCCTAATTTAACAATCTGTCCTTAAGTTGTCTACAAAATCTGATAAAAAGAAAGTGGTACAACCACTTAGATAGAAAACACATTGTGGGAAATAAAATAGGGGCACACAAAAAGTCATTGTAGTTGTGCTTTACTTGCAATTTAGTGGTTTGTGAGGGAGTCAAAGGGGCTCAGAAGCCACTACAAATAGGGAATCAGAAGAAGAAACAAGACCAGCTGGGAGTAAAAATGCAATAAAAATCAGAAGGTGGCATCTTTTCTGATTACCTGTAGAGGATAACAGGAATCGGAGTTGAAATACTTATTTAGGCTTTTTGGTTTATGCTGCTTATTATAGGATGTGGTAAGAAGGTTCTTTAAAATTTAAAATAACACACACTCAGGAGACTAGTCCAAAATCCAGATAATGGGAATTCTTAAAATAGAGAAAAGAGAACATGAAGGGAGCTATGACTCAAGACAGTTTTCTGGACTGAAGGAGTTTCCAGCTTGAACAGGGTACTGAGAGCCCAGCACAATAATTGAGCATAGATCTTCACCAAGACATATTACTAGGAAATTCAGAAAATGGGACAAAGAGAACCTTAAATATCCCAGAGAAGAGGAGATATACAAAGTAACAGGAATCAGAATTTCTTCTAGAATCTCAAAAACAAATCTGTTGGAGCAATCTCTTCATAATTATTTCCAATCTAGAATTCTATATTCAGTCCAACTACCAATTAAATAGAAGTGTAGAACAAATATATCTTAGAAATATAAGGTCTCAAAAATGTATTTCCTACACATAGTAAGAAAACCATTGATGAAAGTGTGCCACTAAAAGGGGACAGTAAACTAAGAGAAAAGGGAAAAAGAAGGCAAAGGAATCTGCAGGCATATGGGAGAATCACAGGATGACAGCTGTGCACTGGATTTAGAGAGTCACTAAGTCCACATCAAAGCAGGTTCAGCAGTTGGTTACTCTGAGTCAATGTTCATAGCTACCCTTCCCTCTCAAGTGAAAAGGTAGGCATAGTGACAATCAGTTGAACTCAATTAGTTACCTATTGCTGTGTACAATACCACAAATGTAGTGCTTTGAAACAATTACATTTATCACCTTACAGTTCTTGTACGTCAGGAGTCCAGCTACAGTTCTGGTTACTTTGCTCAGAGTATCACAACGTTGAAACTATGGTATTGGCTAGGGTTGAATTCTTGTCTGGAACTCAGGGTCTTAACTGGTTGTTGGCATCTCATGTGATTGCTGGCAGTTTTTGGTTCCTTGTGATTGTAGAGCTGAGGTTTGGTTTTCTTGCCGATTGTCATTTTGGGCCACTCTGTGCTGCCAGAATGCAAAAGTAGGAAGTCAGGAAACACCTGGAATAACAGGCAAATTTGGCTGTGGAGTATGGAATGAAGCAGGGCAAAAGCTAATAGAGTTTTGCCAAGGGAACGCACTAGTCATAGCAAACACCCTCTTCCAACAACACAAGAGAAGACTCTACACATGGACATCACCAGATGGTCAACACTGAAATCAGATTGATTATATTCTTTGCAGCCCAAGATGGAGAAGCTCTATACAGTCAGCAAAAACAGGACCTTGAGCTGACTGTGGCTCAGATCATGAACTCCTTATTGCCAAATTCAGACTTAAATTGAAGAAAGTAGGGAAAACAACTAGACCATTCAGGTATGACCTAAATCAAATTCCTTATGATTATACAGTGGAAGTGAGAAATAGATTTAAGGGACTAGATCTGATAGAGTGCCTGATGAACTATGGATGGAGGTTTGTGACATTGTACAGGAGACAAGGATCAAGACCAACCCCGAGAAAAAGAAATGCAAAACAAAATGGCTGTCTGAGGAGGCCTTACAAATAGCTGTGAAAAGAAGAGAAGCGAAAAGCAAAGGAGAAAAGGAAAGATATAAGCATCTGAATGCAGAGTTCCAAAGAATAGCAAGGAGACATAAGAAAGCCTTCCTCAGTGATCGATGCAAAGAAACAGAGCAAAACAACAGGATGGGAAAGACTAGAGATCTCTTCAAGAAAATTAGAGATATGAAGGGAACATTGCATGCAAAGATGGGCTCGGTAAAGGACAGAAACGGTACAGACCTAACAGAAGCAGAAGATATTAAGAAGAGGTGGCAAGAATACACAGAAGAACTGTACAAAAAAGATCTTCATGACCCAGATCATCATGATGGTGTGATCACTCACCTAGAGCCAGACATTCTGGAATGTGAAGTCAAGTGGGCCTTAGAAAGCATCACTACGAACAAAGCTAGTGGAGGTGATAGAATTCCAGTTGAGCTATATCTTTTTTTTAAATTTAAATTTATTTATTTTAATTAGAGGCTAATTACTTTACAATTCAAATCCTGAAAGATGATGCTGTGAAAGTGCTGCACTCAATATGCCAGCAAATTTGGAAAACTCAGCAGTGGCCACAAGACTGGAAAAGGTCAGTTTTCATTCCAATCCCAAAGAAAGGCAATGCCAAAGAATGCTCAAACTTCCACACAATTGCACTCATCTCATACGCTAGTAAAGTAATGCTCAAAATTCTCCAAGCTAGGCTTCAGCAATATGTGAACCATGAACTTCCTGATGTTCAAGCTGGTTTTAGAAAAGGCAGAGGAACCAGAGATCATATTGCCAATATCCGCTGGATCACAGAAAAAGCAAGAGAGTTCCAGAAAAACATCTATTTCTGCTTTATTGACTATGCCAAAGCCTTGAACTGTGTGGATTACAATAAACTGTGGAAAATTCTGAAAGAGATTGAAATACCAGACCACCTGACCTGCCTTTTGAGAAACCTATATGCAGGTCAGGAAGCAACAGTTCGAACTGGACATGGAACAACAGACTAGTTCCAAATAGGAAAAGGAGTACGTCAAGCCTGTATACTGTCACCCTGCTTATTTAACTTATATGCAGAGTACATCATGACAAATGCTGGGCTGGATGAAGCACAGGCTGGCATCAAGATTGCCAGGAGAAATATAAATAACCTCAGATATGCAGATGACACCACCCTGATGGCAGAAAGTGAAGAGGAACTAAAAAGCCTCTTGATGAAAGTGAAAGAGGAGAGTGAAAAAGTTGGCTTAAAGCTCAACATTCAGAAAACAAAGATCATGGCATCTGGTTCCATCACTTCATGGGAAGTAGATGGGGAAACAGTGGAAACAGTGTCAGACTTTATTTTGGGGGGCTCCAAAATCACTGCAGATGGTGACTGCAGCCATGAAATTAAAAGAGGCCTACTCCTTGGAAAGAAAATTATGACCAACCTAGATAGCATATCAAAAAGCAGAGATATTACTTTGCCAACAAAGGTCCATCTAGTCAAGGCTATGGTTTTTCCTGTGGTCATGTATGGATGTGAGATTTGGACTGTGAAGAAAGCTGAGCACCGAAGAATTGATGCTTTTGAACTGTGGTGTTGGAGAAGACTCTTGAGAGTCCCTTGGACTGCAGGGAGGTCCAACCAGTCCATCCTAAAGGAGTTCAGTCCTGGGTGTTCATTGGAAGGACTGATGCTAAAGCTGAAACTCCAATATTTTGGACACCTCATGCGAAGAGTTGACTCATCAGAAAAGACTCTGATGCTGGGAGGGATTGGGGGCAGGTGGAGAAGGGGATGACAGAGGATGAGATGGCTGGGTGGCATCACCGACTCTATGGATGTGAGTCTGAGTGAACTCCAGGAGTTGGTGATGGACAGGGAGGCCTGGTGTGCTGTGATTTATGGGGTCGCAAAGAGTTGGATACGACTGAGTGACTGAACTGAACTGTGTCCCAGAAGCCAGCTGCAGTTTCTTACCATGTGGGCCTCTCACCACATGGCAGTTTACTTCTTCAAGGCCTGCAGAAGAATCTCTGAGAAGGAGATGGAGTCTTTTATAATATAATCTACTCAAGGGAGTGGGCTATCCCATCACCTTTGCTATATTCTACTGATTAGAAGACACAGGTTCTGCTTACAAGTGATTCAGATCAGATCAGTCGCTCAGTCATGTCCGACTCTCTGCGACCCCATGAATCGCAGCACGCCAGGCCTCCCTGTCTATCACCAACTCCTGGAGTTCACAGAGACTCATATCCATCGAGTCAGTGATGCCATCCAGCCATCTCATCCTCTGTCATCCCCTTCTCCTCCTGCCCCCAATCCCTCCCAGCATCAGAGTCTTTTCCAGTGAGTCAACTCTGCATGAGGTGGCCAAAGTACTAGAGTTTCAGCTTTAGCATCATTCCTTCCAAAGAAATCCCAGGGCTGATCTCCTTCAGAATGGACTGGTTGGATCTCCTTGCTGTCCAAGGGACTCTCAAGAGTCTTCTCCAACACCACAGTTCAAAAGCATCAATTCTTCGGCGCTCAGCCTTCTTCACAGTCCAACTCTCACATCCATACATGACCACAGGAAAAACCATAGCCTTGACTAGATGAACCTTTGTTGGCAAAGTAATGTCTCTGCTTTTGAATATGCTATCTAGGTTGGTCATAACTTTCCTTCCAAGGAGTAAGCATCTTTTAATTTTAACAATAACTCATTGAGTGTTGGGGGGGGGTATGACTTTAGGTTGTGTTTATAACAGGAACTATTAATGTAGCTGATAATACATTGATGATGGAACATGACTGAAATTAAGTGTATGCATGCTGTTGCTTCAGTTGTGTCCGACTCTCAGCAACCCTATGCACTGTAGCCTGCCAGGCTTTTCTGTCCATGGGATTCTCCAGGCAAGAACACTGGAGTGAGTAGCCATTTCCTTCTCCAGGGGATTATCCTGACTCAGGATTGAACCGCTGTCTCCTGTATCTCCTGGATAGAAGGGCTCTTTACCACTAATGCCACCTGAGAAGCCCATGAGATTAAGAGATTAAGTAATAAGGCAATAAATATTCTCTAACAAGAATGGTTACATTGATATCTGATATTCTTCTAATCAACATATTGACAAAAAACTTCAGATGGCTGCAATGTAGGAAAAAAACTTCCCAAATATGAGGAATTATAAATCCATATTTCCTCTCACTGAACACTATGTGAGAATCACAATGTTGTTCAGTATACAGTAAGTTATCCTTTTATATTGCTGAATAGTATTCTGTTGCATAGCTATACCAACTTATCTATCCATTCTACTGTTGATAGAATGCTTACTTTGTTTCTAGTTTTTGGTGCTTACAAATACTGCTGCTAGGAATGCCTGTGTATGTTTTGATTCTCCTAGGAATTTTTTAATCTAATAATTAAAAATCTATAGTAAATGTAACAGTGAACTATCAAAAGCTTCTCTGAGATCAGGAATGAGAAAAGGATGTATAGTATCACTTGTTTTAGATATTTTGCTAGAGGTTCTAGTCAATACAAGTGCCTGGAAAAAAGAAGGTTTAGAGGTAAACTGATGAGAGGAAAAAATAAAATTATCATTATTTCAGACTATGTAATTTGTATACATAAAAGTACAAATTAACTTACAATTAAAATAAGTATATTTACTAAGGTTAATATGTAAAAGTTACCTATATATAATAGAAATACTTATGCTGGCAACAATTAATTTTAATTAAAAATTATGGGCTTCCCTGGTGGCTCAGACAGTAAAGAATCTGCCTAAAATGTGGGAGACCTGGGTTTGATCGATGGGGTGGGAGGATGCCCCCGGAGAAGGAACTGGCTACCCACTCCAGTATTCCTGCCTGGAGAATTCCATGAACAGAGGAGCCTGGCAGGCTACAGTCCATGGGTTGCAAAGAGTTGGACACAACTGAGTGACTAACACTACTACTTACTACTATAATAAAATTATTAAATGCTAGAAGTGGGTCCAATTAAGGATGTAAGATTTCTACACACAAAAAAATTACTAAATATACTGAGATCAAATAAGATCTTTATAAATTCAGACATATACCATCTTTGTGGATTTGAATACTCAGTATTATTAAGATATCAGTTCTCTATATACTGACCTACAGATGCAGTACAAGCTTTATCAAAATCCTGTGATGTTTGGTTTGAAGAACTTGACGAACTGATTCTAAAATTTATATGAAAATCCAGAGTCAAGAATAGCAAAGACACACTTGACAAAACAGACAGTTGGAGGACATAGACTATCGGATTTCAAGACATGTTATAAAGCAGTAATTAAATGTAGTAATAGCATGAGGATGGACACAGAGACCGGTAAAAGAGATATGAACTTAGAATAGACTGCATACATACAATCACTTGATTTAAAACAAAGATGCCATTGGAATTCAGGGAATGAAAAGAATGTCTTAGTAATAAAGTGTTTTGAGAAACTGGATATTCATAAGAGGAACATATGAAAATTGACCTTTTCCTTATACAGTGTGCAGAAATTTGAGGGGTTCACAGATTTTAAAACCAAAGCTCTAAGAATCAAGCTTTTATAAGAGAACATAGGAGAGCATAGTCTTAAGGGTAGGCAAAGATCTCTTAGGATACAATGCATTAATCAAGGGAAAAATAGGTAAATTGGATTTCATTAAAATTAGGAACTTATGTTCATCAAAAGGCATACTAAAAACATGAAAAAGCAAGCTAAAGAATATAAGATAATTACAATACATATATACAACAAAGGGTTTGTTTCTAGAATATAAAAAGAGCTCCTACAAAAAATGAAGAAAAAACAGGCAATCCAATAGGAAAATGAGAAAAGACTTGAATAGGCACTTCATAGAAGAGATACTTTAATGGCTACAAAAAAGAACTTAATGACCCAGATAACCGTGATGGTGTGATTACTCATCTAGAGCCAGACATCCTGGAGCACAAAGTCAAGTGGGCCTTAGGAAGCATCACTACAAACAAAGCTAGTGGAGGTGATAGAATTCCAACTGAGCTATTTCAAATCCTAAAAGATGATGCTGTGAAAGTGCTGCAGTCAGTATGCCAGCAAATTTGGAAAACTCAGCAGTGGCCACAGGACTGGAAAAGGTCAGTTTTCATTCCAATGCCAAAGAATGTTCAAACTACTGCACAGTTGCACTCAACTCACATGCTAGCACGGAGAAGGCAATGGCATCCCACTCCAGTACTCTTGCCTGGAAAATCCCATGGACGGAGGAACCTGGTAGGCTGTAGTCCCTGGGGCTGCTAAGAGTCGGACACGACTGAGCGACTGCACTTTCACTTTTCACTATCATGCACTGGAGAAGGAAATGGCAACCCACTCCAGTGTTCTTGCCTGGAGAATCCTAGGGATGGGGCAGCCTGGTGGGCTGCCATCTATGGGGTCACACAGAGTCGGACATGACTGAGGTGACTTAGCAGCAGCACATGCTAGCAAAGTAATGCTCAAAATTCTCCAAGCGAGGCTTCAACAGTACATGAACCATGAAATTCCAGATGTTCAAGCTGGATTTAGAAAAGGCAGAGGAACCAAAGGTCAAATTGTCAACATCCGTTGGATCATAGAGAAAGCAAGGGCATTCCAGAAAAACATCTGCTTCCTTGACGACACTAAATCCTTTAACTGTGCAGATCACAACAAACTGAGGAAAATTCTCAAAGAGAGATGGGACTACCAGACCACCTTACCTGTCTCCTGAGAAACCTGTATGTAGGTCAAGAAGCAACAGTTAGAACCAAACATGAACAATGGGCTGGCTCCAAATTGGGAATGGAGTATGTTAAAGACTGTATATTGTCACCTTGCTTATTTAACTTAAATGCAGAGAAATCATGGGAAGTGCTGAGCTGGATGAAGCACAAGCTGGAATCAAGATTTCTGGGAGAAATATCAATAACCTCAGATATGCAGATAATGCCACCCTTATGGCAGAAAGCGAGGGGAACTAAAGAGCCTCTTGATGAATGTGAAAGAAAAGAGTGGAAAGCTGGCTTAAAACTCAACATTCAGAAAACTAAGATCATGGCATCTGGTCCCATCACTCCATGACAAATAGATGGGGAAACAATGAAAACAGTGACAGACTTTATTTTCTTGGGCTCCAAAATCACTGCAGCCATGAAATTAAAAGATGCTTGCTCCTTGGAAGAAAAGCTGACAAACATAGACAGTGTTTGCAGAGACATCACTTTGCCCATAAAGGTCCATCTAATCAAAGCTATGGTTTTTGCAGTTCTCATGTGTGGATGTGAGAGTTGGATCACAGAGGCTGAATGCCAAAATGATGCTTTTGAACTGTGGTGTTGGAGAAGACTCTTGACAGTCCCTTGGACTGCAAGGAGCTCAAACCAGTCAATGCTAAAGGAAATCAACCCTGAATATTCATTGGAAGGACTGATGCTGAAGCTCCAATACTTAGGCCACCTAATGCAAAGAACTGACTCAGTAGAAAAGACCCTGATGCTGAGAAAGATTGAAGACACGAGGAGAAGGGGATGACAGAGGATAAGATGATTGGATGACATCATCAACTCAATGGACATGAGTTTGAGCAAGCTCTGGGATTTGGTGATGGACAGGGAAGCCTGGTGTGCTGCAGTCCATGGGGTTGCAAAGAGTTGGACACACCTGAGCGACTGAACTGACTGAACTGAATGAAATATGAAAAGGTCCTTAATATTACAAATTAAAAGGGTGTTTAACATAATGACAAATAAAAAGCATAAGAGCATTACACATTCATCAGAAGTACTAAAAGGAAAACAAACTAATAAGCAGACAAAAGAACCACTGACAAAGTATTATTGAGATATGGAGCAACTGAAACTTTTATATGCTGCTAATTGACCTGTAAACTGGTACACACACTTGGAAACCTATTGAGCAGCACTCAACAACATTGCATGTATGTATACCCAATGACCCAGAAATTTCATGCATAGAAATAAACAACAAAATACTTCCATATGCATTCTGAAGTATTTTGAATTGAATTAAATTGATTGAGAGATTGTTTTTATCCATTAAAACTGATAATCCATAGATATAGTCCATAGAACTGTCTATTGAAGGTTGTACCATTGGAATGGTTCCCAGGAATACAGGAAGAAGTATAGGCAGTCCTGTCCTCTCCAGTATTTCTGGAACTTCCAGGGATCTATCCCCAGTGAGGAGCTCTGGCTGTTTCATGACACAGGCTAGGAGAGCTGCACTCTATAACTTTAGGTGCTACAGTTCTGTGGAGGCTTCTCCTGGGCTAGATACACCTCTACCCCATCACCTGGATGTTGCTGTTGCTGCCAGCTGGACGCCACTGGAGGTGGAAATCTCCTTGCCTGTGGAAATGGATTTCATTTGCTATATCTCCAGGCTGGTTGGTCTGATTGCTTTATTTGTGAATTGGGAAGAAAAATGCTCCCTAAAATGTGCTATGATCAGGTGTAGGAAATCTCACATCAAGACTTCTTGAGTTCCCCAAGTTATAGGGATTACCATGATAGTTCTTTGAACTTATTGCCCCTTTCTAATAGTGTGCATTCAAGCCTCTAGGGGCTATGTCTAGGTGAGCTCTTGTACTTTCTCAGAAGTACCACTCATGGTTGGCGATCAGGAGTTACTCCTTCCCCCATTGTAAATTCAGATGGTTGGTAATCAGGAGTTGTTACTCCTTCCACCATGGTAAATTCTCTCAAGAGGGTTCCTTTCTTCTCGTCTTCACTGAAAGAGCCCAGCCACATTTATGTGTGTCTGATCTGCGGTGGCAGGCAAAGTCAAGTCTTTTTTCAATGGAGTCTCCTTAGCAACTCTGTGAATCAGGAGATGTGTATTGGATTGCCTTTAACATTGAAAAATTTATATCATTCAGAGATGAAAAGTAGATAATTGTGCTATAGAGCACATCATGTTTTCTATAAAATGTAACCTCTGCCTACCATTTCTGTCAGAAATGTAATGTTCTGGCCACAAAACATACACCATTTGCAAAACCAGGTGCTGGAAAGAAAGAATCCACCTTTATTTACTCCAAGTGGATGTGTATTAATAGTGGTGGATACATTTACTTAATTTAATGTCTGTTGCTTGCCAAAGATTACGTTAAGTAAAACTGCATACCTTAGATTGGGACTTGAACCAGTTTGTACCTCAGGTTGGGACTTGAACCCACAGTCTGTGGGTTGGGAGGGGACTTGAATCCCCGATCTCCTAGCTGAAATTGCACACCTGGTCTCAGAACTTAATGAAGCTCAGGTTCTTTATGTCTCAGCACAGAAGGAATTCAGCAAGAGGCAAAGTGATAGGTAAGAAGCAGATTTATTGGTACAGGATGCTTGTGAAGGAGATAGGTGGGCAGGCAAAAGGGCTCTTCTCCAAGAACTAAGTTGGGAAGCAGATTTATTTAGAGAGATACACATTCCATAGACAGAATGTGGTCTGTCTCAAAAGGTCAGAGCAGACCCCATGACATGGGGTTGTTTTGGAAAGTGAGAGCACCCTGAAATATGGGTTTTTTATCGGCTGGGTAATTCCATAGGCTAGCAAAGAGAATCCCAGGGACAGGGGAGCCTGGTGGGCTGCCATCTATGGGGTCGCACAGAGTCGGACATGACTGAAGCGACTTAGCAGCAGCAGCAGCAAGTAGAAGGATTAGTCCAGCTCTTTGGGGGATGGGGCAGGGATTTCCAGGAATTGGAGCACTGCCCACTTTTTGGCCTTCATGGTCATTCTTAGAACTACCATGGTGCTTGTGGGTGTGTCATTTAGCTAATGTATTACATTGAACATATAATGAGGCTCAAGTTCTAATGGAAGTCAGATTTTCTGCCGTCTTTGGTGTAATTGGTCCTACCCAGTTTCTGGTGTATCCATAATGGGTTGTCGTTCTTATAAAGGTTGTGCTCTGGTCCCTTCCCCATCTCTTGAGAAATAAAGAAGTAGGAGAGGTAGATCAAGAACCAAGATATTACCACTATTACTGATAGAAATCAGAGGGGAGAGTGGCTTTGTTACCAAACCAGTTTCATCTTCCTCATGCCCAGCAAGTCAAAATGCTGAAGATGCTGAGATTCACAGCAAAGAGAAGGTTTACTCACAAAATGCTGAGGTTTACAGCAAAGAGAGGGTTTACTCAGAAGACACTGAGGTCTGCAGCAAAGTGAGGGTTACTCATAAATCAGCTAAATGAAGAGATGGGAAAAAAAGTTACAGATCCACTTCCCCAAAAGCAATAGGCTGGGGGTATTTATGGAATAAGGAGGAACTTGGGGTACTAATAGTCTTCCCTGGTGGCTCAGATGGAAAAAGTCTGCTTGCAATGCAGAGACTAGGATTCGATCCCTGGTTGGGAAGATCTCCTGGAGAAGGAAATGGCAACCCACTCTAATATTCTTGCCTGGGAAATCTCATGGACAGAGGAGCCTGGCAGACTACAGCCCGTGGGGTCGCAAAGAGTCGAACATGGTGTCTGAGTGACTGTAACACACATGGGAAAGCAAAGAAGCAGGGTGGTTTGACGTGTGGGAGGGTGGGAATAGCTGATTGGGAAAAAGATGTGGTAATCGGGCAATTACTATTCAGTTACAAGTGTAACTGAGCTTATGTTCTCAGTCACTTTAGTTGTGTCCAACTTTTTGAGACCCCATGGACCATAGCCCTTCAGTCTCCTCTGTCCATCGAATTCTTCAGGCAAGATTACTGGAGTGAGTTGCCATGCCCTCCTTCAGGGGATCTTCCTGACCCAGGGATCAAACCCATGTCTCCTGCATCTCCTGCATTGCAGGTGGATTCTTTACCTGCTGAGCCACCTGGGAAACCCAACTAAGCTTATAAGTCTTTGCAAATTCAAACTTGAGGTGTTTAGCACTAAGGGTGGAGTTTTTGACCCTCTGAGGTCAAAAGTTCACCTAGCATAGCAGTACTCAATCTTTTCTACACCAGGGACTGGTTTCGTGGAAGATGATTTTTCCGTAGACCAGGTGGGGGTGGGGATGGTTTTGGGTTGATTCAAGTGTGTTATGTTTATTGTTCACTTTATTTCTATTGTTATTAATCAGCTCCCCTGCACAGCATCAGACATTAGATCCTGGAGGTTGGGGACCCCGACCTAGCAGACGCTTGTGCACACCCAGTTGGAGGATTTTTGGTCCTATCCAGTCTTAACCAGCTCAGCTTGAACTAGACACAACTGACTCCAAGTTCCTGGAAAATGACTCTGGCAAACATATTGTTTAGACTATATGCAGCTTGGAGGACATGCAAGTCTTTTGTAGCAATAATTGAAACAACCATGATTAGTGAAGGCAGATGGGATGGATTTTGACTGATTATCCAACTTTGTCTATTAGACAAGACTAATAGGTAGACTTCCCCACCTTGTTGCTGGAGCACTGGGTTGACGCAGACTGAGGGGAAGAATGGTGTTGCTGAATGAAGCATGCCTGGCTTTCCTTCCAAATGGGTCACCCCATAAAGCACTGACCCCTGCCTCCCGACTAGGTTGTGTGAATAAAGGGCCATAGACAGCCTAGTGTGTGTTTAGGGAAAACCCCTCCTCGTGGATCCCGGGAGGGGCGGTGGCCTTTTCGTTGAACACTCAGCTGGGGGTTTGAGCCTGACCGGGTGGTTATTAGCCTGTCCTGCCTCCATGCTTGTGTTTGCTTTTCGACCTTATTGGCAGCTTCCTAGATTCAGTTCCTTCTTCAGGGCCTGAACACTTCCTTCTCTTGTTTCCTTCATAATCATGAAGTGCCCAGTTGTGTTAAATGTGTTTTGATGCTGGCAGACACCATTTTTCCTCCCAGATATTTTCTCCCTCAGTGACTCTGAGGAGGAAACTTCCCATTTGGGGCCAGGCTCCACAGTGGAGGATACAGTGAAGTGGATTAGCAAGGACCTGCGGGGGACCTAAGTAGCTGCACTCCACTTCAAAGGCCATTTGCCCACTAAGCCCTCCTTTTGCTCGTGGCCTTGGCATCTAAAGATATGCTCCCCTAGAATATTCTGAAGTGGCTACTGAAGAATCTTGTGAAGTCAAGACACAAAGAGCCATTCTGCGCTCAGAAATGCCTACATTTATACTACCGAGAGTCTCGCACTTGTGTATAATATCTCCGGCTCGCTCTCCTGCTGATTCAATCTGGCGGGACCGCCACATGTCTTTGTGCTCTGTAGCGCACATGTGCATATGGTGCGTGCTAAATATAAATGCTGTTTGGCAGGATCTTTTTTTTCTCTTCCTTTGTTTCTGAAAATGTAGTGAAGAAAATGTGTAATGTGTGCCCTCTCCAAAATGAGAGACTCTCAGGAAGTGGAATTATCTTGACAACAAGCCATGACATTTTACGTATCATTTCAGTGTGTGGCAGTCATGGCATCAGTGACTGTCCAGTGCTTTGTCTCGTCATATTGGGCTGCTGAGGGTCAAACTGACTCTCTCTGATAGAGGTCAGGTGGCTTCCTGCGTTGCTGAACCCTTTGGGCTTCCAGGGGCTGATTTTCAGATCCCTGGACTCAAGTACTAGTCAGATTAGGTCAGTTTAGGCCGCAGTAAGAAACAACACAATATATCTTTATTTCCTATTCACGCCAGCCATCCAGGGTCAGTTGGCAGAGAGCCTCTGCTCTTGATAGTCACCGAGGCTCAGGCTGATGAAGGTTTTGTCTCAAAATGTGTCCCCACTACAACTGTAGTCCTGGGGCAGGAATGTGACAAGTCACATTCTGGCTCCAAGAACAACTTCTGAAGGTGTCAGGACTGCTCTCACTTTATTGAACAGAGTAAGTTCCATGCTAAGCCTGAATTCAGAGAAGAGCAATGAAGCGTACCCTCCAGGCACCGAAAGGCAGACAGCTATAAGTCTTTTGTTCCTGGCAGTGATGACTAACATATTTCCTGCCAGAAATATGGAAGGGATAGTTGGGGAGTTTAGGGTCGACATGTACACACTGTTATATTTAAAATGGATAACCAACAAGGATCTTCTGTACAGCACAGGGAACTCTGCTCAATGTTATGTGGCAGTCTGGATGGGAGGAGAGTTTGGGGGAGAATGGATACATGTATGACTGAGTCCCTTTGCTGTCCACCTGAGACTGTGGTAACATTGTTAATTGGCTATACTCCAGTATACAATAAAAAGTTTTTTTTAAAGAAAAGAATGGACAATTATAATTGTTGAGGTGCCCAGGAACTTTCTAGATGCACCAGTGGTGCTGTTGAGGGAAGAGAGCAGAACACCATAGGGTTGAAGATCTTCTATAAAGGCATCTCATGGAATAGCACTATCCTGAAACAGTGCTCAGGCTTCCCAGGTGGCTCAGTGGTAAAGCATGTCTGCCAAGCAGGAGACCCAGGTTTGATCCCTTGGTTGGGAAGATCCCCTGGAGAAGGAAGTGGCAGCCCACTCCAGTATTCTTGCCTTGAAAATCCCATGGACAGAGGAGTCTGGTGAACTATAGTCCATAGGGTTGCAAAAGAATTGGCAATGACTTAGGGATAAACAACAACAACAAAACAATGCTTAGATACTTGAAGATGTGTCATAGCTTAAAGAAGTTTACATTAGTCTTACATAGTAAGGTGAAAGAAACAAAAGCCCAGAGAAGCACATTGCACTTTCAGTTTCTGGAGCCTGGCTGAGTTCCTGGAGCCTGGCTGAGGTCATGCGTGTGCGCGCATGTGCGCGTGTGTGCACACACACACACACACCCCCCCATGTCTCTCTCTCTCACACACACACACACACACACACACCCATGTCACATCCAGAGCGGAACAAATGTGAAAACTGGAAAAATACTGTTGGAGGCTTTCAGGTACTGACCTGCTTCCTGCTGCTTCTGCCAGGCTTGCTGGCATCCCTGTGGGCTCTGCTCCTGCCAGTCAAGCCTGCTCTGACTTCTTTCACTGGTGGTGGGGACCTCCACAAAGCTGTGATTGCACAGAATGTAGTTTGTTAGATCTTAAGGACTGTGGAAAGTCCCAGAGCCACTTAGCAGGTGAAGAATCATGACTGTGTCTGTGCCAACTTAGAGGGCCTAACATCTCTGGACTGATTGCAGTGAGCAGAGAAAAAACCCAAAGGAGGCTTTTGGATTCAGGGGGCAGTTGAGAGGGCTGTGCCTAGTGACACTGATCATAGCTGGCAGAGGTATGCTTGAGGGGAGCAGCCAGCTGGTTGCTTCTCATCACCTGCCCCAGACAGATCGCTTCATGTGTCAACAGAGGAGAGCCAAAGAGAAGAGCATGGCCTCTCTGGAGAAACCGAGGGGAGAGAGTAAGACAGATTTGACTGTCCAAGACGGCTTGGCGCCTCGTGAATCTCAGCAATTTTTAGCAGGACTCTGCTAATGAATGTGGAACTGAGGGACTGGCAGTTCCATTTCCTCTAGTCTTAACATTTTTTATTTTATTTTAATGAGGAAAATGAGATTCTGCTCAGTTTCCTATCACTGAACCCGGTTTGGGAGGGCATGACATTTAACAACAGTGCTTTGAAAAATATTAAGCATTGTACAAATACAAGGAATTGTTGCTGTTATTATTCTGATGAAGCATACACGTAGCTTTGAATCAACGTTAATATTGAGGGGATATTTAAGGGATTAGGAGGGACTGTAACTACTGGGGAGTGAGTCAGAGTGGCCTTCATAAAAAGAGCCAACTAATCTGGCCATATTAAATTCATTTTTAGAAGCTAAATACCCAAACTCTGAATCAATAAATGGCAAATGCAGACGAAGACCATATAACTTGATCATCGCACACATACAACACTCTCATAAATTATAAAATATGTCAGGTGATTAATTCTAATTAGAGGCCGTAACTTCATTATCTTCTACGTGAAAGGAGGAAATGGCTTTGGGCAGAAGTGGTCCTAGATTTCTCAACATGTAAGTGTAACCAAACTGAAGCATTACGTTGGAACTGCTGTTTTATGGTGGACTTATGGATGAATCCAGATAATTCAGGAGAAAAAGATGAGGGTGTCCTTAAATCAGCCCCCAAAGGCTGGAGAAACTGCAGTTGGCCTTACTGATTTGTATGAGTTGGGAGTTAGTATGAACTAGCGAAAATTTGAATTACAAGTTGGTTTGAAAGACATCCACTTGTGTTGTTTTTCAAGTATAAAGAAATAAAAAATCGGGACTTCCCTGATGGTCCAGTTGTTAAGACTCAGTGCTCCCACTGTAGGGGTCATGGGTTCCATCCCTTGTCAGGAACTAAGATACTGCATGCCTTGTGGTACAGCAAAATAATAATAAGTGGAAAAACTAATGGATGGTGAACTGGGGCCAAATACATGTCAATCCAAGCCTGCTCAGTTATGCTAATTATTGTTTGCATGCAAATGACACTACTCTAAAGCAGTTCATTCTTATAAAAGGTATACTGTTTACCTTTCATTCTTAAAAAATATTAGTTCATTTAGAAGGCTCTTTCTATTGTTCAGCCACATTGAGGAGGACATGCCCCCCATTTTTGATGTGATATGCAGATGGTAGCTGTCGGGAGGCTGAGACCTCTGTCCCCTCTGTCTCCACAGTCCTGCTCGTCTCATTGTTGCATGAACACCAGGCAGAGGCTGCACAGCTTCTGGAGGAATTCAGCTCTACCTGCTATTCTGAATAGCAACACTCTACATTGATTTGCTGAACAAATACCTCATAATTATCAAAATATTTTCTGTACATTGTTTCCTCACCTACCGTGTCCATCAGCAGTTGCAGTTCTAGGCAACAAGTTTGAGTAGGTAAATCGCTCATCCATAATCTTTATCCTTTGAGTTTTAGCTGCCCTGCTTGACCCTTCATTCCCCTCTGCACTCTCTCTGCTTTCTCTCAAGCAAGTACATGGCAAGACTTTGAGCCTGCAAAGGGCAAAGCTAGTGAGCATTTACTCATCTTTGTAATCATATGGTCCTGTATGTAGAGTGTCTGGGACGTAGTAATAGCTCAGTTTCTGATTGCTACGAGAGTGAATCAATGTGTCAGTTACCAAGTAGAGCTGATAAACAAATTCACATTAAGTGGTAAATATTGATACTAGATTCATGTGTTGAACATTGTAATAGGAAGTAATCCTTAAATTCATAGACATCTGTTTTGGATTTTAGGCATTGGAACAGGTAGGTGAATATCTTCACCCTGGGAGGGTGATTGTCAACTCTGCTCACAGAGTCTGGGTACAGACTTTCTCTAAAAATAGTAGCAGCAGAATTACTGATGCTAGTTGTTAATATCACCTAGCAAAGGCCTGTGGGCCTGTGCATAGAAAGCCAAACTCTGATGGTGTTTGCAGCAAAGTAAGGGTTTATTTGCAGGGTGCCAAGCAAGGAGAATGGGCAGCTCAAGCTCAAAAGACCTGAATTCCATGATGGATTTTAGGGGAAAGAATTGAAAGGTGCTTGATCAGCTCACGATCTTCTTGGATGGGCTGGTGATGAGGTAACTGAGTGATGGTATCAGAATCTAACCCTTCTGGTCCACGCAGCCTGAGGTCTGCATGCTTGTGCTGGCTCCGTTTGTAGTTTACATCCTCCAGCTGGGTTGGGGCAGGGGTCTTAGTTTCTACAGAACAGCTCAAAGACATGCATTGTATTATTGTCTATATCCATTCAGGAGGAACTAAGAGCCCTGAGACTCTATCGTCCTGATCATTTTCTGCTTGAGTCTTTTCTTTGGAACTCAGGGAAGGCCTAGGAGACTAAAGCCTTTTTTCCCCCCTACAAACAAGAAATGGGGGACATGGAGAGGTTTTTGTACACAGGAAGTCCCCACAAGGTCCTGCTTAATTTCAATCCCCCCTTTTCTTTGATAACTCCTCAATCCTTAGGGGAACAGCGGTGGGAAGAGAAAGGGATAGAAAAGTTTTAGATAGAGATGAATCATAAACTCAGCAGGGGAACTCAGGGGAGCTGAGTTTCATTAAGCACCTGTTGTTGTTCAGTCACTCAGTTCTGTCTGACTCTTTGAGACCCCATGGACTGCAGCATGCCAGGCTTCCCTGTCCTTCAACATCTCCCAGAGCTTGCTCAAAATCATGTCCATTGAGGTGGTGATGCCTTCCAACCATCTCATCCTCTGTTGTCCCCGTCTCCTCCTGCCTTCAATCTTTCCCAGCATCAGAGTCTTTTCTAATGAGTTGGCTCTTCACATAAGGTGGCCAAAGTTGGAGTTTCAGCATAAGTCCTTCCAATGAATATTCAGGACTGATTTCCTTTAGGATTGACTGGTTTGGTCTCCTTGCAGTCCAAGGGACTCTCAAGAATCTTCTCCAACACCACAGCTCAAAAGCATCAATTCTTCAGTGTTCAACCTTCTTTATGGTCCAACTCTCTCATCCATAATGACTGCTGCAGAAACCATTGCTTTGACTATATGGACCTTTGTTGGCAAAGTGAAGTCTCTGATTTTTAATACACTATCTAGGTTTGTCATACACTATATAGGCTTTTCTTCCAAGGACCAAGTGTTTTAATTTCATGGTAGCTGCAGTCACCATCTGCAGTGATTTTGGAGCCCAAGAAAATAAAGTCTGTCACTGTTTCCATTGTTTCCCCGTCTATTTGTCAGCAAATGATGGGACCAGATGCCATGATCTTAGTTTTTTGAATGTTGAGTTTTAAGCCAGCTTTTTCACTCTCCTTTTTCACTTTCATCAAGAGGCTCTTTAGTTCCTCTTTGCTTTCTGCCATAAGGGTCAGTGTCATCTGATAATCTGAGGTTATTGATGTTTCTACCAGCAATCTTGATCCCAGCTTGTGCTTCATTCAGTCTGACATTTTGTGTGATGTACTCTGCATATAAGTTAAATAAGCAAGGTGACAGTACACAGCCTTGATGTACTCCTTTCCCAATTTGGAACCAGTCCATTGTTCCATGTCCAGTTCTAACTGTTGCTTCTTGACTTGCATACAGATTTCTCAGGAAGCAGGTAAGGTGGTCTGGTACTCCTATCTCTTTAAGAATTTTCCACAGTCTGTTGTGATCCACACAGTCAAAGGCTTTAGTGTAGTCATGAAGCAGAAGTAGATGTTTTTCTGGAATACTCTTGCTTTTTCTGTGATCCAGTGGATGTTGGCAATTTGATCTCTGGTTCCTCTGCCTTTTCTAAATCCATCTCCAACATCTGGAAGTTCAAGGTTCACATATTGCTGAAGCCTCGCTTGGAAGAATTTTGAGCATTACTTTGTTAGCATGTGTAACGAGTACAATTGTGCGGTAGTTTGAATATTCTTTGGCACTGCCCTTCTTTGGGATTTTAATGAAAACTGACCTTTTCCAGTCCTGTGGCCACTGCTGCGTTTTCCAAATTTGCTAGCATGTTGAGTGCAGCATGTTCACAGCTTTATCTCTGAAGATTTGAAACAGCTCAGTGGAATTCTGTCACTTCCACTAGCTTTGTTCATAATGATGCTTCCTAAGGCCCACTTGACTTCACATCCCAAGATGTCTGGCTCTAGGTAAGTGATCACACCATCATGGTTATCTGGGTCATTAAGATTTTTTTTTTGTATAGTTTTTCTGTGTATTCTCGCCACCTCTTCTTAATATCTTCTGCTTCTGTTAGGTCCATACCGTTTCTGTCCTTTATTGTGCTCATTTTGCATGAAATGTTCACTTTGTATCTCTAATTTTCTTGAAGAGATCTCTAGTCTTTTCCATTCTGTTGTTTTCCTCTATTTCTTTGCATTGATCACGGAGGAAGGCTTTCTTATCTTTCCTTGCTATTCTTTGGAACTCTGCATTCGTATGGGTCTGTCTTCCCTTTTCTCCTTTGCCTTTCCCTTCTCTTCTTTTCTCAGCTATTTGTAAGGCCTCCTCAGACAGCCATTTTGCCTTTTTGCATTTCTTTTTCTTGGGGTTGGTTTTGATCATTGCCTCCTGTACAATGTCAGGAACCTCCATCCATAGTTCTTCAGCCACTCTGTCTATCAGATCTAATCCCTTGAATCTATTTGTGACTTACACTGTATAACTGTAAGGGATTTGATTTAGGTCATGCCTGAATGGTCCAGTGGTTTTCCCTACTTTCTTCAATTTAAGTCTGAATTTTGTAATAAGTAGTTCATGATCTGAGCCACAGTCAGCTCCTGGTCTTGTTTTTGTTGACTGTATAGAGCTTCTCCATGTTTGGCTGCAAAGAATATAATCAAGTTGATTTCAGTATTGACCATCTGGTGATATCCATGTATAGAGTCATGTCTTGTTTTGTTGGAAGAAGGTGTTTTCTGTGATCAGTGCATTCTCTTTGCAAAACTCTGTTAGCCTTTGCCCTGCTTCATTTTGTACTCCAAGGCCAAACCTGCCTGTTACTCCAGGTATTTCTTGACTCCCTACTTTTGCATTCCAGTCCCCTATGATGAAAAGAATATCTTTTTTGGGTGCTAGTTCTAGAAGGTCTTGTAGATCTTCATAGAACCATTCAACTTCAGCTTCTTCGGCATTAGTGGTTGGGGCATAGACTTGGATTACCGTGATATTGAATGGTTTGCCTTGGAAACAAACAGAGATCATTCTGTCATTTTTGAGACTGCATCTGAGTAGTGCATTTCAGACTTGTTGACTGTAAGGGCTACTCCATTTCTTCTAAGGGATTCTTGCACAGTAGTAGATATAATTGTCATCTGAATTAAATTCACCCGTTCCAGTCCATTTTAGTTCACTGATCCCTAAAATGTTGATGTTCACTTTTACCATCTCCTGTTTGACCACTAATTTATCTTGATTCATGGACCTAACATTTCAGGTTCCTATGCAAGGTTTTTCTTTACAGCATTGGACTTTACTTTCATCACCAGACACATCCACAACTGGAAGTTGTTTCCACTTTGGCTCAGCCTCTTCATTCCTTCTTGAACTATTTCTCCACTATTCTCCAGTAACATGTTGGGCACTAGCGACCTGGAAAATTCATCTTTCAATGTCATATCTTTTTGTCTTTTCATACTGTTCATGGGGTTCTCAAGGCAAAAATGCTGACGTGGTTTGCCTTTTTTTTTTTTCCTCCAGTGGCCCACATTTTATTAGAACTCTCCACCATGACCTGTCCATCTTGGGTGACCCTACATGGCATGGCTCGTAGTTTCACTGAGTTAAACAAGGCTGTGATCCATGTGATCAGTTTGATTCCTACCCTGTGATTGTGGTTTTCTTTCTGTCTGCCCTCTGGTAGAAGAGGATAAGAGGCTTGTGGAAGCTTCCTGATGGGAGGGACTGGCTGTGGGGAAAACTGGGTCTTGCTCAGTTGAGCAGGCCATGCTCAGTAAATCTTTAATCCATTTTTCTGTGATATGTGTGGCTGTGTTTTCTCCCTGTAGTTTGGCCTAAGGTGGTAATAACAACTTGCTTCAAAAGGTCTTATGCCAGCATGCCTCGACTCCCAGGACTGTTGTAGTCAGTTTCACCTACTATGTGCCAAATGGTAATGTGCCAAAACTTATTTTATGTGATCATTACAGTAGCTACTTGTAGTGGTTATTATCTTATTCTTCTAAATGGGGAAATGGATGCTGAGGAAAGGCAGGTACTTGCCTAAGGCCACACCATGAGTAAGCGGGGTTTAAAAAGCCAAGTTCTGACTGGTTCTACATCAGTGTTCTTCCCACATCACAACTCTGTCTATTCTTTCTATACTTGGAACTTAATAAAGGTTTGTTCAAATGAGCACATCTTTAGTCTATATCATCTGAGATCCCAAATGGAATCCCGAATATTCTAATTCCATGATAGTCATTATCATCAACCAGAGAAGGCAATGGCACCCCACTCCAGTATTCTTGCCTGGAAAATCCCATGGACAGAGGAGCCTGGTAGGCTTCAGTCCATGGAGTCGCTCAGAGTTGGGCAGGACTGAGCGACTTCATTTTCACTTTTCACTTTCATGCATTGGAGAAGGAAATGGCAACCCACTCCAGTGTTCTTGCCTGGAGAGTCCCAGGAACGGGGGAGCCTGGTGGGCTGCCATCTATGGGGTCACACAGAGTCGGACATGACTGAAGCGACTTAGCAACAGCAACAGCATTATCATCAACAACTGTTGTCTATTGAGTACCTGTTACAAGCAAGGCACTAGGCTCTTCTAAATCAGGCAGGTGTTCATATTGACATCACAGCTCACTGCCGTCCTGGAAATCTGGAGTTCATATAATTTCTTTCTTATCTGTGAATGCTGGTAAGTGTATAATACTTTCCATATGAGTAAATTAAAAAATCAGAAACCAGTTCTTCCTTTTGCAGACCATATTTAGTTGTGGTTATTGTAGCTGTTCCCCGTGGTTCTTGCTATCAAAGAATTTAAAGTTCACTTGGAGACACAGAAATTACATTTGTGGATAGATAGACACAAAGTTAAGTATTTATAACATACCCAAATTAGGGTTGCAAACAACAAGTACCATCAGAGTTCAGCAGAGGGAGTGCTTAGTGGACTAGAGTGATTGGAGAGGATTTTCATGATGGGAACACCAGTGGGCTGGGTCTGCAAGGTGGGAAAGCTGGGAAAAGTGTGGAAAAGAAGGGAGAGTGATGGTGATGAGGATGCAGGTATAGCAAAAGACAGTGAGCAGTTCATTGTGCCAGCGTCTGTATTTATCAGATAGTTTCTACATAATTTTGGCTGCAGACTGGACCACAAAGGGCTTTTATGTGGTGATCCTTGGTGCCTCAAATTCCTTTGGTGCTAAACATGTAAATTGTTGTCTATTTGATTTATAAAAAGGAAAT
Organism: Bos taurus; assembly: GCF_002263795.3. Classification (NCBI taxonomy): domain Eukaryota; kingdom Metazoa; phylum Chordata; class Mammalia; order Artiodactyla; family Bovidae; genus Bos; species Bos taurus. The sequence goes on from NC_037347.1 coordinate 17,302,405, forward strand.
GGTTTTTTTTCACTTAGTGGAACCCACAGTTGCAGGAGACTGAAGAAGTAAATGGTACAGCTAGCTGGATCAGAGGCCTGGATATAATTTTCACTAATAAAAAGTTATCAAGAATACATCAATATAAAGAGATTAAAGGTCATTCTTTAAGCTGAAACTGTTATGAAAATGTACTTTATGATCAGTTTTTTAGCTATTCAAGTATCTGGAATATTCACCAAAATATTGCTATTTTCTTTTTAAAAGAATTGCTTCTATTCTCCTTTTTGCTGTGTCTGTGGGGACCTGGCTTGAAATGAATAATGGCTGTCTGAGGTTTTATTCTGTTTTAAATGAAGTACCTTCTATTGGGCAGGATAATGCAGGATACCAGGTGCTAGGCTATTGATAATAGAGAAGTTTTCCTGAGAGTTCCAGGACCTATTTTTTGAGTCTAGCATTTCTGAATGTTTGTTCTATAGAGCATTAATCTCATCACATATGTCACAGCAAATGGGTTCCATGCTTAACTAAGTTTGGGAAATGTCACTTGTAAATTTGTAGTGTACAGTAGCATATGCACAGACTCTGGGAAGTCCTGTTGCAGAGAAACCTCTTAAACTTTGCTTAACTTAGTGTTTCTTAATGTTCTTTGACCACAAACAGTCCCCATTTTCTCCTACACTTTTTCCCCCACTGAAGATACCTGCTGCACTCAGAAATTAGGACCTGGGAAGATGGGGAGCCACACTAGCTATTTTAAAGGAAAAACATAATATAAGAAATTGGCAATATGTGTTGCAGGACTGAAAAAAAACCATGACAGAAAATGCTGGTATATCTCAGAGATAATAACTGAGAAAGGAAGAGTTTGGAACTGTCAGAACCTAGAAATTTGATGGCTCAGACAGTAAAGAATCTGCCTGCAATGCAGGAGACCTGTATTTGTTCCCTGGGTCAGGAAGATCCTCTGGAGAAGGGAATGGCAACCCACTCCAGTATTCTTGCCTGGAGAATTCCACGGAGGGAGGAGTCTGGTGGGCTGCAGTCCATGGGGTCGCAAATGTCAGACCGGACTGAGCGACTAATACTTTCACTTTTAGAAATTTGAGGAGTATTGTAGAGCAGGGACTGTGCCTCTGAGGAAGGAGCATCACCCAACTGCTGCTTTAGTTCAGGACCTGGAAGGCAGAGCTCCCCATATCCAGGACCCCAGATAAGGGCACTTGAGGAACCTGGTGTTCTGCTGCTGCTGCTGCTGCTACTGAGCAGGGTATGAGGAGGCTGGCTCTGAAACTGTGAAAAGAAGCTGAACAAGGAAAACTGTTGCTAGAACCAACTTCTTATGCCTGGAGTGAAGGGTCACAGATGGATCAAACCAACAGGAATACCAGCAGACAAACAGGAATGAGCAAGTCCCTTCCCCCTCCTCCTGCCTTACAGTCTCTCCATTGGCAGAGTCCTGCATTGGTAGGATCTAACGTGGAGCCAGCTGACAAAGAAGAAACATGGCTTGCAAAGTCCCCACCCCAGTGTGGAAAACTGAGGGTGGAAAATAATACTAACAGTAATATACATAGTAATACATATTATATAGAATGATATGATGGCTTAGTAATTGTCACTTACGTAGTAAAAACTTACTTTCCTTTAGCTACTCAATGTCTACATATATCCTTCTATACATATGTGAACTCTTGAAGTTTTGCCCAGTAAGATGCAAGTATTCTTCCTATGAATAAAGATTCCCATTTATGAAGGTTTTTTAAAAATAAACAGTGCAAAGAAATAGAGGAAAACAATGAAATGGGGAAGACTAGTGATCTCTTCAAGAAAATTGAAGGGATCAAGGGAATATTTCATGCAAGGATGGGCATAATAAAGGACAGAAGCAATAGGACCTAACAGAAGCAGAAAAGAAATGGCAAGAATGTAACAGAAGAACCATACAAAAAAAGGTATTAATGATCCGGATAACCATAATGGTGTGGTCACTCACATGGAGCCAGACATCCAGGACTGTGAAGTCAAGTGGGTCTTAGGAGGCATTACTATGAACAAAGCTAGTGGAGGTGACAGAATTTCAGCTGAGCTATTTCAAATCCTAAAAGACAGTGCTATTAAAGTGCTGCATTCAATATGTCAGCAAATTTGGAAAACTCAGCAATGACCACAGGACTGTAAAAGGTCAGTTTTCATTCCTGTCCCAAGAAGGGCAGTCTTGAAGAATGTTCAAACCAGTGTGCAGTTGTACTCATTTCACATGCTAGCAAAGTAATGCTCAAAACCCTTCAAGCTAGGCTTCAAGAGTATGAACTGAGAAGCTTCAGAGGTTCAATCTGGGTTTAGAAAAGGCAGAGGAACCGGAGATCAAATTGTCAATAATTGTTGGATCATAGAGAAAGCAAGGAAATTCCCCCACAAAAAATCTACATCTGCTTCATTGACTGTGAAAGCCTTGACTATGTGGATCACAACAAACTATGGAAAATTCTTAAAGAGATGGAAATATTAGACCTCCTTATCTGCCTCCTGAAAAACCTGTATGCTTCTCAGGTCAAGAAGCAACAGCTGGAACCAAACATGGAACAAGTGACTGGTTCAAAATTGGGAAAGGAGTACAACAAGGCTGGCTGTATATTGTCACCTTGTTTTATTTAACTTATATGCAGAGTACATCATGTGAAATGCCAGGCTGGATGAATCACAAGCTGGAATCAAGATTGCCAGGAGAAATATCAACAGACTCAGATATGGATATGATACCACTCTAATGGCAGACAGTGAAGAGGAACTAAAGAGCCTCTTAACGGTGAAAGAGGAGTGTGAAAAAGCTGGCTTAAAACTTAGCATTCAAAAATGTAAGATCATGGCATCTGGTCCCATCACTTCATGGCAAATAGAAGGAGAAAAAGTGGAAGCAGTGACAGATTTTCTTTTCTTGAGTTCCCACGTTACTTCAGATGATGACTGCAACTATGAAATTAAAAGATACTTGCTCCTTAGAAGAAAAGCTATGACAAACTTAGCATATTAAAAAGCAGAGACATCACTTTGCTGACAAAGGTCCATCAAGTCAAAGCTATGGTTTTTCCAGCAGTCGTGTACAGATGTGAGAGTTGGACTGTAAAGAAGGCTGAGTGCTGAAGAATTGATGCTTTTTAATTGTGATGTTGGAGAAGACTCTCGAGAGTCTGTTGAACTGCAAGGAGATCAAACCAGTCAATCCTAAAGGATATAAACCCTGAATATTCACTGAAGGGACTGATGCTGAAGTTCTAATACTTTGACCACCTGATGAGAAGAGCCAACTTATTGGAAAAGACCCTGATGTTGGGAAAGATAGAAAGCAAAAGGAGAAGGAGGTGACAGAGGATGAGATGGTTAGATAGCATCACTGATTCAATGGACATTAATTTGAGGAAACTCTGGGAGATGGTGAAGGACAGGGAAGCCTGGTGTGTGCTGCAGCCCATAGGGCTGCAAAGAGTTGGACACGACTTAGCAACTGAACAACAACAACAAATTCTTCCCAGTAAGATATTCCCATTCTCCCAAAAAGGGATGCTCGGAGTCATGCCAGTCATTGTCTCCCATTCTGCGAAATGTTAATTTTTCCTCAGATTCAGTCATGGACCCATCAGAATATTTTTGTAACTAAAGACTAAATTATAAAATTATTCACTGCCAATAATACTTATATAAAATCATTAAAAATAGAGAACAATAAATTTGCTTAGAAACATTAAGAATTTTCTGTAAAATTTGTTAGGAAATAATTATATTTTTAATGACAACTGTTTAATTTTTTTCAAGGTTAACTATCAAGCTTCTAGATCTCTCTTGAGCCCAGTTATTTGCAGGGAAGACGAAAGTGGAGAGCTGTCAATTCCCCAGTGGGTTTAAGCTGTGTATATAGCCTATGTACAAAATTTATTTAGGCAACACTTTTTTACCTCATCCTAATCACAGTTATTTCAGGTAGAAATTTCCTGTTAATAATTAAGTGCATTTAAAGTCTAGTGTTTGTCAGAAAACCTTACAGTTGTAAGCTTTGTCCTGAATGATTGATCCTGAATTCCAAACTAGAGATTTCCATTGGTGGCACTATTGATACTATCGATATGTATGTAGAACCCTGGCAACAGACTGCAAAATGGTGGCTGTTGTGCTAACCTGAGTGCCATACTGTCGTTTCTAACATAGGCGGCAGCTTTTGAAAATGTGAAGCATGGCCTTGGCAAGCACACCTAGATTCCCACGGCATTCTAATTTTATTTGAGGGACTAATAGACGTGTCAGCTTGTTTATTACCCAGTGCGCCAGCAACCAAGGAAGTAAGGAGAAAAGATATGAGATCATAGAGCTTGGTTTCAGCCCTTCAGCTAGGAGGATGGTGCTGCCATTTGAAATTGATCTCAACCAATGTAGACTGTACAGCACCCCTTTCTTAATACACCCGGGATTAACAGCACACAGCTCTCTGTGCCGGCTGTTTCAAGGAGCACGAATTCCAGTCTTTGGGACCTATATGGTCTCTTTTGGAGATAGATAGGTACAGTCAGGTAATCTCATCAATTAAATGAACTTTCTGTCAGGGGCTCTAGGTTTTAAATCAACAATGGCTTTAAGGTCTTTTGGATAAGAGTGTGGTACCAACAAGAACAGCAACAACAACAACAACAACAAAACCCACTAGTGTGGTGGAGCCTCTAAAACAAGCACTTTATCTGAAAGGTTCTCTGATATTGTGAAAGTGCAAGTCACTCAGTCATGTCTGACTCTTTGCGACCCCATGGATATACAGTCCATGGAAATGTCCAGACCAGAATACTGGAGCGGGTAGCCTTTCCCTTCTTCCCAAGCCAGTGATCGAACCCAGGTCTCCCACATTGCAGGCAGGCTCTTTACCAGCTGAGCCACCAGGGAAACCCAAGAATACTGGAGTAGGCTGCCTGTCCCTTCTCAGCGGATCTTCCTGACCCAGGAATTGAAATGGGGTCTCCTGCACTGCAGATGGATTCTTTACCAGCTGAGCCACCAGAGAAGCCCATAATATCTCTGATATTGTAGACCCATGTAATACCTGAATGGAATGGGTTTTTAGGGGTGGAGGCAAGGGGACAGGTTCTTGAACACACGTAGAAGTTGAATCTGACTTTCTGCTTTGCCTATCAGTTGGTTAAGAATTTTTGGAGCTGGATTTTTAATTCCTTTCCTCTGGATTGGGAAGTCCTAATCTGAGTTTAGAGGCCTCGTGTTCTGGGGAAATTTCTAGCTTTTTTCTTCCATTGTAATCTCTGGTTACCTGATTGTCTCTGGCTTAGATCAGTACTCACTGAGGACCCAACGTGAGGGACCAGTGCTTGGGTAGTTCATTGTCAGCTCGGGTAGTGTATCCACAGCCTGAAGTGATCTGTCTCCTAACTTGTGCTTGAATCTCACTGAGTTGAGGGGGATGCTAGATTAGTAAATAGCTGTTGTCATATATGTCTTAGCTTCTAGCCGCAGGATTCTAGGACTGCCTAGGTGGCACAGTGGTAAAGAATCCGCCTGCCAATACAAAAGATGCAGGAGATGTAGGTCAGGAAGTTCCCCTGGAGTAGGAAATGGCAACCTGCTCCAGTGTTCTTGCCAGGATAATGCCATGGACAGAGGAGCCTGGTGGGCTACACACGCACGCGCACACACACACAACGGAGGATTCTAATTGTATCACTTTAGACTGTGGTGCAGGGACTGTGTGTATAAGATCCGACAACCCTTGTATAAAGCGTGGAATGGAATTAAACCTGACTTAGGGATTGAGTGTTCAGCATTGTGCCTGCCACATAGTAGGGGCTTGCTTAGTAAGTATTGCTACTTCAGAGCACAGATTAGCCATGGTAAATAGCTAACAATATAGAATAATTAGAAAAATCTGTGACCCAAAGACTCTTATCATAGTTCGTAGCTGGTGGCCAGGGGGTTGTTTGAACATCTGGAGTTGGACAGAAATTCTATACCACAGGTCCTTTTCAGCTTTCCTACCATAGATTGTTCATCATGGGTTCTTGTCATCATTGAGCCACTTTTTCAGCCACCATAGCAAAGTGTTTTTGGTCCTCTCATATTTTTTTATGTTCCTGGAGATCTCAGGCTGGCAGAACAAATTGGAGATAGAAAAAGTAAGTTGATTTTTTTGAAACTGTGATCTCTCATCTTGAGAACTATTTCAGGCTTCATTCTTCAATCATAAGTCCCTTTGGAGGTACTCAGTACTTTGTCCTTGTTCATAAAAGAAACTTATTAAAAGAAATGACATACCCACCTGTTCTCATTCAGCTCACGAGTCCCTGTTTTTCCCTGTCTCTGCTTTTTCACCTTTTTCCACGGCTATTGAATTAGCAATATTTCTGGCACCCACTGCCTGCCCGGCCCTGTGCTAGCCATTGGAAATATAGTGATGAACTGGACAAAGTCCCTACCTAGTTAGGGGAAAGAGACAATAAATGGCATACACAGTGGTGAAGGATATAAAGTAAATCAGCTGGGTGAGGTGACAGAGATGATTGTTGGGGATGCACATGACTTCTGATACAGTGACAGGAAAGATTTCTGAGAAGGTGAAGCCTGAGGTGAGAGATCTAGAGTTTGAGAATAAACCAGCCATGTGAAGATCAACAGGTGAAAACTTCTGCCAGAGCAAACAGATGCAAAGTCTCCTGTCACCCAACAGGCTCCATGACGCACATAAGAAGCTCTACTGTAAGCCCATGTGAGCAGGATGGATGGGAGAAGGCTGGGAAATATCCTTCGGTCACCTGTGAATGCTTGCGGATGTAATCGGTGCTTCTGACTGATAGATGTGCTTTAAGTGCTCTATATACAGGCTGGGGACTGGGTGATTTTCTTGAAATTTCCCCCCATAGTCAAATTTTTCAAGAACTAAAAATAACAAATTGGCAATCTAGCCACACGTATTCTTTTGTAGCATCCAAGGACACTACCATGGCATGATGGATCATATTATGAGCTGTCTCAGTTATGTGATGAGTTGTGTTGTAAAAGTGAAGCAAAGTTTCATCTTGGTGAAGTGCTTAGCAGCGGGAGCAGTATTTCCAGTCTGACTATCTGGGTCCTCCTCCCCTACCCCCATTTTTCAGTTCTGTTCTTTTCCTTCCTGCATAGGTAAGTGAAAACAACATGACCCCTTAGAAAGAGCATGAGCCCCTGTTTGCTTATTACTGCTATGCAAGTGGCAGAGTTGGAGGGGAAGGGGTTCTGACAGCCATTTCTTTATCTCAGCACATAGGCTAGTAAGAGAAACAGATAGATATTTATGAGATGTTATGTGGCCAGTGAGAAGAGATCCTGCAATAGCCAACTTTCCCTTGGCCCCCATCTCCACTCCATGAGGTCTCAAAGACATAGATACAAAGGCCAGGTAAATGCGTGATCTTTATTGCTCTTAAGGTATTCAGGCAAAAATGCTATGGTCCCCTGGAAATCGACTCAATCACATGGTAGCCTCTTGCATGCTTCTCATTACACTTTCTTTCTTTCCTTTTTTATGGGGTATAGTTGTTTTACAATATTGTGCTAGTTTCTTTAAGAAATAGAAAATAGAACTACCATTTGACCCAACAGTCCCACTCCTGGGTATATACCCTGTGTTGGTCACTCAGTCGTGTCTGACTCTGTGACTCCATGGACTGTAGCCCACAAGGCTCCTCTGTCGATGGATTTCTCCAGGCAAGAATATTGGAGTGCCCTTCTCCAGGGGATCTTCTGACCCAGGGATCGAACCCAGGTCTCCTGCATTGCAGGTGTGTTCTTTACCATCCGAGCCAGCAGGGGTTCATTGCAGCACTATTTGCAGTTCCCAGGACATGGAAACAACCTAAATGTCTATTGACATTTGGATACGGATCAAGAAGATATGGTATATACACAATGGAATATTACTTAGCCATTAAAAGGAACGAAATTGGGTCATTTATAGAGATGTGGATGGATCGTTGCTCTTTATTTCTATTCAGCTGTGACGAGGCCATCCTTCTAGTCCGTTTACTAAGGCTGGAGGTAGGCTTTTTCAGTTTAGGACACTTCAGATAGGCTGTGTGGTCTTGGTGCTTTCTTCCTCAGGCCCAAATCCAAGCTTGCGTAGTTTTTACTTTGTGGTGAGAAAGGTGCAAGAACTAGGGGAAGAGAAAATATTTCTGCCTAAGGGCCAGTGTTGTTGTCATTGTTGTTGAGTGGCTAAGTCATGTCTGACTCTTTATGACCCCATGGACTGCAGCACGCCAGACTTCCTTGTCCTTCACCATCTCCTGGAGTTTGCACGGACCCATGTTCCTTGAGCTAATGATGCCATCCAGCCATCCCATCCTCTGTTGCCCCCTTCTCTTCCTGCCCTCAATCTGTCCCGGCATCAGGGTCTTTTCCAATGAGTCGGCTCCTCAAATCAGGTGGCTGAAGTATTGGGTTTCAGCTTCAGTATCAGTCCTTCCAATGAATATTCAGGGTTGATTTCCTTTAGGGTTAACTGGTTTGATCTCCTTGCAGTCCAAGGGACTCTCAAGAGTCTTCTCCAGAACCACAATTCAAAAGCATCAATTCTTTGGTGCTCAGCCTTCTTTATGGTCCATCTCTCACATCCATACATGACTACTAGAAAAACCATAGCTTTGACTAGATGGACCTTTTTTGACAAAGTGATGGCTTTGCTTTTCAATACACTGTCTAGTGTCATAGCTTTCCTTCCAGGGAGCAAGTATCTTTTAATTTCATGGCTGCAGTTACTGTCCACAGTGATTTTGGAGCCAAGAAAACAAAAGCAGCCACTGTCCAGTGAAGAGCTAGTCATATTTGCTGAGCCCACGCCTCTCAGGTGTTCAACTCCTAGGAGGTGGAACTTTACCACTCCAGCAGAGGGGGAGTCACCCCAATGCTAACTCAGTGTGAGCTTTAGTGCCCTTCAGTTGCTTGAAATTTTTCTAAATATATATTCGCTTTCATGTCCAATTTCAAAATTGAAATTCTTTATTCTTTTTCCTAAGGAATGCTCCTCAAATTGTGTAAAACTTGTGTCTCACAAATCTGGGGCCTGCTCCTGGATACCAGTGGGACTGCTGCAGGAAACCCCTGAAGACCAGTTATTTGAAAAACATACTGAAACTGAGAAGAAGATTGGACTGTAGTGTATAAAATTAAAATATCTGCAATTCCAAGGCCTGGGTTCTGGCAGTCCTGCTATAAGATCCTTTAAAAAGCACAGTGTAAGAAAGGATGAATCGTTGCAAAAGCAGAACGGAGAGCTTCTATATACTGTCCACTCAGATTTCCCAGTTAACATTCTGCAGCATTTGCCTTATCATTTCTCTCTCTCCTCTCTCTCTCTCACATATACATGCACACACACATACACATGAACACACGCACACACACACACACTCTCTTTTTTCACTCATCCATTCAAGTGTGGGTAGCAGGCAAATAACCCATTACGCCCAAACACTTCAGTATATATTTATTAAACAAAAGATATCCAGTAGAACCACAGTGTACCCATCAAAATCAGGCAATTGACACCGATTTCTTGCTAATGTATTACTCAGAAATCTCATTAAAATTTTACCCATTTGCACAATAACATTCTTTCAGGTTGAGAATCCAAACAAGAGTCACATACTGCATTTAGTCATCATTTCTTTTTGGTTTATTTCAACTTGTGAGAGTTTTTTCAGTCTTTCTTTGCCCTTTAAGGTCTTTGCGCTTTTGGAGTCCAAGCCAGTTACTTTGAGAATATCCCTAAATTTGAGTTTGTCTGATTGTTCCTCAAAATTAGATTAATGATTTTTTCCCCAGCAACACCACAAAAGTGAGAGTATGCACATAATGTTGATTTGTTCTGTTCCAGGGGATGTTAACTTTTTTCACTTGGTTAAGATACTATGTGCCAGATCTTTCTGCTGTAAAATTAATTAGTAAGTGTTTGGTGGGGTGCTAGTTTGAGATTATGTAACTATCTTATTCCTCATCAAACCAAACCCTTTTGGTTTGGCTCCTATCTCCTTTTAGCATGTCCCTATCATTCTTTGAGAACTGCCCTTTGTTCTGGCACAAGATGGTCTAAGCTTACTTGTACTTTCCTTGCTCTGGCCCTGGTATCAGTTATTTCTTTGTGGATGCCTGGTTCCTTTTAGTATAAAACGGTATCTACAAACCAAGGTCTAGGAGCTAGGTGTGCTCATCGCTGTGGAGGTATTGAACAGAGAGGTAGATAATAGGTATATATATACACATATATGAGTTTACACATACACACATCTCTAGTAATTTCTATATTTTTTCTATCCATATATATTAAAACCATTAGTTTATACGAATACCTCTTGTTACAACATGACATGAAATGTTTTATTCTGGCTTTCCCCTTTCCCATACTTGAAGACAGTTAAGAATCCTGCCTCCCATTATCCTTAGTCCTTTGTTTTACTCAGCTCCTTGCATGTAATTTTCTCAGTCCCTTGTATGTAATCTATCTCCAGATCATGTGGGCTATCTCCTTAGCCCTGTGCCACTGCCTCACTCTAGCTGAGACTTACCCTCCCCGCCACATACAACCTTACTGAGAGTTCCCCAATTCTATCCCCAGTAGGACTTAACCAAGAGCTGTCCTCCTGGCCCTGGCTGGCCACTTTTAGAGCTCTCCACTGGCCCGGCATGTGACTGACCCCAGCCTCCATTGTCTGATTGTTTCCACCCAGCCCTGGTTGCATGTAAGCCAGGAGTTCCCTTTAGCTCCAATGAGGCATCCACCAAAAATGGAGAAGTCTCCCACTTCTTTATCCCATTTTCCACAGTCTTGGTGGCTTAGTGGTCAAGAGTTAACTCCCCAGCCTCTGACGTGTACCAACCCATGCTGCTTGGGTACTGGACAGAGGTTTAATGATTGAAACTGATCAGTAAATTATTGATCAGGGAAGGGAGACTGATTAGGGTTGAAGGTAATTATGACAGAGAAATGAAACTGTTTTATGCTGATATCCTGTGCTAGTCATTTGCCTGTTTGCTCTCAGATCTATTCCCCTGCTCTCTAATATAGGCAACTACATATCCCAGGCTACCTTGCCAGTTGGCTTCCAACTAGGTTTGTCCACTGGGAGGGTTTACAGGAGGTTGGATAGCAGGTAGAAGAAGCCGGGGTAACTTCATCTTTCCCTTCTACCTTGGGCAGCGTCTCCATCAGTGGCTGTTTCTCCTGTGTGACGCCAGTTTCTCTTAGACTTGCCATGGTTCTACACTCATCCAGTTGACCTATACTCCTGAGTTCCAATACCACCACCTTCTCCATTTGTTCTACTTGCCCCGAGAGTAGCAGTAGCCTCCTACTATTTCTAATTTCTTGATTACTTCCTTTCTGGTTCTCAGTTCTGCCATATCCCAGGTAACCAATTCCCTGAATTAGAGTCCTTTTGCTTTAAACATCTAGAGTAGTTTATATTTTCATAACTTAACCTTTAAAGTTGCCCAACAAGTTGATTCTCTTTAATACATTTGTAACAGAAGACTGGAACTACTGTAGTCAACTTTTTCCATTTGGAGAAAGTGTGTCTGAGATTGTTGTATTGTGTTTGTTGCTCAATTATGTCTGACTCTTTGCAACCCCATGGACTGTAGCCCACCAGGCTCTTCTGTCCCGGGGGTTTTCCAGGCAAGAATACTGGAGTGATTTCCCATTCCCTTCTCCAAGAGATATTCCTGACCCAGGGATCGAACCTGGGTCTCCTACATTGCAGGCAGGTTCTTTACCATCAGAGCCACCAGGGAAGCTATCTGAGATTAAAACCCACACAAAGAAGATGAAGCTGGATGACATGAAGAAATAGATCTTGGTGACTTTGAACAAGTCCTTGATCAACCATTACCTGGAGCTAGTAACCCTTGAACTTTCCAGTTGAACCAATCAAACCACTTTTTGTTTTAGTCACAGTTGTTACATTTCTGTTTAGGTATCAGTTCAGTTCAGTTCAGTCGCTCAGTTGCGTCCGACTCTTCGCGACCCCATGAATCGCAGCACGCCAGGCCTCCCTGTCCATCACCAACTCCCGGAGTTCACTCAGACTCACGTCCATCGAGTCAGTGATGCCATCCAGCCATCTCATCCTCTGTCGTCCCCTTCTCCTCCTGCCCCCAATCCCTCCCAGCATCAGGGTCTTTTCCAATGAGTCAACTCTTCGCATGAGGTGGCCAAAGTACTGGAGTTTCAGCTTCAGCATCATTCCTTCCAAAGAAATCTCAGGGCTGATCTCCTTCAGAATGGACTGGTTGGATCTCCTTGCAGTCCAAGGGACTCTCAAGAGTCTTCTCCAACACCACAGTTCAAAAGCATCAATTCTTTGGCGCTCAGCCTTCTTCACAGTCCAACTCTCACATCCATACATGACCACTGGAAAAACCATAGCCTTGACTAGGTATATTGACTGTCAAATTAATTACAAATTATAGGTCATTTCCTCTCTGATCCATACAGGTGACTCAGGTTCAGTTTGAAAGACCACATCCGGATGGAACATGTCTCATTGTGTGATTTACTTATTTGCATTCCTAAAAGAGGAGATTTTCTTACAGCTTCACTTGTATATTGGTCTTTCTGTCTTTTTAATGTGTGATTCCCCTTTTCCTTTCTGAGCTGCCACATTCTGACAGGGTCTCATATATCCACTATATCAGTGGAAGGGACAAAATAAAAAATTTATGTCATCCACATGACAGACCTGAAAAACTAGCCTCTCATTTAAATATTGCAAAAAATTGAGTTATACGCTACATAAGTGACAGGAGAATGGGGCTCTTAATCTATGTGAAAGGAAATTGGATTCAAGTTGTTTTATCTCTTGCAGATGTTCAACATTATTTTTGTCAGCTAGTAGTTAAGTTGAAGAGAGACATCTTTCTCAGAATAGAAACATGAAATAATAATGTCCTCCAGCATCATCTCATCATGTTAAGCCATGAGATGGATGATATCCCGATGTGAAAAGATGCAAATGATACTGAGTTTTGAAGTATTTGTTGGGAGCAGAGGAGAGGCTGAAGTTTTGTGCTACAAAAAACTGCTTCTGCATGAAAAAGATAAGGAATTCCAGAGAATCTTTGTTAATAAAAAAAGGCAGGGATGTGGTAGGGGAGGGAATGTTTCCTAAGTTTCCACAGTTTCCTAAGAGATTTATTTTGGACAGGAATCCAGAAAAGATCTGGGTTTAAAATGTTCCTGCAGACAGTTGGCACTAGCATGGATGGGTAAGGACTCAGTGTCCTTGGGGGCTGAGTCCAGAGGGTGTTGCTTGATTTGTTCTGATTTTATTCACGACACAGGGATACAAGGCCTCCCAGGGCGATTTGGTCATGGGTGTGCTGTGGCCTCTCACCTCCTTTCCCCTCTTCAGCAAGTGCTCTGGTTTCTCTCTCCCAACATAGGTCTATTTATCACCTTCGGTTCTCAGTCCTTATACCTGGGTCATGACATGCCTTCTGTCTACAAGTTCAGCCCTATCCTGAGTTAATCCAGACAAGTCGGAAAGCTGTCTTAGCAGCCCAGACCACTGAGATCTGTGATGAGATCTTTGAGACATCTAGCTGGTGTGCTGGAGGGACGTGACGGAGTGTCCCAGAATGGTGGCTTCCTGTAAAGAGTGAGTTTTCCTATCCGGTGTCTGAGTGTTCCTGACACTGTAATGCCTAAACTAGGACTGGAATCCTAGTCACCGTGGCTGGGCCATGAGGCCTCACGGGAAAGAGACAGATTCTCCCTCTACCAGTCCCCACAGCTGTTCTCAGAGGACCAGACGTATTTCTGGGTCGATTTCTTCAGGCCCCAGGCTGCCTCGTTCAACCTCCCCTTGTTGCCCTGCTTCTCTCAAGCTTCTGTGTTGCTGACATGTCAGCATTTCACACATCTGTTTAATGGCTGTCCTGACATGTGCCTCAGGATTTTGGATCCTCCCTGAACTGTACCTAAGCAGTAGAACATAATTAAACCATGGAAGAATTACTTTATATTTTCATCCTAACTCCTAGTGTTTACTAACACATTTTTGTTACTGTGGCTGGATTTGGGGTGCATATTATAAATGGCATTTTTAATAATAATAGCACAACAATTTAACTAATGTACAGATTCTGTGCTAAGAACTTCACATTCATTATTTAATTCAAACATGCAGCAAGATATTTATTTCATCGTTTTTCAGAGGAGGAAAAGAGTTCCTAAGAGGCTGATTTCTCTCATATCATATAGAAATGGAATTACAAACCATGTCTGCTTGATGTTAAAGTTAATGCTTTTAACCATGAAACTATCCTGACTGACATGTGGTTTATACCTTTTTAATAATAATTCATAGTTTGAAGGTGATCTCACTGAAGGTTAAAATAAATATGTTGCATTTCTGTTTTGTTTATAGGAAGAAATAGAGCAGGAAGTGGAAATGGGTACAAATGAAATTATTTATTTAAATTTTATTGTACATTAGCACTTATAAAGACCTAAAAAATGCAACAAGAACAGCTCATGTATTATCTACTGCGTGTGTACTTAGGCACACATCCCCATCTACATATAACATAGGTTTATTCATACACATGCTATTTTTTAGGGATTAGTATATTTCCCAGAAAGTAGAGTCAAGCATAAGGCTACGAATAAAGCACTGATAGTTTATTTTGAGGTATCAACCCAGAACAGCAAAACCGATGAAAGAGGAAAGTGAGGCAAGAGTAATTGTGAAGCAGCAAAGTTGCTGCACGGACTAGTGCTCCGTAAGAAGTATAGAGGACCAGGCAGGCCGCTCAGCAAGTGAGTCTGCAAAGCTGTGTGGGTTTTTTCTGGAAAGACCCTGTAAAGAAATCTCATCTCAAAGCAGTTTATCGAAGAGCAGAAAGTGGGGCAATTTACTTTCCGGTATCTCTCCTATCTCTGTTTTTCCACTGGTGTCCAGTTCAGAGTTAATTTCCTCATACTCCAGTACTTGCCAGACTGCAGCATCCCAGATCCTGGGGTGTTGTGTTTCATTCAAATATTGAAATGGCAAGAAGACTGAGCAACTCTGGGCACATGAGTGGTCGGTCGAGCAGTGTAGAGGTAGCCGAGGAGGAGGCTCTCCGAGGCCAAGAAAATGGTTGGTCCTCCATGGGAAACGAAAAGGCAGAGCCTGTCTAATGAGGTACATAAACTTTATGGTTGATGTATCTGCTTATAATTCACAGCAACCTTGAGAGGTATTATTATATTTCTTACTTTAAAGCAGAGGAAACAAACTAATTTGCCCCAGATCTCAAAACAGTGAGCAGTCAAGCCAGAATTGGAATTCAAATCAGTTTACTTTCAAATTCTATGCTCTGTCCAGTATGTTACTTATATTTTGCTGCATGAATTAATTTGATTAAAATATGATAACAATAATACAAAGTTATTGTGAAAAATATTGAAAATGAACAAAATAATCACTCGTAATCTATAGACTCAAAAATAATCCTTTAAAAATCTTTTTAGCTTTTTCAACTGTTTTTATCTTTTCAGTTCAGTTCAGTTGCTGAGTTGTGTCTGATTCTTTGCAACCCCTTGGACTGCAGCATGCCAGGCTTCCCTGTCAATTAGCAACTTCCAGAGCCCGCTCAAACTCATGTCCATCGAATTGGTGATGCCATCCAACCATCTCATCCTCTGTAATCCCTTTCTCCTCCTGCCTTCAATCTTTCCCAGCATGAGGGTCTTTTCTTTCTTTGCCTCAGGTGGCCAAAGTATTGGAGTTTCAGCTTCAGCATCAGTCCTTCCGATGAATATTTAGGACTGATTTCCTTTAGGATGGACTGGTTAGATCTCCTTGCAGTCCAAAGGACTCAAGAGTCTTCTCCAACACCACAGTTCAAAAACATCAATTATTTGGCACTCAGCTTTCTTTATAGTCCAACTCGCACATCCATACATGACCACTGGAAAAACCATAGATTTGACTAGATGGACCTTTGTTGGTAAAATAATGTCTCTGCTTTTTAATATGCTGTCCAGGTTGGTCATAGCTTTTCTTCCAAGGAGCAAGTGTCTTTTATTTCATGGCGTCAGTCACCATCTGGAGTGATTTTGGAGCCCAGAAAAATAAAATCTGTCACTGTTTCCATTGTTTCCCCATCTATTTGCCATGTAGTGATGGGACCGGATGCCATGATCTTAGTTTTCTGAATGTTGAGCTTTAAGCCAACTTTTTCACTTTCAACAAGAGACTCTTTAGTTCTTCACTTTCTGCATTAAGGGTGGTGTCATATGTGTACCCAAGGTTACTGATACTTCTTCTGGAAATCTTGATTCCAGCTTGTGCTTCCTCCAGCCCAGCGTTTCTCATGATGTACTCTGCATATAAGTTAAATAAGCAGGGTGACACTATACAGCCTTGATGTACTCCTTTCTCAATTGGAACCAGTCTGTTGTTCCGTGTCCAGTTCTAACTGTTGCTTCTTGACCTGCTTACAGATTTCTCAGGAGGCAGGTCAGGTGGTCTGGTATTCCCATCTTTTTAAGAATTTTTCAGAGTTTGTTGTGATCCACACAGTCCAAGGCTTTGGCATAGTCAATAAAGCGGAAGTAGATGTTTTTCTGGAATTCTCTTGCTTTCTCGATGATCCAGTGGATGTTGACAATTTGATCTCTGGTTCTTCTGCCTTTTCTAAATCCAGCTTAAACATCTGGAAGTTCTTGATTCATGTACTGTTGAAGCCTAGCTTGGAGAATTTTGAGCATTACTTTGCTAGCGTGTGAGATGAGTGCAACTGTGTGGTAGTTTGAACATTCAGACATACAAACATTCAAAAGTTTTTGTCTTTTAGTTTTTCTATATTTTTACTTAGTTGAGATAATACAAATAGTTTAGGCTCTTGTCATTGATCGATATACCAATATATCAATGTATCCTCTGTCAATACTAACTATTATGATTCCATAAAAGTACCCGGTTATAGCATAATGTGCTTTGGAAGAAATAGGTCTATGATCCATTGTCTGCCTTTACTGGGGAAAAGGAGTATGTTCCTAGCTAAGAAGGATAGTAAGAAATATAGTCTAATCTTGTAAATGCTAACTTAAAGACAAATTTGTTAATGACAAACCTCCCAACAAACTAAACGATTTTGTTGACAGATGACTTCTTATCCATGGAATGCTTTTAATAGAATGAACTTTGTGTCTAAGATTTCTTAGGTAAACAAACCTGAAATCTTCAGATTTATGGGGCATGGCTTCTGGAAAATGTCATGGAAACTATGTAGGAATCTGAGTAGAAAATGGAAATGTTTCAGATGTTTCCTGAACTAAGGAGCTCCCTCTGGGTAGTAAGGTGGCTGCATACCTTTGCAGAGACCTCATCTATGATTTTGGACCAGAGCGCTCCTGACACAAGGAATTGTGTGAGGGGTTGTGAACCTTTCCCCATTGGACCTGTGCCTCTTCATTACTTGTACCTTTGAAATTTTTAGTAAAGCTTGGTAATGGCTAAGATGTCTTACGTGTGAGCCATGTTTGACAGCAGATTTTTTGTTGTGTCTTGGGCTGTCTCAATTCATAACTGTGTCCTCACTAATGACATTTTAACCATATTTTCATATTTTAACCATTTTTCAGTTGTTAAGTTGTGTCTGACTCTTTGCTGCCCCATGGACTACAGCATGCCAGGCTTCCCTGTCCCTCACCATCTCCCAGAGTTGGCTCAAACTCATGTCCATTGTGTCTGTGATGCCATCCAACCATCTCATCCTCTGCCACCCCCTTCTCTTCCTGCCTTCAATCTTTCCCAGATTCAAGGTCTTTTTCAGTGAGTTAGCTCTTCACATCAGATGGCCCAAATGTTGGAGCTTCAGCATCAGCCCTTCCAATGAATTTTCAGGGTTGATTTCCTTTAGAATTGACTGATTTGATCTCCTTGCTGTCCAGGGGACTCTCAAGAATCTTCTCCAACACCACAATTCAAAAGCATCAATTCTTTGGCACTCAGCCCTCTTTATGGCCCAGCTCTCACATATATACATGACCACTGGAAAAACTATAGCTTTGACTATATGGACCTTTGTGAGCAAAGAGATTTCTCTGTTTATTTGTTTGTTTGTTTTTTAACATTGTCTAGGTTTGTTGTAGCTTTCCTTCCAAGGAGCTAGAATCTTTTAATTTCATGGCTGCAATCACCATCCACAGTGGTTTTAGAGTCCAAGAAAAGAAAATTTGTCATTGCTTCTACTTTTTTCTCCTTCTGTTTGCTGTGAAATGATGTGACCAGATGCCATGATCTTAATTTTTTGAATGTTGAGCTTTTGGCCAGCTTTTTCACTCTTCCTCTTTCACCCTCATCCAGAGGCTCTTTAGTTCCTCTTCACTTTCTGCCATTAGAATGGTATCATCTGCTTATTTGAGATTGTGATATTTCTCCTGGCAGTCTTGATTCCAGCTTGTGATTCATCCAGCCCAGCATTTCCCACGATGTACTCTGCATATAAGTTAAATAAGCAGGGTAACTATATATAGCCTTGACGTATTCCTTTCTCAATTTGGAACCAGTTCATTGCTCCATGTAAGGTTCTAACTGTTGCTTCTTGACACACATACAGGTTTCTTAGGAGGCAGGTAAGGTGGTCTGATAGTCCCATTTCTTTAAGAATTTTCCACAGTTTGTTGTGATCCACACAGTCAAAGGCTTTAGTGTAGTCATGAAGCAGAAGTAGATGTTTTTCTGGAATACTCTTGCTTTTTCTATGATCCAGCAGATGTTGGCAATTTGATCTCTGGTTTATTTGCTTTTTCTAAATTCAGCTTGTACATCTGGAAGTTCTCAGTTCATGTACTGCTGAAGCCTAGCTTAAAGGATTTTAAGCATAACCTTACTAGCATGTGAAATGAGTGCAATTTTACCATAGTTTGAAAATTCTTTGGCATTGCCTTTCTTTGGGATTGAAATGGAAACTGACATTTTCCTGTCCTGTGGCCACTGCTGAGTGTTCCAAATTTTCTGACATGTTGAGTGCAGCACTTTAACAGCATCATCTTTTAGGATTTGAAATAGGACAGCCGGAATTCCATCACCTCCACTAGTTTTGTTTGTAGTGCTGCTTCCTAAGGCTCACTTGACTTCACACTCCAGGATGTCTGGTTTTAGTTGAGTGACCACACCATTGTGGATATGCAGGTCATTAATACCTTTTTGTATAGTTCTTCTGTGTTTCTATTTATTTAATTTACTTATTGTTGGCTGTGCTACTTTGGCTATTTATTTATTTATATCCTGGTCATTAAGGCCTTTTTGATCAGTTTTGCTGTGTTTCTATTTATTTATATTATTCGTTGCTTTGTGTGGGCTTTCCTAGTTGCAGTGAGCAGGGTCTACTCCTCATTGTGGTGCACAGGCTTGTCACCGTCGTGGCTTCCCTTGTTGCAGAGCATGGGCTCTAGGTGTGTGAGCCTCAGGAGTTGTAGCATGTGGGCTCAGTAATTGTGGCTCATGGGCTCTAAAGCTGGGACTTAATAGTTGTAGTGCACAGGCACAGTTGCTCTGTGGCATGTGGGCTCCTCCTGTACCAGGAATCAAACCCATGTCCCTTGCACTGGCAGATGACTGGACCACCAGGGAAGTCCCTAATGCTTTGTAACTTTTTGTAACTTTATTTATTTATTTTTTTTCAGGTTTTATTTTTTTTTCTGGGTAACATCGTGTTTCTTATTTTATTTTATTTAACTTTACAATATTGTATTGGTTTTGCCATATATCAAAATCAATCTGCCACAGGTATACATGTGTTCCCCATCCTGAACCCTCCTCCCTCCTCCCTCCCCATACCATCCTTCTGGGTTGTCCCAGTACACCAGCCCCAAGCATCCAGTATCGTGCATCGAACCTGGACTGGCGACTCGTTTCATATGTGATATTATACATATTTCAGTGCCATTCTCCCAAATCATCCCACCTTCTCCCTCTCCCACAGAGTCCAAGAGACTGTTCTATACATCAGTGTCTCTTTTGCTGACTCGTATACACGGTTATTGTTACCATCTTTCTAAATTCCATATATATGTGTTAGTATACTGTATTGGTGTTTTTCTTTCTGGCTTACTTCACTCTGTATAATAGGCTCCAGTTTCATCCACCTCATTAGAACTGATTCAAATGTATTCTTTTTAATGGCTGAGTAATACTCCATTGTGTATATGTACCACAGCTTTCTTATCCATTCGTCTGCTGATGGGCATCTAGGTTGCTTCCATGTCCTGGCTATTATAAACAATGCTGCAATGAACATTGGGGTACACGTGTCTCTTTCAATTCTGGTTTCCTTGGTGTGTATGCCCAGCAGTGGGATTGCTGGATCATAAGGCAGTTCTATTTCCAGTTTTTTAAGGAATCTCCACACTGTTCTCCATAGTGGCTGTACTAGTTTGCATTCCCACCAACAGTGTAAGAGGGTTCCCTTTTCTCCACACCCTCTCCAGCATTTATTGCTTGTAGACTTTTGGATCACAGCCATTCTGACTGGTGTGAAATGGTACCTCATAGTGGTTTTGATTTGCATTTCTCTGATAATGAGTGATGTTGAGCTTCTTTTCATGTGTTTGTTGGCCATCTGTATGTTTTTTCTGGAGAAATGTCTATTTAGTTCTTTGGCCCATTTTTTGATTGGGTCATTTATTTTTCTGGAATTGAGCTGTAGGAGTTGCCTGTATATTTTTGAGATTAGTTGTTTGTCAG
This sequence comes from Bos taurus, assembly GCF_002263795.3. Lineage (NCBI taxonomy): Eukaryota > Metazoa > Chordata > Mammalia > Artiodactyla > Bovidae > Bos > Bos taurus. Next base: position 17,323,146 of record NC_037347.1, read on the forward strand.
TTGCTTCATTTGCTATTATTTTCTCCCATTCTGAAGGCTGTCTTTTCACCTTGCTTATAGTTTCCTTTGTTGTGCAGAAGCTTTTAAGTTTAATTAGGTCCCATTTGTTTATTTTTGCTTTTATTTCCAATATTCTGGGAGGTGGGTCATAGAGGATCCTGCTGTGATGTATTGTAACTTTAATTACTACTGAAATACACAACTCGAAGCAAATCACTATATGTTTTATATGGACTTTCCTGGTAGCTCAGTTGGTAAAGAATCTGCCTGCAATGCAGGAGACCCTGGTTCAATTCCTGGGTCGGGAAGATCCTCTGGAGAAAGGATAGGCTACCCATTCTAGTATTCTTATGCTTCCCTGTGGCTCAGCTGTTAAAGAATCTGCCCACAATGTGGGAGACCTGGGTTTTATCCCTGAGTTGGGAAGATCTCCTGGAGAAGGGAATGGCTATCTACTCCAGTATTCTGGAATTCCATGGACTAGGAGCTTCAGTAGTTGTAGCACATGGGCTCAGTAGTTGTGGCTGGTGGCTCTAGAGCTGGGGCTTAATAGTTGTCATGCACAGGCCCAGTTGCTCTGTGTCATGTGGGATCTTCCTGTACCAGGAATCAAACCCATGTCCCTTACATTGGCAGGTGGATTCCTAATCATTGGACCACGAGAGAAGTCCTTAATGTTTTGTAACTTTTTGTTATTTTAAATACTACTGAAATACACAACTCTGATCAAATAATTATGTATGTTTTATATAATTTCTTTTGAGTGACTCCAAGAGAAGGAGTTTGCTATATACTTTTTAATTGCTATAAGAGGGAAACCTTTGTGATAATCTGTTGCTTTGCCTCTTGTTCTTGCTATTTCAAGGAGAAAGAGGAGGGTCAAGAGGAAAAGAGGGGAAAAAGGAGAAAGAAGTAAGGAAAAGAGGAAAAAAGGGAGAAAGTAGTAAAGATAGAAGGAATTATCACCAGACTCTCCTATAAACCTGGGATCTGTCTTCACTCTTGAGTAATCATTCCTGCTGAAATCTTTCCATTCCTAGTTTTGCTTCCAAATGCCATTCCTGCTCCATACCCTGAAATCCTGCAGGGCCCAGCTGAGCTCTGCCTGATTCTTCTTATAATGATTACCGCCTGATAAAGCTACTGAGGGGTCTTTCCAGGTGGCTCAGTGGTAAGGAGTCCACCTGCCAATGCAGGAGATGCAGGTTCAATCCCTGGGTTGGGAAGATACTCTGGAGAAGGAAATGACAACCCATTCCAGTATTCTTGCCTGGAGAATCCCATGGACAGAGGAGCCTGGTGGCCTACAGTCCATGGGGTTTCAAAGAGTTGGACACAGCTTAGCTACTGAACAACAACAGGAGTAACTGGAGAAACCTCAAGCAGCTTGGTGTTTGAGGAAGGGAGATACATTTCTGGCATTCCAAGTGGGAGCTAGTGATCTTAAAGCACATCTAGGGCTTCTCTGGTGGCTCAGATGGTAAAGAATCCGCTTGCAGTGCATGAGACCTGGGTTCGATCCCTGAGTTGGGAAGATCTCCTGGAGAAGGGCATGGCAACCCACTCAAGTATTCTTACCTGGAGAATCCCATGGACAGAGGAGCCTAGTGGGCTATAGTCCATATGGTCTTAAAGAGTTGGACATGACTGAGCAACTAAGCACACAGCACAGGGTTCTTAATCCAGGGCTCACAGAGAGAATTTGGTGGGGAGGAGGGTCAGTGAGTTTGGAGGGAAAATTTATACCTTTAATTCACAAAAAGCTCTGCTTCTCTAAAAGATACCTGACTGAAGCAAGTTGCCATGGTGTGAGCTTTCCCTTATTAAGAACTGTGTAGGGGCTTCTCTGCTAATTTGCCTTTTCTATCATTTAGTTCCTTGCTTCCTTTGTTTTCCCCATTTTATGGGAGGGAGTAGCATCTGATGTCGGAGAAGGCAATGGCCCCCCACTCCAGCACTCTTGCTTGGAAAATCCCATGGACGGAGGAGCCTGGTGGGCTGCAGTCCATGGGGTCGCTGAGGGTCGGACACAACTGAGCAGCTTCACTTTGACTTTTCACTTTAATGCATTGGAGAAGGAAATGGCAACCCACTCCAGTGTTCTTGCCTGGAGAATCCCAGAGACGGGGTAGCCTGGTGGGCTGCCGTCTATGGGATTGCACAGAGTCGGACATAACTGAAGCGACTTAGCAGCAGCAGCAGCAGCATCTGATGTAGTAGAAGAATACTAGGCTAGGGATCAGTTAGTCCAGGTACTAACCTTTGCTCTGGGTATTGATAAATTGAAGCATTGCACTCAGTGGTCTTCATACCTCCCACTTTGCCTTCATGAAGAAGTACCATTAGATAAATTAAATATTTCATTTCTAGACAAAAAATTCTAATATGTCCTCCCACCCCTTCAATTGCAATGCATTGATGAACAGGAAACTGCCCATGGGAGGCTTTGCATATAATCCTTCCTCTTCCATGCCCCCAACCTTTCTAGAGTGTAGTTCAAGGAAGTACAAGCTGGTCTTGGAAAAATCCCAATTTCTCACAAGTGAGGGGAAGTCAGAGGTATGGGTGCAGAGGGAGACCTGGGGAATGTTTTGAACTGAGATGGCCAATATTAAGCAACAAGAAACCCCTCATGTAGTCTGCAGGGGGTTCTGTGTGGTTGCCCTTTAAGCTGGGCACGGGGCTACTGCTGTCCTCCCATCTCAGACATGCTGGCTGAGAGTACTGTAGGCAGACAGAAAGTGATAGCCATTCCTAGAAATTTCTCAGTGTAATTCTTTGATTTCACACTTTTTTATTCTTAACAAAGAGGAGTTAGAACATTAGGTAAAGATAGTTTAATATATTACTGAGATATCTTAGGGATGGGGAGGGACCACTACAACTTGTAGGCCAAAGTCGTTGTTTTCTCTGCCTTCATTCTTCTCCTGTGTTATTGTCCTTGACTTATCCTTGTGTGTGTGTGTGCATGTGTGTGTGTGGTGTGTAGTGTGCATGTGTGTGTAATGGGGTGTGTGTGTGTTTCACTCAGTTGTGTCTGACTCTTTGCGACCCCATGGTCTTACTCACTCACAAAAAAGTTCTCAGTAGTCTCTTTAAAACCCTTGATGAATGCTCTAGCCTCCAAGTTGAGGGAATATCCCAAAGGTGAGGTAAACAGCAATGCCAACAGGGGTTCCAGTTGCCCTAAATCTAAGGGGACAAGTGTCCCAAGACATGGGAAATAAAGACTGATTGTAAGAATGTGACTCAGACTACATTTTTTCAGCAAAATCACATGTGATATTTTAAAATCACAAGATCAGTGAACCATTCAAAGAGTCAGGGTTAATCAGAATAGAACCCTATGGATAGATTCTGTTAAAATGATAACAATAAATTGGGAATATAGGAACAATTTTTTAAAAAGTGATGTAAAATATATACCACAGAGAAATTGTCTTTAGAACAATAGAAAGAGTACACAGAAATTGTTCCTAGTGTCTCAAAGAGGTAACCCCTAACAAAAGTTACAGTCAGAGAAAAAAGTCTCAAAGCAGCAATAGAAAAGTTCAAAGAAGAATTAAAAGGCAGTAGGAAAAGATGGGAAATGAACTAAAGAAGTAGAAAAGGAAAAACAACACAGAAAGAATAAACGTGACTGAAAACATATGTATAGTGGCAGGTTTGACAACATCACCTAAAATGAAATGGAAATGAACAAAAGACATAAAAGAGATTATAGACAAGGTACTGGATACGAGGGAAAAATAAAGGTGATCCTATGTATACTAATTGACACTTTGAGAGAGAGAACAGAACAGATGGAACAGAAATGATTTCAATAATAAAAAAGTTTCCTTCAGTAAAAGCCTGAATCAGCACACTGAAGCACGATCCAGTAAAGATTGGCACAATACAACCAGTACCCAGCCATACCCTTAAAAAGTTACTGAATACGAGATAAAGGGAGATTTATATGGGCGTGAAGAAAAGAAATTAAGTCACAAAGAAGGGAAAAGTCTGGCTGACTTCAGACTTCTTCATAGCAAGATTAAATGCCAGAAGATGTTGAGGGAATGCCAACAAAATGTTACTAAATAATTAACCATGCAAGTTTGAGTCTAAAGGCAACAGATAATCTCAATAGTGCACATGGTTAGGCAATACAGTAGATAGGAGTCCTTGGGAAAAAATAAGTTTAGCGGATCAGGAGATGATTCACAATAACTGTAGCCATTTTACTGAATAAGTTGAATTTGAAATATCCAAATATAAAATCTTTACATTCTCCCCCGTCTTTAGACTGTCCTAGTCAAATATTCCTTTCTTGTTCTTTGAACAGTCTATTGGTCTGATCCTGTCACTTTTCTGGTATTTTCAAGTATTCAAAATCCAGTAAATCTTCTATCTCATATACAATTTAACTCTTATTGTCTTTCCAAGGTTGGGCACCTATGACAGATGATGGGTACCAAAATCTGTTTCTCTGGCATACGAATTATTTTGAGTTAACTGCCAAGCGAGAACCAGCAGATGTAGGAAAGCTCTTTACCTCCCTCCCCTAAAAATAGAGCACAAATTTTCCCTTTTGTAGAGGAAATTTACATTTGTAAAAAGTCTGTACCAGGAAGAGATCTACTCCCAGAGACAACATTTACCACCTGAGAAGGTCTTAACTGCATAACAACACAGCCCTTATTTCTTACTCCTATAACCACTCTTCTCCACCCCAGAGGCTTAACCACCCTTTCCTTTGTGTAGTCTAGGATGGTATATGTTTTAGTCATTTAGCCATTTCCTTGAGCCACATTATACTTTTTGAACTCCTGCACATAGTACATAATTAAAACTGTTTTTTCCTCTTCTTATTCTGTCTTTTATCAGTTTTATTTAGAGTTTCAGCCATTGAACCTAAGAGGGGAGAGGGAAAATGACTTTTCCTCCCCTACACAGAGTCTCTTCTTCCTTCTCTCATCTCCTCTCCTTACCCTCTCTCTTGTCTGAGTCCTCTTCTCCTCTTGTGTGTTGTGATGAGAAGGAGAGATAGGAGAGAACGGGTGAACATCACTTAGTGCCTTTGGGTGCTCTTTAGGTTCTTATTGCCTCTGATTCTATGTGGGAGGTCCAGATGGTGTTGCTCTCCAAAGGTGAATCTGGAGGGAAGGGGGCAGGGCACCACCTTCAAAAGAATGGCGTGCCATTGTCACGGATGGGCTGGCATCTCCTCCCTCCTTTGGAAAGTATGAAAGTGAAAGTGTTAGTCACTCAGTCGTGTCCGAATCTTTTGTGACCCCATGGACTGTGGCCTGCCAGGCTCCTCTGTCCATGGAATTTCCCAGGCAAATGCTGGACATTCCCCTTTCCAGGGGATCTTCCTCACCCAGTGATCGAATCTGAGTCTCCTTCATTGCAGGGAGATTCTCTACTGTCTGAGGCACCGGGGAAGCCCAGGCCTCTCCCAGATTCTCCGGGTTAGTCGGTTAGTTTTCAGCGGAAGCGGCAGTGGCAGCACTGTGATCCTATCAGGACCTCCTGATGTGAGACAATTCATAATGGTGGTTATTATGGTGCCTGGCAGAGCTGGGTGGTTTTGTGCAATGGTTCCCTAGCCAAATGTAACTGTTTTAAATCTTGAAAACATAGAAATAATGGTTAACCAATGTTGGGAGATATAAGGAGGAAATGTGGAAGGGATTAAAAGTGTCAAATTTTGTTACCTTTCATGTAAAGGGGTAAATAGATATTGTTCAACATTGTATGGTTAAAAATTGATTTCCCCCCATAATTCTATATATTTTTTAAACCTTGGAGTAGTAGTTCTCACCTAGAAGCGATTTTGACCCACCGTCCCAGGGGCCTTTGGCTCTGTCTGGAGACAGTTTCGGTGGTCTCACTGCAGGGAGGAGGGTGTTTCTACTGGTGTCTTGTGAGTACAGGCCAGGGATGCATCTAAAAATCCTACGAAGGGATTAGCAGCCCGCCAAAGTGATGTGAAAATTGCTTGAAACCGAAAACATCTGAGCAGCTGCAAGAAGAAACATTACCTAAACTTAAGCAGAGCCTCCTGAAAATACTGCCATCAGTCCTTTTCTCAGGGAGTTTCCTACTGAGGGGAGGTGACAGGTGAAGACTCACTCTTAGCACCAGCTGCCCATTAGCATCAAAAAGCCCAGTAGGCTCTTTCATACTTTCCCATTAATACCCAACCTCCTCTCCCTTTTTATTTTTTTATTTTTGTTTGTTTATTTTTAACTTTTTAAAAAATATAAATTTATTTATTTTAATTGGAGGCTAATTACTTTACAATATTGTATTGGTTTTGCCATACATCAACATGAATCCGCCATGGGTGTACACGTGTTCCCCATCTTGAACCCCCCTCCCACATCGCTCCCCATTCCATCCCTCTGGGTCATCCCAGTGCACCAGCCCCGAGCATCCTGTATCATGCATCAAACCTGGACTGGCAGTTTGTTTCACATATGATATTATACATGTTTCAATGCTATTCTCCCAATTCATCCCACCCTCTCCCTCTCCCACAGAGTCCAAAAGACTGTTCTATACATCTGTGTCTCTTTTGCTGTCTCTCATACAGGGTTATTGTTACCATCTTTCTAAATTCCATATATATGCGTTAGTATACTGTATTGGTGTTTTTCTTTCTGGCTTAACTTCACTCTGTATAATCGACTCCAGTTTCATCCACCTCATTAGAACTGATTCAAATGTATTCTTTTTAATGGCTGAATAATACGCCATTGTGTATATGTACCACAGCTTTCTTATCCATTCATCTGCTGATGGACATCTAGGTTGCTTCCATGTCCTGGCTATTATAAACAGTGCTGCAATGAACATTGGGGTACACGTGTCTCTTTCAATTCTGGTTTCCTTGGTGTGTATGCCCAGTAGTGGGATTGCTGGGTCGTATGGCAGTTCTGTTTCCAGTTTTTTAAAGAATCTCCACATTGTTCTCCATAGTGGCTGTACTAGTTTGCATTCCCACCAACAGTGTAAGAGGGTTCCCTTTTCTCCATACCCTCTTCTTTATCTCTGGCTCTTCAGTGCATTCATTCCTGAGTGGCTCCCAAGTGCATGTATGAATAAACCCCAACTTTTTTCTAGTTAATATGTCTGTTGTCAGTTTATTTGCAGGACCCCTAACATTTGTACCTAAGTGGATAAAATTTTCAATACCTGCCATCCTCAAACCCCCATAACAAACAGACATATTTTAAATATTAAAATAATTTTAGAGGGGAGAAAAGTTTTTCTGAACTTCAGTAATTTATTCAAAATAACTGCAAAAATTTTTTTTGTAAAAGTGAAATAAAACCCAGCACAAGAATATATAGCCCTTATACCATGATCTTGATTTCGTAGAATTATGCCCATTTTTTCTATCTATACACATGTATATATAGAGATGTTTCAAAAGGTGTTAGAAGGAAAAATGATGGATATTTACCGGTAGTAGAATTTGGAGTGATTTTTTCTTTCTCTTTGCCCGCGCCCCTCCCCCCCCCAACCCACGCTCCGATCACTTAAAGCTTATTTTTCAATACTGATGAATATAATGTTTAGAAATGCAGTGGATTTTCTATTCTTTCTTACAGGAAAAGCAACATCAACTATTAAAAAAAAAAACAAAAAAACCTTTTCTGTGGATCTCTTTATGGGTCAGGAGAGATCCAGCTTATCTCCTCTGTTCCTTGTTCACACTAAAACAGAACACAGATATCAGTTACGAGGCCAACACTGCCTGTGTCTGCATGGTTGAAGAAGATCTTGGGGGCTGCTTGAAATGTGCTAAACAGGTCAAATAAGTCTTACTTTAACCTCATTACCCTTGCTCTCCTCCATCTTCAAGAGCAAAAATATGTATGTGTTCATTAATAAAGCTTCTCTTCCACCGTTTCCTGCTCTTCAGATGCGGCTCTGCTTGTGGCCAGGGCACTGTCTCAGGTCCGCTTCGTTTTACCAGCTCTGATCCGTCCTTTGCACGTGCATTGGAGACACACACTATGGTGTGGAGAGGGGGAGAAGTCTCTTGCACAGTTGCTGCCCTCTTTCATGAAGGAACAAAGTTCTTTCATCTCTTACTTGCACAAAAATTGCAAAAATTATTTTATCTCTTAAAAATCTCCTTGAATAAGTTCCGCCAAGTACCTGAAACAATAGCCCCTTTTCACTTTGAAAAGCGCGAAAAAATAAATCTCCTTTTTTTATGGGTACCAAAGCCAAGCATATGTGCTCTATTTGGAGAATGCCAACGCCTCAAGCTGCAGCATTTCTTTCACCAGCTCTCAGCAAGTGGCCATTTAGGCTTAATTGCTCCTCACAGCATAGTCCAATTAAGAACGGGCATCAGCAGGGTAAGGGCTATTTGTTAATCCATAAAAGGTAGGAGAGACAGTACTTGTTTTGCCTGCGGTTTTTATTCACATGTTTGGGTGAAAATCTAAACAGCTGGAACTCTCGGCAAGTGATATGTGTGTATTTAATCTCTTGGCTATGGGCAAGACAAGTGTATGAATGAATATTACACAAAAGCCAAACTTTTTCTCCCATACAAAGGAGAACTTTGTCAAGATACTGTTGAACCTACCGAAGCATGATACTAAAATTGCAGTGGGAAGTGGGAGCCAGGTCAAAGGGGAAAACCTCTGAGGGGTTTCTCTGCAACCTTAAGGTGGCTTTCGTTCCCGAGAAGAGCAAGTTCCCTGTTAAAGTGCACAGTTCTGTCGGCACAAATTGTGGGCTTTTACTGTTTAGATTTTTTTTGAGTTTTTGTTCTTTGAGAAGTTGACTTCTGTACATCATTTTGATGTGGTACAAGGAGAATTGCCATTCTACATTGGGAGGTGGGCAGGGTAAACTAACAAGAAGTGGGAAGTGTGGGAGTGACAAAGTGTCTCTTGTGATACGATGAAAATAGGCAAACATAGTGATGAAATATTCTCAGCTAGCTCAAAGGTTTCCATGTTTGCTTCTGTAGGAAGAAGAATCTGATGAGCACCAGACAGGCTGGGGTCACTTACTGATTTCTTATAAGTCTAGAGGTTTCGATTTTCAGAGAAGGGGAAAGTAGAAAACACACCTGAGTGACCTGCTGGGTCAGGCTGCTCATGAAACCCTGGGATCAGGTGACAAGATATGTTGTCTAGAAAAGTCAGGCTTCAGTAGCCGGGGTACTTGGGAAGATAAGAAGAAGCCTATTTAATACTGTTGCCTTCCCAGAGCAGAGTGAGATTAGATGTCAGATATCTTCTGTGATTTTTTTTTTGTTTTGTTTGCCTGTGCTGAGTGGCTTGCAGGATCTTAGTTCTCCAATCAGGGGTTGAACCTGGGCCCTGACAGTGAAAGTCCTGAGTCCTAACCACTGGACCATCAGAGAATTTCCTCCTCCATGATTTATATGTTGGTTGGGCTTTGAAAACAGGCAGAGCCATCTGTCCATTTTCTTGTTTCTTCTGCCCAAGTTTCTAACTTTCTAATCCCCGGACATCTGGGGATTCTGCTCCATCTAAAATGTCTCTGGCCTCCTTGACCTTCCCTCTACCAGCTTAGAGAGGGAAGGAATACCTGAGCAATTGTTCATGAACCTGGTCTGCTCAGTGGTCAACCTGACGTAGCTAGGGCTGGAGACTGTTTTGTTCTTCAGCTAAATGAAAGCCTGTTTATCCTCCCTCTTTGTCTTTGTGTGTGTGTATTTTAATCACATTGTCAATTGTTAATGTCCTCTGATGAGTGAAACTTTCACTGATTTTTGGGCTGTGCGTATGTACGTACGTGCTCAGTGATGTCCGACTCTTTGTGACCCCAAGGACTGTAGCCTGCCAGGCTCCTCTGTCGATGGGATTTTTCAGGCAAGAATATACTGGAGTGGGTTGCCATTTCCAACTCTAGAGGATCTTCCCGACCCAGGGATCAAACTGAGTCTCCTACATTGGGAGGTGGATTCTTTACCACTGTGTCGCCTGGGAGCCTGTTAGGGCAGTACTTACTGTCAAATTAATGATTCTCCTCTGGAAAATGTCCACACCCACCTGCCTCTCAGTCTGAATCCTGGTGGGATGCTGGCTACAGGTAATGATATTTACCCAGCTCATTGAAATGTCACACTTAGGACTGAACCCTGTAAATTATTATTGTGCTCGTGTTATATTGTAAAGATAAAGGTCAGATCAGAGCTCAGATTTATTCACACCCATGATGCATTTCTGAGTGTTAGAAGAAAAATAAACTGTTGGGTCTTTCCGTTAAAAGTACGTACAAGTGAAAGTGAGCTTTTTTTTCCCCCAAAGGAAAAGATATAACCACAGAACCAGAAGGTTTTTGGAATAAATACAAGAGAAGGAGAATTTGGCTCATCTAAGCTCTATAAATACTACCTCCAATTTTCTGCACGTTTTCTGACAGTCCTTTAAAAATAACTGGACAAGGTCAGGGACAAGTTAGGGAAGACTAAGGGAACTACTGAGAACCAACCCTCACTAGTGCCTGAGTAGGTTGCCTCCTCCCTTGCAGGACTGAGGTGGCCCTCTGGTGTTTTAGGGAAAGGTGTTTGGTAGCCAGAAAGCCCATCATGAGAGCTGGGCAACTCTGTGCCCAGTTAGTCACAAATCCCATGGCTGGCTGTTTACCTTGAACTGTACAGTTCCAAGAGCAGGACTGCTAACCTGAGAGCCCTAAAGCCGGGGAGGCCGGCAGTAAGGAGGGAATGGAGAAGCATGGGAGGAGGTCCTTCGGTGTGGGCTGAGAGTCAGCACTGAGCAGTGGGAAGTGCCCCTTGCTGTGTCTTTGCCACATTAGCTCTTTCAATAAATTATGGTCTGAGTGTTAGCCATCAAAGCAACAGTTCTTGGCACTTAATAGAAAGCCCCAGAGCAGCTACATCAAATGACTTTTCTTCCATAAAATTTGACTTTTGAGCTTTGAAAGCTACTGGGCTCCCTGACCCTCTCCCCCAACCCCCATTTTTCTTACTAATTTATGCTTTTAAGGGTTAGCTCTAATTGGAGAGTAATATCTGAAGGGGTTTAATCTTCCAAACTATTTAAACAAGAATGAGTGGATAATCTTTTACTTGCCTCTCTCATTTCTGTGATTCCTCCTCCTCCTTTTTCTTACATTTCTCAGTTGAATATTAGTGCCTTTATTTTGATATTCTCCATCTTTGTATGTTCTCTTAAAGATTTTTATTCTCTATTAATTCATTCATAATAAATACCACTGCAAACTCTAAGTGCTTACTATGTGGTTGGCACCATATTGGATATAAGAAGGAGTAGTTTGTGTTTGATATTGTTTGAGGCCTTTGCTAATCTTTGTTGTTTTAGTATAAAGAATAAAAAATATAATCATGTTTTAAAGACTTTAAAAAACACAATATCCAGGGAAAGAGAAATACATGTTGCGGTCTACCCTATACTGGTATACCCAGGAGAAAATGTTACCTTTTTCACTTTCAGATTTAATTTTAGTGTTTCTTGATCATCCTTCCCAACATTTATTTACCACTCCTCTCCCCCCAAAAGAGAGAAAAGCGTCTGTCTTTAAGACCCCGTCATTACTTTTTCTTTGGTCCAACTTAAAAAAAAAACCCAAAACATTACTTTGAAAACAATAATTGCTTCTGCTAACAGATTTCTTTTTTTTTCTTTTTTGCCTGAAAAAAAAGTTTTTTCTTTTCTCTTTTGTATTTTTTCCTTGTTTTTTTAAATTTATTTATTTAATTAGAACATAATTACTTTACATGAATCAGCCACACGTGCACATGTCCCCCTCGTCCTGAACCCCCCACCTATCTCCCTCCCCACCCCATCCCTCCGGGTTGTCCCAGAGCACCAGCTTTGCCCTGCTTCATGCATCGAACTTGCAGTGGCCATCTATTTTACATATGGTAATATACATGTTTGAATGCTATTCTCTCAAATCATCCCACCGTCGCCTTCTCCCATATAGTCCAAAGTCTGTTCTTTACATCTGTGTCTCCTTTGCTGCCTTGCATATAAGGTCATCATTACTGTCTTTCCAAATTCCATATATATGCATTAATATACAGTATTTGTCTTTCTCTTTCTGACTTACTTCACTCTGTATAATAGGCTCCAGGTTCATCCACCTCATTAGAACTGACTCAAATGCATTCCTTTTTATAGCTGATTAATATTCCATTGCAAGGAGATCCAACCAGTCCATTCTGAAGGAGATCAGCCCTGGGATTTCTTTGGAAAGAATGATGCTAAAGCTGAAACTCCAGTACTTTGGCCCCTCATGTGAAGAGTTGACTCACTGGAAAAGACTCTGATGCTGGCAGGGATTGGGGGCAAGAGGAGAAGGGGACAGAGGATGAGATGGCTGGATGGCATCACTGGCTCGATAGACGTGAGTCTGTATGAACTCCAGGAGTTGGTGATGGACAGGGAGGCCTGGTGTGCTGCGATTCATGGGGTCGCAAAGAGTCGGACACGACTGAGCGACTGAACTGAACTGAACTGAATATTCCATTGTGTGTATGTACCACAACTTCCTTATCCATTCATCTGAGATGGACATCTAGATTGCTTCCATGTCCTGGCTATTGTAAATAGTGCTACAGTGAACACTGGGGCACATGTGTCTCTTTCAATTCTGGTTTCCTCAGGATGTTTGCCCAGCAGTGGGATTACTGGATTGTATGGCGGTTCTAGTCCAAGTTTTTTTTTTTTTTTTTTTTACTAATAAAAATTTCTAAAAATAAACCCTCCTCCCTCCTCCCTCTCCATACCATCCCTCTGAGTTGTCCCAGTGCACCAGCCCCAAGCATCCAGCATCGTGCATTGAACCTGGACTGGCATCTCGTTTCATACATGACATTTCATATGTTTCAATGCCATTCTCCCAAATCTTCCCACCCTCTCCCTCTCCCACAGAGTCCATAAGCCTGTTCTATACATCAGTGTCTCTTTTGCTGTCTCGTATACAGGGTTATCGTTACCATCTTTCTAAATTCCATATATATGCGTTAGTATACTGTATTGGTGTTTGTCCTTAGTCCAAGTTTTTTAAGGAATCTCCACACTGTTCTCCATTTCTCTTCATGGAACATAGTTTGCCTTTAAGGGAAACAGTTGTCACAGGAAGTACACAGTTTGCCACCTGAAGAAGGCAAAGGAAGAGAGCTAGGCTGGCTTTCTTTTCTGTCCCAGCTTTGCTGTTCCTCCCTCACTTTTGTCTACTTCCCCCAGAGGGAATGTTTTTGACCCATCAAAAAGGTATATACAGTTCTTTTTAAGGAACATGAGCAGTGAGTTGCAGCCATAGCAGTGTTATGATTTCTTCACCCTGGATGCTTAGTTTCAAACTGAAGGCTGAAAAAAAACCATTAAATGTAAGTCATTTTCAGAACATCTTTCATTCATTTATTTCAATAGACATTTATTGTGTACTAACTTTTCCAGGCACTATTCTAGGCACTTCAGAGATATGAACAAAATAAACCCAGATCTTTGCCCTTGTGAGTCTTAGTTTCTAGTAGGGGGAGACAAGCATTATCTAATAAATCGAATAAATGGCTTGATTATCCAGCTGAGGGGGAGGAAATCATTTATTTTTCTTCTGTCCATCCTAGGTTCATTGGATAGGGCCGTGTAAATAAGACTTCCGAAAGACTGACGAGACAAAACAAATAGAAGTTGTTTTTTTTTTTTTTTTTTTAGCATGTGCATCACATACATGTGAGAATTTAGTGATGAGTAACTCAAAGGAGTGTTTGGATCTGGGCTTATATAGCATTTTAACAAAAGAATAATATGTTTTTGGAGAAGTGATGAGACAAAGAAAAGGACTTTGAGTTTTTTGAGCAGCAGATTGTGGGAAGGTAAATATATGGGGAACCGATGGAAAATAAGGGCTCCTGCTGCTGCTGCTGCTAAGTCACTTCAGTCATGTTCGACTCTGTGCGACCCCACAGACGGCAGCCCACTAGGCTCCTCTGTCCCTGGGATTCCTCAGGCAAGAATACTGGAGTGGGTTGCCATTTCCTTCTCCAGTGCATAGAAGTGAAAAGTGAAAGTGAAGTTGCTGAGTCGTGCCCGACTCTTAGCGACCTCATGGGCTAGAACCTAAAAGGCTCCTCCGTCCAAGAAATTTTCCAGGCAAGAGTACTGGAGTGGGGTGCCATTGCCTTCTCCGAAATAAGGGATAGTTAGTAAGATTTGTTCTGTAGGTTTCGCTGGTGCTGTCTCCCAGCTGATCCTGGTCTCTTTTGACTAATCACTGTCCTTCCTGGTAGAAAGCAGAGAGGGGACACCTTTACAAATTTATGTCTTATTTTTAGGCAAATAGGGGGAGACCAAAGAGCTTTTCTTACACTTGCTATTTGCTTCTTTCTAATTGTCTTCAGTTAAAAATAATCCATATGCCAAAGTGGTGTACTTGGTGTGGCGTATTCTGGTACCCTTCATATCTTATTAGAAGATGGTAAGTGCCATGAAAATGAAATGAAGAGCAAGATAAGGGGATCAGAGGTATAAGGGTGTTGCAGTTTTTTAAAAATGTGTTGCAGAGTTGGCCTCACTGAGGTGACACTGGACAAAGACTTCCTTCTCTTCTAGATCCTGAAAGTGCTAACAAAAATATTAGGAAGGCTGAATACAATCAGCTTTGCTACAGATTATCCTCACATAATGTTGGGAGAAGCTACTTTTTTATATGCTGAGCTACTAAGAGAAGAGTGGAAACAGGGCTGCGGTCTGTATCTGTTTCCTCCTGGTGTAGGGAAAGTGTCAGGCAGAGAACAGTTACACAGGTGAAGACGGAGTAGGAATTTTAAAACATACTGAGTGACGTGTTCTCTATTTCTTAGTGTAACCTAGGTATAACTTTTTCAGTTGAAGCCTCATTTCTGGGCCACTAGGTGGTATCCATATAAAACTGTAGTTTTAATTAAAAAATGCCTGTGTAAAAAAAGTATGTTGCAGAATTTCTGTAAAGAGTTTTTGCTCACTCCACTTGAGGTTTGTGAGTGTTTGGGTTGGTACATGTGTCCATTTGTGTGTATGTGAATAGAACTGGTCTTGTTAGTAAAAGATGCTGACTCTGTGCAATGTATTACACAACTTTCATTTTTATAGATAATAATTTTTAATCATTGCCTTACTCAGTTATGTTAATAATTAGAGTTGGTAATTTTGCTAACTTGTAGAGTAGTGATTCTATAACATGTATTCTTTTGTGACATCTAGAGGAAGGTTCTTAAAATTGTTTGGTTGTTCATAGCATTTTTAATGGAGACTGACTATTTAATTCCCTTCTTTGAGGGAATTTGGAGTCTGATAAGTAATACGTCAGAAATGATTATGGATAAGCAAACCATGAATGTGTCCCTAAGGAATAAATATATCTTTGGGAAATGAAAAGAATCTCCTGAATTTCTGTCCTGTCACATGCTAAATTGAGAGCCATTTAGATGAGATCACACCCTGTGCAGCACCCAAGTTGGATGTTTTAAAACAGATTGTTCCCCTGTTTTTCTGAATGTGTGGGGAAGAGTACTACTGTTTTCTAATATCTTTTTGTGTGGTTTGGCCGGGGATGGGGTGGGATCTCTGTAGAATTTGGAATCAGCTGATGGAAACTTTTTGAAAATAACAATACATCTTTCAAGGATCAGGCTGTGCTTTGTTCAGGTAAAGACATCCTTAGGAGGGGAATAGGGAGCCACACTTCTGCTGATAGAAAGCCAAGTATGGAGTGGTAAATGAGGAGGGGTGAACTGGATTGGTGCTAGAAGGTTTGAGCTCACTTCAAGTTTTCTGAGTATTAAATATGAAAGAGAAGTGGTCAGAAGCTGCAAAGAGAAAAGCAGGAGTTGTGTGGGTCCAGTTCTTCCCCTGAACACACGTTTGGCTGTCAGGAACAAACATGGCCTTTCCTGTGTGTTTATCTGCACAGTCTGGGTTAGCAACCTCTTTGCCCTGCCTTAGACCCTGAACTCTGATATGGAATTCCAGCTCTCTCCCTATTCCCTACTCACTGTGGGGCTCTGGTCCAGACCCTTCACTCACTAGGTCTCTTTCCATCTGAAAAGTGAAGATAATACCATTTGTCTCCAACAAGAAATGTGTGAGAATTCTCTGCTTTCCAGGGGAAAGAGATGAACTAATTCTCTAATTCTAGAAAATTAGGAATAATAAGGAAAAATAAGGAATCTTTATAGGATTAGCATAATTTACAAAGAAAAGTTAAAAATAATATGTGTTGAATCACAAATACAATAATTCTATATTTTTGCTGCCTCAGTTTGAGGCATAGCTTTGTACTCTGAAGAAAACATTTGATTAAGATTGTTAAAGGGCCAGAAACTGTAACATTTTTTTCTGATGTGTATGTTACCTCGAATGATAAAATTTTATAGAAAGTTCTGGATTCTATCATTATTTTTGACTAGAATGAAAATTGATGTTAAGTTTTTATTCTGCCTTTCTAAATTTAACAGTCTCTGTCATTCATAGCCAGGCATGTAATAAAGGACTTAGTGATGATGAAAATAGCAAATTTATTACTTGTGTATTTTCTTACTCACAATATTATTTTCCTTGAATCCTTAATTTTAGATTTTTTTTTTGGCGACGTGGCCTGTGGGATCTCAGTTCCTGTGTGTGCATGCCTGCTCAGTTGTGTCTGGCTTTTTTGCAATCCCATGGACTGCAGTCCTCAGGCTCCTCTGTCCATAGAATTATCCAGGCAAGAATACTGGAGTGGGTTGCCATTTCCTTCTCCAGGGCATCTTCTTGACCCAGGGATCCAACCTGTGTTTCTTGCTTGGCAGACGGATTCTTTACCAGTGAGCCACCTTAGTTTCATGACTGGGGATCAAACCTGTACCCACTACATTGAGAGTGTAGAGTCTTAACCACTAGACTACAAGGGAAGTCCCAGACTCATATATATATATATATATATGTATGTATGTGTGTGTATATATATATATATATATATATATATATATTTAAAGCAGATGAGTATTTATTTATTTGGCTGCAGCATGCAGGATCCTAGTTCCCTAACTAGGGATCGAAACTGTCCCTTGCATTAGGAGTGTACAGTCTTAACCACTGGACTGCCAGGGAAGTGATGTCGCTCAGTTGTGTCCGACTCTTTGCAACCGCATGGGCTGTAGCCCACCAGGCTTCTCCATCCATGGGATTTTCCAGGCAAGAGTACTGGAGCGGGTTGCCATTTCCTTCTTCAGGGGATCTTCCCGACCCAGGGATCGAACCTGGGTCTCCTGCATTGCAGGCAGACGTTTTACCCTCTGAGCCACCAGGGAAGCCTGGACTGCCAGGGAAGTCCCTCCTTAATTTTAGAGAGATTTTGATGCTTATTAGCATTCTTATTCTACCAGAGAGAATTTAGAGATAATAAAAGAAAAGGAAGCAAAGACTTTGCCATATTATTACCTGTTAGAAAATGAAGGATGCGGCTACATAAGGGAAAAGTGGAGATGGCATTGAACGAAGGGAGGCAGGTGGATTTTCTCTAACGCAGGTTTCCTTCCAGATGATTGAGAATTGCTCACCCTTGGGGTCTCTGTGCCTCTGCGTTCTCATGGTGAGCAGGTGAGGACTAAGTGAATCTGTCTCGACTATTGTGTGGCAGTCGACTTCCCAGGTGGCACTAATTCCACCTCCTGGCATTCACACTCTGTATAGTCTCCCCTGGAATGACTCGCTTTCAACCCATAACACGGTGCAAAAGTGATGAATGTCACTTTCATGATTAGGTTTCAAAGACTGACTTATAGACAGGCAGTCTCTCCTTTGCCCTCTCACTTACATGCTGTGATGGAGCAAGCTGCCCGTCTAAGGCTGGAGAGGCTTAACATGGCAAGGAACTACACGTGGTCTCTGGCCAACAACCAGAGAGGAACCAAGGCCCTCAGTCCAACAGCCTGTGAGGAACCACGTGACTTAAGTGGAATCTTGAGATTAACTCCATCCCAGCCGTGACCTAGATTGCAGCCTATGAGAAAACCTGAAGCAGGACCCAGCTAAGCCACGTCTAGATTCCTTACCCACAGAAACTGTGAGGTAGTAAATGTGTATTTTTTTAAGCTGCTAAGGTTTGAGGTGATTTATTATGCAGCAATAGATCAATAATAGATAACTATTATGCTCTGTTACTTGTACTTTGAAATGATTCTGGTCACTTTGGCAAAAAAAGAAATGATCTGATAGACTCATACTACAATGTTCAGGAACTCGGTGTATAACCCTGTTGGAATTAGTGTCCTCAGAGAGGAGGTGATGCCAACACAACAGAGTACCTGAGTGATGGCAGAATTTTAGGATTTGGGGCAGTGAAGGGGAAAGTATTCTTTACAGAATGGGGAGGATTCCTGGGAATAGGCTCTGCCTCTTGATGGGAGGTGCTTACAGAGGTGGGATGGCTTATTGAGGGCAGACATGGAGGCTGTATACCACCTGGTCCATCCTGAAGGGTCCCACGTATAGGAACCTTTTGAGGGGTATCAATGAAATGGCTGGAGCCCAGGCATGTTCTGCAGGGGAATCTCTGACGGAATCTCCTTCCCAAGCCAAGTCCCGGGGATGCTGCTCTGTGTTCTCTCAGTGCTTTTACACTTTGGCAACTCCTGGGGCTCTGCAGCCCCAGTGGTCTCAGTTGGAGATGCTGAGTATAGTGGAGGGGTTACTGTGAGGTCAACCCCAGACATTGGAGTGATTTTCTGAGGGTTTTTCTGCCTCCCGTCTTTGAGGAGGGTAATCACGCAGTTCTCTCCCCTCCCACACTGGGGATAAGCCCAACTGTGATGGGCTGTCACCATCTGGAGACAAACTGGCTAAGGGTTGGAGGAAATGTGTGACACTGTGTAACTCTCTATTTATTCCCTGTCCCCTCTCCTATCTACTCTGAGTCCCATACCATACTTAAGCAGAATCATAAAATGTGAGAGCTGGAGTTCTCTCTAGTCTAGTTCTGTGGTTTCCAACTTTGCTTCACAAGACTGTTTGAGATTTTATTGTCCTTCTTCTGCAAGGTAACAGCAACAACAGGGAGGGTGAAGGAAGGGGACAAGTGGGCTTCTGGTGGCTCTCTTTATTCTCCTCCAGCTTTTATGTATTTCACGTGTTGGGCTTCCATGTAGACTCCATCTCATTGAGAGTTCCACTGTTAGAACTAGTGGAAATCTTTGAGCACGAGGCCTCGCAAGGTTAAGTAACTTGCTTAGACAGAGCTGGATGGGGAAGCAGCATAGCCTGAGCATTGCCTGGGGCAGCAGTCTATAGAGAATGCTGAATACCTCCGTGGAGGTGTGCGGAGATGCAGTGAATTGCATTTACCAGACCTCTGCACACTGTGTGAAGGAATATGATGATGAACTTCATGGGTGTGGGTGTGACAACCTCAAGGGGTACTTGTGAGGCCAAATAAGGTCACAAAACTACTTGTAGGAGGACGGAACCAAGGAACCGCACATTTTTGTTTTGATAACTAGAATATATGCATTTCTCTCTTTCCTCTTCCTACACCTAGTACTCAGCCTTCACCCTAAATTTTGGACAAGTATTTACAGGGGCATCCGTTTTTGTGCTTGCATGCAGGACTCCCATGGGTCTGTCTGGCTTGGTGCCCACGGGAACATGGCCAGCTAGTGACTGAGCCAGAGTGAGGAACTGAGTGTCCAGACCCCTACCCCAGCATCCTTCTCTCACTATGAAACCCCTTCTCCTTCATAAAGAAGCCAGCATGATGATGCTTATCAATATACAAAGGACATTCAAGGAACTTGTTTCCCACTGCTTAGGTTTTTATTCAAATAAATCAAGAATATAGTTTCTCTCTTTTCCAGCTGTTATGAGGCTTGCTGATTTAGTGCGCATGACCCTTGGGATAAAGGCATAATGTAAAACAAAATTGTATTAATAAGATATTGCTAATATTAATCAATATGAAATGTAATAGTGTTCAGGGGTGAGGAAGTCAGGAAAGAATGCTGTAAGATCCTCTGGAGTCTGCAAGACCAGACCCATCCCAATGCTTCTTGGTAAATACTCAGCCGGGAAACGGTCCCCCAAAGTGCAGTAAAACATGCAACTCTGATGTTTGTGTTAGATGGAAATTATGGCTTGGAAAACTCCAGCAATCTCTTCAATCATGAAAACAGTGAGAGATGTTAAATTTCATGTAATTATCCAGTCAGAATGGAAGCGATATCACATTCTCTGCTTTATGTGAGAAAGAACTGCTTAAAAAGGTCAGGGTCTTTATATTCTTAGTGTATAGGCTATATTCTAATTGAACTTCATAATGTGTCTGACAGGTAGGAAATAGCTCATTTTGACCTTCGATATCCAGTCTTTGGTTCACATAACCTAATAACGTGAGAGTATTACTTTTGTATTTTATACATGTCTGTTATTGAAGACCCTAGTTCCAAGGATACCAATCAACATTCTGTTTTTTATATTTTTCCATTTGGCTATAAGAAGCTTGTACTTGTGGATATGCTCTCATTAAACTGAGAGAACACAGTCATATTGCTTTCCTTTCGCAAAGTGAGCTGCTGAGTTAACAGGAGACTGGAGCAACTTCTCTGAATTCAGAGAAGCCATGGGTAGAATTGGGAGTCAAGCCAGTCCTCCTGACTTGCTGGACTTTCCAGTCTTTCAAAAATGTGTGGAAATTTTCAACATTTAATTCTGACCCTATAGAGCCCCAGAACCACATACCTTGTCTGTATCTAATGTTTTTTTCCTTTTTTTGGTCTCTCGGGTATGATTCACTGGAGAAGGCCAGTGCCAGCCTGCATCATGGTGATAAATATGATTTTGGGGGGTGGGAGCCAGTAAGAAAACTGGCATTGAAACTGAAACTAAAGCCAAACTACACCAAACAATCTACCACACAGCTGTGTCAGCATCAGATTCACAAACACAGCTCTAAAGACCTAAAGAAATAGCATTACCTGTGAGAACATCCACCTCATAAGCATGCACACTTAAGAAAAAGCAAAATATCCTATCTTATTCTGAAGAATTGTTAAGCATCTCAGGGAAAGGGGATTTAGCCATGCTCTCTGTTGATCTTGCTCCTCTTTGATTTCTACCTCTTCTGTGGGCACAAGCTTTTTGTCTCTTTTATAGGCTTTTTCTCCTCCACTATTCCCTTATGTGCTGTTAGTCCTTGGGGTTATATCCTAGACCCTTTTCTCATAACCACTCATGCTCTTTCCTGGGGTGATTTTGTCCAGGTCCTTGCTTCAGCTACCACAAAGAGGTTGGCAGTACCAAAATCTGTGTCATCACACTTTACCTTCACATCTCCATATGACTGTCCTTGGATCCCTAAGATTTTACATATCTCAAGCTGAGCACATTATATTCTTCATTCCTCACCTCCTTGCCCACCCTCCACTGCTATTCTAGACTTTCACTTGTAAAGCATTACCATCCACCTGGTTTAATCAGTCAAAAACTGAGGCCAACCATAACTCTTTCTGCTTCATCACTTGCCACCTCTAATCTATTGCAAAGTTCTTCCAGCTTCCCCTCTTACACAGCTCTCTCATCTGCCCTCCTTGATTCGTTTTTACTGCAACTCATCTTGTACTTCACTTGCTCCAGTCATCCCTATACACAATGCACATCCCCTACCTCTCACCCAAAGGTGCCCAAACACCTGCTAGAAGGTGGTGCACACCCAGGAGCTGGTCTTGGTTCTGTCACTTACTGGCCATGTGAACTTAGGCAGGGCACAAGACCTCCCAAGGCCCACCTGCCCCGCGTTATTACACTGGGGATCAATGACACTTCGCTTTCTGGAATTTGGGCATTCAGCCAGGTTATATATAGAAGACCCTCCCAGTTTTAAGATCTGCAGTTCTGTGCAAGACCTCAGGTGTTCTGACACATGGAAATAACAACCAGATATACACTGATTAATTAAAACAGTACCACTAGAAATCCAGTGATAGTGGCATGTCAGCATTGATATTTTTTTATACTTTTTGGCCATTAAGCACCTTTTAAATATTCTATGTTTTAGAGTTTCCCATCTTGTGATTCCTAAAATTCAAAATAGGTCAAACTCAGTTTCTCAGCCTTGGTTAGAGATAGGACACACTCATGTTAACTCAGCCCTGGCAAGAAACACGATTTTTCTGAGATTTAAGTAAATAAAAAGGTAATAAGAAGAAAAGAGGCCATTCTGGCCAGGAGGGCAGAGAGACGTCTATTAGAAGTGGCATTGGCAACAGCAAATGTTAGCAGCGTTGCACCTCTGCTCAGCCATGCCTTCAGAGAGCCTGTGCTTGTGTTTCCAACAGTGGAGGGCAATACCTGTTAGAATAGTCTGATGGTTTAATATGGGCATTGTTTATGGCTTCATAGCCTTTAATGTGATTCTCTGACCTTCCTGGAGGTTGTATGGTCTACCTAATATTCTTTGATAAATTTCATCTTTGTTTAAACAATCTACAGGGCCTCTGTTGTTTGTACCCAGGAATGATATGCAGTACCTCCTTCTATAAGACGCAGTCAGAACATCGTTTTCTCTGGGAAGTCCTTAGCCCCTGATTACATTGAACCCCCTCGTTGTGTGTTCTTAGGGTAGATGGTGCTTTTCTTCAGCGTGCATTATGTTTATAGAGGCATTTAAATCACCTGATTGCCTCCCCTGCTCCACTGTAAACTCTGTGAGGGTTGAGGTATGTCTGCTGTGTTCCTTCTTCTTTTTCTTTAACGCATAGCATATTGTATAACACATAGTAATCACTCAGTAGATGTTAACTTGAATCAAATTACTGACATCTAAGTGACTTATTGGAGAAGGCGATGGCACCCCACTCCAGTACTCTTGCCTGGAAAATCCCATGGATGGAGGAGCCTGGTAGGCTGCAGTCCATGGGGTCGCGAAGAATCGGACATGACTGAGCGACTTCACTTTCACTTTTCACTTTCGTACATTGGAGAAGGAAATGGCAACCCACTCCAGTGTTCTTGCCTGGAGAATCCCAGGGACGGGGGAGCCTGGTGGGCTGCTGTCTATGGGGTTGCACAGAGTCAGACACGACTGAAGTGACTTAGCAGCAGCAGCAGAAGTGACTTATGCTGTAGTTGAGGAGCAGTTTTCTTCATCAGAGGTGAAAAATAGCTGGTCATCATCCTTAGTTTTTTGCTGAAGAATAATTTTAAAATGTAACTTGGACCAGTGTTGAGGTTACTAGAACTTTAGGATGTTAGGCCTGATTCATTATTAAAGCCTCCTTGAGTTCTTGAAGTTGCTTATTTCTTTGAACTTTCTACTTTTAAAGATAAAGATGGGACTTAAAAAAGGTAAATCTGATGATATTAATCACAGACTTTTCACCCATCACCCTGTAAGGGCCCCATTAAAATAGCAGTAAAAAGTGTATGAACTCAGGAGGACAAAGAGAAAAAGGTCATGACCCCTAGCATAGGAAGGAGCATGACCTGCCAGCTATGGCAGGCAGGGGAGGCAGTGCACAGGGGTTTATGAGGGTTGAGGCCAGAGAGAGTCGTTCTCCCTTCCCATGTCATGGTGCAGCAGAAAGGTAGGGGTAACGTGTAGGCAGTGGATGTGCTGGTAAATATTTTACAACCAGTTCTCTGAAAGAGAAAGAAAGCAAGAAGGAAAAAGGAAGAAGTGGGGGAAGAAAGCAACCCTGATGTGTAGCATTTACTGATTTTTGTGGTAGGAGTACACCAACATGCCCAGTTTCAAGCTCCCTGTGTGGCATCATTGAATCTGGAATAGATTGAGAAGAAAGGTACATTATTGGTTCTTTGGGCTGACAGGAGACAGCTCTGGCACATCATTGGGTACAAGGCCACAAATAGTGAGACTAACCAATTTTAGTGTATATAGAGGTCAGTCTACCCCCAGACCTTCCCCCCAGTTCATACCTACACTCCAGTTCATACAAACCTACCCCCCAACTCATGATAATCAAACCTACCCCCCAGTTTTTACAAAGAATGCCAGAGCTCTGTGTCTACGATCTCCCCATCACCACACACGCAAGACTTGGAAAACAAACTTGGCTCAGGAATGGAGCTTCAAATCTCTAAGAATGAATGCGTGCCAGAAAGGAATTATCTAGGAATATTTATAAAGATTGTTTATTTATTTATGTGTGTTTATATAAAATTTTAAACTGTTTTAGAAGACTATTGACTATTTAAAGCAAAATAGCTAAAGTGTTTCGTGAAGGTTTAAAATAAAATATAAAAACAACAGTAGCACAAGGGGAGAAATAAACCCATGACTCTGTTAAGATTCCTACACTGTTGCTTCCTCATGAAGCAATCTGTTACTGTTTAAAGGTAGTCTTAGATAACTTAAAGGTACACATTGTAATTTCTAGATCAATTGCTATAGAAATAAAGTCAGGAAGAGGTATATAAAAGTCAATACTAAAATGTAATCAGTTAGCCTAAAAGAAGGCAGTAAAGGAGAAATAGAAGAGCAAAGATCAAATGGGATAAATATAAAACAAATACCAAGATGAAAGACTTTAAATCAGCCAATTCAATAATTAAATTGAATATAAACACACCAGGTAAATTTTTAAAAATCTAGGGTCTCAGTTGCACTAGGTGCACTGTGAGTGCTCAGTGGCTTGTGGCTACCACCCCAGACAGTAGGGATACAGACACTTCTCTCATCACAGAAAGTTCTGCTGGACAGCACTGTAGTGGACAGTGTTTATTCAATACACGAATGAAACTGTGTCTATGCTGATAATTGATTTCTTCTGAATTGGTGGATGACTCTTCGGGAGAATGAGAGGCAGGAGAGATGGTGATGGATGAGAGAACTAAAACTCATCTACTGTAAGAATAAACTAATAGATACCATATAGCATAGATAAAAGTACTATCCACGTTTTATTTTAGGAATATGAAGGTAACTAGCATGGGGAGAGATTAAAGGAACTTTTCCATGGGGTATAGAATAGGAGGCAAGCTGGAGTAGTATAGAAAATTAGGGTAGAAAATTGAGTGTCTTAAGTCTTTTCGAGGTATATTTGATTTTTAAAAATATAGGCATATATTAACTGGATAAATACTTGTAAAAAAATCCAGACAAAATCTATTATATCTATCTTAGTATTTGATCATGACATTCAAGGAGCTGCTGCTGCTGCTGCTAAGTCACTTCGGTCATGTCCAACTCTGTGTGACCCCATAGACGGCAGCCCACCAGGCTCCCCCGTCCCTGAGATTCTCCAGGCAAGAACACTAGAGTGGGTTGCCATTTCCTTCTCCAATGCATGAAAGTGAAAAGTGAAAGTGAAGTTGCTCAGTCATGTCCGACCCTCAGTGACCCCACAGACTGCAGCCTACCAGGCTCCTCCGTCCATGGGATTTTCCAGGCAAGAGTACTGAAGTGGGTTACCATTGCCTTCTCCAATTCAAGAAGCTAAAAACTGATAATTTATGGAGCCTCTGTGTTATAATGAAACTTGACTACAAAATAAAAACAAATGTAAGAAAAATACATAAAAGGTGGTGTTCGTGGTAAAGAACCTGCCTGCCAATGCAGGAGACATAAAAGACATGGATTTGATCCCTCAGTCAGTTCAGTTCAGTTCAGTCGCTCAGTCTTGTCCGATTCTTTGCGATCCCATGAATCGCAGCATGCCAGGCCTCCCTGTCCATCAGCAACTCCCAGAGTTCACCCAGACTCACGTCCATCGAGTCAGTGATGCCACCCAAGCCATCTCATCCTCTGTCGTCCCCTTCTCCTCCTGCCCCAAATCCCTCCCAGCAACAGAGTCTTTTCCAATGAGTCAACTCTTCGCATGAAATGGCCAAAGTACTGGAGTTTCAGCTTTAGCATCCTTCCTTCCAAAGTACAGTCGGGACTGATCTCCTTTAGAATGGACTGGTTGGATCTCCTTGCAGTCCAAGGGACTCTCAAGAGTCTTTTCCAACACCACAGTTCAAAAGCATCAATTCTTCGGCCCTCAGCTTTCTTCACAGTCCAACTCTCACATCCATTCATGACGACTGGAAAAACCATAGCCTTGACTAGATGGACCTTTGTTGGCAAAGTAATGTCTCTGCTTTTGAATATGCTGTCTAGGTTGGTCATAACTTTTCTTCCAAGGAGTAAGTGTCTTTTAATTTCATGGCTGCAGTCACCATCTGCAGTGATTTTGGAGCCCCCAAAAATAAAGTCTGACACTGTTTCCACTGTTTCCCCATCTATTTCCCATGAAGTGATGGGACCAGATGCCATGATCTTCGTTTTCTGAATGTTGAGCTTTAAGTCAACTTTTTCACTCTCCTCTTTCACTTTCATCAAGAGGCTTTTTAGTTCCTCTTCACTTTCTGCCATAAAGGTGGTGTCATCTGCATATCTGAGGTTATTGATATTTCTCCTGGCAATCTTGATTCCAGCTTGTGCTTCTTCCAGCCCAGTGTTTCTCTAGGTTGGGATAATTCCCTGGAGGAGGACATTGCAACCCACTCCAGTATTCTTGCCTGGAGAATCCCATGGACAGAGGAGCCTGGTGGGCTACAGTCCATAGGGTCAAAAAGAGTCGACTGAAACAATTTAGCGTACATGGATAGATACATTATATAAATTATAAAGAATTAAGAGATATATTCTAAAGGTGCAAGGAAGGATTTATCCATTGGCAAGGCACATTGAGTCTCCACAATATGAGAGAAAAGAAAGCAGAAACAGATGCTGTTGGGTCCTGGTTTCTAAGGTGGGAAACTGAGCAAATGACAGAACGCTGGCTTTATTCAGAGCCTGTTGTGGCCTCTAACGGTATTGCTCATAACAGAAAGATTTGTCCCCTTGAGAGAATGAAGGCAGGGTCCAGGGAATCTGAACTTCAGGCACTGTGCAGCAAGAGAAATGTGTATTCCCTTTTGGCCATGGGATTTCTGAGAAAACCCTGCCTCAGAGTCAGCCTGACTTAGCTGCGACTGCAGCTTTGCCACATTACAGCTGTGTAACCAGAGGTGAGTACATCTATAGTCATTTTCAGTCTCTTCGTTTAGGATGCATTTACACATATTGGAATTTTGGGCAGCACAGTCAAAGACATGAAGGACTCAAAACGAAATTGAATCATTTGGTAACAATTAAAATGTAGTCATTACTACTATATAGATGTTTCCTAAAGTCTGTAAAGGTATCCAAAGTTTTATACTTTTAATTTGGAAGATTTTCCTCAGCAGAATGTCAGTCTTTGCATGTACATGCCCTGATGGTTATAATTAGACCTCCATCCATGGAGTAAAGCTTTTACTTATTTCAGGACACAATCTTCCCTTTGGTGCTGACTTGTCTTTTCGCTTTCCTTCCTACCTAGTCTAATGTGAGCAGAATTGTTCCCAGTTCTACATCTTGTAACACAACCTACTCAGCAAAATGCTCCATCAGGCAGTTAACTGTCTGAATTGTCTGCTCAGATGGCAAGTTGTAGCAGAAGGCAATTTCTTACCCAGTCAATATTTGGCAGAGCACCAGGGTGATTTAAGATTCACAGACATGACCTACCAGACTGGTTGGGAACCACTGGCTTACCCTCTCTGACAAAGGTCACTTCTGACATTGGAATGAAGCTTGTATAGAATAGTTCTTCACTGTACTGTCCTAGCTCACAGTTCTCTATGGGGGTAATTATGAAGATTCCTATTTTACCAAAGAGGAAACTGCTCTTTAGAGAGGCTAAACCATTGGTTCCATTTGATAGCAGATTTTTTTTCCAACTCCTCTATCCTTCCTGCCTGCCCCCATGTATATACTCATGTGATATACATGGTCATGTCCAAGGCAGTTTGATTTCATAGGAGAAAGAGCTGCCTTATCATTGCAGTTATCTGAAGCTATTTTCCCCAACAGCTGAGTAATGAGAAACAATTATTATTGAGAAACAGTAAAATGAAAAATATATGGGAGGTTGTGACCAGTTGTCAGTAGTCATACTGAGTAAGCAATACGGATGTATGTGGTAAGTTACTGTGTTATCCTAAAAGTTTTTTTCCCCTTGTAATTATCTTTATTGTGACATTTGAAAGCCTTTGCAAATTAGAAGTTGTATTCCCTTTCTTGCTTAATGACGTCACCATCCACTCTGTGATCCAAGTCATGAATCTGGAGTACTCTTTTCCCTTACTCCATAAATACTTCTGTTTCTTCATCACCCTCATTTGATCCACCACACAGTCCTAGTAACCTGAATTCCAAGGTATATCTCTTATCTATTTCCATCCTACTCTAATATCATGAGTGTAGCT
This sequence comes from Bos taurus, assembly GCF_002263795.3. Taxonomy (NCBI): domain Eukaryota; kingdom Metazoa; phylum Chordata; class Mammalia; order Artiodactyla; family Bovidae; genus Bos; species Bos taurus. Next base: position 17,351,423 of record NC_037347.1, read on the forward strand.
TTAGGGTCAGACTGCTTGGTTTGAACTCAGTTCTGTCTCTTGGTATCTATGCATCCTTCTCCAGGAGTGTATTAGAGAAGTCCTGTTACCTAATGCATGTCAACTCCTCCAAGATACATGTACTCTCCCCTCCGCTACAAACAGCTTTTCTTGCTTCAGTTTTCAGGCTTTTTTTTAGTAAGAATAGACACTGTCTTATTGTTTAGTTACCCTATTTACTTCTTCCTCTCTGTTCATGTCTTTTGCCCATTTTCAAATCTTAGACTATTCTTTTTTATGTTTTATTTAATAATTTCTATATTTACATTTCAACCTCCTCTTTAGGAGCAATTTAATATTTATCTTCATTTTTCAGGTTACCCTTAGAAGCAATAAAATGTGAGTGAAAATAGTGAACCAGCACTACCAAAGCATTAAATATCACCCCAAGATAGTTTCCTTAGAAATTATTTGCATAAAGTAAATTTTGTATTTAGGTTGTTAATGCTGAATCATTATTATTACTGTAAATTATTATTTTTAATAACTAAAATTTTTAATTAAAGTATAATTTACTAACAATGTTGTGTTAATTTCTTTTGTGCAGCAAAGTGACTCAGTTATACACATACATATGTTCTTTTTTCTATTCTTTTCCACTATGGTTTATCCCAGGATATTGAATAGAGTTCCTTGTGCTGTACATTAGGACCATGTTCTTCATCCATTCTATAAGTAATAGTTTGCATCTACTAACGCAAACCCCCAGTCTGTCCCTCCCCCACAGCCCTCCACGTCTGTAACCATGAGTCTGCTCTCTGTGTCTGTGAGTCTGTCTCTGTTGTGTAAATAGGTTCATTTGTGCTGTATTCTAGATTCCACATATAGGTACTATCATATGGTATTTGTCTATTTCTGACTTATTTCACTTGGTATAATAATCTGTAGTTGCATCTTCGTTGCTGCAAATGACATTATTTCGTTCTTTTTAGTGGCTGAATAGTATTCAGTTGTATATATGTACCACATCTTCTTTACCATTCATCTGTTGACGGGCATTCAGATTGTTTCCATTTCTTGGATATTTTAAATAGTTCTGCTATGAGTATAGCAGTGCATGCATCTTCTTGACTTACAAGTTTGTCTAGGAGTGAGATTAGTGGATCATATGGTAATTTTATTTTTAGTTTTCTGAGGAACCTCTGTAATGTTCTCTAGAGTGGGTGTACCAATTTACATTCCCACCAACAATATAGGAGGGTTCCCTTTTCTTCACACCCTCCAGCATTTGTCTTTTGTAGAATTTTTAATGATGGCCATTTTGAGTGGGCATTCTTGTCTTGTTCCAGATTTTAGTGGGAAGACTTTCAGTTTTTCACAGTTGAGTGTTATACTGACTGTGGGTTTGTCATAAATAGCTTCTACTGTGTTGAGATATGTTCCCTCTGTGCCCTACTTTGGTAAGAATTTTTATCATTGAATTTTACTCAATGCTTTTCTTGCATTTACTGAGAAGATCATGTATGTGGTGGATCACATTGATTGATTCGCATATGTTGACCCATCCTTGTGAACCTGTGATGAATCCCACTGGGTTGTGGTTTACAATCTTTTCAATGTGTTGTTGGATTTGGCTTGCTAATATTTTGTTGAGAATTGTTGCATGTATATTCATCAAAGGTATTGGTCTGTTATTTTCTTTTTTGGTGGTATCTTTGTTTTTGGTATCAGGGTGATGGTAACTTCATAGAACAGAAGTGTTTCCTCCTCTTCAGTCTTTTGAAAGAGTTTGAGAAGGACTCGTATAAGTTCTTTGTATGCTTGGAAGAATTCACCCATGAAGCCATCTGGTTGTGGACTTTCGTTTGTAGGGAGTTTTTTTTTTTTTTTTTTCTTTTCTTTTAATTACAGATTTCTACTTCATGTTTAGTAATCTGTTCAAGTTGATTTAAGTTTGGAGGGCTATATGTTTAAAGAGTTGTCTATTACTTTTAAGTTATTGAATTTGTTGACATATAATTGTTCATTGTATTCTCTTCTGGTTTTTCATATTTCTGTAGCCTTGATTGATATTTCTCCTTTTTCATTTCTTCTTTTGTTTATTTGGATTCTCTCTCTTTTCTTCTTGTGAGCCTGACCAGAAGTTTGTCAATTTTGTTTACCCTTTCAAAGAACCGGTTCTTGTGTTATTGATTTTTTTCTTTTTTAAAAAAAAACCCTCTTTTATTTATTTCCTTTATGATCTTTATTTTTTTTCAAATTTAGGATATTTTATTCCAAAGATAGTGTGCCCACTTACTACATTGAAAGTGATGATTTGTTGGTAAGTTTTAAAAAAATAATTATCAAATAGAGATTTATGTTAAGGGTTTAAGTGTTAAGAAATCTACATTTTTCTTACTCTCTTCCTCCATATTTTATGCTTTTCATATCCTCTTTTACATCTTCATGTTTATCCTTTTGCTGTCCATGTGTGCATTGTCATTTTCACAAATTTTTTTTTTCTTTTTGATCTGTATAGTGGCTTATTGAAGAGATTTACTTTCCAATTGTGATTTTTCTCTTTCCTATATCTTCTTGCTTCATTCCAATTAGAGAAGACCTTTCAGTATTTCTTTTAGGAAAATTTATTATTGCTGTCTTCTTTTAGTTTTTGCTTTTCTAAGAAATTCTTTACTTCTCTTTGTATTCTAGATGATAATCTTGCTGGTTGGAGTAGGTTGCAGATTTTTCTCTTTAAAGACTTTGAATATATTTTGCCATTCTCTTCTAACCTGCAGCATTTCTGTAGAGAAATAAGCTGATAGCCTTATGGGGATTCCCTTGCAAACAACTCTTGCTGCCTTTAGAATCCTTTCTTTAATTTTTTCCATTCTTATTATAATATATCTTGGTGTTAGTCTATGTTTGAGACCATTTGTGCTTCCTGTATCTGAATATCTATTTTCATCTTTAGGTTAGTGGAGTTTTCAGCCATAATTTCTTCAAATACATTTTCAATCCCCTTTGCTCTTTCTTCTCCTTCTGGAATCCCCATTATGCATAAATTGGCACACTTTATATTATCCCAGTGGAGAAGGCAATGGCATGCTACTCCAGTACTCTTGCCTGGAAAATCCCATGGACGGAGGAGCCTGGAAGGCTGCAGTCCATGGGGTCGCTGAGGGTCAGACATGACTGAGCGACTTCACTTTCACTTTTCACTTTCATGCATTGGAGAAGGAAATGGCAACCCACTCCAGCGTTCTTGCCTGGAGAATCCCAGGGACGGCGGAGCCTGGTGGGCTGCTGTCTATGGTGTTGCACGGAGTTGGACACGACTGAAGCAACTTAGCAACAGCAGCAGCAGCATATTATCCCAGAGGTCTTTATATTGCTTTCATTTTTTTATTTGGCTTTCTATCTGCTGTTCTGATTGGATGATTTCCATTATTCTATCTTTCAGATCACTTATTCATTCTTCTGCATTATTCATTCTGTTGTTCACTGCCTTTAGCTCAGCTTTTGTCTCAGTAAATGAATTTTCTAATTTTTCTTGGTTCTGCCTTATAGTTTCTAATTCCTCTTTTATAGCAACCTGCATTTCTATTGATTTTTATTGTTGTTGTTTAGTCGCTAAGTCATGTCTGACTCTTTTGTGACCCCATGGACTATAGCCCTCCAGGTGTCTATGTCCATGGGATTTCTCAGGCAAGAATACTTGAGTGGGTTGTCATTTCTTTCTCCAGGGGATCTTCCCAACCCAGGAATCGAACCTGTGGCTGCTACACTGGCAGGCAGATTGTTTTTTACCACTGAGCCACCTGGGAAGCCCATTTCTGTTGATAGCCCCTCTTAATTCCTTCAGTATTTTCGTTACCTCCTTTTTGAACTCAGTGTCTATTAGATTGAAGAGGTCTGTTTCATTGTTTTTTCCTTCATAGGAATTTTCTTGGTCTTTTAACTGGGAGTGGTCCCTTTGCTTCTTCATTTTACTTATATTTCTCTTACTTTGTGAATTATCTACTGTAGTCTTGGGAGGCTATTTATATGCAGGAACATCCCTGTGTAGTTTGTGTGGATTTAATATTTTTGTTTAGAGGGTTTTTATTTTTTTTTTAATTTTTAAAAAATTTTATTTTATTTTTTAACTTTACAATATTGTATTGGTTTTGCCATATATCGAAATGAATCTGCCACAGGTATACATGTGTTCCCCATCCTGAACCCTCCTCCCTCCTCCTTCCTCCCTCCCCATACCATCCCTCTAGGTCGTCCCAGTGCACCAGCCCCAAGCATCCAGTATTGTGCATCGAACCTGGACTGGCGACTTGTTTCACATAAGATATTATACATATTTCAATGCCCTTCTCCCAAGTCATCCCACCCTCTCCTTCTCCCACAGAGTCCAAAAGACTGTTCTATACATCAGTGTCTCTTTTGCAGTCTCGTACACAGGGTTATCCTTACCATCTTTCTAAATTCCATATATATGCGTTAGTATACTGTATTGGTGTCTTTCTTTCTGGCTTACTTCACTCTGTATAATAGGAGTGGGTTTTTAGTTTGGATGCTTGCTTCTTTCCTCAGTCTGTGCAGCTCATGCGTATTACCGGGACCCATGCCAGATAGAGGCAGTGAGGAGTGCCTGCTCCCAGTTTTCTCTGCAGCAGCGGTGGCCCACACCTGCCCCTGGAGCCCAGGATGGTAGTGGCGGCTTGCACCCACTACTCCCGAGCTCCTGTAAGCAGTGACCTGTTGTTTGAGCACATGAGCAGGGAAAGAAGCTCCTATGGTGTTCCTGCCCCTGATCTTGCATCCTTCCCCCTGCATGCGCCGTGCGCCCCCGCCCCGCCCCGCCCCGCCGGCAGAGGCTCCTTGCCTCTCTTGTGCACCCAGGTTTGTTCCACATACACTCTCAGTTGCCACACTCCAGCACCTTCAGGCGGTCTCTGTGCAGCCAACCTCCAGAAGCCCAGATGACGCAGATGAGCATCTCAGGCTGGGGAGCATAGCATGGCCGTACTGACTGTCTGTGCAGGTCACTTCTGTTTTGCCTGTTCCAAAGATGCTGTGCTCTCCTCTTTGGCTCTGAAGCTCCCCCTCCAGGCTGATCTGCCAGCGAGGGGATTCCCAGGTTGTAAGACCCTTTCCCTGGGGTGCAGGACCCATCCAGATTCTTTTCTCTCTCTCTGTTTTCTTTTTTCTCTCATCCTATCCAGTTATATGGAGGTTTTCATGTCCTTTAAAAAGTCTGAGGTCTTCTGCCAGTGTTCAGTAGATGTTCTGTACAAACAGTGCCACGTGCAGATGTATTTTTCATATATTTGTAGGAGGAAGTGAGTTCCACGTTCTACTCCACCATCTTGATTGCTCTCTGTTGTTGGTAATTAGCACCATAAATGGCCAAAGGACAACAGATTAGAAAAGAAAACAGGAAAAAAAGAAAAGTTGGCCTCATTCTTCTTACCCTTTTCTTCTACCCATGCCCTGTTATTAAACTTCGCTAGTGAATGCCAGGTTCTGTGTGACTGTTTTTTATGCTTCCTTAGTTATTGGTAATCGAATAAAACTGAAATTCTTACCACTGAAAATATATCACCTAGTATATGACAGTGCTAATGCACTTAATCTTATACTAGTGGGGAAGGGATTTCTTGGACCTCTATTTATATTTTTTAAATTGTGTTAGGAAATCACTAAGGGACAGAGAATATCCTTTGGTTTGTTGTGAAGACTTAAAAAAAAAAGCTATTTGTAGTTTCTCCAATCTATTTTAAATAGAAAACTACAGAAGTTGCATTGCTTTCCTAATTCAAGTCCATTTCTGCAGAACAGACCAAAAATATCACAGTAAATTAAATATTGGCCACCTGAAAATGCTGCAGATTCTTGGTACTCCAACTTTTCCCCTAATACCCTTATCGATTGTTGGAGACCAGTTGCTCCTCCAAGGTGGATCTGTGCATTTTGCTCGAGTTCTTCTCTGTCCTCTTAGGTTAATCTGTATCACTTTCCATTTTCAGCCTCCGACTGTATCTGTAGCTGCAGTGACATTTTTACACTCGGAAAGATGTATGCTGCCCATCTGTCATGTAAGGACATAATGTCGCTAAACCATCTACCCTGTTTCTTACTACATTGTGAGTGATGAAAACGCAAAGGGCTGGGTTTGGTTTCTCCTTGGAGAATTGCATGTTATGCTGCCTAGAACATGAACATTAGGTGAGCCACCCTCAACAGATTGCAGAAGCACCTCTGCCAGAGGAAGTGGATCCAGGCTTACAAAGCCTGCAGCCGCTATCTTGAAATTCTAAGCTCATGTGTTAGTGTTTCATGCCTGACTCAGAGCATCTGGGAGACTTTCCCAGGATAGCAAGCAACAAGGTAGAGGGAGGCCAGGAGGTCGGATCAAGGTATCAGCTTCATCACCGATCCACTTGGGACAAATCTCTTTACTTTATCTATGTTTGTTTGCTTATCTCTAAAAAGACAGATTTGGGCTTAATCACTGTTTCTAACATCCTACTTATTTCCATACCATTGGGCTTCCCTGGTGGCACAGATGGTAAAGAATCTGCCTGCAATGCAGGAGACCCGGGATTGATTCCTAGGTTGGGAAAATCCCCTGGAGAAGGGAATGGCAACCCACTCCAGTATTCTTGCCTGGAGAATTCCATGGACAGAGGAGCCTGGAGGGCTACAGTCCATGGGCTCTCAGAGTCAGACATGACTGAGCAACTAACACTTTACTTATGCTGCCCTGAATGCCAAAATGAGACACTCTTGCTTTGTTATAGGTTAGAATATGGGTGTTGAGTGGGCTTTCAACTGCACAGAAGGCTCTGCTCTAATTTATCCATTGAGCTTTCTCTTCAGGACACCTACTTTTAGCCAGTAGCACAAATTTGCTGTGCCCAACTTATGACCAGGAAAACCTCTAAAAAGGGAGGATAGTGACCAAGATACTTTATTTGCTTATTTGATAGATTGGATGGCGTGAGCTGTTTTTAAGATCCACACCTGCTTTCATGCAGCCTTCCTGTGCCTCCTGCTGTAAGCAGAGAGCTTTTTCTGCTCCGTGGATGGGCTTGGCACTGACCTGCCTTGGCCAACGGGATGCTGCCAGCAGCGCTGCACAAGTAGAGGTCTTAACTCTTCTAGCATCATTTCACTTGATTTTGTGCACTCCTGCGTTTCACCCTGAGAAAAACAAGTCCCCAGTGGCTGCTGGTCCAGGGAGAATGAGAGGCTGATAGAACAGATCTAATCCCAGAAGCAGAACTGACCTGAAGACCCAGGAACAAGCAAAACAAACATTTGTTGCAAACCACTAAGATTGTGAGGTAGTTACACAGCACAAACTGACCAGAATATTTTTTTCTAACAACTTAAAATTACACAAATAAGGATTTGTTCCTTTGGCGTTGTGTTCTTTAAAAATATACCTATCTGGAATAAGTTGAGGGGAAAAAAGCTCTGTTTGTGTTTCCTGCCTTAGGAAGAATGTACTTATGTCCATTCCTGGAGAGCATATTGTAGGGAGAAAGACGAGGGGAGGAGAGGAAATGACCTGACTAAAAGGGAGTTGGGTAATGACTGAAGGATGTGTTCATGGGGATGGAGTGGGTTTGGACAGAGAAGACTTCAAACCTCAGTGGTGAACCTGACCACTTTTAAGGCGTGGTCTATGGCTTCTTTGGACCTGAGAAGCTGTGTATCAGGACTGGACATCCTTTAACTATCAATGCCTCACAGTGTTGTGTCCCGAGCCCTCTTCTCTCTCTCTGCACGTATGCTCCCTGGGCAGTCTTAACAAACTACATCTTATAGGCTCTGTCTCCTGGCACAACTTTCTCTGAAGTAACAAACCAGGATGTTTGGCAGTCTCTACATAGATAGGCATAGACTCTTAAACCCAGCAGTCCAAACTGAGCTTGTTAACTTCTCTGCCCATCCTATGCTGCTGCTTCTGTTATCTTGGTAGATAACACCCTCTGAACAGTGTTGGCCAAGTAAGAACTAGGATGCATGCTGATTTCTCCCTCCCTCAGCTCTGACGGGGAGAGGGCAATGGCACCCCACTCCAGTACTCTTGCCTGGAAAACCCCGTGGACAGAGGAGCCTGGTAGGCTGCAGTCCATGGGGTTGCTAGGAGTCCAACATGACTGAGTGACTTCACTTTTCACTTTCATGCACTGGAGAAGGAAATGGCAACCCATTCCAGTGTTCTTGCCTGGAGAATCCCAGGGATGGGGGAGCCTGGTGAGCTGCCATCTATGGGGTCGCACAGAGTCAGACACGACTGAAGCGACTTAGCAGCAGCAGCAGCAGCACCTCTAACAGCCTGTCAAACCACCTTAAAGTTGACCACTCTTCAGTGGTGCCTCATTGCTGTAGAGGTAACATTAAACGCCACCCCTCCAGCTGCTTCTTTCCAACAGAGCCCTGGCAAGCTTCTTCCATTTCCACAGTCCAACCGTGTCCTCTCTTGTGGGTTTTGTGTATATTCTTGGTTCTACCTAGAATGCCTCCCTAACTACCCTCTCCCTAAGCCAATTTTCCTAATAATTTCCATTTCCTCCCCAGTCTCAGCCTTGATCACTAGTTCTCAACTTTTGATGATGTTGCCCTCCAGAGGACGTTTGGCTATGTCTGGAGACATTTGGAGTTGTCACACTTGAGCAGACAGTACTACAGGTAGAACCTGGGTAGAAGCCAAGAATGCAACCAAGTATCGTTCAGTCCCGCCCACATCAAAGACACGTGCAACAAAGAATTGTGTGTTCAGTCATTCAGTCATGTCTGACATTTTTCAGCCCCACGGACTGTAGCCCGCCAGCCTCCTCTGTCTATGGGACTTTCCAGGCAAGAACACTAGAGTGGGTTGCCATTTCCTTCCTCAGAGTATCTTCCCAACCCAGGGATCAAACCCATCTGCTGCACTGGCAGGTGGATTCTTTACCATGGTGCCACCTGGGGAAGCCCTGTAACAAAGAATCACCTGTCCCCAATGTCAGTAAGTGCAGAGATTAAGTCTGGATCTCACTTTCTGTGTTTTACTTTCTCTGGGAAGCCTTTCCTGACCTTCCCAGAATGAGCCAGGTGCCCGTCCTATGTGAGCTCATGCTGCTCTCCTTAAACTTTTTGTAATACTCCCCCTACTGCACTGATGTCTTTTGTTTACCTGTCTCTTCTATAATGTGGCCTTCTGGTGGTTAGGAATTATGTTTGGTTTGGTTTTCAGTTCCTCCGTCCCAGCATGGTTCCTGGTAATAGTGGCATTCAATACATATTTGTTAAATGAGTTTTAAAAAATGAATTCACAAAAGTAATTCTAAGAGTAAAAGTCTTACATGACACATTCCCCCCCCAGAAGGCTTGTTGTTTGCACATGGCACAGTCTTGTCTTCAGAAATACAGCCAAGGCAAAGGAAACCAGCCTGACAGATGAAAACTCAAAGTTAAGAACAACCACTCTAATCCATGCCCCCTCCTACACTACCAGGGAGAGACATTGCTTCAAAATTCTCTTGCACATGTGAGCCACTTAAAATTTCCATCCTGCCCAGGGAAATGAGTATTTGAATATTTATTGTATTTTCCATTGCCTTTTCTTGCTGGTAATATCCTGATCATGGAAATATCCATACCCACAGTGTGATGTGTGCTGTGGGATTATTACTGTTATTGTTATTATCATTTATATTCCCATGATCTTTTTACATTGAATAATAGTTGAAGCAGTTTGTATCATGACTTTCTTTTTATAGGTGAAAATGCCACATAATGCAACTTAAGGCAACATGAGCCAATATATTTCATTGCTCGGCACCATAATCTATTAAGCCTGAGATATTTTCAGGGAATTGCCTTAAATCCTTTGGTGGTTTAAAGTAGCTTCAGAGGGATTAGTGGCTTAGAGGTAATTGTTATTGGTAATATTTTATTTGAAATGTCCTGTTCAGCAAAGGTAATGTGACATTTTGCTCACTGGAAATGCTATATTTCTAGGGAAAGAGAAGAGTCAAAATGTCAGTGCCCGGGAGAGGGAGGGCAGGAGCCTGTGAGACAAAGGCCAAGGGCCAGAGCTGAAGTGACCAGCATGAGTTAGTTGAGCAGAGCTGACTTTCCTGTGGAACTTGGAAAGCTGGAGTTTTAATCTTACATGAATTGTGAGATTAATCTAGATAGTTAAATCAGATATAAAGAGAAATCTGTTTTATTTATTATTATTGTTAAGTAAGCAAGGAGAATAAATGCATTAAGGCATGGCAACTCACTCCAGTATTCTTGCCCGGAGAATCCCATACAGTCCACAGAGTCACAAAGAGTCAGACACAACTGAAATGACTGAGCATGCACGCACCTCTTTGCAAGCTCACTTTCAGAGCTCCTCAGAGGTGTCTCTGTCTCTAGGCCAGTGGAGCTCAAATATAGACTGCTTGAGAAGTCACTTTGGGGTTGTTGTTGTTCAGTCACTAAGTTGTGTCCGGCTCCTTGCGAGCCCATGGATTGCAGCACATCAGGCCTCCCCGTCTTCAGTATCTCCTGGAGTTTACCCAAGTTCGCTTCCATATTCTGGGGTGCTTCTTAAAAATCAAAATTCCTCGGACTCTACTCCCACCAGCTGATTCTGTAGTTCTGAGATGTCCCCTAATCTGCATTTTAACCAGAGAGTGCCAGTGGATTCTGATGCAGGGATTTGTAATACCTAGAGACACACTGGATTAACCCATCTCTTTCTTGCCCATGATACCATGAAATTTCTCAAAGTTCTATCTATGACCCAAGTGTATCCTTTGATTTCTAGACCCCTATATAAAAATGACATTCAAAATGTCTACTTAACATTGACGCTACTTCAAACTCAGCCTGTCTAAACCCAAATGATCTGCTCTTCTGATATTTCCTACTCAGTGAATGGCACCAGCAATCACCCAGTTCTGCAACAAAATATAGATGTCACCTCCCTTGCTCTCTGTACCCACTCCATCATTGTCATCACACTGGCCCCTGCTTCTGTCATCTCTTATTGTCTCTTGCCTGGACCACAACAATAGCTCTTTCTAGTCACTCTTCAATCTGATCTTCTCATTGAGATAGAGAGACCTTTGCAAGATGTAATGTTTTAATGTTACACCACTTCCTGTGAAAATACTTTAATGACTTCCCATTGCCTCTTGGGTTAGGACCAAAATCCTTTATTTGGCTTATAAAGCCCTTTTTGGTGGTCATCACCTGGCCGTCATTGCAGTCTTGTCTCTCACAGCTCCCTTCCTGGCTCCCCGTTCTGTCCATACTGCTTGTCTTCTGTTCCTCAAAGTGCTACTCTCACCCTTTGCCCTGAGCCAGGTTTACCCTTTGATCCTCTCCCCTATACTTTGCCTAGTGACCACCCTTCATCTCTTGCAGGTGACATCCCACATCTTGTCTTTGTGATCTCCTAACCTAGCTCAGATTCCCTTATGAGAGACCGTCATACAACCAGAACTTATTTGTAATGATACCTCTAGTTTGTGAGTGTGTGATTAATGCCTACCTTTCTCTAGACTGTAAGGTCCATGAAAGTGGCGGTTAGATATGTTTATGCTCTCCCCTGTAGCCCATATGTCCTTCACAGTGCTAGATGCATGAAGGTGCTCAATAAATGTTTATTGAATGAGTGTTGTTGAATGACTGACTGTGTATTGTGTGAGAAATATTGTTGAAAGAATAATTTCATTTGAACATCTTTAGACAGAAAAATCAGGATAGGCTTTTAGAGTTAGACACTGAGGGCTTTAGGCAAAGTAAAGTGGAGTCGTAAGGTCATTAGCTATATCATTAAGGGAAGTAAGATAGTATAATCATGATATTTAAGCATAGCTATTAAGTATACATAAACTGTACAATGCATATAATTTTAAGCTTGAGTTAACTTCCCAGTGACAGTAGGAGGGGGTATTATCCATTTTAAACTTTTATTTTGTATTGGCGTATAGCTGATTAACAAAGTTGTCATAGTTTCAGGTGAACAGCAAAAGGATTTGGCCATGCCCATGTTTCCATGCTCCCCCTCACCTCACCCCCATCCAGGATGCCACATAACATTGAGCAGAGTTCCATGTGAGGGATGGGTTATTTTAAAAATAATAATATCTTGATTAGGAAATCCTTAGATTTAACTGAGCATTTAGGAGTATTTAAAATAATGAACGCCTTTTGATTTATTACATCAGTTCAGTTCAGTCGATCAGTCATGTCCGACTCTTTGCAGTCCCATGGATTGCAGTACACCAGGCCTCCCTGTCCATCACCAACTCCCAGAGTTTACCCAAATTCATGTCCATTGAGTCGGTGATGCCATCCAACCATCTCATCATCTGTCATCCCCTTCTTCTCCCGGCTTCAATCTTTCCCAGAATCAGGGTCTTTTCAAATGAGCCAGCTTTGCACATCAGGGGCCAATGTATTGGAGTTTCAGCTTCAACATCAGTCCTTCCAGTGAACACTCAGGACTGATCTCCTTTAGGATGCAGTGGTTGGATCTCCTTGCAGTCCAAGGGACTCTCAAGAGTCTTCTCCAACACCACAGTTCAAAAGCATCAATTATTTGGCTCTCAGCCTTCTTTATAGTCCAACTCTCACATGACTACTGGAAAAACCATAGCCTTGACTAGATGAACCTTTGTTGGCAAAGTAATGTCTCTGCTTTTGAATATGCTGTCTAGGTTGCTCATAACTTTCCTTTCAAGGAGCAAGCATCTTTTAATTTCATGGCTGCAATCACCATCTGCAGTGATTTGGGAGTCCCCCCAAAATAAAGTCTGCCACTGTTTCCCAATCTATTTGCCATGAAGTGATGGGACCAGATGCCATGATCTTCGTTTTCTGAATGTTGAGCTTTAAGCCAACTTTTTCACTCTCCTCTTTCACTTTCATCAAGAGCCTCTTTAGTTCTTTACTTTCTGCCATAAGGGTGGTGTCATCTGCATATCTGAGGTTACTGATATTTCTCCTGGCAATCTTGATTCCAGCTTGTGCTTCTTCCAGCCCAGCGTTTCTCATGATGTACTCTGCATATAAGTTAAATAAGCAGGGTGACAATATACAGCCTTGACATACTCCTTTTCTTATTTGGAACCAGTCTGTTGTTCCATGTCCAGTTCTAACTGTTGCTTCCTGACCTGCATACAGATTTCTCAAGAGGCAGGTCAGGTGGTACGATTTTCCCATCTTTGGTAGAATTTTCCACAGTTTATTGTGATCCACACAGTCAAAGGCTTTGAAATAGTCAATAAAGCAGAAACATGTTTTTCTGGAGCTCTCTTGCTTTTTCCATGATCCAGTGGATGTTGGCAATTTGATCTCTGGTTCCTCTGCCTTTTCTAAAACCAGGTTGAACATCTGGAAGTTCACGGTTCATGTATTATTGAAGCCTGGCTTGGAGAATTTTGAGCATTACTTTACTAGTGTGTGAGATGAAGGCAATTGTGTGGTAGTTTTAACATTCTTTGGCATTGCCTTTCTTTGGGATTGGAATGAAAACTGACCTTTTCCAGTCCTGCGGCCACTGCTGAGTTTTCCAAATTTGCTGGCGTATTGAGTGCAGCACTTTCACAGCATCATCTTTCAGGATTTGAAATAGCTCAACTGGAATTCCATCACCTCCACTAGCTTTGTTCATAGTGATGCTTCCTAAGGCCCACTTGACTTCATATTCCAGGATGTCTGGCTCTAGGTGAGTGAGTGATCACACCATCATGATTATCTGGGTCATGAAGATCTTTTTTGTACAGTTCTTCTGTGTATTCTTGCCACCTCTTCTTAATATATTCTGCTTCTGTTAGGTCCATACCATTCCTGTCCTTTATTGAGCCCATCTTTGCATGAAATGTTCCTTTGCTATCTCTAATTTTCTTGAAGAGATCTCTAGTCTTTCCCATTCTGTTGTTTTCCTCTATTTCTTTGCATTGATCACTGAGGAAGACTTTTTTATCTCTCCTTGCTATTCTTTGGAACTCTGCTTTCAAATGGGTATATCTTTCCTTTTCTCCTTTGTTTTTCCCTTCTCTTTTTTTCACAGTGATTTGTAAAGCCTCCTCAGACAGCCGTTTTGCTTCTTTGCCTTTCTGTTTCTTGGGGATGGTCTTGATCACTGCCTCTTGTACAATGTCATGAACCTCTATCCATAGTTCATCAGGCACTGTGTCTATCAGATCTAGTCCCTTAAATCTATTTGTCACTTCCACTGTATAATTGTAAGGGATTTTATTTAGGTCATACCTGAATGGTCTGAGCTATGCCATGTACGGCCACCCAAAATGGATGGGTCATGGTGGAGAGTTCTGACAAAATGTGGTCCACTGGAGAAGGGAATGGCAAACCACTTCAGTATTCTTACCTTGAGAACCCCATGAACAATATGAAAAGGCAAAAAGATGGGACACTGAAAGATGAACTCCCCAGGTCGGCAGGTGCCCAATATGCTACTGGAGATGAGTGGAGAGATAACTCCAGAAAGAATGAAGAGACAGAGCCAAAGCAAAATCAATACCCAGTTGTGGATGTGACTGGTGATGGAAGCCAGGTCCAGTGCTGTAAAGAGCAATATTGCATAGGAACCTGGAATATTAGGTCCAAGAATCAAGGCAAATTGAAAGTGGTCAATCAGGAGGTGGCAAGAGTGAATGTCGACATTTTAGGAATCAGCAAACTAAAATGGACTGGAAAGGGTGAGTTTAACTCAAATTTATTACATAGAGTCTTGATATTTTGTGTCATCTTTTTGGGCCATTTCCCTCAAAATAATGTTAATTCAATTTGCAATAACGGTGCTAAGGGGCTTACTGGCCCTCTCTGAGAATCCTTTATCCCAATTTTCACACTTACTCTGAAAAATAAGATCAGTTCCAGAAGTCTTGTAATTGTTGGTATCTTTTGGATAATAGCAGAGTGCATCTATTAAATGGATCAGCATTTTAGGTCAGCCAGACTCTGTCTGTCACTGGGGTCTGTTATTTATTAATTACCACTCTCTCTCTATGGTGTTTCCTCAAGGAAAGGCAAAGTTTTTCAAACAGAAATCACAAACTCAAGAGATGGAAGAAAAAGAAAAATACAGAAAGACCTTGGCAATAAAGGCCACAAGGGGAAGAAGTCACTAGAAAATAACAAATGGAGAGGATGGCATAAGATAGGGTCCCATAGAATAAATAATGTATGTTAACACTATTGTAGCTATTATTGTTCACTTGCTAAGTGGTGTCCAAGTTTTTGTGACCCCATAGACAGCAGCGTGCCAGGCTTCCCTGTCCTCACTATTTCCCAGAGGTTGCTCAAACTCATGTCCATAGAGTTGGTGATGCCATCCAACCATCTCATCTTCTGTTGCCCCCTTCTTCTCCTGCCCTCAATCATTTCCATCATCAGGATCTTTTCCAGTGAGTCAGCTCTTGGCATCAGTTGGCCAAAGCATTGGAGCTTCAGCTTCAGCATCAGTCCTTCTAATGAATATTTAGGGTTGATTTCTTTTAGGATTGACTGGTTTGATCTCTTCGCTGTCCAAGGAACTCTTAAAGAGTCTTTTCCAGCACCACAGTTCCAAATCATCAATTCTTCAGCACTCAACTTCTTTATAATCCAACTCTAGCATCCGTGAATGACTCCTGGAAAAACCATAGACTGTATGGAACTTTGTAGGCAAAGTGGTTTCTTTGCTTTTTAATATGCTATCTAGGTTTTTCATAGCTTTCCTTCCAAGGAGAAAACATCTTTTAATTTTATGGTGTAGTCACCATCCGCAGTGATTTTAGAGCCAAGAAAATAACATCTGTCACTGCTTCCCAACCCAGGGATCAAACCCAGGTCTCCTGCATTGCAGGTGGATTCTTTACCAGGTCTTCCACATTGCAGGTAGATTCTGAGCCACAAGGGAAGCCGACCATTGTGGTTATTGGGTTATTAAGACCTTTTTTTGTGTATAGCTATGAAAGTGAAAGTGAGGTCATTCAGTCATGTCCGACTCTTTGCAACCCCGTGGACTATAGCCTGCCAGGCTCCTCCATCCATGGGATTTTCCAGGCAAGAGTACTGGAGTGAATTTCCTTCTCCAGGGAATCTTCCTGACCCAGGATCAAACCCAGGTCTCTATGCTAAAAATTGGAACCACTTTGAAACTCTATTTCAAATGTTGCAGAACTCAACCCCAAAGGAGAACATAACCCATTCAACATTCCTCATAGGGAAGACACTTTCCCCATGCCCTAGGAGCTCCTAGTTCCTGCTGCTACTTGTGAGTACCTGATGAAACTGGTTTCAAAACTGTATTGAGGTTAGTGAGGAAGAAGGCTAAGTCTAACATGTTTCGATATATGTCTGCTAATGTGCCTGACACTGAACTAGACCCTTTTACATAGATCTGGGATGTAAACTGGCTACAGTATCTTTACTTTAGAAGATTATTCTCTGGGGAATCTGAGCAGTCCAGGGGAAAAAGTTCCTAAAGAGACTGACATAGGACACTCACCAAAAAATGAACAGATCAGCAATGCAGGCTAAGGCCTCACACTGACGGGCTCCCTTGCATGTCCTATGTCTTCAAATAACTCTTTGGTGCTCCCCTCTGACTAGAAGAGGACAGACAAGGAGCATAAGACATTGGATACTGTCTATAATATGAAAGACAGAGGCCAAAATCACTGAAGAAATGTAACTTAAAGGAATAAAATACCATGTATAGATCTAAAAATGTGAAAAATGTTTAATCTTTTTGAAAAAGTTAAAGAAGATATTGTATCTATGAAACAAGAATAAAATGGTTTAAAAACTAAAAAATCAGAAAACAGGAGTTCATGGAAATTAAAAAAAAATGATACCAGATATAAAAACTCAATAGAAGGTTGAAAGATAAAATGAATAAGTTTCCCAGAAGTATTAAAAACATAAAGAAAAATTCAACACAAATTATAAGAGAATTAGAGGAACATTTCAGGATACCCAAATCCCAATAAAAGGAATTCTTGAAAGAAAGATCAAGTAAAATAAAGGGAAAATTATTTTTAAAATTTCTAAGAATTGTGGAACATAGTTTTCCAGATAAAAAGAACACATCTTGTGCCCAACATAAGACCCACAATAAAGCAGATTCTTGCAAAATTTTAAGAACACTGAGACTAAGAGAAGATAGATGAAAGCTTTTAAGAAAGAAAAACAATTTAATTACAAAGGGTCAAGAATCAGATCGGCACAGAACTCTCAATAGTTACACTAAAAGCAAGTAGAAATGGAGAAATACCTTCAAAATTTTGAGGGAAAATGATTTCAACCTGAATTTATATACCCAGACAAACCATTGATTAAGGATGAAGGTAGGATAAAGACACTTTTTCCCTGTGCAAGGCCTCCGTTTTTCTCTTATGCATCATTTTTCTGGGAAATCACTGGAGATAGTATAACATGAGATAGTAAAATGAAGTAGGAAATCAAGATAGAAGAGATGGCACTCAGGAAACAGAAAACCAGCATAAGATGAAGGCAAAGGAAAGTTCATGGTTACCATGGAGAGAAATTCTACAAGAATTTTATGTACCAAGTGTAGAGGACAGTAACTGGCGGCTAGAGCAGGTCAGGAGATGCTGGGAGAGGCGTTTCCAAGAAGATGATAGTGAGAGACTACATGCTGTATCTGAATATTCTCTGGGGGAGGTTAGGCTCTTGGAGAGAGTTCAGGATTACTGATTCACTTCAAGATAAAAGTTATACAAGAAAAGAGATCAAAGCCCAGTTTTGCACTTAAAATAACTCTAGCATTAAAACATCCAACCCAAATTATGGCCAGGCTCTGTAGCTGTGACAGGAGAGTTGGGAGATGGGAAAGGTACACAGGCGAGCAGGGAGGACCAGGCAGCAGAAGCAGAAGAGAGTGGGAAGTGAATAGATACCGTCTAAAGTGAAAGATCAAGAAGATAGTTTGGTAATGAGGGTATGGGCTTCCCTGGTAGCTCAGCTGGTAAAGAATCTGCCTGCAAAGCAGGAGACCCCCTTTCGACTTCTGGATCAAGAAGATCCCATGGAGAAGGGATAAGGTACCCACTCCAGCATTCTTGGGCTTCCCTGGTGGCTCAGATGGTAAAGAATCCACCTGCAATGCGGGATACCTGGGTTTGATCCCTGGGTTGGGAAGATCCCCTGGAGGAGGGCATGGCAACTCACTCCAGTATTCTTGCCTGAAGAATCCCCATGGACAGAGGAGTCTGGTGGGCTACACAGCCATGGGCTCACAGAGTCAGACACAACTGAATGACTAAGCAACAAGGATATATATACTGGAAGAGTGAGCACAATGATTGTCTCAGAGAACCATGCATGTCTTTAAATGTTGTGTTTGTGAATCTTTCATGAAAAGTGAGAACTAAGTTAAAAATACAAAGGAAGCATTTTGGAAAGCAGATCAATAAGAAAGTGAAACACTTGTTTAATGAAGAAGTGATGCTTATTCCAAAGAGGTCAAGGCTGGTTAACTCTTCCTCTATGAAGTACCTGGTTAGATAACTCTCCATAGGCACATTTCTAAATCATCTTTGTGACTAGGGTGGTTTAATAATTCTGAGTCTTAGTCAAGGCAGAGGCACTTCATCACCAGGGAAAGATGCCTACAGCTTTAATGATAAGAAATTAATGGATATGCTCATTGCTCAGGCCCTCCTTTCATCCACCAGGAAGTAGTATTGAAAGCTGATACATGTTAAATTCTTTGCAGATTTGAAAAACAGTAATAACAGGCCTCTGTGTTGTGCTGCAGATTTACCTTTGGCTAAAATTATCCTCTTGGCCATTTATCACTTTGCTCCCCAAGCCCTGGACTCAGGTGGGAAGTGAACTGAGTCATTTGTAAACCACATTAATTACAGATACACAAGACATATCTGCTTTTATCTTCCTTTCTCCAAAAGGCAAACTGTGATTTGTTCTCTTTCTGTGACCTACACAGAGTAATCTTCCCAAGTAATATTAACATTTAGAATACAGTCCCTCAAATGATCACTGGACCCATGACTTACTCATCACAAGTACCAGATATTAATAATGTTTTAAAAATATCCATACCTGGCTTCCTGTGGTCCCTCAAGAGACTCAAGAAGAACATTGAAAGTTCAGAAAGCTTGCTTTTTTCTTGAGGAAACTTTGTAAGAGCAATTGCTTTAAATGATAAGAGGATTCTTGAGTATTTTTGCTTTACAGATTTTTGGATGGATTGAACTAGTCATTTTCATTAACTGCCTGATCCTATATGCTCTATTTGGCCACATTTCTATAGAAGGAATTCTCCTAATACCCATGTACATGGTAGAGTAATAAACAAATTGCAGGGGTCAAGATATGCCCACACACCAGCTAATAGATGGGGATATTCTCAGTCTCTGGCTGTCTGGGCCAAGCAGAAGCAGGATCTGGCCTCTTTAGATTCTGAGTGGGAAATGCACAGCTGGGTTTACCAACCTACCAACACCCTACACAAGAAGAAATCAGTTCTAGAAAAGGAATCCCAGTGAAGTTAGGAAGGAGAAATGAAGGCTAGAAAACTAATAAATGTCACATAGCCTCCTAATAACTAATAAATTTCACATTTCCTCTAAACCCCATATATCTATATAATCAGCAATTAACAAACTCTTAAAAAGTGGTAGTTGATAAAGGCTTAAAGAGTTAACCTTAATGCAACAAATTTTATTAAGCATAAATAATTCACTTAATCTTCCCAATAACTCAATAAAGTAGAACTTAAATGATCCCCTTTTAAGGTGAGAAAACTGAGGCTTATACAAATAAAACTTATTTTCTCAAGGTCACCCAAATAATAAAGAAGCTGGAATTCAATCTTATTTCTCTTTAACTCCAGACTGACACTGGTGCTACAGTAATGGTAAGCCTCAAAATCAAGTGGGGCAAACGTAACTGACCTGGTGTTTTTAGGGGGAAAAATCACCGCATTAATTAGCACAACTGATTATGTGGGCCTACATAAGATATTTTTAAAAATTGAGACTAACCTTGGGAGAATTGATTCTACTTGCATAGGTAATAAAC
Source organism: Bos taurus (assembly GCF_002263795.3). Classification (NCBI taxonomy): domain Eukaryota; kingdom Metazoa; phylum Chordata; class Mammalia; order Artiodactyla; family Bovidae; genus Bos; species Bos taurus. The sequence goes on from NC_037347.1 coordinate 17,371,451, forward strand.
AAGAAAAAAACATTTAACTAGTTAATTCAAGATTAAACAGAAGGTGGTTTTTCCTAGCATCTTCCATGAGGAGAATCAGGAGAGTGTGGGCAGGGAACATTCAAGGTTGCCACATGACATGAATAAGGATGTAACCAAACTTTCAATATTCTTCAGGTCCCTGCTATTCACTACTGACAGATTTGAAACAGAGGTCAACTGCACAGGCTTATGTTCCTTATTGTGGACACAGGACCAGGTCATGGAGACCTGTTTTTTCAAAGAGCTCTAAGATACCAAAGCTTTGGAATGCCATGTGTAACCTTACTGATGAGCCATATTGTTGTTCAGTTGCTAAGTGGTGTTCAACTCTTTGTGACCCCATGGACAGCAGTATGCTATGCTTCCCTGTCCTACACTATCTCCTGGAATTTTCTCAAATTCATTTCCATTGAGTAGATGATGCCATCCAACTGTCTCATCCTCTGTCACCCCTTTCTCCTACCTTCAGTCTTTCCCAGCATCAGGGTCTTTTTCAGTGAGTCAGCTCTTCGCATTAGGTGGCCAAAGTATTGGAGCTTCAGCTTCAGCATCAGTCCTTCCAGTGAATATTCAGGACTGATTTCCTTCAGGATTGACTGGTTTGATCTCCTTGAAGTCCAAGGGACTCTCAAAAGCCTTCTTCAGCACTATAGTTTGAAAGCATCAGTTCTTTGGCATTCAGCCTTCTTTATGGTGCAACTCTCATCCATACATGACTACTGGAAAAACCAAAGCTTTGACTTTACACACTTTTGTCAGCAAAGTGATGTCTCTGCTTTTTAATACACTGTCTAGGTTTGTCATAGCTTTCCTTCCAAGGAGCAAGCATCTTTTAATTTCATGGCTGCAGTCACTGTCCACAGTGATTTAGGAGCCCAGGAAAATAAATCTGTCACTTGTTTCCATTTTTTCCCCATTTATTTGCCACAAAATGATGGGACCAGATGCCATGATCTTAGTTTTTTGAAGTTTGAGCTTTAAGTCGTGGTACTGGGCAAATTTAATTTGAAACCAAAAGAAAAAATAGAGCCTGGTGCAGTTATTTCTGGAAGTATGGGCTTACAGATGTAACCTAGAGGTGTGTGGGTTAAGCCAGTGATGCCTGGGAGTGCCTGTGATTTCTCATTGTAGAAATGCCTTGAGTCTGAGAAGTCACAGATATTGTTGTTGTTAAAGTTGTGAAGATTTGTTGGAAATGAAGCCAAACTTTTGAAGCCGATTCACAGGTAGTGTTGTACAAGCTTTGAGTCTCTACAGCTATCCTTGGAGCTTGAACGTCAGGGGATAGGAATGGGCAACCATCTGCCCTAGCAGTTTGGTTGCATCTGGAGGGACTGTTAGAGCTTCCCTGGTGGCTCAGATGGTAAAGCATCTACCTGTAATGCAGGAGACCTGGGTTTGATCCCTGGATTGGGAAGATCCCCTGGAGAAGGCAATGGCACCCCGCTCCAGTACTCTTGCCTGGAAAATCCCATGGATGGAGGAGCCTGGTAGGCTACAGTCCATGGGGTCGCTAAGAGTCTGACAGGACTGAGCGACTTCCCTTTCACTTAGGGACTGATGAGCAGAGTGAATCGGGCTGACCAAGAGGCCCTTAGAATTTGGGTCTCTATGAACCTCAGAGCTAACCCCAACTTGCTAATGATGTAGTCAGGCTCTGGACAATATTTGGGTCTATCTGGGACTGTGAAAATACATCCTCTTAAAAAAAAAAGCCATTAAAGCTGAGATGCCAACTTAGAGTCAAAATTGAGGTAGACTCGGTAGGAATAAAGCCCTCCTGTTCTTGAAACAGTATAATTTAGCATCTTACAATATTTGTATTAACTTGACAAAAAATTCTCAAAGATGAGTGAATAAATTGATTTCATATTTTCATAATGCTATTACAGTTTGAATTTTTAGTAGTTTACAGGATTTACAAATAATCATTTTTATCAATTTAAAAAGTCCTGTGGCTATACATTCACATAACATTTCTGGTTGCATGAGTCATTATTTGAAAGTGCCCTTTGCCACAAGGTTCTTACTTTCACTACCTTAACATTAAATCTGCTTACAGCAAATATCTATACAAGTTTTCTCAATTTTAATATCCTTGAAACCAGAAATACTCTTTAGACTATGAACTTTTAGTATCTTCTTGGGCTTTTTGTTGTTGGAGGACATATTTTGAGGACATAACCACCAGAGGGGCAGACAGGCTTATCAGTGAAGTTACTATATTTCACATTCCTTAAAAAATCTCAATTAGTTTCTTTGTAATATTTCAAATGGGGAAAATGAGGTATTAGGAACTCATACCTGTTATTCAATTTCAGAGCATGCTCAGCCTTGCTTCATAACACTTACCGTAATTATAACTAAGGAGCTGTGTTCATAAAAATGTTTAGTGTCTATGTCCCATTAGAGTATAAATTCTGTGAGTGCAGGCTCTGCGTCTGTGTTGTACATGCCATATTTCTACTGAGCTCAGTTCCTGAAACTTGAAATGAGGTCAGTAATTATTGGTTAAATAAATGAACGAACAAAGCAAGGAAGTGAGCCATTCAAGGACAAATGGAATCAACAACTGAAGGGAAGAAGAGGGGTAGTAGTTGTGAAAGAAACTTAGAGAAAAAAGTCCCAAATTAAATGTAGTTTTTCTCTCTAAATGAAAATAGGTTCATTTGGGGGGGAAAAAAAACTGCTTTGGGTCTAACATCATTTTATTTTGTAGAATAATCATTTAACTTAATATTAAAGGTAGACATAAATAGAATTCCCTAACTTGATAAAATAATTCTATACTCAATGCCAAGCCTGGATGAGTGAGTATTGAGGACTAGGAAAGTTAGTGTTATTCAATAATAATATGATGTATACCAATATTCATCACAGCATTATTCATTGTAATGTTTCCCAAAGTGGAGACAATCCAAACCTGCATCAACTGATAATGGATAAACAAAATGTAGTATATACACACCGTGGAATATTCTTTAGCCACAAAAAGGACTGAAGTACTGATTCCTGCTACCACATGGATGAACCTCAAGGACAGTATGTGAGGTAAAAGAAACCAGACACCAAAGGCCACATTTTGTATGATTTTAAAAAGATCTTCATGACCCAGATAATCACGATGGTGTGTGAAGTCAAGTGGGCCTTAGAAAGCATCACTATGAACAAAGCTAGTGGAGGTGATGGAATTCCAGTTGAACTATTCCAAATCCTGAAAGATGATGCTGTGAAAGTGCTACACTCAATATGCCAGCAAATTTGGAAGACTCAGCAGTGGCCACAGGACTGGAAAAGGTCAGTTTTCATTCCAATCCCAAAGAAAGGCAATGCCAAAGAATGCTCAAACTACCGCACAATTGCACTCATCTCACACACTAGTAAAGTAATGCTCAAAATTCTCCAAGCCAGGCTTCAGCAATATGTGAACCGTGAACTTCCAGATGTTCAAGCTGGTTTTAGAAAAGGCAGAGGAACCAGAGATCAAATTGCCAACATCCACTGGATCATAGAAAAAGCAAGAGAGTTCCAGAAAAACATCTATTTCTGCTTTATTGACTATGCCAAAGCCTTTGACAGTGTGGATCACAATAAACTGTGGAAAATTCTTCCAGAGATGGGAATACCAGACCACCTGATCTGCCTCTTGAGAAATTTGTATGCAGGTCAGGAATCAACAGTTAGAACTGGACATGGAACAACAGACTGGTTCCAAATAGGAAAAGGAGTTCGTCAAGGCTGTATATTGTCAGCCTATTTATTTAACTTCTATGCAGAGTACATCATGAGAAACGCTGGACTGGAAGAAACACAGACTGAAATCAACATTGCCGGGAGACATATCAATAACCTCAGATATGCAGATGACACCACCCTTATGGCAGAAAGTGAAGAGGAACTAAAAAGCCTCTTGATGAAAGTGAAAGTGGAGAGTGAAAAAGTTGGCTTAAAGCTCAACATTCAGAACACGAAGATCATGGCATGTGGTCCCACCACTTCATGGGAAATAGATGGGGAAACAGTGGAAACAGTGTCAGACTTTATTTTTCTGGGCTCCAAAATCACTGCAGATGGTGACTGCAGCCATGAAATTAAAAGACGCTTACTCCTTGGAAGGAAAGTTACGACCAACCTAGATAGCATATTGGAAAGTAGAGACATTACTTTGCCAACAAAGGTTCGTCTAGTCAAGGCTATGGTTTTTCCTGTGGTCATGTATGGATGTGAGAGTTGGACTGTGAAGAAGGCTGAGCGCCGAAGAATTGATGCTTTTGAACTGTGGTGTTGGAGAAGACTCTTGAGAGTCCCTTGGACTGCAAGGAGATCCAACCAGTCCATTCTGAAGGAGATCAGCCCTGGGATTTCTTTGGAAGGAATGATGCTAAAGCTGAAACTCCAGTACCTTGGCCACCTCATGCGAAGAGTTGACTCATTGGAAAAGACTCTGATGCTGGGAGGGATTGGGGGCAGGAGGAGAAGGGGACGACAGAGGATGAGATGGCTGGATGGCATTGCTGACTTGATGGACGTGAGTCTGAGTGAACTCCGGGAGTTGCTGATGGACAGGGAGGCCTGGCATGCTGCAATTCATGGGGTCGCAAAGAGTTGGACATGACTGAGCAACTGATCTGATCTGATTCATGTGAAATGTCCAGAATGTGCAGATCTGTGGAGACATAAACAGATTATTAGTTGCCTAATTCTGGTGGAGATAGGAAAATAGACTGCTTACTGGGCATGGGGTTTCTTTTTGGTCAGCTGAAAATGTTCTGTGCTTAGATAATTGTTGCACAACATTGTGAATATACTAAAAACCACTGAGTTGTATACTTTAACATGGTTAAATGATGAATTTTAAGTTATGTGAAATTTTACCTCAGTTAAAAATAAATGAATGGAGACTTCCCTGGCAGCCCAGTGGTTAAGACTCTGTGCTTTAAATACAAGGGGCATGGGTTCAATCCCCGATCAGGGAACTAAGATCCTACCTGCTGTGCAGTGCAGTCAAAAAAATTTTTTTTAATAAATTGGTTAAAAAAAGCCATATTAACATATCCATTTACTTTGAATGCTATTTGGAGGAGAAATGGAAATGCAAATGCAAATTGATTTTTAAACATAGGTTTAAAGACTTTTTTCTGACAGGGAACTCATTTTCAGTATATTAAAAACATGGACTTAATTGAAAAATAGGCTATTCAATCTAGGGTCTTTCTTCATTCATTCATTATTATTATGGCAAATAGCAGTATATATTAAATAAATTATGGTTTCTAGCCTGGCCTCTCTGTGTTAAGACTGCAACTTAGCTAGTTAACATGCTAATTTTGCCAAGTTAGATAGACTCTCTGTATCTCGTGGTCCTCATCTGAAAAATGAGTATAATAATAGTGCTTACCTTTCTGTTTCATGTATATCAATGTATTTCAATCCTCAGCTGCATATTCGGGTGCTGACTTTTTTTTTAATGATGAGTTCACAGGTGATTCACATGGACAGCCAGGATAGAGAATCACTAACATATAAAAGGCATGTAGCAACATGCCAAGCATGTGGTGAGCAGTGAATAAATGGTAGTTTAATAGTGTTGTCAAGGACTCATTAATTATATTATTTTATAAGATTAAAATATATCTTTGGTGTTGTTCAGTTGCTCAGTCGTGTCCAACTCTTTGTGACCCAGTGGACTGCAGCACTCCAGGCTTCCCTGTCCTTCACCATCTCCCGGAGTTTGCTCAAACTCATGACCATGAGTCAGTGATGCCATCAAACCATCTCATCCTCTGTCATCCCCTTCTCCTGCTTTCAGTCTTTCCCAGCATCAGAGTCTTTTCCAGTGAGTAGGCTCTTTGCATCAAGTGGTATGCAAAGAGTTGGCTTATTTGCATATGGTAGATAAAGTATATCTACTATAGCATAAAAAACGAGGAGGGAAGTTAGGGTAAAAGGATGTATGAACAAGAAATACATTTCCACTGAAATTTATTTTTTATTTAACAAAGATCATTATACCAACTATAGTCAACAGGTAGATTCTTCTATCTTAGAACCTCTCTGAATTTTATTTCATTGAAGTATAGTTGATTTACAGTGTGTTAATTTCTGCTGTACAGAAAAAAGTGATTTAGTTACACACACACACACACATATATGTTTGTGTGTATTCTTTTTCATATTCATTTGAATTTTGTTTAATGGAATTTCCCTATATAGCATATATTTGAAATACCTTTATTAGCAAATTGTATGCTTTCTAAAACCATTCTCTTGCTTTCATGTGCTTCACTGGTGTGAAAGTATCACTTTTTTTTTTTGTAAAATAAGGATGCTTATAAACTCTCTTAAAACACAAAAATACACAACTTCAATAATTAGTACACATACAATACAGTGTTATGGGCTGATATTTGTGTCCATCCAAAATTCTTATGTTGAAATCCTAACCCCTAATGTGATGGTATTAGGAGGTAGGGCCTGTGGGAGGTGATTAGGTCATAAGAGTAGAGCCCTCACGAATGGGATTAGCATGCTTATAAAGGGGTGCTCAGAGCTCTCCAGTCTTTCTGCCATGTGAGGACACAATTAGAAGTCTGCAACTTGGAAGAGGCCCTCCCCAGAACCAGACTGTGCTCGTACCCTGATTTCAGACTTCCAGCCTCAAGAACTGTAGAAAATAAATTTCTGTTGTTTATAAGCCACCTACTCTATGATATTCTGTTTTAGCAGCCTCACCTAAGACATGCAGTATCCCTGATTCAAGTGGATTCATCATTAATTGTACTACTAAGATGAGATCTGGGGAATAAAGAAACTAGAGCTTTACTATTACTGAGGCTCTGTCTCCTCAACAATGGAAAAAAAAGGTTGAACCAGATGATCTGTAAGTTTCCTGGTATCTCTAACATTTTGTGAGTTGCTGAGCACACAATTGCATTTTATGGTGTTAGATTTTACAAACTAGTTAGGTTGGAAAACTCATGAGCTCTCCTTCTGGTTACGACATTGTGGTTAACTTTCCCTACTGCAAGGTCCTGAAGTGAACATATTCCCAATGAATCTTATTTTTTTGTGATGTAATTTTCTGGTCTCACGTCCTTTCTTCCAGCTTGTTTAGCTTTATTTTTATGACTTTTTACTAGCAAAGAATGAGCCATCAGTTCTTACTGGGTATGGTATTCCCTCCAAGGGGTATTTCGGAAATTTGTGGGCTTTTTGGTATTTTAGTATAGTCAAATCTGAACATTTAAATGTTGGAGTACATATTCCTTTGTTATTATTTTTTATTGAAGTATAGTTGATGTACAGTATTATTTATATACTTGTATGTACAGACATTCAACATAGAGATTCACAATTTTTAAAGGTTATACTCTACTCATAGTTATAAAATATTGGCTATATTTTGTGTTGTACAATATACCCTTATAGCTTATTTTATGCTTAATAATCTGTATGTCTTAATACCCTATGCCTAACTTGCCCTTTCCTGCTCCCTCTGCTCGTAGCAGTTTTTTCCCTGTGAGTCTGCTCCTTTCTTGTTTAATTCAGTAGTTTTATTTTTTAGATTCCATGTATAAGTGATGTTGTACAATATTTGTCTTTCTCTTTCTGACTTCTTTCAGTTACCATTCGGTATTTGTCTTTCTCTTTCTGACTTATTTCAGTTACCATAATACCCCCCAAGTCCATCTGATTGTTGCCAATGACACGATTTCATTCCTTTTTTATTGCTGAACAGTATTTAGTATTCCACGGTATATGTGTATATCATCTCCGGTGGCTCAGATGGTAAAGAATCTGCCTGAAATATGGGAGACCTAAGTTCAATTCCTGGGTCAGGAAGATCCCCTGGGGAAGGAAACAGCTGCCCATCCCAGTATTCTTGCCTGGAGAATCCCATGGACAGAGGAGCCTGGTGGGCTATAGTCCATGGGGCCACAAAGAGTTGGACACGACTGAGGGACTAACACACACATGTGTATAGCTATATCTATACAAACACACCACATCCTCTTTATCCATTCATTTGTTGATGGATGTTTAGGTTGTTTCCATATCTTGGCAACTGTAAATAATGCTGCTATGAACATTGGCATATATATATCTTTTTGAATTAGTGTTTCCATTTTTTTGGATATATGCCCAACAGTGGAATTGCTGGGTCATATTGTAGCTCTATTTTTAATTTTTTGAGTCACTTTTATACTGCTTTCCACAGTGGCTGCACCACAATAGTGTACGAGGGTTCCCTTTTCTCCATAGCCTTGCAAACGTTTGTTATTTGTATTCTTTTTAATAATAGCCTTTCTGACAAGTATGAGGTGACATTGTGGAAATGTGCATTATTTCTTATTTTTTAAAGTAAATTATTGAGTAATTTTAAAGAAATTTTTTTCTTCGTATAATGATGTGTTATGTATATTTTAAATGATGTAGATAGGTAGGTTATATATCTATGAATTTCACTTTAGAATAGTACAGAAAGCATTAGAAAATATTTTTATAAGAAGGTATGGTTGAGGATCACCAATGATAATGTACTTTGATGCTGATATATACTGCAGTGGGGAGAAAGAGATAGGAAAGATGATATTTTACATTTATCTAGTAATACTTAGGTACTGTGTTTTGTATGTGACCTTACTATGCATGGTATCTCATCCTTCTAAAATAGGTGGTATTATTCTTCTCTGATTCATGACGAAGATACTGAGGCTTAAGGAGGTTTATTAACTTCATTCCCTCATCAAATATTTTAGAGCTCACTATCTGCAGCTACAGGTATTTGGAGGAGAGCTGGTAACAGAAAAGACATAAGTTCTGCCCTCAAGGAGTTTATGTTTTAGTGACGAGAGAGGGAGACTAAACCAAAGCAATAAATAAGTAAGACAAGTCAGGTTGTGATGAGTGTCATAAAGACACTCGAATGAAATGACTTGAGAAGACTTGCCCAAAGTGGCATAACTAGTGGGTGATGGGGCTCCATCTGAATGTATATGTTACTTTATGGCTGTCATAGCCATTGAATGACCATCACTAGTATCAAAGTACAAGGTCATCACCTCTTCTAAGGTTGTCCAGAAAGATGCCAGAATGTGTGAATGAGTAACCAAGAAGAAAGATCTGTTCAGAGCAACTATTGCTGGGTATTTTTTCCTTTCTGCATTCCTGTCAGATGAAGTGCCTGCATGACACTGGTAATTACAACAGTCCCTCCTGTACTCTGCAACATTTTAGTTTTTAACACCGCTAATACTTATGAAAATGCATTTCTAAGTCAATAAGGTTAAATGCTTTTCTGATTTCTTAAGTGTGATTTTCAGAAACATCCTCAGTTTTATTCCCCTACGGCAATGTATCTGTCATACCCAACTTGGGATAAGTGTATCCACTCTATGAGATGAGAAATTGAGTACTGACTGGAAACAGATGTTGCTGCTTTTAGAAATGAAATGGCAGATAGACATTTGGAAGGGTCATTGGGCTTCCCTCGTGGCTCAGACAGTAAAGAATCCATCTGCAATGCAGGAGACCTAGGTTCTGTCCCTGGGTTGCGAAGATCCCCTGGAGAAGGGAACGACAACCCACTCCAGTGTTCTTGCGTGGAGAATTCCATGGACAGAGGAGCCTGTTGGGCTACATTCCATGGGGTTGCAAAGAATCGGATGTGACTGAGTGACTAACACTTTCACTGCTTTCATAGTCATTCCATAGAATAAGTGGTAGAGAGGTAGGTAAGACTTCTAAGAAAGAGGGCCTACCAACTAAAGTCTAGACCATGAGAATGTCTGGGGGAAAAGCCTTTTGAAATGAAAAAACTTGGAAAGTTACGTTCTACCTTCAAGAAAAAGATCAATGTTAGGAACTCTAGTGATTGCTACTACAAGATAAAGATTAGAGAGAAAAGTACACACTTTTTTAATATATCTTAAAGCTTTGTTCCCTGGTGGCTCAGACGGTAAAGCATCTGTCTACAATGCGGGAGACCCGGGTTCGATCCCTGGGTCGGGAAGATCCCCTGGAGAAGGAAATGGCAATCCACTCCAGTACTCTTGCCTGGAAAATCCCATGGACGGAGGAGCCTGGTAGGCTACAGTCCATGTTGTCGCAAAGAATCGGACACGACTGAGCGACTTCACTTCACTTCAAAGCTTTGTTCAAGTTATAAATTCTTTCAATAAACACAGTGATAAGCAGATCTTATGTTTGGTTATTTGAGTCATGATTTCAAATCTGTGGGAAAAAGAGAATGAAATAGAAGGGAGAGTGCTGCATTATTGGTCCTGGTTATCAGTTCCAAGGAAATCGTCCTTCTGGTCCTCATGGCCACACAGTTAGCAGGACTTTTGATGCTGTAACTATTTTCTTAGACAAAAACAGCCTGGAAAGAGAAATAAAAAGCTTCAGAACACATCTTGTAAACTCCAGCTTATAAAGACAATGATCGCATCTCCATGCAAATATCAAGCAGAGCTCATGTAAGTGCTTAGATTAATTGTGTTTTTGGAAAACATGCTCAATACCTGGTCATCTTTTTCATTCATTCTTTAGCACTTTATCATGTTCTTCGGGGTACTCAGAGATAAATATTAATTCTAACCTTGTGTTTACTATTTAAAACGGTACAGTAAATGAAAGGTGGTTTTATATATGTGTATTTCATAGAAAATTTCCTACTCTTGTTCTTGACTATTCCTTGAATCTTTATAGATGCTCAAAATTTGACAAAAGCCAATCTAACATTCCTACTTTATGTATGTTGCTTTAAAGGCACACTTCTCCCTAATACTAATTAGAAATCTTATAATGAACAGCACAGTTAATTTCTCAAGCAGCATAACTTGCATTGATTTCATAAATTTGAGGGTTAACTTTAAATTGTTTCTGTAATAATTTTTTAGTATTCATCACCAAATCCACACTGGTCAGCTCAGACTCTGGGGAATTCAGTAACTATCTTGTACACTCAGTTCATCTTTTGCAACTATATTGGCCAACTTGCAAATTTATCTGCAGCATGCCTGGGTGGTTTTGTAGAGAAAACAGCTACTCTCAGGGGGCTAATGCCTCTTCTCCACCAATCAGAATACAGTTCATGATTCATTAGGTTTGTTGGCTAGATTATTTAACTTAATTCAATATAAATTATTTAATTCCAAAAGCCTTCCTGGTATCCAGTATGAATGAAACAATTATTCCTGGACACACTCATCCAAATAACATCACACAGTTTTACCAAGCCCCAGGACAGTCATTAAATTCCAGCTATCCACAGCTTTACACAAGCTCCTCATGCTGAGTTTTTGAGGATTACAACATTACTGAAATTGTTTGGATTCAATAAAGGACTGTGTTATTTCTATATTTAATGAGAACATCCCAATTACATAGCAATGTGATTATATACAATCATAAACTATTTCTAGGTAGCAGTTTTGCATTTGTTCCGATAGTGTCCTTTCTTTTGTTATCTATTCTAGTCCATACAAAAAGGAACAACTCCATGTTTTCTTAACGTTAAGTCTGCTGCTTAGAAGCTTCCTCAAGGTTATCCATCTCTTGACATCATTTCTATCTGGTCAATGGCTTGTGGAAGTAGGATCTGTGGTTGGTGTAATTTTCCCTTGAATATAATTTATATGTGTCCCTAAACATGGTATCCCTTTCTTAGATTAAGCTCTCTGGAAGCAGACTCTGAAGTAGAGAATTGTGTGTTTCCTGTAGGAAAGGAGGGAGTCAAGATTGGTAGAGGGTTGGCATTGCACCTGAGGCTCAGCCTATTCTGCGGGGCACTCTGGAGCTGGGATGGCCTTTGGAAATCTGTATCAACCAGTTATCAGCTGTGGGCTACTCGCTGGAAAAAGGCATAATGCTGTGGTCGAAGGCAGTCTCTAGCAAGCTACCAGCAGTCAATATTCCCAGCAGCTGAGAGAATGAAGTGTCAGTCCTAAGGGAGGATCTTAGAGCACCACGTATCCACTATCCCCATTCTAAGGAAAACCTGAGTGAGAAGTATTGACAGAAACTGGGAAATGGAGGAACAGCATGGCTGCTTTAATACATAGTCTTGATTTTCTCTTAAAATCTGTTAAATTTTTTTTACTCTTCTTTCCCCCCTGTTTTCCTTCTCTCCTTTGTCTTCAACCAGGCCAGGAATGGAATAAGGTAGACCCCAGAGAATTTCAACCCTGGAGAATAGCAAGCAGTGTAGCAGAATTCCTGTGAGACCCAGCTGAAACCCTCAGACGTGGTCTGAGGCCTGCTTAGAGACCTGTGCATAAAATGGCATTTGGAAAAGGGAAGATGCTGTTTAAGAAGAGGAGTCAGTTACAAGTGACAATTGGGTTCTTTCTCTCATTACTCTTACTCATAAGTACAATGCACTTGTGTATTTGCACTGGCATTTCTCTAGCTAGCCACACTTAATTGCACCCTCCAACTTTAAGAAGATTCCTTATGGCCCTCAGATAGAGGCAAAAGCGTCTTTGTTACCAAAGTCTTCTCTCCAAGCCTTCCCCTCCCACCCTTCCCACAACTTACCCCTGTCCTTTTATTGTTCAGTTGCCAAGTTGTGTCCATCTCTTTGTGACCCCATGGACTGCAACTTGCCAGGCTTCCCTTTCCTTCACTATCTCCTGGAATTTGCTCAAATTCATGCCCATTGAGTTGGTGATGTTATCTAACCATTTCATCCTCTGTCACCCCCTTCTCCTTTTACTTTTTAATCCTTTTAATCTTTTAAAAGCATCAAGGTCTTTTCCAATGAGTTGACTCTCTGCATCAGCCTTGCTTTTCCATGATCCTCTCTTTCATTCATTCATTTAGTCATTAATTTACTCTTTTATTTATTGACTTCCTACTAAGTGCCAGTTTCATTCCAGAGTGTCTGGGTCTCAACTGACTGCCTAGACTGTGTGATACTTGTTTTGCTTCTCATCTGGCTCCTGTTTGTTCTGACTTCTAAGTCATAGCTGATCCAAATAGAACAGTTGTCAGTTCAGTTCAGTAACTCAGTCGTGTCCTACTCCTTGTGACCCCATGGACTGCAGCACGCCAGGCTACCCTATCCATCACCAGCTCCCGGAGCTTGCTCAAACTCATCTCCATCGAGTTGGTGATGCCCTCCAACCATTTCATCCTTTGTTGTCCCCTTCTCCTCCTGCCTTCTTTCCGAGATGCTGCTGCTGCTGCTAAGTCACTTCAGTTGTGTCCGACTCTGTGTGACCCCATAGATGGCAGCCCACCAGACTCCTCCGTCCATAGGATTTTCCAGGCAAGAACACTGGAGTGGGTTGCCATTGCCGTCTCCATCTTTCCCACCATCAGGGTCTTTTCCAGTGAGTCAGTTCTTTGCATCAGGTGGCCAAAGTATTGGAACTTCAGCATCAGTCCTTCCAATGAATATTCAGGGCTGATTTTCTTTAGGATTGACTGATTTGATCCCCTCGCAGTCCAAGGAACCCAAGAGTCTTCTCCAACACCAGAGTTCAAAAGCATCAATTCTTCAGCACTCAGCTTTCCTTATGGTCCAACTCATATCCATACATGACTACCGGAAAAACCATAGCTTTGACTAGATGGGCCTTTGTTGGCAAAGTAATGTCTCTGCTTTTTAATATGCTGTCTAGGTTGGTCATAGCTTTTCTTCCAAGGAGCAAGTGTCTTTTAATTTCATGGCTGCAGTCACCATCTGAAGTGATTTGGATCCCAAGAAAAGAAATACTGTCACTGTTTCCATTGTTTCCCCATCTATTTGCCATGAAATGATGGGACCAGATGCCATGATCTTAGTTTTTTGAATGTTAAATTTTAAGCCAGCTTTTTCACTCTCCTCTTTCACTTTCATCAAGAGGCTTTTTAGTTCCTCTTCACTTTCTGCCATAAGGGTGGTATCATCTACCTATCTGAGGTTATTGATATTTCTCCCGGCAATCTTGATTCCAGCTCATGCTTCATCCAGCCCAGCGTTTCACCTACTGTACTCTGCATATAAACTCAATAAACAGGGTGAAAATATTCAGCCTTGATGTACTCCTTTCCCAATTTGGAACCAGTCCATTTTTCCATGTCTTGTTCTAACTATTGCTTCTTGACCTGTATACAGATTTCTCAGGATGCAGGTAAGGTGGTCTGGTATTCCCATCTCTTTAAGAATTTTCCACAGTTTGTTGTGATCCACAGAGTCAAAGGCTTTGGTGTAGTCAATAAAGCAGAAGTAGATGTTTTTCTGGAACTCTCTTGCTTTTTCAATGATACAGTGGATTTTGGCAATTTGATCTCTGGTTGCTCTGCTTTTTCTAAATCCAACTTGAACATCTGGAAGTTCTTGATCCACGTACTGTTGAGGGCTGGCTTGGAGAATTTTGAGCGTTACTTTACTAGTGTGTGAGATGAGTGCAATTGTGCAGTAGTTTGAGCGTTCTTTGGCATTGCCTTTCTTTGGGATTGGAATTAGATTTAGTTGATCCTCTTGTTTCTTGTTATCAGAAACCACTGCTTGACAAATCTGATGTCCTCACCTACCTTTCAGACCTGTTAAATGGTTTCTGAGAACTACTCTGGCCTTCAAGTCATGATCCATTTCCTCTGATCACAGTTCATCTCCTGGCATATGCAATCTACTGTCACCAAATCCACTGTAAGCAAAGGGAAAAATACCCCTAAATGAGAGTGGCTGTGAAAAAGACTGAATGGAAAAGCTGGAGTATGGAGGCTGAGGACAGCACTTAGGAATGTGGAGAGTTGTTCAATAAAATTGGACTCACAGTTTGTCATTGATAACAGGTTTATCGTTTGACTTTGTATGCACAATTATTTGCCTCTTTTTCATTTCATTTCTCTCCCAGGGACTGAAAGTAATTAAACAATTGTTCTACTTGTTCTTTGGAAAACATTTTAATATTTCTGATTTTATTTTAGTCCAGTAATTTTAAATCAGTCTACTTATGGTGTAAAGTGGTTCACTTACTTGTTTTTTCTCTATTCTTTTACTTTTTTAAAGATCTTTATTATTTCCTTGCTCAAAAAATGTTAAATTTTATGACTTAGTTCAATGCAAGTTCCTTATTTCAAAGGGAAAGAGTCAACATATTGAGTGTACTTGTTTTGAAGTTTAATACCTTTTTAGACTTAACACTGTGCCAGTCTGCCTTGATGCCAACGTGAAGGAGGCCAGTGTAAACACAGTCCTTGTAAGTATGTTGCATGTATTAGCTTCTTTAACCCCACAATAGTCATATGATCTAGGCACTATTATTTCCAATTTAAAAGCAAGGAAACAGATGAACAGAGGGTAACTTGTCCTCTGTCACCAAGATACTCAACTCCAGAGCCAGTGTTCTTGTTCATCAAGTTATACCACCTGGTTAGAAATGCACTCCAAGATAACTCCAGAATCCAATTATAAAGCCCATTTTGTATGCTGGCCTGATACTCCCTCATGTTATGGATAACTTCTTCCATAATATGTTGTTTGTTCAAGCCAATAGGCCACAGCTGATGAAAATTCTCTTGCTATGCAACTTAAATATGGGAACCTGCTCTTCTATCTCACTTCTTTATTGACTTTCCATATACCTTCTATTTTCATTTGAAAATTTATCTGGAGTCCCCTGACTATCCCTGTTAATTTTTTTCCCTGGCCATGTTTTGTTTTTTATTTGAATTTTGTAAGTGTGATATTTGAGTTAGTAAAGATAGAATTTTTATGAAAGATTCAATATCAAAATTAAGTTGCATTTCAAGGCATTATGGGTAAAATTGGAAGGAAGAGTATTTAAAAATCCCCATTGAGGGTCTCTAACTGAGTCTATTTGAGGCTAATGCAGTCATCTCAGCTTGATTTATGATTATATATCCTGACGTATGAAATGCTGTTTATAAATAGTTTAATAAAGGGCTATTGCTCCAAATTCCAAATTAGCAATGAGGATGATTTCCATTAGAGAAGACAGTTTTGGAGGATTTTGTTTTTGATACTTAATAAAGTGAATCCTTTTTCTCAGTACAATACGTACTGTTGACTTGTGGCTCAGCTCTAGGGACCTGATGTTGTATTCAAAGAGTAAAAATGTATCTCTGCTCATTGTTTATTTACTACATTTTAGGTACATACGGCAAAGTTATTTTCCTTACAGTTCCCAGTTCAGCCTTTTCTCTTGATTATATGTTAAAAATATGTGCATAAAGTCCCCAGGATCTCAGTTTAACAATGTGACTCTCCAAGCCTCTTTTATTAAGTGACATTTCTAGTATTTTAATGAGGGTTTGACATTTTCACATGTTATAATTTTGTTTTATTTTTATATTCATCGAAGTGACTTTCATGTTGCCTTTGTGTGCAGTCAGTTTACAATTTTTAAAGGTACTTGGAGACATCTTTTCAGAAAGAAGAAGTACATCAGGAAACCATTCAGGATTCTCAGCGTTAGTCTTCAGTGAAGTGTATTTTTTTTAAAAAAGATTGCAAGGCTTTAAGTGTAGGGGTTTTGTTCTGAGCAACATGTAATACTAGATCCTTTGGAAATGGTAAAACATGATTTAGACCAGAGCTTTCAAATCCAAACACCTGGACGGCCCAGTGGGTGACATAAGTAAAAGAGGTGGGTGCAGGGGATGCAGAGGGCTGGAACAGGTGCACCGCCCCCCCCGAAAGGGCCGCTGCAGATTTGCCCTTTCGGGTAGTTGCTACGAGGAAACTTCAGTATCATCCAGTTTTTTGGACTCTAAGGGGATCTGGATGATTAAGTGAAATATTCTAATTTGAGACACTGGCGATTTCTGGCCTTGATTACCCAGCACACAACTGGACACAGGTACTTTGTTCATAAGTAAGTGAAGTCGCTCAGTCGTGTCCAACTCTTTGAGACCCCATGGACCATAGCCTACCAGGCTCCACGGTCCATGGGATTTTCCAGGCAAGAATGCTGGAGTGGGCTGCCATTTCCTTCTCCAGGGGATCTTCCCAACCCAGGGATCGAACCCAGGTCTCCTGCATTGCAGAGAATGATTAATGCTTCCAAAGAGCCAAGAAGGAAAGGTATGATCGGAGATTGTCTTTCAAATGACTCAGAAAAGCAGAACCCCATTCCAGGACTCTTTCTTCAGCTGCCTTCTAAGGGCAAAGCACTGTGTGGTATAATTCTGAGGTGACAAAAGTGACCAAGCTGAGCCCTCACTTTTTAAATTAATTTATTTTAATTGGAGGATAACTACTTTACAATATTGTGGTGGTTTTTGCCATACATCAACATGAATCAGCCACGGGTGCACATGTGTGCCCCCATCCCCCATCCTGACCCCCCTCCCCACCCCATCCCTCTGGGTTGGCCCAGAGCACCAGCTTTGAGTGCCCTGCTTCATGCATTGAGCTTGCACTGGTCATCTATTTTACATATGGTGTATACACGTTTCAATGCTGTTCTCTCAAATCATCCCACTCTCGCCTTCTCCCACATAGTCCGAAAGTCTGTCTTTACATCCTGTGTCTCTGTTGCTGCCTTGCATATAGGATTGTCATTACTGTTTTTCTAAATTCCATATATATGCGCTAATACACTGTATTGGTGTTTCTCTTTTTGACTTGTTTCATTCTGTATAATTGGCTCCAGTTTAATCCACCTCATTAGAACTGACTCAAATGCATTCTTTTTTATAGCTGAGTAATATTCCATTTTGTATATGTACCACAACTTCCTTATCCATTCGTCTGCTGATGGACATCTAGGTTGCTTCCATGTCCTGGCTGTTGTAAACAGTGCTGCGATGAACACTGGAGCACACGTGTCTCTTTCAATTCTGGTTTCCTCAGTGCCCAGCAGTGGGATTGCTGGCTCAAATGGCAGTTCCCTTTCCAGTTTTTTAAGGAATCTCCACACTGTTCTCCATAGTGGCTGTACCAGTTTGCGTTCCCACCAACAGTGTAAGAGTGAACCCTCACTTTTTAAAGACCCCACAATTAAGCAGGAGGTCTAAGACACAACAGTCATAAGTAGTGAAAGGTGAAGTCAGACAAATTCCAAAAGGGATGTTCAAATGAAATTCAAAGGAGGGAGAAGTCTCATCTGATTGTTAAGTCCCGGGACAAGTTCATGTCAAGAGGAACCTTGACAATGATTATAGGATTAGGATTGTGGTGAATGTGGACCATTCCAGAAGAGAGCAGAGGTGGGAAAACAGGAGCATGAGGATGCTCAGAGAGCAGAAGCTGCTGCTGCTGCTGCTAATTCACTTCAGTCGTGTCTGACTCTGTGCAACCCCATAGACAGCAGCCCACCAGGCTTCCCCATCCCTGGGATTCTCCAGGCAAGAACACTGGAGTGGGTTGCCATTTCTTTCTCCAATGCACGAAAATGAAAACTGAAAGTGAAGTCGCTCAGTTGTGTCCAACTCGTAGTGACCTCATGGACTGCAGCCTACCAGGCTCCTCCATCCATGGGATTTTCCAGGCAAGAGTACTGGAGTGGGGTGCCATTGCCTTCTCTGAGCAGAAGCTAGACCAGTTTAAAGGCAGGACAGCCATCAGCGAGAAGGCAAGCAAGGGAGGATGAGTGTATGTTATAGAGGACTAGAGAGAAGAGGTCGTACAATGATTTTAGTAGACAGTGAAAATCCATCAATGATTTTTGACTTGGAGAGTATTTTGCCTACTATTTTCTAGGGGTGAAATTTGAAAAACAAGATGGCAAAACAGAAAGAGGGCTGAGGTTAGGACTTCAACATGTGATTTTGCTGGGGGGCAAATTCAGTCCGTAACAAATGAGCACGTGAAGAATGCAAGAGTTTGCTCCTTTTTTTCTAAAGCTGTTGAAGTAAAACCATTGGAGTTTCTAATGGTTTTAACATAGCTAAGATTAAAGTGAATTTAACTGCAAGATAGAAGCATTGTGATGAAATGCTAATATTAGGTTGGCCAAAAAGTACATTTGGGTTTTTCTATATCACTTTATGAGAAAACCTGAACAAACTTTTTGGTCAGCTGAATACAGCCTGTGGCACCCATTCTATGAGGTTAGAGAAAACAAGGTACTTTGTGCTTCCTTCTGTAATGAGTAAAGTGATAGTGTTAGTCGCTCAGTCATGTCTACCTCTTTGCGACCCCTTGGACGATAGCCTGCCAGCCTCCTCTGTCCGTGGGATTTTCCAGGCAAGGATACCAGAGTGGGCTGCCATGCCTTCCTCTGGTATCTTCCCAACCCTAGGGTGTCTTCCCAACCCAAAAATCAAACCTGCTTCTCCCGCATTACAGGCAGATTCTTTACTGTCTGGGCCGCCAGGAAAACAAGGTACTTTGTGCTTCCTTCCATAATAAAACTTACCAAGTCACCAAGTAAGTCATAACTCTGCTCCCAGTTTCTAGCACAGGATCTGGCTCATAAGAAGGTGCTCAGAAAACACTGGTAGATGAACAGAGAATACTAGATTGGTTCGTGCACCATAAAAAATCCATATATCCTAAAGGCTAGTCAGCCCTTTCATCAACCCCCACTTTCCCACCACCGCACATACCTAGTGGCTTTGGAATTGAGAGCAAACAGTAAGAGATTATATATATATGGAGGGATGAAAGACACAAAAGAGAGTTCTCCATAATAACTTGAATATGGAGTGGACTTCTGTCTCGCTGGAGGTTAGGTTATGAAGGCAGAGTGCAAAAAACCAGCATCATATAGTACAAATTACCCTGAACATTCTTTAGGAAGTCATAGCATTGGAGAGATATAAAACACTCTGCTTTTTCTTCCAGCATTCAAACAGCCCACTGCTTTCTTCTGTTCAGCATCGGTTGAAGTTGGCTTGAATTGAAGGGTTTGATTGTATGAAAAAGATATTTTTAAATGCTGGAATTAGCTCCATGTGGTGATATGCTGTCAGTATGAAAAGCACTCCAGGACAGACTGCCTGAAGGATGGAAGTTTTCTACTTCTCTCTCTCTCAGCCCCACATTAGGATATATGACTGTTGAGTAGAATGGTGGAGTGAAATCTCTTTCTCCTTCTCTCCCTACTGCAATGCTTCTTGATGGCCTGGCCTGTGTGGTTGATTTCCCTCAAGTTAAAATGCACATATGATGACATTTCTCTGTACCCAGAGTCGGGGTTGCTGCTTGCACAGATGAGAATAAGGATCACACATTGCTGGGGTGATGCTTGCAAGAATGTAGTAAAGTGCGTGAGCCAGGCAGGTGTGGATCAACACCCTGCCATGGCCACTCTGGCCAGAGTAGAGTCAGGACAATCGGTGTTCAGTTGTGGGAAAAGTGAAATTATGTCTGCCTATTTGGATGATTTCAGGGATTTTCAAGAGATCCTGGGTATCACCATGTGCTAACGCAGGACACACAGTTGGCATAGGGGAAGGAACTTGGTCTTGGAAGAAAGGAAAACAAGGGTGGAGTTGCAGCCTCACCTCTTCTCACTTCCCTCTCACCAATGTTTGCTTGTTTGTTTCAGCTTTATTGAAAAATAATTGACAAATAAAAATTGTATACACTTAAGGTGTACAACATGATGTTTTGTTTTACATGTGCATTGTGAAATGATTACCACAATCAAGCTAGTTATCCGTCACCTCACATGGTTTGCTTTTTTTCTTATGGGATGAGGGCACTTGAGATTTACGCTCTCAGCAAATTTCAAGTATATAATACAATACTTTTAACTGTAGTCACTATTCAGGACATTGGATCTCCAGAATTTACTCATCTTGCATAACTGAAACTTTGTAACTTTTGACTAATATCCCCCAGATTCCAGCCCCTGGCAAACACCCTTCTACTCTCTGTTTCTGTGAGTTATACTTCTTGAGATTCTACTTGTAAGATCATGCAGTATTTGTCTTTCAGTGTCTGGCTAGTTTCCTTTAGCTAAGCTGCTCCAGACTCATCTATAGTGTAGCAAATGGCAGAACTTTATATACATATATATATATATATATATATATATATATAGGATTCCTCAATGGCTCAGCAAGTAAAGAATCCACCTGCAATTCAAGAGACACAGGAGACTTGGGTTCAGTCCCTGGGTCAGGAAGATCCCCTGGAGAAGGAAATGGCAACCCACTCTAGTATTCTTGCCTGGAAAATCTCATGGACAGAGGAGCCTGGCAGGTTATAGTCCATGAGGTCACAAAGAGTTGGATATGACTGAGCAATCAAGCATAGCATATATATGTATATTCCACATTTTCTTTGTTCATTCATTCATCAACAAACACTTAACATTGTTTCCATATCTTGTTAACGTCGTGTCTTTGTGATTGTGAGATCTTTGGCAAAGTACCTGAACAACTGTTATGTGGACAATAATACAAGATAGAGGTATTCAGAGCATTGCAAGAGAAAATGTATATAAAGTGTTTAACTTAGAGGCTGGGACAAGCTAACCAATGAAGATATGGTAGTTTTCTAGTTACCTCCTAACCATGTGAGCAAACCCATTTGGGAGGTGGGAGTGGGAGTGGGAATATGATAAACAAAAAGAAAAAAAAACAAATAGTAAGTTACCTTGGCTAATCCCATACAATCAGACATAATTAATGAACTAGCCAAGATGACATACCAGGTGTAGAGAATCCTGGACTGTGGGTCAAGAGACTGGCTTCTAGTTCTGGGTAAACCTTGGGCAAGTCCTCTCTCCTTTCTGTTCCATTAACAGTAAAATGAAGGACTTGAAAGATCTCTAAAATCTCTTCCAGTTCTAAGATGATAACCATTTATGTCATGTCTCCTCACTGATTCTCTTACACCTTCCAAATTAAACCATTTCTTTGGTTGGTCTTAAAATTTCACCATCAAATAGCTCTAGGCTCCCTTTGCAGTATTTTCTCCTACTCCCACCTTGGAAAACCAACACTGCAGCAGATTGTCTCTTTATTGTCTGTCCCCTGCATTCTCATCTCTGTTCGTCTCTGCCCCTCTTCATCTGTGGATAATCTTCTCATCCTTTACCGCATGCCACATGATACCATGTCCATGAAGCTCTTCTGTATTTCCTCAAGATGTCTGTGTTGTATTCTTCTGTGGGGTCCCAATCACTGTCTTTTAGGTGCTGGTTGGCAATGAGGGAGCAGTGGGGTGATGGGGATGGTGGAGGGGGGTCCTGGTAGTTCTGACATCATTGGGCCTATGTGGTGTCTTATCTGCAGCCAAGTATGTGGACTTGGCTGGTAACTGAGGGAAAGACCCTTTAAATGATGCTCTTACAGAGCTCTGAAAGAAGAGAGCTGCTTTTCACAGTCAGGTTCTGGAAACAGTGAGGTGTAGATGACATTTCTTTTAAGCTGTATGCAAAGTTTCCCCCAGAGGAAAGAGATTAGAAGACAGCATTAATTATTCTCAAGACTGTGAGTCCTGATTTTCACTAATTACTTAAATTTGCCAACTGCCTATTCTGACTTGTGACAGTCCACTGGTAGGAATCCAGACCTGCAGAGAGAAAACTATTTCCTTCTGGAAGGACCTGCTAGACCTCTCCAGCATGTCTAAAGTGCAAGGAAGCAGAGCAGTGACTCAGCAACCCCAGTGAAGGGGTCTGGATCTGAGACCCTCAGCCACCACTGATCATCAGTGCAAGAATTCTCACAAGTAGTACATCCTTCTGTGCACCGTAGTGGTTCATAGCATGGACCTTGGAGCCATAATTCCTGGGTTCAAATCCCAGTTCCTGCCCTCCTGCCTGGCTGACTTTGTGATCTTGACAAGTCACCCAGCCTTGGCCCGTGCAGGGCTTTGGCTGGGTTTGAAGACTGTTTCATCGGCCCCACGTCTGCTCCCCTCTCTTCTCCCTGATCTCCTTGGGGGACGTTGTCAGCACAGCCTGGCATGGCCAGAGCTAGGCCAGTTCTAGTAGTATCTGTTCAGGAGGCTCTTCTAACTTTCCTTCAAGGTTTCCAGCTGCTTTCTCAGGAGGCCCATCTCCTTGATGACCTCTGGGAATATTCTCATCTTACGCTCTGTGGCCTCATGGTTTCTTTGGATGAGGATGGGTAAATGGGTCAGATTAACAATTTACTGGGGAGGCAGCTAAATTATGCGGCCTCCCTCCTGCTGTCCGAGAGTACGTATTGTATTAACTTGTTTTTCATTCATTCAGCTAGTCTTTACTAAGCATCTATATGGATACAGTGGGCTGTTCAGATTAACAGATGTCTGCTGAAATACGAGGCAGTGCCAATGAAGTCTCTCTAAAACAGACATAATACAGAATTTCCTCAACTAGGATTTACTAAGCATGAGACAAACGTTGATTTTTGCCATTTTTCTGGTTGTGGCCTATTGGAGCCTCAACTACATTATAAAACAATGAGCGCTAAAATGGAAGAAGTAAAGGGAGAGTTTAGAAAGGTTAGCTAATCCAGAGTTAGGGTTCTTGGAAGAAGTACTCTCCAAAGAAGACCTAAGGACTTGAAAAATAAATATGAGCTTACCATCCAAAGTGTAGGGTATGGGGCCTGCTCCAGGCAGAATTTCCTTCTGAGGTTTGGATGGATGAGAGAGCACAGCTCTGACTGGGGACCTGAAATAGTGACTTTTGGATAAAGGAGTAGACTAGTGGGGGAGTGTACTTGAGGTCGTGAGAGAATTACAAGGTGATATTTGGATTTTAGAAAGATTGTTCCAGTCACAGCAGGAGGATGGATGGCGGAGATCCAGAGTGCAGGCAGCTGTTCAGCTTGTGCACAGCAAGCCCATACTGGGGTGAGTGAAGAAAGAGAGCTCAGGATCACTGTTGGGAGACAGTTCTCACAGTGCATTGTTTAAGAAATTGATTATGACTCTGCACAGTAGCTTTGCTCTATCTGACCTTCAGCTTTCTTCTCTGTAAAATGAGTATTTCTAAAAACTTAGAAATGTAGTTCTGAATCATTTTTTAGGACCTTTTTTTAAAAAAAAATATTATTGATATATAGTTGATATACAATGTTGTGTTAACTTCTGCTGTCCAGCAAAGTGATTTAGTTGTATATGTTTTACATACACAAACATGTATGTAAAATATGTGTGTGTAAAACATGTTGTGTATTATGATTTATATACATATACACACACAACTAATGTATATATGTATACACAATGTATATATATACATATGTATGTATACATATACTAATGTATATGTATACATATATATATTATATATATTAGTATATATATACTAATGTATATATACACACATACATGTATGTGTATGTATGTATACACACATGTGTGCGTATGTATGTACGCATATATACATATACATGTACACACATATATATGTATATATATACATTCTTCTCATATTCTTTTCCATTATGTAAAATATGTGTATGTAAAACATGTTGTGTATTATGATTTATATACATATACACACACAACTAATGTATATATGTATACACAATGTATATATATAGATATGTATGTATACATATACTAATGTATATGTATACACATATATATTATATATATTAGTATATATATACTAATGTATATATGCATACATACATATATGTGTGTGTATGTATACATACATGTGTGTATATGTATGTATGCATATATACATATACATGTACACACATATATATGTATATATATATACATTCTTCTCATATTCTTTTCCATTATGGTTTATCATGGCATACTGAATGTAGTTCCCTGTGCTAAGCAGTAGGACCTTGTTTATCCATCCTATATATAATAGTTCACATCTGCTGATCCCAAACTTCCAATCTGTCCCTCCCCCGCAGCCCTCCCCTTGGAAATCACAAAAGACCTACAGTAATATTAATGTGTACTTCTTGATGTTTAAACTTTCATTGTATCCCTTCTCCTCCCCAACCCGTATCTCTGTATTGATTTTCTAGGGCTGCCATAGCAAACACCACCAACTGGGTGGCTCACACAAAATAAATTGATTTTCTCACAGTTCTGGAGGCTGGAAGTCTGAACAAGGTTTACTGGGTACGGCTTCTAGTGAGGCCTCTCTTCTTGCAAATGGTTGCCTTCTCACTGTGTCTTCATGTGGTCTTTCCTCTGTGTGCACACATTTCTGGAGCATCTTTGTGTGTTCAAATTTCCTCCTCTTATAAGGACACCAGTCATATTGGAGTAAGGTCCACCTAATGGCCTCACTTTAACTTAATTAACTCTGTAAAGGCCCTTTCTCCAAGTACAGCCACCTTCTGAGGTGCTAGAATGGGCTTCTACATACAAATTACAAGGAATACACAATATCATAGCTCTTTCCTTTTTAAACCTATTTTGAATTTTATAAATTTTCTAAAAATTTAGTTTTTTTAGTTTAAATTAAAATTTAATTTAATTTTAAAATTAAAAAATTAATTTTTAGTTCTAAAAATTGATTAAATTTTCTAAAACTAGAAACATCCAGGCTTGGTTGGAGGCACAACCTTCCCTAAATTCTGGTTCTCTTTTCTATGCCCCTTTCCCCTGCGTTTGATCCTTATATGAGTTAGTGATGGTGATGGTGGTTTTATACGACATCCATCTGTGGGAAAAACAAGAATTAGCTTTTCTTCTTTGGTATAGTAGCCGAATTTATTTTCCTACAGTATAGCTGAATTCTCTCCTCTGCAATAGTAGGCCTTGTTCCCTCCTTTGTTCAGTTCTAGTCTTTATGCCCCAATGAGAGTCTTACTTTTTGGTAGGCCTTGTTTTCTTTCACATGCCTTGGCTGCCCAGAATAACTTCCAAATGAATTTATATCCTGTTCCTCCTAACCTCTTTCAAAAATCATCTCAAAACCCCACCATGATCTCCAAAAGCTTATTGCATGAATGTTCTCTCAATGTTTCCTGTCATTAGCCCAAAGGGACTTGCTCACACATTTCAAAGGCAGCCTCTTTAAGGTCAGGACTTCATTCCATTTTCCTGCTTTTGTCCACTGTGTTTTAGTAGCTCAGAAGGGCACGCATCCCTGGCACCCCATGAATAAATGAAATCGCACACGGTAATAATGACTATAGGGCATGCACTCCTCCACCTGCCTACAGAGCGAACTGCGCTTTTGACTCTTTTTGCAAAATCATAACGACTCACTGGAGGTCTCTTCCGACCTACCTGATTCCAAGCCCAGTGAATTATAAACATATTTTATTTAACAAATTCACTTTTATTACCACAGTCAGCTCCTATCACAATAGTTAAGGTTTCTGTTTGCAGGTTCATAACTTGGCCATAAAATTTTGCTTCAGGCAGATACTTCGGTCTAATGACTCTTGGTACAAAATGTCATTATTAGAATCTCTTTCTTATAACATCAAAGAAAGTAAAAAAGAAAAAAAAAGCTTGGACTTAAAAAGAAAACAAAAAAGAGACTTTTCAAACTCTATTATTTTGCCTGGTGCCTCTTCAAGATGCTCTCTGGACTACCTTCCCTCAAACATGGATTCTAACAGGAGTGCTTGAAGCTTGAAACTGACTCTGGCACTTACAAATGCATTTTGGTATTTTTTGAGCTTGTTTCTGGTGGACAAATCTTTAGAAGAAATAAAAATGATTGCCTATTTTGACTAAATATGACTTTTTCTTAAATACTCACAATGGGACCTACCTTCTGCAAAGATAGGAGCCCTTGTCACTTAGAAGCTCTTGTTAACACTTACAAAAGGACCCAGGAGGCATGTTCAATAATGGTTTCTTTTAAATGCCAGTTATTTAGTTAAAAGGGGGAGTAACTGTAGAAGGATTAAAAGATTTATTTTCTTTTGAAATCTATGGTTTCTTTAAAGTTCAGGGATAAACGTGCAATTGCCTGTGTCTTACCTGCCTCCTTCTAAACAACCAGTGAACCTATTCCAGAAGAAATTCAATTTCCCCCTGAAGGAGTGTAAGTGAAGAGAGGCCCACTCAAACGCAGAGACAGATTGCCTTGACAAGCTCTCCAACAGGGAATGAAACCAGATGGGGATTGAAATAGCTCAGGGGCCACCAGTCCATGCCCAGCTAATTGTGTTAGCTGTGCTCAGGCTACAAGGAAGAAAGAAATTGTGACTAAGGGAGAGATGCCCTTAAAAACCTAAGGCTCCTACATCACTGTAATGATGTCATGGCATGAATAAGCCCAGAACTCAAATAAAAGGATTTACTACCTTGTGTTCTCTTTTCAGCTGACTGGGGAGAATGGAGATGAGATCAGTTACTTTTTGGTTGCCAATTAATATATGCTTTGGGCTAAAAAATATTATGGAAGTAGAAGAGTACTGAATTGTTGGCAAGAACATCAAAGGTTAAGTATACCAATGGTTGCAAGTTTTCACCAATACGTGTTTCTTTCAGTCACCCTGAGCTGGAAGATGGTCAAGGTGGCTGGGATGCTGGGATCCTGGGATGCTAGTTGATAGCTGAAGGCAGCTGCTGCTTTGATATGGGACATTAGGTGAAGTCACTCTGATGACTTTGCACCTTAATTCATTTACATCGTGAAGGCAGTGTAAATACCTGGGGCAAAGAATTGTAATATTTGAGATACTTGTCCTTTTATTTGTTGTCCCTGATGAGACTTTACCTTCCATAAAAAGCAGCCACATTTACTTTTAGTTTAAAGCAATTGGTCTCTAGCCAATGTCATGAGCATCTCTAGGGAACTTGTTTGAAATACAAATTATTAGCCCTGGCTCAGGCCTACAGACCCTGATGCTTGAAAAGTTGAAGACAAGAGGATAAAGGGACGACAGAGAATGAGATGATTCAATGGACTGATTCAATGGACATGAGTTTGAGCAAGCAGTCCATGGGGACGCAAAGAGTCAGACATGACTGAGCGACTGAACAATAACAACAGGCCTACAGAATTCAGGTGTGGGGTGTTGCCTGTTCATCACCTTTAGATGGTCAACCTACAGAGAAGTCTGTAGGACTGATCTTTTTAGATTCACATATGAAAATATATAGGGACATCTTTCTGATGTGTGGCCCATGTGTTAGCCTGGCCCTCAGAACTCAGGTACTTCTCCATTTTAACATGACCCTCAGCCACATCTCCAAGGCTGATGAAGTCAACAGCAGCAGCTATAAAATCAGGTTGATCTGTAACGGATAAAAGGTGGCATGTAATCAAACAGACCAGATTCAAATCCTAGCTTTGTCATTTAGTAAGTATGTGAATTCATGAGGTGATAATAGGTAACAATATTTTCCTCCAAGTATTATTGTAAAGGACTTCCCTGGTAGTTCAGCTGGTAAAGAATTCGCTTGCAGTGCAGGAGCCCCTGGTTTGATTCCTGGGTCAGGAAAATCCCCTGGAGAAGGGAAAAGCTACCCACTCCAGTATTCATGGGCTACCTTGGTGGCTCAGATGGTAAAGAATCCACCTGCAATGCGGGAGACCTGGGTTCAATCCCTGGGTTAGGATGATTCTCTGGAGAAGGGAATGGCAACCCACTCCAGTATTCTTGCCTGGAGAATCCCCATGGACAGAGGAGTCTTGACGAGCTACAGTCCATGGGATCACAAAGAGTCAATCAGGACTGAGGGACTAAGAACATAAGCACATTATTGTAAAAGTAAATGAAACAACCCCTCAGGGCCATGGCTTATTTTTATATTTTAACAGGGATAAAACTGAGTTGAGACATTGTCCCTCAATGTCCCTCAATGTCCCTCAACCCTTAGAGTTCAACCCTTAGAGCAGTTGGTGCTTGAAACCAGTCATTGCAGCCGAGCAGCCTCCCCATTTATATCAATGTTCTATAAAAGTATCACCAATCTCCATGCAGGCCATGGTGTGAAAATGATGAGAACCACAGTTCTGCATAAGCAACTGTACAACTTGTGGTTCCCCAATAAGGCTTCAATAAATGGCAGTAGTTGTTGCAGCTGTGCCTGTTGATTAGGGCTACCATGAGGAGCAGTGACAAGTAACGCAGGGGTTGCCCTGAAGACGCTGGTATCCAAGGAAAACCCAGAAGCCAGGTTTGACTCTGCAGAGAAAAGAAGAAACCCAGAAGGGCTAGTGACCTCAGCTGTTCCAAACTTGACCTCAGCTATTCCACAAACTTGGGGTCAGGGTCAAAGGCCATGTTCACTACCATGCTGTTGCCACCCAACTGTGTTACCTCCCCCCAACGTGGTGGCTCCCAGGAAGCGAGTTCCAGAGCCAACGGTTCTGCTTTGCTCTGCTGTGTGGCAGCCCCATGCGTATCCTGGCCCACTCCAGTTTTTCTAGTATTGCTTGTAGCTGCTCAGCCTCTTATGGTCAAGGCTAGCTCTGTCAAGTAGAAGTGGATATAGTCCTTACACGCTTTATAACTTTTTGTTCCTTAATATTAATCTAGTGATATTTCTGGGATGAATAAAGACAAGACACATGATCATGAGGAAGACCAGAACTTGCTTGTGAGAAATGATTTTCTTTAGCATGAAGTATAAAAATCTCCTCTCAAGTAAGGGGATAACTAGGAAAGCACAGATTTTATGATGTTGGTTTTTTATGTTCGTTTGCAATTTAAATAAGTAGGATCTTTGATTTGATGATAAGGAGGGAAACCTCAGCACTCTTTTGGAATGTACATGGAACTGGGGAGATGGGAAACAAATTATGCTAGGAATAGGGTAGTTTGTTTTCATTTTGCAGATGGAAAAACTGAAGCTAAGTGTTTTAAGTAACTAATTTAAGGTCATGCAGCCAGTTAAGAGCAAAGCTGATACTTAAGCCTGGTACCATCTAACCTGTTTCTACCTAACTCTTTAACACATTCTGTCAGTCTCCTGTGCTGCCTTCTTAGAGACTGAAGTGGAAGGTAGAATAGACACAAAGGAGTCTAATTGGGAGCAGGCATTCTAGTTGGAGGAGGTGACTTAAAGACGCAGGTAATGTGTAGGCAAAATATTGGGGAATAGAATGTAGTTGAATCCCTGGGGTGGATGACTAGGCCAGGTCATCTAGGAAATAAAGATATTTAAAGAAGGGTGCGTGTCTCAGTTAAGCTATTAAAGCCTGCAATTAGGGGGTTTATTAAATTATAAAAAGTTTAAAACAGTATGGTACTCTCTTAAATGTATTATGTTTCAGGAGTTAGCTCCAATTGCTTTTTAAAATCCTTGTATGTTGAATATTACCCCCTGGAGAAGGGAAAGGGTACCCACTCCAGGATTCTGGCCTGGAGAATTCCATGGACTGTATAGTCCACGGGGTCACAAAGAGTCGGACACAACTGGACTGCAAGGAGATCCAACCAGTCCACTCTGAAGGAGATCAGCCCTGGGCTTTCTTTGGAAGGAATGATGCTAAAGCTGAAACTCCAGTACTTTGGCCACCTCATGCGAAGAGTTGACTCATTGGAAAAGACTCTGATGCTGGGAGGGATTGGGGGCAGGAGGAGAAGGGGACGACAGAGGATGAGATGGCTGGATGGCATCACTGACTCGATGGACGTGAGTCTGAGTGAACTTCGGGAGTTGGTGATGGACAGGGAGACCTGGCGTGCTGCGATTCATGGGTTCGCAAAGAGTAGGACACGACTGAGCGACTGAACTGAACTGAACTGATGTTGAATATTAAATAGTGTTGTTGTTAGTTGCTCAGTTGTGTCCGGCTCT
Source organism: Bos taurus (assembly GCF_002263795.3). Taxonomy (NCBI): domain Eukaryota; kingdom Metazoa; phylum Chordata; class Mammalia; order Artiodactyla; family Bovidae; genus Bos; species Bos taurus. The sequence continues at coordinate 17,402,010 of NC_037347.1, forward strand.
TTGTGGCTTCATAGACTGTAGTCCCCCAGGCTCCTCTGTCCTTGGAAGTCTCCAGGCAAGAATCCTGGAGTGGATAACCTTTCCCTTCTCCAGGGGATTTTCTCCACCCAGGAATCGAACCCAGATCTCCCACATTGCAGGCAGATTCTTTAAAGTCTGCACCACCAGGGAAGCCCATTAAATAAGTGGAAGATATAAATATTGGCTTTATTCCATTTTGTTACTTCATTTCACATATGTAATGGCATAAATTAGATATCAAAGATCATTACCTAGGCGAGGAAAGTGAGACAGATGAGAAAGGAAGTAACTTTGGAAATGCCCCCACCAACTATTTCCAATTTATCTGAGTTAGATAAGTGGATAATAAAAACACACACAATAATGTGACTGAATAATAACTGATACTTGTGGAATGTCCAGAGAATATGCTCTGGTCATGTTCCCATCATGATCTGAGCTGAAATGTGAGCTCAAGTGACTGTCCCAAGCACAGCAGGGCCAGGTCTGACTGTTGGACTGGAACCAATGAACTCATGGACCACTCGAGACAGGTAAGGGATTATCCCTGTGCTTGTGGATCTATCACGACACACAGATGGCATCCAGTAGTCTCCCCTCATCACGCTTACTCTTGGTTTGAGATTCTTAGAGTCAAGGCAAGATGCCATCTGAGACCTTCCAAAGGCAGTGAAAGCAAAATCAGAGCAAACCTTTTTCCATCACTGACTCACCAAAATGAGCATCCATTCTCCTGAAGGCTGATTTTCCTCCTGAGCAAAAGGCACAGCCTCAGATGGAATTTTCCAGTGTTGTTTTCACGCTTCTAATTTAAATTGTAACACTTTTCCACTCATCTCCCCTGCATGTTCCAGCAGAGGGTAGCACCATGGCTGTCTGGGGACAGTGGTGTTAAAATGTATTTAGAAAAGGATCCCTGGCTTTAGGAGTAAAACAAAAAAGAAGCCACAGAAAGGAAACAACAGAAAGAGCAGGAAGTTGAGCAGAGACACAGTCTAGTAGGCAGTTGCAGACTTGGGCTCTTTCTGAGCTCTGTGGTATTGCTTTTGAGCTTCTCATTCATGTTCCCCTGGTTGGGCTCCTCTGATGGAACATAATTGTATCTCTGAGGTGAAAATTCTGAAAGAGCCAAACCGTTAATGACACTCAAGTAGCAGATGCTCTTTTGATGCCCTGCTCATAGTGCTTTGGCCTCCACTGCTCCCTGACATGGCCATTCTTTTCTATCAGCTGCTTCTGCAACTCTCTGCCAAGAGCATTTTCAGGATGTAAGCATGCTCAGTTCATCCAAAGCAAGCCATAAGGTAAGGCCCCTGGAAGCAGCACCCTCACCGATGATGGGGGAAAAGTTGGTAGACAAATGCCCTCATCTCCTTACCCTCTGATGGGACAACTCTGAGGTGGGTTCTCTAGCCTCTTGGAGCTCCCCAGTGGGGCTGAGCCCCTGTGGCTCACAACGATAATCTGCTCACAACACATATGTCTTGACTTTCTCCCCTTTTTATCTCATTTCCACCCTTACTGATGCTTCCTGGATCACCTCAAATAAATCCTTGTCTCAGAGTGTGATTCTGGGAGAATCTAACCTCAAACACTAGGCTAATTGGGAGACAGGGAATATTAAAGAGCAAAGCTGCAACTTATTAACTCACAGAAATGGAAGTTTTTGGGTTTTCTGGCTTAGGAAGAAAAGTGACTCATCAAAGAGCATGTACTTTTCTCAGGCCCCTGACATTGGCTAATACACCATTGTTCTAGTTACCCTGCCCAGAAACCCGGACTTTGAATCTCGAGCACACTGACAAAATTACTGACAGTGAGCTGGGGTCATCCCTGTGGCAGCGTCCCCAAGAAACTGACTATAACCTGGACCCAAGGTTCACGTGAATTTTCAGATTCTTCTTAGGTTCTCTGTGCTGTGCTGTGTGACTAAGCTCAGTCATGCCTGACTCTTTGTGACCCCATGGACTGTAGCCCTCCAGGCTCCTCTGTCTGTGGGATTCTCCAGGCAAGAATACTGGAGTGGGTTGCCATGTCCTCCTCCAGAGGATCTCCCCAACCCAAGGATCAAACCCAGGTCCCCTGCATTGCAGGCGAATTCTTTGCTGTCTGAGCCACCAGGGAAGCCCTGGGTTCTCTGAGCTACCCATAACCTTTCATTATTGTGTTTGTTTTTATTTGTTTGCTTGTTTTTTTTTTTTTTGTCTTTTGTTGGCCAGAGTCAGTTTCTGTGGTTTACAGTGATCTAATGCATCCTCCCCTTCATATCATGAATCCAGTTACTCAGTCTTTTCAGTCCCTTCTTCAAAATGCCTTGGATCTGTTTATTCCTTACCATATCCTAATGCAGATGCTGGCTTTTGTCTTAATGAAGCTATTCTTTAGCCTCCTGCCATCATTCCAGTCTCACCCCTTGAATACACTGGAGCTCGCAGTCCCAAACCAGGTGCTGGCACCCACACTTCTGGGTTTGTTCCAACTCTCTTAAAGGTCTTGGCAAGGCAAGATCTGCTTCCCACTTCTCTTATCTCCAAAATAAGGAGTTTCACTCAAATTATTGACTCCCAATCAGAAACCATTTTTATACCTCAAAAACATAAACTGTATTATTCTTTGGAGAACATAGCTTACTAAAGCATGCAGTTGATTGATTTTTAGGTTATGATTATATCACCTTTATGCAAATATACAGGTCAGTTTATGTTTATCGGGCTTCCCTAGTGGCTTAGACGGTAAAGCGTCTGTCTGCAATGCAGGAGACCCGGGTTCGACTGGGTTGGGAAGATCCCCTGGAGAAGGAAATGGCAGCCCACTCCAGTATTCTTGCTTGGAAAATCCCACGGACCGCGGAGCCTGGTAGGTTACCGTCCATGGGGTTGCAAAGAGTCAGACATGACTGAGTGACTTCACTTTCACTTATGTTTATCAGAAGCTCTAATGGACAACTCAGTGTTACTGGCAAGTGAAAATGGGGAATAAGTGAAGTTTACTCAATTAATACACATTGTTTCAAATCGTGGGCTCTGTGTTGGAGGGTGGTGGCCTCCAGCAGGTGAGGAGGGAGTAGATGTGTCATGGAACTGGCTAAATAGGGGACTTGGTGCTTAGAAGGCCACAAATTGCTTGATGTTAGTCCTATAAGGTCCTTTTCAGCAGTTTGACTACTCATTATTCAAATTTTTGGTGACCTTATCTGACTTCTAGGTTGGTCACACAAAACCTGTCTCTGACCTTCAAGTGTCCTCCATAGTCTTATTGGTCCAGACTTAGGGTTACCTGGATCTTTAACCCTCCCACTGTCCTGAGTTCATTATACTCTCACCCCTGCCTCAGCTGGAATGTCATCCCCACTGTTCTTTGCCATGAAAGCCTGTTCATTTTTGAAGACCCAAATGAAATCCAACTTCTTGGAGATCTTCCCCGACTGCTCTGGCTGTCTTTGAGCTTCTCTGTTGGGACTCTGAAACCTGCAGATATCCATGCCACATAATTTAACCCTGAATTTCACCCTATATTTTTCATTTCCTTCATCACAAGCATATGGATCTTGTGTTCTCAGTTAGATGTTTGGCTTTTGAGAACAGAGATCCTGCCTTATTCTTCTAGCTCTTTCATAGCACCAGGTACTGAAAGATGATATCAATTGGTGGAATGTCAGGATCAGTGCTGTGTAAGGTTTGATGAAGTCACACAAGAGGTAATGGTAGTTTTGAGACAGGGATGTAGATTTTATGACTTCTGCTGTACCTCAGTATTCTTTGTAACTTATGGCTAGTTGAATATTTTTAAGTCACCCTCTGGGAATAACAAATGATCAGAATCCAAAATACATCCACAGTCTAATAATTCCAAGCAGAGTCTGCAGCCAGCATTCATGAAAGCTATCTAAGTGCAGACAATAGGTAACCAGAATTCTCAAGGAGCTGTTAGATAAGAGAACCCTAAACTGAGTGGAAGAAGAAAGGTTTTAAGGGTGTAGTTCCTAAGGGCAGGACCCCATGCAGAACAGAACAGCTGTGGGCTCATGAGACATCCAAGGAACAGGAAGGCGCAACAACCTGACTTGCCTGAAGCTTTTATAAACAAGGAGTGGCTCAATAGGGCAGGCAGGCTGGTTAGTGAGCAAAGAGATATGGTGTCTGATGTCACGCCCTTGAAGCTGTGGGATAGTTGAGATGTTATGTGCATAGTCTGGCTAAAGAATTATTGATCATATGTTGGATTTCTAACTTCTCTCAAATGACCTCTTCAAATGAGAGACATTGATCTACACGTTTGTATTGCTACTGATGAGTACAGTGGTCTACCTGTTGGCTGCAGGTAAGGGTGTTGCTGAAGCAAGCTTTTATCTGTAGCTTTAAGTAGGGGAACCAGCTCTCTCCTGTGAGGAGGGTTAGCCAGGAGAACTTCTTCTCTCCTTGTCTTTGGGTCAGGCCTTGTTAAGTCTCCTGAAGATTTGGGCCTGAAGAACTGTGCTGAATAGGGAGAAGCCATTGTGTGGGCTGACTGTTGGACAGTGTTTCAGAGAATAAACTGATGCCCAAGGTCCTTGTCAAGACTTAGGATTTGGGAAGAGACTTGAGTTCTGCTGAGTCCTGTGTTGATCTCAAAGAGATAATTGAGCTTCAGTGGCCAGAGCCACCTCTACAAAATGACTCTGGACAATAATAAAATTATGTGCCAACTTGCTAGGTACACTTTATGTAATTTACCTTATTTAACCTGTATCACATCCTGCAGAGTGGGTATTAGTGCCCCCATTTTATAGATGCAGAAACTGAGAGTCAGTAACTTGCTCAAGACCACGCGTTGTCTGGGACTCAAAAACAGGTTACCCAAATCCATAGCTCTACCAGAACTTTCCTATAAAAGTTGCTCCCAAGAACAGTTTCAAGGTAATTTCTCTGTATATAAATCTATTGAGTTAAACAAATTCGGAAGCAAAAATAATACAGAATTAGTGGAGGGCGGGGAGACTAATTATAAAATAACTGAATACAAGCTCTTCTCACTGCCCAGCAAAGTTTCATGAGAAAAGGCCTGGGACCAGCCATGCTGGAAGGTGGTAAGTGCAGTGGAGAAAAAGAAAGCAGTGCAGGGGGATAGAGAGAGAATGTCAGGGCTGGGTGGGATGGTGGCAGTTTTACAGTGATGGTTCAGGAAGGCATCAAAGAGAGGATGACATTTAAACAAGACCCTTTGGAAGGAGGTGGTGGCATTAATCATGTTGATATCTGGGAACAGCAAGAGCAAAGGATCTGAGGCAGAGGTGTGCCAGACATATTCCAGCAAAGAAGGGAGAGAAGCTAGAATGCAGCCATCCAAATGGAGAGTAGTAGGAGGCAACATCAAAAAGAAATGGAGAACCCTATTGTGTTAGAACTTGTGGTTTTTGCAAAGAACGTACATCCTTCTCTTTTCTCTGGAAAATACAAGGCACATCTTCTGGACATTTGGAATTTGTTTGGTCATCCTTCCCCTGGTGTGTCAGGATGTCATGAAGTGCACTGAGAAAACTATTGACCTTGGCTGCACTTGACTAAACAGGATGGTTTTGTTGTTGTTATTAGAGTACAGAACTGGGTCTCCCAGAAGCTGATCCTGATTCAAAGATTTGAGTACAGGTAATTTACTGAAGAGATGAAGGAGGAACCAGTAGAAGAGTAGGGAAGGAAGGTAGAAAGGGAAGGCAGCCAGTGAAAGGTGCATTACTAGACCAGTACTATCCAGGGCAGCAGAAACTTAACCCTGGGAGCCAGTGTCAAATGTTTGCCTCAGAATTATCCCACCCAGGGAGTGAGGAATTTGGGCATTTATACACCGATCCTTGATGGTCAGTGGTCATGGCTGCTTCTGAGGGGCCTTAATTCCCTAGCATTTCTGGTCTGCTACATCAGTAGACAAAGCAGCTCAGTGCCATGGTGCCAGGGAAAACCCTCAGATGAAGAGCTGCCATTCTGGGTCATTAGAAGGCAGTTTCATGCCCTAAATTGGTGAGAGTGGAGCTGGACAGACATCAACAGAGTTGCTGACCTCTTTTAAAGCCTTGAGTCTTGTCTCTGTGCCACTTGCGTCTGTGGCTCAAATGGTAAAGAATCTGCCTGCAATGCGGGAGACCCAGGTTCAACCCCTGGGTGGGGGAGATCCCCTGGAGAAGGGAATGGCAACTCACTGCAGTATTCTTGCTTGGAGAATTCCATGGACAGAGGAGCCTGGTGGGCTTACAGTCCATGGGGTTGCAAAAAGTTGGACACGACTAAGTGACTAACACTTTCTATGCCACTTACTAAGAGTGAAGAAATAGAAACCCCTCTTTCTTTCTCTGCTATAGTAAGAAACTGCTGCTGCTGCTGCTGCTGAGTCACTTCAGTCGTGTCCGACTCTGTGCGACCCCATAGACGGCAGCCCACCAGGTTTCTCCAGCCCTGGGATTCTCCATGCAAGAACACTGGAGTGGGTTGTCATTTCCTTCTTCAGTGCATGAAAGTGAAAAGTGAAAGTGATATCACTTAGTCGTGTCCGACTCCTAGCGACCCCATGGACTGCAGCCTACCAGGCTCCTCCATCCATGGGACCCTCCAGGCAAGAGTACTGGAGTGGGTTGCCATTGCCGTCTCCGATAGTAAGAAAATACTGGCTGAAATTCTGAAAGGGAATAAATGAAAATTTGAGATCAACATATAGATCACTCTTATCCACCTTTGTTTCTTGTAGCAAAAGATAGCTAATCTATAAAACACATATTGGCTTCAAACACCAATCTTTTAAAAGGAAAGAGAGAGAACATTCATTGCTAATTGCTACTGTCAGGATGAAGATTATTTCTTGGCATACAGTACAGGGAGCTTTTGCAAAGATGCTCATTAATATCATCCACAATTCATGGAAACCTTGTCTGGCAGGTGAGCAACCCTGTGCCAGTAGTCATGCTGTCAGGGACACTGACTACAAGAATTGGGGGATGGAGCATTCCTTCCTACCAGGAACTCTAACCTGCTCATCTCATCCCTGGATGTCTGCTCTGTAATGAGATGCTCGTTGTCGCACAGTAAAGAAAGATCAGTAAAATCTCCCTCCTCCAGCAAGCCTGCCAAGCCAAACATGATGCCCCAGGGGAAGTTATATGACTCTTGGGAGAGCTGGGTCAACTTTGCATAGGGGGGCTCTGTGTGTCCCAGTCGGTTGCTTGTGTTTTGATAGCTTGGGATGGTTTTGTATAGGCAATGCACTGAGTAAGGTTTTCATACTTCTTAATAGTTGAAAAAAGTCAAAAGAAGAAGAATAAGTCAGGGCACCTGGAAACTCTGTGATAATCAAATTTCAGTATGTTTTTACTGTAACCCAGCCATGCTCATTTGCTTTTGTTTTGTCTGTGCCTGGTTTTGCTCTGTGATGAAATAACTGAGAAGTGGAGACCACATGGCCCACAAAGCCTACAGTATTTACTGTCTGTCTGTTTACGGAGAAGTTTGCTGACCCTTGCAATGAAGAATGGTTTTGGTGACAGTCTGCTCCCCTGACTAGATATCTGGTGCTGAGATGAGGTACCTGTTCAAAGCCAACAAGCATGGGTGGGCTAATCACTCCTGAAGATTATTGGCATGCCACTGAATGTAATGGGACTGGATCTTGGTCCAAAACAGACCCACACTTGGAGGTAATTTGAATGAGTTCTATACTTGTTACTTTCATCCCTGTAGTTCTGGAACTGAGAGACTTTTCCTGAAGTAAACAGAAGCAGAAGAAGAAGGCAGGCTGCCTAGACAAGAGCTTGCTGAGGGCAATTTGTAGGACTTAACATAGTCATATCTTCTGATACTCCTGCTGCTTTTGAAGCTACCACATCGAATGTGTGAGGTTATTGGAATTCAGCTTTTCACCAGTCCTATAACTCTTCACTCAATAATGTCAGTTTTGTCAGTGAAATAAAAAACCTGGTGAAGAAATTGCTAGAATATTCTAGGAAGTTGCAGAGCTGTAGAGGAGGCCCTCTTAGTAGCATGAGCATATGGATACTAGGGTCCCATGCTGACAAAGCAAGAGACTTTATTGGGAAGGGACGTCTGGGTGGAGAGCAGTAGGGTAAGGGCACCCAGGAGAACTGCTCTGCCTCATGGCTCACAGTCTCGGGTTTTATGGTGATGGGATTAGTTTCCCGGTTGTTTTTTGCCAATCATTCTGACTCATAGTCCTTCCTGGTGGTGCACCCATTGCTCAGCCAAGAGGGATGCCTGCAAGAAGGATTCTGGGAGGTGGTTGGACACATGGTGTCTCCTTTTGACTTTTCCTGAATTCTTCAGGTTAGTGGTGGCTTATTGTTCTGTGTTCCTTACCAGGACCTCCTGTTGTAAAACAACGCATGCAAATGGTTACTATGGTGCCTGGCCAGGGTGGGTGGTTCCAGTCAGTGTGCTTCCCCTAAGAAAACCCGTATAAATCTAGTATTATAATCTATGCATAGATATCTTCATGATAAAGACAATGGTAGAATGTGGAGATCAAGTCAAAGCATCCTGTATAGGAAGTTATCATTTGTGTGTGTGTGTGTGTGTGTGAGAGAGAGAGAGAGAGTAGCGAGAGAGAGAGAGAGAGAGAGAGAGACTAACAGAAATACTGATCAGAACAGTGAGACAAAGCCAGCCTCTCCTGAAGAAATATTCATTTATGGCAGAGTAAGCATACATCTTCCAAAGACAAAGATAAAGGAATGTCTGGGGGCAGGGGTGTCTGTGAAATTTCTATGGGCTTGGCTTCTGTGTTGAAATGTGCAGACCATCTATTGGCTCCAGGTGGTCCAGCTCTAATGTCAAGTCCGAGCCGTGGGGATCATCATGAGATGTACCCGTGTACCATCAGCTGTCAGGTGGTTGAGGTAATGTGCATGAGAGGTTAAATGCAGGAAAAGTGGAAAGTGTCATAGACAACCCCCAATAGCAGCTAAACAAATCCAGGCAAAACTTTGTCTGTAATGGACTTAATGAACACCAATTTACTTAAAATGACATCTAATATTTAGGGACACATTTTGTGTTTTACAGATGTTATCTAAGTATAAAAATAATGCAAGCATAATACTTAGGGGACTCAAAATATCACAAATTGCTTAGTGAAAAGTGGTAAAATAGTCTTGTTATTGTCTGCTGCTTGGCAGAGTTCTTTCGTTGAACATTAGAACAAGATGACATTAGTTTGTCACTTAGCAAATGGTCGTTTGCCTTCTAAGCTGTCCAGCAGATGGTCTAGGTGATGAAGTGCAATGCCAACTTGATCTTGTTTTTGCTAGCAGCTTCTGCCCCATGCTACTGCCATCGTTCAGCACCTCTCAGTCGGGCAGCCGTGCCGTGTGTCATTGCCTAGTGTCTCATACCCCAGATCCCATGCATCACAGTCAAGCCACACAGCTCTGAAGGTAAATTACCCAACTTCTTAATGTCAGTTGCTTCAGTGGCTTTTACTCCCCATCCACTCTCTGTAAGTCTGGTTCTAGCATTAAATCAAAACTCCAGATCATGGGTTGTTTGCAGCAAAACTCAAGTTTTGCTCTATAGAGCTTACTTCTCTTTCTCTTGAATCTCAGATTAAAATGGGAGAAGCAGGTGGTTAAGAATCCTCTGGTTGACCCAAAAAAATCAAAGAAAGGGACAGTGCACTAACATGAGTTTACAGTTGGTGGGAACTCCCAAGATTCTGCTAGTCAGACCCTGTGCTGCTTCCTTCCCTGTGCACGGGTGGAAACACGGGGATTCCAGCAGATAGGAGTGTTTACACTTGGCTGGGGTGGCAGTGGCCCTGCATCTTTGGAATATAGTTTCAAACAGTTTATGTCTCCTGAAACATAGATTTGTTGTTGTTGTTGTTAATTTATATCACTGTATTTTTTTCCTATGGTGAATACACAAGCTAGTAAATCTTGACTAAGAACCAAGAGTTGACTATACTGTAGAGGCCAGGAAAGGTAGCATTTACCTGAGGAAGGGGAAGAAGCAATGATCCCTGAAAGATAAAACTCCCCAGATCTGTGGAAGTTCTGCCCACTTCCTCATAGCGGGAGGTGGTACCTGTACACTTAGGTGCAGAATCATAGTATCTGATGCGTGCTTTTTAGTTCTGGGTGTCTATGAGTAACTTCTGAATAAAAGTACATGTAGTTTATTTGTGTTAATACATATTCAAACTCTACTGATACATAGAAATAAGATGTGATTCCATTATAGTCTATTTCAAAATTGTTACTAGGTCAAGAGCAGAGTACTAATATAAATGTAACCAACACAGTATGTTCATTAATAGAACACGTTACTAGGATCTAGTGGTTTAGGTCCTTGCATTTCATTCTGAGGGGCATAATAGAATATGTTACTGGGATCTAGTGGTTTAGGTCCTTGTATTTCATTCTGAGGGGCATAATAGAATATGTTACTAGGATCTAGTGGTTTAGGTCCTTGCATTTCATTCTGAGGGGCACACTGGGAGTGGTGTGTTAGTTTGTTTGACTGGTATAATGAATCACAGACTGGTGATACTTTTTTTCTAGTTTCAGAGGCTGGAAGTCTAGTTCATGGTTTGGTTTCCTCTGAGACCTCTCTTTTTGGGTTAGAGATGGATACCTTCTCACTGATCCTCACATGATCTTTCCTCTGTGCAGAGGTATCCCTGTGACCAAACGTCTTCTTATAAAGACATCAGTCAGACAGGGTTAGAGCCCACTCTAATGGTTCCATTTTACCTTAACTACCTCTTCAGAGGCCCCAGCTCCAAATATAATCATGTTCTAATATACTGGGGGCTATGGCTTCAACATATGAATTTGGGGGAATGCAATTCAGCCCACAGAAGAGAGAATATAAGGAAAGTTTAAGAAAGATCTTTTTAAAAGTTAAAATTTGGATACAATTTGACAGTTTCAAGTGTTCCACGTAAAACTTAATTTCCAGGATTCTAGGGACTATATTTTAATGATTTCTTGATCATGTCACAAAGCTTTAGAAGTTTTTTTTTTTTTTTTTGCCAGAGATGAGAGTTAACCAAAAAGATCAAAAGGAATTTAAATCTTCACTTATTGGCATAAAAAGCCTAAAGTTTTACTCCACATGTTCAGCTATGTAAGAAGCATAACATGTTTTCAGGTCTTTAGTTTCTAATTCTGAATCTAAGTCCTCATCTTACTCATCTGGCACAAAATCCACCCCCATTGGAGTTCCTTACCTGCTCCACAGTGGCCTTCAGGATCCCATAGGCTGTGGGCAGAGCAGAACATCAGGAAAGATTTCTGACCCTAGATCTGCACTGGCTCCCTGCGTGCTCCATGAGTATTTGTTGTCTGGCTAGCATGTTCCTAGCCCAAGCCTTGTGGTTTCTTAGAGGAAAGCAGTGGAGCAGCACCCCAGAGTGACCTGGGAGGTCTGGGCTTCTCTGGTTTTTTTCTAGCGTGGGTCTTAGGCTGGCCAGAGCTTTACTCTCCAGGGGTAGCTGCAAAAATCTCTGGGATGTGCAGTCTCTGCTCAGCCCCTTTTCCCATGGACTGCACTCCCCTGGCAGTTGTACAATTGAGAATGTGAGGGCCGAGAAGGCAGCTGGCTGTGCAGCCTGAATTCTGCCAGTCTAAGAAAATGCAGACACAATGTAGGGATGGCTGCCCAGACCTCAGTGTATTGTATCATATTGTGTGTGTGCGGCGCTGCTCCAGAACCATAGACTTAATTCCAAACTTGACAGTTGTGCTACAGCCTATAAAATATTTACATTGATTTTCTAAATATGTATATATTATTTACAGTGAATAAAACATTTATATGGAAACATTTTCTAAAGATCCTATATTCCATATATTATTTCTGTACCACTGAATATTGGACTGGGAGTCAGGAGACCTGGGTTCCGCTTCTGGCTTTTAGCTGTGTGACTTCGGGTGAGTCAACTCATCTTCCTGATTTTCTCATGTATAAAGCAAGGGGAAGGAACTGTGAAGTATCCAAGATCCCTTTCAGCTGTAACACTTTCTGGTTCATTTCCTCTAGGCAGGTATAGACAGGCAGCTCTCAGCCCCTTGCAGTCCCTAGGCATTCTGCCAGAGATACCCTGGTGAGTTTTCATCACAGCACAGGAAGGAGCCCCCTGTCAAATGGAAGAAGAGCATCACAGTGTGGACAGAGTCTGGTGTCTAAATTACAACAAGAAAAAGAAGTCAGGACTACAAATAGTCTTAGAGGCAAACAATGGTGAAGAATATAGGCCTTGGAGAAGGCATATCTAGGGGTGAGCCTGGCTTTGGGGCTCCCTATTTTGTGATCTTGGGCAAACCTCTGAACCTCACCGTCCTTATGTATATTCCTTTAGTTGAAAATATGAAGTACATTTTTTACATTTGATACAGGGTATGGTAAGGGTTCAGCGCACATTATTGTCATTGATTTATCAAAAAGGCATCTGTCCAGAGACTAAAGATCTTCAAATATCTCCTGAAAGACACTTATCAAATCCTCCCCAAAGACGTCCTTCTGGATCCCCTCATATTTATAAATGAGTTCCTTTACCTGCTAATTTGTTGTCATGCAAAGTAGATCATAATTGTGGAGAAAAATGTAAGAATTTTGTAGAATAGGGTATTGGTTCATATCATTATGAATATAATTTCGTGATTAACCATTATATTAACTTGTTGACTTGCAAGCTCTGGGAAGATTTGAACCACACAGTGAATGAGCATGTCTTTTAATGTTAGGGCGTCTTTTCCTGGTTTTCTTGGGACAGTCTAATTTATGCTCCTTGTCCTTCAGCTGTTATTTAAAGTGCACATTTTTATGCTCAGAAGTATACTGATGTAGACAATAATTTATAAAATTACCCTATTTAAGTTAATTACTTGTTGGGTTGACAGTTATTGCTACAAAAAGCTATTTGGGGAACATTGTTTTCACAAAGAAGTCAGATTAGACATATATCATGTCAACTTCATTTTCTGGAGGGTTTAATTCCTGTACATCTGAATGTGGCCTGCAAGAGGCTGGAAGCTACCAGAGATGGCTATTTAGGAGTTTTCACAGGACTAGATATCTCAAGTGTGTCCAAAGTCTTAAAATAAAGCTGGAACTATAACTTGAGGAAAAGGATTTTGAAAGCTCTTGATAATATTATTAAGATGTAAGATTTTCACTTTTTCCTCCCCTCCTTCCCACCGTACTGAGCAGTGACAACACAATGGGAAACCAGCTCAGTGTGGTCCATTCTTCCTCCGTGGTGCTCACATTTTGCAGGAGGACACAGATGAGACAGAAGTTTCACAGAAAAAAATAAATATTGTGACAAGGAACAAAGAAACAAAGAGCTAAGGTAGACCATAAAGAAAGCATGTGGGAGCAATCTGCTTTGAAATTGAGTTGTTGGAGGAGGTCTCCTGAGGACATAGCATTTAAACAAATGCAAAAGTGAGAGAGAAATGCTACAGTGTGGAGGGAAAACTGCTGTGTATGTTTGTGTAACTGAGAGATCAGTGTGGCTAGAAATCACTGAGCCATGGGGAGGACCTGACATGAGATGAGGTGGGAAAAATGGACAGAGACCAGGTCACGCTGGGCCCAAGAGTCTACAGTAAAGAAACTGGATTTTGTTCCAGGTGAAATAGAAAGCCATTAAGGAGTTTTAAGTGGAGGAACGACATGATCCAGTTTTTCTGTAATGTTTTGTGTAGTATTGATCAAATTTACATTGTAATTTACTTTCCTGCTGTGCGGAGAAAGGATGGAGTTAAATGATGAAAAAAAGTTGGAAGTAGAGAGATCAATGAGAGATGATGGTGTTCTGGCCTGGGCTGCTGGTGGTGGAGACGGACAGGGTCATGACACATTTTTCAGGCTGGTTCTGTAGGATTTGCTCCAAGGGTGGGTACTGACAGTGCAGGAAGTGGAGAATCGAGAATGAACGCATGGTTTTGCCGTTGTTGTTGTTGTTGTTTGGTTGCTGAGTCACGTCCGCTCTTTGCAACCCCATGGACTGCAGCACTTCAGGCTTCCCTGTGCTTCACCATCTCCCAGAGTTTGCTCAAACTCATGCCCATTGAGTCAGTGATGCTATCCAACCGTCTCATCCTCTGTCATTCCCTTTTCCTCCTGCCTTCAGTCTTTCCCAGCACCAGGGTTTTTCCCTACTGAGTTTGCTCTTCGAGTTTAGAGATACAGAAATTCAAGTTGAAAGACTAAGCCAACTGGCCAAGACTGCATAGGGTGTTGGTTTTGCTTTAGGTGCTGGGTGCTTATATGGGAAGATGTAAAGGCAAGTTTGGGGACCAGAAACAAAGACTTTTGTTTCAAAAATGTTAAAAAATATTACAATTGAGAGGTTTCTGGTATACTCAAGTTAAGAACACCACATAGGAAGTTGGATACATAAGCATGGATCTCTGGGAAGTATGGGCTATAATTATAAATTTTGTATTCATTAGCATATCCATAGAATTAAACATTGGGAATGATGAGACCACCTGGGGCAAGCATATTCAGAAAAGGAAGGAAGGAATGGAGGCAAGAAGAGGGAGAATAGAACTGAGCTCTGAGTAACAGTCACATGTGAAACAGAGAGGAGACAGAGACAACAGTGGAGAAAAAGGAAAGATCCACTGAGATGCGGAAAGTCAGGAGAGAGAGAGAGATACCAAAAGCCAAGCGAGGAGAGTGCTCCAGAAAAGAGGATACCGCCACGTAAGATAAGAACAGAGAGGTGTCTGTTGGATTTGGTCACGAGGGTGGGAATGACCAGAGACCTGACGAGAGCAATCGAGTCATCATTTTCGGTATTTGAAAATGATATATCGGGGCCTTAGAAGCAGACCTGGGCAGGGGGGGCCTAGGGAGGCCTGGAAGAGATAGGGCAGCTGGTATCTCTGCATATCATAATTTACCTGTGGTGCCGGTTGAACACACACTAGAAGGTCTAGAAGTGTTCGTGGATTGACTTTAAAAAAAGAAACAAAAAAATACCCTGCAGTCGGCATTCCTTTTTTACTCTGAGAGGCAATGTAAAGTCTGAAGGGGACAGTTTCATACAAGTCCAACATGGGTTTCTCTCAAAAATAATGTATGAAATGATTTCATTCTATTATTCTCTAAACAGAATACTTGCAATATTATTATCCCAGTTTAAAGATTCAGAAATTCAGGTTGAGAGACTAAGCAAACTGGCCAAGACCACATAGCCTTTTGTGCAAGAGACAAGAGTTCCCTGGGTTGGCCGGAGTCCCAGTCCTGTGGAACTTCTCACTCCTTCCCAAGAAAGAAATCTGTGAATCAGGACCCTGAGGCCATGTCAGCGCCCAGAGCAGTGGCCAGGAGGACAGTCACTCTTTTTGTGTTATACTTTTCCTCTCCGTGTTTCTCCCTTCCCTTGGTAAACTGTCATTTCCTCCATTTTCTATTTTGGCCATTCTGTGTGCAGCGGCTGGAGAGCCAATGAGGTCCTGGGTCCCTTGCCCACCTCGTTCTCTGGGCTTTTAATTCTGTGACTGTCTTGTCATCAGAAGGCAGAAGGAACACGGCAAAGGCAAATGAATGACTTACTGGGTTGGGAGAGGGAGGGGAGTGCACATGGGCAAGGCCATCATGTGAGAGACCGTGGGGTTTGCGCACATATGATTTAATTTTCAGCAAGACTTTGTTATCACATTCATGTACAGGGCCGGTGAAGACCTTTTTATTAATTCTTTTGAATAATTAGGTTCAGGTGGCCGTATATATATAGTGTAGTCACTGTTCCAAAAATATGAAGCCTGAGCAGGCACGTAACACAGCTTACACAGTTGTCTGAGCCCCACTTAGGGACCAAGGAGCACTGAGCCAGGCTGGGTGGACAGAGGTCCTCAGTGATATGGCAGTATCCCTTGGGAGTTCTCATATGCAAACCACTGGGCAAGCAGAATTTCAGAGGCTCAGAAGACAGAAATCCAGAGGGAATTTCTCGGCACTGTCCCAGATGGATCATTTAAAAATATCCTTCCCAGAGCAGGACGTTCTGCGTCTCCCTCGTCACCTGCTCTCATGCTTCCAAGCTGCTCAGTGACCACAATAAGAAAGGGATGGCTTTATAAACATTCCTCACAATGGTACTTTAATTAAAACAAAATCCTCCTATGTTCTGAAGCATTTAAAAGCCTCATTGTAATAAATGTTTGCAGAAATAAAGCTTTCCTTTGTGTTTCTTTGCAACACAGGGAAAGCTGGCCACATTTCCACAGTAGTGTGGGATGCTAAAGAGAGAGGGCCTCTTCAGTGTGGGATGCAAATTTATGAAAACATCATGCAAATCAGCACAGTTCCAGTGTTTCTAAACAAACAAACAAACAAATGACAGGAAAGAGAATGATTACTCTGCTTCTGGAGAGTTCCTGACTCCACTTAAAGGGTTGTCTGGGTGTGTTTGTGTATGTGTATGGTGTGTGTGTGTGTGTGTGTCTCAGTGCATGTGTGCATATGTGTATGTATGTGTTTGTAAGGGTGACAGAGGAGAAGCAATGAGATCTGAATGTTCCAAGGAAATTAGCACTTCAACTCTTTTTTTGCTGTGTCCTGAGACCCAAGAATGCCCTCCTTTGTCAGGAGTAATAATTATTATTGGGATGAAACAAGGTTAGATGTCTGTTCAGTTGTGCAGAAGGAAGTGTTGTAACATGGACACAAAGGCAGAATGTGAGTCAGGCCAGGAGGAGTGCCCTGCAACGCTAGCATGGGGTGCCCTGCTCAGCCATGCTTTAGAAGACCCAGCTCTGGAATTCTTCTCAGCTATGTCTCTGCCTTGGCAGAGGAATCTGCAGATGCAATGGTGATGTCTCTCTGGAGCTGGCCACTCTCTTCCAGGTCACAGTCTGGGGAACCAGAGAAATCTCAGAATTCTAGCATGGAACCTGGCCCACTGGATTGTTAGGAAGGTATGCTTAGCTTGGGAGGGGAGGAGATTGTACTTCATAGTTTGCTAGCTTGACTTGTGACTTTTACCCAGCCGTATGGTGTCCTCTAGTTCTCAAGCCCTGGTAGTACGTCTACGAGGAGTGGGTCTGGCCAGAGGACATTTTGTAGTCCTGGGTCAGTCTCTCGAGTTTATGCCATCTAGACAAATTCATTTTCTCTCTGGACTTTGGACCCCTAATTGGTCAATGACAGTCATGATGAGGTTGAACCAGTTGAGCACTAACTGCCTTGAAAGATAAATATCTCTACAAATGGAAGAGCATTTAAAAACAGTCTCCTGGGCCTGGTGACCCACAGGGGTTGTGATGCCAAAAAAGGGATGCATATATTGCCAGTTATATACAGGTTTAATAGTCCAGAGCAAAACTGTTGAGTGAGAGCGTACTTTAGACTGCAGATGTGAGCTACAAATATAATTTTCCATTTTCTAGTGGCTTATTTCAAAAGTAAAGAGAAACAGGTAAAATTAATTTTCATAATATATTATGTTTAACCTGAGATCCAAAATAGTATCATTTCCATTGGAATCAATACAAACATTATTAATGGGACATTCTGCCTTCTTTTTTTTTTCCTTCAAACTAAGCCTTCAAAATCTGGTGTCTGTCTTAGCCTTGCATTGCATCTCATTTGGGACTGACCACACTTGAAGCGCTCAGTAGCCCTTGCAGCTGGCAAGTTGGACAGTGGAGGCACAGAGCTCCCTCCCACCTTCCCTAACAGGGGCTTACCATTGTAGGAGGCTGGAGGTGGGAGGAGGGAGAAGCCTAGCTGTCAGATGCACTGCCTGTTTATCTTTGCAGTAATATGAATAACCGTCCCATCTTGTATGCCTACTTATATAATTAATTAGCATTTACATAGCAGTTTATGTTTGCAGAGTGCTTCATTTATATAGCTGCTAGTATATTTATCTACTTGCATGTTATACTTTCAAGTGTGCCTACCTGTGCTAATTACTGCTATAATTATTGAAGTTATTTAAGAACACAACTCATAGTTACCTTTGAGAACCCCAGCAACCGTTTTAATAACAACCATAAATTCCATCTTCCATCTTCAAGTTCTGTCGATTTTACAAAGAAATTGCATACCTACAACCAATATTCTCCAAGTTCTTGGCTGGCCTCAGAATGAAAAATGCATTTAAAAGCAATCTGGTAATTGTCTTTTTCTCTTTGTCAGCTTAAATTTCATATGAACGAGATAGAAATTTAATGACATATTTTCCAGTTACAACAGCCTTGATACACAGCATCCCAGCATGAAAAGGATAATAACAAATAATGACCACTACCGCCCAATAATCCCATCTCTAATATCAAATGTCATTTCCCAGTCCCAATCCAAAACTTCTCTCTGACAACTGGCAGGGCTCCTGAACAGGTAGGGGATGAGAGTGCAGGCAGGCAGAGACCCAGGCCCTGTGCCCTGGTCACCCAGGTGATGTGGTACCTTCTTGGTCTATGGCTTGCTTTTCTTAGAAGAGAAGCATCCAGGGCTTATTGAAGAGACTGGCAGAAGACAGACAATTGGAGGGACGAGGGAACTTGAATTTGCAGTCCTGAGCTATAAGAAGCATAGGATTGTGCTGTGGTTGGGAGATTTGAAAGAACAGTCCACCTTGCGCATTTCCCTCCCCATCTCCTCTTTCCCTCCCCTTACATCAATGAGGGGGAAAAATTACAGCGCTCCAATTCATTCTGTGGTTGTGCTGCTCTCAGTGATTGGAAACGCCAGTGAGAGGAATGACATACATCATGTGATGAAAGGAGAGTACAAAGATATTCACTAACAGCTATGAAATGCAGCTGCTTCCATGGCAGAACCAGGCAGCTCATGAATGGAACACAGCAACACCACCCCAGAGACTTAAGACTAACTCTGCTCTGAAGCAATTTTGTGAGCCCAATATTGAGGATTAGAGACATACACGAGAGATCTTATGCTACAAATCACTGCATACCCTGTGCTTCTGCTACCTACTCTGGTCTCCCCTGGGAATAAATCATTAAGCTTCTTTCTGTCCCTCTTTAAAATGGGAGCTGAATTAGTAACTTACCACAAAAGAGTGTTTTCTTAATTACTCATGTACAAATTGCTGGATATTATAGAATGAAAGGTATCAAGGAAAATGCAAGCTATTACCATGATTATTTTTGCTCTAATATAAAGTAGCAGGCCAAAGCCTTTCTATCTTTTGGATTGTTTCAGTTCAGTGATACTTCAGGGAATGGCCTCTTAGGGCTCTGACCGCCATTAGCACAAGCATCATTTCAAAGGCAAAGCCTGAGAGGCTGGCGTCCCCAGGCCTGGCTTGATTGATGTGGAAGTGTGATTGGAAGAAAAGAGCAGATTGGAAGAGGGAATGAGAGCTAGAGTGATGGCCTCGTTACATCATGCAAATATTCATCTTTTTAACCCATTGCTTCCTCTTTCCGAGTGTGTCCATTTCCGAGACTTGGTTTGAGGGTTGGCCCTGTAAGGCTGGGGCACGCAGACTGATTACTGTCAGAATCACACTCTGACTTGTTCTGAGGCATCAGGCCTGATCACAGGCATCATAGATAAGCATGGGCTGACATAATACTTCCTTGCTGGAGAAGATGAGAGACAAGCTTTCCTCTCTGCTGTCTCTAAGGGCCTGAGGAAGGAGGGAAATGGGAGGCAACTTTTCAGACAAATGTGAGAACTACAGTTTTCTTGAAATTGAACCAGAATCAGGGGCTCGTCCCTCTATCATTGATCTTGCCCCAGGGTCAGTACCGAAATGAGCACCACTCATTTAAAAGGGTGATGGTTCTGTCCAGCCAGGGTTCGGGAGTCACACTGCGATGCTGGGGAATTCATATTGATAGTAACGGGCTCTGATTTACATCTTTGAATCATGCTGTGATGGTATCTGCAGTGGGAATGTGGGCTAAAGAGAAAGTGACACATACAGTAATTATGCTAAAAAATTGGTGGCATTAGAATAAGGCCTTGGAATGGGTTCTACAGAATTCTTTTGATCAAAACATTTACTCTGTTGCAGAGAATACTATAGGATGCTCTTGAATAGTTAGACAAGCTCCATGGTCCAGTGGGACAGAAGAGAGAGGAAGCCCATCACTTACTCTCTCTCTGTTATACATAGAGCTGTATATTCATCTTGTGAAAAAAATCTTCCTCATGAATTTCGTTATATTATTTTTGCTATTAATGTCCTAATAATAGTGACAGGAGAATGTTGAAACCCCATTTAGCTTCTGACTCTCTGTATAGAAAAACTATTTCCCCTTCCACACATAATTTTTTGATCATTCATTAATTGTACTGCTGCTTTCGTAAGTTTATTTACTGCCTTCTAAATATGTATCTTAATTCACATTCCTGGTCCCATGGGGAGCCTATAAAATGTAAAATCTTGTATAATAGCAGAGACAGCCACAAATATTTTAATATCCAGGGCTGCTTCTGAATCCTAATTTTGCAGATGGCGTGAAGTTCATTTTATAGCAGCTATTGAAAACTAATAAATGCCATCCACATCACTCAGCATTGTCAATAATCTAGCAGATTGTGTGCTCAGGGATGCTGGGGAAGCAGGAGCAGCTCCCAGCTCTTCCCTAACCAACCTCCAGCTGCAGGTCCCAGAGCTGCCTTGCCTTATCAGCTGCCACAATTCAATTCAGGTCAGCAAGGAGACTCGTCTTCTTGTACTTCTAATCTTCCAGTGGAGAGATGCTTGCAGGAGGGTAACTGCTGCACAGAACACACAAGGGAGATAGGTGAGCTAGCGCTGCCCCCCACCCCCCCGCCGCTTGCTCTGTTTACATTCTTTAAGTGTAAGAGATGAGCAGAGGAGGAGCAGCAGCAGGAAAGTAGCTGTGGTTGAAGTCGTTATGGGCTGAATGTTCTGTCTCCCCCCAAGTTCATACACTGAAACCCTAACTCACAATGTGATGGCATCAGGAGGTGGGGGCCTTGGAAAGTAATTAGGTTCAGATGAGGTCTTGAGGCCTCCATTATGGAATTGGTGCTCTTCTAAGAAGAGGAAGAGAGCACCCTCCCTCTGTACATTATGCACTGAGGAAAGGCCAGGTGAACACACAGCAAGAAGGTGGCTTTTCCAAATCAGGAAGAGAGTTCTCATCAGAACCCAGCCATGATGGTGGCCTGATCTCAGATTCCAGCCTCTGGAACTCGGAGAGAATTAGTATCTGCGTTTAAGCCACTCAATCTATGGTATTTTGTGATAGCAGCCTGAGCCAACAAAGACAGATGTCATGTAGCCCTTCTTTTAGGATTTCTTTTTTTCCCCTTTTTGGTAAATTATCCTAAAAGAAAAAACAAAAGCTCATATGATGAGAGAATAGTAAGGGGGTCGGAAGCAGACTCAGAGAATGTATCATTCATCCTCCATCTCTTTATTTTGCCAAATAGTTATCAAATTCCTACTGTATTCCAGATACTGAGCAAGATTTTATTTATGTGTAGCTAAATTTTTTAATTTATATATTAATTTATATTATTTATATAATTTATATTATTTACAAGTTATAGAAGGAGTCCTAGGGAATACTTTCTATTAAGGAACTTACAGTCTAGAAGGGGATATTATTTATTTATTCATTTTTAAAATGAATATTTGAGCAGAGTCGATGTGCAATGTTGTGTTAATTTCCAGTGCACAGCATAGTGATTCAGTTATACATGCACAAGTATCTAATCTTTTTTTTTAATTTTAATTTTATTTTTAAACTTTACATAATTGTATTAGTTTTGCCAAATATCAAAATGAATCCACCACAGGTATACATGTGTTCCCCATCCTGAACCCTCCTCCCTTCTCCCTCCTCCCTCCTCCCTCCTCCCTCCCCGTACCATCCCTCTGGGTCGTCCCAGTGCTCTAGCCCCAAGCATCCAGTATCGTGCATTGAACCTGGACTGGCATTTTGTTTCATACATGATATTTTACATGTTTCAATGCCATTCTCCCAAATCTTCCCACCCTCTCCCTCTCCCACAGAGTCCATAAGACTGTTCTCTAATCTTTTTAAAATTCTTTTCCCATTTAGATTATTACAGAATATTAAGCAGAGTTCCTTCTTGCTCATTATCTATTTTATATAGTAGTGTGTGTATATTAATCTCAAACTTCTAATTTATCCCTCCCCCCTACATTTCCACTTTGGTAACCATAAGTTTGTTTTCAAAATCTGTGAATCTGTTTCTGTTTTGTGAATAAATTCATTTATATCATTTTAAAAAATTAGATTCCACCTGAGTGATATCATACGATATTTGTGTCTGACTTACTTCACTTAGTATGCTCATCTCTAGGTTCATCCAAGTTTCTGCAAATGGCATGATTTGATTCTTTTTTACGGCTGAGTAATATTCCACTGTACATATGTACCACACCTTCTTTATCCATTCCTCTGTGATGGACATTCAGGTTGCTTCCATGTCTTGACTATTGTAAATAGTTCTGCGATG
This sequence comes from Bos taurus, assembly GCF_002263795.3. Classification (NCBI taxonomy): domain Eukaryota; kingdom Metazoa; phylum Chordata; class Mammalia; order Artiodactyla; family Bovidae; genus Bos; species Bos taurus. Next base: position 17,424,464 of record NC_037347.1, read on the forward strand.
AACATTGGGGTACATGTATCTTTTCAAATTGTGGTTTTCTCTGGATACATGCCCAGGAGTGGGATTGCAGGATCACATAATAGTTCTGTTTTTAGTTTTTAAAGGAACCTCCATACTGTTCTCCATAGTGGCTGTACCAATATACATTTCCACCAGCAGATAGGAGAGTTCCCTTCTCTCTACACCCTCTCCAGCATTTGTTTGTACACTTTTTGATGGTGGTCATTCTGACCAGTGTGAGGCGATATCAAATTGAAGTTTTGATTTGCATTTCTCTGATAATTAGTGATGTTGAGCATCTTTTCATGTGTTTTTGGCCATCCGTATGTCTAGAAGGAAATACTATAATGATAGAAAGTCTACCAGTAGGCAGTGCCCTGAGAGAATATGAGCTGGGAGACAGAAAGATTATTTCTAGGCTCCAGGAGTTTGCGGAAGAAGATATGAATCTGGGGAGGCCTTGTGGGAGAGATGCCAGTGGACTGGATGCCGTGTACAGGAGGTGTTCATTTGGCATTATTTTCCTTAGAAGTCATTTAATGTCAACCAAAGCAGTGACCAACTCCCTCTTCTTTGTCTCCTCTGCTCCTCATACAGCTGATTGCCCTTTCATCAAATCTCCTTTGTTTTTCCCTTTAAAGGCTGCCTTTGCAGTTTCCTTGAACTGGATTTCATCTGGCTGCAAATTCAAAAGGACCATGCGGTTAATCTGCTTTTAGGCAGTCCCAGGAGGTGGTCTGCTAAAGGCCAGGCAAAGCAGTGTATCAAGTCAGTTTGATGAGATTAGTTAGAGAAGTTAGAGAAGTCAGAGAACATCTGGTCCCAAAGCAGCTTGGACGCAGAGGAGAAGGAAAATGGTCCAATCAAGTTTTGTCTTCAGATTCATCCAAGTGACCTGGGTCAGAGTTACAGGGAAAGAAGCCTGGATGCAGGAGATCTTTGCTCTACCCCTGACCTCATATAGTCTGAGAATTTTAGAGATGAAACATTATACACATCTATCATAATTTTTCCACTGTGAAGCAACCTTTTATCCAAGAGCAAATTCAGACTAATTTTCTTTAAGATTTTATCTTTCTGTGGCCTCCTTCTCCCCTCTTACCACCTTTTCTCTTTCAGCTTTGTGCAAAGAGATGTGAAATAAAGGAACCAAAATATGTAAGAATCATGCCCTTGCCCCTTGACAGGAAAGAGGTAAATCTCTCCAGCAACACCTGCCATCTTTCCAGCAACACCTGCCATGGGTTTCATTCCAGATAGGGTGTCCCCAGGGTGTGGAAATCCATGATCTCACCAAGACCACATCAGACAATGCCCTCAGGACATGGTGTGGAGGGAGCATCCAGCCTGAGCTGGAGGACTTCCATCAGGCTGGGCACTACCACTCTAGGAAATTGTGGGCCCTGTCTCAGGGCAACAACAGAAGCCAGGTACATGGTGGGGAAAGTCTTGTGTGTGTGTGGAGAGAACTACAGAATATTAGAGCTGGGAGGGACAAGAAAGATCATCTGGTTCACCCACCTCACTTTGTATAAGAAAACTCAGGCCCAGAAGGGCTAGGTGATTTGCTCAAACTAATGGCAATTAGCTGTCCAGAAAGGAGTAGTCATTAATATTCTGGGTCTACCAGTGAAGTGTTCAAATGGTTAGCTGCAAAATGTTAACCGTTTTCCTTTTCTGAGGGCCAGTAAGAATAAGTGGTATCCAAACCAATTGATTCACTGCTTCACTCAGTGTATGAAATAAGATGATACCCTTGTTGGTATATTGTCAACTGGTGACTCAGGCATTTTGTATTCTAGGTATCATGAATTTGGTAGGAAGGGACTGAAGCAACGACTTGAGAATATTTGCCAGTGGCCCAGGCTAAGTAGGATGGGGATTTGACATGACTGATAGGTGCTCCAGAGGTACTACCTGGTAGCTTGGATGCTATTCAGTAATGATTTGCCCTGGACCTGAGGTTTTTATTATTTTATAACATATGTTTATACATGTACAATATAGAGAACAAATTGAAATATAGAGAGTAAATATATAGACAGTATGTAAGAAATGTCTTTTTATATGTTTTAGAGAATGTATACTTGAATTAGCCTAAATGAAGTACATATATGACATATGTACTTGGGCTTCCCAGAGATCAAATTGCCGACATCTGCTGGATCATGGAAAAAGCAAGAGAGCTCCAGAAAAACATCTATTTCTGCTTTATTGACTATGCCAAAGCCTTTGACTGTGTGGCTCACAATAAACTGTGGAAAATTCTGAAAGAGATGGGAATTCCAGACCACCTGACCTGCCTCTTGAGAAATCTGTATGCAGGTCAGGAAGCAACAGTTAGAACTGGATATGGAACAACAGACTGGTTCCAAATAGGAAAAGGAGTATGTCGAGGTTGTATATTGTCACCCTGCTTATTTAACTTACATGCAGAGTACATCATGAGAAATGCTGGGCTGGAAGAAGCACATGCTGGAATCAAGATTGGCAGGAGAAATGTCAATAACCTCAGATATGCAAATGACATCACCCTTAAGGCAAAAAGTGAAGAGGAACTCAAAAGCCTCTTGATGAAAGTGAAAGAGGAGAGTGAAAAAGTTGGCTTAAAGCTCAACATTCAGAACACTAAGATCATGGCATCTGGTCCCATCACTTCATGGGAAATAGATGGGGAAACAGTGGAAACAGTGTCAGACTTTATTTTTCTGGGCTGCAAAATCACTGCAGATGGTGATTGTAGCCATGAAATTAAAAGACGCTTACTCTTTGGAAGGAAAGTTATGACCAACCTAGACAGCATATTCAAAAGCAGAGACATTACTTTGCCAACAAAGGTCCATCTAGTCAAAGCTATGTATGGTTTTTCCAGTGGTCATGTATGGATGTGAGAGTTGGACTGTGAAGAAAGCTGAGCGCTGAAGAATGGATACTTTTGAACTGTGGTGTTGGAGAAGACTCTTGAGAGTCCCTTGGACTGCAAGGAGATCCAACCAGTCCATTCTAAAGGAGATCAGTCCTGGGTGTTCATTGGAAGGACTGATGCTGAAGCTGAAACTCCAACACTTTGGCCCCCTCATGCGAAGAGTTGACTCATTGGAAAAGACTCTGATGCTGGGAGGGACTGGGGGCAGGAGGAGAAGGGGCCGACAGAGGATGAGATGGCTGGATGGTATCAACCGACTCGATGGACATGAGTCTGAGTGAACTCTGGGAGTTGGTGATGGACAGGGAGGCCTGGTGTGCTGCAGTTCATGGGGTCACAAAGAGTCAGACATGACTGAGCGACTGAACTGAACTGAACTGAACTTGGGCTTCCCAGGTGGTGCTAGTGGTAAAGAACCTGCCTGCCACTGCAGGAGACGTAAGAGACATGGGTTCAATCCCTGGGTCTGGAAGATCTCCTGGAGGATGGCACAACACACTATTTGAGTACAGTATCACATTTTTAAGTAAGCAGGAGCAAAGATTAGAGCCACTGTGTGGGGGACCCTCTGCCACTGACGCAACAAATCCTAGCATAGCACCTGGTGTGTATGTCCAGCAAATAGGGACTGTCTGTATTTCATCGTCTCATGGTAATTGAGGGTCAGCAGCCAGCAGGGTGAGCCACTGGTCTCTGGGGAATCTGTATGTAAACATCAGGATTCCACTCTGGAAGACTAGCAGGAGGAAGATGGCATCCTGGTATTCTGTCAAGGGAGAGTTCAGGGATGGTCCCGTCTTATAGAGGATCAGGCGTTAGGTTGAAAAAATGTTAACACTAAGCAGATGGCCTGAAGCTGGAATCCTGTTCCTGGGGCTAGGTCACAGTGGAATGGAAGATAGGGTTGGAAGATGAGGAACTGGGATTCTGGAGAAAGTCAGAATACCCAGAGATTCTTGGGAACGCCATATCATCTTGGCTCATTCTGCAGGAGAAGGCCTTATTGGAGGCAGTAATGGAGGCCAGCAGCCATGCTGGGTTCAGGACCCAGGCCTGAAGGAAGGAATTAAGGAAGGAGCCTTAATTCCCAGCACATCTGGAAGAAGTAGGGGTGTAGGGGAGAGGGGAGGGGCTGAGGCATCAGGAGTCCAGATATGATCTGGAAGCACAACTTCCTGCAGCTCTGTATAGCTAGGTTCTTGTTCACATCATTATTCCTGGAGGGAGATAGAGGAATGGGCTTCAGTGTGTGTTAGAAATTCCAGAGAGAGAATAATCTAAAGGAATCCAGCACTGAAAGTTTAAGGAGGGGTTGTTCATGTATGAGAACATGTTAGAAACAAATGATATCTGTGCTGTAGAATGAGAAAGACAGAGCTGGAGGAAAGCGCTTACTTCTTCTGGGGTGCTGAGCTGTATACTCAGGTTTATAACCTTATTCAGACCAAACTGAGTCCACTAGAAGAACTGACCGCTTTTTTTTTTTTTAAGGTAGTGAATATCACTGTATTTAAAATAATCATCCTAGATACGTGAAGAGTTGATAAATGAGTTCAATCTGCATACCGCAGAGCTGTGTATAATTACAAGACTGCCCTGGGGGCTGTTGCTTTACCCTGCTGAGTGGGAAAGGCAACGCTTTGTGAAATGGCAGGCCAGGGCTCTTGGCGGCTAAGCAAAAGGAAGAATTTCATCTCACCCATTGCTCTTGTGCTTTGTCACTGGGGCTATGTGAGAAATTCCCTAAAGAGAAGCACAGTTTTCCTGACTCTAATTGAATGAAGTCAGTCATTGCCTTTTGAGATGCCATCACATTTTCTTTTTATACATGTACATATACAAAGTATGAAAGGGCTACCGATACAGACATATTTAAAAGATGCAAGGTAAGATTATTCAAAATCCACTGGAAAAAAAAATTAGAAATCACAATAGGAGGGAAAGTGAATGCATGTGGAATGGAGAGAAACAAAAATCCAAAGGAAAGGTGAAAGCCGCCAGGAAACAAAAAATGTTATCTGTCATGTACATCTTTGACTGTTCATTTCCTTCTTGTGTTTTTTCTATGGAATAGATTCTTTCCTCAGTTTCTGCCTATCATCTCTGTCCTTCGTTATTCACTAGGCTTTGACTTTTGGCTCTTGGCTGTCTCTTTTGAAACTGTCCTACTAATGGAAGGATGTTGACTGCCCTGTGACACATCTTATTTCACACTGGCAGCCAAGACCAAGGGCTCCAAACACAATCGTTTTGGTGAAACATGAGATTAGAGGTATTAAAAAAATACAGAGAGCTAAGGTTCTTTAACCATTTTATTCTGGAAGGGGCTCTAACACAACATCTACAACAACTCCTTCACCTGCCCCTCTCATTTTAACGTGAGCCTGCTTGTGTGTCAGGAAAGAAATTGCTTGCAGACCTTCTGGGAGTCATTAGAAGTGCCCAAGTCAACCCCAGAAAACATTGCTTTTAAATTATATCACACCAAATATAGACTCACCATGGGGCCACTTCTGCTTGGAATTCTGTCTGTATACTATATGACAGACACTTAATTGTGTCCCCAAATTTATTCTTTTCTTCTTTTGGTAATAGATTCCCCTGAATTATAGCAGAACATCTGTGTGTGTGTGTGTGTGTGTGTGTGTGTGTGTGTTAGTCGCTCAGTCATGTCCAGCTCTTTGCGACCCCATGGACTGTAGTCTGCCAGGCTCCTCTGTCCATGGAATTCTCCAGGCAAGAATACTGGAGTGGGGTGCCATGCCCTCCTTCAGGGGAACTTCCCAACACAAGGATTGAACCCATGTCTCCTGTATTACAGGCAGATTCTTTACCATCAGAGCCACCAGGGAAGCCCACAGGGAAGCAGGACACATGGTTGTCCAGGGAAAAGACCACATATTACTCGTTACTTAACTGTATGCGGCCCATGTGACTACATATTGACCGATGATGAAAAACAGGTATCTTATATCTTAGTTTTATGGCTGAGGTCAGGTGAGAAGGCAGGAGCTGGAGTAGCCTTTTTGGACCAAGAGAATAACCATTAGATGAGATTTGATGAGTTTAAGAGAAAAGAAAATGCAGTACTGTGGTGAAGTGTCAGGAGTCAGAACACCTGGAAGGTTCTGGTCACTTGCACACTAGCAAGTCATATGACTTTGAGAAAATCATGTAATTTCCTAAGTCTTTCAATATCTTCATATATTGAATGATAGCAATAAGAAGTGCTCTAACTATTTAACAGAGTTATTATGGGGACTTGATATCATTCCAATAGAAACTATTTGTAAAGTATGAGTCATTTAATTTATTTGTTAAAATTAATTTATCTTTTAATTGAAGGATAATTGCTTTACAGAACTGTGTTGGTTTCTGCCAAACATCAACATGAATCAGCCATAGGTATTCTTAGGTCCCCTCTCTCTTGAACCTCCGTCCCTCTTGCCTCCCCATCCAACCCCCCTAGGTTGTTACAGAGCCTTGGTTTGAGTTCTCTGAGTCATACAGCAAATTTCCATTGGTTATCTATTTTACATATGGTAATGTAAGTTTCTATGTTACTCTCTCCATACATAAACTGCAATAGGTTATGGCTAATACATTTACAGGCAAAATAAAATTAATCCTATTTAATAAAAAGCATGTATTTTGATGAATATATCTTATAGGAGAAGCGTCTTTATAAGAGAAGCATCACGGTCTTTTAGAGATGTGCCTAATCAAGAATAATAGTATTAGCAGGAGAAATCATTTATTTCTAAAGCCCTAAATTTGCTCAAATTATTAGTTGTCTTCTGGTGACCCTATACTTCTCTTTATAATTTTCTACTGTCATCAGCAACAGATAGCTTTTCTATTTTGACAAATTTGTTGAGAAAAATTATTCTGCCAGGAATCAGACAGATGTATAATAGCTATACCAGTATGTGACAAGTTGATGGTCATGGTGGATGTCTGTTCACCTGTACTTGTAAAGTTGAAATTGGAGACCCTAATATTAAAAAGCTTGATGTCAGCTGTCTGTGATTCTGCTCACTCAGTGTGGTTTAATTTCATTTCAGAATTACACAGTACATTCTTCACATACCCAACAAGCTGTTCACACTACCGAAGCTTAAAGAGGCTTCTCCTGAGTATGACATCCAAAGGCTGAACGTGTTACTTCACCTTCTGCATGTTTCTATATGTAAAATTGAGCACACCCAATTTGGACCCATTATATTTATCAGTACCACTGAAGTATCACAAGATAGTTTCAAGCCATTCTTTAAGATATCATTTAACATTTCTGGAGCAAAGGGCAATGGGAAAGATGTTATAAGCCCAGGGAAGACCTCTTAAAATGGGCATTTAGAAAATCATTGGCGAGGTCTTGTTATATCAGATATCCATCTTGTTACCAGAGAATTAAATATATCAAATGGAATTTAAATGGGATTTTTTTTTTTTTTTCACAAAGTAACCCTCTTGACAAGGCTATGGTTTTTCCAGTGGTCATGTATGGATGTGAAAGTTGGACTGTGAAGAAAGCTGAGCGCTGAAGAATTGATGCTTTTGAACTGTGGTGTTGGAGAAGACTCTTGAGAGTCCCTTGGACTGCAAGGAGATCCAACCAGTCCATTCTAAAGGCGATCAGTCCTGGATGTTCTTTGGAAGGACTGATGCTAAAGCTGAAACTCCAATACTTTGGCCACCTCATGTGAAGAGTTGACTCATTGGAAAAGACTCTGATGCTGGGAGGAATTGGGGGCAGGAGGAAAAGGGGACGACAGAGAATGAGATGGCTGGATGGTATCACCGACTCGATGGACATGAGTTTGGGTGAACTTCGAGAGTTGCTGATGGACAGGGAGGCCTGGCGTGCTGCAGTTCATGGGGTCGCAGAGAGTCGGACACGACTGAGCGACTGAACTGAACTGAACTGAACCCTCTTGAGAGTCATATAAAGATACCTAAACCTAAGGACATTACTTTGCTGACAAAGGTCCATTTAGTCAAAGCTGTGGTTTCTCCAGTAGTCATGTATGTATGTGAGAGTTGGACTATAAGGAAAGCTGAACCCTGAAGAATTGATGCTTTTGAACTGTGGTGTTTCAGAAGACTTGAGAGTCCCTTGGACTGCAAGGAGATACAACCAGTCCATCCTAAAATAAAATCAGTCCTGAATATTCAATCAGAAGGACTGATGCTGAAGCTGAAACTCCAATATTTAGGCCACCTGATGTGAAGAACTGACTCATTGGAAAAGACCCTGATGACGGGAAAGACTGAAGGTGGAAGGAGAAGGAGATGACAAAGGATGAGATGACTGGATGGCATCACCACTTGATGGACATGAATTTGGGCAAGCTCTGAGAGTTAGTGATGGACAGGGAAGCCTGGTGTGCTGCAGTCCATGCAAAGAGTCAGACACGACTGAGCGACTGAACTGAACTGAACTAAAACCTAAGGATAAGACCTAACAAAAAAGAATTGCCAGACGATAAGAGAAAGGAGAAACCAAAGTAATATCATGATTGTCATATACCATAGTCTCAAAACTGGGCATAGACTTGTAGAATCTCAGACTATAATATGGATGATATTTTCCTGAAATTTAGTACAGAAACAGGATTGCTGAAATACCATTACTACTCTAGTTGAACATATGCTGAAAGTGTCATTCTGCCAGAAGTAAAGCATCTGGTAAATTGTTGACTTGTTGACAATTTCATAGTTTAGAAGTTACAGGAAGCAGTGAGGAAAATTTCTACTTGATTCCCAATTCTGACAAACAAAGCTGGCTAGTAATGTGAAAATGATATGAATTTTGGCAGAAATCAATACCATCATCTTGAAATTGGTAATAGAAAAGGATGATTTAATGGTCAGGGCCATATTAAATTTTATCAAAGCACGTTTATATAAACTCAGAGAAATAAAATACATTACAGAGTAGCAGATGTCTTTTGGAGTCCACATCAGTAATAGCCCATTTTTTTCTGGGAATTTTGTCCATCAATGACCCCATCAAAACCTGCACCCATCAATGGCTTGAGACTGAGGGATCAGTCTGGGATACCATGTTTGCAGCCCATAACCTGGAATAGGGATGATATCTGACCCAAAGCCAGCTAATTCATAGAATGGAATGGCTGTTACCTTTTAGGTAATACACCCTAGAGCTGAAAGATCATGGAGAGTTAGAAGCAGATTCTGTAATACAGTAAGCCAGTCAATCCCTGCTGAAGTTATAGGGGAACTGAGACTGAGAATAAGCCAGGAAAATTCATTTGTAAAGAGAAGAAGGGAACAGATGGCACATGGCAGTGAGGTGTAGAAATGTGTGAGAAGAAGATGAGCTAGAATGCAAGATTCTTTAAGGATAGAATCTTTGTATATTTCATTTACTTATACAGATTTCAATAAATATGGATTGATTGGGAAGGAGGGCAAGAGAGAGGGATATTTGAACCATAGTTCCTTACGCTTAAGTTTCAAGTTTAAGGCTCTATGAGGCCCATCTGGCCTTTGCTTTATGCCTGTGGTTGTCTGTGATTGTGAGATAAGGTCTTATCAGTAATGATGTTTTTGTTTTTTAATTTGAGTTGGAGTGGGTATTTGTCCTTTGTAATTGAAGAACTTTTGCTGTGTCTAGACGTGTCCAAAGACTGTGAAGGAGATTATCCCTTTAAGATCACTCCTTCAATCTCAGGTAACCAAAAATCATTCTGATCTAAGGCTGAAGCTTTAGAGAGCCGTTTTCCTATATGGAATTGTCTGCATTCTGCTAAGCAAGACATTTTTGGCAGCCAGTAGCCTAATCACAATCCATATCTCTTCCCAGTTGAGGTTCTGCTGCTCAGAAAGCATTCATATATTATTATTTTCCAAAGTCTTGGATCACTCTATTTTTTTAAAAACATTGTCCATCTCAGATGCAATAATATAGAAAACCACAATTTTACCATTACAAGTCTTCAGATTCCAAATGAATCAGTCTGACTATGTTATGACACCAGAGCTGGGCAGCCTGGAATCTCAGGTTCCAGAGTGCAATTGGGAGTCTCATTCCACTTAATATTGAAGATTCCATATCCTCTATTGGAATGTAGCAGGAGGGGAAGCAAATGTAATTACACTATTCTTCAACCTTTTCACTAAACTCTTAGATTGTGTTACTTGGTAATACCAAGTTTGGTTATTCTTATTTATTGGGAAAATTTTATAGTAATTGACCCTTTTCTTATCTCTCACTATCACCAAAAGCTTGTACTCACTGAGAAAATGCAAACTGGAAAACGGGCCTCAATTTCCACATCTGTAAAATGGGGATATCAGCCTAGTAGACGATCTCTAAAATTTCTTCATTTCTGATTAGTTTATACAATGTAGTGAAACCAAATAAGATTAAATAGCAAATGAAAAGTGGAGGGTTTGGTTCCAGTGGGTGTGGTCTACCCAGATCTATCATGATTTGAACCAGATGGATTTAATTTATTTGAGAAGGAAGCAGTCTGCTGATCAGAGCAGCTGAGGTTTTTTTCATGGAATCTTAACTGAAGAAGTAACAAACTGAAATGTCTAAATCTGTTCTGACAGGCTCAGAGATTTTGACGCTGAACCGTATTACAAATTTCTGTCAAAAATTACTGGGAAAACCAATGGGGAAAGAATCAGCCTATTAGTAGTGATCTGCAATCTTCATTCTGGAGAAGGCAATGGCACCCCACACCAGTACTCTTGCCTGGAAAATCCCATGGATGGAGGAGCCTGGTGGGCTGCAGTCCATGGGGTCACACAGAGTCGGACACGACTGAAGTGACTTAGTAGCAGCAGCAGCAGCAGCAATCTTCATTCAGATTCTTATTTCCCCAGTGGGAACTCTGACCTCTTCAGAGCCAATCTGGTGGGAAAGTATGAAAGAGTTCTCAGTTCTTTTGATTGGGCCAGCTCCATGCTCTGTCACAAGCATTGTACAGCTGCTATCTGAAAAAGAATCTATTTCTTTATGGTTCACTAGTTGGAAAATCCTATAGGCAGTATCCCCAAACTTGGTATCACCACGTAAAACAATCTAAGGGCTTAGTGGAAAGGTTGAAAAATAGTGTAATTACATTTGCTCCCCCACAGACAGCTACTGCTGTCACCATATGATCTGTTTTCCCTTCAAAACCCGTTTTGCTCTGCAGTTTATAGAAACTAACATTAGAAGAGGTTGGCATCATCTTGACCGTCCAGTTGTCTATAGAGAAAGAGAATCAAGTCTGCATTCTCTGTCCTTTTTCTTTTCCTCCTTCCTTCACATTCTGCCTTCTTTCCTCTTTATCTGCTTATCATAAGATTATATGACCCAGGACTCCTTGTAAGAGTTCTTGAGAGAGAAATCCCATCTCTTTAAAAAGACATTTTAAGGGAGAAATTGGGTAAGCAGAGAATTAAAATGTTGACTCTTTACCAGGTGGAAATAAAATAAAGTTGGTTGCCATACTCTTGCTGGCCCAGTTCTTTTAACATTAGGAAGCATAGGGACTGAACATGAAGATCTAGGTGTGTTTGGTAGATTTCTCCTGGTGTTGGGAGGTTCACTAATTGGAAAATCTTATAGGCAACTCCCACTTCCACTCAGTATGCCATAGATGTGTCCTTGACATCCAAACCTTGACATCTGTCCTCCAACCCAGTTCATTTTAAATGCATGCACTGCCCCATACCAAGTCCCAAAGGAGCCAGTGCCAAGGCAAGGGTAGTCAGCAAGGATCCAAACCCTGAGAGACAACCAGAGCCCTGCACACGTGTGGCCGACATGAAGAACCACTGGATGGCACTGTGGGTCCATGCAGATGTGTATGGAAGGACATTTGTCTTTCTTTTAAAAAGGCTGTTTAGCCTTGACAGGTAATTTGGCGCATTTTGAGTTGAAATGTGCCAAATGATTTGGCAAATATTTCACTTACTTCTGAAAATAAGCACACGTGCTTTTCTGTCTGCAGGGAAGGGAGAAGGGTAGCTTCCCCCCATCCCCATGTTGTTGCTAAATTCAGAACCTGAAATAAGATTTCAGAGGGGCCAATCTCATTTTAAGTGTGGTACCACCTTTTAGAGGAACAGAAAAAGTTTAGCGTTTCTTACAAAACCAATCTCTTTGGTCTAAAGAGAGCATCTTTTCATCTCATCATTGTTCATCCAGCTAAGTTGCAGGCTCATCTGGCTCATGACCAGATGGAATGGGATTTGGTTGGAGAGCTCGGTCCCCTACTGGTTCACCAAGAGCATCTAGGAAAATTTGTTTCCAAACTTCCCTGTTCTAAAGAATTCTTTGCCCAATATTTAGTTTGTTTAATAGCAAGAAAGATTAAGCAATGTGAGAACATCTCATAAGGAATATCTGAGCTGGCCTCTTGGCTATGATGAAACCACTGCTTTGCAGAACATCATGGTGATATTCACAGTGGACATTCCCATTTCCTCTGGAGGACACAGATGACAGATAAGGCATCCCTAAGACAAGCTGAATGTTAGGCCAAGTTCCTGGTACACTAGTTTTAACTCTACCTCCCATGTATTCGTTGTCTACTCAAGAGGGCATACCAAGGTGCATCTGAGTAAAAATGGTGTTATTAATGGTATAACCTTGAATTTCTCTAATTTTTAAATGGTTATACATTTGCAAACATTATTGTAGCTAATATATCTGAAAATGACTTAGAATTATTTTCCATGTGGTCAAAACATATACTGGGTTGGGAATAGGTGAATTAGGAGAGATTCACAATTCTCTTTCTTGAATGTTGTCTTCCAGTCTTATTGACTAATAAAAGGCATATTTTATTGTTTCAGATCCACTCCTGTGTGGAAATACATAAAAGGCCTATAATATTAGAGAAGGATCCTGTTTTTGAATCCACAGGCTTGCCTTCTTGTCCTGGGTCTACCAACTCCAGCTGTGTGACATTAGGTGAATCATGAACCATCTAACCTGTTTTCCTACCTGAGCATGAAGAAGGAAGGCAGTTTAGGTGAGTTTCTATGACTACAAAATGATGAAACCTTATTTAGCTTAGGCTACTGAATATAATAAAATTTCAGTATACGATAGACTGATATGTGGCAGTAGTAAAAAGAAGGGTGTATGGGCTTCTCTGGTGGCTCAGCTGGTAAAGAATCTGCCTGCAATGTGGGAGATCTGGGTTTGACCCCTGGGTTGGGAAGCTCCACCAGAGAAGGGAAAGGCTACCCACTCCAGTATTCTGACCTAGAGAATTCCATGGACTGTATAGCCATGGGGTGGCAAAGAGTTGGACATGACTGAGTGACTTTCACTTTCACTTTTCACATAAAATTTACTTACCAACTTTCTTGAACACAGTAAAGAGTAGTGTAGCAAGACAGAAACTCTTGTAGTAATAAGATAGTTTATGGAAAAGAATATCTCTGTTTAACAATGTGTAGTTGCTTTTTTCACTTAAGAGTTGCAGTGAAGATAGTTTGTAAATTGTTGTTTTGACCTATAAGTTTCTGTTTCTTACCCAATTTTCTGTATCATGTTGCTACAGTTTGTTTCCAGGCCTGAGTAGATGAAGATCATGAAGGTTCTGGGTAACCTTGACAAGAGAGATTTCTGTGGATACATGGGACCAAGGCCCAACTTGAGGAGGTTGAGGAAGACTGGGAGACAAAGAGAGGTGACATCAAATATAGACACTCCTATGCAGCCAAAGATGGAGAAGCTCTATACAGTCAGCAAAAAACAAGACCGGGAGCCGACTGTGGCTCAGATCATGAACTCCTTATTGGCAAATTCAGACTTAAATTGAAGAAAGTAGGGAAAATCACTACACCATTCAGGTATGACCTAAATCAAATCCCTTATGATTATACAGTAGAAATGAGAAATAGATTTAAGGGACTAGATCTGATAGAGTGCCTGATGAACTATGGACTGAGGTTTGTGACATTGTACAGGAGACAAGGATCAATATCATCCCCATGGAAAAGAAATGCAAAAAAGCAAAATGGCTGTCTGAGGGGGCCTTACAAATAGCTGTGAAAAGAAGAGAAGTGAAAAGCAAAGGAGAAAAGGAAAGATATAATCATCTGAATGCAGAGTTCCAAAGAATAGCAAGGAGAGATAAGAAAGCCTTCCTCAGCCATCAATGCAAAGAAATAGAGGAAAACAACAGAATGGGAAAGACCAGAGATTTCTTCAAGAAAATTAGAGATACCAAGGGAACATTTCATACAAAGATGGGTTCAATAAAGGACAGAAATGGTATGGACCTAACAGAAGCAGAAGATATTAAGAAGAGGTGGCAAGAATACACAGAAGAACTGTACAAAAAAGATCTTCATGACCCAGATAATCACGATGGTGTGATCACTCACCTAGAGCCAGACATCCTGGAATGTGAAGGCAAGTGGGCCTTAGGAAGCATCACTACGAACAAAGCTAGTGGAGGTGATGGAATTCCAGTTGAGCTATTTCAAATCCTGAAAGATGATGCTGTGAAAGTGCTGCACTCAATATGCCAAAGAATGCTCAAACTACCACACAACTGCACTCATCTCACATGCTAGTAAAGTAATGCCAAAGTTCTCCAAGCCAGGCTTCAGCAGTACGTGAACCGTGAACTTCCAGATGTTCAACCTGGTTTTAGAAAAGGCAGAGGAACCAGAGATCAAATTGCCAACATCCACTGGATCATGGAAAAAGCAAGAGAGCTCCAGAAAAACATCTATTTCTGCTTTATTGACTATGCCAAAGCCTTTGACTGTGTGGACCACAATAAACTGTGGAAAATTCTGAAAGAGATGGGAATACCAGACCACCTGACCTGCCTCTTGAGAAACCTATATGCAGGTCAGGAAGCAACAGTTAGAACTGGACATGGAACAACAGACTGGTTCCAAATAAGAAAAGGAGTACGTCAAGGCTGTATATTGTCACCCTGCTGATTTAACTTATATGCAGTGTACATTATGAGAAACGCTGGGCTGGAGGAAGCACAAGCTGGAATCAAGATTTCCGGGAGAAATATCAATAACCTCAGATATGCAGATAATACCATCCTTATGGCAGAAAGTGAAGAAGAACTAAAGAGCCTCTTGATGAAAGTGAAAGTGGAGAGTGAAAAAGTTGGCTTAAAGCTCAACATTCAGAAAACTATGATAATGGCATCTGGTCCCATCACTTCATGGCAAATAGATGGGGAAACAGTGTCAGACTTTATTTTTGGGGCTCCAAAATCACTGTAGATGGTGATTGCCGCCATGAAATTAAAAGACGCTTACTCCTTGGAAGGAAAATTATGACCAACCTAGATAGCATATTAAAAAGCAGAGACATTACTTTGCCAACAAAGGTCCATCTAGTCCAGGCTATGATTTTTCTTTTTTTTTATTTATTTTTTTTCTAACTACAATTTTATTTTATTTTTAAACTTTACAAAATTGTATTAGTTTTGCCAAATATCAAAATGAATCTGCCACAGGTATACATGTGTTCCCCATCCTGAACCCTCCTCCCTCCCCATACCATCCCTCTGGGTCGTCCCAGTGAACTAGCCCCAAGCATCCAGTATCATGCATTGAACCTGGACTGGCAACTCGTTTCATACATAATATTTTACATGCTTCAGTGCCATTCTCCCAATCTTCCCACCCTTTCCCTCTCCCACGGAGTCCATAAGACTGTTCTATACATCAGTGTCTCTTTTGCTGTCTCGTACACAGGGTTATTGTTACCATCTTTCTAAATTCCATATATATGCGTTAGTATACTGTATTGGTGTTTTTCTTTCTGGCTTACTTCACTCTGTATAATAGGCTCCAGTTTCATCCACCTCATTAGAACTGATTCAAATGTATTCTTTTTAATGGCTGAGTAATACTCCATTGTGTATATGTACCATAGCTTTTTTCCAGTAGTCATGTATGGATGTGAGAGTTTGGACTGTGAAGAAAGCTGAGAGCTGAAGAATTGATGCTTTTAAACTGTGGTGTTGAAGAAGACTCTTGAGAGTCCCTTGGACTGCAAGGAGATCCAACCAGTCCATTCTGAAGGAGATCAGCCCTGGGATTTCTTTGGAAGGAATGATGCTAAAGCTGAAACTCCAGTACTTTGGCCACCTCATGCAAAGAGTTGACTCATTGGAAAAGACCCTGATGCGGGGAGGAATTGGGGGCAGGAGGAGAAGGAGATGACAGAGGATGAGATGGCTGGATGTCATCGCCGACTTGATGGACATGAGTTTGGGTAAACTCTGGGACTTGGTGATGGACAGGGAGGCCTGGCATGCTGCGATTCATTGGGTCTCAAAGAGTCGGACATGACTGAGCGACTGAACTGGACTGATGAGGAATTTGCTATGAGATGCGCAAAAGAAAGGCTTGTAGCTGATGAATAGAATCCATTAAGGGTTTGGTTTTTTTTTTTTTTTTTTAGTTAGGAGGATAGACTTTCTCAGATTCATCACATACAGGAAGAATGCTTGGATACACTTATTTCCAAGCATATCTGGAGTTCACACCGAGAGACTAATTTCTGGTTGTAGATCTTGGACTCTTATTCTTATTTACTGAATGGAGATCAAAGCTGTCCCTTAAAGGGCTTCCTGCAAGCTGATGGAAAAGGGTTCCAGAACACTCCTTTTTCCTGCTAAGTTAGCAGGGCTTTGTTTAACAGATCATTTCAGAACTAGGAGATAGTATCATCCAATATCCTCATTAAACTGAGAAATCAGAGGCTCAGGTGAATTAGATATTGAGATTTGCTCTCAGAGTGATTGCTCTAAGAAAATGGCTTTGGGGCCAGAAATCCTAGGTTTGAGTCCCAGCTCACCACCACTTACTGGCTGTGTGACCTCAAGCAAGTTATCTTCAGTTTTCTCATCAGTTAAATGAGAGATTTGTGTGGTATTTCACAAATAAACATCTTAGGGGGACCTTTCTTGTAGGGTTGTTGTGAAAATAAACTGAGATAAGACAAGCGAAGTGCTTAGTACAAAGCCAAGCATGTGGTCACAGTAAACATTAATATTATCCTTGCCATTATAAGAGCATTTGTATGCATGAGGATGATACAATATAAACGTGCATGCAAAAGAAATTTTTTTAATGTTATGGGGATTTCTACAAAAGGAATGTAGTAAACATTAAAGAAGACACACAGGCCACATTGTTTAGTCTATTCCTTGTTAAAGCATATGCTGTAGTCACCCTTTTCAAAGATTATTGCTCATGATTGACTCAAGTCTAGGTTCCCTTTAAAAACTGCCCTGTTTGGCTTGCTGATGTGGAGCCAGTAGCTCCTACGTAAAACTTCCGAGTTGCCTCCCTGTTGTCTGCTTGCTGTCTATTTCTTCTCTTCTCTTCTTTCTCTTTTCCTGCTGGCTTTCTCTTTTGAAGCCAGTCTCTGGTTTCAATAAAGCTGGATGTGGTTGAGGGCTGCCAGGAGGCTGACAGGAGCAATAGCCAATCCTCTTTGAACAGCTTCAGAGTTGGCTCGATAGGAATGAGCGAGAGAGATGTGAATGCAAGGCAGAAGAGGGGAAGCGGGCAGCCTTTCCGATTGCTCCCCAATTCCTGGCTGTGTGCTGTACGAACCTGTTTGCTGCTCGCTGGCCTGCCAGGCTCGGTTCAGCTTCTGCCGGAGCCACTGGGTCGGTGTCCGCGTTTGTTGTCACCCCTTAGACCAGACCCTGGGAGGTTGTCCGAGATTCTGTTTGTAATAGTCAAAGTAGCTTAGAATGTTTGTTCCCTCTCTTGGGAACCTTTTTTTTTTTTTTTTCTTCTTCTTCTTCTTTTTTTTTTTTTTTTTAACAAATTCCCAGCCAGCACTTTGCTTAACCTCATTTCTTAGGTTGGTTTTCTTCTCACTGGAGATGAGCAACACAAGCCTGAATTAAAACTAACATAACAGCACAAGTTAATTGGAGTCTGAAAGGATCAGGACACTTGAAACCTAGCTTGATAAAACCCCACAGGGTTTGGAAATGAGTCTGATGGGAACCAAGAAAAACAAAAAAAAAATCTAGTTTCCATTGCCCCAGGGATCTATTTAACAACTTTCCATAGTAATCCCTGGACTATAACTGAATGCTTAGTTTTAAATGAACAATATGTTTATGCCTCTGCTTTACATAATACTATTGTAAGAAGGATGATTACATGAAAAATGCAAAAGAAAAAATTTACAGTCTTTCTAGCTACTGTAATATAGTAGGAAAAAGTAAGAAGTTTATTTTGGCTTTTCTTGCTTAAGCTGACATATATTTATGTTTTTCTTTTTCTCATTTAAATACATCAAAAAGTGCTATGCCATCTTTAAGCCTTGTCTCATGCACTTTTCCTATTTTTTTTTAAACATTTCTAAAACTTATTTTCCTGGGGAAAAAAAAAAAAAAAACTGCTGTTTCTCACTAAAGAGAGAGTCTTTTAAGCTTGAAGCAGTAAGATTTGATGAGAAACTTAGTGGAGGCTATCACAGCATGAATAGGAACCACCAGCCAGAGCTGCTGGGTAATGGGAAATAGAACTGTTAACCTTTAGTCTCTCAGCTGAATTTTGGTTCTGGATATAATGACACAAAGTCATTACCCCCTGAAGGTCCGTGGTCTTCAGGGAAATGAGTGGTTTCAGCTCCATCCCTCACAGCCCAGAGTCTCCATCAGACTGGATGCCATTGCAATTAGAGTTAATTGCATCCAAGAACCAGGACTGAATGAGATGGAAGAGGGAACTACTTTTGTTGTACTACTAAAGGTGGTCCCTGAGCACCTAAGCACTGTTCTTCTCATAGGCTATTGCAAACCTGTTTTGGAAATTTAGAGAAATGAATGGAAGGCGTGAAAATGTCTATTCATATGTTCAGTCTCAAAGCCTTGCTTTTCACACAGAATAACGTTTTAATAGCAGGTGTCATTTAAAATTATGTTTGATTAAAGTCCCATCTGTGTTCAGTCCACAGAAGAGGGAATCAGCCACTCCACTTCCAGTGAGAATCAAGTGTCTCCTTTAGAGGGTACCATTAGGTCTGAGTTCTTTCAGATGGTAGATTTATTTTTAAAATGGCTATCCAGGCAACACAAAGTCAATGCTGTCTCTTCAGAAGAGCCTCCATTGGAGAGTTTTTAAAGTTGACTTTAGCTGGACATTTTAGAGGTATGGTTTGTCCATTTCCTTATTGTAGGTTGTATTTAAGCCACAAATAGCAACAATGGTGTAGTTTTAGAATAAAAGGAGTAACTAAATATAAACAGTACATAGAAATAACCCTAGCCCCTTTCCTTCACATATTTATAAAAGACATTTCCTTCTATTTAACCTTATCCTAAATACCATGAGGGATCTTGGATAACTTCTCTTCCGATTGATGGTTCTAAATTGGTGACATGCAATTACCTTCTCCATATTCACACTGCTGAATAAGCTGAATTTTAAAATTATACACTTGTAGCTGGTTGAAATCTTCTCTAAGTATAAAATGGATGTTAAGTGTCTTGAGAGTTGATTTTATGATGTTTAAATCTTTGCTCCTCTGACAGGCAAAACTAGTCTTATTGGAAAACTCTTAAGAAAGATGACTGCTATGTGAACCATTTTCTGATCTTTGGAACCTTCCCCTATTGTATTGCATGTTCTTGTTCCAGTTCAGTTCGGTGGTTCAGTCATGCCCAACTCTTTGCAACCCCATGGACTGCAGCACGCCAGGCTTCCCTGTCCATCACCAACTCCCAGAGCTTTCTCAAACTCATGTCCATTGAGTCGATGATGCCATCCAACCATCTCATCCTCTGTTGCCCCCTCTCCTCCTGCCTTCAATCTTTCCCAGCATCAGGGTCTTTTCCAGTGAGTCAGTTGTTTGCATCAGGTGGCCAGTGTATTGGAGCTTCAGCTTCAGCATCAGTTCTTCCAATGAATATTCAGGGCTGATTTCCTTTAAGATTGACTGGTTTGATCTCCTTCCAGTGCAAGGGACTCTCAAGAGTCCTGCAACACCACAGCTCAAAAGCATCAATTCTTCAGCACTCAGTTTTCTTTATGGTCTGACTCTCACATCCACACATGAATACTGAAGAAACCATAGCGTTGAATAGATGGACCTTTGTTGGCAAAGTAATGTCTCTGGTTTTTAGTATGCTGTCTAGGTTTGTCATAGATTGTTGCCTGGATATGCTCCTTTTCTTCCAAGGAGCAAGTGTCTTTTAATTTCATGGCTGCCGTCACCATCTTCAGAGATTTTGGAGCCCAAGAAAATCAAGTCTGCCAGTGTTTCCAGCGTCACTGTGTGAACCCTAACCAGTGTTGACATCTGGCTATGTTCATAGTCTGAGAACCAGAGACTGTTTGTAAGTAGCCAGGTAATGGGGACAAGGTGGGTGGGGATCTGTGATGCTGGTAACATGCTTAGTGAGCTCAGTAATTTTATGAGACCTCAGGTTATCTTGGTGATCCCAGGTTATCTGTAAGGCAGCCTGATAGAACTGGGTGAAGTCCAGTGTGTTTAATACAAGGGCTTGAGAAATAGAAATTGTGTTATTCATTTTTTTTTTTTTGTATTTAAGGAAAAAATATAAAAAAAATCTTCTGACTGTGCCACATGAGACCTTAGTCCCCTGACCAGAGACTGAACCCTTTCTCCCTGCATTGGCAGCCCAGAGTCTTCACCACTGGACCACCAAGGAAGCCCCTTGGTTTTTTTTCTAACTGTCCAGTTGTGAAAAGTGAAATCATTCCTTGCAGAGCTATCTGAAAGTGACCTGAGCTCCCATATCTTACCCTCCCTGGCTGGGATTTAAGGAAGATAAGGTGATGTTGATGAAAATGGCCATTGCTGATCCCAAGATGTACAAACAGATGCAGAATAGGGAGTCGGGTAGGCAGGCAGGCAAGGATGAAGGAAGCCTTGGATTTGGAAGCACATAGAAAAGCAGATGTTGGCTAACAGTGGAGCCCTGGGGCACAGCAGCCTTTTAGGGGAGCATGAAAGGATCAGTGAATGAAACTGAGAAGGACCAGCCATGTGAGGGAAAAGAATTAGGAGAGTATAGTGTCCTTGAAGCAAAAAAAATTGAAACCAAAACAAAACAGCTTCAAGCAGGAAGATGCAGTCTACAGTGTCAACTGTGGAGAAACAAGATAAGGATGGAAGTGTGTCCATTAGGTATTCCAACAATGAGTCCATTAGTGACCTTGGGGCTGGGAGAGCAGGTCTTGTGATGAAACAGGGCAGAAGCCACACTACAAAGTGTTAGAAATTAGTAGGAGGAGAAAAGGTTCAGCTGTGAGTGGAAATAAGAAACAAGGTGATAATTTGAGTGGTATCCGGGATTTAAAATGTGTAGACATTTGTTAATTGTTATATTTTAAGGTTAAGAGGACTGATATTTGAGTTTGTGCTAAAGGGTCCACCCCTTTAGTAGCAAAAGGGGAGGGTGAGTGTATAGGAAGGAGAGCCAGGGATTGATGGAGTGAGATCCTGGAAGGAGTGAGATGGTTGAGGCTGTGACCAGATGGACTGAGGAGCCCCAGAGGTGAGAAGGAACACTTCACCCACTGCCTGGATTTCTCAGAGGGAAAAGTAGGTATAAATTTGGATACATTTTGGGGAGATGGTAGAAGAGGGGCCTATGCTGACCTTTTTCTTTGGTTTTTCCTGCAAAAAGAAGTTATGGTTTCTGAAGGGAATAGGGAGAAACTGGAAAGGAAGGAGGTTTTTGTTTGTTTTGTTTGTTTTTTAAGGGGGTTAAAATCTGCAATCAACACCAAAGGGAATGGCAGAGGAACAAACTAAATAGATGAAGGTAAGGGCTTTTACTTGAGTAGTGTATCTGTGGTTAAATCAGCTAATTTGATTGGAGATACCGATATCAAATAACTTTATTTTGTTTCCCAAATGCAGAATGGACTCCCAAGTCGGTGTCACAAATGTGTGTTGTTGAATAAAAGAGACAGGCAAATGAGAAACTAGAGAAAGGTCTAGAGCATGTGGGGGAAGGGAGCAGGTAAAAGACAAAACAATAGCTTAAGATGGTATTTTGCATCCTGATGATATTCAGCATGCCTATCTTCCTCCAGCAAATTGAAAGACAGTTTACAGTCATCACCACAGTTGGACTTTCTGCAAAATTGTAATATTACCCCAAACTGTATATGTGTGTGTTAAGTTGCTTGAGTTGTGTCTGACTCTTTGTGACCCTATAGGACTGTAGCCCGCCAGGCTCCTCTGTCCATGGGATTATCTAGGCAAGAATACTGGAGTGGGTAGCCATGCCCTCCTCCAGGGGATCTCTTGACCCAGGATTGAATCTTACATCTCCTGCATTGGCAGCTGGGTTTTTTACAACTAGCACCACCTGAGAAGCCCACCAAATTGTATTCAGCTCAGTCGCTCAGTCATGTCTGACTTTTGTGAACCCATGGACTGCAGCACACCAGGCCTTCCTTTCCATCACCAACTCCTAGAGTTTACTCAAACTCATGTCCATTGACTCAGTGATGCCATCCAACCATTTCATACTCTGTTGTCTCCTTCTCCTCCTGCCTTCAATCTTTCCCAGCATCAGAGTCTTTTCCAATGAGTCAGTTCTTCGCATCGGGTGGCCAAAGTATTGGAGTTTCAGCTTTAGCATTAGTCCTTCCAATGTGTATTCAGAACTGATTTCTTTTAGGATGGACGGGTTGGATCTCCTTGCTGTCCATGGGACTCTCAAGAGTCTTCTCCAACACCACCATTCAGAAGAATCAATTCTTCGGCTCTCAGCTTTCTTTATAGTCCAGCTCTCATATCCATACATGACTACTGGAAAAACCATAGCTTTGACGAGACGGACCTTTGTTGGCAAAGTAATGTCTCTGCTTTTTAATATGCTGTCTGGGTTGGTCATAACTTTTCTTACAAGGAGCAAGCGTCTTTTAATTTCATGGCTGTAGTCACCATCTGCAGTGATTTTGGAGCCCCCAAAAATAGTCAGCCACTGTTTCCACTGTTTCCCCATCCACTTCCCCATGAAGTGATGGGACCGGATGCCATGATCTAGTTTTCTGAATGTTGAGCTTTAAGCCAACTTTTTCACTCTCCTCTTTCACTTTCATCAAGAAGCTTTTTAGTTCTTCTTCACTTTCTGCCATAAGGGTGGTGTCATCTGCATATCTGAGGTTATTGATATTTCTCCCAGCAGTCATGATTCCAGCTTGGGCTTCAGCATTACTCAAGATGTACTCTGCATATAAGTTAAATAAGCAAGGTGACATTATGCAGCCTTGATGTACTCCTTTCCCAATTTGGAATCAGTCTGTTGTTCCATGTCCAGTTCTAACTGTTGCTTCCTGACCTGCTTACAGATTTTTCAGGAGGCAGGTCAGGTGATCTGGTATTCCCATCTCTTTAAAAATTTTCCACAGTTTGTTGTGATCCACACAGTCAAAGGCTTTGGCATAGTCAATAAAGCAGAAATAGATGTTTTTCTGGAACTCTCTTGCTTTTTCCATGATCTTGGGGATGTTGGCAATTTGATCTCTGGTTTCTCTGCCTTTTATAAAACCAGCTTAAACATCTGGAAGTTCATGGTTCATGTATTGCTGAAGCCTAGCTTGGAGAATTTTGGCATTATTTTGCTAGTGTGTGAGATGAGTGCGATTGTGCGGTAGTTTGAGCATTCTTTGGCATTGCCGTTCTTTGGGATTGGAATGAAAACCGACCTTTTCCAGTCCTGTGGCCATTGCTGAGTTTTCCACATTTGCTGGCATACTGAGTGCAGCCCATTCACAGCATCATCTTTCAGGATTTGAAATAGCTCAACTGGAATTCCAGCACCTCCACTAGATTTGTTCATAGTGATGCTTTCTAAGTCCCAGTTGACTTCACATTCCAGGATTTCTGGCTGTAGGTGAGTGAGTGATCACACCATTGTGATTATCTGGGTCGTAAAGATCTTTTTTGTACAGTTCTTCTGTGTATTCTTACCACCTCTTCTTAATATCTTCTGCTTCTGTTAGGTCCATGCCATTTCTGTCCTTTATTGAGCCCATCTTTCCATGAAATGTTCCCTTGGTGTCTCTAATTTTCTTGAAGAGATCTCTAGTCTTTCCCATTCTGTTGTTTTCCTCTATCTTTGCATTGATCACTGAGTAAGGCTTTCTTATCTCTCCTTGCTATTCTTTGGAACTCTGCATTCAAATGGATATATCTTTCCTTTTCTCCTTTGCCTTTCCCTTCTCTTCTTTTCTCAGATATTTGTAAGGCCTCCTCAGACTACCATTTTGACTTTTTGCATTTCTTTTTCTTGGGGATGGTCTTGATCACTGCCTCCTGTACAATGTCACAAACCTCTATCCATAGTTCCTCACACACTCTGTCTATCAGATCTAATTCCTTGAATCTTTGTCACTTCCACTGTATAATCATAAGGGATTTGATTTAGGTCATACCTGAATGGTCTAGTGGTTTTCCCTACTTTTTTCAATTTAACTCTGAATTTGGCAATAAGGAGTATCATGATCTGAGCCACAGTCAGCTCCCGGTTCTGTTTTTGCTGACTGTATAGAGCTTCTCTATCTTTGGTTGCAAAGAATATAATCAATATGATTTCAGTATTGACCATCTGGTTATGTCCATGTGTAGAGGCTTCTCATGTATTCTTAGAAGAGGGTATTTGCTATGATCAGTGCATTCTCTTGGCAGAACTCTTATTAGCCTTTGCCCGCCTTCATTCTGTACTCCAAGGCCAAATTTGCCTGTTACTCCAGGTGTTTCTTGACTTCCTGCCTTTACATTCCAGTCCCCTAAAATGAAAAGGACATCTTTTTTGGGTGTTAATTCTAGAAGGTCTTGTAGGTCTTCATAGAACCGTTCAACTTCAGCTTCTTCAGCATTACTGGTCAGGGCATAGACTTAGATTCCTGTGGTATTGAAACGAACAGAGATCATTCTGTCGTTTTTGAGATAGCATCCAAGTGCTGCATTTCAGACTCTTTTGTTGACCATGATGACTACTCCATTTCTTCTAAGGGATTCTTACCCGCAGTAGTAGATATAATGGTCATCTGAGTTAAATTCACCCATTCCAGTCCATTTTAGTTCACTGATTCCTAAAATGTTGATTTTCACTCTTGCCATCTCCTGTTTGGCCACTTCTGATTTGCCTTGATTCATGGACCTAACATTCCAGGTTCCTATGCAATATTGCTCTTTACAGCATTGGACTTTACTTCCATCACCAGTCACATCCACAGCTGGGTGTTGTTTTCACTTCGGCTCCATCTCTTCATTCTTTCTGGAGTTATTCTCCACTCTTCTCCATAGCATACTGGGCACCTACAACCTGGGCAGTTCATCTTTCAGTGTCCTGTGTTTTTGCCTTTTCATACTGTTCATGGGGTTCTCAAGGCAAGAATAGTGAAGTGGTTTGCCATTCCCTTCTCCAGTGGACCATGTTTTGTCAGAATAGTTTTTCATTATTTTGAGCACCTCTCTCACCAATCGAATCCCACACAAAAAATCATTCTTACCATGTTGACTTGGTGACCAAATAAACTTGATTATTACATGATTCTTCAGAACAGCTTAGCGACATTGGTACCTGTAGTATAAAGAGGACATTTTTACATTTTTTTACATATCTAACTAAATTTGAATCTGTCTTTGTTAGGATTTTTGTGTAGTTTCAACTGTTAGGGCTTTTTAAAAAACATGCGATGGAGGGACTTCAGTTTTCTTCACTTAGGAGAAAGAATGGCTCATGATGAGAACTTTTCTTTCTTAGAAAGGCCTTCATCATATGGCTGATAGCCTTACTTATATTTTCTGTTACTTTTTGCATGTTCTCTTTAAAATTTCTGGAAGGCCAATGTGACTTTAAAAGCAAAAGCCAAGACTTTATCTACTTTCTCTTCTTTATGCAATCTTGGTACTAAAAATGCATTCACCCCAATGCTGGGTAAAGTTTTCTAACTGTTTAAGTTCTTATTCTCAAGATAAAGTAGGAAAAGTGGCATTGAACTAATCCATTCTTCAAAACATCTTAGCATTATAAGCAGAACAAAGTGGTACAAAATGTATTCAGCCTCACGGATTTCTCTAGATTGTAACCAGAATAGAAAATGGCAGAATGTATTAATTCCTAAGATAAAATTATAATGAGAACAGAAAATGGTGCGAGATGAATTAATGTAGTGGCAGGCTTCTGTCTGCAGAGCACGGCGCGCTCTAAATACCACATTGCAGCACTTTGTCGTCAGCTTCTCTCTTGTAATCTATATTTTAAAGATGCTCTAAAGATAAAGCTAGACTATATTTTCATCTCTGGGACCATTGCCACAGCACTCTGGACATGAAATGGCCCCGGGGAAGCGGTGAATGGACTTACCTCGCAGGAACAAAGGAGCTTTAAGTTAGAGAGCAGGGAGATTTTTATTACTGCAAGCTTATACTGACATGATTCCTTCCATAGCAGATCATCTTTAAGTCTGGCACTTGAAGGATAACTTAGTTTGAAGAGGCTGTGGTTATAAGAGAAGAATTTATTCTTTGTCCAAAAAAAAAAAAAAAAGGAAAAGAAAGCTTCACATTTACATTGTATAAAGAATCACTTGGTATTTTCTGTCACTGCTGTTTGTGCATCCAGGCCTTAAAACAGGATTGACCACCTTTTGTATGGGGTGATTTCTCAAATGTATATTGCCCAAAGTATGTGTCTGAAGCAAGATTATCTTTTCCAGTATCTTTTATCCATTTTATAAATATACTTGTTAATAGATCCAGTGTGAATCTGAGGAGTTAGTAATGAATATTGTAGTAATGTACCTGCAGGGTCATTCAGATGCATGTTTTTAGAAGCTTTGTACTCTTCAGTGAAGGCAAATGTGTCCCAATAATAAGTAACTGAGACTCACAGCTTCAAACACTTCAAAGGTGACTGTGACTCCAGAAGGCACGGTGGAAAACCTCGAGTGGCTATACTAGAACTTTGAAAGGTTTAATAATGCTTGTCCCACATAACTTTGCATCCTCCGAAACCTGATCTGATTGCAAATTTTTAATCAGGAAATCTGGTCTTTGAATCAGAACGGCTTTTCAGATTTGAGTGGCAGCAATATTGCCTTTGTTTTGAATTTTCATGATCCAGGAAATTTGAGTCCAAATTTTTCCCTCTATGCATTAATACTGTGGCACAGGGCATGGCTAGGTTATCCAAACTATGAATTAGAGTTTTTAATAACATCAAAGTAAGGCATTAGCCATACTCTTATCATGGCTTGTTATAATTTCAGAAGAAATCTGCTAATGCTTTGATATTAATAATAAGCGAGAGTAGAATTGTGAATTACTAGAATGTGCTAACCCCCAGTGATATTGTCACCCCAGACCAAGCACTTTTTATTTTCTCTTTTTATAAATTAGCTTCCAAGACAGTTCTGTGACATAACTGTACCTTTCCTCAGGAGAATTCTTATACTGCCCCTGCCCACTTTCAGCCCTGCTCCTGCACAGCCAGGCAGCCTTACCTTAGAAGTACCTGGCAAACAGAGCTTTCATTTCTTTGTAGTCCTCTGACTTGTCTCTAATGGTTCAATCAACGGTATAGTAGTCCTTTTAATGTTTCATTAAGAGAGAGAGAATCAAAGAATAAAAGCCAGATATTGCCTTACTGCTTAAGTTTTGAGAAATTAAAACCTTCAAGCAAATAGTGCTTTTGAGCTTGCATTTTGGAAACTGGAGTAAATCAAGCAGCCTCTTTTTCTGGAGAAATTCAACCTAAAATATTTTTTCCCCACTGTTTGCATAGCCAGTACATGTAACATTTGCACTTTCTTTTAAAACCATAATAAGGAGAATTAAAACCCTATCATTAAGCATTTAACATAAAATTAAAGGGCCATGTTTATTCATTAGGAAAGTATCATGTATCTAAAATTCAGTCAGATTTCAAATAGACTTCCGTATACAAATTGCATTTCATAGAATTCAACATTTCTACTTATCCGGCTCTTTTTTCAGGCATGGTGTATATTTTGTTTATATCTGCAGCATTTTAGGATGGAGTGACAAATTTTGGCAAGATTAGTTTAAGATAGTCTGGGCTGTCAGTTCTCTGTAGGAATTCCAATCCTCCTTTGCTCACCTGAGTTTCTTTAAGCTGAACAGAGCATGATACATAAATAATAGGCATACAGTGACTGCAATAAATTGACCTGCTTGCATGAAGCTTTCAGTCTAGAAGGGAATATTCAATTCAGAAACAAAACTTTGTACGTATAAGAGCTTTATATATGCTGAAAGAGTTATAAAAATCTCATAGGAAAGGTTGACTATTTGGAAACAGAATTTGTATCTTGATGAGAGTGGACACTGATAGATCTTTGTGGACATCAATTTAACATATTGAAAAATACTGTGTCTTTGTGTTCACAGTCTACTGCTAGGTAAAAAAAGCAAATTACAAAGCAGCTTCAAAAAATGTTAGTAATATGATCCCGTTGTTTTACTTGGAAGGGAAGGAAGGAGTAATGTAAGAAAAAAAGAGAACGAAGAAATTAGGTGAGTATGCAGAGACAAATAGTGGTGATTTTATTTTTGTTTTTAAATGTCAGAGGTTTTTGGTTTGTTTCTGTGATGAGTCTGTATTGCAACCAGAAAAGAGAATACAATTTTCTTTAAAAAGAGGAAGAAATTTGTAAAAAATGTTCATATCATTTGACTCACCAGCTCCCCATTTAGGAAATCATCCAAAAGAAAAGGCAAAAATGCAGACAAAGATTTATGTACAAATATGTGGTTAAAAATGAAAACAACA
The DNA here is from genome assembly GCF_002263795.3 of Bos taurus. Lineage (NCBI taxonomy): Eukaryota > Metazoa > Chordata > Mammalia > Artiodactyla > Bovidae > Bos > Bos taurus. The sequence goes on from NC_037347.1 coordinate 17,453,165, forward strand.
TCAGGAGACTGTTTAAATAAATTCTGGAACATCCAAAAGATAGACTATTATGCAGCTGTTATAAATTATATGTCAGAAGAATTTTCAGTGATACGGTAAAAACATTTGACAAATTTTAAACAAACAGAATAAAGCAAAACATGATATAAAATCGTATATGAAGAATGATCCTGACCTCAAAAAAATGTGAAAAAGGCTAGGAAAATAATACACCAAAATATTGATGATGGTTGCTCTTGGGTACATTAATTGTGGAAGATTTTTGTTTTCTTCTTTGTCTTTTGCTATGCTTTAAAAAGACTACTACTTTTTTTTTCCTTGGGTATTCACATGGGTTTATTCTTCTCAATGAACTGGAACAAAAGTCATGTTCACAACCCATATTATAGATCAAAAGAGATCATCCTGCTAGGTGACCTCTTTAATAATTTAATCATTTATTTTGCCTCTGAATAACTCGACTCTCAAAATCAAATCCATCTTTAGGGGCTAGAAGATATTTTTTATTTTTAAGGCCTCTCAGGCTAAAAAGATTATTCTAGAAGTTGTTATCACACGGAATTAAACTATAGCCCCAGAATAAATATGTACATCATAACCATTAAAGGTAATTGATTGAAGGGCACTTCATGTGTTAAGTTCTGGTTTGCTTCCTAAAAACAAAGCAAATCTATATATTCAGCTGGATGGCAAATCATTCTTCCTTTCTGAGTCTCAGTTGTTTGTTTGTCATCTGTAAAATGGGGACTGTAACACCCATTTCTTGGAATCATGAATATCCACTTGCTTTACCTCCACCCTCCATCTGTAGGGCCACACCAGCCCTAAAACACAAAGAGCATGTGCAGAACAGGTACTTTTAATTATGGCTACTGTTTATTAATTGCTTTCAGGTGCCAGGTGCACGTAATCCTTACAATGATCAGGTATGGCAAGTATTGTAATCATCCCACTTCATATGTTTTCATTCAAGGTGGGCAATATTATTTGATGACCTCTGTGGGTGAGCACCGGAGAAGGCAATGTCACCCCACTCCAGTACTCTTACTTGGAAAATCCCATGGACGGAGGAGCCTGGTGGGCTGCTGTCTGTGGGGTCGCACAGAGTTGGACACGACTGAGTGACTTCACTTTCACTTTTCACTTTCATGCATTGGAGAAGGAAATGGCAACCCACTCCAGTGTTCTTGCCTGGAGAATCCCAGGGATGGGGGAGCCTGGTGGGCTGCTGTCTATAGGGTCGCACCGAGTCGGACACCACTGAAGTGACTCAGCAGCAGCAGCAGCAGCAGTGGGTAAGCACTGGCCTGGCTTGGGTAAACTTGAGGCCCAAGAGGCAGTGGTCCCTGCGTGTGGTAGAGTGGGGATACACACTTCGAAGCAGGAAATAAACAGTGAATGTGTAATACAAATACCAAGTTAAGAAGGATGCCAACCAGGGTTTCAAAGGAGAATAACAAGGAAAGTCTTTCAATCGAGTCTTCAGGGAAGATTGGTCTGGGAAGAAAATCTTCAATCTCAGGCTTAAAAAATGAAAAGGAGCTAGCATCTTGCAGATCTGGGAGACAAACATTTCAGGCATAGGAAACCGAGACTCAGAGAGGTATAGGAAGGGCACAAAGTCATACAGCAACTGCAGATGAGCCAAGATTTGAAACACTGATGCCAGACACCCAATTCCCCCCATGAGGTTCCGATAACCATCATTAACCAGGCAAACATGGGGGTTCATGCACAGCAAATCCTAAAAATCAAGGCCTTGTTTGATCCTGAGTGGATGACTGCTCAAGGCCGGCACTCAACCTATAACACTGCTTGTGAGTATAGGGAAAAGGGGGCTTCCCTGGTGGCTCAGCAGTAAAGAATCCACCTGCAATGCAGGAGCCACAGGAGACATGAGTTTGATCCCTGGGTCAGGAAGATCCCTTGGAGGAGGACATGACAACCTACTCCAGTATTCTTGCCTGGAGAATTCCATGGACAGAGGAGTCGGGTGGGCTACAGTCCATAGCATCACAAAGAGTTAGACACGACTGAAGCGACTTGGCATGCACGCACAGGGAGAAAGATTTATCATCCTGGGACCCCATTATGGAAGGGGCAGAAGTTTTATTCCTTGTCCTCCTCTTCCTGCCACTTTCCAACTCCAGCTCTGACAAAGCCATTTTAGCTTTGTCTTAGTCCACATTTCAGCTGGGGCCTTTCTGGGCAGGGGTGGGTTAGGACCTAGACAAGGCAGAAGCAAAGGCTGAGGGGCAGAAAGAAGGCAGGGCAGAAGGGAATTTTGAGGCCTGCTGCTTCTGCTGCTGCTGCTGCTAAGTCGCTTCAGTCGTGTCCGACTCTGTGCGACCCCAGAGATGGCAGCCCACTAGGCTCCCCAGTCCCTGGGATTCTCCAGGCAAGAACACTGGAGTGGGTTGCCATTGCCTTCTCCAATGCATGAAAGTGAAAAGTGAAAGTGAAGTCACTCAGTCGTGTCCGACTCTTAGCGACCCCATGGACTGCAGCCTACCAGGCTCCTCCATCCATGGGATTTTCCAGACAAGAGTACTGGAGTGGGGTGCCATTGCCTTCTCCTTTTGAGGCCTGGAGGGATTAAATTTGCATCTCAAATGTCACCTTCTCCTAGAGACCTTCCTTGTCTGCCTTGGATAAAACAGTTGTTGCCAGATGCACCCTTATTCTTTTCTATTCCCTTCCCCTGCTTTGTTTTTCTTCTGGTTTTTGGCTTATGGTAGGTGTTCAATTAATATCTGTTTAATAAAACAGTTATTTGTGCTCCTCCATATGAGAGGCATGGGGTTGGGCCTTTTATCACCACTTCCTTCCCACCCCACCCTCCATTTCCCTAATGGTGATCACCTCTTCCTCGTAATGACCCTGGGCTGCTTGCAAGCATTTATCACCCTGTAATGACTTATCTCAGAGTGTAAATTCCAATAGAATTTACAAGCAGTGGTGCCTGCTGCTTCCAGGCACAGTGTCTGACATGAAGAGGGTGCAGGATAATCATTTGCTGAGTGAGTGAATGAATAAATGAATGAGTGAAAGAAAGAGTGAAGCCCTTTCTTCACTAAAGGGAAGGCCTTCTGCTAAAGGCCTCCCAGGGCTGAGCTGGAAAACTAGTCTATGTGACTTCAAGGTAATGTCTGCTGCCTAGAACTCCATGGTATTTTCCTGAGTGTCTCTTATTTCACTGATATGCCTTTACTCTAAATAGTTCTGAAATTCCTCAGGGGTAAGTGGGTCTTAAACTTGAGAGCACAAAAGAATGACCAGGGAAATCCCAGAACCCACCTTAAATTAATTAAGTAGTGGGGCTGTCCCAGGCTAAAGGACTCTAGTTATTTATAATCCCCCAAATTACTACTTTTATAAGCAAGAAAAACCCTAGATTTCCAACCCCCAAAATTAAGCTCTTTCTACTATACCAGAAAATAACAGTTTTCTTCAGTAAAAGACTTTGCCTTACCAGAAACAATATAATATCAGAAAGGGACCATAAAATTTGTATGCCATTGGAAAAATGAAATTTCTCCCAATAAGCAGCAGGCCTCAGTGTCCTCCAACTACTTTGTCCAGTGACACTAGCTAGTTAACATCTATTATTTAGAATGACATAGTATACTACTAAGGGGCTTCCCAGGTAGCTCAGTGGTAAAGAACCTGCCTGCTGCTGCAGGAGATGTGGGTTCAAACCCTGAATCGGGAATATCCCTTGGAGGAGGAAATGGAAACCCACTCCAGTATTCTTGCCTGGAAAATCCCATGGATAGAGGATCCTGGCAGGCTACAGTCCATGGGGTCACAAAGAGTCTGACATGACAGCAACTGAACATGCATGCATTATACTACTAAACACAAGCAACCAATAATCCATATTGGGCAGCGGGGAGGTGTGGGGGTGTGGATCATTCTAGAAACACAGCTTCCAGAAAGTCTGCTTTCCGTAAATGATGTACTAAATCTCAGAAGCAAGGATCGGTGGGCATCGCCACGTGTAGTACCTTGGACCGCTGCATCGCTGGGTGCAGTGAGTAATCACTAGATAAACATCTGAGCGTCAATTGCAAAAGGATACTCCTGTGGGTAGTAAAAAATGTTCTCTGTTTGCAAGTCAAGGCTTACCCCTGTGTTTTGGAGATACCTGAATTGGTTTGGCTCTTTTCCAATTACAATCTGTTCATAATCACCCAGGGTCTGTAACATCAAGCAGTGTTATGAGGGAATTAATTCTTTCTATGTGACAGTTGTTAGTGTAATTCATGTCCTTGTTTTTAATTGCTGGATCAAATTACTTTGTAGATTATTTCATATTTCATCCCAAGAGAAAAGAATAGGAAAAATGCACAGTGCCTGTGGTGACTTATTTGTTTAGTCTAGCCAGGAAAAAAAAAAAGCAGAACTAAAAGATTGACTTTCTAAACAAAATGACTCTTCTCTATCCTTAGAGTATATTTTGGATGATTTCAGATGGAAAGTTAGCCTGAATACATTCTTTCTGTTTAAACACTCTAGGAACTAAGTTTATTTTTATAACATTTCTGCCAAAATAATGGCCATAAAGGTCACAAAGCAATATCTCCTAATAAATACCTTGGAAGGATTTACAATTCAATGCTCTTTCGTTAAAAAAAGTACCTTGAAGATAAGAAATTAATGAGATTTGGAATAATTTATTAAGGAACACCTAATAGACTCTCGTGAGATTCAAATGTCAAGATGTTTAAAAAAAAAAAAACACAAAAGAAACTTTGCAAATGCAAATTATATGTGGGGGAAAAAGACAAAGAATATTTGAAAAATCTTATAAATGTTTGTTTTTGCAGCACTGAAATTTAATTCTTGTATTTGAATATAATACCTCGTAGATGGTTCATCCATTTTTGAGCCATAGCCACTAAAGCTTTTCATTCTAATGTTTGGAATCTCAGAAAGGATCAGTAACTATTTCTTGGGTGTCTTATGAGTTGAAAATTTACTTGTAGGCTTATAGGGAGGTGAACGCCCAGACAAGACAAGCTTACATAACTGAAAAGCTATAGAGAAAATGCATTGTTCTATTTATTCCTGCTTTATGATGAGTTGAGAGTAAAATGTATTTTAACAATGTGACACTTGAAGTGAACTGTTGCTGTAACTGTCCAAGGCCTGTCAACATTCTTATAAAGCAAACCTGAGTGATAATCTAAAGAATTATAGATCAGTGATCACTTAAAAGCAAGCAGCAGGGGCATTGATAAATACTGCCTGACTGTCTGGCAAATAAAAAACCCAGTCATCATTAAGAGAGGGAGCTGGAACTTGCTGATTGCTGGAAAATTATGGCAATCGACAAATGAACAGGCCTTCTCACTTCGGGCAAAGGAACCTTGTAGTTCAGGTAACAATGTACTGTCAACGTGGAAAGGTCCTTGATAAAGGAGCTGAAACTGCTACCCTGAAAACAGAAGGCATATATACAGACTCAGTGTTGAAATGCTGGCAGCCCTAAATCAGTTTTCTCCACAAGAGTGTTGAATGTATGATCGTCACTGTCGTCTTTGAAAAGGGGAAAACAGATATCCAAAAAAATAGATGTCTTTTCCACCACTGGTATTAAAAAATGATTACAAAGAATTTCTCTGGTCACTTAATCTCATTATAAACCTAGTCCTTTCTAGTCTGTTACAGAAAACCAAGATGGTTACATTGTTTTAAACATGGATTCTATGGTTCTTATAAAATATATTGTTTGTTTGCTTATGTGTTGATCAAAAGAAGTGAGTTATCTGCTACAGACTTAGCGGATGGCTGTGGATTAAGTGAAAGTATTAGTCACTCAGTTGTGTCTGACTCTTTGCGACCCCATGGACTATAGCCTCTGACCATGGAATTCTCCAGGCAAGAATACTGGAGAGGGTAGCTATTCCCTTCTCCAGGGGATCTTCCTGACCCAGGGATCAAACCCAGTCTTCTGCATTGCAGGCAGATTCCTTACCTTCTGAGCCACCAGCCCCTGCAAAGCATGTCTTTCAATTGTTTACTTGGCTCAAATGGATGTCAATAAGTCTCTTGAGGAAGACAAGGGGAAGGCATGGAGTGGCAGGAACTGAACGTGGGAAAGAGGCCATATCACCTTTGTGCTTCATACCAAGTTCATTTTGAGTAGAAAACCACCTGTATGCAATACATCAACATTTGCAAGGCTAACTGACGGACTGAGACCAGCTCTGTGAAGTGTTATTGTCCTTCATGAAAGGATACTGAGGCTCAGAGAGGTTTGGGGCTTGTCTCCAGAGTCAGAGATGGAGTGTCAGTTCCATCAGAATCCCACAGGTGGCGGAGCCTGGTGGGCTGCCGTCTATGGGGTCGCACAGAGTCCGACATGACTGAAGCGACTTAGCAGCAGCAGCACTGAAGCGACTTAGCAGCAGCAGCAGCAGCAGCTTCTGCTGCTGCTAAGTCACTTCAGTCATGTCCGACTCTGCGACCCCAGAGACGGCAGCCCACTAGGCTCCCCAGTCCCTGGGATTCTCCAGGCAAGAGTACTGGAGTGGGTTGCCATTGCCTTCTCCAGTGCATGAAAGTGAAAAGTGAAAGTGAAGTCGCTCAGTGGTGTCTGACTCTTAGCCACCCCATGGACTGCAGCCCACTAGGCTCTTCCGTCCATGGGATTCTCCAGGCAAGAGTACTGGAGTGGGTTGCCATTGCCTTCTCCGACTATTGTATATATGTACCACATATTCTTTATCCATTCATCTGTAGATGGGCATTTAGATTGATTCCATGTCTTAGCTATTATAAATACCATGGCTGTGCACACTGGGGTGCATGTATCTTTTTGAATTATAGTTTTGTCTGGATATAAGCCTAGGAGTGGGATTGCAAGATCACATGGCAGCTCTATTTTCAGTTTTATGAGGAGCATCCACACTGTTTTCTGTTGTGGCTGCACCAATTTACATTCCTGCCAACAGCATAGAAGGGTTCCCTTTTTTCCACACCCTCTCCAACATTTGTTATTTGTAGACTTCTTAATGATGTTCATTCTGACTGGTGTAAACTGGTATCTCACTGTAGTTTTGTTTTGTTTTGTTTTTTTGGCCATACTGCACAGTATGTGGGATCTTAGTTCCCTAACGAGGGATCAGCCCTGTGCCTCTTGCAGTGGAAGTGCATATTCTTAACCACTGAACCACCAGAGAAGTCCCTCATTGTAGTTTTGATTTGCATTTCTCTAATAATCAGTGCATTTCTCTAATAATCTCTAATAAGAAGAGGTAGCAAGAATACACAGAAGAACTGTACAAAAAAGATCTTCACGACCCAGATAATCATGATGGTGTGATCACTGACCTAGAGCCAGACATCCTGGAATGTGAAGTCAAGTGGGCCTTAGGAAGCATCACTATGAACAAAGCTAGTGGAGGTGATGGAATTCCAGTTGAGCTATTCCAAATCCTGAAAGATGATGCTGTGAAAGTGCTGCACTCAATATGCCAGCAAATTTGGAAAACTCAGCAGTAGCCACAGGACTGGAAAAGGTCAGTTTTCATTCCAATCCCAAAGAAAGGCAATGCCAAAGAATGCTCAAACTACCGCACAATTGCACTCATCTCACATGCTAGTAAAGTAATGCTCAAAATTCTCCAATCCAGGCTTCAGCAATACGTGAACCGTGAACTTCCTGATGTTCAAGCTGGTTTTAGAAAAGGCAGAGGAACCAGAGATCAAATTGCCAACATCCTCTGGATCATAGAAAAAGCAAGAGAGTTCCAGAAAAACAACTATTTCTGCTTTATTGACTATGCCAAAGCCTTTGACTATGTGGATCACAATAAACTGTAGAAAATTCTGAAAGAGATGGGAATACAAGACCACCTGATCTGCCTCTTGAGAAACTTGTATGCAGGTTAGGAAGCAACAGTTAGAACTGGACATGGAACAACAGACTAGTTCCAAATAGGAAAAGGAGTTTGTCAAGGCTGTATATTGTCACCCTGCTTATTTAACTTATATGCAGAGTACATCATGAGAAACGCTGGACTGGAAGAAACACAAGCTGGAATCAAGATTGCCAGGAAAAATATCAATAACCTCAGATATGCAGATGACACCACCCTTATGGCAGAAAGTGAAGAGGAACTAAAAAGCCTCTTGATGAAAGTGAAAGTGGAGAGTGAAAAAGTTGGCTTAAAGCTCAACATTCAGAAAACAAAGATCATGGCATCTGGTCCCACCACTTCATGGGAAATAGATGGGGAAACAGTGGAAACAGTGTCAGACTTTATTTTTTGGGGCTCCAAAATGACTGCAGATGGTGACTGCAACCATGAAATTAAAAGACGCTTACTCCTTGGAAGGAAAGTTATGACCAACCTAGATAGCATATTCAAAAGCAGAGATGTTACTTTGCCAACAAAGGTCTGTCTAGTCAAGGCTATGGTTTTTCCTGTGGTTATTAATGGATGTGAGAGTTGGACTGTGAAGAAGGCTGAGTGCCAAAGAATTGATGCTTTTGAACTGTGGTGTTGGAGAAGACTCTTGGATTGCAAGGAGATCCAACCAGTCCATTCTGAAGGAGATCAGTCCTGGGATTTCTTAAGGGAATGATGCTGAAGCTGAAACTCCAGTACTTTGGCCACCTCATGCGAAGAGTTGACTCATTGGAAAAGACTCTGATGCTGGGAGGGATTGGGGGCAGGAGGAGAAGGGGACGACAGAGGATGATATGGCTGGATGGCATCACCGACTCAATGGACGTGAGTATGAGTGAACTCCAGGAGTTGGTGATGGACAGGGAGGCCTGGCGTGCTGTGATTCATGGGGTCGCAAAGAGTCGGACACGACTGAGTGACTGAACTGAACTGAATAATCAGTGATGATGAGCATCTTTTCGTGTTCTTATTGGCCATCTGTATGTCTTCTTTGGTGAAATGTCTATTTAGATCTTCTGCCCAGTTTTTGATTAGATTGTTTGTTTTTTTGATATAGAGTTGAATGGGCTATTTGTATATTTCGTAAGTTAGGCCCTTGTTGCTTACATCATTTCAAATATTTTCTCACCGTCCATGGGTTGTCTTTTCATGTTGTTTCCTTTGTTGTGCAAAAGTTTATAGGTTTGACTAGGTCCCATTTGTTATTTTTGCTTTTATTTCTTTTGCCTTGGGAGACTGACCTAAGAAAACAATTTACATTAGAAAATGTTTTACTTCTAGGGATTTTATGGTGATATGCCTTATATTTCAGTCAAAAGAAGAATGTTTATTTCAAAGTACTATTATATGCTATTTCCAGATATTTACTGTAAGATTTCACATTAGAAGGACTTTGTATTGATTATCTTTTGCTATCATCCATTACTTAGTAGTTTAGAACAACTTCTGTTTATGTAACACTTTCATGGGTTGGATGGGATAATTGGGATATCTGAAGTAAGTCTTTTGGTTAGGATCAGCTTGGTTGGAGTTGGATGGTGTAGGATGGCCTTATGCATTCCATTTTGGGTGGATTGATCTGTGAGGATTTCAGTTAGGTGGCTTGTCTCCACTCCATGTGAGTTTTTGTCCTTTAGTAGGCTAGCATAGATTTCTCATGTTGGTCTCAAAGTTTCAAAATACAGGGAAGAGAGATGACAAGACCTAATGTGGAAATGCTTTCCAAGACTATGCTTGTAGTGCTTGCTAGGTGACCAGAGAGGTTTGTTTGGGAACAGATATGCTGAAACCCTAAGTGTGAGTAGGAGTTAGACTGAAGAAGAGTTGGGGTCCAGGGTGGAGGAAAGAGATTGTTAAGAATGAAGCCCAGAAGAATCTGAAGAGAGAGTATCTGGACTAACGCTTTTCCTAGAGCTGAAACATGAGGAAAGTGAAAGGGAGTTGCCAGAGGTGAAGCTGGAGATGAAGGCAAAGGATGAATGAGGGAGAGGATTGAGGCTATGTACTAGGGACAATGGAAACCCACTGAAGGAATTTAAATAGGGATATAATAAAGTCAGGCCAGTGCTCTAGAAGATCTGCTTTGGCTATAATTGAAGCTTTGATGAAAGGAAGCAAAACTATAGTAAATAGACCAGGTAGTCAGAAGGCTCGTACAGCAGCTTCTTGCCTTAACATCTGCTTTTGTCCTATTGATTTAGCCATTCCAGCCTTCTCCCCTCCACTTTCAGTTATTGTTTTCACAGTCTATCCTTTTTCATCTTTTTCTTTTCGGTCTATGTATATCTTTGTATTTATGGCAAATCAGGTAAGCAGTGAGTAATTGGGTTTAATATTTTATCATTTGAAGTATTTTTAATTGGAATATTTAATATATTCACCTTTAATGTAATTTAATGATATATCTGACTCAAATTTGCCATCTATTTCTGTCCCATCTGTTCTTTGCTTCTTTTATTCTCCTTTATCGCACATTTTGGATTAAGTAGCTTTTATTTTAACTTCCTCTCTAATATCTTGTTAATTATATACATTTTATTATTCTTTTAACAGTTACTTAGAGATTACAGCATACATCCTCGACTCCATTAGAGTCACTTTTAAATTAGTACTTTTCTAACAAATCAGACAATGAAAGGATTTTATAAAATTTTAACGTACACATATTTTTAATCACAGAAGATTTTTTTTGGGTTATTGTTCAGTCAGTGTTATCTAGATTTATCTCATTTTAAACCTTTTATGTTTCTTGTTATTCCTTCTTGTATTCTGTGTTTGCATCTGGGATCATTAAAAATCCCTTTAGTATTTCTTTTCTTATAGATCTGATGGTGATAAATTCTCTCAGTTTTGTTTTTCTGAATATACCGTATTTGGCCTTTATTTTTTCAAGGATAATTTTGTTGGGTATAGAATTTTAGATTGTTTATTTTCTTTTAATGATACACTTTCTTCTGGAGATGCCATCCAAGGCAGAAAGAGGGAGTGAACATTCTTGGTATCTCAGTTTCTTCCTCTCTCTTATCTTTTGAAGTGCCTCTAATGGCCTGAACCCAGCCAGAAGGCAGCAGGCATAGGAGCCCTGGAAACAGAGCCCTATGGCTTCAGTCCTCTCAGGATAGGCCTCAGAACATAGGGAAGGCAAGGAATGAATCTGAAGGCAAGCAGGATATAGATTTGCATAAGAGCTAACATTTATGAAATGTTTACTTTGTACCATGCACATCATATTACATGAATACTAGTGTGTTCATGAAGGTAGACTAAGTTATGCTATAATTTGAAAGAACAAATAAACAAAAATCTCAGGGACTTAGTGAACACAAAAACTTATTTCTCACTCATATTATGTGCTTAGCAGAGGCTGGTGGTGGGCTCTGTTCCACACAGAGACATACACTGATGGCAGGTGTTGAATCTTACGGCTATGTCATCTGGAATACGTTACCTTTTTGGTTGCCACAAAGGGGGAGAGAACCTGGAGAACTGTGCTGAGGTTCTTAGCTTTCCCTTACTATTCCCTCAACCTGCTGAATAGTACTGACTACATGACCCCATCTAAGTACACATGTGCTAAGAAATGTTAAGAAGCGCATGGAATATTTGATAAGCATCGCTATTTTTGCTATTCATGAATTACTTCATTTAAGACCCAGCTAACCACGTCTGAGAACTTCCTCCACATGACTTTGGAATTTCACTCTGCTACTGGGTTCTGCCTGCCAAGTAACTATTGAGAATTCCTCATTCATGCTTACATTGTTACCCCAGTCTCTCCTGGAGGTCACTTGTCACACCTCAACCGACTCTAGCTGCTGTATTCAACCCAGGAGGTGACTCAGCTCTTACAGCTTATGTTTAAATTTTTTGAGCTACTTTAGCTCTCTCCATTCTACTGTGCTTTCTCCCAGGTTGGACACTTACAATTCTTTTAGCCTTGCAGAACATACATAGACCAAACAGTGATATCTAACAAAATTCTACAGACAGCTTGGGGATACTAGAAGGGAATTATAACACAGAAGAGGGAAACATAGATGGTAGCTATACTCTTGCTTCTAGACCATGCCCTTTAATAAGTGGTTTCCTTCTGGCTATGACACTTTTCTTGGACTCCTCAGCGTGCTGTAACATTTATAGTGGCCAGCCCAGAATGGCAGTGCTTTTCCACATCCCTCCTACTCAAGAGGACAGATTTGCTCTTGGCATTCAAGAGACAAGAACTGCTTCCCTCCCTCAGCTTTACAGCTTCTTTCTTTAGAAAAAAAATCAACTCTCACCCACAGTCTGTGATCTTGTCCTAAGAGTTCAGACATGGCAATCAAAAAATTTGACATTCAATTTTCCAAAATCTAGATTATACCACCTGAAATAAAACTACATGTGAGCTTTCAATCCAGAGTAGACTTTGGTATTTCCAGTTAGGTTCCTTTTAGGTCCCTACCCACAGCTTAAGGTAAAGATACACATGCCTCCCTACGCCTCCTGTCATCATCTGGTTTCTGCTCCTGATCTCCTGTAAGTATATTTAAGATTGAAGGCACATGTGTATGCATTCGCACGCGCGCGCGCACACACACACACACACACACACACACCCAAAGAACAAAGAATAATGCACAGAGATAATTAAGTTAAAAATCACATCTAGGGAAAATAATCTTTCACAGGCATGCTCCTATTAAAAATACAGAAATCTGCTTTTCTAAACAAACATGTTACATGTCAGTTTGAGGCATTTACATCTAGGTTAACGGGTGAAAATCTTCTTAAAAAATTATGCATGCACATTTGCTTTACCTTTGGATTAAAAAGAAACCTTTCCAATTATTTTCTTAAAGGAAGTCTTTTCCAAAGATAAATTGATATCTTTACCTATAGATAGAAAATTGCTAGCAACTTTTATAGGATATCTCCGTAGTTTTAAAATAAATGTCTCTCCTACCAGATATCTTGCCACATTGGGACTGGTGCACAGATGTATTGAGTTGGCCAAAAAGTTCATTTGGGTTTTAAAAATTTGAACGAATTTTTTGGCCAACCCAATATTTGGTTGTTGTATTTTAAGGAATTACAGAATTTTACACTTATTGCTTTCATTTCAATCATGTAACTAAAAAGTCTAGAGCATTATAGTCCAGTAGAAATATAATGTGAGCCAATATATAATTTAAACTTTTCTAGTAGCTGCATTAAATAAGTAGAAAAAAGGCACAGTTAATTTTAATAATAGTATATTTTATTTAATCTGATACATCCAAAACACATTAAAATGTATTTAATTTGTTTATGTTCTATATAAACATAAAGCACATTAAAATATATAAGGTGTTCAGTAGCCACAGATGGCGTGGCTACCACATTGGCGCCTGTAGGTCTAGAGGCATGACTGGACACAGTGATTCAAATGAGGCATCAGGACCCATTGCTCTCCTGTTTTTCTATTCTGCTCCTCCTCTGTTGGCTTCATTCTAAAAGATATTCTCCTCATGGTAGCAAAATGGCTGGAACAGAAACAAGCTACATCTTTTCAGGTCCAGATCCCATAACCAAAAGGAATTTCTGTCTCCTCCACAGTGAGAGCAAAGTCCTGAATCAGTCAGCTGGGTGTCCATTCTTGAAGCAATTTCTATAGTGAGGAAGCAGGATGAAGGCCCAGGTCACATGACCACCCATGTAGTCCCATTAAACCACCCATGCTGACAGTAAGGACAAGGGAAGGTCCTCAGAGGAAAAGCAGATGCTGTCACCAGAAAATTGGCTGGGGCTGGACAGAAAATATTTGAAACAGAAGCAAGCAAAAACATCAGAGGTCTTCTCCAACGATCAGCAGAGTACAGGTGGTAATAACTGAAGCCCAGGTGTTGATGAAACCTCGCAGGGGTACGTGGATAAAGGGCCAGAGAGGAGAGCCCTGAAGGACTTTCATCTCCTAAGGATGAGCAGAGAAGGAGGAGACTGAAAAGGGGGTATGAGGAAGAGCCATGAAACTGATGAAAAGAAGGTGGGGAAACTGCTAACTCAGAGATGCCAAAGTGAGACATTATTCTGAGGAGTCAATGGCATTTAAGGCAGCCAAGAATCAAGCAAGGTAAGTACCAAGAAGTAGTCAACATATTGAATGAAACATGGGCCTTAGACCTTGGCAAAAGCAGTTTAGGTGCAGCAGTGGTGCAGAAGATACCAATCAGTTGAGGGTAGGTCCAGTGGGAGGTAAGTAAATGTAGTCAAAGCATGAGGACTCTTTCAAGAAGTTTGGGTGTGAATAGGAGGCAACATCTAAGATGGTCATTTGAGGAGGCTGTGCTCATGGTCACATGCTGAGGGAGGATTTATTAAATACAACATAAATTATTAAATACACTGAATATGATTTATTTCAGCATTAATAATTTTACAGTAAAATGAAATAATATGCAGTACAGTGTAGAACTAGGTTTAATTTCTTCTTCAATGACTGGCACTGAAGCTTGGCTTTCTTGCCTTGGTTTTCTCATTTGTAAAATGGAAGCAGTTATGCTGATTTCATGGCTATCTTGGATTAAATGAGATAATGAATGTAAAAAAGTACTCAGTAAATGTAATTATTGTCATTGTTCCTCTTCACCAGCCACTGGTGAATAAACTATATTGTTATTTCCATGCTTTTGCATTTGGCTTAGAATGTTTCTTCCCTTCTGCCATTAGCCTGATGAACTCCTGCTCACCCTGGAATACCCCCCAAAAAAGTGGCTTTCTCTCTGTTGCTTGTCTGCTCCCCTGCCCACAGATGCCCTCAACCACAGATGAAGCAGGGCTTTGCTGTCCTAATTCTCCATTGCCTTTGAATTGCTCCTGTGAGCTGACCCACATTGCCATCTCCAATGCAGATCTATGCTGGTCTGCACCCACAAGGCCAGTTTCTTGTACTAAAGTGAATATTCTATCCTAGGTATCATGTCTTCCTGCCCATGACTCTAGAAATTCAGTCTTCATAATTCAAGGACCTTTCCTTTTGAACTATTCAGACTCGTTCGTTTGCATTTCTCTTTCTAGCTTTTTCTGTTCCTGTTGGTGACAGCACAATTCTGTGCAACACTGAAAACCTGGAGGTACAGTTCTCCATGTGTTGCCTTCAGATGACAAATGTATTCTGCTGGTGCCTTGGGCAAAACGCCTTCTCCAAAATACCACTGTCTATGAATACTTCCTCCAACAAAACTCTAGCTTCAGTTACAGGGTGAAGGATTTTATGGACAGAAGGAAAGCTGCATTTCTCCCTTCCAGATTACTCAAAAGTTCATTCCTCTGTGGCTGCTTTCTGTAATCCACTCTGTAATGCTGGTCCTGGGTCCTTCCTATTCCTTCCACCCTTCACTCAGCTTCTGCAGCCAGAGTTAGATCTACTCACTGCCTTCTCAGCAGCTTCTGTTACTTAACTCTTTCCTACTATCTTATTTGTCCCCTTATAGGACAGGGGCTTCTCTATGGTGCAGAGGAAGTGTAATGGGCTCAAGGAAGATTCTAACTTTGTATTTTCTATACTGTCTTCATGTTCTTTTTCTTTGAACATGTTCTACTTTTTAAATTCATTTAAACTACAAGAATAAAAGCCTGGAATATTTTTTCCAAGTCTGATTTTCTTTGTATATTCCTTCCTCTTGGGAAAAAATTAAATGTGATTTTTTTTTTTTTTTTGCATTCCTGACCTCCAGAAGCTGGAGTGCAGCTGTATGATGGGGGCAGTGGGTCAAATCCTGGGGATTAGTAATCTTCACCTTTCAAATGATGACAGCTCTTGAGTGACTTCCTTGGAAGCTTTGGTACACAAAAGAAGTTCAATAGAGAGCAGGTTTTGAATGTTGCCATTTTGTTGATTATTTCAATATACTATTAAGATATCATTGCTTAGAAACTGTTGAGAGGGATGGATGGGTCACTGGGTATAAGGAGATAGATATAAAGAAAAATCTTGGACACATCAAACTGGCTGTATTTATGAGACTAAATATTTTGCTTATTAGATGTATTTATCTCCTGATAGGAATTTCTTTATATTGAGAACCCAGAACATTCAGAAAGACTCTTTGCTGCTTATGAGGCATCATCCAGAATGCACAGTAGAGTGTCTGGAACATAGCAGAGCACAGTAAATGTTTATTGGGGGACCTAATGCTCCGTTTGGTCTGCTCAAGTCAGAGCCAGCTCCTCTGTGCTCTGTCCTTGTTAACAGACTCTCCCAGCCATGGAGGTAAACCAGAGCAGACTGATGGATTTCACCCAAAGCTGTTAATCCGTTAACAATTGGCTGTAAAAGTATGCTTATGGAAACAAAATGGGAAAACTAAAAACCAGATTTGCAGTTGCAGTGTAAAGATATAATTGCCATGTGTTGGAAGAAAGAAGGGCCCCTTGCAGATTGTAAATGTTATTTTCATACATGAAGAAAATGTCCTGGATTTAGTGAATTTTCTTTGGTCATCAGCAAAATGGAATTTCTGATTTAGAGCACCAAACTGATTTTTTTTTATTCTGCTGTTATTCACTTTTTTTCATCCAAACATTTGGGGAAAAAAAAAATAGGCCCCTGATAAATTGATCAGGCAATTCTAACTCTTACCAGCTTGTGATCTTGGGTAATTCACTTAACTTCCTGAGTCTTGATTTCCTCATTTGTAAAATGGGTATAAATATCTATTTGTGGGATGATTGGATGAGAGGATGTGTATAAAACATCTAGTAGAGTGCTTAGTACACAGAACAGTTATTCAAAAATAGCAGAAAACAACAGAATTTGCTTCCACAGTGCTGCTGCTCAATACTGGGTAGGCTTAAGCCCCTTGTATTATTCCTGACTCCAGTGAAGCAGAATCTATAGGATGTGTGTATATTGTACATGTGTGTGTGTACAGAGAGAGAGATTGACTTTATGGAATTGGCTCACACAGTTGTGGAGGCTGGCAAGTCTAAAATCTGTAGGGTGAGCTAGCAGGCTGGAGGCCCAGGAGAGAGAAAGCTAATGATGTTACAGTGGAAGTCCAAAGGCCGCCTGCTGCAGAATTCACTCTTGTTTCAGGAATGTCAGGCTTTAAACTGATTGAGTCCTACCCACAGGATGGAGGGCAATCTATTTTACTCAAAGTCTACTGATTTAAATGTTCATTTCATCCAAAAACACCCTGACATAAATATCCAGAACAATGTTTGAATGTGTATTTAGGCACTGTGGCCCAACCAAGTTGACACATAAAATTAACCATCACACTCCCTTTGTTTATTATCCAGTACTGCCTCAGATGAAAACAGCCTCCTGATGGGTCTTTCTGCTTCCACTCTTGCTTCCTACCAGTACATTTATAAACAGTAGCAAGAAACAACACTTGGATTCCTTCTTTCTCATGCTTAACTCCAATGGCCTCCCCTTGCACTTACAATTAAAGCCAGTTTCTTATCAGTGTTTATAAGGCATTGCATGTCCTGGTCTGCTCTGACCTCACTTTACTAGAACCATCTGTGGTTGCTCTCCTCCTGTGTCACTTAAGGTAATACCTGTCATTGTAACTGATAAAAACCTGGAATCTCAGTGACTTAACACAGCACAGGTTTATACCTTAGAGTGGTAGGCGATTTCTGACATGGCTACCAAAGATCCTTGCCTCCTGGTATTGATGCCTTAGTGTAATCCCTTCCCCTTTGGGCTTCCCTGGTAGCTCAGCTGGTAAAGTGTCTGCCTGCGATGCAGGAGACCCTGGTTCAATTCCTGGGTTGGGAAGATCCACTAGAGAAGGGATAGGCTACCCACTCCAGTATTCTTGGGCTTCCCTGGTGGCTCAAGCGGTAAAGAATCTGCCCACAATGCGGGAGATCTGGGTTTGATCCCTGGGTTGGGAAGATCCCCTGGAGAAGAGAAAGGTTACCCACTCCAGTATTCTGGCCTGGGGAATTCCTTGGACTGTATAGTCCATGGGACTGCCAGAGTTGGACACGACTGAATGACTTTCACTTTCAACTTTTCTCTTCCCCCTTAGTGTGGGCTGGATCTAGAGACTTGCTTCTAACAGAATATGGTAGAAGTGATGGGCTGCCACTTCTATGATTAGATGACAGAAGACTGTGACTTCCACCTTATTAGTGCTCTCTGGTGCCTTGTGTGCACTTGTTCTAATGAATGTTGGAAGGGCGTATGTGGCAAGGAACTGAGGGTAGCCACTTGCCAACTGTCAGCAAAGAACCGAGGCTCAAAGTCCAATAGCCCTGAAGGAACTGAGTCCTGTCAATAACCACAGAAGTGAGCTTGGAAGCAGATTCTAGGTGGTCCATTTTATTGGCATATAGGGGCTTGTAGTATTCTGTATTTATGTGGTGTTGGTTGTAACTTCTTTTTCATTTCTAGTTTTATTGATTTGAATCTCCTCCCTTTTTTTCTTGATGACTCTGACCAGAGGTTTATCAATTTTGTTTATCTTTTCAAAGAACCAGATTTTAGTTTCACTGATCTTTTCTATTGTTTTCTTTGTTTCTGTTTCATTTATTTCTGCTCTGATCTTTATGATTTCTTTCCTTCTACTAACTTTGAGTATTGTTTGTTCTTCTTCCTCTAGTTGCTTTATGTTTAAGGTTAAGCCGCTGACTTGAGATTTTTCTTGTTTCTTGAGGTAAGCTTGTATTGCTTATAAATTGCCCTCTTAGAATTATTTTTGCTGCATCCCATAGGTTTAAGATCATCACATTTTCATTTGTTTCTGGGTATTTTTTACCTTTCCTCTTTGATTTCTTCCATGATCCATTGGTTATTTGGTAGTATATTATTCACTCTCCACATGTTTGTGTTTTTTGCCATTTTTTCCTGTTGTTGTTATTCAGTTGCCCAGTCATGTCTGACTCTTTGCAACCCATGGACTGCAGCATGCCAGGCCTCTCTGTTCCTCACCATCTCCCAAAGTTTGCCCAAGTTCACATCCATTGCATCAGTGATGCCATCCAGCCATTTCATCCTCTGACAGCCTGTTCTCCTTCTGCCTTCAATCTTTCCCAGCATCAGGGACTTTTCCAATGAGTCAGCTGTTCACATTCTAATCTCATAGTGCTGTGGTCAGAAAAGATGCTTGATATAATTTCAATTTTCTTAAATTTACCACGGCTTGCTTTGTGGCTCAGCGTGTGATCTATCCCGGCAAATGTTCCGTGCTGCTTTTGAATAGAACAGTCTCTCTCTTTCTCTCTGGGTGTGTGTATATCTGTCTGTCTCTTGAGATACAGACAGACACACACACAGAGATATGATAATATATATATATGTATACATTATATACACACATACACATATACACACACACATACACATACATATCAGTTAAGTCCAGCTGGTCTAATATATCATTTGAGGCTGGGTCTTGGCCTTCTGGTGGGCAAAGTCACGCCAAGGGGTTTGTCTAGACGTGGCTGTGGGTTCAGGAACTCTTTAGGCATCCTGTTTGCTGACTGAGGGGGCTATAGTCCCACCTTGTTGGTTGCTTGACCTGAGGCATCACAGCACTGTTGCCTATAGGCTATTGACTGGGACCAGGTCTTGGTGCTAATGATCCAAGCAAGATGTCTGCTTCCATTTAGAGTTCAAGTAGATGAACACTTCCCAGTATTTTCACCTTGCTTTTCTGATTCCAGAGAGAGACATAGCTGCCCTCTACTTCCCCATGAGATCCTCCAAGACCAACAGGTAGGTCTGAGCCAGATTCCTATGAAGTCACTGCTTTTTCTCGGTGTCCTGGTGTACATGAGACCTTGGTGTGCCTTCCAAGAAAGGAGTCTCTGTTTCACTGGTTCTGTGGATCTCCTGTGATCAAGCCCTGCTGGCCTTCAAAGCCAAATGCTCTGGGGTCACCTCCTCCTGATGGCAGACCCCAAGGCTGGGGAGCCTGACATGGAGCTCAGACCTCTCCTGTGGGAGTATTGTGAAATATAATTATTCTCCAGTTTGTGAGTCACTGTCCCAGGGATATGGGATTTAATTACACTGTGAGTGTGCCCCTCCTACTGTCTTACTGTGGTTTTTCTTCTTTGTCTTTGGGTGTAGTGTATATTTGTTTGTAGTTCCAGTCTTTTTTTTTTTTTTTTTAATCAATGATTGTTCAGCAATTATTTATGATTTTCATATCCACATAGGAGGAGGTGAGCTCATGATCCTTCTACTCTGTTATATTGTCCCAGATCCTTTTAAGGCATTTTCAACTTACAATGGATTTATTGAAGTGTAATAGTAAATTGAGGAAGACACATATTTTTCTTTGGTCATCACTGAGTCACATGGACTCATCTATCTAGGTGGGCTGGAAAATTCAGTCTCTGGTTGGGCAGCCACTTGATAGTTATAATCAACATTGGAAGGAGAGGTTTGGTGGAGAGATAGTGGTTCTCAGCATGCCCCTAAACCTGCTTTTTTCTCAGTTATATGACATGATAAATGTTGTCCTTCCTTTTTGCATGAAATGTGTTGCCCGAATGGTTAGCTACCTATCAACATATAAATCCTTGTTTAAATGACATTTCTTTTCTTTGGACAGGACTTCCCAAGTGTCCTACATAGAAGAGGCTTCAGTTCAGTTCAGTTCAGTTCTGTTCAGTCGCTCAGTCATGTCTGACTCTTCGACCCCATGAATTGCAACACACCACGCCTCCCTGTTCTTCACCAACTCCTGGAGTTCACTCAAACTCACATCCATCGAGTCCGTGATGCCATCCAGCCATCTCATCCTCTGTCATCCCCTTCTCCTCCTGCCCCCAATCCCCCCCAGCATCACAGTCTTTTCCAATGAGTCAACTCTTTGCATGAGATGGCCAAAGTACTGGAGTTTCAGCTTAAGCATCATTCCTTCCAAAGAACACCCAGGACCGATCTCCTGTAGAATGGACTGGTTGGATCTCTTTGCAGTCCAAGGGACTCTCAAGAGTCTTCTCCAGCACCACAGTTCAAAAGCATCAATTCTTCGGCGCTCAGCTTTCTTCACAGTCCAACTCTCACATCCATACATGACCACTGGAAAAACCATAGCCTTGACTAGACGGACCTTTGTTGGCAAAGTAATGTCTCTGCTTTTGAATATGGTATCTAGGTTGGTCACAACTTTCCTTCCAAGGGGTAAGCGTCTTATAATTTCATGGCTGCAATCACCATCTGCAGTGATTTTGGAGCCCCAGAAAATAAAGCCTGACGCTGTTTCCCCATCTATTTGCCATGAAGTGATGGGACCAGAGGCCATTATCATAGTTTTCTGAATGTTGAGCTTTAAGCCAACTTTTTCACTCTCCTCTTTCACTTTCATCAAGAGGCTTTTGAGTTCCTCTTCATTTTCTGCCATAAGGGTGGTGTCATCTGCATATCTGAGTTTATTGATATTTCTCCCAGAAATCTTGATTCCAGCTTGTGCTTCTTCCAGCCCAGCATTTCTCATGATGTACTCTGCATATAAGTTGAATAGCAGGGTGATAATTTACAGCCTTGACATACTCCTTTTCCTATCTGGAACCAGTCTGTTGTTCCATGTCCAGTTCTAACTGTTGCTTCCTGACCTGCATGTAGGTTTCTCAAGAGGCAGGTCAGGTGGTCTGGTATTTCCATCTCTTTCAGAATTTTCCACAGTTTATTGTGCTTACCTCTACAGTATTTTAAACTGCAGCCCTTTATTTGTTTCTATTGTAACATTTATTACAAACTGTGATTACCTTGTAAGTCATTGCTTTTCACTCTCTCCACTGCTCAAGTGTAAGCTTCAGGAAGTCAGGACTGTTCATCATTATATTCTTGCATCTAGCCCAGCATCTGGCACTGTTGTGAAATAAATGAATAAACAGCTGTTTTAAAAGAGTGAGGTTACACACTTCCTGGGAATTAACTGATAGAACCATATAAAAAGTATTCTTCTCCCAGTACCTCTCAGTAAAACACCTTGACAAAATGTTAGGGGTTGGAGGTAAGGACTCAAGGAAAGCAAGAGAACGATTGTGGTCTGTATGAGGCAAGCTGGGATTTGGAATTTTACTCCTGGGATGAGGAGAAAAGAGCAGAACAGCAGGTTAAAAGGGAGAGGAAGACTGGTAAGCCAGTGAGGCATGAAGAACTTGGATGTTTTGGGGAGAATGATGCAGATGCTTAGAAATTCTGTTGCAGGATTACCATGAATGGGAAAATGTTTACTGTGAATTTCAGTGGGATCCATAAGTGCCATGACCTGTTTTTAGCAGGATCTATTGTCTTCACATGCACTTTATGTGAGTGTGTGTAGGCATGCATAGGGTCATTCAAAACTAAGAAGAGGCTACCTTGTGTACTTTTTAACCCACTGAAGGATGGAACCAGCAGGTACAGAAGTGCAAATCCAAAAGTCAGAAAACATGTTGAGAATTAAAATCTGAAGAATTTACCAACATATTTATAAAAATTTCAGAATTTCCATGGGATGTGAAATAGCTTAAGTTTTCCACACTGAGATTTTGAGTCTCAGGGATGCCAGCTGATACATTTCTCACCAACCTTCTGATTTTCTACTGTTGTAGTCTTTATCACCATCATGTAGATGCCTAACTGGGGTGGCTCCTGCCAGCCCCACTTGAATGTAAGATCCTGTAACTAGTTCTGGCCAGTGTAACATTCATGGAAGTTATATATTCTACATCAAGATTTATACATGAAAAATCTCCCTGCATTCTTCTACTTTTCTCTTTTCCATTTGTCATCCAGGTATTCAAGTCTAAGGTGATCTTAGAAGCTGTATATTGAAGATGGCAGAGTCTCTGTGAGCCCCAGTCCTGGAAGTCACACGTTTCAGAGAACTTCAGGTACAAGTGAGAAGATCTCTCCATCGGGAATAAGAAAAGCAAATACCAAATCATCACTTATATATGCCTTATATCCGATATATGCCTAATGTACTTACGGAAGATAAAGGAGCAGTCATATAGAAAACATAGTTGAGGTTTTGGCCAATAGTGCCCTAAGAGCCTTTGGAACCAGAGGGGCTTACTTATTTACTATCTTATCCGCAAATGGGTCAGCTCATTTCGAGTGAACTATTTCCAGTGGTCTGTTAAAAATAACTCAATTGGTGGGAAGTCCTCTCTGCATGGATTCAACATCCCTTCTCTGGGAGGTTGTTAGAGCCTACCCAGCATCTTTTGTAGAGAGTGGTGAGATAAGGAAATGAAGTGGGTTTTTGTGCCACCAGAGTAAACTTCTTGCAAAGTTCTGGGACGAGGAAAGGATGGCAGCAATTGTTAGCCATTGTCTTTCTCCCTCATGTCTTTGCAGAGGGCAGTGAAGTCAGCACGGTTTTCTCAGTCTCAATTCATCTATGGCCAGGATAGGGAAATGCCACACAACTCCAGAATGGAGTAAGAGTATTTGTTCAGTACAGAAGTAGTGGCTTATCAACACAAACATCAAGGTGAACAAGACAGGAGGAACTTCCTGAGAGTCCTAGGACCCAATAGACTTTGTCTTTTCCATAGAAAATCTTCATGCCTGTGGAGAAAGGATCCTATTTAACTTTTTCTCTTGGAATGTAAACATTGAGGAGAGATCTATGCCATATCCTCTCCTTGTTAAATAAAGCACCTTGGAGGAAATGTGGCAGAATCCTGGTTTGAGAACATCTTTTTGGAAGCCGGAATTGTGATTTAAAGTCAAGAGAAAGAAATAGTTCTTCTCCAACTTCAGTTTCGGGAAAGCATTTATCTTCATCACTCTCATCCAGACTCTCAGTTTGTGCTTAGGGAAGACAGATGTGTCCTGCAGGTCTTTCCTCCCTCATGTGAAAAAGAGAGCAGTGCATCATATTCGGCTTGTGAACAAACAGAGAATATCAGCTTCCATTTCACAAATACATCCATTCACTTGGAGGAGTGTTTCCCTCTGGCTGAGGGAGCAGAATGCCCATTACAGTGTATTCTGTGTGTCCCCAGGCTTTAATATATCTCAGAGCAGCTCTCCTCAGCATTCCACATTATAAAATCAATCTCTATTTAAGTAAGAGGAGGATATTTATTTCTTAATTTTTTAATAATGTATTTTGTGATTTGTTAGAGCTTCAGTATTGTATTATTTATTTATTGTGCCTATAGGGTGCATTGCTGCTTGGTAATAGAGGAGCTATGGAAACTTGAGACCTAAGCAGAAATGAGTTCAATAATATTGCTACACTCTAGGACTTTATCCAAAATTAACAAAAGAACAAAAGTGCAAGGCAATGATAACCCATCTGACAGCATTTTGAGAGTGTTTGTGAAAGAATAGTGATGAGGATTTTATAAGAATGGCAGACAAGGGGAAATGACAAATGGATGGATTTTTAATCAGAACTATTTCATAAACCTCATAAAACTGGATTTACTGTGTTCTTGGTGTGTGTGTGTCTATCTGTCTCTATGTTTTTATTTAATGCTTTAATAAGGTAAAAGCTATCTAAGGACTTGATCGAACTTAAATATTTTCCCCATCCTCTTGCAAATCATATAGGCAAGAATGGTGATGAATGTAGCTTGGGACAAAGATGCCTTCACTTTGATTCCAAGGCCTGCTGGCTGTTGAAAAGAAGGGAGATCTCCACATGGAAAAAGGGGTACAGTTTTGTTTATTCTTATTGTTTGTTAAATAGCATAAAATGTGATTCTTAATTTTTGTCCCCCAAACTTAAAGTAATAGGAAGTAATTCTCTACTTTCTTGAAAATTTCCTTGAAAATTCTCTAATGTACATAGGAATGATGTCATAAAAATTGGTAACAGATAAAAATCAGGGGTAAATTGACATGTTTAACTCAAAAGATTTCTACACCTATAAGACATTACTCAAATTCTGTTACTAGTGATATGATTGGAGGAGGAAATGGCAACCCACTCCAGTGTTCTTGCCTGGAGAATCCCATGGACAGAGGAGCCTGGTGGGCTGCCGTCTATGGGGTCACACACAGTCGGACACGACTGAAGCAACTTAGTAGCAGCAGCAGTGATATGATACTAATTAGGGCCAATACCCTCCAATGATTTAGGTTTCTTTAACTCTTATTAATCTTGATGGGCATTTCAGGAAAATTATATCATGCTGATGACACCATTTGACATTAAGCAATAAATAAAGGCAGCGAAGGACACTTGCCCTTGGTGGAAAGATGCCATCTTTAGTGAGCCAGGCAGTCAGCCAGTCTGTCAACAACATTTATTGAGTGCCTAATGAGAGAGGGTGCCATGAGACAGGGAGGAGACAAGGCTTTGGCCTTGAGGGGCAGCCAGGACAATGATGGAGTCAGAGAAGAGGCAGAGACATGCCCACAGAAAGCTGGAGAAGCAGTGTCTCACTGAGCAGAGCACAAGGGCCATCCAGGGGGTGGGCAGCTCGCCTTTGCTGAGCCCGATGGCACAGGAACCCTCGCTAGTCTAAGAGTATCAGCGAGCTTATTGGGTACTCATGCAATCCTCTGAGGGAAGTGGTTTCAATTTCTCCAAGTCTCAGTTTTCCTCAACTGACTGCTCAAGCGAGCAGTCAAGGTGTGGCAAAGCCAGAGTGGGTGCAGTTTGTCCCACCATGTGGGAGGTCAGGGGCACTGATGCCTGACAGGAGAGGCAGGCAAGGAGAGCACAGCCTTAGCTACATGTGTTTGAGGCTCCTCACCTTTTCAGGCTCTCCCCCACTTTTTTTTTAAGTCAGGTTCCTAATGAAGGGAAGAACTATGAAATTCCTATTTTCAGATTTGGTTGAGGAGATGACAGAAGAATCTGTGCACATTTGGTTCTAGCAATGTTCAGTCCTGTCATATTTGTGTGATTTGTGCTAGTGGAAGCAAATTTATGGCTGACTGCTTGTGTGATCTAGTAAGTTCTCAGTAGCATAGCAGGGCAGAGCCTGCTGATTCTTCCTTCTGTTTTCTTTCAAGGTGCAGTTCAGGGGTCCTTCTTTTTAATGGGCTGCAAATCTTCATTCACTTCCTATTTGTCCTGGAGCTGGAACCAACAAAGGGAAGGCAGAGCAAACTTAGTCTGCATTGTCTTGTTGTGAGAAGGTTCTTCCCATAAACTCTCTGTAACCTCATTCTTGGGGCCCTGGAGATCACAGCACAGAAGAGAGATTAATTGGCCTTTGGGACTAGACAAGATCCATAAAGACTTAGGTTGTAGCCATAAGAAGACATAGAGACTGGTTAAAGTAATAGAAATCCTTCATTAATAAGCTGGTTTTTCAATATTGACAAAAGCACGAATGAAAAGTTTGGTTTTTCTTTTTAATTCTTTGGAAGAGATAGAGTTGGAACAGAATGACTGTGTTCTAATCAGACTCAGTCTTAGGAAGCCAAGTCATGGCTCACATGTATGGGAAGGGAGGCCATCCAAACCTGGGTATGACATAACCACATCTACCTGCTGGAAGACTCGAATATGGGATATACTTATTCTTTGTTTCCAAATAGAGTATTTCCAAATGAATTCCTTACAAATGAAATAGGCTTACATATCGGTATGATTAGGACATCCATTCATTTAACAAACACATGTGGATCATCTACCCTGGGTCAAACAGAAGACTAGGTCCTGGGAGTTTGGAAAAGACTGTCCTTCCCATGTACTTAGGGAGCTCCATTGCAATAGGGAGGAGCAGGTGTAGAGAACAGCGTAGAACAGAGCATGCCACGCATGTACCATAGACGTATGGGCGAGCTACCAGGGCTGAGGAGGGCAGAGGAGCCCTTGTTTTGTGGCAAACATGTACACCATTACTCTAGAACATTGTGAAACAGAGTGAATGATTTATTTCATGGCTTGGAGGCCGCGGAAAGTCTCATTCGTTTGCAAGTATGCGGTCTCACGCATTAGGAGACAGGACAGTTGCTGTGCAGCTGCTGCAGCTATTTAGCATGTATGGAAATAGGATGGGACAGGGTTGGAGGAATGGGAGATGTAGTTGCTCAAAGGCTGATTGTCCATTTCCCCCCTATCCTGTTGCAGGCCTTCCAACTGTAAGTGCAGAAACATTCTTTGATTTCACAGAATGTGTGGAAAGAGAAGGTCAGCCTGACAGTCTCTGAATATTGAAAGTTTGCTGTGGCCACAGCAAGACAGGAAGGTAGGCCATTTATCAGGATCATGAGTGGGTAATCCAAAGGGAGTGGGTGAGTATGTCATACAAACAAACACAAACTTCTGAGGATGAAGTGAATTTTGATCCACTACATTATGATTTTAATGGATTAGGAAATTTGGCTCATTATAATAGCCTGCTCCAGTATTCTTGCCTGGAAAATTCCATCAACAAAGAAACCTGGCAGACTACAGCCTATGGGGTTGCAGAGAGGCGGACATAACTGAGCGACTGAATCTGCACACATGCATAATAGCCCTATGAACAAAATAAAGGTATATTGTTATTTTGAAGTGAAAAATAGAACCTAAACCAAATCAAACCAGAGTTTTTTGAAAACAGAGTATCACTAGAGGCAATGGTAAGCAAAACAAAGGAAAAAACAGCAGAAGATTTTAAGTTTTGTTTTTGTTTCTATCCTTTCTATAATGGAAAATTTCAAACATAATCAGAAATCAGAACTAGTAAAAACTCATGTACTCATCACCCAGCTTCAGTAATTTCATGAGTTCATGCCCAATCTTGTCTCATTTATAATACCCCATCCCCCAACTCCACACCACTCCCACTAGTCCCAGGGATTAGGATGGCACTGTTGACTGTCAGTTTAGGACCAGGCACATCAAATAAGAAGAGCAGTGAGCAAGGAAAGAGTTGCACCAATTGTGTGGCTTCACCAGGTGGTGCCAAGTGAACCGGTGACATCTGTTTCCCCATGTTTGTTCTTTTGCCTGCTTCAAGCTTTCCAATTCTTCCCAGTGCCAGGAAGTAAGAAACAAGTTGTCTAGGTATTTCATGCTCTAATAAAGGACTGTATGTATGGAAAGAAGATGGCAGGGAAGGAGAGCAGATAGAAAGAGGAAGGTAGGACTGAGGGGCAGAGCATAAAAGATTAAGCTTGCAGGTGGCCAACAGTGCTGTTGGAAGATTGGGAAAACTCACTGCACTCCCCAGCTCTTCCTCCAGCTTTTCTTCACTCCATCCTCCGGGTGAATGGGCTGAACCATTGCCAATTCCCCGTAGTCCTCACCTGTCTTGATCCCAGGTTTCTTCAGATGCTGCCACTGAGTCTTGGGTGCTACCCCTTCCCTTTCATCCCATGTCCACATGAGGTCCCCTTGGGTCCCAGGTCTGGGGCAGTGCCTTCTAGTATCCTCCCAGCTGCCTGCACTCATGCTGCTGGAGCAGTCCATGTGTTGTGTTAACTCCCTGTCCAGTCACTTGTCTTCCCCAACAGACTGTGGACTACATAGGGGCAGGCTTGTGATGGCTTTGTTGTGTATCCCCATGTATACTGAGTGCCCAGCATGCAGTAGATGTTCAATGTAATTTTTACTGAATGCATAAAAAAAAGCTGAAAACAAAATATGTAGGATATGCAAAAATGCATATCCAAGAATAGGGGAATGACTCCGGGCTCCCTTCGTGGTAATTAGACAAAAGGTGACTCTTCTTGAGAAAAAATGCCACTTCGAAGGTAGGGCACCCTGTGTGTGAGCTGATTCAGTCTTTACTGGCCTCTCCATTAGGTATCCTCATGCAGGGAACAACCTGCCCAACCATGAGCAGCAAATCTGGAGGGATCTTTGTACCAATGGTTCTCTAGTCTGATTACATATTAGAAAAAGTTGCTCTTCGAAGCTATCCTTGTCCAAGCCCCAACCTCAGAGATTCAGATTTAACTGATCTTGAGGCACTGGTTTATCAGTGTATTTTTAATGCCTCCCCCCCGCCCCGCCCCAAGTATTGCAGCCTGGGCTGAGAACTATAGCTTTGGACTTAACCATTATGAATATCTCAAACTAGGCTGTATTGCAGTTGTGGATTTGCACTGTATACCTGTGTATCAACATGCTGATGGGTCCACATGCCAGCTGAAATGCTAAAGCCAATACCTACCACTGGCACTTCTAGATTAACTGCCAAGAGCCATTGCCGTTAACATCTACCTCCAAATGCCCAGGTTGGTGCCCCACCCCCACCCCAAACTGTCTTGCATCAAGGAGGAAGCTAAGAGGCAGCTTAACCCCTACCCAGAAATGCAACTCAAGATTGTGGGAGCAAGAGTTCCAAACTAACTCCTGCTCACATCTGGCTGTGCAACCTTGAAAATTCCCTGCTTCAGTTACCTTCGTTATAAAATTAAACTAATGGTATGGACCTACTTGCCAGAAATGTCATAAGATTTAATGAGCAAATAATTGTAATGTGCTCTATAAATATAAATTGTTGTGAAACTGCTAAATAATTTCATTGTGTAAAATTCCATAGAAATTTATCCTGTTCTTTTAGTTTTTTTAATCACTATTTATTTGATTTATGCATGCAAGACACCATTTGCTAAAAACCCTTTCTTACACGGGTATTCTCTTTGATTTATTCTCTTTCATTCTGCCAGCACACAGCCTGACACATGTATAAAGGATTTGCAAGAAAAATCACTTAATGCATAGCATTTCCTTTGTTGTGACTGTCTTATCATGAACTGTTATAGTTGTCACTTATTCTCAGAATTGTTTGTCTAGTTTTTGCTCAGGCTTATAAATACTCACCTTGGACATGGTTTATAGACAGTGTAGGGAAAACAAATACATATGCTGGAATAGTCAACTTAGATTTATTCTTACTTAAGGAAAAAAAGGCTTAAAGTTTTAACGTGTACTTGATAAGCTATAATTCAGCCTGAAAGATGGAAGCGGTTTGTATTTACTCTCCTGGGTAAGCTCAACATTTAAGGTTTCAACTCTTTTCTGTACCTCTTCAGTAGGTTATGTCTTTCCCAGAAGACCTGAACTCAAAGCACAATTTCCAAGAATGCTATTACCAGAGGAATGGGGACTTTTAACCAACTATAAACTGTAGAGGAGTGGAACATGAGGGCCTCAAGAATTTGAGTGTGAAGTACTGTAAACAGTTCAGTCACTCAGTCATGTCCAAATCTTTGAGACCCCATGGACTGCAGCATGCCAGGCCTCCCTGTCCATCACCATCGCCCGGAGTTTACTCAAAACTCATGTCCATTGAGTCAGTGATCCCATCCAACCATCTCATCCTCTGTTCATTCCTTCATCCCTTCTCCTCCTGCCTTCAATCTTTCCCAGCATCAGAGTCTTGTCTTTTTTTTTTTCAATTCAATGTTTTTTTTTTATTTTTTAACTTTACAATATTGTATTGGTTTTGCCATATATCAAAATGAATCCACCACAGGTATACATGTGTTCCCCATCCTGAACCCTCCTCCCTTCTCCCTCCCCATACCATCCTTCTGGGTCGTCCCAAATGAGTCAGCTCTTCACATCAGGTGGCCAAAGTATTGGAGTTTCAGTTTCAGTGTCAGTCCTTCCAATGAATATTTAGGACTGATTCCATTTAGGATGGACTGGTTGGATCTCCTTGCTGTCTAAGGGACTCTCAAGAGTCTTCTCTAACACCACATTTCAAAAGCATCAATTCTTCGGTGATTGTGAACAGACTCAACTACTAATGTACCTGATGTGTCTCAGAATGCCAGCCCTTTGAAAATGTGTGAAGTATAAAGTTTGCCCCTGGTCATGCTAAATCTCTTGACATCAATCTCCATTCCCAAAACATTACCTTTCCTCTTCTAGAAGAAAGCCATCCAGTTTCACCAGGCAGTGGTCTTGAGTGTGCTCTCCAGAAGAGGCAGAGAGCCTGGCATGAAGGCAGGAAGTACCTTTCCTCATGTGTCACTAGAGATGCTGTGTGCTATGGTTTAGAGTCACAGCACCCAGCATTTTTTTTTGCACTCTGAGGTAAGTCATTTCATTTTTTTTAAGCCTCAGTTTCCTGATCTGTAAGATGAAGACAGAAGTGCCCAAAAGGATGATTGTAGGGACAAATGACATGGTCCACATGAGCCATCAGTACACTGTTAAACACACAAAGGGTCTGCTGAATCCAAATTATAAAATGCCCAGATCTTAATCCACAGAAAAAAAGCTACACTAAAAATGAGACAGGATAGTACAAAGTAAAGGAAAACATCAGACTTTGGTTTCAGAAGACATGTAAACATTTCCCTGCCATTAATTGGTTGTGTGACCTTAGGTAAGTCACTTCTCCCACCCAATGTTCCCTGCTGCAGAATGAAGATAATGGTGTCCATCTTACAGAGTACTAGGATTACTATTAAAATAACACAAATGAGTCCTTAGAGAAATGGAAGGGTTTATAGAGTTGTTGACAATGATTTTCATTGCCTTGTTTTTAGGAAACTCTTCAATAGTCTTTTAAGCGATGATAGATTTGAGATTT
The DNA here is from genome assembly GCF_002263795.3 of Bos taurus. NCBI lineage: Eukaryota > Metazoa > Chordata > Mammalia > Artiodactyla > Bovidae > Bos > Bos taurus. The sequence goes on from NC_037347.1 coordinate 17,484,457, forward strand.
CAAAATATTAGTATCTCAGAAACACAAAGGGTCATTATATGACTATATGGCTATAAAATGGACAACATAGAAGAACTGGACAAATTCTTAGAAAGATATAGCTTTCAAAGACTGAACCAAGAAGAAATAGAAAATATGAACAGACCAATCGAAAGTACTGAAACTGTGATTAAAAATCTTCCAACAAACGAAGTCCAAAAGCAGATGACTTCACACAGTGAAGCCTATGAAACATTTAGAGAAGAGTCAAAACCTATCCTTCTGAAATTCTCCAAAGAACTGCATAGGAAGGAACAGAAATGTCATAAGATTTAATGAGCAGATAATTGTAAAGTGCTCTATAAATATAAATTGTTGTGCAATTCCTAAATAACTCATCTATAAGAGACCATCATCACCCTGGTACCAAAATCAGACAAAGATACCACAAAAAAAGAAAACTGGTTGGATCTCCTTGCTGTCCAAGCGACTCTCAAGAGTCTTCTCCAGCACCACATTTCAAAAGCATCAATTCTTTGGCACTCAACCTTCTTTATGGTTCAACTCTCACATCTGTAGAGACTACTGGAAAAACCATAGCTTTACCTATATGGAGTTTTGTCAGCAACATGATGTATCTGCTTTTTAATATGCTGTCTAGGTTTGTTATAGCTTTTCTTCCAAGGAGCAAGCATCTTTTAATTTTATGGCTGCAGTCACTGTCTACAGTGATTTTGGAGCCTATGAAAATAAAATCTGTCACTGCTTCCACTTTTTCCCCATCTATTTGACATGAAGTGATGGAATCAGATGCCATGATCTTAATTTTTTAAGTGTTGAATTTTAAGCCAGCTTTTTCACTCTTCTCTTTTACCCTCATCAAGAGGCTCTTTAGTTCCTCTTCGTTTTCTGCCATTAGAGTAGAATCATCTGCATATCTGAGGTTCTTGATATTTTACCCAGCAATCTTGATTCCAGATTGTGAGTCATCCAGCCCAGCATTTTGCATAATGTGTTGGCCACAGGACTGGAAAAGGTCAGTTTTCATTCCAATCCCAAAGAAAGGCAGTGCCAAAGAATGTTCAAACTACCACACAATTGTACTCATCTCACAAGCTAGCAAAGCAATGCTCAAAATTCCCCAAGCTAGGCTTCAGCAGTATATGAACCAAGACTTTCCAGATGTACAAGTTGGATTTAGAAAAGGCAGAGGAACCAGAGATCAAATTGCCAACATTCACTGGATCATAGAAAAAACAAGAGAATTCCAGATAAACATCTACTTCTGCTTCATTGACTACACTAAAGACCATGTGTGGATCACAACAAACTGTGGAAAATTCTTAAAGAGATGGGACTATCAGACCACCTTACTTGCCTCCTGAGAAACCTATAGGCAGGTCAGGAACCAATAGTCAGAACCAGACATCAAACAATGGACTGGTTCCAAATTGGGAAAGGAGTATGTCAAAGCTGTATATTGTCACCCTGCTTATTTAACTTATATGGAGAGTACATCATGTGAAATGCCAGGCTGGATGAAGTACAGGCTGGAATCAAGATTGCAGGGAGATTGCAATAACCTCAGATAGGCAGATGACATCACCTTTATGACAGAAAGAGAAGAGAACTAAAGAGTCTCTTGATGAAGGTGAAAGAAGAGAGTGAAAAAGCTAGCTTAAAATTCAACGTTCAAAAAACTAAGATCATGGCATCTTGTGCCATCACGTCATGGCAAATAGTTGGGGAAATAATGGAAACAGTGACAGGCTTTCTTTTCTTGGGCTCCAAAATCACTGTAGATGGGGACTGTAGCCATGAAATTAAAAGACGCTTGCTCCTTGGAAGAAAAGCTATGACAAACCTAGACTTCATATTAAAAAGCAGAGACGTTACTTACCGACAAAGGTCCATCTAGTCAAAGGTATGGTTTTTCCAATAGTCATGTATGGATGTGCGAGTTGGACCATAAAGAAGGCTGAGTGCTGAAGAATTGATGCTTTTGAATTGTGGTGTTGGAGAAGACTCTTGAGAGTCCCTTGGACAGCAAGGAGATCCAACCAGTCTATTCTAAAGGAAGTCAGTCCTGAATATTCATTGGAAGGACTGAAGCTGAAACTCCAATACTTTGGCCACCTGATGTGAAGAACTGACTCATTGGAAAAGACCCTGATGATGGGAAAGATTGAAGGCAGGAGGAGAAGGGAGGAAGGAATGAACAGAGGATGAGATGGTTAGATGGCATCACTAACTTGATGGACATGAGTTTGAGTAAACTCCAGGAGTTGGTGAAGGACAGGCAAGTCTGGCGTGCTGTAGTCCATGGGGTCACAAAGTCAGATACAACTGAACAACAACTCTTCGTATAAGTTAAATAAGCAGGGTAACAATATACAATCTTGATGTATTCCTTTTCCAATCTGGAACAAGTCCATTGTTCTATATCTGGTTCTGTTTCTTCTTTTCCTGCATATAAGTTTCTCAGGAGACTGATAAGGTAATGTGATATTCCTGTCTCAAGCTTCCCACAGTTTGTTGTGATCCACATAGTCAAAGACTTTAGTGTAGTCAGTGAAGCAGAAGTTGATTTTTTTAAAAATTCTCTTGCTTTTTCTATGATCCAATGGATGTTGGCAATTTGATCTCTGGTCATCTATTCTATGACAAAGAAGGCAAAAATATACAATGGAGAAAAGACAGTTTCTTCAATAAGTGGTGCTGGGAAAACTGGGCAATTATATTTAAAAGAATGAAATTGGACCATTCTGTAACCATCACAAAAATACACTCAAAAGGGATGAAAGCCCTAAATGTAAGACTAGATATTATAAAACACCTAGAGGCAGACATAGGTAGGACACTCTCTGACATAAATCATGGCAAGATCTCTTTGAACCACCTCCTAGAGTAATGAAAACAAAAATAAACAAATGGTATGTAATTAAACTTAAAAGCTTTTTCAGAGCAAATGAAACCATAAACAAGACAAAAAGACAGACCACAGAATCGGAGAAAATATTTGCAAATGAAGTGAAGTACAGGGATTAATCTCCAAAACATACAAACAGCTCATGTAGCTCAATATTTTAAAAAACCCAAGAACCAAATCAAAAAATGGGTGGAATATCTAAACAGACATTTCTCCAAAGAGGACAAACAGATGGCCAAAATGCTCATGAAAAGATGCTCAACATCACTAATTATGAGACAAATGCAAATCAAAATTGCAGTGAGGTATCATCTCATACCAGTCAGAATAACCATCATCAAAAAATAATCTATAAGCAATAAATGCTGGAGAGAGTGTGGAGAAAATGGTACCCTCCTACTCCATTGGTGAGAATGTAAATTGGTAACAGACACTACAGAGAAGAGTATACTGCATAAAAAACTAAAAATAGAGCTACCATATGATCATGCAACCCTACTCTTGGGCATATATCTGGAGAAAACCACAATTCCAAAAGATAGATGCACCCCAGTGTTAATTGCAGCACTATTTACAATAGCTAAGACATAGAAGCAACCTAAATGTCCATCAACAGAGGAATGGATAAGGTTATGGGACATACCTTCAATGGAATATTACTCAGTTATTAAAAATAATAAAATAATGCCATTTGCAACCACATGGAAGGATGTAGAGATTGCCATACTAAGTGAAGTCAGGTAGACAAAGACAAATATCATATTCTGTCACTCATATGTGGAATCTTAAAAATAATGATATAAATGAACTTATTTACAAAACAGAAACAGACCCACAGACTTCAAAAACAACTTTATGGTTACCAAAGGGGAAATGTGGTGAGGTAGGATAAATTAGGAGTTTAGGATTTACATATACACACTACTATATATAAAATAGATAAGTTCCTGTAGTATAGCATAGGGAACTGTACTCAATAGTTTGTAATAACCTATATGGGAAAAGAATCTGAAAAAGAATGTGTGTGTGTGTATGTGTATATATATATATATATATATATATATATATAAAACTGAATCATTTAGCTGCATACCTGGGAGCTAACACAATATTGTAAATTAACTGTTCTCCAATATAAAATAAAAATTAAATAAAAAAGAGCCATGTCTTTATAGAGCTTGGAAACCCTTTATTGACTATACACTGAAAAGACTGTTACCAGTTATTACTACTTTTTTTCTCTCAGCTAAGACATTATGCAGCAGCACTGATTAAGGACCTGCAAGCCACTTGCAAAACTTTCCTCTCCTAGCATGTTAATAGCTTAAGTTTCCTTCATGACTACTAATTTCATGTGACTTCACTGGATGATTACATATTTATGGATTATTTATTATGCAAATCTAGAATTATACATTATTTAAAGCCATATTAACAGTATGTATTATTTATGATGGAACTGTATTAATATATATTATTTCAAGTAACTTTGGGTCGAGCTTTTTTTTTACTCTTGTGGATCACAGTTGGTGGAAGTTAGTATTCCATTCAAGAATCAGTGCAGCTCTCCTTCTGGGGACATTGCCATCAAGTTCCCTATCAGCACAACTTCTGCATAGCCATTGTCTATGAAATTACTCTAAGGGGCAAAGTCTACAGGGCTCTTTGACTACTGCTGCTGCTGCTAAGTCACTTCAGTCGTGTCCGACTCTGTGCGACCCCATAGACGGCAGCCCACCAGGCTCCCCCGTCCCTGGGATTCTCCAGGCAAGAACACTGGAATGGGTTGCCATTTCCTTCTCCAATGCATGAAAGTGAAAAGTGAAAGTGAAGTTGTTCAGTCATGTCCAACTTCGCAACCCCATGGACTGCAGCCTACCAGGCTCCTCCGTCCATGGGATTTTCCAGGCAAGAGTACTGGAGTGGGAAGTTCCACTCCTTTAACAAATTGTGAAGTAGGTATTTTGCCATTGAGATTCCACTGTCACTGATAGTGACCTGCATTCCCAGATCATCATCTTTTCCATTCTGGAGGAAAATAATCAGATAAATCTGAGAAACTGAGCCATGGTGAAAGTAGGACCTGATTGAGCTGTATTTGGCTGCAAGTCACAGAAAGCCTGGAAAACAGTGGCTTAAATGCTAGGACTGTGTATTATGTCACTTAATAGGAAGTTTAAAGGTAAGTGAGGCCAAGTAAGTTATGTGCTTTAGGGTAGGGATGGCCTGTCTACAGTTCTCCTGTTCTTTCTTATTGTTCCCTAGATTGTTGCCACATAAGTGCAAATTACTTGACACATATTCAAGCATCAAATTCTCTCAAAATCTTCAGAAAACAGCATGAAGGGGCAATAGAAAAAGGGCTTTGTTCGATCTCTAGCTCTATGTTTGGTTTGCGAGAAAATATTTCTCACAAATTCCACAGTAGACTGAGTCTAATGCCCACAGTTTCACTGACAAAGAATAGTAGAGACTTTTTTCCCCATGACATAGAACAAACTATTGGATTCCCTGAGGCTTGGAACATTCCTACCCAAACAAAATCAAGGCTGTGTCAGCAAGGAAAAGGGGATAGCGGGTATTAGGTGGATGCCCATAAGTATCTAACGTGAAGGGCCAGGAATTTAATGGATCACTGTTTATGAGAAAATTTACATTTAAAAGACACTTGAGATTTTCAGAAGGACCTAGAAGGAATTTCAATTTACTGCCAACATGAAGTAACAGGGACAGAATTTACTTTCCCATCTGAAAACAAACAGAAAACCTGAAAAAACCAGAGTACACAAATGAAACAGTGATTTTTTTCAAGACATTGGATAGCCAAAGAATGAAGGATGCTGGTTGCTAAGAGACAAGAAACAAATGATATGAGACCCAGAAAAATGCTAGAGAAAAACTGATGGTGTTAAGTAGTAACATGAAAGGTAAAAAGAAGATATAAATATAACTCCTGAAATGTCTGAGTTGAAAATACACTGGATGGGATTAATGACACTTTAAAGTTCCCAATGGAGTGATGGATATAACAGAAAAAATAGTGGGCAAAAAATTTCCAAATTTGATGAATATTTTAAGTACATAGACACAAGAAGCCCATCAAATCCCAAGTACAAAAACATTAAGAAAACCTTTCCAGGGCACATTATAATCAAATTGCTTTAAAGTAGTGATAAAGAGAAAGTCTTAAAAGCAGACAGAAAAAAAGACATATAGAGCAGAACAAAGATAGGCATGTCACCAGATTTCTTGCTAGAAACAATGCAAGCAAAAAACAATGGAGCAACATTTTACATTCTTTGAAAGAAAAGACCCTAAATCCTTAAACTTTAAATTCATAACCTAGCAAAAATAGTTATCAAAAATAAAGGCAAAATACTTTCAGATATACAGAAGCTGAAATAATTCATTAACAGCAGGTCTACATTAACAAGAAATGCTGAAGAAAATTCTTAAGGCAGAAGTAAAATGATATTAGTAATCAATTTGGAATTGAGAGGTTTGGGAAATGTCACATGAATGAGTAAATATAGACTTTCCTGTATTATTTAGCTTTCTGGAAAACAAAATTGATAGCTAAAACAAAAATTATTCTGTAGGGTACAGCTTATATGTAGAAGTTAAATGTATAACAATAGTACAATAGTCTGGAAGGGAGAAATGGAAACATACTGAAGATTTTTATACTGTACTATAAAAATACTACACATGAGTGGTATACTATCATTTGAAGGTAGATTGTGATAACTTAAATATATGTATATAAGCCCCTGATAACATGCCAGGAGGAGACCAACCAGTCACTTAGTCACAGTATATTAAACTAGATCTCTCACACAGAAGAACAATACAAAAGAGATCTTAATGACCCAGATAACCACAATGGTGTGATCACTCACCCAAAGCCAGACATCCTGGAGTGCAAAGTCAACTGGGCCATAGGAATCACCACTGTGAACAAAGCTAGTGGAAGAGATGGAATTCCAGTGGTGCTATTTCAAATCCTAAATGATGATGCCATTAAAGTGCTGCACTCAATATGCCAGCAAATTTGGAAAACTCAGCAATGGCCACAGGACTGGAAAAGGTCAGTTTTCGTTCCAATCCCAGAGAAAGGCAATGCCAAAGAATGTTCAAACTACTGCACAATTGCACTCATCTCACATGCTAGCAAAGTAATGCTCAAACTTCTCCAAGCTAGGCTTCAACAGTATATGAACCGAGAACTTCCAGATGTTCAAGCTGGATTTAGAAAAGGCAGAGGGACCAGAGATCAAATTGCCAACATCTGCTGGATCATTGAAAAAGCAAGAGAATTCTAGTAAAACATCTACTTTTGTTTTATTGACTATACCAAAACATTTGACTGTGTGGACCACAACAAACTGTGGAAAATTCTTAAAGAGATAGGAATACCAGACCACCTGACCTGCCTCCTGAGAAACCTATATGCAGGTCAAGAAGCAACAGTTAGAACCAGACATCAAACAATGGACTGATTCCTTATTGGGAAAGGAGTACATCAAGGTTGTATGTTGTCTCTCTGCTTATTTAATTTATATGGAGAGTACATCATGTGAAATGCCAGGCTGGATGAAGTACAAGCTGGAATCAAGATTGCAGGGAGAAATATCAATAACCTCAGATAGGCAGATGACACCACTCTTATGGTAGAAAGCAAGGAGGAAGTAAAGAGCTTCTTGATGAAAGTGAGAAAGGAGAGTGAAAAAGCTGGCTTAAAACTCAATGTTCAAAAAACTAAGATCATGGCATCTTGTCCCATCACTTCATGGCAAATAGATGGGGAAATAATGGAAACAGTGACAGGCTTTCTTTTCTTGGGCTCCAAAATCACTGTAGATGGGGACTGTAGCCATGAAATTAAAAGACGCTTGCTCCTTGGAAGAAAAGCTATGACAAACCTAGACTGCATATTAAAAAGCAGAGACATTACTTGCCAACAAAACTCCATATAGTCAAAGGTACGGTTTTTCCAGTGGTCATGTATGAATGTGAGAGTTGGACTATAAAGAAGGCTGAGCATTGAAGAACTGATGCTTTTGAACTGTGGTATTAGAGAAGACTCTTGAGAGTCCCTTGTACAGCAAGGAGATCAAGCCAATCAATCCTAAAGGAAATCAGCCCTGAATATTCATTGGAAGGACTGTTACTAAAGCTGAAGTTCCAATACTTTGACCACCTGATGGGAAGAACTGACTCATTGGAAAAGACCATTATGCAGGAAAGATTGAAGGCAGGAGGAGAAGGGGATGACAGAGGATGAGATGATTGGATGGCATCACCAACTCAATGGACATGAATTTGTGCAAGCTCTGGAAGTTAGTGATGGATAGGGAAGCCTTGCGTGCTGCATTCCATGGGGTCGCAAAGAGTCAGACATGACCTAGCAACTCAACTGAACCTTAGAAGGGGTAATTATTTATCTTGATTGAACTTGGCACATTTTCTGAATATGGGTTTGCGTTATAGAGTGTCTGATCCACCAATACAGGATTGCATAGAATGTCACATTAGATCAGGAGAACCACTTTTCCACAATGGAGCTGCAACAGTATGCACGTGACCATAGGATTTACTAGGTTTTTTTTTTTTTTTCCCGTATTCTTTATCATCTAGAAGATGCTGGGCTTCTAGAACAATCTTTGGATGAGGCAGCTGAGGTGCCAGTTTGGAGAAAATACCCTATAAGAATAGGATGTCATTCAGCATACAATATATATCCTAAGTTGACAACATATGTTTCCCCATGAATATGTCCAAGAACCTAAAATTGAGAGTAGCATCACTTCCAGTGACCTGGGGAATTTCTGCTATTCACCCCTACAGCTCTTGACTCTGTAGTTCTAAAGTACTTGTTCCAAATGTAGTACTTCTACCAGAAAACACAATTAGAATCCTACTAAATTTGTTCATTTCAGTCATTCAGTCGTGTCCGACTCTTTGCGACCCCATGAACCACAGCACGCCAGGCCTCCCTGTCCATCACCAACTCCCAGAGTTTACCCAAACTCATGTCCATTGAGTCGGTGACGCCATCCAACCATCTTATACTCTGTCGTCCCCTTCTCCTCTTTCCCAGCATCAGGGTCTTTTCAAATGAGTCAGCTCTTTGCATCAGGTGGCCAAAGTATTAGAGTTTCAGCTTCAACATCAGTCCTTCCAATGAACACCCAGGACTGATCTCCTTTAGGATAGACTGGTTGGATCTCCTTGCAGTCCAAGGGACTCTCAAGAGAGTCTTCTCCAACACCACAGTTCAAAAGCATCAATTCTTCTGTGCTCAGGCTTCTTTATAGTCCAACTCTCACATAAATTTGTAAGCTGCCACTACTGCCCAGTCATTTTGGGCTTCTTATGTCAATAAACCAACAGACAAGGAAAGGAGTCACTATCCTGCAGTAACTGACCTAGGTCTTAGGGAGGTTGTACAATGGGGACAGGGAATACTTTGGTACCCCAATGATGCACTAGAAAATCTTTTGCTATTCCTTTGACCAATCTTCACAACAAGTGGACTCAGGCAATAGCTATGGCCTGAGATAGGCATGGTGACCAGTGTCTCAGAACACTCAGAGATGAAGACCACCTGGCTCTACCACCTTACTCACCAAGACCAACAGAGAAGCAACTAACGGTGGGTAGAGTACAGCTATAGCTCTGAGACCAGCTGCAGTCGCGGGGCCTTTAGTTCATTCTACCACCTTAACACTATAACTTTTCCCATGAACATCTCCCCAAATCCTGAGAACCTGTTTCTGGATGGGCCTATCCCATTTGGAGGGGGATTCAGATAGTGGAAAGGGAGGACTATACTGATATGCCTCAGAGAGCCCCTTTCAGGATTAATGAACTTATTTTTCTAACTGTTGGGAATGTTAGTTGGTGACAGCTCATGCCCAAGTCCCTCCCTAGGAATTTCCCTCTATTAGAGTGAGTTACTTTACCCAAGTTTATACCACTGCCTGGACTATATCATATCCAATAACTAGTTATGAGATGAGGCCCCTTCTTTTTCCTCCACCCATTCATATATAAAGGGCCATCTCAGCTCCAGCATTACTGATAGGATTTGTCTGAGGTCTCTGCTGCAGCTGCATCACAGTTCAACTTCTCCCTCTGCTGAATACTGCTTCCCTTACGCTTTACCCTTTTCAGCTATTGATACCAAGAGTTATCCCCAATAAACCTCCAGCATGCAAATCTGAGGGACTCTGTATCTGTTTTCTAGGGAACCCAATATATGACACCCAGCAACCTCACATGTTACATGGAGGAAAAGATGCAGATGCGGAGGCCAACACAATATTGTAAAGCAATTATTCTCCAGTAAGCAAAAAAAGATGCAGAGGTTGGTATTCTTAACATAAAAGGCAAGCTATGCCTAACAGAAGAGAGAAGCTAAACCTTAAAAAGAAGTCCCTAAAACTGCTAGTTGACGGCTTTAAAGTACTAGATCAGCCTTGGGTAGAGAGAACTTGTATTATCTTTTAGCTACCACCTCCATGTACTTGAAAGACTAGCCCTGGTCCCAACCAAAAAGTACAAGTGACTATCACATTTTAAAAATGGATGGGAAAGTTCTTAGATTTCCCTGGCACAATCCCACAGTAAAATGCCTTCCAAAAATGTGAAACCAAGCCTCTTTGACCACAAAGCCTCAAGGAGCTGGAGGCAGATAACATGTCAGTATGAATGGTGGGTTTATACTTATATAAAATGGCAAATAAAAAAGAGACATCATTAATTCATTAAACAATTTATCTTATATTGGTCTTCTAAGACTTTCCAAAAAAAAGAAAACACTTTTAAACTCAATTCCCCAGTACAGAGGTGAACATATCTCCCCCAAACCAAACTTTGGGTGGAATCTCTGAAGCCTGCTCTTCCTCCACAGGCCACTGTAGCTCCTTATTTACCTGTGCTGTGATACAGCACCCAAAATCCAGATGACCCAAGATGACCTGGGCAGCCATCCAGAGGAATAAACCTTTTGTGGAATGCCAGTTGTCTCATCCGACTTTCCATTATTCCCTGTTTATTTACACATTGTGTGTATTATCTAGTTCTCTTTCTACCCTGGGTTCCTTGTCATTTTAAAAGTTTTTGGCTCTCAATTTAGATTTACAGAAAAGTTGCAATGATAGAACATGGTGTTCCTGTCTATTCACTCAATTTTCCCTCTTGTTAACATCTTACCACAGAACATTGTCAAAATTAAGACATTAATATTGGTATAATACTATTTACTAAAATCCAGCTTTATTTAGATTTCACCAGTGTTTCCACTAATGTTCTTTTTCTGTTGGAGAATCCAGTCTGGGATAGCACATTACATTTAGTTATATGTTTTCTCTGTCTCCTCCATCTGTGACAGCTTCTTATTCTTTTCTTATGGTTGCTTTTAATGACCTTCCAGTTTAAAGACTACCCTTCAGTGATTTTGTAGGATGCCTTTCAGTTTGTGTTTATCTCATGTTTTCTCATGATTTGATTAGAGTAATAGGTTTGTGGCAAGAATACCACAAAGGTGAAGAGTCTTCCTTAGATCACCTCAGAAGGTACCTGATATTGAGACAGAGACAAGATGGTGGAGTAGAAGGACCTTGAACTTACCTCCTCTCATGAGCACTCCAAAATCACAGCTAACTGCTGAATAACCGTCAATTAAAGAGACTGAGAAATTGGTTCAAGACGGTGGAGTAGAAGGACATGTGCTGATCTCCTCCTGTGAGAGCACTCAAATTGCAACTAGCTGTTGAACAACCATTGAGAGGAAAACACTAGAACCCACCAAAAAAAGGTATACATGTCTAAAGACAAAAGAGGCTAAATAATATGCTATGAAACAACCCAAATGAATCACAGAAGAAATCAAGGATAAAGGACAGAAATGATATGGACCTAACAGAAGCAGAAGATATTAAGAAGAGATGGCAAGAATACACAGAAGAACTGTACAAAAAACAGCTTCACCACCCAGATAATCACAGTAGTGTGATCACTGACCTAGAGCCAGACATCCTGGAATGTGAAGTCAAGTGGGCCTTAGGAAGCATCACTACGAACAAAGCTAGTGGAGTTGATGGAATTCCAGTTGAGCTCTTTCAAATCCTGAAAGATGATGCTGTGAAAGTGCTACACTCAATATGCCAGCAAATTTGGAAAACTCAGCAGTGGCCACAGGACTGGAAAAGGTCAGTTTTCATTCCAATCCCAAAGAAAGGCAATGTCAAAGAATGCTCAAACTACCACACAGTTGCACTCATCTCACATGCTAGTAAAGTAATGCTCAAAATTCTCCAAGCCAGGCTTCAGCAATATGTGAACCATGCACTTCCTGATGTTCAAGCTGGTTTTAGAAAAGGCAGAGGAACCAGAGATCAAATTGCCAACATCCGCTGAATCATGGAACAAGTAAGAGAGTTCCAGAAAAACATCTATTTCTGCTTTATTGACTATGCCAAAGCCTTTGACTGTGTGGCTCACAATAAACTGTGGAAAATTCTGAAAGAGATGGGAATACCAGACCACCTGATCTGCCTCTTGAGAAATTTGTATGCAGGTCAGGAAGCAACAGTTAGAACTGGACATGGAACAACAGACTGATTCCAAATAGGAAAAGGAGTATGTCAAGGCTGTATATTGTCACCCTGCTTACTTAACTTATACGCAGAGTACGTCATGAGAAACGCTGGACTGGGAGAAACACAAGCTGGAATCAAGATTGCCGGGAGAAATATCAATAAACTCAGATATGCAGATGACACCACCCTTAAGGCAGAAAGTGAAGAGGAACTAAAAAGCCTCTTGATGAAAGTGAAAGAAGAGAGTGAAAAAGTTGGCTTAAAGCTCAACATTCAGAAAATGAAAATCATGGCATCTGGTCCCATCACTTCATGGGAAATAGATGGGGAAACAGTGGAAACAGTGTCAGACTTTATTTTTCTGGGCTCCAAAATCACTGCAGGTGGTTACTACAGCCATGAAATTAAAAGACGCTTATTCCTTGGAAGGAAAGTTATGACCAACCTGGATAGCATATTCAAAAGCAGAGACATTACTTTGCCAACAAAGGTCTGACTAGTCAAGGCTACGGTTTTTCCTGTGGTCATGTATGGATGTGAGAGTTGGACTGTGAAGAAGGCTGAGCACCAAAGTATTGATGCTTTTGAACTGTGGTGTTGGAGAAAACTCTTGAGGGTCCCTTGGACTGCAAGGAGATCCAACCAGTCCATTCTGAAGGAGATCAGCCCTGGGATTTCTTTGGAAGGAATGATACTAAAGCTGAAACTCCAGTACTTTGGCCATCTCATGCAAAGAGTTGACTCATTGGAAAAGACCCTGATGCTGGGAGGGATTGGGGGCAGGAGGAGAAGGGGATGACAGAGCATGAGATGGCTGGATGGCATCACTGACTCGATGGATGTGAGTCTGGGTGAACTCCGGGAGTTGGTGATGGACAGGGAGGCCTGGCGTGCTGCGATTCATGGGGTCACAAAGAGTCGGACACTACTGAGTGACTGAACTTAACTGAGAGACAAATAAAAGCAAAAAACACAGAAAAAACCCATGGGATGCATAAAAAGCAGTTCTAAGAGGGAGCTTTATAGTGATACATGATTGTCCGAGAAAAGAAGAAAAATCTGAAATAAACAACCTTAAACCTGAAGCAGTTGGAGAAAAAAGAACAAACAACACACAAAGTTAGTAGAAGGAAAGAAATCATAAAGATCAGAACAGAAATAAAGACAAAACAATAGAAAAGATCAATGAAACGAAAAGCTGGTTCTTTGAAAAAAAAAAATTCATGACCCTCTACCCAGACTCATCAAGAAAAAAGGGAAAGGGCCCAAAGCAGTATAATTAAAAATGAGAAAGGAGAGGTTACAACTGACACCACAGAAATACAAAGGATCATAATAGACTACTACAAGCCACTATATGTTGATAAAATGGACAACCTAGAAGAATGGACAAATTCTTAAAAAGATAAAATCTCCCAAGAATGAACCAAGAAGAAATAGAAAATATGAGCAGACCAGTTACAAGTACTGAAATTGAATTTGTGATTTAAAAACTCCCAACAAACAAAAGTCCAGGACCAGATGGCATCACAGGTGAATTCTAGCAAACATTTAGAGAAGAGTTAACATCTATTTTTCTGAAACTCTTTCACAAAGTTGCAGAGGGAAAAGCACTTCCAAACTCATTCTATGAGGCCACCATCACCCTGATACCAAAACCAGAGAAAGATACCACAAAAAAGAAAACTATAGGCCAGTATCACTGATGAATGTAGATGCAAAAATCCTCAACAAAATACTAACAAACTGAATCCAACCATATATTAAAAGGATTTTTTTTTTTTGCTTTCTTTTTTTTTTAATTTTTTTTAAAATTTTTTAATTTTTTTTTTTTTTTAAATTTCAGGTATACACGTGCTCCCCATCCTGAACCCTCCTCCCTCCCCCCTCCCCATACCATCCCCCTGGGCCGTCCCAGCGCACCAGCCCCAAGCATCCAGCATCGTGCACTGAACCTGGACTGGCATCTCGTTTCATACATGACATTTCACATGTTTCAATGCCATTCTCCCAAATCTTCCCACCCTCTCCCTCTCCCATAGAGTCCATAAGACTGTTCTATACATCAGTGTCCCTTTTGCTGTCTCATATACAGGGTTATCATTACCATCTTTCTAAATTCCATATATATGCGTTAGTATACTGTATTTATGTTTTTCCTTCTGGCTTACTTCACTCTGTATAATAGGCTCCAGTTTCATCCACCTCATTAGAACTGATTCAAATGTATTCTTTTTAATGGCTGAGTAATACTCCATTGTGTATATGTACCATAGCTTTCGTATCCATTCATCTGCTGATGGACATCTAGGTTGCTTCCATGTCCTGGCTATTATAAACAGTGCTGCGATGAACATTGGGGTACACGTGTCTCTTTCCCTTCTGGTTTCCTCAGTGTGTATGCCCAGCAGTGGGATTGCTGGATCATAAGGCAGTTCTATTTCCAGTTTTTTAAGGAATCTCCACACTGTTCTCCATAGTGGCTGTACTAGTTTGCATTCCCACCAACAGTGTAAGAGGGTTCCCTTTTCTCCACACCCTCTCCAGCATTTATTGCTTGTAGACTTTTGGATCACAGCCATTCTGACTGGCGTGAGATGGTACCTCATAGTGGTTTTGATTTGCATTTCTCTGATAATGAGTGATGTTGAGCATCTTTTCATGTGTTTGTTAGCCTTCTGTATGTCTTCTTTGGAGAAATGTCTATTTAGATCTTTGGCCCATTTTTTGATTGGGTCATTTATTTTTCTGGAGTTGAGCTGTAGGAGTTGCTTGTATATTTTTGAGATTAGTTGTTTGACGGTTGCTTCATTTGCTATTATTTTCTCCCATTCTGAAGGCTGTCTTTTCACCTTGCTAATAGTTTCCTTTGATGTGCAGAAGCTTTTAAGTTTAATTAGGTCCCATTTGTTTATTTTTGCTTTTATTTCCAATATTCTGGGAGGTGGGTCATAGAGGATCCTGCTGTGATGTATGTCAGAGAGTGTTTTGCCTATGTTCTCCTCTAGGAGTTTTATAGTTTCTGGTCTTA